>NC_044031.1:190191107-191616107 GCF_901765095.1 Microcaecilia unicolor | reverse complement strand
CTGATGCAGATAGCATGTGCTAAATGTTAGTAAAAGTCCCTATTAGTGTGCCCCATAGAGCACCTTCAGAGGGCTAATCCTTCCCAGTGGTCTTTTGGGGATCCCTTAAGAAAAGGGGGAGTTAGTGGTTATTGAGGAAGGGTAGACTGGATGGACAATTTGGCCCTTATCTGCCGCCATGATTCTATGTTTCTCTATGCTTCTATACATAGGCCCTTAATTTAGAAACCCTGTACGTGATTTACACAGGCAAATACTGGCATTTGCATGTTTATATTAGTGTGGCCCTCAAAAGTGTTGAAAAATGTTAACTTCAGCTTCTTCAATGCAATGCCCCTTGGATTTCTTACACATGATGAAATAATTGTTGTTGCCAAGTTTGAGTAAAATCAAATTATATTTAGAGGTCACTCATGCAATTCAAACTTGCCATTTATCAATTTTATATTGTTTGTATGATGCTAATGAAAGTTTGTTAAAAATCCCAGTAATGACTATGAGTGTGTCTAAAGTTTATAAACAATGATATATGTTTTATAACTTGCAAATGTACAAAAGACTATTGTGAGATTTATTTATTTATTTACTTACAATATTAGTCCTTGGATTTGGACATAACATGAACATTTTTATCTTAATGTAAATTTTTTGAATTTTTCTTTAACAATACTGACTATTACCTATGATAGTTTTAAGTATAATAGCGGCCTCAGAGTTCAAGAATAATAGTTTCCAATCAACATTAGTTACTAAGTTTGGCAAAGGTTATTGTGATCTAAACCCAACAGTTATGTTAAAGTTCCTCCCACGAGAGGGGCTCTTATGGCTTTTATCATTCTTTTCACTGATGTTTAAGCAAAGATGGTTTCCGTTTAGTATTGGTACTATCTTTCTTTTGCCAATTCTGAAGGATCCTTCAAAGCCATCCAATGTTTGCTCTAATTGCTGCCCAGTAGCAAACATTCCTTTCTTAGCCAAGATTAAGGAAGCCATTGTTGCTTTTAATCTTGAAGAATATTTAAACAAATTCAAAGTTTTATAGCACTGAAAGCAAAGTTACTTACTTGTAGTAGATGTTCTCTGAGGACAGCAGGCATATATTCTCACATGTGGGTGACATCATCCATGAAGCCCAGTGTGGACACTGCCATAGTGCACGGTCACTTTAAAAACTTTGAGGCAATGCCTCTACCGCACATGTGCACGTGTCTTCATGCCCAACGCTCGAGTGTGGGACCAGCAGTATAAAACTAAAGCTAAGAAGGCAATGCCAAGGGAAGGTGGGAGGGATGTGAGAATATATGCCTGCTGTCCTCGGAGGACACCTGCTACAGGTAAGTAACTTTGCTTTCTCCAAGGATAAGCAGGCTTGATATTCTCAATTGTGAGACTCACTAGCTACCAGGCATGTAAATATAATAATAATCTTGGGAAGTAAGGAGAAAGTGAGCCTGGCAGGAAGAATGGGCTGGAGGTTGGAGTTGACATTCAAGTAGTAAAAAGATTTTGCAAGACTGCTTGTCCAAACCGGCTATCCTGCTTAGAATGCTGCTCCAGACAGTAGTGAGCAGTGAAGGTATAGATAGAAGACCATATTGCCGCCTTACAAATTTCTTCAATGGAGACGGAGTGGAAATGGGCTACAGAAGCCACCATGGCTCTTATATTGTGAGCAGTGACATGACCATGAAGTGTAAGCCCAGCCTGAGCATATATGTAGGCAGTGCTTTCTTGTTGTAGGAAAAAAGGTACCAGTATTCATACAGTGCCAACCTTAAGGGCAGGGTCACTATATATGGCTCCACCCCTATAATAGCCAAACCCCCACAGTAGCCACACCCATTTTACTGGCCATGGAGCATATAAAAAGGCATCATTGAAAATAGTATACAAGTTCTTAGGTCCAACAAAAGAACCCCTAAGATTGACCATAAACTAATAAAATATGTAGACAAAAAATCAGCTGAAACCCCAGAAACAAGACTCTGGTATCCAGGATAATGCCAGAAAAACAAAAATGTTTTTCTCCTTGCTATAAAAATAGCAGACATAAATTTCAAATATTCTATTCACTACATTACAAATTAACAACTACTAATAAAACAAAAAAATTAGCACAACTACCACCCTAATCATAACATAAAAATACATTTCTTTTTTCTACCTTTGTGTCTGGCCATGTACTTCTTTTCATTTCTGTTGATCCCAGTCTCTGGTTTCTACTTCCCTCGTCTTCTTTTAACTCTATTGCCAGGATTTCCTGTTTGTCATTTTTCTCTCCTTTTCCTTTCAGCTTTCTTCGATTTTATTTTCTGCATTTATACACATTTAGGTCTTTCTTATCCAATCTTCAATTCCCCTCCATTGACTGTGTCTTCCTACAGCTTGCCCCACTCTCAACTCCCCGCATCTATCCAGCATTTGCCCCTTTCTCTCCTCCCCAATTCCATCCAGCATTTGCCTCTCTCTCTCCTCCCCATTTCCATCCAGCATTTGCCCCTTTCTCCCCTCCCCACTGCCATCCAGCATTTGCCCCTGTCTCTCCTCCCCACTTCCATCCAGCATTTCTCCCTTTTCCCCCTCTCTCCCCCCATCTAGCATCTTTCCCTTTGCCCCCTCTCCCCATCCAGCATTTCTACCCTTGACCCCTCCCTCCTCACCCAGCATGTCTCCCTTTGACCCCTCTCTACCCATCTGGCATCCTACCCCTTGCCCCTTCTCTCCCATCCAGCATCTCTCCCCTTAACCCCTATTTCCCCATCCAGCATTTCTCCCAATGCCCTCTTTCCTTGCCCCTTCTTTCACCATCAGCATTTCTCCCATTACCCCCTCTTTCCCCATCCAGTATTTATCCCCTTGTGCCCTCTTGCCTCATCCAGCATTTCTCCCCTTGCCTCCTCTCTCCCTATCCAGCATTTCTCCCCTTGCCTTCTCTTTCCCCATCAAGCAACTCTCCTAGGACCATTGCTGCTTCTCCCAATGAGCAGCAGAGGCAGGCAAATCAAGGAGTAAAAGTCATGAGAAACAACAAAGCAAGCGATCCAAAAGATCCAATGTGGGAAAAAAACAGCAGATCAGTAGTCCAAAATATTCTTTATTGTACACTCTTAGTCAAATTAAAAGCTCGACACTGGCCGTGTTTCACCCAACAGGGCTGCGTCAGGGGCTACAAGGTAATAGATAATACAAAATTAAAATAAGATGTAGATAAACACAATATGAAATAACATAAACATAAAAACGCAACTTCTTAATATATATATATATATAAACAATAAATAATAAAAATGTGAACACCATGACATCACAAAATATGTATAAGGAGTAAAAGGCACAAGGCCACAGTGCTCAGATGTGTTCTGTTGCCTCTACTGATCCCCTGCTTTTCTACGTCAATTTCCTGTTCCGGGGCATGGGATCGGAAGAGTCATCAGAACATGCAGTCCCATGCCTGCTACTCCTTGCTGTCACCTCGGTGATGCTGGTGCTCATTGGGAAAAGCTGCTGTGGCCACAGGAGAGAGGGGAGAGATGAGAAGGGAAGGGAACAAAGGTGCCAGTACACCGTACCGGCACATACCAACACAAAAAAATCCCTGCATGTAGGAGATACAGAGGGGCATAATCGAAAGGCATCGGCCAAATAGCTGGCCGTCCATCTCTGGTGCTGGTGCCGGTGCCGCAAGCAGGCGGAGCCAACCATATTTTTGAAAAAGATGGCCGACCATCTTTTTCTTCGTAAATACTGTTGGGCCCGGCCAAATGTCAGACTTTGCCGGGTTTGAGATGGCTGGCTTTGTTTTTCGGGTCAAGTGCTCTGGCTGTACACAAGAGGGGAATTCTTCTCCATTTGGAATCATAACATTTCTGTGTAGAAAGTTTTCTAGAAGCTAGGAGTATTCTAGAGACTCTTTATGGAAGGTTTAAGGAATCTTTATGTCATCAAAAACCAAGCTGCCAGGGCCAGAGAGTGAGGGTCTGGATAGAAGAGGGACCCCTTGTTCTGCATTATTAGAGTTTGCAAAGGATCTAACTTCAATGGTTCCCTGGATGATAACTCTAAGAGAAAAGCGAATTTGGCATGGCCAGTAGGGAGCAAATAGAATCATGGTCCCTTGGTCTTGACTCTTGAGAAGAGTTTTCCCAATGAAAAGCATTAAGGGAAAGGTGTATAAAAGATCTGTTCCCCAATGGAGCAGAAAGGCTCCTAGGGCTACATGGTTGGGGGCATAGGTTCTGGAACAAAAGTAGGGAAGATTGTTCTGAGGAGAAGTGAACAGGTCTATCGCTGGAGTCCCCCACTACTGGTATAATCAACATGCTGAGGGGCCATTCATGAGGCTGAAGGACTTTGCTCAACTTATCTACCACAGCATTCTGTTTTCCAGCTAGATGAACTGCTCAACTTATCTACCACAGCATTCTGTTTTCCAGCTAGATGAACTGCTCAACTTATCTACCACAGCATTCTGTTTTCCAGCTAGATGAACTGCTCAACTTATCTACCACAGCATTCTGTTTTCCAGCTAGATGAACAGCTCTTATAGAGATGTTTCAAGAAACTGCCCAAATCCATATCTGGATTGCTTATCAACAGAGGTGGTAAGAACCTGTTCTTCCTTGTTTGTTCAGGTAATACATTGCAACATGGTTGTCCATGCAAATAAGAAATATTTGATCAAGGATGTGGTCTTGGAAAGTGTTGAGGGCATTCCATATTACTCACAATTCCAGGAGATTTATATGATGTAATTTTTCCTGTGGGAACAAAGAACCCTGTGTGCGGGGACTGGCATAGCTATAGAGTAGCTCAAATACAGGCTGAGAGCAACCCCATGGCTTGAGACCACTGAGATGAGAATGCCCACTGAGATGTTTGGAAGTAAAGCCAAGCCAATTGTGTTACATGGACTTTTGAAGCCATATAGCTGAGTAGGTGGAGGATCTGATAAGCAGATACTTGGGTAGATGTGGAAATCTGAGCAGAGAGATGCATTATGTTGTCTGCTCTTGGTTGAGGAAGGAAGGCTTGACCCTGAGTAGTGTCCAGGAGAGCCACGATGAACTGTAAAGTCTGTACTGTCTAAAGGTGTGATTTTGAGTAATTGATCACAAAATGAGGAATTCTAGGAGATGTATGGCAGTCTGTGCAGACATTTGGAGACTGCCTTGATTAACCAGTTATCAAGGTAGGGGAAGATGTATATGCCCCACTGGTGCAGCATTGCAGCTGCCACTATCAGGCATTTTTTGAAGACTCAAGGAGCCTTGGCAAGACTTTGTATTGATAATGCAGAGTACCACAGCTGTGTGTAGGGAGAATAGATATATGAGTGCATGCCTCCTTCAGATCTAGAGAGCAAAGACAGTTGGGCTCGATTATGGGAAGAAGTGATCCCAGGGAAACCATGCAAAATTTTCTTTGAGTTGGAATTTGTTTAAATTTCATATGCCCTCTTTCTTCTTGATATGAGAAAGTATCTGGAGAAAAACCCTCAATCCTTCTCCATTTCAGGAACTGGTTCTATTGCATTCTGCAGGAAGAGGGCAGAGACATCCTCTCAAAGTACTATCATTTGGAGGGAGATGAAATGAGACGCTCTTGGTTGAAGGTCAGGAGGCCTTTTTTCCCAAAGCAAAATGAGCATGCTGGATGATACATACTGTAGCACCCAATGGTCGGAGGTTAAGAGTGGCCACATCAATTTAAAGAAGATTAGTCTGTCTCCTACTGGTAGGTTGATTGGCATGGGCAACTGGACGGTGGCAATGCTGTCTTGGAAGGAGTCAAAACTGGATTGTTTTTTAGACCTAGAAGGGGTCTGTGACTTCTGTCCCTGCTGCAGCTGGGGACATGAGCATTGGGGCATAGTCCTTTGAGGTGGAGGAGGAGTGGGAGTATATCAACATTAAATGTATATTAATTAGTGTGCTGAAGTCCCCCACCAAAAAAAAATCTTCTAAAAGAAGAAGAGGTGGCAGAAGGCTATGGCCTGGGTAGTTTTAATAGTATCTGTATGCTTTTTAATTAGCTTGGCCACTTGCTTGACCTTGTTACCGAATAAGTTGTCTCCCTGACAAGGGAAATCTGCTAGATGCTCCAAGACAGCAGCTTTGAAGTTGGAAACCCTGAGCCAGGAAAGACGTTGCATTGCTACTCCTAAGGCAGAAATGTGAGAAGAGACATCAAAGGCATCAAAGGCTTGTCTTGCTAGATATTTACAACAAATCTCAAAGTTTCCTGTGAAGTTTGAGGAACTCATCAGCCTTTTCAGGAGGAAGGAAATCTGCAAAGAAGAGAGTACACATTAATTGATTTGATTTGCTTACTTTATTTTTGTCTATTAGATTGTAAGCTCTTTGATCAGGGACTGTCTTTCTTCTATGTTTGTGCAGCGCTGCGTACGCCTTGTAGTGCTATAGAAATGCTAAATAGTAGTAGTAGTACTTTGTATTAGAGACATCAAGTAAATTGTGGAATAAAGTTGATAATCTAATATGCAGTTGGTTAGCATAGAGGCTTGAAATGTTCTCCTGCCAAAAGAATTTAATGCTCTAGTTTCTCTGTCTGCATTGCAAGTACACTTCAATGCAGATTTGACAATTAAAGAAGGATGGGCTAACTGCACTTTTTCAAACCCAGTACATTTCTGAATCCTGTACATTGCATCAATTTTATTTGGAGCAACTGTTAATGGAATCTCCCGGTTTTTGATCAGAATATTTCTCATGGCTGTATGAAGTAGAACAGTGATTCCCTCTCTAGGAGGAGAGTCATAGTCTAGAACCTCAAAGAGCTCTGAATGAGGTTCTTCTTCTGTCTCCAATTTCTGAAGTATGGCTTGGGCCATTTCATGAACAAAGCCAGGAAAGGATATACTTTCTGGAGGACACACATGTCTCTCAGGTGGAGAAGAAGTATCAGATGGGATGCCGTAGAACTCATCAGAGAGATCCTGTAGGTCTTACTCTGTCTTCCAAAGAAAAAATGAAACTGTGATCCAACTATCAAATCAAAAACCTAAACAACCACTGTGCATGAACCCCCAAAATATTTTACTGTTCTAATCACACATAAAGTTAAACAAGTGAAAGGAAAAGCCTCAGACCCCAATTTGGAACTGCATTAAATACACTTTTTAAAGCCACTTGGCACCCTCATTAACATGGATGGGAAATCAGCCAATGCAAGGTCTAAAAGCTGAATGGCCTGGGGAGATCAATCAATTCTGTACCTGAAAATGGTTGATGGTTCCCGGTCAAAAGATAGGGCTCAGAGGCTCCAAAGGTTGAAAAAAGAAAAATGAAAATTAATTGGAAAACAAATTAATACATTCATTAACATTTTTCAGGTATATCAGAAGTAGAAAGGGAACTTGAAGATTGGAGGGTGGCCAATATGACACCAATTTTTTAAAAGGGTTCTAGGGGTGATCCAGGAAATTACTGACTGGTAAGCCTGATGTCAGTGCCAGGCAAAATAGTGGAAACACATGCAGTATTATAGAACACGATAGACAAACACGGTTTAATGGGACAGAGTCAGCATGGGTTCAGCCAAGGGAAGTCTTGCTTCACCAATTTCCTTCATTTCTTTGAAGGCATGAATAAACATGTGGATAAAGGTGAGTCAGTTGATGTAGTTTTTCTATATTTTCAGAAAGCTTTTGATAAAGTTCCTCATGAGGCACTTGTGAGAAAATTAATCATGGGTTAGGAGGCAGTGCTCTGGCTTTGATTAGGAATTTTCTATTGGATAGAAATCAGAGGGTAGGTTAAAATAGTCATTTCTCTCAATGGAGGAGGATAAACAATGGAATGTCATAGGGATCATTACTGGGACTGGTGCTATTTAACATATTTATAAATGATCTAGAAATCAGAACGACGAGTAAGGTGATTAAATTTGCAGATGACACAAAACATGTGCGAACTGTGAAATAATGCAGGAAGACCTTAGGGAATTGGAAGACTGTCCTGCTTATAATTGAAAGAGAAAAACGCCTATATTGCGACCCAAATCAGGAGATGGGCGTATTTTTCCCGTGGGTGCCCAAATCGGTATAATCAAAAGCCGATTTTGGGCGTTTCCAACTGCAATCCATCGCAGAAATGGGTTACGTTGACGGGGGCATGTCGGAGGCATGGTGAAGGCGGAACAGGGTCGTGGTTATCGGCCATGGAGAGATGGGCATCATTAGCTGATAATCGAAAAAAAAAAAAGCATTTTTACCGCGATTTTGGGTCACTTTTTTTGTACCCTTTTTTTTCATGAACAAGTCCCAAAAAAGTGCCCCAACTGCCCAGATGACCACTGGAGGGAATCGGGGATGACCTCCCCGGACTCCCCCAGTGGTCACTTACCCTCTCCCACCAAAAAAAAAAACACTTTAAAAACTTTTTTTCCAGCCTCTGTGCCAGCCTCAAATGCCGTACCCACCTCCATGACAGCAGAATGTGTTCTATCCTGTGACAGCCTTTCCCTGGTTCTGATGTGGCTCTCGGGTGAGCGTGACACCATTTCTGTTATGTGGGTGTAGGGTATTGGGCTCCATGATTCCACTAGCTTGTGGCAAATGCTCACGATGTTGGTAGTTGGTAGGTTCTACTCCCATGGTGCTTTTCCCCCTGCTTACTGGGTCAGAGTGTGCCCTGTTTTGTTTCCGGTAGTCCATGAGGTAGTGGCCATTTTTGTAAGCCAGTTTTAGATCCCTTTCACGTGTTAGCCATGTTACAGAACTTAGTTCTTACATTGAATGTGGCTGAAAGAGGGCATTGTACACCATTCTGCAAGCTCTGACCTACTGCTCATCTCAGTACCAGGGAGACTCGTTGCCAGTGGGGCACAACCTCTGATCTGCGTTTAACTGTGAGTAAGCGTGCTTATTCCAATAAAGGACGTTTTCGGAGAGATTAGTCTTCAGGTGTCAACTGGTGTGCCAATGTTATATAGCAGCAACAAGTCCTAGAGGCCTGCGTGTATGCAGGTCCCTGGAGCACTTTTAGTGGGTACCGCAGTGCACTTCAGCCAGGTGGACCCAGGCCCATACCCCCCCCTACCTGTAACACTTGTGCTGGTAAATGGGAGGTCTCCAAAACCCACTGTACGCACATGTAGATGCCCCCTTCACCCCTAAGAGCTACGGTAGTGTTGTACATTTGTGGGTAGTGGGTTTTGGGGGAGGGGGGTTGGGTGCTCAGCACCCATGGTAAGGGATCTTTTTCTGAAGTCCACCGCACTGACCTCTAGGGTGCCCAGTTGGTGTCCTGGCATATCAGGGGGGCCAGTGTACTATGAATCCTGGCCCCTCCCATGACCAAATGGCTCGGATTAGGACGTTTTTGAGCTGGGCGTTTTTAGTTTCCATTATCGCTAAAAAAAACAAATGCCCAGCTGAAAAATGTCCATTTTTTCGAAAATACGGTCTGTCCCGCCTCTTCACGTACCCGTTTTCAGACATAGACGCACATGGAGATAGGCATTCGCGTTCGATTATGCCCCTCTGAGTATCCAAATGGCAAATGAAATTTAATGTGGACAAATACATGGTTATGTACATTGGGAAGAATAATCCAAATCATAGTTACCTGACGCGAGGGTCCACCTTGGGAGTCAGCAACCAAGAAAAAGATCTAGGTGTCATAGATAAAACACTGAAATCTTCTGCTCAATGTGCGGTGGTGGCCAAAACAGCAAACAGGATGCTAGGAATTATTAGGAAAGGGATGGTGAATAAGACCAAAAATGCTATAATGCCTCTGTATCAGTTCTGGTTGCCATATCTCAAACAAATATAGCAGAGTTAGAAAAGGTTCAAAGAAGAGAGATCAAAATGATAACAGGAATGGATATCCTCTCATATGAGGAAAGGCTAAAGAGCTTAGGACTCTTCAGCTGGGAAAAGAGATGGATTAGGGGAGATATGATTGAGGTCTACAAAATCCAGAGTGGTGTAGAAGTAAAATCATTTTTTACTCATTCCAAAAGTACTGTACAAAGATTAGGTGACACTCATAGAAGTTACATGGAAATACTTTTAAAGCAAAAAGGAGGAAATATTTTTTCACTCAATGAATAGTTAAGCTCTGGAACTCTTTGCCAGAGGATGCATATCTGGGTTTAAAAAAGGTTTGGACAACTTCCTGGAGGAAAAGTCCATAGTCTGCTATTGAGACAGACATGGGAAGTAACTGCTTGTCCTGGGATTGGTAGCATGGAATGTTGCCACAATTTGGATTTTTGCCAGGTACTTGTGACCTGGATTGGCCACTGTTGGAAACAGGATAATGGACTAGATGGACCATTGATCTGACCCACTATGGCTACTATTATGTTACTATGTTCTAAGAAAGAAAAAGAAAAACATGAGAAAAATGTACTGAAAAAAGGAAGGCACCATAATAGAGAAGTTTGAAGTGCTGAGGAAAGCTTAGAAACCCAACCTCTCTGCTTTGCTGAAAATGCTAAACTGTTGGTTCTGCGCTTGAGCGTCGGGTGGGAAGTCACCTCTGCATATGTAGTGGTGGTACTGCCTCAAATTTTTTAAATGACAGTGCACCATGGCAGTGTCCACACCGAGCTCCATGGATGGCATCATCCACATGTGAGAATATCATGCCTGCTTTGTCCTCAGAGAAACTTGTTTACTATCTCTAGTAACAGAACTTAGATTATTGATTGATTAATGCCATTCAGCTATTTTGATGCAGTTGGATCTTTCAGTTGCATTTGATCTTGAATATGCATGAGGTCTGTTTGTATGCACTGTCTCCATTGTATGCAAATAGATCTCATGCATATTCATTGAGGAAATCCTGAAAACCCGACCTGGTGAGGGCTGAGGTTGGACATCCCTGCTCTAGGAGCATTATTCCTGTGGACTAGATATCTGACTAGAGTGAACCTAATGCTGGGTGTCCTGCAACTACTGCCTACTCTCCTCCTCTGCATCCACTTCCAAAGCATTTTTCTCCCACCTGCATTCACAGCTTGTACTTGCCTCCAGATATGCCAGCTTATTATGAAAGACCACATTTGCCTACCTATAGACTGTTTTGCATCTGAGGTGGGGGGGGGGGGGGGGTGGAAGAAACCACCAAAGATTTCTGACAAACCTCATTTGCCAGCATCATTATAGTAGTTCATAGCACACATGGGATAAAATTCAATAAACGGTGGCAAAATGTAGGCATCGGGATGATGCGCTCTGAGCACAAATTCTATAACAGCAGCTCTGCATGGAACTGCCATTATAGAATACTAGAGTACCTTCACAGCTTCACGCCAAACATTAAGTACAAGCACTTATGCCATGTCAAAGGCTGATATAAGTGTTGGTTCCTAACTATAGACAGTTGGGCATGTAACCCCTAGGATTCTATAACCTGTGTGTGTAACTCATAGCCACACGCCTGAACTGCTCAAGCTCCTCCCATGGCCACACCTCCTAGAAGATCCAAATGAAAATGTGTGCACAACTTCTAGGATGGTGACTAAGGTCAGTTGCATGCACAACTGCCAATTGGTGCCAATTATCACCAATTTAAGCCAATAATTGTCTGTTAACTCCAAATAACAGCCAATTATTAAATTATGTTGCATGCACAACTGAACTTATTTTATATATTGGGAGCCCAGCTTTGCCCACTAAGGATAAAGTCGTGTTCCCAGTTTTATAGAATTATGAGGATGAAGGATGCCTGCAGCATGTCAGAGGAATTCTGATAGGAGTCTATTCTATAAAGGAATGTAGGCGCCTACCTTCCTTCATAGAATACCAGCCTAACTGGAAGCACGGGGGGGGGGGGGGGAGCACTCACCGCCACCCATTGAGGTGGCAGTAAGAGCTCCCGCACTAACCCAGCAGTAACTAGGCAGCATGTGGCACTGCCCAATTACCTCCGAGTAAACACCTGCGCTGCAACAATAAAAATATTTTTGTAGCACTGGAAATGGCGCACGCTGGGGGTGGAACTGCCGTCAGGCTGCTGTGGTAGCCCGGTGGTACTTCCGGTTTAGTGCCACTTAGTAAAAGACCCCCTAAGTGTCGGAGGAATGTGTTTTACTCACAGTATTCTGGAAGTTATGTCATGTGAGCCAGGCCCGTGCTCTGCCCATCTGCACACCTCCATGTAAATATGCACTATACAAGTTAAGCAGGTATTGCAGAACAGTGCTTAGGCAGACTTTTGGCATTTACACATGCATGTGAACACATATGTACATAAATGCCAATATTCTAAACATTTAAATGAAGAATGGGTGCATAATTGTTAGTGCCTATGTTATAGAATTGCCCTACTGCAGCTTTGACTAGATCAGGAGAGGGGACATGTAGACAGCGCTCTCAATAACAGAAACCTATGTGTCTTTTGCCTGGAAACTTTTGCATCTGTTTCAAAGCAGGTGCATATGTACGTGAGCTCAAAGCACCCTGTGTCCATCTAACAGCTGGATTTTCAACCACAAAAAAACTATGCAAGGTTTCCCTTTGAATATATGGCTTGCAGTTCTGCAACTATGCTGCCTGCCCCCCCCCCCCCCCCCATATAGGACTAAATTGTATATATCATGCCTAAAGAAAATGGCGCTAAATTGAAATACATCTAGGCTTATTCTATAAAGTACGTCTAAATTTAAGCATACTTTATGGAATAAGCTTAAATGTCTGCACAGTTTATAGGATATGCTGAGCGCCCGTCAGTACAACTAAATTTAGTTGTGGGCAGTTATGCACTTGGTGTAAATGCCAATGCCTAAATTAGGTGTGGACCAGGTGTATTCTATAGCCATGCACATAGATTTAGAAACACCCATTCTACTCCTATGGCCACGCCCCCTTTTCAACTATGTGACTTCGTATTTATTTATTCATTTGTTACATTTGTACCCCACATGTTATAGAATATACTTACAGTTCTGCATTCATTCTAATTAATGCCAATTAGTGTCAATAATTGCTTAAGTGGTAATTATTGGCGCTGATTGGTTTGTTAACTAATTAAGTTGTGCTATACAGAATCTGGGGGATAGGGAGAATTTCTATTAATGGCGCCCCAAATTAGGCATGCACACTAATTTGTGGGAACTCCCTTGACCCACCCATGCCCCTCTGATTACGATGCCTCTTTTTGAGTTGCATGTTATAAAATTTAGGGGTGCATGTTATATAATAGCGCATAGAGCAGGTCCACGTATAAATCCAATGAATGCCAATTAACACCATTTACTGATTGTTAATAGCTCATTAATTAGTTTGCATGTGGGAGACAATGAAATTTGGAAACTTTGGAACCTCTATGTAAAACACACAGGTAAAGGACCAATCTTGCACAGCACTGTGAATGATTCAAACTCTGAAATCAGGACATTCTAGTAATTCAGAAATGGCTGTTAATCTTGCTTTTTTAGAGGCAGGAGCTCTGTGGTACAGAATGTTTATCTATCTTCTTTAAGCATGCAAATTCCGCCCATTGCATCATTTTTAACACAGGTTTCCAAATCCTTTGTTTGCATGGTTTTCTCCTGCTCCACATAAAAGAACTCAAGTACTCTATTTGTTAATCAGTCATCACTTGTTTAGAATAGGATGAAACCATGAAAAAAAGAAAAGATAAGAAAATAGATGTTGTTTAAACATGTGAATTGCAGTTCAAAGTCTTGCTGGCCTCCATCCATGGGCTTTGTATTGTTGCTTTTTGAAAGTTTTAACTTTCACTTTTTAATCAATGTAAACTTCTGCTAAATTGAAACATTGTGAAAGATTTGTTCTCTGCTATCTCCCCCTCTCCCCCACTTTTTCATTTGAGTTTCCCTATCTAGAAAAAGAAAACCTGTAAGAACATTTTTCAGAGCCTGTTCTCATTAGGGAAAAATCTTTATGAAGTCAAGCCCCTAATTGCACAGAAAATGATACACAGAAAATAAATAAAAGAAGCAGGGCAGGAGAAAAGCTTGGAAGCAATTTTGTCTACACCACCCACTGGTTATTGAGGTGCCTCCTAACATCAAGGTATAGCACACTTCAGAGCAAGCTTGCCAGTTGACCTGGGTCAAGCAAGACAGGCTAAGCTAGTGCTGGTGTTTGAATTCCCACCCTGTACATGTTGGAGCGATCAGCCATTCCTTTCCTGTTATGCAGGAGCCTACAAGTCTCAGAATGTATTGGAAGATTTAGCAAAAGAAAAAAAAAAAACGACAAAAGACAGGCTCAACCTGTCCATGGTGACACAGCTCTACCTCACACAGAAAATAAAAATAAACTTGATATACTGGAAATTAAAAAAAAAAAAAAAAAAGCAGCTGTCATTGTCATAAATGGCTCCTAATTATGCACTGGAGTGATTGGCACAGTAATGATTAAATATTCTGACCCTAAAATGTTTTGAAATACTAAAATCGCACTTCTCCAAAAGGCGACACCCTCTTAGTCTATAGATTTGTAAATTTGGAAGGTCAGTTGTATGTTTTTTTCTTTAATCCCCTAGTGCTTGTCACAGTGTAATATACAATACAGTAGCATGATCTAATTTTAATAACAGCATCATTGATTACAAAGCACCAACTGGACATTCAGGGGTAATTCTATAAGGCAATGTCAGTGGTGCAGCCAGGAATTTTTAACAGGGGGTGGGTCTCCCGTGGCCCCTGGCCCCCATGTCCCTGGGTACCCTAAAATCATCTCCACTCCAGCTTTCAATCAGGCAGCAGCAGTGATACTCATAGGCTGTGTGAGGCCTGTACCAGTACTTTTTCTCTGAAGCGTGCCACCTGTCACAAAACAGGAAGTTGGTTCAAAGAGAAAGTCCAGGTGCAGGCCACAGGCAGCCTATGAGTGCTGCTGCTGCTGCTGCCCTTGCAAATACTGAAGTGGAGATGATTTTAAGGCATGGGCAGGAAACAGGAAGCTGGGTCTGACAGGAGGTGCGTACACAACACATGCACCTTGTATAAATACACCATTGGGCAGTGTCTAGATTTAGGCGCTAGGAAAGTACTTAATTTAAGTCTATTCTATAAAGAAAAGTAGGTGCCTAATATCATGCTAGTGAAAGCCACAGACATTTATACCAGTCTTAGAGCTGGTGTTAATGAACATACCTACACTGGATTCTATATATGGTGCCCTAAGTTGTGCATCTAAATTTGAGTGCACACTCAAGATGTGCAATCAACTTTAATGAGCCCTTAATTAGCAATAATTGGGTACTAACAAGCAATTATTGCAATTAATTGGCATCAATTAGTAATTGCACATGTATCTGCCAATGCGCTATTCTTTATGGCTCAGTATCTAAATTTAATTGAGTGTATCTGAAAGAGGGGAATGTCAAAAACCACCTAGTCACCTGCTTGGGGTTACCCCATGGCCACTTAGAGTGTCTATCCCCAGCATAGCTCAGGTCTGCCTGCACCTTCCGCTTGTGCTATACTCTAGCACCCTTCTCCCACAGACTGGGTCACAACCGCCTCTGGGTGAGTCTCCCGTTCTCAAATTATCCCCAATGATTTCTAAGTTACTGGGGCCATACTCCCAGTGGTCCCACAGTTCCCAGAAAGCATTCACAGACCCAACACACAAATCACCAGGATTCTTTATCAGTCCAGACAGGCAGAACGAACAAACAAATGTGTTTATTCTCAAACTGGAACAATGAATGAAAAATGTGCAATCGGAAAACAATAAAAGGTAACTGAAAAATGGATCAATTATAACACTAACTAAACATCTATATACTGTCTAAACAGTTCCTGGGAAGGTCAGGATATAGAACTGCTCACAGAGCCTCAGCAAAGAGATCTGTCTCTCCTTCCTTCTGGACAAAGACTGAACTCAAAACCAGTAAGTCCAAATGAGATGATCATCTGGGTCAATCAGAGCCCAGTCAACATGATTTAAAATATATATTGTTTCTTGCTTCCTGTTTGTGTCAAACTAAAGAAAAAACCCCCCACTCAGTTCTTTGTAACAGCTTTAAGCATAAACATGCACCACCTGCTGGCCAAGTTGGAGAAATACACTTCAGACATAATTAAAACAGGAAAATATCCAATACATTTTACAGACTTAAAACACACTGTTTCATCATAGAGCGTGTCAAGGGCACTCCAAAACATTACACACACAATTATGGAATAATGCCTCAGCATTTATACCAGGTTTCAGCAGAGTTAAGCCTGGCTCCCAAAGGGTGGCACAGAATGAGCGTTTAGGCACGATTCTATATAGGGTGCACATCCTTTATAGAATTGTGCTTAGAGCCAACCTTTTCCCACACCCATTTTTGAGTGTCATTTCCAGAATCTAGCTGTAAGTGTACACCCTCCACATGCCCTGCTCAGACCCCAGGCATGTGAATGCCCACCTGCTTATCTTGGCACATCCTATACAATAATTCTCACCTCCAACGTTCTGAGGCTGCCTGGAACCGTGGATTCCGCCGGATGTGGTCTGCTTCATGGAGTAGATAATAGTGATGTCAGGGAGAGGGGAGGAGCTGCGATTCAGGGAGCAGTGAATCGGCTACGGTGAGGGTCCAATGGCAGGGGGAGGAGAAGCAGCGAATCAGCTGCAGGTGTCCAATGGAAGGGGGAGGAGTAGGTAGTGATGTCAGGGAGAGGAGAGGAACCGCAATGCAGGTAGCAGCGAATCGGCTACGGCGCGTGTTTCCCTACTCCTCCGACCCAGCCAGCAGCAAACAGTGACCCAGGCAGGGGGAGGAGTAGGGAAACATGCTCCACATGTTTCCCTACTCCTCCCCCTGCCTAGGAATCACTCCAGAATGGCTGCCAACCACCCTAACCGCCCTCAAAAAAACACCGCCGCCCTCCCTCTCCAAGTCCGGATTCGGACGCCTCGGGTGAAGCCGTGAGGAGGTGGTCAAGAGTGTGGACCACAATGTGGAGAAGGTGATAAGCACTGGCAGGAGGAGTGAGGAGGAGACGGAGGAAGCTGGCACAGAGGACACTGCCAGCAACGATCACAAGGAGGGCCAAAGTGACTCGGGGGAGGGAGTGGAGGAAGACGACGATACCGACGAAACGCATGAACCCCAGGAAGAGCAGAGTGATCCCGAGGAGACTGGAGGAGAGCTACAAGATCAGCAAAATGATAGCAGGACTAGACTCCTCTGGAGAGGGGAAGGTATGATGGCGCACACACACATCACTCTCTGTCTCACACTCACTCACACACAGGAGCTGCTGCTTCACATTGTCCTTATTAAATTGTTGTTCCATCTGAAACAAGTCTAAAGCAAGGAGGAGGGAGACAGACAGACCCTGCATCTGGGAAAAAGGGAGGGAGGCGGGACCCTGCAACTGGGAAAAAGGGAGGCAGGGAGGAGACCCCTCTGCAACTGGGAAAAAGGGAGAGAGGGGCGACCCTCCAACTGGGAGACAGACCGGGGGGGGGGGCCACGATGACGACGATGACCCTGGAGCTGGGAGGGAGGGGGACCCTGGCACATACTCTCATTGTCACACACACACTCGCACCCAGTCTCATTCTCTCTCTGTCACACACACACACACTCGCACATTCACTCTCTCTCACACAGTCACTCTCACACACACTCTCTCAAACATACACACTCCATGGAAAACCTCGCTAGCGCCCGTTTCCTTTAAATCAGAAACGGGCCTTTTTTTACTAGTACTTACAGAACACCATGTAAATGGAAAATGGTTATTTATGCATGCATGTGTCCATATTCATTCTTGAAGATTAGACTATCAGCATTTACATGGATTCTTGCCACCTAAAACTAGGTGACTCCTGATAGAATTTCCCCTTATGACTGGAGTGATGTTGTTGCCGTGTTAGTCCACTTTTAAAGGTAATAAATAGAAAAGGGTGGTGGACTTTGGTCTTGGGGAACTGAGTTTGATTCCCACTTCAGGCACAGGCAGCTCCTTGTGACTCTGGGCAAGTCACTTAACCCTCCATTGCCCCATGTAAACCGCATTGAGCCTGCCATGAATGGGAAAGCGCGGGGTACAAATGTAACAAAAATAAATAAATAAAATGATACCTTTTTTATTGGACTAACTCAATACATTTGTTGATTAGTTTCTGAAGGTAACTCTTCTTCTTCTTCAGATCAGAAATAAGCAAATGTCGACAAATATCAGAATTTATAAGTGAAACACCAAAGCATTCCAATGATAGTTTAACAGGAAGAAGGTGTGGTGGGCAAGGTGAGAAACAGGGTGAGCTGGGTGGGTGAGAGACAGGGAGAGATGCATGGTAGATAACAAGGTGACACAGCAGTAGAATGTTATGGTTTATAATGGGCTAGAAAACCCAGCTCTTTGTTAAGTACTGTCTGGTGGGTGTCAAAATATTTACTCATTTTGACTTCAGAGATCTTACATTCCTGGATTGTCTTAAAGTTTCCTTTTAGTACTCTCACCATAAAATCATTGATACAGTGTTCTTGTTTTGTAAAGTGCTGTCCCACCCTGGTTGACACCAACATTTTTCATATGATGTCTTTTTAAATTAAATCTCTTACTTAGCATCTGGCTTGTGGCTTAGCTACCATGCATCTCTCCCTGTCTCTCACCCACCCAGCTCCACCTGTTTCTCACCTTACCCACCCCACCCTCTTCCTGTGAAACTGTCATTAGAATGCTTTGGTGTTTCACTTATATATACTGTTATTTATCAACATTTGCTTATTTCTGATCTGAAGAAGAAGGGTTATATTCGACAGTGAATCAAAAAATGTATTAAATTAGTCCAATAAAAAAAGGTATCATCTTATTTTGTTTTCTATGTTTTGTTTTATTTCTAATTATTACCTTATGACTGGAAAGTATTGATACTCGGCTGTGCTCAACATTTGTTAAAATGATGGAAGTGAATATTTCTGCAATAAATTTTTATATTGAAAATTAAAATACAGTGATGGAGTCACATGATGCTGTGAGTAGCTCCAAACGTGTGTCAGCAGAGCTGCTCGAGAGTCCTCTTTCTACCTTTCAAAATCGTCATTTTCTGCAAGTTTTTTTCAGAGCAATGGATCTCAGGGTTTGTACTAGTCAATGGACAAGTTTTTAATGTGACTCACACAAGGAATGACTGCAAAGCCCCAGTGCTGGGAGACTCAGCAAGGCCAAGGGCCCGATCTCAACATGGTGGCCTCACCCTCACTGTCCCAGCCGTTGGGCAATGCAGACCTTGTATCGGAGATAACTGCATCGGTAGTGGAGGCTGTGGACGCTCGTTTCACCCAACTGTCTGAGCAAATAGCTGGGATCTCCCAAGTAATTTCTAAACTCACAAGTAGGGTTACCATTTTTTGTCCTAAAAAAAAGAGGACACTTGCCCCGCCCATGCCCCGCCCCATTCCACACCCTTTCCACGCCCCTTTCACGCCCTCACCCCGCCCCTTTCTGCACCTCACCTGGCTGAACAGTAGTGTAAATAGAAGGATTTTTCTGCTGCTCTGTGAAAGTCTGAGTCTTTCACTTGTTCCACCTGGTTAAGAAGCAGTAAAGCTTTTGATTTAACATGAACAATGTAGTTCATTTACCTCTTTTTGCATGGGAGACCAGAAGTGTTGCTTTATAAACCTGGAGTTATAATATTTCTTATTTTATTTAAACATATATTTTCCTTGGCAGGGACCTGTAGATGTGAGTTAAAGATGTTTTTATCCCACCTGAAGTTTGCTTTCATTCTTTATGGTGATGCTACTCTGGGGTCCCTGAAGGGCTTCAGAAGAGGTGCTCATTCTATCCACTTCTGAGACTGAGCCCTTCATTGTCTCACCTACTCTCAGCAATCTTCAATCTACAGGGCAAGCCCAGCCAGGGCTGGGATGGGCACAGCGAACTCCTGGGGGCTGAAAGGTGGCCACCATAAACTTCCCCCTACAAGAAATCTGATCTCCTCCCCAAATGAATTAACCTGTGCCATGCTGACAGAGAAAAGAGTCAATTCCTTCTGCCGCTGCCAGGTCAGCTGTGAAAAGTGGCTGGTGGCTGAGAAGCAGGCAACTTGCTCTAGACGGTCACCGTAATGCTCAGAGTACAAGCCCCAGTCACAACGTTTCTTAACCTAAAGCTAGCAGCAAAATGCCTTCACACAGCACAGCGCAGCCGAAAGTAACCCTTTCACAAACTTCAAAAGATGTTCAGATATATATTATAAGAACGATCCGAACCATAATACCAAGATTGCAAGCTTTAGACATTTACTGCACTGTCCGACAGCTATTCCCTAATCCTCACCTGGAAATGTATCAAACATAAATGTAAAAATAGATACATATATATATTTACAGAACCATTTAGGTGTATCCTTTGTCTCTCTGACAGGCTGCATCGTTTTAGTACAGCATAAAATTACATGTAAAAACTTTTCTGCCCTGAGACAGTACCTAGTACTGGGAAAGTTACGGTACGGAGGAGTGTCCGAGCTTGCTGCAGCCGGGATTTTCACTTTTAACTGGCACGCACACAGACGCTGCCTGCCTGTGTAGCCTGCCTGCGCTGCGTCGGCCCTTGCATCAGAGCACGAGGAGTCGAGGACAGAGATGACGTGTTGCTGTTGCCAACCCCCTCCGCCGACATGGTAAGTGAAGGGCGGAGTCAGCAGACCCTCTCGGCAACGGCCGCGTTACAGGATCGCGGTAGGGTTACCATTCGAAACACGGACAAATCGGGGAAATGCGGAAATCCGCCCGGACTCCCCACAGCGCCCTCAAAAAGAGGACATGTCCGGGGAAATCCGGACGAATGGTAACCCTACTCACAAGCCACACCAGGGAACTCGCATGCCATGCAGACTTGTACGGTCTGTGCCCTGAATAAGGCAGGTACAAATCAAGGTAAGGTATACACATAAGAGTTTGTCTTGTTGGGCAGACTGGATGGACCGTGCAGGTCTTTTTCTGCCGTCATCTACTATGTTACTATGTTATGTTATGTTATGTTATGTTATGTGTCAGACATGAAAGAGGTAAGTCAAGCTCACATATCTGACCTGGTGCGTCTGGAGGGTCTAGTCCAGGCACAGCAGGAAAAGATTGGTGATACTGAAAACCAGGCTAGGAGAGATAACCTGCACATCATGAGTTTTCCTTAGTTGGTACCAGAGGCCTCAATGTGTTCCACCTTAGAAACATGGCTGCTTGTGACCTTCCTGCAGGCTGG
Organism: Microcaecilia unicolor; assembly: GCF_901765095.1. Taxonomy (NCBI): domain Eukaryota; kingdom Metazoa; phylum Chordata; class Amphibia; order Gymnophiona; family Siphonopidae; genus Microcaecilia; species Microcaecilia unicolor. The sequence continues at coordinate 191,594,945 of NC_044031.1, read as the reverse complement.
TGACAGAAATCCCATTCAGCTTGAATGTGCTATGAGGCGGGGATCACTGCCCTCAAGTGGTGATGGTAAAATCAGGGCCGTGCCTAGGGTCTCTGGCGCCCCCCTGCAGACCATCAGTTGGCGCCCCCCTGCAAACTATCAGTTGGCGCACGCGCCCCCCCCCCGGACCTGCCTGGCTCCAAGGCAGGTGAAGAGCTGGGCGGTGCCAAAGAGCCGAGCGCTGCTCCCCCAAGCTGCCGTCTGGGGCGCGATGGAGGAAATGGCTGGGTTTGGCCTGAGCCTCCTCTGCTCCATCCCCAATTCCCCAGCACTTTAAATTTACCTCTCTCTGCCTCCGACGTCTGCGCAGCGTCAGTGAAAGCGCTGCCTGTCTGACGTCTCTCCACCAGCCTACCCTTCGCTCGTTCGTTCCCTCTGTGTCCCGCCTTCTTCTGACGTCATTTCCTTGAGGGCGGGACACAGAGGGAACAAACGAGCGAAGGGAAGGCTGGTGGAGAGACGTCAGACAGGCAGCGCTTTCACTGACACTGCGCAGACGTTGAAGGCGGGGCGAGGTAAATTTAAAGCACTGGGGAATTGGGGATGGAGCGGAGGAGTAAGGTTTTTAAAAAAAAATACAGCTTGATGGCGCGGCACCCTTGAAGGCAGGCGCCCCCCTGCGGCGCTTACCGTGCTTACTGTGTTGGCACGGCCCTGGGTAAAATTTCACAGTTATGCAGAGAAAGCAGTTCTTCAGGTTTATAAATCAAGCAAGGAGGAGACACATTATTCTGGTCAGGTCATCCGGCTATTTCAAGACTACTCCATGTCTTTTTATTTTCGGAGGCGTGCATTTTCTCCAGTGTGCACACAATTTCAACTCCAGTATCTGGCACGTTGAGGATTTTTTTCTAGGGGCGAATTGGCCTCTTACACTATGCCACAGGCAGCACAAAACTGGTTGAATATTTTGGCTAGCCTGTGAGCTAAGTCATGGAGGCATTTACAGCTCTGAAAGTTCTGTACTTCAGGAGACTCGTGCCAGTTTCAAAGTGCACTGGGGTTCTTTGACGGACCCCACTAGTTCAATCGCAGTTCTGTGGTTATTGCAATTTCATACTGCAGTGTTTGTGTTTTTTCATATACTTAACATGTCTGTTGCAACAATATTTTAGTACCTATTGGGATAGGAAGTGTGGAGGGAAGGAGTCCTTAGGGCTTTCTATAGCCCATGAGTAACTTCAGTGTCCTTCCTTGGTTTCAGAGGGATCAACATGTTTGTTCTGTTTTTGGAAGGGGGAAGGAAAAGTGGGAGTGTGGGGGAAGGGGAGAGGGAGGTTACACAGAGAGGGTGGAAGGTTGGAATTGAAGGCAACGGGGGGGGGGGGGGGGGGGGGGGGTTCATGGGGTTCCTGTACTGAGGTCTTATTGATTTGTAGGGATGATAGTTCTCAGATGTTGAGCTTATTGACTTCCTGTATTCAATTCTGTGGCAGGAACAGGACTCTGGGGCAAGGCTGGGTGCCTCAGGACACCTCTCCTGTCCTTCTGATTTTGCAGTCCTTAACTGTGTCAATTGCTATTTGTGCTGGCTTTCTGTAGACTCATCATTTGGAATGTGGGAGATATAACCTACCCCATTAAACGCACAAAACTTTTAACAATGCTAAAGTGCCAGGGGGGTGGACATCGCTTGTCTACAGGAGACCCGGTTAATGGACGGAAAGCATCAAAAGCTTCAGTGACACTGGGTAGGAGAAGTTTTTTAAGGTGGTGTTGCCCTCAGTTATCAAGCAGGGTTTATTGTCAAAGATGAAGAGGGTCACTGTAGTGGGAGATGCAAATCTTATGCTAGATAGTGCCAAGATCGTTCTGGGAGTTCTGGGAGGGGGAAGGCAAGGGGGCTAGGAGATGGAGTACTTCAGTTTTTTGCTACTGGATTAGATTTGGTGCATGAATACACATATATCTCTAGGGCTCGTGGCATGCTGTCCCATCTGAATTATATACTATTACACTGAGACCTTTTCCAATGGGTGTCAGCAGTGATCATGGGCCCTGGAAGTGTGTCTGATCATTCTATAGTATGGGTGAATATAGACTTCCCAGCCTGATATAGCCCATTGGGTCATTAGTGTTTCTCTGCCTATTTGTCTATTAACCAAGAATTAACTGAGGAAGCCTTGCAGGCCCTCAACAAGAAAAGGAATTATAGCAAGCTATAAAATCCCTCAAACCTTACTCAGTATCAGGGCCTGATGACTTTTTGGGAGGGTATTATGGTGTACAGCGCTGCATATGCCTTGTAGCGCTATAGAAATGATAAATAGTAGTAGTAGTAGTAGACTCCAATTACAATTCCTGGGACCACTACTTTCATATCTTTCAGCAGTGATGGAAGCTGAATCCTTTCCCTTACATTCCAACACAGCCTTAATTACTTTGATACCAAAGCTTCAAAAGCCCAGAGATCAGGCAGATTCCTATAGGCCTATTTCCCTCTTGAATGTTGATTTACAGTTTCTCTCTAAAATCTTGGCAACATGCCTGGGGGAGATACTGCCAAATATTTAGTGGAGTCCAAGGTAGGGTTCGTTAGGAACAGACAATCAGTACTGAATGCATGAAAAAACATTCTGGCTTTGACTCATTGCTGATTGCATGGGATTCTGGCCCTGGCAGCCAGTCTAGATGCTGAGAAGGCTTTTGATAAAGTTCAGTGTCCATACTTCTTTGAGGTGTTTACTCAATTTGGGTTCCGGGGCTGGTTTCTACCGACAATTCGAGCACTTTACAGTGGTCCCCAGGCACAACTTCTAGTGAATGGGGCATATTCCCCTCTCTTTCCCATTTGTAGGAGCATGTGGCAGGGATGCCCATTATCTTCTCTTTTGTTCATTTTATAAGTACATAAGTATTGCCACAGTGGGACAGACCAAAGGCCCATCAAGCCCAGCATCCTGTTTCCAACAGTGGCCAATCCAGGTCACAAATACCTGGCAAGATCCAAACAAAAGTTCAATACCTATTATGCTGTTTATCCCAGAAATAAGCAGTGGATTTTCCCCAAGTCAATTTATCTTTAGAACCCCTGCTTTGTGTCCTAAATCAAGACCCATAAGTCTCTGGAGTGCATATTCTGGATTCCCAGATTAAGGGCTTAGCATTCGCGAATGACTTGTTAGTCATAATGATGGACCCACAGAGGTCGCTGCCGGCTCTCTTTGGTCTGATTACTAGATATGGTGTGAGCTCCGGTTTCACACTAAATCTCCACAAATCAAAGGCCTCTTCTGGTCAGTGTCCTAAGTGTCAGAATCCCAAGGCATATATAGGTCACATGTTTTGGACATGTCCTGTCATACAAGATTTTTAGTGCCTCCTCCAATACTTTGTGAAGCTGTGGTCTGTCTCTGTGCCATGCATTCCCCTACTGCTTTTTGGAGTCTACTCTTTAGGAACTTCCTTTTGAAGGGGGGAGTAACCAATTTCTCTGGAGGCTGGTGTTGTTTGCTCTTGAGTTCATTCTTCAGAATTGGAGATTACCTGCGGGGCCAACAATACAGCAGTGGCTTATTTTGATGTTGTGGGACCTATGGATGGAGTTGATAGCTGGATGGGAGTGCGTGGAGTAGAAAAGCAGTGGGCAAAACTAAAAGGAGCTATTTTAAGGGCAACAAACCTTTTTGTTAGGTCAGTAAATAACTGTAAGTGAAAAAGAAGGCAAATTTGATTCTCAAAAGAAGTACCTGAAAAGGTAAGGAAAAAGATGTTACCCTTCATAAACTATAAGATCTCAGAAAGAGGAAGGCAGGCATCAATACTAGGAAAAGCTAAGAGAAGCTGAAAGAGCAATCAGGAAAGAAAATATGGAAATGGAAGAAAAAATAGTTGATATGGTAAAATTGGGGGACAAGACATTTTTTAGATATGTTAGTGATAGGAGGAAGTATAGAAGTGGCATTGTGAAGCTGAAGGGCGAGGGGAAGGAATATGAAGAGGCTGATAAGGATAAAGTAAAATTGCTTAACAAATATTTCTGTTATGTGTTCACAGATGAAGGGTTGGGAGTGGGACTACAGAAGATAAACACAAATAAGAATGGAAGTGAGGTAGACCTTGAACAAATGTAAGAAAACTGTGTTCCCGAGGAGCTAGCTAAACTAAAGGTAGATAAAGCGATGGAGCTGGATAGCTTACATCCAAGGGTACTGATGGATCTTGAGGAAGCTTTGGCAGCTCAGCTGTTTGATCTTTTCAGAGCTTCCTTAGAGCCAGGACTAGTCCTGGAGGACTGGACAATAGTAGATCTGGTCTCTCTTCATAAAAACGAAAGCATGGAGAAGGTTGCGAGTTACCGTTCATTAGTCTGACCTGTGGTGAGCAAATTAATGGACATGCTTCTAAAACAGAGAATAGTGAGGTTTCTGGAATCCAGTGGATTGCGGACCTGAGGCAGCATGGTTTCAGTAGGGGCAGGTTTTGTCAGACAAATCTGATTAATTTATTTTACTGGGTAACCATACAATTGGGAGACCTATAGATGTGGTGTATTTAGGTTTTAGCAAAGCCTTTAACATAATTCCACATAGAAGATTCATAAATAAACCAAATGTTCTTGGTATGAACCCTAAAGTGACTGACTGGGTTAGAAACTGGTTGAGTGGAAGGTTACAAAATGTAGTGATAAATGGAGTACAGTCTGAAGGAAAGAATGTTACCAGTGGTGTGATGCAGGGATCCTTGGTCTGACTCTGTGTAACCTTTTTTGAGTAATATTGCAGAAGGGCTGCCTGGCAATGTTTTCCTCTTTATGGATGATACCAAAATCTGCTATGACATGGATAGCATGAGGAAGGATCTAGTGAAGCTTGAGGAATGGTCTAAAATTTGACAACTAAGATTTAATGCTAAAAAAATTTTGTATCAAGCATTTCAGTTGCAAAACCCTGAAGGAGAAGTATAGTATGATGGATGAAGTACTTCTGTAAACAAAAGAAGAGAGGGACTTAGGGATGATCATATCTGATCTTTTACGGTCTGTGCCCTAAGAAAGGCAAGGACAAATCAAACTCGGGTATATATATAACATATCACATACCATGTAAAATGAGTTTATCTTGTTGGGCAGACTGGATGGACCGTTCAGGTCTTTATCTGCTGTCATTTACTGTAAGAGAGTGGTGGATACTTGGAATGCCCTCCCACAGGAGGTGGTGGAAATGAAAACGGTAACGGAATTCAAAAATGCATGGGATAAACATAAAGGAATCCTGTTCAGAAGGAATGAATCCTCAGAAGCTTAGCAGAGATTGGGTGGCAGAGCCAGTGGTGAGAGGCGGGGCTAGTGCTGGGTAGACTTCTACGGTCTGTGCCATGAAAATGGCAGATATAAATCAAGGTCAGGTATACACATAAAGTAGCACATATGAGTTTATCTTGTTGGGCAGACTGGATGGACCGTGCAGGTCTTTCTCTGCCGTCGTCTACTATGTTACTCATGTTACTATGTTAGACTACTTTGTTGTGCTTGCAGATATGATCCCCTCATACCATTGTTCTCCATTTCCACTGGTAACCAATTCACTTTCACATATCTTTCAAAATTTTATGTTTGAACCACAATCAGGCTTATTTTTGAAAGTGATCGCCGGCGATCTTCCGACATAAATCGGGAGATGACCGGCAATCTCAAAAGCGGCGAAATCGGTATAATCAAAAGCTGCTTTTTTGACACCATCGCCGCTTTCTCGTCGCCGAGCTGACGAAAGATCAAGGGGGCATGTCGGCGGGGTAGCGAAGGCAGGACATGGGCAGGCATGGGCGTGGCTACCAGATGGCCGGCTTTCACGGATAATGGAAAAAAAAGCGGCGTTCATCAGTATTTCGCCGGGTTTACTTGGTCCTTTTATTTTCACGACCAAACCTCAAAAAGGTGCACCAACTGTCCACATGACCACTGGAGGGAATGGGGGATGACCTCCCCGTAGTCCCCCAGTGGTCACCAACCCCCTCCCACACTAAATAAATACAAATCAAAACCTTTTTTTACCAGCCTGTATGCCAGCCTCAGATGTCATACTCAGCTCCCTGACAGCAGTATGCAAGTCCCTGGAGCAGTTTTTAATGGGTGCAGTGCACTTCAGGCAGGCAGACCCAGGTCCATCCCCCCTACCTGTTACACTTGTGGTGCTAAGTGTTGAGCCCTCCAACCCCCCCAAAACCCACTGTACCCACATGTAGGTGCCCCCCTTCACCCATAAGGACTATGGTAATGGTGTAGAGTTGTGGTGATTGGGTTTGGGGGGGATTTGAGGGTCTCAGCACGCAAGGTAAGGGAGCTATGCACCTGGGAGCTATTTGTATATTTTTAAAACATTTTTAGAAGTGCCCCCTAGGGTGCCCGGTTGGTGTCCTGGCATGTTAGGGGGACCAGTGCACTACAAATGCCGGCTCCTCCCATGACCAAATGCCTTGGATTTTGCTGGGTTTGAGATGGCCGGCAATTTTTTCCATTATCGCTGAAAAACAAAACCGGCGATCTCAAACCCGGCGAACTCTGGCATTTGGCCGGGCTAAACCGTATTATCGAAAAAAAAGATGGTTGGCCATCTTTTTCGGAAATACGGTTCCGGCCAGCTGTTGCACCGCCGCCAAAATAGATCACCGGTGACGTTCGATTATGCCCTATGCCTATTATTTAGGATCCCCATCTTATTTGGCTTTCTTGGCATTACCATACACACTATCCCAGACCCTAGGATCACTAGATTCACACTGTTTGTTTTACCAAACACTAGACAACCCCAATTTGAGTCTACTAGACACTCAGCCTTTTATGTTTGACCCTAAGGTATGGAATGACCTCCCATGTCATGTCATATTCACTCTGAACAATGCTTCCAGAAATGTAAAGTGGCCCTTAAGAAACATTTTTTTTTTCATGAAGGTTTTGGAGATCTGACTGGAGAGTCTGTTGTCTGACTGACAGCCTCTGACATCACAGCAGTTTGAGAGTGCTTGTGCCTACCATTTGTGTTTGATTGCTTCCATCCTGTTATTAATGATGTTCTTCTCGTTTAACAATTTTTTGATTTTATAGAATTTGTGCACCGTCTTGACCTGCTCATCAGATAAGGTGATATATTAAGTACAAAACTTAAGGAAATCACTAAAAATCAACTTGTTCAAAAGGGCATACCCCACCGACCCAACATAAATACCTATATTCGGCAACACAGCAAAACCAAAGCTCGTAATGGACACTACATAACCTTTCCTCATCCCGACCCCCATTGACCTGTAACATGTGTACCTTTCTATGACTACAATATCACCTTCACCTTGTATTTGTTTCCATACCAGACAAGTCGAACGCCTTTACGGTACTATGTAAGCCACATTGAGCCTGCAAATAGGTGGGAAAATGTGGGATACAAATGTAACAAATAAATAAACATAAGCATAAACATGAGTGCATGGGACAGGTACATGGAATCTCTGAGGGAGAGGAAGCAACAATAGATGGTGTGGATGGGTTTACTCGATGGGCCATGTGGTCTTTATCTGCTGTAATTTTTTATATTTCTGTATAACACTAATACTGAGAGTTACAAAATTACCCCCGGGAGGGTTAATTCCCAAAGCCATTTCTGTAGGCAAACAGTGCTCTACTCATTGAATACTACTTATTGATTAAATATAATAGCTTTTAAATAAGCATGGTTGGCTATAGGGGTTCTACTGTCCGACATGTCACATGTTTCACTTACACGAGGCTTTATCAAGGACGATCCCCCAATCTTATATGCCTACCATTCATGCTGACAACTAGACAACTGACAGCAGCATTCTGAGAGCACAGTGATCTATTGTATATTCAATAAACAAGTGCAACAAATGAGTTAAGACCAAACAAAGCCACAAATCTTTTATTACTTAGGAAACTGCCACCACTGAAATTTAAATATTCCATTTACAAATGCAGTCAATTTTCAGCCCAAAAGCCAATGCAATGTTCACTTGGTACTCTAATGTTCCAGGTCATTGTGACACTGCATGGTATATCTAATAAAGTTGAACTTGCAAATTAAGATCAATGTGCTCATTATAAAAACAGCAGGTCATGTAGAAAGGTGTTAATGTGCACATTAAGATGACGTTTGCCATCACATTTACGTCTAACTGATAAAATTATTACTTACCTCCATGCAAGAAAAGAGAAAACATAAGTAGATGAGGTATTACTGGGCCTAAGGGGAAATAATATGGCATGCAGCCTTCTCCCATTGTTTTCTGTATTCTCTATAGAGGAAAATATTTAACACCTCCCTATAGTTAATTTTTTTACCATGCATATCAGATCTGAAATTCCTCATACCAACCAGCCTTTTCACTTTGGGAAGATTAACTTAGAGAATCCCCTCTCCCTCTGAACCTGACAAACAAAAAATGGCCTCCTCCTGAAACCTCCTTGAACACTATAGCCTTTTTCTCTGGTATAGAAGAAAATGTACCACTTCCCCCACAAAGCATCCATGTATGGTACATATCAGGAATCCCAACCCCAAGAAACAATCCTCCATCCTTCCCTCCTCTCCCTCATGCATATCAGGATCCTTTCTCCAATGTATCCCTCAGAAGCCCTGACACACACAGTAGAAACCCTTTACCCTTCTCCTGCCCCCCCCCCCCCCCCCCCCACACACACAGTCAAATTCTGTCAGGAAAATATTGGAATAACCTAATCTCCTTCACCTCTTCCTTGGCGCTCATGTGGAGGAGTGGCCTAGTGGTTAGAGCACTGGTCTTGACATTCAAAGATGTCTGGTTCAAATCCCACTGCTGTTCCTTGTGAGCTTGGGCAAGTCACTTAGGGGGTCTTTTACTAAAGCTTAGCTTGATATGATATTGTGTGGCTGATAATCATGGTAAAAAATTATCTGTCTATTGCCTCAGGTACAAACTTACCCCCCTGTTTACTAAAGCTTATTTCTAGTTATCTGCAGCAGTGCTCATTTTATTCCTATGGGCCCTGCTGCAGATAACTGGAGCTAAGCTTTAGTAAACAACCCCTTTAGATTGTGAACCCTCCAGGGACAGTGAAATGCTCAGTGCACCTGAATGAACTCACCATGAGCTTCTACTGAAAAAGGTGTGAGCAAAATCTAAATAAATATTATCTAGACAGCTGTTTAATGGAGGTTGTTTTCTCTTTTTCCCCCATATTTTCTTCATTGTCTCAGATGTTTGCACTAGTGAAATAGAAGACAAGTTTGGGCACAGGTGCATACTCAAAAAATAGCATGACTGGACTATATTTTAATCAGTAAAGGAACTATTAAAGTGTTTCAGTTTGTATACAATATCATATTTTACACAAAAATTATAACTGTAGGTCAAGTAAACAGGTTTGGTTCTCTATTCATTATAGATGCACTAGGATGTCAATACTCCTGGGAGAATTCTATATTTAAAAAACTTTTTCACCTGAAAACATTGAAAATTCTGCTCACAGTTTCTTTCTTTCTTTTTTAAAATTCTACATCCATTGAGATCCGGCTTTTACTAAGAATCACTATGCTAAGAAGCCTATAGGAATAAAATAGACTTCTTAGCATTTAGTGTGTGCTAATCTTTGACACATGCTAAATCCATTAGCACACCTTAGTAAAAGGAGCCCTTTATTTGTAACCTCTTTTGTGTAGAATTCTACCAGCATAAAAGCCGGGTTCCTCCATGCCACAGACCTAACATCTCCCCAGCTATCTCTCAGATCAGTTTTGACATCCCTCTCCCTGGCAGTCTTGAGTCTGATCTCCCTCTCCCCATGCCCCCATGGTAGGTTCAATCCCCAATTATCTCTGACACCACTCCAGGGTGTACTCCCTCCCCCTAGCATTCTTTCTCTCTGGTACCATCCTGCAAGATGCAAGAGTGAGTAGAGATCACTTTTCTCCTCTTCAAGAAGATGACATTTGGTTATGCTTTTGAGTGGTAATCCATAATGGGGTTCCCATTTTAGGGAGGTTTGTGATGGGGATTATATGGGGGAAGTATGGCATGGAACTCTTCTCTTGATAACATGCAAGCAAGTTGGGTGCATGGGGTCACCTTAAGCCCTTTCAACCACCATGTATTTGAGTCTCCCTGGGGATCTGTCACAAAGGCTATGAGGCCCTTTTAAGGCACCACTATACCTGAGTAACTGGAGCACCAGAAGTTTGAAAGGACCTAGAAAGTGTCACCAACATTTTGTGTCATTTGGGGGGGGGGGTGCCCAAAATGACAGGAAAAAAACTATTTTTGAGGGGGGAGGGTTTGTTGTCTGTGTCATAAATAATATACATTTTTCTACTGTAAAACTGAGCACACAATTGGAAAATAGTATGTTCTAGTCACAAAGAGTGTGTACTATTGGGATATTATTGTGTACTTTTGGAAGAGTGCAAACTCTTTTGGAAGTGTGTGCACTATTTCCTAATAGTAAGCCATCTTCATGAATACCATGCACTATTTCCCAATAGCACAGAATCTTTCAGAAGACTGTGCACTCTTTTGGATGAGTGCACATTCTTTCTGAAAGGGTATGCACTAACAATAATATGGATCCCATAACAAAATGAAAATTCTTGTAGATGACTCAGAAAAGTAAACAAAATGAAAATATTTGGGTTGCACACCCCTATTGCTGTGTATGATTTTGCATGGAAACTGCTCATTACTAGTAATTTTGAAAAAACTTTCAAATGTCGTGGATCACACATGAAAGTTTAGTACAAAGCTGTCCCTGTCTGCAAAATTTTCTCACATGAGGAATTTTGTGGTTTTTCATGTTTTACAGATTTTTAAAAGGTTGCAAAAGTATTTTCCAATTTAGTAGATATGCCTCTTATTTCAGGACCACTGTAACTTACTGATTGCATGGACTGATATAGCCCAGCTGAGCTTTTAGATGAGCTCGTAAATATTTGCTATGCTTACCTCATTGTAATTTCAATTGATCAGAACTAGGAAAGAGGCCCTCTGTGTCAAAATTAATCCATCTAGAATGTATTTCCATGTCAGAGGTTAAATGAAAATCTGTAACTGTAATTCATTTTACATTTAGGTAAACAAGGGAAAATTCTTCTGGCTTTGTTTGATCACTATAAGAATTACTTATAGGATTGTTGGTTTTGACATTTTTTAAGCAAAGTCTATCACTTAAATCAATATCTGTGTAGAATACTGTTATGTGATGTGATTATGTTTTATGTTTACCCAATGTTACTTGTATAATTTTAAATTGTTTTTGAGTTATCAATTAGAGATTGATACTGTTTTATTATTTTTAACATTATTTTTTATGGTTTATTCTTTATGCTACTCTTTATGAAAGTTTATTTTCTTATGGACCATTTTACTAAAGTGTGGTACGTTTTTGCACATACTGTGTGTCAAAGGCAAAATCTAGCACACAGTACATATAAAGCCTGTGCACATCTTCCCTGCATCTACTGCACATGACAGACACTTACTGCAATAGCAGCAGTGCCATTTTGCATCCAGAGCCAGAGGGTGGGAAGGGGGACTGCTTTCATCTAGACCACCAGAAATTACCCCCAGAGAAGTCTTGGGGTTTCTCTGGAGAGTCGAGGATAGTGCAAGTGTTTGTGTGAGGAGGAGAAGGAGCAATCTACAGGGGGTGGGGCTTTTTGACAGCTTAGAATTCAAGCGGGAGGGATTTCCAGGGGATCAGATTAATTGGGAGGGGGGTTCTGCTTTGGGTGGTTTGGATTGGGGAGTTTGGATTGGGTGAGAGATCTCCTGAGGGTGATCGGATTGAGGAAGATCAGGTTTGCTGGGGGGGATCAGATTGGGTAGAGGAGTCTTCTGATGAGGGTAAGATTGAGACGAATCATTGTGAAGGAGAAGGAGGGAAGAATGGTTGCCACAGCAACCTCATGTGCTGCACTGGGCTCCCAGACTGTAAGTGCATGGCTGAACTTAATGACACTTCTTAACATGGCATTAAGTACAGCTGCACCACCAGCAAATTGTGACAGCTAGCATATGGTATTGACTCATGCACTAGGTGCCACAGCAGGTCACTCCTCTGCATCACCCTTGTCATGCCTGCACATCGCCTTTACCTGCATTAAACAGCTAATGTGGGGTTGTTATTGTGCTGGTTGTTTTAACACACATGAGCCAATAATGCAGGTCTATGCTAACACATGCACAGGCTAGCTGCTTTACACAACTTAGTAAAAGGGCACCTTAGTTTTAATGCTATTTAATATAGATATTTGTATTTTTCTCATTTGATATTTTTAGTTTGTGTTATGTTTTATGTTAGATTTTGTCTTGTATGATATTTATTTAATTTATATTTTATGTTTTATCTATTTGGTGATGCATCAGCAAGAGAACAATCATAATCTCACTTCTTTGTGATGTTTTGTGCTTGACCCACAGAATTCATAGGGAAGAGATCAGAAATTATAGCTACTGCACTGTGAAGAAAAGTGGGTTTATCATTTAAACTGTTTAGAACCAGTAGCAATATATTCTAAAATTGAGTGTCAACATTTTTTTCAGTAACTTAGGAGTCCTTTTACTAAGGCATGCCTAAAAGTAGCTTGCGCTGGTGTAGGCACTTGTTTTGGAAGCGCACAGGTCAATTTTTCAGCATGCCGGGAAAAAAAAGCTTTTTTTGGGGGGGGGGGGGGGGGCAAAAATGAACATGTGGCAAAATTAAAACCAGCGCACGTCCATTTTCAGCCTAAGACCTTACCACCACCCGTTGACTTAGCAGTAAGGTCTCACGCGCTAATCGGCCAGTAAGCGGCCAGTGCACATAAACTGTCGATTACTGCTGGGTAAGCGCCATGTGGTAGAAAATAGAAAATATTTTCTACTGCATGTTTTGAGCATGCATCAAAAATAGAATTACAACCCAGGACATATGGTAGCCAGGTGATAGTTCCAATTTGGTGAACATTGGACACATGTATGCACCTATGTGCCTTAGTAAAAGGGCCCCATAGGTTTTTTCTGCATTTATAATTGCCATTGAAAAATTTTTTAATGAAACTGAAAATACAGTTTTTGATAAGTTGAACTGCCATGTGTAATGTATTTCATAGGATTAAAATCTAACTTATACCTCATTCAATCACTATACAACCTTGTATTTGTTATCAACCGACTGACAGGCGAGCGCCTTTGACAGTACTATGTAAGCCACATTGAGCCTGCAAATAGGTGGGAAAATGTGGGGTAGAAATTCAACAAATAAATAAACAAACTTTAAATGGCAATTATTTTAAAATGTTTTTGATCATTTGGAATTGAGTCATATGCTTTATGACAGTCAAATGTTTGGCTATTGGGATAGGAGAGCAAAATCAGTTTGGGATAAGTGAATTATTTTATTTACAACTGAAAATTTTATTTAAAGAAGCACATTAACATAAGTTGAATTTTGAATATTTTGTATACAAACACTTAAGGGCCCTTTTACTAAAGGGCAGTAGGGCTACCACTGGCTTGGTGAACAGCGAATCAGACCTACCACCAGGCTCACACAGGAGCCTGGCAGAAGTTCTGGGAATCCCGTGCACCATTTCTGGTGCTAGAAAACACTTTTTTATTTTCTAGCGGTGGGGATGTGCCTGGCAGAGCCCTCTCTGCCTCCTACATAGGAAGCAGTAAGGGCTCTGGCAGTAAATGGCCATACAGCAATTTTTTGATTACCGCATGGCCATTTATTGACCCTTAAAAAAAAAGGCATTTTTACCAGCAGCAATAGCAGGTAGCCTTGGTGCATGGCAACCTATGCACCAGTGCCACCGTAGGCCACCTTTTACCACTCTTTGGTAACAGGGCTCCTTTGAGTACATTTAAGAAAGGGGTTTTGGGTTTGTTTGGGTTTTTTTTTGCCTAAGATTGAAAATAAGGCACTGCTTTATATAGGGTCAGATTCAACAAATGATGCTCAAAATTAGGCACCAGAAAATATTGGCACTAAGCGCTGTTCTGTAATGGACATGCACCCTTTATAGAATAGTGCTGAATCACGGATCTTATGCCTAACTTTGGACATCAGATTTACACCTGCTGGAACCTGGTGTAAATGGTGGTGTCCAAGTTAGGTGTATTGACCCAGTACTACGCGCACAAATTTTCAGATTGCCCCTGACACACCCATACTCCTCCCATGGCCACACCCCCTTTTAAGATAAGCATTATGGGAGTTAGACATGCTGTCTTATAGAATAACGTGTAGCCAGATGCGCGTGCAGAGTTCCAATTAACATCAAAAATTGGTTGTTAGCACCCAATTATGACATCATTGAGCTTGTTAAGCAATTGATTTGCATGCCTATCTTGGGCGTATGCACAAATCTGGGTGCCATATATAGAATACACCTCATAGTGCTAATTCTAATTTTCTGGTTTGTTGAGGCTTTTTTCCATCCTACACTGATTGACTTATTATTGTTTGGAAGTGAGTGGATATTTTACACTCCACTGACATATATTGTAATGCCACAGAGAGTTATTCGGAACTCCAGCCTGTTAAGAAATACAAATTGAAATGGCTATGGTTTTGAAATCTGGTCTTTGAGACAGGATTGTGATGGAGATTTTGGTTTCCATACTCCTTATCTAGATCATACTAGACACAGGGGTGTCCACCCAGTGGCTTAGCTATGGGGGCCATGGGGACCCAGGCCCCCCCCCCATTCCAGCCTCAGGCCCCCCAACACTGGTGGACAGTAAAGTGCCTGTGATTTGGGCACTATTAGCTACCCTCCCACTCCCTGTACCACTGTCCTTCAATATTCCGGGCCACCATCAGCATCAGTGAGGTAAGCATACTGCCTTCGATGGCCCAGAAGCTTTCCCTCTGATAGTTTCTTGTCCGGCATAGGCAGGATGCTGCAACAGAGGGAGACCTTCCGGGGCCACCGAAGGCAGTGTGCTTACCTCATTGATGCTGCCAGCGGTCCAGAAAATGTTGTGTTGTTTTGTTGAGGGATGGGCGTATAGTGTGAGAGAGAAAGAGAGAGATGGGATAAAGGCAAAAGAAAGTAATAAAGAATGTGTGCGCTTCTCTCCACCTGTGCACGGCAACTTCTTGTGTTCCCAGCACTCTCCTCGAGGGGTCTGTGTTGAGGTTGGTGAGTCCTCAGTTTGCCACCATATTGTCCCTCTCTTCTTCTCTCTTCTTTTGTCCTCAACCTTTTATTCCCCCCCCCCCCCCCCCCAGAAGAACTGAAGAGGAGTAGTTTCCCCTCCAGGCCTCTGTGTTTAACTTAAGTTCTTTTAAACTTCTTTTGTTAACATAACTCACACAGCTGAGAGATTTATTTGGGGGGGGGGGGGGTCGTGTTTTATTAAATCTCTATTAATCTGTGTCCACCTCACTTGTTTTCTTTTACTTAGTGTGTTTCTTTTATTAATTGTGTAACTGAATTTGTTTCTTTTTCACAAATCTCACAGGGGTTTTGTAGCTTTATTTCCCCTTGGGAAGGGGGGGGGGGGGAGCTGTTTAGGCTCTTTTATTTAAATACAAAAGGAACGAGTTAAAAGGACAGAGAAGAGAGATCTAGAGGTGGAAACTCCTTGTTTGATAGAAATGTAAATAGTGGACAGGGGAGGTGGGGCCTTCATCTATTACATGATGTGTGGGTGATTTTATGGGTCCAGGAAAAGATGCTGTACTGTAGCCCATTCGGTGAATACCACATTTGTATAGAGAGTATTATTTCCTCATCTGTGTTTGTTTATTAGACACTTGATATACCACCTGTCTGTAATATGACCAAAGGCTATGATTCCTGAACATGCGGCATCATTAAAGAACAGACTTTTAAATGCCCAGTTGAGTATATATGCTAATCTTAACTTTGTTAAATGTTGCAGACATATCTGTCTATTTGCTCCAATGATATAACTGAATTCTATTATACTGTCTCGTTGTATTTTCAAATGGAAGCCACATTTAACTTGAGTTTGCTTGGGATAATGTGGGATATTAATGTCAAGGTTTTCTCCAGTGAAGACTAATGCAAAATAATCTGTTCCTTAGCTGGGATCTAGTATTACCATATTGAAAATGTGACCATACCATGCCTCTGTTGTTATGTTCCACTAATAAGTTGGCTGGAGACACTGAGACTCATTTTCAAAGCACTTAAAGTTCCATAGGTTGCTACTGGGATCATTTTCAAAGCACTTAGACTTACAAAGTTCTATAGGTTTCTATGAAGCTTTGTAAGTCTAAGTGCTTTGAAAATACAACTTATTGTTGTCCCACAAGTTTTTAACTTTTCATGGGTATCCAGATAATTTATTTGTGGGTTTTATTTTTGGATAGAAAGTGATCTTATATTTTGCTCCCTACAATAGATAATCCCTTTTTATTTTTTCTTCTTCTGTGCTGTACTGCTTACAGAGAATGTGATTTCTCAGTGTTTCCTTTTCTAATTTTGGTCCTTTATTCTGTAATTGGTGAGGATTGGTCTGTGTTCTATGTGTGACCAAGGTGACAGATTCTATTGGCATGTAATTTGTGTGTTGATCCATAGAAGTCTGATTTGTCTGGCTTTTCCAATAGGTAGCATGTTGTGGTTCTGTATATTCACTGCTGCCTTTTTAAAGGTACAGTTACTGATTTTGTATGTTCAGAATTGGTGCTGTTAAGCTTGCTGCATAGGCTCTGAGCAGCTTCTTTGCAGGATTTAGTGTTACTTCACAATCCTTTATTTGTCTGCTCCTTCATAAGGAGAAGAGGGTAGAAGGAACACTGTCAGAAATTCCAGGGACTTGAAATGGTTAATGTCAGCTTCAGAAAGGAGAGAAAGCAGTAGAACCAGAGGAAGGGACAATAAGACTTATAAATTAATTTTTTTTACATTTGTACCCCATGGTTTCCCACTCATGGCAGGCTATGGAGGGTTAAGTGACTTGCCCAGAGTCACAAGGAGCTGCCTGTGCTGGGAATCAAACTCAGTTCCTCAGGACCAAAGTCTACCACCCTAACCACTAGGCCACTCCTCCACTGCCTTATTAAACTGTATTAATAAAATATTTGATATAAAGTGAAGTTGAGGGATATGTGCAACTGTAGTAATTATTTTTCAGGATTCTGTGATGTGTGTTGAGAGGTTGACCAGACTCAAGTCTACTATAATGCTAAAGTTTAAGTTATGGGATAATGCAACTTCATTTAAAAATGTCAGTGCTTCAATGTTTCTATAAGTGTGCATGTGGTTTATGTTGACACAGGATGACTGTTTACTTAGAAATTCATTATCAAGTGCACTCTAAAGCATTATTTAGGAGTATACCAAGCACTACTCATACCTATATGCCTAGTGTCCCCCCATGTTAACTCTGCCCCCCCCCCCAAAAAAAAAGTCAGGTCTGGCTACACCCCTTGACCCTTGCCAGATCGAGTTTTTAGGATTTCCCCAGTGAATATGTATCATAAATTACTACTTGTTGACTCTCACAGTTTCTATCTTACAATCATTTATTATATGTATTATCCAAATAATAAATCAAATAATATATATCCCCCACAAGGTACAGAAGTCAAACATCATTCATGCAATAAAACATCTAAACATCTTAATTGTGCTTCACTGTTCATTGTAGAACAATGAATATACATGAGATCTATTTGCATAGAGGCAGTGCATGTAGATAGGTCTCAAGCATATTCATTGGGGAAATCCTGAAAACCTGAGTGGATTGCGGCCCTCGAGGACCGAGATTGGACAACCCTATACTAGAGAGACAATGATTCTTGTGTTTCTTCTCTTCTCAGTATATATTTATTTTCTAGGGCACAAGCTCCTATAAGGGCATTCCTGAGATCCAAGAGGTTCCAATATAAATAGATAGATAGATAGATAGATAGATAGATAGATATGGATTTACACAAAGGAAAGCAAACTTTTGTAAAAACAACAACAGGAAACTAACAAAACAATTTTTCTTTTACCTGCAGGCAGATATTCAGTCCACTGGAGGCAGCCTGCCTAAGTGCCACCATCAGTGCTGATGCTGGATATTCAATGCCGAACTGTTTTTGGTGTCTGGCATTGAATATCTGGGTAGTTTTCTGGTCAGCTCAAACCTAACCGGTTATGTCAATATTCAGAGTTGGCCGGTTACATTTATAGTGGCTAAAGATAGGACCAGGGCTGGCTTTAGGCAGAGGAGGCAGGGGTGGTCGCACAGGGCTTCGTGTTCCCAGGGGCCCCACGACAGCCTTGGCATCTCCTTCCCACTCCATGCTATTGCCATCTCCTCTCCTGTTTAGAGAGCTATACAGGAGAGGGGGGAATGCACAGTGATCTAAGATTTGCCTCTCCTCCCCCGAGCCGCAGGGTGCCCTTCCAGCATATACCTCAAGCCACCCTGGTGGTCTAGTAGATTCTTTGGGGCAGGAAAGATCATCAGTCTTTCTGCCCACTGCCACTGACCCTCTTGCTGCTGCACTGCTTTTTAAAAATGACTGCCGAGACTTCCAGCGGGGGCCTCACCAAATTGGATTGCACAGGGCCCTGCAATTGCTAAGACAGGCCCTGGAAAGGACTGCTATTTAGATGGTCCAATTTGGCTGCTAAATTTAGCCAGAAAACGCTGAATATTTCTGGTTATAATGCCATATAACCAGTTAGCTTTTCAGAACTAACTGGCAATATTCAGCAGAGATCATCAGTTATCTAGTGCTGAGTATTAGTTGTTAGCTGTCAAAATGCTATTTAACTGGTCAGCGCCTGTTTCTGGCCAGTTAAATAGCGCTGCACATTGGTCGGACAGTATTTAGATGTGTATGCAATATAGATGTCTAAATACCGGTTTCTGCACAACTAAAACAAGGACAGGAATTCTAAAATGACTGCTATAGACAACTATATTATCTTTATAAAAGAGTTCCAAAATAGGCACTTACTTTCCTGTCTAGGCTACATATTACAAAATTACCTTCCATGTGTACTGTCCGCCAATTTTTAAGGTGCCACTTATAGAATTTCGCCATGTATGTTTATTCCTGACATCAGTTTTTGACTTCAGGTTTACTTTAAAATGTCTTTACAATCAAGTGAATATGTTATTTTCAATTCTTGTCATCTAATCTAATAAAAAGGGGTGGAGGTGCTGTTATTTTACATTTAATCACTAAACTGCAATACTCTTGATTGTGAATAAATTGCCTTGCTATCAAAAAAACACACTAACTCCAAGAATGTGTCAACAAGAAACGATCATCAGCCTGCAAAAGCGAAGAGAGACTTAAGCTTTCAAGTTCAGGCAAGTCTTCTGAAAATAAATGACAATGAAAACAATTCTTTCCATGATGAATATATTGTAATGATTTTATGCCATCAGCAACCTGATCTGTTTCTCTTGAGGGCAACCCCTGAGAGAGCAGCAGTGGCCTGTAAAAATAAAGAAGGTGCCTGTTTTGGTCTTCAGATATAAATACAGAATAATAATTAACTCATGTTGATCTCTAGATGCAAATGTATTATATTTAAAATTATATTCCCTGAACAGTTATACCCTTAGGTTACAACTTAACAAGTTGTATTAAAGAAATTTACCACTGTCGGTAGATCATTTGGTTAATAGGAAGTAGAGTTTTGGAACAGCGCACTAGTAGGAACAATGTCCTAGATTTACTGATCAGCAACACTGCATATGCCATAATAACAGTTATTCATACAGTCACCAGAAATGTTTCCCAAGGTGGAAGAATGCATCCTTTTGATGATGCTGTGTTTTACTGCTATGGGCAATCTGATACACCTAGTCAAAGTGATACCTGGAAAGCTGAGTTTCTCTATGAATTTAAGAACTCATAAAAGGGCCCTTTCTGGTAGTCATTTCTTTCCGCAGCTTAGTAAAAAGACCCCAAGATGAGATGTTATACATTTAACTTTCTTCTGTAGACCTCCATATATCTCTAGAGATAGAAACTTCTATGGAACTCTACCAGTAAGAACATAGAAAGGGTCTCACCATCTTTTTCTCCAGGGACTTAAAGACATATATTACCTGATTTTAGGCAGGCCCCAAGAATGCATGGGAGCCTGTGGACTTGCTGGGCTACCAGATTACACAATTTTTGTATTGTAAAAGACAAGAATGAAATTTTTGATTGAGTAATAAATAGTGGAAGGTAAGAATGTCTGTCTTGAAATAATTATATTGTGTGGTGTTTCTATGTGTAAACATCCAAAAAGAAATTTGGACTGGTCAAAAAAATTCATTCTGAAACTAATTCTCCAAGGAATTATAGGTGTGAAATGTTGGTTCCTTTCAAATTTGAAAAAGAATATTAATCAAATATTCTTTGTTTCTATTTTCAAGTAATACATAAGATTTTTGAATAATAGGAATTGTATTCATCCTAACAGAGATGTTGATTGGGTGTTCAATAATGTATAATTAATACTAGTTATCCTATGCCAGTCAGTTTTGTGGTACTGTAGTGTAATTTTATTACAAAGTTCACAGGCCTATGATACCATGGGATGGATCAGTTCAGTCCACCCCATAGGCTGCCCTTCCTCTTTTCAGTAGTGCATGCCAGTCCCCATAGAACAATTCCTTGTACACAATTGGCTCAAGTAGGAACGAGGAGGTAAAATAAAAATAACTCCTGCTGCCTTCCTGAGGAAGAACTTGGGTGTTCTGTGGTATATCTGGATCTCCTCCTGAGAGAGAAGTAATGTGAAATTCCACTGCCAGCTTGTTGAGGGCTCAACTGGGGAGAACCTATGACCTCGTACTAGTTGGTGTCAGTGTGGCTCACCAGGCAGGCTTGATATGTCTGTCCACACCATGGCTGCTGTTTCTTGCCAGAGACCATCTTGTTCCTGTTTGGACACCCCTATAAACCCAGTCCCTCTGAACCTGGGGAACTAGGTTCAATTCCCACTACAGCTTCTTGTGTCCCCCAAATAAGTAATCGAGGGGCCCTTATACTAAACCACATAATCGTATATGTGCACTCAATGCATGCCAAGATGGAGTTACCACGTGGCTCTTGCAGTAATTTCTTTTTTGGCGCACGTCCGATATGCACGTCCAAAAAATAATTTTTATTTTCAGACGTGCACCAAGTAGCATTTGACACACGTAGGTCATTACCGTGTGAGTCTTTACTGCTAGGTCAATGGCTGACGGTAAGGTCTCAGACCTAAAATGGACGTGCGGCAATTTTGATTTTGCTGCATGTCCATTTTTGGCAAAAAATTTAAAAAGGCTTTTTTTATAGGTGCACTGAAAAATGGATCAGTGCGTACCCGAAACTTGTGCCAGCACTACCGCAAGCCATTTTCAAGCCACCTTAGTAAAAGGACCCCTTAACCCTCCATTGCCCAGGTGCAAAAGCTTAAATTGTGAGCCCACTAGGGACAGAAAAAGTACCTGCATAGAATATATGTAACACACTTTGGTTGTATCATAGAAAAGCAGTATATCAAATTTATGACCCCTTTATCCTTTCTCTTGTCACAGCTTGGTCTGCCTAATTGGTGTCACCTTGTGCTTTCTCTGCGTGCTTTGCACTGGGCCTTATTCATGTTATTAGATGCCTTTTGATCTTGCCCTAGTCTCTACTGGATCTCAGTTTTACTGTTCCATTGCTCTTCACTGGTGAGTGCCCTCTACTCGTGACTCCATTAAGTTCCTCTGTTTTCTGGTTCGGAGCAGTTTTAGTGGGTGCAGTGCACTTCAGGCAGGTGGACCCAGGCCCATCCCCCTACCTGTTACACTTTTGGTGGTAAATGTGAGCCCTTCAAAATCCACCAGAAGTCCACTGTACCCACATGTAGGTGTCCCCCTTCACCCGTAAGGGCTACGGTAGTGTAAAGTTATGGGGAGTGGGTTTTGGGGGTTTTGGGGGGGCTCAGCACACAAGGTAAGCACCTGGGAACAATTTCTGAAGTCCACTGCAGTGCCCACTAGGGTGCCCGGTTGGTGTTCTGGCATGTGAAGGGGACCAGTGCACTACAAATGCTGGCTCCTCCCATGATCAAAGGGCTTGCATTTGGTTGATTCTGAGATGGACATCCTCGGTTTCCATTATTGCCGAAAACCGGGGACGACCATCTCTAAGGACGACCATCTCTAAGGTCAACCTAAATGTTGAGATTTGGGCGTCCCCGACCGTATTATCGAAACGAAATATGGACACTCATCTTGTTTAGATAATACGGGTTTCCCCGCCCCTTCGCCGGGACATCCTCAGGAAAACTTGGGCACCCCATTTGATTATGCCCTTCCACATCTTTTTGGAGATGCAGTGACCAGAACTGCACACAGTATTTGAAATGCAGTCACACCATGGAGCAATACAAAGGCTTTATAACATTCTCAGCTTTGTTTTCCATTCCTTGCCTAATAATTCCTATCATTCTATTTGCTTTCTTAGCTGCCCTTGCACATTGAGCAGAGGGTTTCAGCATATCATCAATGATGACACCTAGATCCTTTTCCTGGGTTGTGTGCATTAGCAAAGAAAGAAAGGCAGGAAAGTCCTTCCACAGAAGACAAACAAACAGCTAACAAGGTGAAGGAATGTTCCAAATAACAGACAGAGATCATAAATCTTCCAAAGGGTTTATTTTCTTTTAAGAGTCACATATGTCAGCTGGACCCAACATGGTCTGTGTTTTGGCAATAAGCCTTCTTCAGGGGTCACAGTATGTTCAAGTGTCTCTTTATGTGATCTAAAAAGATTTTGAGGGTCAAGGGAAAAAGTAATCCTCGGTATTGTTTGGTAACACTTAGTGATTGCAATATATTACTTAAATTCTACTCTTGTATGTGCCAACCAGCAAAGTATGGACCATTATGTCATGGAGTGCACACATGACGTATGACAGTCGGTTCATTTATCCATATATGTGACAACATATATGTGGAATGAATTTATAAAATTATCTTCTTAACATCTATTACTACAAATTCTTCTCTCTTCTTACAACAAAAATGGTCGAATATTAAGTGCCATTGTATAACAGGGCACCTTGAGGGGGCTTATTCTATAAAGGAACATAGGCACCTGAATTTTTTTATACTAGAATTACTAGCATAACTGGGTATCAACATGCTTAACATTTAGGCATGACCACGTATATCAGCCATAGGCTTGATGAATTTACAATGGATCTTTTTGAAAATGTCACCCATCTGGGGCATACAATCACTTCTGGCTCAGCTCCACCCCAGGGCTTTACTCCACCCTCAATCCAGGGTCCCGGGTGGGGGGCACACACAAACAAATCCAAAATCCTCTCTCTCTCTCTCTCTCTCTCTGCCACACACACAACTCCACTGGCAGGTTCACATGAGCTGGGCAGGGCCAGACTTACTCCAGTAGGCTGGGGGTACTCTTTCTATGGGCACTCTTTTGTTCTCTTGCACACCAAAGACTTGTCAACAATCCCACTTACAGGAAATTTTAACTTGCTTTACTAACTATAACTGGCAAACAGTTCATAAACTTGATAACTTGGTATGTACAATTCAGGGTCTTTTAGGAGATGAGCACAGTGCAAAATAAGTTCTCCAATGATGTCAGGGCATACAAATCACAGTTCAGTTCTATTTGCATCTCCTCTATTTGCAGACAGATCAACGTACTTAATACATCCTCTTCATGCTGCATGTGGTAATCTCTGCACTGGTTCCCTTCAGTCCTTAATCATTTTCACATCATCTTCTCAGTTACTCTCTGCAACATCCTGGAAACACGGGGTCTATTCACTCATGCAATACAGGTCCTGCCAGAAGTGAGGCTCACCCACTCGCACTTCTCCCACCTGAGGCAGTTATCCCCAGACACTCAGGGGTCCTTTTACTAAGCCATGTAAGCATCTACACACTCCCAACATGTGCATGCGTCCGATACGTGTGTCAGAAAAAATATTTTTTATTTTTGGGCACGCATAATGCACGCATGCCAAGTGGCATTTGGCACACATAGGTCATTACCACCCGGTTACTGCTTGAGTCTTTACCACTAGGTCTCAGACCCAAAATGGATGCACGGCAATTTTCATTTTGCCACACGTCCATTTTCGGCAAAAATTTAAAAAAGGCCTTTTTCACAGGCGCACTGAAAAATGGATTGGCGCATGCCCAAAACCCATGCCTACGCTACTGCAAGCCGTTTTTCAGCGTGCCTTTGTAAAAGGACCCCTTATACTTTGTTCCCAAGTTGAGAACAATACTGCAGGCATCTTCTGCCTTGTGCAGAGGCTTCCAAGCACCACACTTGCAAACTTCTCCTGCTGTGGTACCCAGGACTTTTCCCTCAATGCTTCAAGTCTCAGCAAGGTGGGCCAGAATTTTCTCCACATAATCCCTTTTATTAATTTCTATGCCCTGTCTCCAAGGGCTGGGATTCACTCTGATTTCCCTACCAGGTTGTCAATAGCAGGCTCTGCCTCCTTAGTTACCACCCTGAAAATCCTTCCTCCCACCCCTCTGGCATGGGAATTTTCATGGGGGGGGGGGGGGGGGGTCACAAAGACATTTGCATGTATGCTGTGAAATGGCTATTTTACAGATGAATTTTGGTAAGAGCAGTTAAAGATGTCTGATAGATATAGTTCAATTAAAATGAGACTAAATAGACTATGATTAGGGAAGTCCTGGATTCTGTCACTTTGCCACATTTCATTATCAAACAACAATACAGCAGTATCAAAAGAAAAAAAAAATGCAACTCATTAAACTGCAATATTAAGTGTTAAGAATTTCAGCAGTATTTTTTTTAAATTTTATTTATCACTTTCAAAATATTAACATTTACATAATATAAATGCAGGTAAATCAGGAAAATTATAATGGAAAAGTCCCATGTTCTTTACACAAAGGAACTAGAAATTAACATTGTTACTTAGTCCACCATATATTTAATCAAGATACAAGGAAATATAAAATTCTAAGCTTAACTTATTAAACAAAAGTACTTATGCGGATAGAGACCATTTCCTACCAGCGGTTTCAGCGCCCCTCTGGGGTGTCCAAAACTCTCTCGCCGCCACTTTCTTTAGCAGTTATAAACTGCTTCAATTTTTCTGGGTCAAAAAATACATAAAATGCTGTATTTAAGGAAATAATACATCTACAAGCATATTTCAACTTGAAAGTACCCCCTAGGGCGAGAACCCGAGATCTAAGTCCCAGGAATTCTCATTTCAGCAGTATTTTAATATAAACATGGAGAATATAGATTACTTCTCAGGCACGCTGAACAATGGATCTGCACGCGCCCAAAACACGCGCCTACACTAGCGCAGCCCATTTTTTATTGCACCATAGTAAAAGGACCCCTAAGAGAAGTGAAAGTTGCATTGAAATTCAAGTAAGTAACTGAAATATAGTGTTGTTTATTATATAAGCTTGGATGTTATTTAATAATGCTGCAGCCAAGTCCTTTTCCAATTAATGAAGTTGTCACAAGTCTACTTAAGTGATGTGTGAGCAAGAATGGATGTTGTACAATTGCCAATGTTATGTTTATTTATAGT
This sequence comes from Microcaecilia unicolor, assembly GCF_901765095.1. NCBI lineage: Eukaryota > Metazoa > Chordata > Amphibia > Gymnophiona > Siphonopidae > Microcaecilia > Microcaecilia unicolor. The sequence continues at coordinate 191,569,410 of NC_044031.1, read as the reverse complement.
CCACTAAATCCCTTTGGTGTCCTTTTACTAAGCTGCAGTAAGCACTAACGTGTGCTTACCACATCAAAAAAGAGCTTGTCATGGGTTCGCTCAGGCGTCCTGTTGTAATTTTTGCATGTGAGCCCTTAACCACTTTGCTATATGTCTAAATGAACACCATGTAGAACAAGTTTCAGACATTGTACATTAACTACAACATTTTGGGTTCAGCCAAACATCAACATACATCCAATCAGAGAGACTCTTGAAGACAGCCCTCATGGGCCGAAACATGACTCGTGTCGAGTCCTGGATGTTTAATAAAGGTGCAAGTATGTACATCGTCTGCTGCCCCATTTTTTTGTCACCCTTGTTGCGACTGATTTGTCTGTGTGCCTACATGGGTTCCTGTTCTTCTGTTCTTTGTTGTGTCCATTAAATAGAAAAATCAGCCATTTTACCCCACTGATACAAAATGGCCTTAGCATGCTGGAATGACCCACATAATGACATTCTAAAGCTACTTTTTATCTCAGTTTGGTAAAAGGGCCCCTTTTAGTTTAGAAGGGAGTGCAAAACAATCAAACTAGACAAAATTAGTAAATTTTAGTACTTCCCACATATTCTGAATAGATTATTCATAAATCAATACAGGAACTCAGAGCCCTCTAAGAATCTGGTTAAAAGGTGAGTTTTCAAATACCATCAAAATGAAGAATAGATTGTCTAGATTCTCAAACTATAACAAAGCTGTTGGAAAACAAAGACTAAACTAAGGATGTAGTAGAGCTCATGCTCCTGCAGTCTGGAAAACACGTATTTTATAAACTACACACAAAAATCATGACTTCACCCCTGAACATGTCCACACTAGGATCACCTAAAGGTACATGCCTTCTTGGTGCCATGCATGTTATTACCTGCATAACCTCTGGAGTATTTTTATAAAAGCTCCTTTACATGTAAGAAGGCCTTTACTCATGAAAAATTCTTAACAAAAATTCCCCTTTAATATCCAGTTTACAAAGGGTACTTTCAAGTGGAGGAATAGCCTTGTGGTTAGTGCAGTGGGCTGAGAAGCTAACTTTATACACCAGTCCTCGATCACCATTAATGATTAATTGAATATGCACCAACTCCACTTCTGTAGAGAATGAAACATGGCAGGGCTGTCCCTTCTTTCCTTTATTATTTATTTAATGTTAGAGCCTTTGCTGTGCATGTTGAGGAGTGATGGAGAGGTGACTGGCTTGCACATGGTTAAGCCAGTGGGGATGTGCACCAGAAGCAACAGTTGTGGCAAGAAATAACAGCTCAGATGAATGCCATCCACCTCCATAACAGAGAGGTGGAGGATATTTAAAAAAAATAAGTGGAGGGGGACCTAAAATAACATTAAAAAGAAAGATGCTCAGAACCACCAGCTTCCCATCAGCCATTCACAGAATGGGAGCAGAGGGTGTTGGCCATGGTGGAGGAAGGGGTAGCTGGACAAGACAGCTTACAGCCTGAGGAGGCTGGTAAGTTACCATAAGCCATAATGTTCTGTCTCACCTTGCTGTGTACTAACTGCTATTGTCTATTTGTTCAAACATTAGCTATAGACCAGGCACTGCCTGTATATGAAAATGTGTAATGTGCCTTCAAAGTGCTGTGTGACAGAGATGCACAACATCCCAGCTTCTGCGGGTGATGGGACTCTGATGGCACATGCCCATATATGAGCAAGTTTCTTTCCTGGGTGTGTGAATATATAGGCTGTATGAACGCCCAAAATGTGGGTAGTAGGGGATATACGCCTCAGCTTGGCACAGTGTATGGACATGCATGGTCCATCTGTAGTGCAAAACTTAATATTAGGGCAAATTAATGGTTTTTCAGCTGGATCCTCACAACTATAAAATTACAAATTCTTGATATCCAGTCCAGATTCAGTTAACACTTAGTAGAACCTCTTTTTCACACCAAATCAAAAATTTTACGACTTTATATTCTCAGATCATATCATATAGATTTCCCAAGAACCTCAGTGATGTTGATCGCTACCAATTTCAATCTTTAGCGATACATATAACATCAGCATCTTCACAGGTTCATTATATATATAGCCTCCTCTATAATTGAAACAGTATTTTAAACTTATCTTTTTCAAGCTTGGTTTCTCGGACCCAGGGGTTCAACTGCCCAACATGCACGTTTCGCCCAAACACAGGCTGTCTCAAGGACATTCCCCCTGTAGTCTTTTCAGCGCCAGCTCAGCAAAAGTTACTCATCAGCCAAGTTACTCATCAGTTGTGGTCCATCTGTAGGCCACAACTACCTCATCATTGGCATATACCACATCCAATAGATGGCTGAAATCTGCATAGATATTGTACAGGTTCCGTGGGATTGGAGAACGGCGGAGGTGGTTCCTCTTCACAAAAGTGATGATAAGGAAGAAGCTGGAAACTACAGGCTGGTAAGCCTCACTTCGATTATTGAAAAAGTAATGGAAGTGATGCTAAAAGAAAGGATAGTGAATTTCCTAGAAGCAAATAAGTTGCAAGACAACATGGTTTCACCAAAGGGAAATCATGCCAAACGAATCTCATTGAATTCTTTGACTGGGTGACCGGAGAATTAAATCAAGGACATGCTATGGACGTAATCTACTTAGATTTCAGCAAAGCTTTTGACACGGTTCCCCACAGAGGCTCTTGAATAAACTAGACAGGCTAAAGATAGGACCCAGAGTGGTGAACTGGATTAGGAACTGGTTAACGGGCAGACGCCAGAGGGTGGTGGTAAATGGAGTTCGCTCGGAGGAGGGAAAGGTGAGTAATGGAGTGCCTCAGGGATCGGTGCTGGGGCCGATTCTATTCAATATATTTGTGAGTGACATTGTCGAAGGGTTACAAGGTAAAGTTTGCCTTTTTGCGGATGACACCAAGATTTGCAACAGAGTGGACACCCCGGAGGGAGTGGAAAACATGAAAAAAGATCTGTGGAAGCTAAAAGAATGGTCTAACGTTTGGCAATTAAAATTCAATGCGAAGAAATGCAAAGTGATGCATTTAGGGATGTAACCAGGCGCCTCTCTTGTGCAGCCAAGGATAGAACAATCTCCTCCAGCCAGAGGCTCCCAGCACAATGAAGAAATAGATGTCCACCAGTAACTTGAATCTTAAGGACTTTTATTCCATGCAGGTTTCTAGTACACAGTTCCAAAAGCAGCATAGCACATACCAGGATTCAATACAGGCTTACAGGCTCCAGTCTGGGCTCTTTATCCAGTGCACAATAAACAGTAATTCAATTCCCAAGACAAACAGTTTTTTCAGTTCATCATCACAGTTCAGTCACCCAGCAGCATTTTCTACCTTCTATCCTCTTTACATTCAGGAGAGTTCAATATTTTAGGGACTCCTTCTACCCAAGGGTTTTCCCCTGCATCAGCTTCACAATGAATTCAATACTTTTGGGACTTCCTCTCACCCAAGGAATCTCAGCCTGCTTCAGTACTTTAGGGACCTCCCTGCCCAAGGGTTTCCAGCCTGCAACTGCCTCTCAGACTTCAGTACTTTAGGGACCTCCCTGCCCAAGGGTTTTCAGCCTGCCACTGCTTTTCCCCCTCCTTGCTGCTCTCCCTGAACTGAACTGCTGAGACTCCTTCCCACCTGCCTAATCAATCCCTGGCTTCTGCCTTCACAACCAATCATTCTCCACTCATTAGCTTCTCTACATACCCATACCAGCTGAGTTGAGCATGAGCTTAATGAAAAGCTCCTGCACACAGGGTTTCCTAGCTTTCTTTCCCCCTAGTGGCAGCCAATCTACACCTCCTGTTAGTTTACACCCATGTCCTCCCTTATTGCAGCTAGGAGTCCAGTCCGGGTTTTCCATCTCACCCCCTGGCTCCTTGCCTGCAATGCCTTCTGGGACTTGTAGTTCAGACTAAAGCTGCCTTAACCCAACTATCCTGGAGGTGACTTTATCACAGGGAGTAGAAATCCAAGGGAGACATATGTGTTAGGCAGGGAGAGTCTGATAGGTACGGACGGGGAGAGGGATCTTGGGGTGATAGTATCTGAGGACCTGAAGGCGACGAAACAATGTGACAAAGCGGTGGCCATAGCTAGAAGATTGCTAGGCTGTATAGAGAGAGGTGTGACCAGCAGAAGAAAAGAGGTTTTAATACCCCTGTATAAGGCGTTGGTGAGGCCCCACATGGAGTATTATGTTCAGTTTTGGAGGCCGTATCTTGCGAAGGATGTTAAAAAATGGAAACGGTGCAAAGAAAAGCTACAAAGAATGATATGGGATTTGTGTTACAAGACGTATGAGGAGAGACTTGTTGACCTGAACATGTATACCCTGGAGGAAAGGAGAAGCAGGGGTGATATGATACAGACGTTCAAATATTTGAAAGGTATTCATCCGCAAACTAACCTTTTCCGGAGAGGGGAAGGCGGTAGAACGAGAGGACATGAAATGAGATTGAAGGGGGGCAGACTCAAGAAAAATGTCAGGTAGTATTTCTTCACGGAGAGAGTGGTGGATGCTTGGAATGCCCTCCCGCGGGAGGTGGTGGAAATGAAAATGGTAACGGAATTCAAACATGAGTGGGATAAACATAAAGGAATCCTGTTCAGAAGGAATGGATCCTCAGGGGCTTAGCCGAGATTGGTGGCAGAGCCAGTGGTGGGAGGCGGGGCTGGTGGTTGGGAGGCGGGGATAGTGCTGGGCAGACTTATACGGTCTGTGCCGGGGCTGGTGGTTGGGAGGTGGGGAAAATGCTGGGCAGACTTACACGGTCTGTGCTAGAGCTGATGGTGGGAGGCAGGGCTGGTGGTTGGGAGGCGGGGATAGTGCTGGGCAGACTTGTACGGTCTGTGCCCTGAAGAGGACAGGTACAAATCAAGGGAGGGTATACACAAAAAGTAGCACATATGCGTTTATCTTGTTGGGCAGACTGGATGGACCGGGCAGGTCTTTTTCTGCCGTCATCTACTATGTTACTATGTTACCTGGAGTTCTGAGGTGTGTCAGGGCAGCCAGCATTACAAGACACCTGTAAGAGAGTAGAACAGATATGTCAGGTGCCATAGCAATGCATATTTATGTTTGACTTAGCATACACATTGGCAGCTATTTGATCTTAGAGGAGATTCATTGATACAACAGTTTACCTGTAGTAACCTAGCAGCCATGTCCTATATACCCATACATACATTCACACCAAGTGCTATCCGATGTCAGGCGCAGGACACTAATGTGCATTGTCACAAGTAGTTGGGAATGTGTGGCGATGCACAGTGGCTGGAATGCTTATATGGTACACTATTGTTGCTGTTGCTGTAGCACAGGATGATGTGCAAGGTGGGAAACTGTTAGCAATCTGGACTCTATTATGATATATCAAGTGTGCTGGCTCACATGTGATGGCAGCCATGTCAAGTTGTCTCATATATATTCCATCTGCCCAGCACACAGATGAGCCACAGCCAGGTCCATCCCAGAACCAGTAAACACCACCAAAGGCAGGGGCTCAGCATGCTGAGGAGGAGGAGGGGCAGCAGGAGTTGGCCAATGTCCCAAAACCAGAGCCTACAGTGCCGCCAAACATGCCACGTGTCTTCCTCCAGTTTACCACCATGGTGGCTGAACGACTGTTCGTGAACAGATATATGTACATCTTTTCGACTGCATCAGATCCCCAGAAGCCTTTTCCATGCAGTGGGCATCAGGAGTTCTTTAGGTATATATAGTACTGTACCATTGAAGTGGGTTAAGTGGTCACTGGTTTGCATATCTACATATATAATTATATATTTTGCTGGTCTGTTTTTTGCAAGGTTTTCATGTTTGAATTTGGTAAAAATCTGTTTATAGCTGTGGAGGCAAATGATTGATGAATGTGAAGGGAGCTTGGATTTGGAATAGCTTTGTGCTATAATAGATCCAATAGCTCATTTTATATGTTTATCTGATGCCTCCTAGCTTGTTTTCTTAAAATAACCTTTTATATATGTTTGCTGTTTTGTTGCTGCCATTTGAGCTCTACTCCTCTTTTGTCTTTGTTTGCCAAATAAGCCAATGCTGGGGATTCCCCTAAAGTACACTCAAAGGTCACATCACAAAAAGTGGATGTATTGCAAAACCAATCTTGAAGATAGTGCATATGACAGGCAATATTATAAATCTGGAGATTAGGCAGTCCCAAACCGCGGTCCCTGCATAGCAAATGAAGCTGGCGCAGAGCAAGACGGGGCCTCTTGTACCCCCTTAAAAACCTTCTAATGACTCCATAATAATATTGCAAATCACACGGCTTTAAAATAAAAGGCAAATGTTGCATAGGATATATCCATTTAGGTAACAAGATCATTTTAATAAGTGAAACTGTACCCCATGATGACAGCCATAGGGAATACCATTTATCGAATAGAACCTTGGTAGCCTGTAATAAAGGGGTACAGTAGTAAAGTTTTGGCAAACAGTGTGGAATATATAAACCCAAATATTTCAAATTATCACCCACCCAGCACAATGGAAAGGCACCAGGCCTTCTCTGCTCTAAATCCTCTGTAAGACTTAAGGCTTCAGATTTGTCAGCATTTATCCATAAGCCTGACAGTTGCCCAAAAAGTGACAAAACATTTAGAACGCTCCACAGGGAAGTAACAGGGAACATGAAAGCTGTAAGAAGATCATCTGCAAATAAGGCTAGTTTAAACTCCTCACTGCCTATTAGAATGCCCCATATATCAGTATCATCTCTAATTTTCAATGCCAAGGGCTCCATACAAAGGATAAAAAGAATAAGAGACAGTGGACAGCCTTATCTAGTACCCCAGGAAATCTCAAAAGGGGTGAAAAGTACATCATTAATCAGTACCTGTGCCCATGACTCTTGATAAAGAATATGGATCATGGTAACAATAGGCCTTCTGAAACCAAATCAATGTAATACCTCCCAAAGGTAAGGCCAGGAAACAGAATCAAAGGTTTTTTCGATGTCAGAATTAACTAATAGGGAGTCCGAGCACTGAGTGGAAATAGCATCTATAGCACACAAATGTGCATTGGCCACTGCATTTCTGCCCTTAACAAAGCTCAAGTGAGGGACCACCAGGGCAGAGATGATATCCAGAAACCTATTTGCCAAGACCTTTGCGTATAATATAAGGTCAACATTCAGCAAGAAACTGGACCTACAGGCACTGCTCATCTGGGGATCCTTGCCAGGTTTCAATATTGACACCACTGTGACTCCTTTCATAGTATGGGAAAATTTCCCAACCCATAACACTTTGTCATATACCAACACCAGGGTAGGAAGCACAGCAATTTATAAAATTCCAGGGGAAGGCCATCAGGCCCTGAAGTCTTGCGGGAAGCCAAAGTTTTCAAAATATACTGTACTTGGGTGGAGTGGAACATTGAGAATCACCAGATCTACCTCAGTCACAGCTGGAAGGATCATGCCCTTCCAGAAGTCAGCATGAATAGGCAAATCTGCCGGCTGAGCAGAATATTGTGTTCTCTAATAATAATGATGAAGTATCTGAGCAATAAACTTATTATCCATCAAAGTTCCACCAGCTGAATCTCTGAGAACAGGGACAAAATAAGGGACCCAACTCACTAAATACCAAGTGGACTAAACAAGTGCCCACTCTATTCTCATACCTAAAAAAAAATCAATGTCTACCATACTTCAATGTATTCAAGGTACGCTTTTGGATAAGGTGATTTAAAGTGTGCTGTAACTGAAAATATTGGTCTTGGTTCTCTTGAATCAGATTTTTTGCTAGGGCATGGCATGTTCGATTCATCAGTGAGTGCGGATATAAGATCTGGTGATTCAAGTGATGATATTTATGAGTCTGAAAAGAGATAATCTCCCCTTGTAATACTGCTTTCCCTGCTTCCCAAAAAGCCCTGATGTTTGGGTATGTTGACTATTATTGGAAATATAATCCTCCCACTTTTCAAGGAAAAACTTTCAAAATCCATCATCTTGCTTCCCTTTCTCTAATTTTGAAGAGCTAACCTAACTATTGCTTGATCTGAAATCCCTCCATGAATTATATCACCTGAAGTCACTACCCCCAGGGAGAAGTTAGTAAGAAGCAGGTAATCCTTAGTGTATCTGAATGTAACTCACCTTGCACTTCAACTGGAACAGGAGTAAATTAAATTCAAATAAATCTCACTGCTGTTTGCATCTTAGTATTGGTAATTTGTTTAGTTATTTCTCTATAAATTGCAAATAAATTATTGTTTAGGGTAAATCACTTGCAGATGAACATACACTGTGGTAACAAATTTTCCTTGTCCTCTTGATTGAGATAATTGACTATAAATTAAGAGATGTGCCTGGGATGGGTGGGAGTTGCATAGGATGGGTGGGAAAGAAGACCAAACTGAAGCAAAAGAGATTTAGGGCTCCTTTTACAAAGCCGTGCTAGCAATTCTAGCTCAGCAAATGTGACGACGCCCAATCAATTCCTACGGGCTTTGTTGCATTTGCTGCAAAGGAATTGCTAGTGCAGATTTGTAAAAGGAGTCCTTAGATCAGATATGCTATCTGTTATCTACTTTTTAATATTCTAGGGATGTAACTAAATTAAAACTAAGGCAAAAGAAATGTACAGCTTGATAAGTTTTAATGTTCTAGAGTTGTAATCAATTTAGCCTAAGGTTAAAAATAAAAATTAGATCTGATAAGCTAATCCCTACCTTTTAATATTCAGAGCTGTAACAACTATGTTTTACCTATGGGAAAATAATTTAGACTTTCTAGCCACTCCAATATCTACTTTTGGGGCCCTTTTACTAAGCTGTGGTAAGCCTGAGCAGAAATTGTAAGGGCCTTTTTTTAAGGGGACAGAAAGTGGACGTGTGCTAAAATTGAAACTTGCGCATGTCTATTTTTAGCCTGAGACCTTACCACCACCCACTGACCTAGCGGAAAGGGCTCATGTGCTACACGTGCAGTGACTGGTCGGCCGTACAAACCGGCGATTAATACCGGAAATGCTGCATGGTAGAAAATAAAAAAATAATTTGTCCCAGCATTATGGGGCGTGCACCAAATCCAATATGGCTGCCGAAGGGTGTGCTAGCCTGTCAGTAGTCTCGTTTTGGCGCATGCTGCACATGCGTAGAGCCTACAGTGCCTTTGTCAACGGGCCCCTGTATCTCTTAAATATGTGTATACAGCACTGTGCGTTGCTGGTAGTGCGTTGTGTATAAATAGCAGTAGTATAATAATAGGAAGCCAAGTGGAAAAGGAAAGAGCAACCTTCTTTACCCTGTTAGAAAGTTTACTACTAATTTGAAGAAATCAACACAAGCTGATAACCTGTTAAACCATCTGAAAACCCCATTCCTAAATGCTTGTTGCTCAAGTCTGCTTTCTATGCTTCTTTTGTGATAAAGGGACTTTGCATTTGTGTTTTAGACATGCTTTGCTGTATGCATAAGGAAAAGTATGTGCTGTTAGCGCCCCTGATATAGCTAGGATCTCCCCCTATGTTTTATATTTTCTTATTTCATCTTTCTTTTCTCATTTGTGAATTTAGACTTTGATGTTGCAGTGTTTGATCCTATATATAACACTTTCCACCTGCTACCTTGTATTTTTCTCTAGATATTAAAATATGGTCCAATTTTATAGTTCTGTTGGCAAACCCATGCATTTTACTGCTTTATATATGTGTTTGCAGCATAGATTTGAATCTTGTTTCAAGAAAAGATAAATGAGCACTGCACTGTATATAGATTATTCATCAGGTTCTATCAGGTAGGTATGACATATATCAGGCAATGTCTCATATGCACTCTGATGCAAATTAGATGATTTAAAATAGTTTATGTCAAGTGGAGATGTTCTGACAGATTTATTTGCAGCAAAGAGAGGTAAACATGCAGACAGTGTCAATGAAATATCTATGCCCATCCCCAAAATGGGCCACACAGGAGCTCCAAAGTTCTCACTTGTGCCAACATTTTTTCAGATCTAACACATTTCTCCAGGACATGTTGGCATGCTTAAGAGGACTGGAGCTCTGTTTTCCAGTAAAGTAGTTAATCTTGTGATACTGTCAGGTAACTGTGGAAGCCAAAGTTCAAGACGACACAATATAACTGAAGCTTGTAAATAGCATATACCAGTGGTTCTCAAACCTGTCCTGGGGGATCCCCAGCCAGTCAGAATTTCAGGATATCCACAGCAAATATTCATGAGAGAGATTTGCATTCACTGATGAACAAGCTTGGAAAACACTGGTATATACATTGGTTTATTTAATGTGTTCTGTATAAAACCTTATAAATGCTGTGTTTCCTGATCCATAAGCACACTGCATGCCAAGATGTAATGAAATACTACTGATTTCTCAAACAATAAGGCTTGAGTTTAATATCAGTCCTTAAATATATTCTGGTTTAACTCTTTCCGTCTCAGAGAAAAAGCTAGCAAGCCTCATGCGTACCTTTAATTTAAAATGCCGCATACAGTATATTCCACTTTTGCTGTGACTTAAGTGTTTCAAAACAGATAGCAGTTCTTATACATTCAAACAGAATGCTATTACAATATCAATATATACATTGTATAGCATAATAGTTTGTTATGATTCTGCTAAGACAGATAGGGGAATGACTGAGACTCGCTTCTGATTGGCCTGTTAGGGACTGAGCTGACCTATGAAGCAGCAGACATCAGATCTATTTAAGCCTACCTCTCCCTTCAGTCTATGCTTGTCAGACTTGTGAGTTTTTGTACCAAGTAGAGAACTGCTAAGCACAGTACTCGGACCAGGTTCTGCTTGACGGCCAGACAACCCCGGGCATAGGCGGTCGGTGGCCCAACTGTTTGGGAAGGCTAAAGGGGGCAGGGTTAGGGTGGTGCCAGGGGTGGGGCTTACATCCATAATTGTCTGACAATACACAGAAAAATAAATAAATAAAAGTAAAATAGTCACAATTAATACCTTTAACAATTCAACATCAGATCCTCCAAAATATTATCTGATGTTATGACAAACAAGCTAAAATTAATTTAAAGTATTGATGTCACCTTAGTACGGCCAACACACAATCTCTCCACTGCAAGACACTATACACAAAGTTATGCAACAACACACTCAAAACCATACCAGCACTAGTTCCAAGGACAGGATGAGCTACAACCTTATGCGTGGAAAGGCAGCACTGTGATTACACCAGGCTCTAAAACACCAATACATTACCTAGTGAAAAAAACAAAACCAAAAGGGCTGCAAATAGTACACGCTAGCAGAATACTGCACCTCAATCACACATGAAAAACACATGACAACAGATATGACACAAGGAACTAGAAATCAAAAGATATGAAGGCAAAATACTGAACTGGAAAGTTACTTCAAGAAGTCAGACTCGGCATGCAGCAATACTAGAAAAATTGAAACTTACGTGCAAAATATCACAGATGCACATTTCCAAAAGCTGACATATTCCAGTTAATAAATTCTGAATAAAATACTTCTTTCTACCTTTGTTGTCTGAGCATTTAGTTTTTCTATTTGCTTTGATCCCAGTGTCTTCTGTTTTATGGTGTCTTCTTTCCATTTGATATTTTTTCACTCACGATGTCCACCATCCTCCTGTGTCCTTATGCGTTCTGTCTACCATCTGTAGCCCTGTCTCTATTCTTCCTCCAGTTGCAGCATCTGCCTTCAAAGCATTCCAATCCAGCCCTTAAATTCAGCAGTTTCCCCATCATCCATATTCAGCATTTCTCCTCACTCCCCTCCCCTCCATTCATGCGCATTTACTTCCTCTGTCTTCCCTCCCCTCCATCCAGCATTTCTCCTCTCTTCCCTGCCCTCCACTTCATTCATGTCCAGATTTCTCCTCTCTTCCCTCCCCTCCATCCATGTTCCATGTGCATCTCCTTCCTGTCTTCCCTCTCCTCTATCCATCCATGCCCAACAAATCTCCTCTCTCCCCTCCCCTCCCCTCCATTCATCCATCCATGTTCAGCAATTCTACTCTCTCCCCTGCCCTCACTTCCATTCATCCATCCATGTCCAGCAACTCTCCTCTCTTTCCCCTGCTCTCCATCCATATCTAGCAATTCTCCTCTCTCCCATGCCCTTCCCTCCATGTCCAGTGATTTCTCTTCTCACCCCTGTCCTCCCCTCCTCTCCATGTCCAGTGATTTCTCCTCTCTCCCTTGTCCTCCCCTCCCATCCATGTCCAGCGATTCTCCTTTGCCCTCCCCTCCCATCCATGTCTGGTTACTTGTCCCAGCCCCCCTTTTCAGCCCCCCAGTTCGAGGTGTAACCCAGCCCCACCTGCCTGTCCTCAGCTCCCCAACAGTCCACCATTCCGTTTCTGCTACAGCTGCCCTGCATTTAAAACCTGTTATTTTAAGTCGCAACGGCAGCTCGCCTCCAGCCTTTCCTTTCCTGCTCAGTCCCGCCCTCGTAGAAACAGGAAATACCTCATCAGCGGAAGGTGGGACACTGAGCGGGAAGGGAAAGACTGGACTCGAGCTGCCGCTGCGACTTAAAATGACAGGTTTAAACGCAGGGTAGCTGCTTCAGGAACAGAATGGAAGGCATGTTGGGGAGTTGAGGGCGGGCTCAGCTGGAGGTGGGGGGGCGAAGGCGGAAGATACAATTTGTTCTTGGCTGTACCAATGGGGCCACATTGGAGGAGAAAGCAGGCGGGGAAGGTCACAGCTGGGCTGGGGAGGCTTGTAGATTGGGGCATCTGCGTGAATGATTTTGTGTACAATCATGCAGATCTTGAACGCAATGCATTCCTTAAGTGAGAGCCAGTGAAGTTTCTCTCTTAGTGGTTTTGCACTTTCATATTTAGTTTTTCCAAATATGAGTCTGGCAGCAGTATTCTGGGCTGTTTGGAGTTTTTTGATAGTCTGTTCTTTGCAGCCAGCGTACAGTGCGTTGCAGTAATCCAGATGGCTTATTACCAATGACTGTATCAGGGTGCGGAAGATGTATCTCGGAAAGAAGGTTTTTACTCGTTTGAGTTTCCACATGGCGTGGAACATCTTTTTCGTCGTATTCTTCACGTGGGTGTCGAGAGTGAGGTTTCGATCAATAGTAACTCCAAGAATTTTCAAGTTTTGTGAGACAGGGAGAAAGCAATATGGTGTGATTATTGTGGAGAAGCTTTTTGTGTTGTGTTGTGAGGTGAGTACAAGACATTGTGTTTTTTCTGCGTTTTTAGTTGGAATGCGTCCGCCCAGTTGTCCATGATTTGGAGGCTTTGGTTGATCTCGTTGGTGATTTCATTTAGATCATGTTTGAACGGGATATAAATTGTGACATCGTCTGCATATATGTAGGGGTTGAGGTTTTGATTGGTTAGAAGTTTGGCTAAAGGTATCATCATTAGGTTGAATAAGGATGGCGAGAGGGGGGATCCTTGGGGAATTCCACATTCAGGTATCCATGGGGGTGATCTGTCCGTGTTCGTAGTTACTTGGTAAGATCTTGTGGTCAGGAATCCTTTGAATCATTTGAGAACTGTGCCTCCTACTCCGAAGTATTCTAGTATATGTAATAGTATTCCATGATTAACCATGTCAAAGGCACTGGACATATCGAATTGTAGGAGGAGTATGTTGTTACCAGTTGCAATTGCTTGATTGAATGAGTTCATTGTGGACACTAGGACTGTTTCAGTACTGTGGTTTGACCGAAATCCTGATTGAGACTTGTGCAGAATTGAGTGTTTATTTAGGTATTCAGTAAGTTGTTTCGTCACTATGCCTTCCATGAGTTTAGTTATGAGTGGAATAGATGCTACTGGGCGATAGTTGGTTAGGTCCATTGTGCTTTTCTTAGCATCTTTTGTCAGCGTAGTAAGTAGGATGTTTCCTTTCTCCGTGGGAAAGAGCCCATTTTGAAGCCTGTGGTTTACGTGGTTTGTGAGGTCTGTTTTGAATTGTTTGGGTGCAAATCTTATTAGACTGGTAGGGCAAATGTCTAATTTGCATTGCAATTTGGCGTATTTTCCGAGCCAGTGTGAGATTTTGTTTGATGAGAGCGTGTCAAAATTGGTCCATGAGCGATCTGCTGGGCATTCCCCGGGTTTTGGGTCTACTAGACATTCGAGTATGTTTGTGTAATCCGTTATATTGGTAGGTATCATGAGTCGGAGCTTTGTGGTTTTTTCGTTGAAGTATTTCACAAGATTGGTTACTGACGGGGTGTCTGTGTTGCTGGTTGTAACCGTTGTGGTATTTAGGAGATTATTTACTAGTGAAAAGAGTTTGTGTGTATCCTTGTAGTTTGGTCCTATTTTGGTTTTATAATATGTTCTTTTAGTTTGTCTGATAGTGTATTTGTATTTTCTTTGTAGTTGTTTCGTCTTTTGTCTTGCTCCATGCTGTTTCTAGTCTTCTGACTTGTGTTTTTAGTTCTTTCAATTCTTCGTTAAACCACGGTGTTGAGTTTTTTCTATGTGAGGTTCTGTTTTGAAGTGGTGCTATATTGTCTAGTATTGTTCTGCATCTGTTGTCCCATTCTTAGAGATATTGGGGTGAGTCTGTAGGTGTTGTCTATTCGTCGGTGTAGAATTGTTGCCAGAATATTAGTGGGTCTATTTTGCCTCTCGTAGTATAGGTTTGTTGTTCTTGTTTTTGTTGTATCTTTTTTTGTTCTCCAGTGGAGGGAAAAGTTTGCACTGTAGTGATCGGACCATGGCGTGGCTGTCCATTTTATGTCTATTATTGTGAGATTTGATTCTGATGAGAATTTGTGGGAAATGATATCTAGTTACCCTCTCTCTGTCTGTGCTAGTAGCACACCTTGCTTTTTTGGGAGTTGTTTACTCCTCTCATTGCTCGTAGTTTCTCTGTGTGCTGGTTGTTCCCAGCGTATGCTTGTTTGTTTCCCTAGATAAGCTGCTTTCCCTGATTACCTTGCTTCTGTGCACCTGTGGGTGCTCTGTCTCTGTGTGCTGCTGAGTTCTGGTAGAAACATTGTTTGTGTTTTTCCTTTGTTAGCTTTAAACCTTTGACTATAGTGTAAGCCCTGCTTCTTCCTGACATGAGTGTTGTTAGTAGCCCTTCCCTTTAGCCTGCTTTAACTGCTTGTCTGCTGTGGTTGTCTCCTGAGTCCTGTAAGCATGCTCCTTATCTGTCAGTTGTATGTAAAGGCAGCTTTCCCTGTTTGCTTGCTTTTCCCTTTGTCTCTAGTGTCTGTTATTTGACTCTGTGGCACAGCCTTATGTGTGGCTTGCCTTGACCCTTGAGTGCTGAGTGGCACAGTCCTGTGTATTCCTATAGTAGTTTCCCTTAATCCTTGAGTGCCGTGTAGCACAGCTTTGTGTATTCCTATAGGTGGCTTCCCTTTTCCCTTGGGTGTTGTGTGGCACAGCCTAGTGTATTTGTGTGTTGTATGGTACAGCCTAGAATGTTCCTGTGGAGCTTCGCTCCTATACAGTCTGTGCCCCATTCTGTCCTTGGCTTTCTTTTCCCCTGGTCGTAGCCTGTACCTGCCAGTTTCTTGTCTGTCACCCTTCCCTTGTGTCTAGCTAGTGCTGTGTGCGTTGCATGTGCTCCAGTCCCTCCTGGGACCCCCTTGTTGTTCTTTTTTCCTTCCCTAGTGTGTGACTCAGTTCCAGATCGGCCATGAGGCCCATACGCTTGGACTCTGTATGAGTGCGCTGGAAAATATATTTTATTTTCTAGTGCATGGCACTAACCGGGCGGTAATCGGCATTGTATGCACATAGATGATTAGCACCCAGTTAATGCATGAGTCCTTACTGCTAAGTGAATGGGTGGCGGTAAGGTCTCAGACCCAATATGGACACAGGCCAATTTTTATTTTGCTGCACATCCATTTTCTGCCAAATAAATGCATTTTTACAGGTGCACTGGAAAATGGATCTGCACGCATCCAAAACACATGCCTACACTAGTGCAGGCCATTTTTTCAGCACACCTTAGCAAAAAGGACCCCTTAATACATGAAAATAATGCAAGCAAGGAATAGAAGGTGCTTTCATTATTGGAAAGGAGAAGGGATTTGATATACTGCCTTTCTATGGTACAATCAAAGCTATTTTGCATATATTATATACAGGATTCTTCTTTTACCCTGGGGCAATGGAGGATTAACCCCCTTTTTTACAAAGCTGCACTAACAGCTGCTGGTGCGGTAATGTCAACACAGCCCATTCACTTTGAATGGACTGTGTCAGCATTGCCGTGCAGCAGCTGTTAGCGCAGCTTCGTAAAAGGGGATCTAAGTGACTTGCCCAGGGTCACAAGGAGCTTCAGTGGGAAACAAACCCAGTTCCCCCGGTTCTCAGGCCACTTCACTAATTATTAGACCACTCCTCCACTCACGCAACCTCTCCACTCCCAATACTCCTCCACTAATGCAATACATTTTTTTGGCTGACTTTTGAAGGTTAAAACCTTCTTTCTCAGGTTATGACAATATGAGGAATATTGTCATAACCTCATATTGTCATAACCTGAGAATATATAAGTAAATAAGAAAAGAATTCCAATGATAATCTCAAGGGGAAAGATGGGGGAGGGGCAGAAGTGGAGGCAGAGATGGATGAATGATAAAGCAGTAGAAGTTTATGATTTATAATGCATTTGGATTTTACAAAGTGCTACATTTCCTTTCTTGCTAGTTTCAAATTATCTTATCATCTTAACTTCAAAAGCCTGTTATGCCTGTTTAAAATTTCCTGTTAATGTTCTGACCATAAGGTCACTGAGGGAGTGCACTGGTCCCACAGGGGTGTCATCTTGGCTTGTTTCAGTGATAATGTCTCTACTGTAACAGCACTGATCCAGGGTATGTGGAGTCTGATCACAGTCTCTCAAATTTACTGCTAAGATTCACCACAGTATTTGCATTATGCTAGAAAGAGTTTCCCTTTGGAGTTCACAGGATGTAACATGTATGGGCAACCTATCCAAGTGTGCTTGGCAATTTTTATTAATCAAACATGTGGCACCCAAAATCTTTCTGCTACATTTTCATGGTCTCAGACTGCATTTCTTGGTACTGAAGGATCTTCTGTCTCTCCACATGAATCTTAGAATAATCTCTTAGGACTAACACCTCTATGATCAACGCCATTCTGGTGTTTTTCTCTTTTACTAGTATGTCTGGATCCTTCCCTCCAGCCTTTATTGGCCAGGAAGGGGATTTCCCAGGTGATCATAACCTCTTCATTCTCCATAATTTGCTTATGGTCATCGGAGACCGTGAACATCCCTGTGGCCTGCAAAGAATCCAGTGAACAATATGGCGGCTAGGTTCTGTGTCAGGCATACACTGCATATTCATTGCAGATAATATCTTCAAACTAGTAAACTCTAAGACACAGCACCTATCTTTTAGCAAAAACAAGGTGAACTCATTTGTTGCAAATAGCACTAATTAAATTGGAAGGACTTCAACCACTGGTCACACCTAATGACTGTCAGCTGGGTTTATATATTTTTGCAGTGTCAGCAGGAGTCACTGAGCAGACTGGATGGGTCATTTTGGTTTAGGGCAGTTTGGTTCCTCATGCTGGCAGAACAATGTAATCATCCTCTTCCTGACACACTTTGCTTTGAAATTATGTAAGACTGTGTGCTCACAATAAGAGTTGTTCATAAACTATTGACTTCACATCAATATATCACACCAAATCTACTCATTACCATAATAGGCTTAAAGAACTGATTTGAAGCAAATCAAATCAAAAATCAATTCATATGAGCGAATTGAATTGAAATCTTTTTGACTGAATCGAACAGCACTAGCGAGTTCTGCATTTTTTAAACTTTTCTTTTTAATATTTCAAATTATACAATACATCTTACAATGTGACTGAGAAAAACAGAGCAAATGAATTTTCCAGAAAAATATAAGCAGGAAAATTTTAATATCAATTATATAAATAATATCAATATATATATAAATTATAAAGGAAATTTTTCAGCAGAACAGATAAAATGTCAAAGGCGGACCTCAGCCAGACCCACAATGTTCCTAAATTAATTATAAGTCATGTCTGTAATGTCAGCTCTTCCTTAGAAATCACAAATTCCAATAATTGTTTAGGATCACTAAAGATCAAAAATCGTGGAAACCATACACACCCAAATGATAATTCAATCCAGTGACAACAAATACTGTTCTTCAAACAGGAAGCACTTTTTTTCAAAAGAACTTTTTTACTAATAAGGGACTTTTTTGTTTGTTTAAAAATGAGGAAAGAAAGCCTCAGCAATCAAAGGTAATTGCCATCGGCTGGGCATAACCCACTTAATTTTTCAAAACCCAAGGCTCCTTCTGACTAACACCAATCATCAGCTAAATAAACCTCCAAAATATTTTCATTTCAAGTTTGCTTATTTGATTCAATTTAATTTCTTTGCTTGAACAGTTCCACCCTTTGAAGGCAATGAAATTATCTTCTATAAGATCGTCATTAATCACTAAGTTCAGTCACTGTTCAAACATTTCTTTAACTTGCCAAATAATGTCACACAGCATGTATGAGAGAAGCACTTAACTTAAGCTTCCAATCATCACACTCCAAACGAGGACCAGTTTCACCCAAACAGACTTTTTTTTACATGCAACACACAATTGTTCATCTGACATGGTGACCGGCAAAGACAATTCATAGTACATTTTGGTACATATCTGCCAATTAGGACGGCACTTACACGTGAAAGACACGCCTAACTGCATGCACCCATTTATCGAATTACCTCCTAGGTAAACTAGTGTGTGCTAAAAGGTTCTAACACCTGCTAATAAATTGTTATTAAAACAAATGTGTGAAGCTAACACAAAATGGTCAGAAAACTAGATAAAGCCTGAACAAGCCAAAAGAAACTGACAATGTTTGCCTTGTGCACATCCCTACCAAAAGGAAAGTATAATGTAAAAAGTGATATAAATTTAGATATTAGAAAAGAAAACCAAACAAGCATTTTTTTGGTTACTTTATAGCAGTCTTCATCATAGGGTTGCGTAGTGGACTTTAGCTTGTTGATTCAGATCATGTTGCTATTGGTAGAGAGAGTAGGGGAGCCCATCTTCTGCTTCTTGTTTAGTTGGTGGAAAAATATGATGTAGTCTGCCTGCAAAAGAGGAGAAACAACATCAACAACAAAAAAGCTGGCACTTAACACTTTATTAAATCCTAGCTATCAACCTACAAAGGTCATATTATAAAGAGAGTGAAAAAGTCAAGTAGATGACAAGAAGCTATGACAGGAAAAAGATGAGAAAATAGAGATATGGAAAGCAGCCTTCAAATGAGTGAAATCTACCAGCATTGTCATACAGTATGGATAGAAAATGATGGAGAAGATTAAATCTGAATTTACCATTAACTTTCTTTCTTTGAATTCTGCCAGCAAAGATATACCTTGGAGAGATTCAGGGAAGACAGAAATTTCCATTTCTTACTATGAAAACTGAGCTTTCTCTCTCTCTCTCTCTCTCTCTCTCTCTCTCTCTCTCTCTCTCTCTCTCTCTCTCTCTCTCTCTCTCTCACACACACACACACACACACACACACACACCCAGGCACACATTGACCACCTTCAAGTTCAACATAGGCTGGAAAAATGCCCTCCTTATTTGGCATTACAAAGTAGACCTTACTTGGAGGTATTGTTCAATGGTGACCCTTACGACCCACTCCTGATTGTAACCCCAAGGTGACCTCCCAAGGGTACCAACTTAGAGGTGGCCTGAAGAACCTCATTGTAACTTACTTGGGGTTTCCAGATTATGCACTTTAGAGACCTTGGACTTCTTGAGGGTCTTGGAAGAATGCAACTTTAATGTTGACCCCAAGAACTGGCCTGCAGTTCTAGATGAGGAGAACTTCCAGAGTTTCTGAAACTTGGGGAGGGCTACTGTAGACCTGAATGACTTATTTTGATCCTCTGGGAGCTGTTGAGGCTTTGTCTTCTTCAGATCCTTAACTGGCTTCTCTTGTATATCCCCAAACAAAAACCAATCCCTAAAAAGGATCTTGCTCAAGTGTGCCTTGAGAATGAGTCTGCTATACAGTGCTGCAACTAGAGATACTGCCTGGTTGTCATAACAGAGCTGAGACTTTTGGACAAGATGTGGAGCAGGTCATATTGGGTCCACTCAATAAAGAGTTTCCTTTGTTCTGTTCCTGAAGGTCCACTTTGTAGTTCTTGTTTTATTTTGGTTTTGGACTGCACACGTTTCCCTCTCTTGTATGTCTTGCCTTGCCTCCATATAATGCATCTGTCAGCTCTTTGGGAGCTTTGGATCCAGCAGAGCATTGCTCTTGCAACATAGCTTCTGCAAATCACCCCCTGCAGGGCCAGTGATGGTGCTTTGGGGGACTACTTAAGGGGCATGTGGTAATGTGATTGAGAGTGTGGCTTGGTATGGAAAACAGGTGTGAGGATGTTATAATGCCGTTGTATCACTCCATGCTGCGACCGCACCTTGAGTATTGTGTTCAATTCTGGTCGCTGCATCTCAAGAAAGATATAGTAGAATTGGAAAAGGTGCAGCGAAGGGCGACTAAAATGATAGCGGGGATGGGACGACTTCCCTATGAAGAAAGACTAAGGAGGCTAGGGCTTTTCAGCTTGGAGAAGAGACGGCTGAGGGGAGACATGATAGAGGTATATAAAATAATGAGTGGAGTGGAACAGGTGGATGTGAAGCGTCTGTTCACACTTTCCAAAAATACTAGGACTAGGGGGCATGCGATGAAACTACAGTGTAGTAAATTTAAAACAAATCAGAGAAAGGTTTTCTTCACACAACGCATAATTAAACTCTGGAATTCGTTTCCGGAGAACGTGGTGAAGGTGGTTACCTTAGCAGTGTTTAAAAAGGGCTTAGACGGTTTCCTAAAGAACAAGTCCATAAACCACTACTAAATGGACTTGGGAAAAATCCACAATTCCAGGAATAACATGTATAGAATGTTTGTACGTTTGGGAAGCTCGCCAGGTGCCCTTGGCCTGGATTGGCCGCTGTCGTGGACAGGATGCTAGGCTCGATGGACCCTTGGTCTTTTCCCAGTGTGGCATTACTTAAACTCAGTCATATACACCAGGGTTGCAAGCAAAAAGGAAAAAAAACTTTATTTGACACATGCGTCTCTTGTTACTTCATAGGCTTATGTCCAGCAAAAGTACAGTCTCTATATTTCTTTCTGGTTCCTCACATCAAAAGCAAATACTTTCTGAATGTAATTCAAGGTGTCTTCTACCTTACCAGTATTCCCACACAAACTCTGAAGTCTTAAGCTTGAGCCACACCATTTCCCTGGTCCACTCCTCAGGTACTACAGCTCAGCTTAGAGTAGAGTCCTCTCGCCTGAGGGCCTCACTGGTTCTGCACTCCACTCTCTCAGGGCATTTAACCTTTCTTTCCTCTGAGCCCTGCCCTTCTGACTCAGGACCTGTTTTGGTGGTTTAGCACCAGCTGCTTTCAGGCAGCTAAACTGTGCCCTCAGTGAGGAAATGCTCATCACCATACTATCCACTTACTCACAGGGTACCTCCATCTTCCATTTCTGAGAGTCTCTGAAGATCATGACCACTTCTACCTGAATCTCAGTCCTCCTCATTACTGGAAAAATGATGGCATTTACAGGAGGCATTGAGGGGCATTTTCGAAAGAGACGTCCAAATTGCGATTTGGACGTCCTTGCAAAACAGCGAAATCCAGGGGCGGGGAAACCCGTATTTTTGAAACGAAAGATGGACGTCCATCTTTCATTTTGAAAATATGGTCAGAGACGTCCAAATACTTACATTTAGACATCCCTAGATTTGGACATCCCTAGACATGGACGTTTCTGACTTTCAGCGATTTTCGAAACCAAAGACATCCATGTCAAAAACGTCCTAATGCAAGCCATTTGGGCATGGGAGGAGCCAGCATTTGTAGTGCACTGGTCTCCCTCACATGCCAGGACACCAACCGGGCACCCTAGGGGGCACTGCAGTGGACTTCATAAATTGTTCCCATGTACCCATGTTCCCATGTAATAGTTCCCTTACCTTGTATGCTGAACCCCCCAAACCCCACTACCCCCAACTGTACACCACTACCATAGCCCTTGCGGGTGAAGGGGGCACATAGATGTGGGTACAGTGGGTTTCTGGTGGGTTTTGGAGGGCTAACTGTTTCCTCCACAAATGTAAGAGGTAAGGGGGTATGGGCCTGGGTCCGCCTGTCTAAAGTGCACTGCAGTAGCCACTAAAACTGCTCCTGTGATCTGCATGTACTGTCATGGACCTGAATATGACATCTGAGGCTGGTACGACATAATTTTAAAGATGTGTTTTGAGGGTGGGAGTGGGTTAGTGACTACTGGGGGAGTAACGGGAGGTCATCCCCGATTCTCTCCGGTGGCCATCTGGTCATTTTAGGCACCTTTTTGTGCCTTATTCATAATAAAAACACGTCCGGGTGAAAACGTCCAAGTGTTCGTCAGGGACATCCTTGTTTTTTTTCGATTATGAGTCAAAGACATCCAGTGTTAGGCACGCCCAAGTCCCACCTTCGCTACGCCTCCGACACGCCCTCTTGGACTTTGGACGTCCTTGCGACGGACTGCAGTTGGAGACGTCCAAAATCAGGTTTTGATTATACCGATTTGGATGTCCCTGGGAGAAGGACGTCCATCTTCCAATTTATGTTGAAAGATGGACGTCCTTCTCTTTTGAAAATGAGCCCAGTTATGAACAAGGACTCCTTCTCTGTCTTTGGGAGTTGATAGAATTTGGTAGTAGCTCTTACAGCCCTGACCAGGCCCTTGGGTGTCTCCCACTCAGCCACAGTCATGTTTTGGATGGCCCTTTAAAAATAGAGAGGACTTAGAGGGCTTCTTGATCCTCTTCAGAATAGGGTTCCCCTACTGCACTCCCTCTGATATCTTTGGGATAGACATTACGTGTTCAGTGAGCAGAGACAGCTCCTGCTTTCTAAAGAAACAGACTCCTGGTGAGTCTCTGTCCTCTGGGATGGCAACCTCACCCTTCTTCAGTGAATTATCCTCTGACCCCAGGTGCTGCTCCATTTCTGACCAGTTCAAGAGGTTTGGGTTCAAGACTAGGATTTGGGGTAGTTTCTTATATCTGGCCTCTAATAACCCTGAGTGTGGTTTCCTTCTGCTCCCTTTCCTGCTAGCTGTTTCCCAAGGCTTTTGCAATGCCAAGAAGGCCTAGTGCATAATAGCCATGAATTTGGGGGGGGGGGAGGATACCCCCCTCACCACCTGGGGTCTCCCACAGCAAGGTTTTCTCCAAAATCTTCTCCATGGTCAACATCAGGGTCCCTTTGGACTCCTCTGATACTCCTGAACATGGCCCTGTTGCTGCATAAGTGGCCAGGATGGCAGCATGCCCAACTGTGAGCTTGGTAGGTGCCTAGCTGTGTTTGCCATATATTCTATGCCTTCAGCCAGAAATCTACCACCAGCACATAGGAGGCCTCCTAAGGATTTATGCACACTGAGCTTCCCATGACAGCAATCTGATTTTGTAGAGTTTTGGGCCATAAGATCCCCTCCCACACATACACACTTGCAATGCTAGGCTCTCACTGACCTCTTCCTTTGTCTTCTTTTTATTTTCTTCTTCCTTCCTGTGACTTCATCCTACCCATAGCCAGATTGATTGACTGTCCTGAAAGACTCTCCCCACCCAGAGGAGAGAAGAGGGAAAAACCCTGATAGATTTCTAGAAGGTAGGCTTACTCAGACCCTAAGAACTTGTGACCCTGAGAAGAGAGATCATGTCAAATCCTGCAGTACCCTCTAGACACACTACAGGGTAGCCAGGGAGATGAGGCTTCAGGTTTTACTGTACCAACCAGTTATGGCCCCCAGCTGCTAGATGCAAAGAACTGGCTACCTGACCCAACTGCAACAACTATTAAATAAGGGCTTGAATTTGGATAGAGGTTTTTATCTGCCTTAATCTTCTATATGGACACATCATATGCATGTCTGGCAGGATGAGTTGAAATCAATGTTACTGCAAGAAAACTGAGCACAATATGGCTGTAAGATATGCCTCTCTCTCTCTCTCTCTCTCTTTCTCTCTCTCTCTCTGTCTCTCATGCGGACACACACACACTCATATATGCCCATGCAGTATTTGAAATAATATTACAATATATGCTTGCTTTCAGACTTACTTGCTAGAGCTTGATCAATGGGTCAAGGAACCTATTGAGATCCTCCTTGAGTTACGAAGTTACTCTAAGGTCAAGATAATCCTATAAAATCCCCGGCAATCAAGAGGGAGGGTGACCTGGATTCCACGTACGGCAGTGAACAGATTATCTGCAACTCCTGCATCTGCTTGAAAAACATAAAGGTGATTTCATTTTTATATAAATTTTTGTGCATACTTCACTTTTCTCTTGCATCTGCACCTTTAAACACCACAGTGTTGAACAGAGAGCTCATATCAGCTATAGACACAATATCCACATTTATCCATTTATGAATACCTCATTGGTGTGTCAGTATTCCTCTAGTAGGCATACAAAACCCCAACCTTGGCTGACTTCTAATATCCGCTACCTACATTCCTGTACCTGCTCAGCCGAACGCCTCTGGCGGAAATCCCGGGCCCTTGCTAATTTCTTACACTTTAAGTTCATGCTGACCTCCTTCCAATCTGCTCTTTTACGCGCCAAACAGGATTATTATATCCAACTGACTAACTCTCTTGGCTCTAACCCTCGACTTCTCTTCACCACATTGAACTCTCTCCTCAAGGTGCCCCCTCCCCCAACTCCCCCTTCATTATCTCCTCAGACCCTTGCTGAATTCTTTCACGACAAGGTTCAAAAGATAAACCTTGCATTCTCTACCTCGCCACCTCTCCCTCCACTAGTCCGTTCCCCTCTCTCTCCTTCCCCTAGTTCCCTTTCCTCCTTTCCTGAAGTTACTATAGAGGAAACTACACTTCTCATTTCTTCCTCAAAATGTACCACCTGTTCTTCTGATCCCATTCCCACCCACCTTCTTAATGCCATCTCTCCTGCTCTTATTCCTTTTATCTGTCACATTCTCAACCTCTCACTTTCCACTGCGACTGTCCCTGCTGCCTTTAAACATGCTGTGGTCACACCTCTCCTTAAGAAGCCTTTACTCGACCCTACTTGTCCCTCTAATTACCGACCCATCTCCCTCCTTCCCTTTCTCTCCAAATTACTTGAGCGTGCTGTTCACCGCCGCTGCCTTGATTTTCTCTCCTCACATGCTATTCTTGACCCACTACAATCTGGTTTTCGCCCTCACCACTCAACCGAAACTGCGCTTACTAAAGTCTCCAATGACCTATTACTGGCTAAATCCAGAGGTCAATATTCCATCCTCATTCTTCTTGATCTTTCCGCTGCTTTTGACACTGTCGATCACAGCATACTTCTCGATACCCTGTCCTCACTTGGATTCCAGGCCTCTGTCCTTTCCTGGTTCTCTTCCTACCTCTCCCTCCGCACCTTTAGTGATCACTCTGGTGGATCCTCTTCTACTTCTATCCCTCTGCCTGTCGGCGTACCTCAGGGTTCTGTTCTTGGTCCCCTCCTCTTTTCTATCTACACTTCTTCCCTTGGTTCATTAATCTCATCCCATGGCTTTTCCTACCATCTCTATGCTGATGACTCCCAAATCTACCTTTCTACAGTACCCCTGATATCTCACCTTGCATCCAAACCAAAGTTTCAGCGTGCTTGTCTGACATTGCTGTCTGGATGTCTCAACGCCACCTGAAATTAAATATGACCAAAACCGAGCTTCTCATTTTCCTGCCCAAACCCACCTCCCCGCTCTCCCCGTTTTCTATTTCTGTTGATGGCTCTCTCATTCTCCCTGTCTCCTCAGCTCGAAACCTTGGGGTTATCTTTGACTCTTCTCTCTCCTTCTCTGCTCATATCCAGCAGATCGCCAGGACCTGTCGTTTCTTTCTTTACAACATCCGTAAAATCTGCCCCTTTCTTTCTGAGCACTCTACCAAAACCCTCATCCACACTCTTGTCACCTCTCATTTGGACTACTGCAATCTGCTTCTTGCTGGCCTCCCACTTAGTCACCTCTCCCCTCTCCAGTCGGTTCAAAACTCTGCTGCCCGTCTCGTCTTCCACCAGAGTCGCTTTACTCATACTACCCCTCTCCTAAAGTCGCTTCACTGGCTACCTATCTGTTTTCACATCCTATTCAAACTTCTTCTACTAACCTATAAATGTACTCACTCTGCTGCTCCCCAGTATCTCTCCACACTCGTCCTTCCCTACACCCCTTCCCGTGCACTCCATTCCCTGGATAAATCCTTCTTATCTGTTCCCTTCTCCGCTACTGCCAACTCCAGACTTTGCTCCTTCTGTCTTGCTATGCCCTTTGCCTGGAATAGATTTCCTGAGCCCCTACGTCTTGCCCCATCCTTGACCATCTTTAAATCTAGATTGAAAGCCCACCTCTTTAACATTGCTTTTGACTCGTAACCACCATGAGAGCCCTTACCGCCATCTCAATGGGTGGCGGTAAGGGATCCCCATCAAAATGACCAGGCAGTAAGTGGTTCGCTTACCACACAACCATTGTTCCCCCAAAATGGCCAGCCTGTTACCCACTGCGGAAAAAGGGGACCTCAGCACAAATCAAAAACATGTACTGATGCTAGCGCAGGTCCCCTTTTACTGCAGCTTAGTAAAAGGATGCCCCAGTTAGGTGTTCAGGATATCCACAATGAATATTCATGAGAGAGATTTGCATGTAGTGGAGGCAGTGCATGCAAATCTCTCATGAATATTCATTGTAGATATCCTGAAAACCTGACTGGCTGGGGTGCCTCCAGGACCAGGTTTGGGAACCACTGCATTAGATTGTTAATATACTACCGTTCTGTGATATAACTAAAGCAGTTTACATGTTGTATGCAGGTACTGTGTCTATCCCTAGTAAGCTCACAGTCTAATTTTTTGTACCTGGGGCAATTGATGATTAAGTGAATTACCCATGGTCACAAGGAGCCATAGTGGGAACTGAACCCAGTTCCCTAGCTTCTCAACCCATTACATTAGCCATTAGGCTACTCCTCTATTCCTCTTGGTTATAGATCCTCCCTCTCCTGGTACCCTTCTTCATCCTCCTCCCTTTCCTAGTTCCATAACCTTACTCCTTTTCCTGTATCCAGATCTCCTCTTCATATCCCTGATTCTTTCACTCTTTAAGTCCTGTCCCCAATCATCTTTCTGTTTCTCACTCCCACCTATTCCAAAGATCCCCTCTCCTTTCTCTGAGATATTATCTCCCAAAGATCTCTTTTCATTCTTCCACTCCAAGTCTCCTGAGATCCCCCTCTTCCTCTTCTAAAAGCTTCAAGGTTATTACAATCTTATTATACCACCAATTGGCATACCATCTTGTCAATTTCTCCTCCCATCTATAAGGCATACTTTCCTTCAATCCAAAAGATTTTTTCTTGTGCATTTTGTTTTATTCCCTGCCCCTCTTATCACTACATCCTGCCATATTACATTCTATTCTCTCTTCCATCCCTGGGATCCCTTCCCTTTGACAATACATGTGATGCTTTTACCCCCCCCCCCCCCCCCCCCCCCCCCCCCCCCCAAAAAAAAAAAAAAAAAAACTCAATTTATGCATACATAAGAAGCAAGGTTGGAAAACAATTGCCACAAAATGTGTAAACTCTTGCTCCAAAATTTAGCCCTGAGCTGCTGCTGGACACTGGGGCCATTGGGTATGATTGATAGCTTCTTCTTGCTAAGTAACAAAGTTTTATACACTGCTGAGAATCTAGTTCCAAATCAGACTGATGACCAAGAGTAGGTAAGATGTTGGCCAAACAAAAAGAAAGAAGAACCAAACTGCTCGGAAGAGCAACAACGAAGGAGAGTGGAGATAGCCAAGAAGTGGAACATGGCTGTGTTTTGGCTGATTCCTATGTTAGGAGTTCTTGAGTACTTTACAAACAAGTTCAATGTAAAAAAAAAAGCTATGGCTGGAGCATTCCTCATTCAAATAGAATGTCCAAATAGTTGGACTTCAGTCGAGAAACAATACCACACAGAAAACTGTGTCTAGCATCAAAGATGTTGACCAGCCATATTACTTGAATCCATACTCTAGCGCAATGGTTCCCTACCCTGACCTGGAAGACCCCCCCAGGCAGTCAGGTTTTCAGGATATCCACAATAAATGTGCATGAGATAGATGGGCTTACTCTACCTCAACTGCATGCAAATCTAGCTCATGCATAGTCACTGTGAATATTCTAAAAACCAAGGATTTATTTCCCTCTGCAAAAAGAGGGAAAGCCTATATAAATCAGAAAAATAGATCTTATTTACTAAAACAGAAGTTGCTCCTTTATTTTTGCTTATCATTTGCTGGCAGAGCTCTTCATTCCATTTTCTGTCTGCGATACAGTGTGTTTTAACGTGAACAAAAAGCACAGTGGTGCCAAACCAGTGCTCAAAAATGTTGAATGGTGAATTTTAGTCCAATTTTAGTGAATTTTAGTCCAATTTGCAGTTTTAAACATGCTCTAGTTTATATGGAATTAATATTTTAAACTAACATTCCTTTAATGTGTTGATAGGATGAGAGCAAAATAATGATACTGCACTAAGAATATAAACATAATGATTCCATGCTATTTCTGACTTGCAAGATAGGCAGTAGAGAACAGAGCTATAGACTGTTTTGCTTTAAAGATATGAGTGGTAAAATGTATGCATTTCTTTTCCCATAAAGGCTTATACTACATTTTTAAGTTCTACTATCCATTAACTGAGAGAGATTTCTATTTATTATTCTGTTGTGTGTCATAAGATATATAACATCAACTTGTTCCTTTGACTCACGGTATTATGCAATGATGATCGACTTTCAAATGAGTTTGAAAAAAAAACATAGCAATGGGCAGATCATTTAAACTTGCACCAGGATTTTGAAAAATATACTATGGCATATTATTGGCAGGGTAAACTATTACCAATTATGTAGTACTCTGGAGGTTAAGAATAATATTTATTTTAAATCAAACAAAACATTTAGTAAATGGCATTTTATAGAATATGGCAGAGACCATTTGCCAACAGAAAACCATGTAAAAGTCTGGAGATTGTGTCAGCACTAGAGATGACTACTGAAGAGACATGGTATGCATGGACAGATTTTCCGAGTATCCAAAACAAATGAAAAAGGGTTAGTTCGTTTACAGAACAGAAAGTTCATATGGAACAATCAAAACTGAAAGTGGACAAGGCGTCAGGGCCAGATGGGATTCATCTCAGGATATTAAAGGAGCTTAAAGATGTTCTGGCTGTTCTACTAACTGAATCATTATTTAAAGACAGAAGTGGTTTCACAGGACTAGAGACAAGCAGACATAGTGCCCCGTTACAAAATCAGAGGAGGGGAAGAAGTTGATAGCTACAGGCCACATAGCCTGACTTTGGTTACGGGGAAATTTGTAAAGTAAGTACAATAGGAAAAGATAGTGAAATATCTTGAATTGAAGTGACTACAGAATCAGAACTAACATGATATTACGAGAAGGAAAGCTTTTCAAACAAATCTGAAGAATTTGTATGGTGGGTGGCCTGGGAATTAGACCAAGGAGAACACTACATTTGACATACTCAGGTTTTAGTTGAACCTTCTCTTTGACTTGAAGACGGAATGAAAAAGACTGAGGCATGAAATAAGAAACCTGAGTTATCTGCAGCAGGGCCCACAGAAATAAAATGGGCTCTGCTGCAGATAACTCGAGCTAAGCTTTAGTAAAAGACCCACAAAATGTGGTCATACATTTATGGTACAGAAACTCAAATGGGCACTAAATGATAGGGGCAATATATTGTGTACACTAAACAGGAATTAAGGAGTGATCCTATCTAATTATTTCAATAGGGCAATGGTGAAAGTCAAAGCAATGGTAACATATACAGGGAGAGATATAACTGGCAGAAAGAAAGACATGATAATGCTTTTAAACAAATCTTTAATATTATTTCACCTAAATACCTATTCATGAATGTGTCCTAGCTTTTAATTTTGAAAGCTTGTGTTATTTAGCACAAATCCCATTTTGGTCAAGGGATACCGTACTTTGGGCCCTTTTTACTAAGCCCAATTTTACTCTTAGCCATTTTTGAGAGGGTTACCTCATTATCTTACCATTGATCCCATGGAGATCAGCACACCCCATCAGATTCTCACAAGGGGCTTCCTTGCCCATTGGAGATCCAATTTGAAATTTTAAAAATAACATGCTGGACCTCCTGTAGTTACCTAGGCCCTCTTTTGTGGAATAGGCTATATCCAGGGCTCAGAAAGAATCCTGCTTTCTTAAGTTCAAGGCAGCACTTAAAACTTACTTCTTCTCTTTGGCATTCCTAGAATTCCCCTTTATTTATTTATTTATTTATTTATTTATTTATTTATTTATTTATTTATTTATTTATGTATTAGGAAGGCAATATTCAGCCGACAGTGGTCATCATTTTTTAAAATGGTGGCTGCCTCCTGAATTGTGCCTCGATATTCAGTGCTGGCACCAGTAACTTAGCTAAACTTCATATTTTTGGGGGGGCACAAACTTAACATGAGGGGGAACTAGGCATATAGGTGTGAGTAGTGCTTGGTATACTCCTAAATAATATCTTAGTGTGCACTTGATGACAGATATCTAAGTAAACAGTCTTTTCTGCACAAAAATATAAACCCCATATTTATGGAAACTTTGGGCTCCTTTTACAAAGCCACGGCAGTAATTCCTGGCACGGCAAATGCAACAAAGTCCATTCAATTCTTATGAGCTTTGCTGCACTAACCGCGCAGGAATCACTACTGTGGCTTTGTAAAAAGAGCCCTTTGGAAACACTGACATTTTAAAATAAATTTGCATTATCCCATAACTTAAAGTTTGCCATTATAGTGGATTTGAGTCACAGTATCCTGCAAAATAATTACTAGAATGGTACAAATCTTTCAACTTCGCTTTATGGCAAATATAAATACCTTAATAAGCTGTATTAATAAAACAGGTACATACTTTTGAAATAGCAGTTTAAATATGTAGCCTATGAAATCTAATATAAAAAAAAATATAGACCCCTAACAATGCACACTGGAGTATCAAACTCTTAATTTAAACATATATTTTACATCCACAGAAACCCTTAGAGCTCCTCCTCTAAGAATGGATGCAAAGCAGAAAAAGGGCATTTCCACAGGAACTTGCCATACAAAAAAAAAAGTTGATTTTGGTGTAATCTCAATAAAAACATAGCTTCTTTCCAGTCCCAAGTATATTGTGAAGTACTTGTCATACAAGGAGGGGCATAATCGAAAGGGACGTCCAGGTTTTGTGCTCGTCAGGGACATCCTTTTTTTCCATTATGGGTCGAGGACGTCCTAGTGTTAGGCACGCCCAAGTCCAGACTTCTCTACGCCTACGATGTGCCCCTTTGAACTTTGGCCATCCCTGCAATGGAAAGCAGTTGGGGACGTCCAAAATTGGCTTTCGATTATACCGATTTGGACGACCCTGTGAGAAGGTCGTCCATCTTCCAATTTATGTCGAAAGATGGGCATCCTTCTTTTTAGAAAATGAGCCCGAAGGCCTACAAAAATCACTCATGACCTATAGAGCTAATCTACTTTACCATAATACCATTAACTTACAAAAGTAACACAACAAGGACCCTACCAAGGATAATGCAACACAATAAATATTGCAGTCAGACCTAGAACATCAATACGCCTATTGGGAAAACTGAACAAGCTGAATTATTACAAAGCTTAAACAGAAACTCCACGCAAACAGACTATCTGGCCTCAGTCACAATCACTGAACACAAATAGACCCTTGCCAGGTGCAAAATAAGTGACCACAAACTTAAAATGTGGATACATAGAAAAAAATTAAACTTAAAACCCAAGAAGCCATACTCTGCAGACAGTGCAACACTAGGGAAAGAGAAACTGCACCCTGGACTCTTCAAACTATAAAGAAATGTAAATGTACTGCAAAACTGATATTTTCCATTCATTGAATTAAGAATAAAATTCTTCATTCTACCTTTGTTGTCTGGTTGTTTTATTTTTTTCTAATCATGTTTTTTTCCCTGTTTCCAGTTTCTGCTTTCATCTAGCTTTTCTTAACTTTCTTTACAAGTTCTCCAGTCCATCACCTACTTCTTTTCTCCCTTTGATCATTTCCTTTCAACTTTCCTTCATTTATTTTCCTTCTCTCAATCTACTCAGATTTCATTTGTTCTTAGTATTCAATCTTTCTTTTTTTTTTTTAAACCTCATCTACCTATAGCTTTTTATCTCCCTCACCCTAACCATCCCATTCTTCATCCTGTTATTCCTGTTTTTGGCTAACTCTCCTTTTGTCCAGCACCTTCTCTTTCTATTTCCTCCCTTCAGTACAGCACCCTCTATCTATTTTTTTTTTGTTACATTTGTACCCCGCGCTTTCCCACTCATGGCAGGCTCAATGCGGCTTACATGGGGCAATGGAGGGTTAAGTGACTTGCCCTCTCCTCTGACCAATATCTTCTCTCTTTTTCTCTTGTCCCCTTCTGTCCAGCATATCCTCTTTCCCCTATCTCAATCCAGCATCACTCCCTGTCACTCTACTCCCTCTCATATCTAATATCCCTCCATGTCCCTCTCCTCTTCCATATCAGTATCTCCTCTCTATCCCTATTCCTCCCATGTCCAGCATATCCCCTCTCTGTCCCCACTCCTGTCCAATGTCTAGCACCTCCAATAGTTTTTTACTCCCTCCCCCCATTTCCAGCATCTCCCATCTTTCTAATCACTCCATGTTCAGAGTCTCCCTTATCATCCTACTCACCCTATGTCCAGCATCTTCCAATATCCCTCTTTCCTCCCTGCCTGATGTAGCATCATCTCTTCCTCCCCCTCCTCCAAGCCAACATCTTCCACCATCCCATTCCAGTATGCTCCTTCTCTTCCCCCCACCATTCCAATTCAACATCTCCACTCAGTCACCTTACTCCCCCCATGTCCACTATATCCTCTTCTCTCTCTCTCTCTCTCTCTCTCTCTTTGTTGTCTGGGCAATTTTTTCTAATTGGGCTGGTCTCAATCTCTTTTCCACTTTCCTTATGTCAGTCTTCTCCTAGCTTTTCCAGGTTTGCCTTTCCATTTATTCTCTATATCTGTCTGGTTTTGATCTTTCATATTTTTTCACTTTTCTCTTTTCTGCATTTTTTTATCTGCCCATTTAATTTTACCTTCTTTCTCCCTTTCTCTCACCCTCTAGTCATTAGTCTCCTCCTTTTCACATATCAGCTGCCTACTGGTTTTTTTCCCATTTCCCTCTCATCTCCTTTCCAACACCCCCATTGATCTTCTATCTCTCTCCTTCCCCAGTCTCCTACCTTTCCCCATCTTTCACCCATTCCCTGGTCCCCCATTTTCATCCTTTGTACTTACCCTCTCAGTCCTCATCTATCCCTTGCTGACTTTCATCTCCTCACCAGCTCCCAACCTCATCCCAACCTCTTCTGCTCTTTCTAGGGTCTCCTGACTGATATTTCTTGTGTTTCTATATCACCATTATTCCCTATATGTCCCTGTCCCTCGCCCTGTGTTCCAGTACATCTCTGTGTTCAGCTACTCTATTTCTCTTTTTTCTACATCCCCCACCCCAGGGCCAGTATCTCTCCCCTGCCCCCTCCATATGATAGAGTTTCTCTCTCTCCCCCTTTGAAGGTCCGGCATCCCTCCCTATATCCCTCTCCAATCTCTTGCTTTTTTTGATATTTTCCATCTGCTCTCTCCCCACCCCCTCCCACCACCTCTCTCTCTGGGTCCATCTTCTTTCTCCCTCTCCCTTTCCCTCTTTGTGCATTAGGCATCTTCTCCCCCCCCCCCCCCCACACACACTTTCTTCCCTGCCCCCTTATTCAAGCTCTATCTTACCATCCCCTATTCCCACATTAAAAGGTGGCCTCAGCACGTGGGAAATCCATATGTTAGTAATAGCGCAGGCCAACTTTAAGCACAGCTTAGGAAAAGAGCCCCTATATTTTGTTTAGTCAGAAGAAAAAAGCCTCAGAAAGTTTAGACAACAGTTTTTACCTTGCTATATTTTTATCATTGGCTGAAAAAACCCCTCTGATTGTGACTATTCTATTTCCTTACAAAAATATTTTTCACTTCTAATAAATTGAAAAAAAAATAAATTATGATAAACCTCTGCTGTTCAAACATTTAAACCGGTCCTCCCCACAATGGCCAGCGTTTCAAGGTAGAAATGATAGCTGCCTCCAGAAAATATGTTGGACCACAGGAAAACTTTTATGCTCTTCTGTGTGAACAAAATGATGCTAAAGAAACTCAAAAGCAACAAATATTAGCTATATCTTCTTCCTATCATGGAAAACTTTTAATTGAGAAGGCTCAAAGAATACATATCTAAGACTTTCATAAATCAGAATACATTTACAAGGAAATGGTGTCATAGAGGATGCAACCAAAAACAGAGCTGGATTAATAAGGGAAATTAGGCATGTGCCTAAGGCCCAAACATTTGGGGGGGGGGGGGGGGGGGGAAGGTTATATATGTTGAGGACCCAGTAGCCTAGAATTGCCAACTGTCTGGATTTTTTCACGATTCTACAAATTTATAAATTAACTGTCTCAAAACTAGAATAATGGTTAAAGTGTCTGGATATTTTTCAGTTTAGCCCTCTACAGCTTTCCAGTCCTTCTCCCCTTCCAGTACAGAGGCTATGGTGAGATCCAGCCAATGAAAAGGCTTCTAGTTACAGCAAGGCGGGGCTGAGCTGTAGTTGCAAGCATATTGAGTACAGTTGCCAATTCCGTGGTTGCCCACGGAATTGGGTGGGTTTTGTGCAATTGCCACAGTCGCAGGTTGGATGGTTTTTCGCCGGGCTTCTAATGGTGCAAACTGGACCAATAGAAGCCCTGCGAAGGTAGGCTGCAGGCTTCTTTTAAATGCCTGCAGAACGCTGCACACCCCATTATTGTTGCTGCTGCGTAGGATGGAGGAATGTGGCTTCAGCACCTTTTGTTTTACATCCTTTTATTTTTCCAGAGTTAGTTCAGTGGCGCTAGTGTTTGTTTTGTCGGGGTGTAGTGGTTTGGGGTCCATTTCTTAATGCTGCTGTGCTTGTAGCTTTTTTCCAGCACCCAGAGAAAAAGGAGGACTAAGGCTGTGAAGCGCATGTGAGCTGTGGATGCTGAGAGGGCGGGGCGGTGGTGGTGGGCATGCATGCGTTCTGTTCCTCATCCAATTCACTCAGGCTTCACTGTGCCTGCCTGTAGTTTGGTGCTAGATTGAATTTGAGGCGGCCTGGTTAGCTATAGAACTGGGGAATGGGTGGGAGGAAGGAATATGGAAACGATGGTCATTCGTGGGTGATCCTGGTGACTCTGAGGCAGAATGAGGGCAATGTGGGATGCCCACAGCCCATCAGAGGAGGCACCGGGGCCGGCTTTGACCATGCTAATTAGACACAGATGCTTGGGTGAGTGGGGAAACTGGAAGGGAACCTGGGATGTCTTGCTCGTCCCCCACCCCCACCCCCCAAATCCCTGTGGGTATTACAACCCATAGCAGATGGTATTTCCTTCTCCCTGGGATATCTCCTCCTGCATCAGACATCACAACACCCAGTAGCAGAGTACCACACCCTCCCCTCATCCTAAAGATGAAGATTCTTCCTCTCCCCACCTGCCCTGGTACCAGTCCCTAAGTCTCACATGAGCATCCATGTTATTTGGTATCAAAATACTCAGAATCAGCTCTGTGGCCACAGCAGGTGCCTGAGAACTCCTAGTAGTGAATAAACTTCTCCACTGTGTTCAGGTCATTTTTTGTTGACTTGCACTTGAACTTTAGCACCTTCAGTTATTCTGAAATATTGGCTCCTATGTTACCAGACGGGTGGGTAGTGGAGACCCTCATATCAAATTGTTACAGGTAACTCAGTTGGTGCCTCCACCATCTTCAATCCCTCGAGATCTGCTCCGTCTATAAATACTAGCAAGTTCTGGGAATCCTGTTCTTTGTATCAGATTGCCTTAGTTATTTTGTGCCAGGTTGACCTATGCTCCAGCCCTAAAGAGAAAGTCCCACTCTTCCTGAGGTCATCCTGTGCTCTGGTCACTCATAGTCAATTGTCTTATTACCCTAACTGAAGGGTGGGTAACCATGGTCCTTGAAGACCACAACTCTGTTAGGTTATCAAGATTTCTATAATGAATATGTATGAGATTGATTTGCATGTTCTGCTTCCATTGTATGCAAACCCCTTTCTCTTCATACTGTCCTGTTCAATTTCTTCATCCTCAGCTTCCTGTTCCCCTGTGGTCCCTTTCATTTTCTGCCTTGTACTGGCATCCTCTACAAACCTTTTATTTGTTTACCTTCCTTCAGTGGTTTTCAGCTCAGTCCACGGGACACACCTAGCTAGTCAGGCTTTCAGGATATTCATTATGAATATGCTTATGAGAGACTTGCATACATTGGAGGTAGTGCATGCAAATCTATCTCATGTATATTCAACGTGGATTTCCTGAAAACGTGACTAGATGGGTGTGTCCTGAGGACTGGGATGACAACCCCTGCCTGCCTTCCTCTTTATTGGGTGATTATGATTATGATGCTTACTGATTATGATGATTACAATATTAATATTCTATGATTATCCTGCTGATTACATTTACAATAATTCATATATACATTATTAATATTCATATTAACGTGCTATTTTTGGACTACTTTTGGAAACAAATGGGTTGGAAAATTTTTCAGCATCGTGGTGTGTGCTATAAAGTGGGCTGCAAGCCAAATAAGTGGGTCGTGCCGCAGTTGCTGCACCCCTTACTAGTCTGCGGGCGGACTAGAAGCTGTGCTCTGCTGCCTGCGTTGCTTTGCCCCCTCCGGGCTCTCCCTGCTCTACCGGTTGAGTAAATGAAATGGAGACATTGAAGACAATGAGGGCGGAAGGGTGTTTGCTAGACTAGGGAGGGGGCCAGTGGGGGGGCCTGCAATAAATGTTGTTGGTTTGTTGGTAGCACTTTTATTTGATCTTGCTGTGTATATCCATATGCTGTACACATGCCATTACCGGCTTGTACAGCATATGGATGTACACAGAGAAAAGAAGTATTAGTTTTTCATCTGAGTTGTGCTTGCTTTTAAATTGTAAATCATTTTGAGGGATTGGTTATGGGGATTCCCTGATGATTATGCTGCTTATGATTATGATGTTTATGCTGCTGATGCTGATTATTATGATGCTGCTGATTACGATGATTACAATATTAATACAATAAACCTTATTAATATTAATATCAACCTCATTAATATTCAAATCAACCTCATTAATATTCATATTGGCTGCATCCATATTCATATTTACCTTATTAATATTTATATTAATGTAACCCTAGGGGTTAAAATAATCTTGACTGGGCTCCTCCAGGGAAAAAAAAATACAGGTTCTAAAGTGACATCACTTTGGGACAGCAGCTGAGCAACTGGTTGCCTTGGCAACGGCTTGCTGGTCAGTTGGGAGGTAAGGAAACAGCTGAGCAGATGTATGTTAGGTGTCTGTCTACAGCTCTGGAGAAAATCTGTTTAAAAAACAGATTTGGGAGTGTTGTAAGGGCAACTGATGAGTGTGATGTGAGAGCCTAAGTTTAATTCTTTAAATTGAAAAAAAGCCTGACGCGTTTTAAGGGCTTTAACAGAGAGAGACTGAGCTGTTTGAGAGTTTGGTGAAACAAACATGGATTGACCATAATCCTACCAGGAAGTAAATGTGGAGAGGAGCTGGTAACCAGGATTGGTTAATAAAGTGCCATTTTCATATATTCAGCACTAGTGCTGGCTGTAATGGTACACTAACATTCTATCAAATCTGATTGATTTGAGAAGAGGATTTTCAAGGTGAAAAGCCTCATTGGAATTGTGGAAAACAATTCTTTAAAGGAGAATTGTTTGTAGCCTGTATTAAGGTGACAGTGTGCATACAAAGGGGTTGGACGTGATATTGATATTAAGGAATTTTATGCTTCCAGCTGATTAAGGTAGAACCTCACACTCATTTTATTTTTAATTAACTGTGGGAGGGAAAGTATAGGGAAACCTGATCATTCATTTCTTTATATGGGTTAGCTGGCTAGGGACAAACAATTATCCCTGATAGCTGTGAGTGGTGACATTTGCTAGGGCCATCAACTAGGTAGGGAGTACGGTTTTGCCTTTTTGTGTTAATTAAAGTCTAGTATAGTAGGTATCTGGAGTTCCTGGTCCCTGACAGTTCCTTCTTTGGGAAGCATCACATGAATACATGGTACCCACCGAAAAAAAAGGAGAAGATAAGAAGATAAAGCAAGAAAGCAGGAAAAAAAGTATCCTTTACACCACAGAATGTGATTTGACTAAGGATTCTGCAGAGACTAAATTAGGAGAGAAAATAAACACATTATCTGACATTAGTTGCATCCTTTAGCTGGTAGAGTGATCCTATAAAGAAACAAAGATACGAATGTTATTAGTTACAGTGTTTATTTTTTAAAAGGTTCACGGTTAATAGAAACAAAGTTTGCACTGGGAAAAGGGAACATAGAAGCTTAAGTGACCAAGTGTTATAAGTTTTATGCCTAAAGAGTAACTGGTGAATGGGAAGGGGTAATACTAGCAGTTGGTGTGCAGGGTACAAATTATTGAGTTGTGGGTTGAAATCAATTGTGTTTAACAAAGTTAATGGTTTGAATAAAAAAAACCCTTACATCAATTCCATCTTGATAACTTTATTTGTACCTCTTCTCTACTTCTGGGCGATACCACCCGGTCCAGACTACATTTGCAACCTAACCCAGAAGTGGGGGAGGGGTTTACATTAATATTGGGCTATATTTGGGCTGGTTTGAGGCTGGAAAAGTTTTCGCCATCTATCAACACTGACAGTGATCTATACCAAAAGCCTTGGGGAGAACTAGCTGGGGTTAATGAGAAGAGATTTCTCATCTACCCCAGCTAGTTGATGGAGTGAAGGAAGCGGAATGGGGTGAAGTGTAAGAGAGCTGTTGCAAGCTGAGGAAAAGAACAGGCAGTAAATGCAAAAACTTCAGTGATGGTGTGCTAAACTGGCTGGGGTGGGGGAGGGGCACTGCTGAATGAGCATGAACAGCAGCACAGCACAGCAGCACAAGAGGGAGCATGCATGTGTGTGCCTGATAGGGGATGGAGGAATATGTACTGTATGCATATATGTGTGAATGAGGTCTGACAATGCATGCGTGCGTGTATATTTCTGTGTCTCTGGAGGCAACAGTCTCATAAAAACAGAGCTTTCCTTTGAAATTTAGAGCTGGAATGGAGAAGTCCACTAGTACAGATATACCTATATGTATCCTGTGTACATACTAAGTGGAAGTTTTCATTCTAGAGAATTTACTCAGTTAACTATTAAATTACCAGGGTTGAATCCTTTCAAAACTCTCCTTATATTGCCTCCTCTCTGCCTATATCCTTTCAGAAGCACCAAACAAAGCTTCTTCCATTTTTGAAGCTTTTTCACATCTAAAACTTTGTAAATATATACTTCAGACACATCACCCATAAATATCACTTTTTGGGTCAGTCCACCCTTAGCATCTCTGATTTTTACCAATGGTATAGCCACAGTTGAGTCCCGGTAGGCCAGGGCCCACTCACTTCAGGCTCAGGTCTTCGCAAAATTTGTACTTCCTTAGTGTGGCTGGTAGGGATCTCCTCACTGAACTAACTTACATCTTGGGCAGCCAGCAACAATGTACCCGAACTGCTGCTACTGGCCACTAGCTGCCCTGTATATGCTCAAGTTTTGCACATGTACAAAACTGAGCATATGTGGAGGCTTGTAGCTGTAGCAGCTCAGGAAAACTACCGCCAGCTGCCCAAGGTGTAAGTTCGTTCAGTGGGGAGGAGGTGTTCAGTTGATGGGGCTTGGGGATCCCACCAGATCAGGCATTTGGAAGGGGGCACTGGGAGAGAGGGGGTGGAAATGAAATTTAGGTATTTCTTTTATGTGGGGGGAGGGGACGCTGGGGTTTGAAGCTGAAATTTTGGGCCCACCTACTTTGGTCTCTGGCCCA
The DNA here is from genome assembly GCF_901765095.1 of Microcaecilia unicolor. Taxonomy (NCBI): domain Eukaryota; kingdom Metazoa; phylum Chordata; class Amphibia; order Gymnophiona; family Siphonopidae; genus Microcaecilia; species Microcaecilia unicolor. The sequence continues at coordinate 191,529,234 of NC_044031.1, read as the reverse complement.
CCCTAAATCGGCTGTCTGACTATACCACCGGTTTGTACGAGAGGCAATGGAGGGAGAAAATGACTTGTCCAATTACCCTTGTTCCCAGCCCACTGCTCCAGAGCTGCCAAGCTATCCAGTTTCAGGTGGAAGACTTTTTTGGCCGATGTGCTATATGTAGTCCCAGGTCCTACCCATTGAAATCAGCATTTCAGGTCCCATAATGCATCATGATAAAGTTGTGAGAAATCCAGGACTAGCCTAAAATCTCTCTTCTGAAACTGGGCAACTTGGCAACTCTCCAGCTCTAACCATTCAACCATAGGGCCAGATTAATCATTGGACCAGGTGAGGCTTTGGCCCAGGGCGCCGGTGATTAAGGGTGCCAAAATACCCAGCCTCTGACTTCACCTGGTCTAGAGATTAAGATTCTCCCCACCCCAGTCCGGTTTCTCCCCTTCTCTCTTCCCATCCCCATGGGTCCAGCACTGCTCCCTCACCTCTCTCACTCCCCCGCGGTCCTGTAAAGTTTATGTCTGTCATCTGCGAAGGCAGCAGCACATTGACAGGCTGCCTTTGGCCAATCCCTGGGTCTTCCCTCTACCATGTCCTGCCAACAAGAAATTGCATCAGAGGAGGCAGGACATGGCAGGACCCAGGGGTTGGCCAAAGGCAACCTGTCATGCTCTTGCTGCTGCTGCCACCGACGATGACCAATATAAACTTTACAAGAGAGCGGGGAAGTGAGAGAGGTGAGGGGATAGAGGAGGGAGAAAGAGAGACTGGACTGTGGGTGGGGAGACATGCTGGCTCAAGTGAGGGAGAGATGTCAAACCTGTGGAGGAGGGAGGGAGGGGGCGCCGGAAGTGATGCGATGGGGGGATGCCACCAAAGCAAGTTAACTCAGGGTGCCACCATCCCATAAGCCGGCCCTGTACAGCCACTTAATTCGATGCATGTACTTGGCTAGTCCCTATGCTCACTCACAAACTATTACTCCCACCATGCCCATAGCTAGGCTCTGAACTTTTCCTTCTGCTTCTGGAGAGATGAAATATGGGGTAACACTATGAATGAAGATTGCGGGTGGGGATGGACAGGGAAAGTGAATGTGACTTGGGGGTGGGGATGGGAGAAAATTAGAGGGATCCTTAGTGGAAGGGCCCAATATAGTGCTAAAATCCTTTCTACATAGGACAGCTGTAATAGCACAGAAAAGTGTCTACATCACCCTCATTGTTTTGAAAATTGCCTCCAAAATAAGACTCATTGAGGTCCTTTTACTAAGGTGCACTAACAGATTTAGCGCGTGCTAAATGATGAGCCCATGGGAATATAATGGGCTTCTTATCATTTAGTATGCGCTAAATCTGTTAGTGCACCTTAGTTAAAGACCCCATTGATCTCTCTGATGATCATGACTTTACTTGAGAATTTGGAAGACAGGGCTTAAACATGCATATTCTGCATTGTAGGGATTGAAAATGTATACATTAATTTTAAAATATAATATTGGGTTAATACTGAGGAGTCTGCATGTTTAATCTATGAGTTTTTACAGATATATAAGGGAAACCTCAAATGTCAATGGGCAAATTGAATGTAATCAGTTATATGCTGAGATGTAGTTAGTGCTGGCATCTGAGAGGGGGATGCAGTCTAATACGCAGTTCTGAATAGTGGTTTGTTTCTTTTGGAGAATGTTGTAGAATCCATTCAAGGGTAAGGTTATGGGAAATGATCCATATATGGAGGATGTATGTTAATATGAGTGAATGGGATTCAATGAATGGATGAATGTTTACATGGGAGAGAAAGAAAAATGCAGAAATATGAGGAGACTGGAAAGTGAATGAGAACAGTAGAAAAGATTTGAAAGTTGACGAGTGGGTCATTTTTGATATGACATCTAAGTCGGACTTTGGATGTTTTGCACTAAATGTCTTAAATCCAAATGGGAAATATGGCCATTTTCAAAACAGCAAAACACCTGCTTTTTTTTCTTTTAAATGGCCACATGCATGATGTTTTTCTACTCTGTGCTTTTATATTTTTGGGCCATTAAAAAAAAAAGGCCAAGTGAAAAATGCAGAAAATCAAGCCATTGGGATGTACGAGGAGTCATCATTCTTAGTAGATTGGCCACGCAGACATCCCAGGAGAGCAATGGGGCACCCTAGGGGGCACTGCTGTGGACTTCATATAAAAGCTCCCAGGTACTTATCTCATGGTTACCCCCTTATACTGTATGCTGAGCCCTCCAAAGCCTACCAAAAACCTACCATATGCAACTGTACACCACTACAATAGCCCTTATGGGTGAAGGGGGTACCTACATGTTGGTATTATGGATTTCTGTTGAGTTTTGGAGGGCTCACAGTTTTCACCACAATTCAACAGGTAGGGGGAGATATGGGCCTGGATCCACCTGTCTACAGTGCACTGCACCGACCACTGGACTACTCTACAGACCTGCATGCTGCTCTAATAGACCTGGCCATAGCTTCTGAAGCTGTCATACAGGCTGGTAAGTAATATTTTTAATCACATCTTTGGGAGATGGGAGAGAATAAGGAGAGTCATCCTTGATTTCTTCTAGTGGTCAACTGGTCATGTAGGGCACCTTTTTGAGCATTATTCGTTAGAAAAGCAGGTCTAGACCAAAACATTCAAGTTTCAACCCTAGATGTTTTCATTTTGTCCCATTATGGCTGTAAAATGTCCAAGTGTTAGGAACACGCTAAGCCGCCATCTAAATGCCTTCAACATACCCCCTTGTGATTTGGATGCACCACAGACGAATTTCATAGATAAACGTTGCAAAATAGGTTTTGAAAATACCGATTTGGACATTTTGAGAAGAAATTTATCCAAATGCTGCTTTATTACACTTTTTGGATGTTTTTCTCTTTCAAAAATGAGCTCCGTAGTGTTAGATCACTTTTTTATGAAGATAATATTCAAACAACCTGCATTGATGCATTGTACTGAAGGCTTTGTTACAATTTTGAAAGGAAAAGTATATGAGGGCTTCATTTTGAATATTTCTGTGGATACTTAACATCTACTTTTTGTAACAGAAAAGTAAACACACAGAGATTTTAAAACTCAATGTATGTGTGTAGTTTGCATATTTTTCCCCACCTGACTTAAAAACATTCCTAAGAATGTTGCCTCTCAGTGTGACTAAAAACATATTTCACAATGTGCATACTCTAAGTTGCATAAGTAGGAAAAAATTTCAACAGGGCACCAAGGCAGGAAAGGTACGCAATCACACCTGTTTTATTAAGATAACATATGCACCGATGTGGCTTTTATAAACTAGGCTAACCAAAGCAAGAGCAGCTTTGTACTTGTATGTGCATCCCCTCCCATCATACCTGTCCCCACCTTCAGGATTGCCTACATGTTTAAAGAGCAATTATATAAACTAGGCACTAACATTTGTGGGCCCAATACAAATTCTCAAAAGGTCACTGAAATTTAGGTGCTGGGATGATGTGCTCTACTGCCATTATAAAATACTAAGTCAGGTGAAAGCACTTAAGTCAGGTGAAAGCACTTAAGCCAGCTCAAAGGCTGGTGTAAATGCTCACACCTAACTGTAAAAACACTATCTCAACATCTATATATTGTCATCAACGCCCAAAATTCTTATAGAAATCTTTAACACATTTTAAAATTTTTGTTGTGAATCCTCAGAAGCTTGGCTATCTGAATGCATCTAACTTTTTTTTTAATGTGTTAAAGATTTCTATAAGTTTTTGTGTATTGGTGACAATTGTTAAGTAGTATGTAGATGCTGGGATAGTGTTTTTACATAGTAAAATAGTAACATGGTAGATGACAGCAGATAAAGAGTTTGGTTCATCTAGTTAGCCTGAGTAGATAAACTCATTTCATAAAGGTATGAGGTAATCCAACATGTATATACCTGATCTTCCCAATTACCAGTGTTGCCACCAAGTTTCCACTAATCATCTTTGGATCTATTCCTTCTAAATAGGATTTCTGTGTGTTTATCCCATGAATTTTTAAAATTCCATTACATTTATCATCTCCTCCACCTGCCGCGAGAGAGCATTCCAAGTATCCACCACCCTCTCGGTGAAAAAAATACTTCCTGACATTATTCCTGAGTCTGCCTCCTTCAACCTCAATTCATGTCTTCTAGTTCTAGCACCTTCCCGTTTCTGGAAGAGGTTTGTTTGCCAATTAAGACCTTTCAAATATTTGAACATCTGTATCATATCACCCCTGGTTTCTCTTTTCCTCCAGGGTATACATGTTCAAGTCATCAAGTCTCTCATCGTACGACTTGCTATGCAAATCACATACCGTTTTTGTACCTTCTCTTTGATTATGGCTTATGTTTCTCTGCACATTGAGTTGGTCCTTGTTATGATTCTGCTGGATAGGCAGGGGAATGTTTGCAACTCACTCCTGATTGGCTTGTCAGGAGCTGAGCCAGCAGATGTCAGAAGCCTGATCCATTTAAGCCTGCCTTTCCCCTGCAATCATTGCTTTGGTGCAGTGGCGTAGCCACAGGTGGGCTTGGGTGGGCCAGGGCCCACCCATTTATGGCCCAGGCCCACCCAACAGTAGCACATGTTTAGTGGTAACTGGTGGGAATCCCAAGCTCTGCCAGCTGAAGATTTCCCTCTGATGATAACGAACATGCTACTCTCCACAAAACCGGCACCTGTGCATGCTCAGTTTTCAGTGCATGCTTGCTGCCAAGGTGGAAAGAAGCGTTTCCCACCAGCTAAGATAATTTTTGGGGGGAGGCAGGAGGGGGAGGGGGGGGGAGAACACTTGGTGCCCACCCAATTCTTGCCCAGGCCCACCCAAAATCTGTTGTCTGGTTACGCCCCTGCTTTGGTGTTGATTGCTTTGTTTGCTCAGCTGAAGCCAGCCTGCGCTTGGGCGCTGGTGTTCACCTTGGAGTTTTGCCTTTCTCCTCGTGCTTGTTTATTGTGTGTTTGTGTGTGTGTGTGTGTGTGTGTGTGTGTGCTGGGTATTCCCAGCATGAGCCTGATTGCCTCACTTCCCCACGCCTGGTTTGGTTTTCTTCTGCTCTAACTTTGTGCTGTCTGGGGTAAGCTTGTGCCCTGAGTTGTTTCAGTTTCTTTTTTTAGCTTTCTCTCTCTCTGTGTTCCCTTTGTTGTGCTGAGCTTCTGCTCTGCTCCCTGTGGTTCTGCCTCCCCCTGCCCTTGTATTTTGTTCCTGTTTGTTTATTTTAGTTCTCTTTATTTGCTGTATCTGTCTCCTGTTTCAGAGGAGCAGCTGCCTTTTCTGGTCTGTGTGTGTCAAAGCAGCTTCCCCTATTTGCTTATCACTCCCCTTTATCCTTGTCTGCTGAGTGCTGTGTGGTACAGCCTAGAGTATATTCCTATAGTTGGCTCCCTTTCCCCTTGAGTGCTGTATGGTACAGCCTAGAGTATTCCTTGAGTGGCTTCCCCTTTCCCTGTGTGCTGAATGGTTCAGCCTAGAGAGTATTCCTATAGTTGGTTTCCTTTTTCCTTGAGTGCTTCATAGCACACCTTAGAGTATTCTTCGTTGGCTCCCTTCTTCCCTTGTGTGCTGAATGGTTCAGCCTAGAGTATAGTCCTCTCGTTGGTTCCCTTCTTCCCTTGAGTGCTGTGTGGTTCAAGCCTAGAGTGTTTCTTTCTAGGGCTTCCTGTATTCTTGTTCGCCCTGTGGCACAGCCTTGTATACCTTTAGAGGCTCCTGCCTTTCACCCTTTCCTTTGTGCCTCAACCTTGCACTGTGTGTGCTGCTTCTGGCCCAGTTCCGTGGGGAACCCTTTGCTGTTCTTTCTCCCTTCCCAGAGTGTGATTCGGTTCCCGCTCGGATGTGAGGCCTGCTTGCTTGGACTTTGCGCAAGTGGGTTCCTGTTCAGCTGTTAGGCCCGCCTGAATGCTCTATGTCCCATTTTCTGGTGGTGCCTGTTGGCTGTTGTGTGTTTGCAGGGCTTGGTGGCTGGGGTGGTGCATAGGGCCTGTTCAGTCTACCCTAGGCCTTGGCCAAAATCCTATACTAGGCCTCGGCCTGGGCTCAAGTGCTCACGTGTGGAATAACAGTCCTTTTAATGTGACTCACCTAACTGTAGGTAGTTAGGTGCCTAAATTCTAGCTTTTTATAACCTGCACACATAACTGACCCACCTATGCCCCCCCCCAGGACCACACCCCCTTGAATTTGTGCGCTTTGGAATTTGAGCACACAATTGATAGAATGCTGACTAAGGTAAGTTGCATGCACAACTGCTAATTGGTGCCAATTAATGCCAATAAAGGCCAATTACAGCCTATTATTGCTCATTAATACCAATCAGCAGCTCATTATTAAATTAAGTTATGAGCACAACAGGAAGTCCTTAGGGGTCCTTTTACTAAGGTGCACTGAAAATGGCTTGCGGTAGTGTAGGCGCAGATTTTGGGCATGCGCCGACCCATTTTTCAGCGCGCCTGTAGAAAAGGCCTTTTTAACATTTTTGACAAAAATGGACGTGCGGCAAAATCAAAATGGCCAGGCGTCCATTTTGGGTCTGAGACCTTACCACCAGCCACTGACCTAGTGGTAAAGAATCACTAGGTCAGTGGCAACTGACATGTGATAATGACCTACGCACGTCAGCTGCCACTTGGCACGTGTCCGTTACGCATACCCAAAAATAAAAAATATTTTTCAGATGCGCGTATCGGACACACGCCAAAAATGAAATTACCGCAAGAGCCACGTGGTAATCGGGTGGTAACTCCATTTTTGCGCATATTGGGTGTGCGTAAATGCTTAAATGGCTTAGTAAAAGGGCCCCTTAATTTGTTAAATCCTGATTAAATTGCTTTAAGTAAATGTTACCATGTCTCAAGTAAAAGTGTGGTTGAAGGAGATTAAGAAGATGAACTGGCTCCGGCAGGTCCCTCAGTAAGTGCTAATTTGACAGCATTTTTGGAGGATTGTGTTGACATTATTTCTGCCAGATCTACTCTGTTGGTTACCTTCTTAAATGAGAGTGATAAATCAACAGTATTAAGATCTTACTTTAAAAAAACCCAGTTGTTTTGTGGGAGAACTATTCAAGTCTTCCCAGATGTATCACAGAACACTCAAGTGCACAGGAAAGCTTTTCTGGCTTTAAAGAATGGAATAATGGCTCTAGGAGCCACATTGTTTTTTCGTTTTCCCTATAAATGTTTAGTTACATTTCGGGAGAAACAATATATTTTCTTTGATTTTTCTCGGCTGGAAAGATTTCTGCAAGAACATGAGGCTTAGGTTGAGTTAAAATATTTAGGGGTCCTTTTACAAAGGCACACTAGCGTTTTTAGCTTGCGCTAAAAATAAGCACACGCTAAACGTTAGAGTTGCCCATATATTTCTGTGGGTGTTGCTAGCATTTAGCACGTGCTAATGATTAGTGCGCCATAAAACTGCAAGCGCGCCTTTGTAAAAGATCCCCTTAATTTGGAGTTCACTTAAATCTTTATTGTGTCCAAGAAATTATGTTCTTTATTTTCTTTTAATTATGTGTTAATTAGGTATATGAACTCTTTTTCTCCCCTCATGTGGGCTGTTAATAGTTGTTTATTGCCTTGATATTTTATACCATTCATTGTCTAGTTTTAGATAGGGGACACTCAAGGAAGTTACATGGAAATTCTTTTAAAACAAATAGGAGGAAATATTTTTTTCACTCTACGAATAGTTAAGCTCTGGAACTATTTGCTGGAGGATATGGTAACAGCGGTTAACATATCTGGGTTTAAAAAAGGATTGGACAAGTTCCTGGATGAAAAGTCTGTAGTCTGCTATTGAGACAGACATGGGGAAGCAACGGCTTGCCCTGGGATTTGTAGCATGTAATGTTGCCTCAATTTGGGATTCTGCCAGGTATTTGTGACCTGGCTTGACCACTGTTAGAAACAGGATACTGGGCAAGATGGACTATTGATCTGATCCAGTATGGCTACTCTTATGTTCATATGTGCATATTTAAGCCTATTTTGAAAAAGTGGCCTAAGCACCTATTTGCAGCTCCAATAGCACACAAATGCAGACACCCAAATGTATACCTGCTCTGAAAAGGTATAAATGTATGGAAGTAGTCTAAGCACATTCATCACAACTCAGCATCTATTCTGCCGAAACTATGCCCCTATGAACATCTGCATGCAAATCACTTTCAGGACAATTCTATAAACGGGCACATCATTGGAACCAAAAATCAGCAGTGGCATATGTATATGCACTAAGTGCTATTCTATAAGATGGCGCCCAAATGCTATAGCATGTAACTGCAAGTGGAGCATATATGTGGCTGGAGGATGGGCAGGCCATGGGTATATCACTAAACAACACACCCAGCTTATAGAATACTATCAATTGTGCATTTTGATTGGCAGATGTTTAATGTGAGCAAGTGCAAAGTGATGCATGTGGGAAAGAGGAACTCAAACTATAGCTTCATAATGCAAGGTTCCACATTAGGAATCAATGACCAAGAAAGGGATCTTGGCGTAGTTGTTGATGATACGTTGACACCCTCTGCTCGGTGTGCTGTGGTGGCTAAGAAAGCAAATAGAATGTTAGGTATTATTAGGAAATGAATGGAATACAAAAGTGAGGACATCATAATGCCTTTGTATCGGACCAAGTTGTGACCGCACCTCGAATATAGTGTTCAATTCTGGTTGCTGCAGCTCAAAAAATATATAGTGGAATTAGAAAAGGTACAGAGAAGGGCAACAATAATGATAAAGGGGATGGGATGACTTCCCTATGAGGAAAGGCTGAAGCATCTAGGGCTCTTTAGCTTGGAGAAAAGACGGCTGAGGGGAGGTATGATAGAGGTCTATAAAATAGTGAGTGGAGTTGAACGGGTAGATGTGAAGTGTCTGTATACACTTTCCAAAAATACTAGGACTAGGGGGAATGCGATGAAGCTACAAAGTAGTAAATTTAATACGAATCTGAGAAAATGTTTCTTCACTCAACATGTAATTAAACTCTGGAATTCATTGCCAGAGAATGTGGTAATGGCGGTTATCTTAGCGGAGTTTAAAAAAGGTCTGGACGGCTTCCTAAAGGAAAAGTCCATAGACCATTATTAAATTGCCTTGGGGAAAATCCACTGCTTATTTCTGGGATACAAATTGAATCAGACAACACAAATTTGTTGCAACACAAAAATGTTGACTAATGAAGGCGTCTCATATCAACACGGAAGACTGTATGTATCAACTTCCTTTACGGCTATCAAGCCGGTATACGTTTATAATCATAGACCACCTCCAGCCAACCAGCAGTGCCAGATATCAATTACTTTTAAAAGCCTGAGAATCAAATTGTCTCTCATCTATACATTTATTGATTACTACATTAATGCTCAGGTGCATAAATATATAAGTGCACTGCTGTTCAAAAATTAAACATTATTGCAAAAAATTGACAAATAATGCAAAAAATCAACTTAACTTGATGGCTCTAGACAATGTAGGCCGTCCTCCTGGGCCAGAACTCATCCGGTTTCAAAAAATTCCATCAATCAACATACTGACAACTCCGGTAACGCTGTGAGCCCGACAGGACCCTGTTTCGCGGTCTACTGCTTTGTCAAGGGCATACACATCTGTAACACGGAGAATAAACATTAGTAGCAACAACCTTGTAAATTTAGCGTACCTGTCGTACACCGGCAGCAACTGGACTCACTTCCACAGTCTTTAATGTCAGTGCATGTCCGCTCAAAATGGCGATGGCGTTTTATGTTTAACAATTTTAAGCTCCTCCCCTACGGGCTCTACGTCATAGTCAGATGATTCATTAGAAGAAACAGTTCCATTGAAGATGAGCATTGAGTCCATTGGGCTCAATAGTGTTCAATCGGTAGATCCACTGTGTCTCTTTTTGTAGCAGTAATCTGTTGATGTTGCCCCCCCGGGGATTCGGAATGATGTGATCAATCACCATGCATCTGAGTGACTCGCTAGAATGTTGTTTGGCAATGCAGTGTTGAACAAGTGGAGCTCCAATATTCTGGGCAGAGATTCTCGGTCTGTGCTCAACCATCCTAGCATTTAGTGACCTGTTGGATTTGCCGATATATACCTTGCCGCAAGGGCATTTGATATAATAGATAATATGAGTTGTACGGCAAGTGGTATGGTGTCTAAGCTGGACCATCCGGCCATTATGACAAAAACTGGAGGTTTCTAAAGTTAAAGGGCATGTTTTACATCCGTTTTTATAGCATTTTTTATGACTGCCCTGACTGGTAACCTCAGGTGTTATGGGAGCGGATAAATCGGCTGGACTTAGTATTTCACTGAGATTGCGAGCTCGAGAAAAAGCCATCCTTAACCGAAAATTTTCAAAGATAGGATGAGCCCGCATAATATCCCAATGCTGTTTGATAATATGTGCAGCTGCTTCACCACCTTGCATATACAGTATCTCATGATGAAAGTCATAACCAGATCCTCTTGTGGATCTGGTATGGCATTTTGCAGTAGCAAGTCTCGATTTAGATGTTTCGCCCTTGTATAAGCTTTTTTCAAAACAGCTTTAGGGTAACTGTGGTTTAGCAATTTAGAGCCAAAAGTGTGGGCTTGTTGACAAAAGTCAGTTTCCTCAGTGCAGATCCGTTTAAAACGTAAAAATTGAGAGAAAGGCAGACTTTTTCGGAGAGTTTTCGGGTGGCAACTGCCATATTCTAGAATGGTATTCCTATCTGTGGATTTGGTGTGCACCCTGGTTTGGAAGCATTGTTCACATAAAGTGATTTCAACGTCGAGGAAATGAATCTTGTGATCTGAAAAAGAAACAGTGAACTGTATCCGAGGATGACAGCTGTTTAACCAGGATTGAAAAACTTTTAGTTCGCTTTCGGTGCCTTTCCATACGACGAAAATATCGTCAATATATCGGCGCCAAAGCAATATGTTCGAATTAAAGGGGGAGGTGAGCAACCATTTATTTTCGAACGCAGCCATGTACAAGTTGGCCAAGGTCGGGGCAAATGTGGCACCCATGGCCACCCCAGAAGTCTGTAAATACAGATTGTTGTCAAATTTGAAAAAATTCTTGCATAATGCCACCTTCAATAACGACATCAAAAATTTAGTCGGGACATCATGAGGTCTCTGTCTACCTTCTAGCACCAAGAAAACCACTTCAATCAGTTCTTCCTGTGGAATCATCGTATAAAGAGATTTGATATCAAATGTTGCCATTATGCATTGGGGGTGCGGTATATCTACATCCCTCAGGATCTGTAAAAAATGGTTAGTATCCTTGATGTAGGAGGGGCAATGTGGAACCATCGTTTTCAAAAATGAATCTAAATAAATGGAAAGCGGCTCCAAAAGCGAAATACCGGCTTGATAGCCGTAAAGGAAGTTGATACATACAGTCTTCCGTGTTGATATGAGACGCCTTCATTAGTCAACATTTTTGTGTTGCAACAAATTTGTGTTGTCTGATTCAATTTGTGTACTTTTACAAAACATTTTCAGACACAAACGAGCCATTTTTTGCTTTTTGTATTTCTGGGATAAGCAGCATAAAATGTATTGAACTTTTTCGGGATCTTGCCAGGTATTTGTAACCTGGATTGGCCACTGTTGGAAACAGGATGCTGGGCTTGATGAACCTTTGGTGTGTCCCAGTGTGGCAATACTTATGTACATCTAGGCATGCCCACTTACACTGGCCATTGACCTGATGCAAGTGATCAGAACCTAACTTTTGGTGCACCAAAGCGGGTTTGCACTAGCATTCTGTAATGACTTAAGTGCTATTATAGTTTCCAAGTTTATTAAAGCTTGATATACCACACATCATAGCCATCTGTGCGGCTTACAATCATACTAAAATACAGTCACTTAAGGGACAGGAAAAGTGAAGGAGATGGGATTTGATATACAGTGAAACCTCGGTTTTCGTTGATGTCGGTTTTCGTCGGTTTCGGATTTCATTCATTTTTTTCGACTAGAAATTTGTCTCGGTTTTCGTCGGTTGCCTTGGATTTCGTCGAAAAAGAAGGACGTCAATCTCCAAATTTGTATTGGAAGATGGACGTCCTTCTCCCGATTTTGGGTGTCCTCGTTAATTGCCTCGGTTTTCGTCGGTTTCGGATTTTGCTGATTGTTTTCGGACGGATTTTCGACGAAAACCGAGGTTTCACTGTACTGTCTTTCTGTGATTACAGTCAAAATGGTTTACATATTATATACAGATACTTATTCTGGGTTAAGTGTGATTAGTTTTTGCACTTACTTCTCAGTAAGTTTCCAAATTATTCTCCAGTAAATGCAAAGTTTCTACAGTAATAGTTGGGGAGCATTCCAAGGACCCCTACAGTAAACATCTTTACCAAGTAGTAAATGTATTGACAGCAAGGATGCACTTACCAGCTCCTATTTAGGAAGTAGTACATGGATCTGTATTATCTGCAATGTGCAGCCAAGCCAATTCCCTGCCCTATAACAGAGTATGTAGTAAGTGTGTATTGACTAACATGTGTTAACTGTCATTCAAGCATGGTACGAGTTACCACAGCTTCGTGCTGTTACCCCATTTATTATTTATTTAGATTTTGCTTATACTTTTTTCAGTAGTAGCTCAAGGTGAGTTACATTTGGGTACACTGGATATTTCTCTGTCCCAGGAGGGCTCACAATCTAAGTTTGTACCTGAGGCAATGGAGGATTAAGTGACTTGCCCAAGATCACAAGCAACAGCAGTGGGATTTGAACCGGCCACCTCTGGATTGCAAGACTGGTGCTCTAACCACTAGGCCACTCCTCCACTCATATATGTCAATTCATGCACTAAGCTCCCCCGATATCCAGCTGGTGTCAGGAAGTGCAGTTAGCTGGGTCATTTCTGGTAACTGGCACTGATTATCCGGGGTATTTATGGCTGGCTGTAACTTAACAAGCTACGTGAATATTCAGCACTAGCCAGTTAAGATAATAACTGGCAAAGATAGGACTACTATTTATGTGGTCCTATTTGCCCGCTAAACTTAGTCTGCCAGTGCTTGAATATTCACGGATAGCTGGCCTATTTAATTTGGCAGGAGTTGTTCCTGGTTGGTTAAATAGTGCTGAATATCTGGCCCAAACTGCTAACCAAAGGGTTCCTTTGTAAAACAGTCCATACTTTTTTCTAGGAGAATTCAGCTGCTGAAATTATAAATGGTAGTTGATGAAACTAAAGCAAGGTTGTGTAGATCTGAGTTTTGAGTCATCTGGGATATGATTTGGTTAACATATATGTAAATGGGAACTCACCAAAATGATGAACCAAATGGCAGTGGAATAGAATAGATACAAACATACCCTCTCTTTCTCACAGACTCGTCTGTCATCAACAGATTCACACTCATATCTCACATACTCATAGCCACAGCCACATTATCTCCCACATTAACCTTCATGCACATACACTCATACAGTACTTTTCTCTTTCTGAAATTCTCTTTGACAGAAACGTACACACCCTCTCAATCTGTTAGTCACACATACTCTCTGTCACGTACTTTCTTTCACATGTACTGAATCATTTTCTGACCCATGCTTTCATTTACATTCACTCTCACACGTTTACTGTCTCACACACCTCCCTCACTCCCAGTCACTCTGCCATAGACACTCCCATCTCTCATATACATCCACTCTGTGCAGCACATTGTAACCTCTATCTATCTAGCTAATTCATATAATGGGCTAGATTCTATATATGGTGCCAGAAAATTCTTCATGGTAAAACTGTGTCTAAAGTTAGGCAGTTTATGGAATATGCCTAGTGCCCTGCCTGCAATTAAATCTATGCGCAGTCCACAGTTTCTCTACCTATGCACTTAAAATTCTATGCCTGCCTGTTCCACGCAGAATATAGAATATGCCTGAATTTCCGTGCTGTATATAGAATACATCTATATTTCTGCAGTCTGTATAGAAACTGATCAGTGCTGATTTGATGTTTTCAATAAGTAAAAACATCATGATGTCATGACATTATCTCCGCAGGGACACTTCCATCAATGGTTTCTAAGAGGAGAATGCCCAAATTCTCCTTTCAAGATTCCAAACTGCTTGCCAAGCTGTTTCTCCACAAGGAGAAATGCTACTTAGTCCTCCCAGGCCACAGAAGATCGTACCTAAGGTACGGAAGGGCATGGGAGAGACTCACTGTAACCTACAGCATCCAAGCCTCAATCCCCAGGGATGTAAGTATACTAAGTACTGTACCCAAGTTATGTTTATGATTGTAGTGGTTTGCTTCCTCCCCAGCTTAGGAATGCCTATTAGGCATGAAGCATTCATTCTATCAAAATATATTCTTCAACATCATACTTAAAGCACAAAAAGTCTTTTTAGCACAGACACAGTAGTAACCCACTCCTCATTAGTCCAGATATATTTATAAAACATTTTATTAGAAACTTTGTTCTCAGACCTAAATTCTTAAACATGCTTTTGCAATACTTAACTTATACAGTAAGATTTAAATGGCTGTTATCAAGACTGGATCTTCTGCCAACATGGCAGGGTTTTGTGCCATGTTATTTGGACTACTACCCTGATGAAGGGAACAAGGCCCGGTCATGTTTGGGAAGAGTAGGTATGCAGGCACTAGTAACAGGATTTGAACTCCCCACCCTGAAAGATAAGGCAGGTGTTCTCACCACTCTGCACTTCCTTCCCTATAGGAGCAGGAGGATGATCTGGAACAAGAGCCACCTCCAAAGAAGAACAATTGAGCGAAAATAATGCCCCCAAAAGTCCATCCTGAAATTCTAGCCCACCCTGAGGAGAAGAGGAAGAGAATGTTAGAGGCTTAGGAAGACAGGTCATTGAACAGCATCTTAAGTACTTATTTGACTATACTGCACAATGGGGGTGGGATGGAAGAGGGGAGAGGAGGGAATGGTGGTAGAAGGCCCTGACGATAAAACACAGGCTCCCTATGCACTGCAAAGAGCGGGAGGAGGAGTTTATATTCCCACCACAAGATCTTATCCCAGTACGCACCCCAGCCCCATGGTCCTGTGCAGCGGCAGCAGCAGCAGAGGATGCCAACATTCTGCTGCTGGAGGCAGATGAGGATGATAATGCACACACAGGCATGAAGACATGGGAGAAGGAGGATCATCTGGAACAGGAGCCACCATCAGGGGAGGAAGAACTGCCTGAAGATAATGCCCCCTCTTGTCCACATTAAGGTCTTGAAAGGTAAAAGAGAGGGTACACAAGCACACCAACCAAACAAAAATAAAACAAACACAAATGGACCTTCAAGACTGGCAGTCAAAAGTCCTTTATTAAAAAGACTCGACACGGGCCATGTTTCAGCAAATATCTGCCTGCTTCAGGGGTCAATGCAAGCCAGAACTCTTTGGAGAAATCACCCAAGGCAGCTTAGTGAACACAACCATTTACTAGATTATCGCTTTGGCTGGTTGCTGATACCGCAATACTTTTATTACTGCGCTTTGATTGTATTAACTTATTTGCATTCACTAAGCTGACGGGTGAGATCTCCAAATAGTTTTGGCTTATGTTAACCCCTGGGAGTAGCTTGGGGGCATCTGTCAACAGCAGGCTGGGGCGGGGGGGGGGGGGGGGGGTTGGAGATAGCAGCAGTAAAGGAGATTATGAGGGGAAGGAGAAGGGGGGGGGGGGGACATGGGGTCCATATGTCAATTTGTATCCCTGATTTGACTGTACTGCACAATGGGGGTGGGATGGGAGAGGAGAGAATGGTGTCTGGTGTTTCTATGGCTGCCCTGGGTTTCTATGTTTATATGGCCACCCTGATATCAGAGTTCTGAGGCTAAGACAAGTCTCCTGACCACTGGGAAGAATATGGACTCAGAGCCTCCTCTAGCATAGTACCACAGAATGATAGAATGAGGAAGAGGTTATGGGGCCTTTATTGGCCTTCCACAATCATATTAACAGAACTTGCATTGATACAAGACAACAGAGTCAGTGCTGTTCACATGGATGGAAAAAATAGGCAGAAGCTGGATCCACTGGACAGTCAAGTCTGCGGAGGACCCAGCTTTTACTTATGGATATAGAGCAAGAAATGAAGAAGAAAGGAGGAAAGTAAAGAAATAAATGGAAAGGAAGCCCTGGAAATGGAGTTAAGAGGACAGATAGCAGCAGAATCAGATACTGGGCCAGCATGATCAGAAAAAGAAAGTCACCAGACAACAAAGGTAGAAAAAAATCATTTTATTTTCATTTTAGTGTTTGGAATACAGTATGTCCACTTTGAGAATTTACATCTGCTATCTTATTTTGCAATGTATAGCAATTTGTTTCTAAGAATATTGCTGACAATTCCTGTCAGTGTGGCAAGTGGTGAGCGATCATTTTCACGGTTAAAAATCATAAAAAATTATTTGCAATCAAGTATTTCTCAAGAAAGGCTTGTAAGCCTTGCCATGATTGCTATTGAGAATGATATATGTGCCCAGTTAAATATCAAAGATGCACTCCATCTTTCAGCTCCTATTTCCTTTGCATCTTGTGCCACACCGGGGGGGGGGGGGGGGGGGGGGGGGGGCACCAACTGATAGTCTGCAGGGGTGCACCAGAGACCCTAGGCATGGCCCTGCTGTGGAGTCCTAAAGACAAAATGGCGTCCACCTCAGCACTAATTATAGTACCTGCAGGGATCGGTGCAGTAATTAAGTGTCATTGTATCAGTACATTCACCACGTGGAGCTTGTGATCAGAACTGAATATCAGTGCCAAGAGAAAACAAACAACCTGCTGTTCATGTTGAACCAGGAGAATGTACCTCTGTTGGGATAAGAACCTGAAATGAACCTGAAATCTCTAAATAACAAAGCATCTCTATACCACCTCAGCTACTAGGATAGTGTATGCGTTACTTGATTTTTCCAACACTGAATCTGATTGTTGTGGCCAAAGTCATGATCTTGTGGCTATTTTCTCTTGATTTCTGTTCCTGTTGAACAGGTCATCTGTGCTGTAAGCTCCTTCTACATTGGGAAGCCATATCTTGTCAGACCAGTAGGTGGAAGTTTCTAGAATTGGTGGAGATTCCCCAAAGCTGTAGGGTGGAGCATCACACATTTATATGAGTGGCCCTCAACAGAGCCTACCCCCCTTCTTATTGATGTCTCCTTTCAGTGGCTTACTGCTGACTTGTCTCAGTTGCATCAAGGGAGTGAGTACTGGACTTTGGTCTCGCAACCACATGTCCTAAGCTTTTGTGGTATATAGATTCCTGGTTTAGAGACAGGCCTATAATTATGAGGGAGACAAAGTTGCTATATTATCCATTCCAGGAGGGAGAGTTTTTGGTCAGTTTTGGTGTTACACTTATATCCCAAAGCAGTGTAGTGTATTTAGTTCCTGATTATCTCCATTGTAATCAGTGCTGCAGGTCCCATAATACATGAGGATGAGGTGGAAGAGAAATCCTAGACTGGCCCCAAACTCTCCCTCTGGGAATGGGTACCTTTGCAGATCTGGGGAGAGGGTATATAGCTATAGGCCCAGAGCTTTGCAGGAGTACCATTACAGTAACCACCTCATGACACAGGGTACACACAGCAGCAGCCTGGGCCATCACTGATCATTTTTCAAGCATGACAAACCTCATCTACTATATAACCTACTGCCTCTGTCATCTGAGGATGTTTGGGGAGATTAGCATGTTCAGGTCAGAGGGTTAGATTGCCAATATCTAATGGCCTTGAAAAACAATTCTGTTAGGCATCTATCACATGCCAACAACAGCAACTCCTTCTCCCATTGACCTGCGTACCTCGTAACCATACAATCACAAGACTTCAGTGTGGCACACCCGACCACATATGGATGTCTTTGTGACTTCTCACAGGATCACTCCCACACCTAGGAGACACAATAATCAGTCTGGGATGTCCAAAACACACATTACTCCATGGGAAGAAACCATAAAGACAATAGGACAGCACCGAAGGGTCCATGGCAGTAGGGGACCCACTTTCACCTAGCTTCCATTGAGTTTCTTCCTTGTTAGGTAGGAAGAGGCTCACTGTCAACCCGCCCCTGGATGGGTCTGTTCTCCAAAACAAAATCTCTCTCCATTATTTGGACAACATGTGTCTGCTAACCAGCTGCTACACTGGGACTTGAATCCCACTTTTTTAGCATCAGAGGCTGGTGTGCTAGCCATTAGACCACACTCAAGACAGCAAGCTTTTAAGCATGTTAGTGAGGAGACATCTCTCATAAGGATTGTGTGGGCAGCTGTAACCTGCCCCCCCCCCCCCAAAAAAAAAAAAAAAAAAAAGAAAACATTTGAGGGCAACACCCAACTCTTCCCATCATCCGAGATAGACATGTATGTCAGATAGTTCTGAAGAAGTAAAAAGCATGTTTGGCCAAAAAATTCATATGGCAGAAGCCGAAGCTATGGCAACAGATTAGTACATAGGAAAGGTATTCTGTTCAAAAAAAGTCCAAGGTGTCATAACTAGAATACGCTTAAAGCTGGGATGCACACCATTCTGGAAAATGGGGCCATTTACGCCAAGAAGGACTCGGTGTAGATGCCTGCGTCCATATTTCCGCACGGAGCCGCAAATTCTATAACCACACGCATAGAATTTAGAGACGCCCATGTCACATCCATGTCAAACTCTTTGACATGCCTCTTTTCAGATGTGCATGGCATGATTTATGCAGACTACATTATAGAATACGCTTAGCAAGTAGTGTGCATAATTTCTCTTAGGGGCTTAGCACTTTCGTAATTTCGGACTGGAAAGTGTATCCAAGTTGATTGAGTCTGCTCCATCAGGTGTTGTCTCACTGGTGATCTGAAATGAGATGATGTTTTCTCTGTGACTCTGCAGGAGAAAAGTCAGCATTTTATTCTTTCTTAATTTCTCAATTTACATAGACACAATATTCCAATGCCAACCAGGATGCCACCTTTGTGGTACAACACTTTACAAAACCAGAACACTTCATCAATGATCCTATGGTAAGAATATGAAAAGGAAATTTTAAGACAATCCAGGAATGTAAGACCTTTGAAGTCAAAATAAGTACATAAGTACATAAGTAGTGCCATACTGGGAAAGACCAAAGGTCCATCTAGCCCAGCATCCTGTCACCGACAGTGGCCAATCCAGGTCAAGGGCACCTGGCACGCTCCCCAAACGTAAAAACATTCCAGACAAGTTATACCTAAAAATGCGGAATTTTTCCAAGTCCATTTAATAGCGGTCTATGGACTTGTCCTTTAGGAATCTATCTAACCCCTTTTTAAACTCCGTCAAGCTAACCGCCCGTACCACGTTCTCCGGCAACGAATTCCAGAGTCTAATTACACGTTGGGTGAAGAAAAATTTTCTCCGATTCGATTTAAATTTACCACACTGTAGCTTCAACTCATGCCCTCTAGTCCTAGTATTTTTGGATAGCGTGAACAGTCGCTTCACATCCACCCGATCCATTCCACTCATTATTTTATACACTTCTATCATATCTCCCCTCAGCCGTCTCTTCTCCAAGCTGAAAAGCCCTAGCCTTCTCAGCCTCTCTTCATAGGAAAGTCGTCCCATCCCCACTATCATTTTCGTCGCCCTTCGCTGTACCTTTTCCAATTCTACTATATCTTTTTTGAGATACGGAGACCAGTACTGAACACAATACTCCAGGTGCGGTCGCACCATGGAGCGATACAACGGCATTATAACATCCGCACACCTGGACTCCATACCCTTCCTAATAACACCCAACATTCTATTCGCTTTCCTAGCCGCAGCAGCACACTGAGCAGAAGGTTTCAGCGTATCATCGACGACGACACCCAGATCCCTTTCTTGATCCGTAACTCCTAACGCGGAACCTTGCAAGACGTAGCTATAATTCGGGTTCCTCTTACCCATATGCATCACTTTGCACTTGTCAACATTGAACTTCATCTGCCACTTGCACGCCCATTCTCCCAGTCTCGCAAGGTCCTCCTGTAATCGTTCACATTCCTCCTGCGACTTGACGACCCTGAATAATTTTGTGTCATCGGCGAATTTAATTACCTCACTAGTTATTCCCATCTCTAGGTCATTTATAAATACATTAAAAAGCAACGGACCCAGCACAGACCCCTGCGGGACCCCACTAACTACCCTCCTCCACTGAGAATACTGGCCACGCAATCCTACTCTCTGCTTCCTATCTTTCAACCAGTTCTTAATCCATAATAATACCCTACCTCCGATTCCATGACTCTGCAATTTCTTCAGGAGTCTTTCGTGCGGCACTTTGTCAAACGCCTTCTGAAAATCCAGATATACAATGTCAACCGGCTCCCCATTGTCCACATGTTTGCTTACCCCCTCAAAAAAATGCATTAGATTGGTGAGGCAAGACTTCCCTTCACTAAATCCGTGCTGACTTTGTCTCATCAGTCCATGTTTTTGTATATGCTCTGCAATTTTATTCTTAATAATAGCCTCCACCATCTTGCCCGGCACCGACGTCAGACTCACCGGTCTATAATTTCCCGGATCTCCTCTGGAACCCTTCTTAAAAATCGGAGTAACATTGGCTACCCTCCAGTCTTCCGGTACTACACTCGATTTTAGGGACAGATTGCATATTTCTAACAGTAGCTCCGCAAGTTCATTTTTTAGTTCTATTAATACTCTGGGATGAATACCATCAGGTCCCGGTGATTTACTACTCTTCAGCTTGCTGAACTGACCCATTACATCCTCCAAGGTTACAGAGAATTTGTTTAGTTTCTCCGACTCCCCCGCTTCAAATATTCTTTCCGGCACCGGTGTCCCCCCCCCAAATCCTCCTCGGTGAAGACCGAAGCAAAGAATTCATTTAATTTCTCCGCTACGGCTTTGTCCTCCTTGATCGCCCCTTTAACACCATGATGAACTATTTTGACACCCACCAGGCAGGCCTTAACAAACACCTGGGCTTTCTATCCCACTAAATTATACTGCTTTGTCATTCTCTTTTCAGCCATTCATCTCTCCCTGTTTCTCACCTAACCCACCCCACCCTCTTCCTGTGAGACTGTCATTGGAATGCTTTTGTGTTTCACTTATATATTCTGATATTTGTCAACATTTACTTATTTCCGGTCTGAAGAAGAAGGGTTACCTTTGAAAGCTAATCAAAAAATATATTTATTTAGTTAGTCCAATAAAAAAGGTGTCATCTTATTTTCTTTTCTCTGTTTTGATTTATTTCTATTTATTACAAGAAAAATTATGAAATGTAAGGAAGAAGACAAGGGCTAAACAGGTGACAACAGTTTTTGAGGGGCTTTCAGCCAAAAACCTCTGTTCTAGATTGAGCATCAGGTCCATGGCCCTCAAAAAAGGCACCATTATTGCTGGGTCAGGCAGCTAGATATCTAACAGCAAGTAGGTGTTGATCTTGTACTAAACTAGATAAGCTTAGCCTTAATAGTGTTGGTATGTGTGTCATATTCAGTGTTTATGGGGTGGGGCCCTGACATACTGCTGTACCACGTCTGCTTTTTGATTGCTGCCTAATACCACAGGTCCTGCATATATCTGTCCGTCTATTTGACAAACAGCCTGCACTGTCTCAGGCCTGCTTGTTTCAGTGCTGGCTTGACCCCATTGCATACAGAGATCAGTAGTTCATAACATCCTCTGTTTCTCTCTTATCAAGTGAAGACAAATATAGAGTGGGGTTAATCAGGTCAAAGCATCAGTTCTGACACTTGATCTGTCAGGTGGCAAGGCAAATCCGCTGGCACTGTTTTCACACTGGCATCCAGTCCTCTGTGGTTGCACTTACAGGCCAAAGATTGTGTTGTCTTCATATTATCTGAGTGGCAAAGGAAGAAAGGAAGGCTGTATCTTGGCTCTTTTAAATATAATTATGCCATATTTTTCTACCATATAGCTTTGTCTGTTTTCTGTAGGATTAGTAGGGGCTTGTGATGGAGGAAATGTTTCAAAGATGCATAAAGTGACTGCTTGAGTATCATGGCTGTTATGGCAGAGTGCATTGAAGTTATAGGAACCTGTGCTTACTCATTGTATTCCAGGAAAAAACTATTTGTTAAGGTAGACTGGGTTTCTTGGAAATGAGTATGTAAAGTAGATTAGTGATAACAGGGAATAGAAACTTCTTCCTGCAGCAAATGGCAAAGTTCTAGGAAGGGTGGAGTAACAGCAACCAGGGTCACTGTGTGCCTTCAGTTTTTAGATGAGGAGGCATAAGCTATAGCTAACTGCGGCTAGTTGATTTGCTCCCAAGAAATAAAATCTGCAGGGCCAGCATGTGTGTGGTACTGATTTCTGTAGCATTTTACTCGGCTCTACTAGTGTTAAAAAAATGACTAGCAGGTCACACTGATGAGGCTTTCCCTGGTTGCCTAACCCCAGAGTAAGTCCTGTCCCAGCTGGTTTGTTTTCAGCATATATATATATTGGGAATAGTCAAGATATATACTGTACTTCAGGAGACCATAGCATGGAGCAAGTCCCTTTCAAAATTAAGAGATAATGCTGAAGGCAGAGGCATCCAATATGTAGCCTGTGGGCCAAATGCAGTCTTCATGACCTTGGCACATAGTCTACTTTAGAGTTTTAGCAAAAAGAAAAAAACTAATTTGCTAATACATGTGAAGTATTATACAGTTATTTGGTGGATATGAAGTCATAATTTCAGAACAGATTCACCCATTTTGATAAGTGCATGTCATGCTATAACAGGCTAAAATGTTCATGTAGACCACATATATATAAATTTCTGATTATGTGGACCATATAAGAAAATAAAATTATTGCAGTCACCACACACATGGATTTCTGATCATGTTACCCACTGTTGAAAAAAAAATGGATGCTTCTGGCTTAAGGGATTCTACCTCCCATGGGGCTTTTATTCTTTGCCTTTCTATCTGTGTGCCTATTGCATATTGTGACAAAAGGATTTCAAAACATTAGGCTACAGTCCTAGGGCTTGTGAAACATTGGGGTAAACGATTATTTAAGAAAAGTAGCATGGAATGCATTCCATAATATTCACTGTTGAATACTATTGTGCTCCCAGAAAGTAGATTAATAACAGTAGACGTGTAATTTTTCAATGTATCGAGAGAATATGCTTTCCCATAGTGCCAATCAATGCTCCTGTTTCTATCTACAGTGATTTATCCTAATGTGAAACTAGCTTTTGGATGTTATTTTAAATAAATCTTGCTGGACAACCTGCCCCCATGATGTCACTTCTGCTCTAGACAGTACAAAGGCCTTCTGTTGATCAACATGTGCAGGCAATAAAGATTATTGCCAAGTTCAAGCTTTCTAGGAAATTGGATATTGGTCAGAAGATTTTCTTGGAAAATAAATGGCTCTAATTGGACTTTATCACACACTGTTTACTAATTTTGGGAACTATTTATCAGACAATTATGTGGTATTTCAGTTATTACTAAACTAACATCATTTAAACTAATTTGGCCCATTTGCTAGCAATGCAGAGTATTGTATTATTGGATGTTGTAATAGCCCATTTGTGCTACTTATATAGCAAAAACATTGGTTTTTGGGGTTTTTTTTTAATGATGACTAGTTTTCTGTAGGCATAAAGTCATTGTTTTCACTTAAACTCTTGCTGTTTTAGCTTGTGAAGTTTGTCTTAGAAATAGATCCAGGGCCAGGATACTCAAGCATGATTACAATCACGGCTCTAAAACTAATTAGTCAGAGCCCAACCTGGTGATGATCTAACAAATTCAGGTAAAGCAGTTGAAAGCAGCAGTTGTCAGAACAGCAGTTGTAGCAGGAACACACTGACCGGCAAGTTATACAGCTTGTCCAATCATGCCTTATTTCTAGAGAGGCAATGAGAAGGTAGTGCAATAATTATTGTGGGCAGTGATGAAAGGCTCTTCAGCTTGGAGAAAAGACGGCTGAGAGGAGATATGATAGAGGTCTATAAAATAATGAGTGGAGTGGAACGGGTCAACGTGAATCATTTGTTTACTCTTTCCAAAAATACTAGGACTAGGGGGCATGCGATAAAGCTACAAAGTAGTAAATTTAAAACGAATCGAAGAAAATGTGTAATTAAACTCTGGAATTCGATGTCAGAGAATGTGGTAAAGGTGAATAGCTTAGCAGGGTTTTAAAAAAGATTGGATGGCTTCCTAAATGAAAACTCCATAGACCATTATTAAAATGACTAAGGGAAAATCCACTGCTTATTTCTGGGATAAGCAGCATAAAATGTATTGAACTTTTTTGGGATCTTGCCAGGTATTTGTGATCTGGATTGGCCACTGTTGGAAACAGGATGCTGGGCTTGATGAACCTTTGATCTGTCCCAGTGTGGCAATACTTATGTACTTATGCAGAGTAATACTCATTAAAAAAAAACACATATACAGGAAACATCCGAAACTCGATTATTATATATCACAGTAAAGCCTCTATATTAGAAGATCCCAAGATGATGGTTCAACACAAGTTAGGCTGCCTTGTCACTCTTATCACAAGAAAGTTAGGGAAATGAAGGTTGTTTTGAATTCTTAAGGTTGTATTTTAGAAGTTAAGATAAAATTTTATGAGTACATTGAAGTCAACTTTAAATGATGCTGATCTTATTAAAATAATTGTTTTCATTATTTTTCAACAGAGACCAGAGCAGGACAGAGCAGGAAGATGACTGGGAAACATTGTGCAATCAGAATTGATACCTTTTGTCACTACTTCCTGCTCTGTCTAGACAAATCTTAGGTTAAGGTATAGCAAAACGAGAGCCCAAATGACTATTCTAAAAACAGAAGAATCAAGTTAAAAGTTTAGTCTATGAACTAAAAGTAAGTTATAAAAACAATATTTTAACCACTTTTGAAATTTGTGGGCATAGCATAAGCTTGGAATCAAACATAGTTCCAAAAATATATATGTTTCAGATTTTAAAGATACTTCTTGTTTAACTATCTCAATTGAGAAATCGGGAAAATATAGAGAGAAGTCTGGTATTACCAATGGGAATTGATATACTGCCTTTCAGTTGTTTTTGCAACTGCTTTCAAAAGGGTTACATGGTATATACAAGTACTTTTGTACCTGGGGCAATAGAGGGTTAAGTGACTTGCCCAGAGTCACAAGGAGCTATTGTGGGACTTGAACCCAGTTCCCTAGGATCAAAATCTGCTACACTAACCACTAGGCTACTCCTCCACTTCTACCCATTAGTATAATCCTGCTCCTTCACCCAAAAACATTACAAAAGAAGAGTTTTGTTTTGTTCTTTAATTCTGGTTTATGAGCAGAAAGTGTAGTACAAGGCCATAGTCACTGGTTGTTACCACTTCATAGTTATTGCACAGTACTAGCAAGATTTATTAGGCAGTCATTGCATATAGAAACATGACAGCAGATAAAGGCTATCCAGCTTATAATCGAACGAGAATAACGCCCAAGTTCCGACCTAAATCGGGAGATGGGCGTTCTTCTCACAAAACCAAATAAAGCGGCATAATCGAAAGCCGAACTTTGGACGCTTTCAACTGCACTCCGTCGCGGATGCGGACAAAGTTGACGGGGGAGTGTCGGAGGCGTGGTGAAGGCGGAACTGGGGCGTGGTTATCACCCGAACAGAGATGGGCGCCCTTCGCCGATAATGGATGCGTTTGTAGCTAGAATTTAGGGCACTTTTCCTGGACCCTGTTTTTTGACGAATAAGGCCCCAAAAAGTGCCCTAAATGACCAGATGACCCCCAGAGGGAGTCGGGGATGACCTCCCCTGACTCCCCCAGTGGTCACTAACCCCCTCCCACCACAACAAATAATGTTTCACAACTTTTTACTTTCACCCTCAAATGTCATACCCTCCTCCCAAGCAGCAGTATGCAGGTCCCTGGAACAGTTGTTAGGGGGTGCAGTGGACGTCAGGCAGGTGGACCCAGGCCCATCCCCCCCTACCTGTTACAATTGTGCTGCTTAATGCTACTAGTCGTCCAACCCCCCCAAACCCCCTGTACCCACATGTAGGTGCCCCCCTTCACCGCTTAGGGCTATAGTACTGGTGTAGACTTGTGGGCAGTGGGTTTTGAGGGGGATTTGGGGGGGCTCAACACCCAAGGGAAGGGTGCTATGCACCTGGGAGCTCTTTTACCTTTTTTTTTGTTTTTGTAAAAGTGCCCCCTAGGGTGCCCGGTTGGTGTCCTGGCATGTGAGGGGGACCAGTGCACTATGAATCCTGGCCCCTCCCACGAACAAATGCCTTGCATTTATTCGTTTTTGAGCTGGGCGATTTCATTTTCCATTATCGGTGAAAAGCAAAAACGCCCAGCTCACACCTTGGCGAATAAAGCATGGGCGTCTATTTTTTTTTTAAAAATACGGTTCACTCCGCCCCTTCACGGACCCGTTCTCGGAGATTAACGCCCATGGAGATAGGCGTTTCTGGTCGATTATGCCCCTCCAGATGGCCCATCGAGTCTGCCCATCCTCTGTAACCCCTAACTATTTTCTTAAGTGATCCCACATGCTTATCCCATGCCTTTTTAAATTCTGACACAGTCCTCGACTCCACAACCTCCACCAGGAGGCCATTTCATGCCTCCACCACCCTTTCTGTGAAATAATACTTTCTTAGATTACTCCTTAGCCTATTCCCTCAACTTCATTGTATGCTCCCCTCATTCCAGAGCTCTTCTTCAGTTGAAAAAGGCTCACTTCCTGTTCATAAATACCCTTGAGATATTTAAATCTCTATGATGTCTCCTCTCTCCCAGCGTACACATGTTGAGGTTCATAAGCCTGTCCCTAGAATTTTTGCGCTCAAGACTGCATACTAATTTTGTAGCCACCCTCTGGACCAACTCCATCCTCTTTATATCTTTTCGTAGGTGCGGTCTCCAGAACTGCACACAGTACTCTAAATGGGGCCTCTCCAGAGACTTGTACAATGGCACTATCACCTTCTTTTTCCTGCTGGTTATCCCTCTTTTTATGCATCCAAGCATCCTTCTGGCGCTGACCATTGCTTTTTCTACCTGTTTGGAAGCTTTAAGGTCATCAGACACAATCACCCCCAAGTCCAGCTCTTACTTCATACACTGAAGCACTTCAGCCCCTATACTGTACTGTTCCCTCAGATTCTTGCAAGCCAAATGCATGACCCTGCATTTTTTAGGATTAAATCTTAGTTGCCAAATATCAGTCCATTCCTCCAGCTTTGCTAGGTCTTTCCTCATGTCATTCACACCCTTCAGGGTGTCCACCCTGTTGCAGAGTTTGGTATCATCAACAAAGAGTCGAACCTTACCAGACAGCCCTTCCACAATATCGCTCACAAAGGCATTAAAAAGAGCTGTTCCAAGGATTGATCCCTGCGGTACTCCACTCACAACATCCTTTTCTTCAGAACAAGTTCCATTTACCACTACCCTCTGTCTCCTTCCATTCAATCAATTTTTAACCCAATCAGTTATTCTAGGTCCCATACCAAGGGCACTCAATTTATTTATCAGTTGCCTGTGTGGAACCGTGTAAAAGGCTTTGCTGAAATCCAAGTATACCACATCAAGCGCCCCGCCAATGTCCAACTGTTTGGTCACCCAGTCGAAGAAGTCAGTCAGATTCACCTGACATGACCTGCCACTAGTGAAGCCATGCTGCCTCGGGTCCTGCATTCCATTCAGTTTGAGAAATCCTCCACTTTAGTAACATTTCCATTAGCTTACTCACCACCGAGGTCAGACTGACAGGTCTTTAATTCCCAACCTCCTCCTTACTTTCACTCTTGTGCAAAGGAACCATATTCACCCTTCTCCAGTCCACTGGGACCACTCCAGTTTCTAGGGAAGCATTGAAGAGGTCAGTCAGCAGAGCTGCCGGAACTTCTTCAAGTTCCTTGAGCACCCTCGGGTGTATCCCATCAGGCTCCATCGCTCTGTCTACTTTTAGTTTGACTAGCTTCTCACGAACACAGTCCTCTGTAAATGGGTCTTGGTCTACCTTATATCCATCCCCTTTAGCCTTTTTTTTCTGCAGCCCTACCCCCGGCCTTTCATCTGTGAACACAGTGCAGAAATAATTATTAAGCAGTTCAGCTTTATCCTTATCCTTTTCCACATATTTCTTTCCCTCAGCTTTGAGTCTCACAATGCTATTATGGCACTTCCTCTTGTCACTTACATATTTGAAAAAGGTCTTATCCCCCAATTTTACTTTATTAGCTATTTTTTCCTCCATTTGCCGCTTCGCTTTCCTGATAGCTTTTCCAGCTTCTCTTTGCTTATTGAAGTATTCTTTCCTGTCTTCATCTTTCTGAGTCATCTTATAACATGCGAAGGCCAACCTTCTTTCCCTTATCTTTTCAGCTACTACATTCGCGTACCAGAGTGGCCTTCTTTTCCTTTTAAGTAATTTTCTAACATAAAGGTTAGTTGCCTTTAATATAGCTCATTTCAGTCTTGTCCATTGCTCTTCTACATCCTTCAGCTGTTCCTATCCTACTAACTGTTCCTTGAGAAATTCCCCCATCTTAGCCAAGTTAGTTCCTTTGAAATCCAGGACCTTCAATTACTACTACTACTTATCATTTCTATAGCGCTACTAGATGTACACAGCGCTGTACACTTGAACATGAAGAGACAGTCCCTGCTCAACAGAGCTTACAATCTAATTAGGACAGACAAACAGGACAAACAAGAGATAAGGGAATATTAAAGTGAGGATGATAAAATAAGGGTTCCGAACAAGTGAATAAGGGTTAGCAGTTAAAAGCAGCATCAAAAAGGTGGGCTTTTAGCTTAGATTTGAAGACGGCCAGAGATGGAGCTTGACGGACCAGCTCAGGAAGTCTATTCCAGGCATATGGTACAGCAAGATAAAAGGAACGGAGTCTGGAGTTAGCAGTGGAGGAGAAGGGTGCAGATAAGAGAGATTTACCCAGTGAATGGAGTTCCCAAGGAGGAGTGTGGGGAGAGATGAGAGTGGAGAGGTATTGAGGAGCTGCAGAGTGAATGCACTTATAAGTCAATAAGAGGAGTTTGAACTGTATGCGGAAACAGATAGGAAGCCAGTGAAGTGACTTGAGGAGAGGGCTAATATGAGCATAACGACACTGTTGAAATATTAGTCGTGCAGCAGAATTTTGAACAGATTGAAGAGGAGAGAGATGGCTAAGTGGGAGACCTGTGAGAAGCAAGTTGCAATAGTCTAAGCAAGAGGTGATAAGAGTGTGAATGAGGGTTCTGGTAGTGTGCTCAGAAAGGAAAGGGCAAATTTTGATGATATTGTAGAGAAAGAAACGACAGGTTTTAGCAGTCTGCTGAATATGTGCAGAGAAGGAGAGGGAGGAGTCGAAGATGACCCCAAGGTTACAAGCTGATGAGACAGGAAGGATGAGAGTGTTACCCACAGAAATAGAGAATGGGGGGAAAGGAGAAGTGGGTTTAGGGAGAAAGATAAGAAGCTCAGTCTTTGCCATGTTTAGTTTCAGATGGCGCTGAGACATCCAGGCAGTAATGTCAGACGGGCAGGCTGGCCTGGATTTCGGCTGAGATTTCTGGTGTGGAGAGGTAGATCTGGGAGTCATCAGCATAAAGATGATACTGAAAACCATGGGATGAGATCAGAGTACCAAGGGAAGAAGTATAGATGGAGAAAAGAAGAGGTCCCAGGACAGATCCCTGAGGTACACCAACTTACAGTAGAATAGAAGTAGAAGAGGATCCACTAGAGTATACACTAAAGGTATGCTGGGAGAGATAAGAAGAAAACCAGGAAAGAACAGAGCCCTGAAATCCAAGTGAGGACAGCATATCAAGGAGTAGGCTGTGATCAACAGTGTCAAAAGCAGCAGATAGATCGAGAAGGATGAGGATAGAATAGAGTCGGAGACTCCGAACTGGATTGAACAGCTATCAACTACAGCACAGCCACGGAGGCCGAAGAAGAACTTTAAAGACGTTGGGTCGGCTGGCGGGGGTTGTGGTCCCCCGCCAGCTGAAGAAATATCTTTAAAGGCGGCAAGCGGACCTCGGCTGGCGGGGGTTGGGGTCCCCTGCCAGGAAAGGTAAACAACGGCAGCGGGGGAGGGTTGATGGTGGTAGGGGGGTCCAGGGCGAAATCTGCGGGGGCCCAGGCCCCTGTGGCCCCACGCAGGTACGCCCCTGTTCACAATACAACTCAAATAAAAATAATACTATAAACACTCCAGCCTATACTCTCCCGGTCTCTGATAGTTTGAAAATTTTGGGAGTTACGATTGACCGAAATCTCACACTAGAAGACCATGCGAAAAATACAACAAAGAAAATGTTCTATGCAATGTGGAAACTTAAAAGAATCAAACCTTACTTCCCAAGGGAAACATTCCGCAGCCTAGTACAAGCAATGGTGCTAAGTCACCTAGACTACTGTAATGCAATTTACGCAGGTTGCAAAGAACAAGTCATTAAGAAGTTTCAAACAGCCCAAAACACAGCAGCCAGACTCATATTTGGGAAAGCAAAATACGAAAGCGCCAAACCCTTAAGAGAAAAACTACACTGGCTTCCATTAAAATAACGAATTGCGTTCAAAGTTTGCACTATGGTCTACAAAATTATACAAGGGGAAGCTCCGGCCTACATAACAGACCTTATAGACCTACCTGCTAGGAACGCAATAAAATCAGCACGCACATTCCTCAACCTCCATTACCCCAACTGCAAAGGATTAAAATACAAGTCCACATACGCAACCAGTTTTTCCTACATTTGCACGCAACTATGGAATGCACTTCCGAAGACCATAAAAACAACGCAAGATTTAACTATCTTCCGAAGACTATTGAAAACTGACTTATTCAAGAAGGCATACCACAAACAACCATCCTAATTACTAAACAATAAGACTGAAGAATAAGACTGGATCGACCTTAATCACACGATCGAATAACCTCAATGCTTTTAATAAACAAACAATCCCACTTCTAATCTAATATCGATTACTATGTAACCACACAATGCTGACTAACCTCACTGCCAAACACTATCACTTTTACCCTAATGTCGATACCTGAGCAACAACATAATGTTGACACCTACACAAGATCACACATGTATTCTTATACCATGTATGTACCCACTGACTGTAAAACCATGTGCAACTCTGTAGACCGGAAATGGCAATCGCCACTACGGCAAATGTAAGCCACATTGAGCCTGCAAATAGGTGGGAAAATGTGGGATACAAATGCTACAAATAAAATAAAATAAAAATAAAGCGCATTAGGGGGTGATCCAGCAGAGCTTGGTTGGGAGCACTGCAACTCAAGGCTCTGCACTGGCTGCTCTTTAGTTCCTGAAGCTGCAGTGGGAAGGAGCCATGAGATCAGGGGCAAATTTGAGGGGGGAGGGACCATGGGAGGGGGCAAGAACAGATGATGCTAGATGGGGAAGGAGGGGGGAGAGAGAGGGGGGAGATGCTGGAACACATAGGGAAGGGAGAGGAAAAAAAAGATGGCAGATTATTTTGGGATAGAAATGGGGAGATGCTAGATACTGGGGAGAAGGGACTAGGAAGAGCCAGCTTAAGGAACCAGACAGTGATGCACCATGTTCCTTCCCTCTGCCCCCCCCCCCCCCCCAAGCTGTGTTGCTCCTCTTCCTCTTGTGCCCTACAGATTTGAAATTGGAAACAAGGCACTTTATGCTTCTGTGCCTACTTTCATGTTTCATACCTGATGGACAATGTAGGAAAAGGTGCAGCACAAATGCTGTAGAGAAGAACATTCTACTACAGCTGTTAGGGAGGTTAGGAGTCAGCTGAGGGTTGGGGACTGGAGACTAGAAACTGAGTCTATGGCTGAGGCGTTGGGAGAAGAGGGGTGAGGGCTGAGCTTTGAGAGAAGGGATGCTGAGGCTAGAGGATAATGCTGATCTTGGGGACTTGGAGGAAGGGGCTGGAGGCTAATACTGGTGCTGGGGACTTTGAGGAGGGAGCTGGGGTAATGCTGGAACTGGGCATTGGGAGAAAGGAGCTAGGACTAAAAGAAGGGAGCTGACAGTTCATGCTGAGGCTGGGTCCTGGGAGAAAGGATCTGATGGTTGATATTGGGGCTAGGGACTGGGAAAAAGGCTGATGTGTGGGAAAGCAAGGGCTTATACAGAAGAAAGATGCTAAGGAATGAGAGAAATAGGTATAGTTGAAAAAGCAGAGTCAATGCATGCCTAGGAAAAGGGGGGAAACTGACCTATAAGTATGCCCTTCTTCAGACTATTAGGATGAAAAATCTTATGTAACAACGTGTTGGTGTCAGTAGGCTTTCTAAAAATAGTGGGGTCAAATCTACCTAACATGATAGATATCTTAATACCCAAGAAGTTGTCAAAGGCTCATTCAAATAGTTTTTACCAGACACAATAGGCCTACCAGGGGGATTTGTCAAACTTTTATGGATTTTAGACAAGAAATATATGAAAGGAACTACTGGACACTGCCTTGCTACATATTGAAATTCTTTAATGGATATAACACCCTGCTTATTAGCATTACTCAACAAACATTTGACTTCTTCCTGGAAACCTAGAGTAGGATCCTGCTGTAACACAGTATAAAAATTTCTGTCATGTAATGGTCTATTTGCTTCTCTCCTATATTGTGCCATATCTTGAATGACCACACCCCCTCCCTTATCTGCTCTCTGTATAATGATGTTAACATTTGGTTTGACATCAGTGTTGGGGGTTCTAGTGTCAACTTCTATAGGAGTTTTCATCCTAATAGTCTGAAGAAGGGCATAACTACAGGTCAGTTTCTTAGGATAAAAAAATTATGTGGGTCTAATGATGATTTTGCATTTCATTCTACAGATCGTCAAGATAGGTTTTTACATTGGGGTTATCCCAGAAAAATAGTATAAACTGCATTCAAGCGGGCGGCTAATGCACATCGTCAGTGGCTTTTGAGTGATAGCCTGTGTGTTGCCTTATTCATCCTAGTCACCATATAGTAGGCAGATCATACAAAAGCACTATCCACTTCTCTTTTTGCATGGATTTACCACCACTCCTCGGTTCACTTATACCAGAGGCAAGAATTTAGGTGAGATGTTGTCTAAAAGGAACGTTACTAGAATGGATAACTCAGTGAGGAGGCAAGCCAGATGTGGGAGCTCTGTCTACTATAAACATGCTCGGGTCACACAGGAAGTAACAAACCCAGTTACAGGGTCTAAGTTTCAGTTGAAAGTATACACAGACTGTAATACTTCTCAAGTTGTATATGGAATATAGTGCTCATCTGGTAAATGGTATATCGGGTATACCAAGCATAGGAATAAACATAGAATAGCAGAGCACTTAAATAATTTACACAACCATAAAATAGAAGCTCCCCTGGTTAGTCACTGGAATCAACATCATCACACTGAACATGACCTGCTTTTTGTAGCAAAGTCGATGAGAGGAGGAAACAGCGCAGCGATACTGTTGAGGAAGGAACAGCAGTTTATTTTTAATTGTCAGACTGTGGAACTTAGAGGGGCATAATCGAACAGGGTGCCCAAGTTCTCCTTAGGACGTCCTCGCCGGATGTCCCGGCAAAGGGGCAGGGAAACCTGTATTATTGAAACAAGATGGGCGGCCATCTTTCGTTTCAATTATACGGTCGGGGACGCCCAAATCTCAACATTTAGGTCGACCTTAGAAATGGTCGACCTTAGAAATGGTCATCCCGTTTTTTGGCGATAATGGAAACCGAGGACGCTCATCTCAGAAACGACCAAATGCAAGCCCTTTGGTCGTGGGAGGAGCCAGCATTCATAGTGAACTGGTCCCCCTGACATGCCAGGACACCAACCGGGCACCCTAGGAAGCACTGCAGTGGACTTCACAAATTTCTCCCAGGTGCATAGCTCCTTTACCTTGGGTGCTGAGCCCCCCAAAACCCACTCCCCACAACTGTACAACACTACCATAGCCTTAAGAGGTGAAGGGGGCATCTAGAAATGGGTACAGTGGGTTTCTGGTGGGTTTTGGAGGGCTCACATTTACCACCACAAGTATAACAGGTAGGGGGTATGGGCCTGGGTCCGCCTGCCTGAAGTGCACTGCACCCACTAAAACTGCTCCAGGGACCTGCATACTGCTGTGATGGAGCTGGGTATGACATTTGAGGCTGGCATAGAGGCTGGCAAAAAATATTTTAAAAGTTTTTTTTTAAGGTGGGGGGGGGGGGGGGGGTTAGTGACCACTGGGGGAGTAAGGGGAGGTTATCCCCGATTCCCTCCGGTGGTCATCTGGTCAGTTCAGGCACATTTTTGAGGCTTGGTCGCAAGAAAAAATGGACCAAGTAAAGTTGGCCAAGTGCTCGTCAGGGACGCCCTTCTTTTTTCCATTATAGGCCGAGGACGCCCATGTGTTAAGCACGTCCCAGTCCCACCTTCGCTATGCTTCCGACACGCCCCCAAGAACTTTGGTTGTTCCCGTGATGGAAAGCAGTTGAGGGTGCCCAAAATTGGCTTTCGATTATGTCGATTTAGGCAACCCTGAGAGAAGGACGCCCATCTCCCGCTTTATGTTGAAAGATGGGCGCCCTTCTCTTTCGAAAATGAGCCCATTAGTGGTCTAAATAAGGAAATTGAGTTGCTGACATTGCTTTAAAATCTCCCAGCTTAGAGAAGGGGTTGTAACTTGCATAGCTGTAGATGCACATTCGTTGGTGTCTTTCTGGGGTGCTTGTGATGGAGGGTGCAGTTCGCACTGCAGGTAGCTCTCAAGTATTGTTTGAGTAGTGATGAGATTGAGGGATAAAATAATTAAATGTGGGAGGCTGGTAGACTTTTTTGATAATTTTTTAAAGTTCAGTTCAGATTTGTAGTAATTGATGTTTTATCTTTAGTTTAAGTTCTCCTAAGGACGTCGAATGAGGCGAAACATGGATGCTATGTAGAGAACAAGAGCACAACATTGGGAATTCATACCCGAAGGATAAAGTAAAATGACAAGGGGGGTATTTTACTATAGCTTAGCTTGAGTTATCTGCAGCAGTGCTCATAGGAATAAAATGGGCCCTGGTGCAGATAACTCAAGTTAAGCTTTAGTAAAAGACCTCCATTGTGAGCACAGTGGATTGTTTTGGAGACATTTTTTAGATCGTGTGGGATCCTTCTCTGAACCTGGACCTTGCACCGGAAGATACAGATCGGAGGATTTTTTGCACTGGAAGATACAGATTGGGAGTACCATCCTTGCAGATAAGTGAACTTTGTTGAGTTGTTTATAGATATGATATCAAATGAAATCAAATGATATTACCAACTATCGTCATGTGGCATCCATCCCACTGACTACCAAATTGATGGAAAGTATCGTAGCCAAACAACTCACAGAGTATATTGACAAATTCTCAATACTTCTTGAATCACAATCTGGTTTCAGACCCCTCCATAGTACAGAAACTGTACTGGTATCTCTCCTTGCCAAATTCAAGCAAGAAATTGCACTAGGTAACAACATTCTCCTACTTCAATTTGACATGTCTAGCGCATTCGATATGGTAGACCACAATATACTACTAAGTATACTCGACAGGATAGGAATCGGAGGGAATATACTCAAATGGATCAAGGGGTTCCTAACCATAAGGTCAGATCAAGTAAAGTCAAACTCCAACATCTCTTCACCCTGGGAAACCGACTGCGGAGTACCTCAGGGATCACCTCTCTCACCCATCCTTGTCAACCTAATGATGACCCCCTTAGCCAAGTCTCTTTACAATCAAGGCCTTAACCCTTTTCTGTATGCGGATAATGTCACAATATGCATACCTTTCAAATCAAACCTTTCAGAAATCACCAATATAATAAAAAACAGCCTAAGCCTAATGAATACCTGGGCTATGACATTCAAACTAAAACTCAATAAAGAAAAAACACACTGCCTTATTCTTTCATCTCAATATTTTACAAACTATCCCACAGTCATACATACCCCGGAACACACTCTTCCAATCTGAGATAACCTGAAAATCCTCGGCATTATTATTGACAGCAACCTAACGCTAAAGAACCAAGCCACCGCCATTACAAAGAAAATGTTCCACACAATGTGGAAACTCAAACGGGTAAAACAATTCTTCCTGAAGGAAACTTTTTGCAACATGATTCAAACAATGGCATTAATACATGTCGATTACTGCAATGGAGAATATGCGGGTTGTAGCGAACAAATCCTAAAGAAACTACAGACTGCTCAGAATATGGCAGCCAGGCTTATCTATGGAAAATCTAAATTTGAAAGCACAAAACCCCTCCAGGAAATACTACACTGGCTACCAATCAAGGAACGTATCACCTTCAAGATTTGTACCTTTGTTCACAGAATAATACATGGTCTAGCTCCAAGCTATATGTCTGAACTAATCGACTTACCAATTAGAAACACAATTGAATCAGCCAGAACGTACTTAACTCACTTCCCAAGTTGTAAAAGCCTGAAGTATAAATCAACATATGCGTCAAGTTTCTCTTACATATGCACAGAGCTCTGGAATTCTCTACCAAGACACCTAAAATCTACGAATAATCATCTAGAATTCTGAAAAAAAAAACCCTAAATACTCACCTGTTCAAGAAGGCATACCCCACAGTATCTGACATAAACACCGAATAATGAAATATGGCATTTTAATCAGGAAACGGACAGTTTTCAACCCCAACGCATGATCACACCCTAACATTTTGTCTGAATCACCCCAACCTATTTACTGATACTTCTTTACTGTACTTGTCACTGTAATAGTATTTCTATACTATATTTGTTCACACCGGAGTCTGTAACCATCTCTCCGGAACTATGTAAGTCACTTTGAGCCAAAGAGTTGGATCCTACATTGATTAACACAATAATACACTTGGTCTGAACACTATCTAAATATATATTAAAAATATTTTTTATTTAAGTTTTTGTTGGTATTGGAAGAAGTATTATTGGAAAACTAGATTAGTGTTGTTACCCCAGATATATAGTGGTGATTACATTTTAACTGCCAGACCCTCGACCATTCTTCTAATGCTTGGAGATCCCTTCTCATTGTTTCCACTCCCTCCAGGGTATCCACTCTATTGGCTATCTTTGTGTCATCCACAAAAAGGCAAATCTTTCATTCTAACCCTTCAGCAATATATCTCACAAATATATTAAACAAAATCGGCCCCAGCACTGACCCCTGAGGTACTCCACTACTCACTTTCCTTTCCTCCGAGCGGATTCGTTTACCACCACCCTCCGCCGCCTGTCGGTCAACCAGTTTCCTATCTAGTTCACCTAAGTTCAGCCCTCTCAGCTTATTCACGAGTCTTCTGTGAGGGACAGTATCAAAGGTTTTGCTGAAGTCCAGTACACTTCTTTGCATTGAATTTTAATTACCAAACATTAGACCATTCTTCTAGCTTCTGCAGATCCTTTTTCATGTTTTCCACTCCCTCCGGGGTGTCCACTCTATTACAAATCTTGGTATCATTCGCAAAAAGGCAAACTTTACCTTCTAAAACTTCAGCAATGTCACTCACAAATATATTGAACAGAATCAGCCCCAACAGAGGGGCTGTTGTACGAAGCGGTGGTAAGCCCAACACGGGCTTATCGCTCACAAAAGGAGAAGTCCTGCCAGGCTACCATAGCAGTAGCTCCCTTCCCCTTTGCACGCCATTTCCAGTGCTGCAAAAATATTTCAATTTTTATAGTGCTGGTGTGAACCTGGTGGTAACCGGGCAGTAGCACTGCCCAGTTACCGCTGGGTTAGCGCGAGAGCCCTTACTGCTACCTCAATGGGTAGTGGTAGGTGCTACCCCTTGAAATGGCAAGAAGAAGGAGAGAGATAGGAAGAGGTAGAGAGCTAAGAGAGAACAGCACAAACATGGTTATCTCCAGAAAGTAATCTGTATGTGCAAAATATGTTTATGTTTATTGTGGACTTAATATACCACTTTATTTGTAATACAAGTCAAAGTGGTTCACAAAGTAAAATATATACCAGATAAAAAGGAAATGAACTCCAATAAACCATAGGAAAGATACAGTCATACAGGGAACCATTGAAGTGCTGACAATAAAGCACTGTATTCTGCCCAGAGTTTGTCTCAGATATAATAAGAACATCAGTCAGGTTTATCTTCCATCTAGGATCTCGGCGGTCTTCTGAGAACAATATTAAAGAAATATTTCACTGCTGCTTTGGATTTAGCATAAGAAAACTCAGATTGTAAAGATTGCAGAATATCATTCTAGAGGGAGGGAGCCAAAAAGAAAAAGGCATTATTTCTTGTGCTTTCCCAACCAGCTGGGCCCAGGAAGGACCAGTCTATGGTCATTAATAGATTGCAGAAAACAAGTAGGGACATAAGGAATGACAAATGAAGCCAAATAATCAGGAATACCACTATGAAGTGCTTTATGAACCAAAGTCAATATTTTATACTTGATTCTGAATACAACGGGTGAACAGTGTAAGTGCTGGAATAGAGGAGATACATGATCTCGTCTTTTGGCTTATCAAAATATGTATGTACCACCATATTTTGTAAGAAGTGTAGTCACTTTAAATTTGATTATGTAATACCTGAGAAAATGACATTACAGTAGTCAAGGTAGGAAGTCACAAAAATAAGGATTAGAATGAGTAAGGCTTCAAAAGTTAAAAAGTTTCATATAGACTGGATTTGATGAAGAGTGAAGAAACCAGCTTATAATGTAGAGAAAATATGTGGAGAAAAGAATGATTGGGAATATGTTGTTACCCTTAGATATTTAAAAAAGGTAACTGTAGACACAAGTAGGCCAAATAAGACAGGGGTGTGAGATGGAATAGGGTTGTGGCAAGTAATCCAGCATATAGTGATCTTTGAGGGGTTTAGAACAAGTCGATGATCATGGAGCCTTTGCCTTTGGCCGCGTAACTGCCGATATTCAGTGGCACTGAATATCAGCACAAAATGGCTATATTTGAAGTTGGCAAGTTGGGGAAGTATGGGGGCAAGGTTGGGAAGGGGCTGATGTTTATGCAGGTACCTGTAATATTCAGTACCAGTACCCACAAAGCTAACTGGGAAAATTTAGCAGTCCTAAATTCGGCCAGTTGGCTATATGGGTACCAGCATTAAATATCGGCTGGCACCCACATAAAAGAAAAAAGTACCCTGTGCTCCTCCTGATCCCCTTTGCAATGCTACAACCCCCATGCCTCCTGCCTCCCATAAGCCTAGTATCCCCTTCCACCCTGATGAGTTAAGACCCCCTTGCAACTCCCTGCCACTCAGGATAGACCCCCCCCCCTCCAGGTGTACCTGAAGTCCCTGGTGGTCCAGTGGGATGATGGGGGCAGAAGCAATGCCTACTCACTCCTGTTCTTAGAGGCTGATTTGCCAAAATGGCTGCTTCAACTTCTAGTGGTAGTACTACTTGCAATTAGACTAGGAGAAAATACAAAATATGGAATAATAATATTCAAAGAAGTATAACTTCTCAAGTTTTTAATTCATGAGAATCCAAGACACAATCAAAATCAAATATAATAAAGAAAAATGCCAATATGACAAATTTAACTGATAGAGGGCCCCTTTTACTAAGCCATGTAGGCGCCTGCGCACGCCCAATGCGCGCCCAAATGGACTTACCGCCCAACTACCACGTGGCTCTTGTAATTTAATTTTTGGCGCATGTCTGCTACATGCATCTGAAAAATATTTTTTATTTTCTGGCACGCGTAGCGGACGTGCGCCAAGTGGCATCTGACGCGCGTAGGTCATTAACGCCCAAATTCTTTACCGCTAGGTCTATGGCTGACGGTAAGGTCTCAGACCTAAAATGGACGTGCAGCAATTTTGATTTTGCTGCATGTCCATTTTTGGTAAAAAAAGAGGCCTTTTTTACAGGTGCGCTGAAAATGATTGTATGCACGCCCAAAACCTGTGCCTACACTACCGCAGGTCATTTTTTAGTGCGCCTTTGTAAAAGGACCCTAGAATCCCTAAAGAGGGGAACCAATAGAAGAGATGTTAACATATAACATCCTTACAACTTGCATATCCAAGACCCTATTACTAAAAAGGCAGAGAGCTGTAAAAGCTCAAAGAACACATAATTATTACCATGACCGTGTCTGATTAAATATTTTCTTCTTTAATTAGAATTTCCATACATTATATATGAAATAAAAAAAGCAACAAAAATGGAAAAAAAAGAAAAAGCTCAATTTCATAAATCAAAACCATAAAGGGAACAAATAGGTTTGAAGTCCACATCCAGAGAGAAAGTAGAGAAAAAACACAGGAACCCACATTAGATAATATTACATAACTCCTGATTAAACATTTACATTCAACACATAAACATAAGTCCACCCAACTGAGTAATTGTTGATTTTCCAAAGAAGAAATTGTTTTCTTGTAGCTTGGGTGGCTTTTCACCCATTGGGAAACATTCTTACAGAACAGTTCATAGAGTCTTTAACAACTAGTCTCAATAAGAATCTACAACACACGTAATAAGCAACGTGGACACACTCATTTGGTTTGTTCCTGAAATTTCCAGGAATGTTCTGAAATCCAAATTATCCATAGTTAGCTGAGAGGCTTGCTTGTGAACCTCAGCATCTTTATGCCTACCAGAAGAATAGATTCTAATGAAATTTTTAACACTGAGGTAACATACTTAGTTTAAACCCTTGGAAAACTAAGAGGCCACAAACTGTATCTTCTAATCATATTGTATTATGAGTCCAAGCAGATTTTTTTTAAACAAAAACCCCTGTAGCCCCTTAACTTTATCCTCTATACATTGAATAAATTGTGAATAATTAATTTCTGGGCTCTGGCTTTCTACCAATCAAAGTCAAGGAGTAGGGGTGGGCCAAGAAGTCTAGACAGCCAAAGGTTGATTGAAGTACCTTTATTTGCACAGCTCTCCCCCACTTCCACATTTAGGCCACCGTATCATGTATGTGAACTGATAGAGACCTCTATAACATTAATCCTAACCATAGCATCTGAAAAGTATACTGTTTTAGGTCTCACTAACGTTGGAACTGAAACTTGGAAAGTAGACATTTTCTACTTCTGTCCACCTTAATTTTCAGAGAACAAAAAAGGTGTTGTGTCTATCACAGTTACTATATCCATCATGATCACAGCAGCTCCAAAGGCTGACTTCCAAAGGCTCCATCACAATTCTGATTTCACAGACAACTATTTCCTCCACTGGTTCTCCACTAACCTCATTAGCAAGTGACTGCCACAATGCACCTTTGACTTCAAAGCAGGGACGGATTTAATAGTTGAGCAATTGGCAGTGTCCAAGGACCAGCAGGAATAGGGGGCCTATTCTTCTTTGGCCTCCATCTAGTTTTATCCTCTGTCAAGTAAACCATCCCTTTGATAGCCCTTTACTGCCCAGGGGACAGATCCCTGTCATTCCACCCCCTGTTTCAGAAGCTTGTACATTGTGGCAGGAATTTATCACATTGATCCCCAGAAAGGAGGCAGGACTAGTTTTCACCCACTCCCTTCTACAGCTGCCACCTTTGGGGCTATAGCAAATCTGAATGTTCATGAAACAAAAACAATCAATTGCACTCCAATCCACTTTTGAGAGATAGCAGAAATCATACACTGGAGGTCCTTTGTTTTCCTACCCATCCAGTAGACAGAATAAATGGAGAAAAAAATAAGGGAGAAATAGGAAAAAATGCAGCTCCTTTCACAGTCAACCTGCTTCTGCTATTCTTAAAATAAACCTTAATTATGCCACTTTTAGAAGCATACTTGGCTTACAGGTAATAACAAAGACTAAGAAATCACTAGATCATTGATGTATTATTTCTTAAATGTAACACATTAAGGGGCCCTTTTACTAAGCAGTGGTATACACGAATGCATGCTTACCGCAGCAAAAAATGGCATACCGAGGGGCGTGCTGAGGCATCCCGTGGTAATTATGCCATGTGAGCATGCTACCCACATGCTAAAAAATAAAATGCATTTTTTGGCATAGTGGCAGAGAGTGGGTGTGTCTATGCAAATTGGTTAGTGTGTCAGCATTGCCTTACTCTAACCAATTAGCACAGGTATAGCCCAAAGAATAGGTGGTGGTAAGGGCTCACACGATAATAACCATGTGCTAATGAAACTAATTATTGCATGGCTATTGCTAACAATTTCAATCAGTCATTTTACTGCTGTGGCACAAATGGCCTTAGCGCACAGGAAAGACTCGTGTATGGGTGCACTAAGGCCATTTTTTTTGCCATAGCTTAGTGAAAGGGCTCCTAAATAAACAATGAAGGAAAATATGCACTCAAATCCAGCCTACCATGTGCCAAACTTATGGTGTGGTTTTCATCATCATCATGCATGTAAAAACCTCCCACCCCTCTTCCCCCCCAAAAACATGATAAATGTATTACTTAAATTGTACAGTGTCGAAAGATACTTATCATAGTCAAAAATGAAAACTTATTTTCCAAGCAAAGTCATAATGTGGGAAACATCGAATATACCCACATCAACTTAACTCTCCATGATCTTAACAGAGGAAGACTGAAGGTAAGTGGAGGTAAGTGTTCCTGCGTGAATTTTTTGCAAGTCCCATACGCTAATGGAAAAGTTAGGGTGGGACCCGCAAAAAGTAGAGGAGTGGCCTAGTGGTTAGGGTGGTGGACTTTAGTCCTGGGGAACTGAGGAACTGAGTTCAATTCCCACTTTAGGCACAGGCAGCTCCTTGTGACTCTGGGCAAGTCACTTAAACCTCCATTGCCCCATGTAAGCTGCATTGAGCCTGCCATGAGTGGGAAAGCACGGGGTACAAATGTAACAAAAAAAACAAAATCTCTTAAAATATAGGTACCTTAAATATGTGCTTAGTACATTCTCAAGCTTATTTTTGAAAGAGAAGGACGGCCATCTTTCAACACAAATTGCAAGATGGGCGTCCTTCTCACAGGGTTGCCCAAATTGGCATAATCAAAAGCTGATTTTGGGCGTCCTCAACTGCTTTCCATCGCGGGGATGACCAAAGTTCACGGGGGTGTGTCAGAGGCGTAGTGAAGGCCGGACTGGGGCATGCCTAACACATGGGCATCCTCGACCGATAATGGAAAAAAGGAGGGCGTCCCTGACGAGCACTTGGAAGACTTTACCTGGTCCTTTTTTTCTTACGACCAAGCCACAAAAATGTGCCCTAAATGACTAGATGACCACCGGAGGGAATCGGGGATGACATCCGCTTATTCCCCCAGTGGTCACTAACCCCCTCCCATCCTCAAAAAAAAAATTAAAATTTTTTCCAGCCTCTATGTCAGCCTCAAATATCATACCCAGCTCCATGACAGCAGTATGCAGGTCCCTGGAGCAGTTTTAGTGGGTGCAGTGCACTTCAGGCAGGCGGACCCAGGCTCATCCCCCCCTACCTGTTACACTTGTGGTGGTAAATGTGAGCCCTTCAAAACCCACCAGGAACTCACTGTACCCACATGTAGGTGCCCCCCTTCACCCCTTAGAGCTATGGTAGTGGTGTACAGTTGTAGGGAGTGGGTTTGGGGGGGTGGGGGGCTCAGCACCCAAGGTAAGGGAGCTATGCACCTGGGAGCAATTTCTGAAGTCCACTGTAGTGCCCCCTAGGGTGCCCGGTTAATGTATTGGCATGTCAGGGGGACCAGTGCACTACGAATGCTGGCTCCTCCCACGACCAAATGGCTTGGATTTGGTCGTTTCTGAGATGGGCATCCTCGGCTTCCATTATCGGCGAAAATCGGGGACGACCATCTCTAAGGACGACCATCTCTAAGGTCGACCTAAATTTTGTGATTTGGGCATCCCCGACCGTATTATCGAAACAAAAGATGGATGCCCATCTTGTTTTGATAATACGGTTTCCCCCGCCCCTTCGCCAGTACATCCTGCGAGGACGTCCTCAGGAAAACTTGGGCGCCCCTTTCGATTATGCCCCTCTCTGTGTTAAAACACGCAAAGTTTTCAAGTGTACAAATTTAGGGCCCTGTTTACTAAGCTGTGCTAGCATTTTTAGCACATGCTAAAAATTAGCACACTTTAACTGTGTAGACGTCCATAGGAATATTACGGGTATCTACACGGTTAATGCACATTAATGCTTAGTGCAAGCTATGAACACTAATGTACCTCTATTGCGGCTTGGTAAACAAGGCCCTTAACATTTGATATACCGCCCATTCAGGGGCCTTTGCTGAGTGGTTTACAGTTCTCCAAATCAAGAACCCACAGGTCAGGGTACAGGAACCCCCACGCATACAACAACAATCAAGACCAAGAAGTAGGGGTGGACCAAGAAGTCTCGTCAGCTGGGGGTTGATAGAAGTAACTTTATTGCACCAATACATGTATGTGACCCAACACGGGACCATGTTTTGATGGTTCTACCGTCTGCCTGAGGGGTCAAAATACTACATGCAAACATAAAAATATGTGTTAAAAACATGTAAAAGTGAACCATAACTATAATGTTAATTATAAACATGTACAATATAGCCATAGTTAGACTATTGTAAAACTACTGTAATTAAAAAATGAATGTGTACAAAAAATAATAACATCGAAAGGTAACCAACGGTAAATGTAAAAACAACATATGGTATAAACCCAAAGAAAAATGAAGATATAAATGTTTGACTGTAACAGGACTGACCTTCTGGGAAGTATCACAAGTGAGTGCAAAAATGAATGGAACAGAACCAAAAATTAAATCTAAAGAAAGAAACACATCATAAAAATTACAAAAAATTGAAGGGAAGAGAAGAACACTGGAACACATGAACACTGATACT
The DNA here is from genome assembly GCF_901765095.1 of Microcaecilia unicolor. Taxonomy (NCBI): domain Eukaryota; kingdom Metazoa; phylum Chordata; class Amphibia; order Gymnophiona; family Siphonopidae; genus Microcaecilia; species Microcaecilia unicolor. The sequence goes on along the minus strand of NC_044031.1, from coordinate 191,484,401 downwards.
GATGATATTATAGATTTAAAAAATATATATTTACGTATATATATATGATATTTCTGGATAAAAAACTTCACATAAAAAGAAAGAATAGAAAAAAGGACAAAAAAGGGGTCAACTGAATCCGAAAAGACCATACTTGGACATGAAAAGAATGTCATGTAATCAACATACAAATTGAAAAAAAAATATAGATAATATACAGCAAATCTGTCTGAATATAAAATACAAATTAAAAGTGCTGTCATATAATGTTGTTGAGGGACTGTTTGATTGATGCCCCTGTACTAGATACACAAAGATGCTTTTGTGGTTGGTAAAGGAGGGAAATTCACTTTATTGTAACGTCCCATTTTCAATAATCCACTGGTTTTCTTGAAGTAGATTTTCAGCTATCCCTGGCCAGCTATGTTTATGACTGAAAATTTCTCCTAACTTATGTAGACACTATTTTCCTACTTAGATATAGACTTGTGTTTTTTTTGTACTCAAAGTTGATGGCTAGTGCTGAATATTTATTTATTTATTAAATTTGTACCCCATGCTTTCCCACACATAGCAGGCTCAATGCGGCTTACATAGTAACAAGTAAAAAGAATTACAAAGTCTTTAAGAAGATTATACAAATTGTAGTAAATGTAATAATAATGGGGTTAACGGATAAGTAAATTGAGCATAGGAGGGATTGAGTGTAGAAGGGAATGAACGTTGGGAGGTAGGCATAGGGAGGATGGAGAGGAAAAGATAGGGGTTAGCATAAGGAGAATGGGAGTCATGGTCAATGTATAACAATCGTTAATACAGAATCATGTGGGTGGGCTTTAGTTAAGTTGGATCATTGGGGTAGGCTTTCTTGAAGAGATGGGTCTTCAATGCTTTTCTGAAGGGCAAATGGCCGTTGATTGTTCGGATGGGTCTTGGTAAAGTGTTCCAAAGCTGGCTACCCAAAAAAGAAAAATTAATATCAATATTAAGCAGCTTAATCTTCTCCTGTAATACAGTGATCCAGCATTAGGCAGTCACAAGCACAAACGAGCAGTGGCCCAGCACAGCAGGAATAGGAGGTAGGGGGGAGGGGAGGGTGATGGGAAGTATAGAAGAGCTGCAAGCACAGGCAAGTTAGGAAAGGGATAAGTAAGGGGGAGGCCCTAAAGAACAGAGGACCTATAGGGAGGCAGGTAACAAGACAGGAAGTCTAGGAAGTGGGGAAAGAAGTGACCTCTGGGAGCAAGAAGGGCAGTGCCTGCAAGGTGCATTCACCATTTTAGCCTGCTGCTCCCACAGCTCTGCTCCATTCCACTGAAACATTTGGTAAATTCTGTTTAATCTCTTTCTCTTCTTGCCTTTTGCGTTGTTTGGTACAAGGTACCTTCTCTGTGGGCTGTTGGTTGTGGCCAGGAAGGGAACACAGGGGTTTGGCTCGCAGCAGAGGGCTGAAGTGCAGTGGGCTGCTCAGGCGTAGGTCAGCCGTTTGACTATTTACCGTGCTGGTATGGGGGTCCTCACGGTGTGCCCTTCTTTTCAGGACCTGTGTCTTCTGGATAGGGTGTAATGTGCCCACAGAGAGGCGGTGTGCTGGTGAGCGTGCCAGAGGCCATGGTGAGAACAGCATGGTTCCATTTTATAGAATGGTGCTGCTGTATTGGTTGGGAATCTGTGCATCTGTGGCTCTGGCAGACGTGATTCCACTCCTGCATGTGCGGAGCAAACCATGGTTGCAGGTAAAATGACTGTGCTGCTGTGATGGGCGATGTCTGCGAAATCATGATGAGCCATCAGCGGTGCGCTCTGGTGGCACAATTAACGTCAGCTGTGCTGGTACCAGGCATTGATTCAGGGCGGACTGCAGGCAAGTTTCAATTTAAAAATGTGGCCCCTGGGTGTCAGGCAGCATCTGGATAAGAGATGCCCCCTTCTCTGTGAACCAACAGGTCGTGGGTTGGTGACCATAAAAGGGCGTGTGTTGCGCATGGTCGCATTTGGGAATGTGGACTATTTTTAGGCCTTCAAGTTCTGCTGTGGTCCTCCTGAATAGGTGTGTTTTTCCCCAGGGCCGCCGAGAGGGGAAGCAGGGGGGGGGGGCAAAATTTCCCCAGGCCCGGGCTTCCAAGGGGGGCCCGGAGCCAGGGTCAGGCCACCAGCGCTGCAGTCCCCGGTCTCACCTGCCTGCCTCCACGGCTCTGGGCCCCCTTCATTCAAAGCGGCAGTCGCAGATCGCCTCTCTTCTGGCCTTCCCTCCCTGTGTCCCGCCATCGTGGAAACTGGAAGTTACATCAGACGAGGGCGGGACAGAGGGAGGGAAGACCAGAAGAGACGCGATCTGCGACTGCCGCTTTGAATGAAGGGGGCCCGGAGCCGTGGAGGCAGGCAGGTGAGACCGCAGACTGCAGCGGCGGGGGGAGCGATGGGGGGTGGCAGCGGCGGGGGAGGGGGGCGGAGGAGGGGCGGCCTTGCCCCGGGCCCGGCCTAGTCTCTCATGGCAATAGTTCTCGCTTTTCAGTTTGGTTCCTTATACTAAAAATATACATTGCTGCTACACCGAGTACTGTCACCAGCACAGGAGGTCATCATTAGGCACATAATTGATGCTAGGTAAGGTTATTATACCAGCACAGCAGATTACACATAACCTACAATCAGGCTGGTTAATTATTGAAGGACTTCACATTCAAGTAATCTAGCACAGTTGACTCACGACGTTTCACTATGCATCATATAGTGTTAAGACAAAAGGGTCGTTTGCATGTGCAGTTGATATTGCACTCTCCATAGAACCCAAGCCACTTACTTAGATGCACTTTGGTGTGTCAATCGAAGGTCATAAGAAAGGAAGTGGCGTGACCCCTTTTCCTGTTTTTCATGAGCCAATATGACTGTGACGGCTCAGTTTATGGTCCCATCAGGCTATAGCGTTTTTTGCATTGCGCCTTCCTTTTTTCATAGGCTATCAGTGGGGCATGTTTAGGGCACACATGGAGGGATTACACACAGAATTTCTTCTACAAGCAATAGTGGGTACAGTAATTTCGTCCATATATTCTTGGTTGGGTGAGTATAGAATAAGACACAGGTAGCAAAACTACTATCCTATTGTTCTGGACAGTGCAAGTTGGGTCCCAATGGCATCCTAATGTGTTGTTGGGCCACCATTGTATATTTAACTGCCCACTATGCCGGTATGAGTCGAGGTGCCCGTATCGGATGAGCATGACCCTTTCACTTTATGGAATGCAGAAGCGCTCTGCATCACAGGACAGCACTACTCAGGTTTAAGATGCATTACATATGTCAATTCAAGCGCTGCTCATGTTTAAGATACAAATCAAGCGCTGCTTATGTTTAAGATATAATCAACTACAATTGTCAGATACTCTTCACATATTTGAAATGGCTTAATGGCTGGAATTATAGGTGCCAGCTTTGGCTGTAACACATATATACAGGTCACAAGATGACAGGTGCACATACATGCGTACATATGGGATGCTGGGCCATGCATAAGTTCCTACTAGAGGGAATACGCTCCTTATGCCGGAAGGTTCTGACGAGCCTCAGTAGAGCATATGATGTCACGAGTGGGACAGAGACATGGGGACGGAAGCAAGTGTGAATTAAAACTGTTTGGTTTGGGCCACAGAAATGCACACCAATTATTACCACTGATTGGTTTGGGGCACAGAAAGGCCCACTGGTGAGGTGTAGTGCCAGTTGTTTGTCAGTTGTAACATTACCTGTGTTGGCAGTCTTGACGAGCTGCAAGAGACTCACAGGCAGCAGCCTAACAGGGGGCAAGGAGTGAGTTGGATGCAGTAGTGCGCATAGTTTGGACAGATCAGCGCAAGATCTAGCGAGGCTCTACCAGGAAATTATTTGCAGTCCAGCCATAAGTGTCAGAGTGAATGTGGCCGCAAATAGAATTATGGTGGGGGACCGCGACAAGCGAGGTTTTGCTGTCCCAGTCTATGGCGATGGGTCCTAGCCTGAAAGAGTACATAGCACTATGTTTCAGACCAAAGCAAGGTCAAAGGTCATGTGGTTATTGTCCCATGCTAGTAGTGGCATGGATGATGTCTAAGATCAAGAGCAGTTCCCCTCTTGTACGGAGGGGGGCCAGTGCCAGATTAGCAGATGATCAGCGGAGCCTACCTCAGACTTGGACGGAATGGGGAGGCTGAAGGCTTCAAGAAAGAGAGTCAACGAGTATGAGAGGGAAGATGCTTTTATGGCAATTCCTTCAGCAAAGCTGTGATGTTAGCGCCTGGGCATGTCAGTGGTCTATGCCCCAGGTGGAGCAGAAAGCTACAGCTTGATTATGGCAGAAAGAGAGAGAACTGTGTGACTCAAAAAGGCTAGGCCACGCCTCAAATGCTCTAGATAGAAATCGAGTCATATATTTTATTATTACTGTAAAATGTATACATGATTGGAAATTGCTTGCTATTGTAAATAATTCATAGATATAAATTGTAGAATGCTGCAGCCACAATAAATTCCACTCTTTATCGGATAACTGGTCAAGTGTGAATATATATGGTCTGGACTGAAAGGAGAGTGCTGAAGTGCCACCTGCCCGATTTGTGTACTCTGCACATTTCACCAGCTATATATTTAGCTTGGTCAGAAAGGGCACATTTGTAGCCAGCTAGGTTTAACTAACTAACTCCCCAAATTAACTGGTTAAATCTTGTGAAAAGCCATTTCCTGTGGTGATTTTCTAAGGAACTCCATCTTGATTATCCTAGAATCAGGGAAATATTTATAAGCAAGTTCCTAACTGTAGTGTGGTGTGCATACCTGAACTCAAGTGCCTAACATGCTGATTTTCCAATACACCTCCCCAGGTAAATATACTTGGATGTATTTGGTAGAGGAATGTGTACTGAAGGTTGTCATATGAACATAGGAATAGCCATACTGAGTCAAACCAATGGTCCATCTAATCTAGTATCCTGCTTCCAGCAGTGGCCACCACCGTCATAGTAAGGTCTATGAGGGAAATTGAAGACATCGGCTCAAAAGGAGGATAAACCAGAGCCAAGAGCACCAGATTAAGATCCCAAGAAGTGAAAGAAGCATGCCTAGGAAGACACAAGAGACCAACACCTCTCAGAAACTGTACCACATCTGGATGACTCACCAAAGGCTTGCCCTTAACGTGGCCCTGAAAACAAGCCAGTGCTGCCACCTGAACCTTAGGAAAAGCTAAGGCTAAGCCCTTCTCAAAACCATCCTGCAAAAAATACAGGAACTGAAGCATGCAATACAATGACTCCATGGTCATCAGACTAGCCCTTGAAGATCCTCCATGTTCGAACATACGCCAAAGTAGAGAGGCGGCGGGAACGCAGCATCGTAACAATCACCTTCATCAAATATCCGCACTTCCTCAAACAAGCCTTCTCAACAGCCAGGTCATAAGACAAAAGTGAGCCAGAGTGAGCTTGGCATTTGTACTCTGAGATAGAAGACCAACCAACTTGAGAAGCTGGAGTGCTGAACCCACTACTAGATGCCTCAGATCTGCATACCATGGATGCCTCAGCCAATCTGGAGCTACTAAGGTCACCACTGAACAACCTAACCTAATAGTGGTCAGGGAGGAAACACATATAGGAGGCCCTTTGGCCAAGGCCAAAGCAGAACATCCAAGACCTCCGAGTCCTGTTCTCTTCTGTGACTGAAAAAACAAAGTACCTTGGCATTCCTTGAGTTGCCATCAGATCCATCACCGGCAGGCTCCACTCATGGACTATGGCCACAAACACCTCGGAACTCTGGGATCACCATATAGAGATGCACTTGAAGCATTGTTTTGATGTTTCAGATTTAGCAGTGCAAGCAGCCATCCGCAGTGGTTTAGTGGCCAGAGCATATTTCTGGTGGTCTGAGAGAGCATTGGACAGGACCTCAGACGATTCTTCCCTGGTGGATCGAGAGGTGTCTAATATTGAAATGGGATCAGCTTTCTTATCTCATGCTCTGTATGATTTAGGGCATCTGCTAAGTCTATGGCTTTAGGTGTGGCAGCTCATAGGTCTCTCTGGCATTGGGGCTGGTCTGCGGATGTGGTTTCTTAATCCAAGCTGAGTAAATTACCCTTTTGGAGATCATTGTTGTTTGGGGATGAGCTGGATAAGTTGGTAAAGAATGAGCTGGATAAGTTGGTAAAGAGTTTAGGAGAGTCTAACGTACCTCTTCTTCTCGAGGATCGGCTGAAATCTTTTGGCTGTGGATATGCGGTGGCAGAGGTCGAGGGCATGATCTAAGACAGTATCGGGCAGGCAGAGGTGCTGGCTTTCAACGGTCCCATGTATTCCAGCATACTCAGCACTTTTGTGGAAGCAGGCATGGAGAAAGGGGTGGGGGTTTTGCCTCCCAGGCTCAGATCCAAGTGGCACAATGAAGGTATCAGGGCCCATCCTCTAATTCCAGTAGGTGCGTGTGTGTTGGGCCTGCGTAGGCACCTACGCGACTTAGTAAAAGGGCCCACAGTGCCAGGTGTATAATTCCAAATAATAGGAGTGTAATACATTGGTGGACCCAACACAGGCCGTGTTTCAGCTCTTGGGTCTTCATCAGGTGTCCTTATAAAAACAGACACAAAATATTATGTTAGAATTTTGAGCATAGTAGCATGCAAGTGCTAGTATTCTTGACCTTTATGCATGCGAGGAGCCCATAAATACAAGTATCTAGATTATTGAATTTTCCTTCACCTTTAATCTGAATATCCAGATTAAAAAAATAAACAAAAACAAAAAAAACCCCACTAAGCACTGCAGTTTACTATTAAGCTCTTTATTTTTACCCATGCAAGAGATGAGCTAGGGCCTGATTTACTAACCTCCTCATTCTATTAAAGTTAGGCACCAGTTGTGTATGTATGTTATAGAATGCTAGCACAAATGTGCATATAGGGCTAGATTCAGTAATTGGCACTCAAAATTCAGCATTAAAAATGTACACTAGTATTCTGTAACAGAGATTACATATATAATTACTGGTATAGAATAGGTGCACAGCCTGCTGAAATTTTTCACCTAACTTTGGCCCCCAGCATTGTTCCCTCTAAGCTGAGTGGGAGTCCTCCACCTATAGTCCTGCCACCGGGTGGTGCTGTGTCACTGTCACATCTTAAATAGTGAGGTACAGGCAAGATCTGTAGGACTCCAGGGAACCTTCCTGTACTTAGTGATTGAAAACATAGTATTGAAGCACTACTGCCTACCGGCAGCAATGCAGTTGGCGGACTTCTGCTCAGCTTAGAGGAAACAGTGGCCCCCAGTTATAGAATTGCTCCCTAAAGAGGTCTTTTACTAAAGATTACCTAAATTTATCTGTAGCAGGGCCCATGAGAATAAAATGGGACCTGCTGCAGATAGCTCAAGCTAACCTTTAGTAAAAAGACCCCCTAAGGCTTTTATTTTTCTATTCTGGTTGAGTCAACTTAGTTCACTGATTGGACTTGCATTACCTGAAATCTCTTTATTTCATTTTGCAATTCATGCAAAAAAGGTTTTGCATGAATTGCAAGTTGATAAATTACATTTATAATAATTTGACTTCAGATGCTATTTAAGTACTATAATAAATCTGATATACTCATTCAGAGGACAGAAAGATATCAATGGCAATTAGCTCTTTAGGCTGGCAAGTGAATGAAAATATTTTCTATTCAGAATCTAGTAGAAGCTGTTTTGGATACTAAATAAAGGCAAATTGAACACAAAGGACCATGCACTTTTATAATTTATTTCTAAAAATTCATATACTGCTATACCTGCCATCACTCAAAGTGGTTCTGCAACATCCCAGGCTCACCTAAGACTGAGCAAAATAGCTGAAAAGAATCAGTCATTACTTAATTACCCTAGCAATTTAGACCCGCCTTGCTTCTAGCTGGAGAATTCATTACCTCCTTTTTGCCTAAGCTTTATTATACCTTTTTTCATATGTAAATGGGCTTACTTAATTTCAGCAACACCTAGAATTTGTCAGGGAGAGATCACATGGAGCATCTACCACTAAGATGCTATGCTATCTATGGTTCAGTCCCTGACACAGATTGTGAATAATGATCAAAAAAATGTCATGTGTGTTGCTGAAACCAATATCCCTTAATTCTATAAAAGTCAACACAAATTACGCGTGCAAATTTGGATGCATACAATTTTATAATTGGCTTTTTAACAAGCAATTATTGGTGCTAATTGAAATCAACTAATATATACACCCATAAATGTAGGTGTATGATGTGCACCTAAATTTTATGCGTGTCTTGGAAAATGGGGCACAGAAATGGGAGGGTCATGGTTGTTTCGAGGCAGAGTGTGGACATGGATTCAAGTTATGCGTGCAATTATACAATGAGGGGGTTCTGCGTGTAAATTTAGGTGGGGCATTTGTACCATGTTTTTATTGGTGCCAAATGGATGTACCTAAATTTATGCACAACCCCTGCACTTTATGCTATAAGCCATGCCTAACATTTTTTTCCGCAACAATTTTTTAGGTGCGATTTATAGAATTCACCCTATGTGGGTGCAGTGTCCTGCTGAATTTCATTTTGGGTACTTAGTTTAATTTAACTTAGAGCCTCTTTTTTCCAACTGTGCTAGCGATGAGCTTTGTCGGCACTGCCTCAAAGGGAATCACTAGCGCAGTTTAGTAAAAGAGGCCCTTAATTCTTAACTTAAACCTTTGGCTGCAGCCTGCATCAATTTTGGGACTCTTATTAAATTTCCCAAGCCCTCATCATTTTCCGATGTCTGCATGAGATGTGTGGTTCCAGCATTTGTCAAGTATAATCGTGTGAACATTCTTTAGAGACTGTGTATGCATTATTTTTTCATATGTTTATTTATGGTTTTCATTACATAAGTGAAACACATCCAAAAATGTATGCCCCCCCCCCCCCCCAGAAAGGATTAACCTATAGAAGAATAGATTATGTTAATTTATTGATCTGTCAGGACATTAGTCCTTTAGAACAATGGCCCTCTTTCTCAAGGTTCAGTTCATATGAGATTCCCATAATATACTGTTTTATATAAAGCATAATTCTGGCATTGAATTTTTGGCTCTTTATTAAGTTTTTGGTATTTATATACTACTTTTTCATCATATTTCCTGAAACAATAATATGTTTAATGCATTCAGCAACTCTTTATCTTCCGGTTTGTTCCTATGTGGTATCATATTTTAAAACATGACATCCTGTCCTCCCTGTTTAGAATAAAATGTATCCTGGAATGCAGGAACTGATGCTGTTCGTTCATTTATCAGAGCATCTCCCAGATGTTGTGCTGGTGTTTCATGTCTGCTGTGCATTGAATCTGATGGATGAAGCCAGACTAAAAGTGGAAATATTACATCAGTGGTTCAGCTCATTTCCTTGTATTTTGCTGTTTAGCTTCTGGTACATAATCCTTTCAAGCACATATGAGTACAACAAGCTTTTGTAATAATGAGGAATCACATGTGGGTTGGGAGTCAGCTTGTATGCTAAAACTAAAACAACTAGACAGAGAAACAACAATTGAGGGGATCATTTTATAACTGTCCAAATTAGTGAAAAGCTTGTGTGTACTTTTTGCTTTGCAGATACTGCTGGATTTTTAGAGCCAAAATGTGCATATATTTCCACTTCAAAATTATCCCAGAAAACCTATGCATACACATTTATACCTACTGTTTGGTCAACATAGTTTTAAGGGGAAGTATGTAATTTTGAATATCCAAAAATATGCATCTAGATGCAAGCCCTTCACTAGCCTCAGCCCTTAGTATGCTTTAGTACTCCGCATAGATTTAGCAAAATATCAGGTGGAAAAATTTAGAAAGCTTAAAAAAATTTCCCTGTATAATACTAAGGTCTGAATCAGGTTCAATTCATGAGAATTCTAAAATATTTTTTCTATATATCATTTTTGAGCATTTGCATTTGTGGTTGTTTATTAACTTATGTGTATGTCACGTTTTCATTATCAGATCAAAATTCAAATGGACTTATGGGGGCAAGTTTATGAGGGGCCTAATGTTAGATGTTAAGTAAATGCACAAATTGAGGTATTTTTGTCATTTACATATGTCATCCTATACAGGTATGCAGTGTTTTTTCTAGGGAAAAGGTGCCAGTACTCATACAGAGCCATGGGATGATTATCCATGGCTCTTCCCCACATTAGCCACACTCCCACATAACCACACCCCCTGTTACCATCACAGAGCGTAGAAAAAGGCTATATACTACGCAAAATGAAAACTTTGCAAAAGCTGGATATACTCAGCAAAAATTGCATCTTGTTAAAAAAAAAGACCCACGACCCTATGTATTGGGCCATCAAAGTGTTAAATGTAAGTATCTATTCAGCATCCACAGAAACCTTCCTCACACAGCAGTGTGTGCAGAACAAACTAGGGCATTTCTCCCTACTACTACTACTACTAATAGCATTTATATAGCGCTACCAGATGCATGCAGCGCTAGAACTCACCTGATTCTGGTGTTATCTCGATAATAACAATACAAACCCTCTCCAGCACCAGGCATTTTGTGAGGTAGTACAGAACCCTACAAAAGTCATTCAGGATAATCTACCACTCCATAAAGGCACCACCTTCCAAAACTCATACAAAGACCTACCAAGGAAAAGTCAGCACCATAAATATTGCACTGAGCCCTAGTGTTACGACTTGGGGTGAGCCCTTGGGCTGGAACCAAGTTGATACTACCTAACCAACGCAAGAGCTGGCTAGATCCTGACTGGCGGTGGACGAGATACACGAGCAAGGCTAGACTGAAGACAAGGCTGGAGATTGAAGACAGGGCTGAAGCTGATAGACGGGATTGGAGCTGGAAGACTGGGCTAGAGGAAGGCAGAAAGCAGGGCAGGAACAAGGTTAGGACACAGAGCAGAAGCAGGGCTAGAACAAGACATAGGCAGGAACAGGAGACAAACCAGAAAAAGGCTGCAACACACACACTACACAACTCTAGGAAACCTGTTGCAAAGACACTGGCTAGGAGTCAGAAACTTCTTTACATGCTTCCAGAAAGGAAGTGATGACATCAGCCAGTGCCCTCTTGCAGGGCTATAAAGGAAGTAAACAGATGCTTCATGGTACGGAATGCTGCCAGAGACCATGAAGAACAGGTGAGGGGTGTGATAAAGCCCCCTCCTTGAAGCCCCCTCCCTGGACCCATGGGTTCAGGTTTGAGGGAATAAAAATGATGACTATTGTCTTACAAGTGCAAGGGCATGAACACAGATAGTAGGTTTCCACATATTATTCTCTTTATCTTTCTGACATCCAAAGAATATCCTGAGTATCCTGTAGACTTGAAGTTGCATGTCCCAAGCAAGGTCCACTTGCTTGACTGCCTGGGGTTTGGAGGACAGTACAATGATCTGGTAAACAGCAAGAATCTTTGCAGGGTCCAAGTTGTGTTGGGTGTCCAAGATGGAAGGCTTGCCCTGGGTTGATTTCATCTTAGGCAGGGTTGGCTGAGGTTGAACAGACATTAAGCAGGCTTGAGAAAAGTTTGGACCCCAGGCTAGAATGTCTCCAGAGCGCCAGCCAATATGAGGGTCATGTTTCTGCAACCAGGATCACCCTAAAAATGACCTGATAGACAGATCTGGGGAGTACATGAAGCTCTATTGTCTCTTGATACTGAGAACCCACCTAAAGGAAAATAGGTTGAGTAAAATCCTGCAGATGGCCTGGCAGTAGGTTTCCATAGACTGAGTAAATACAAAGGAGTTCACTGAGGGGTTTCACAAAAATGTCATGCTGGCGTATCAACCGTTTGTCCCCAAAGTTCCCAGCTGCACCAGAATCAAGGAGAGCTTGGACTGCAATCTGTTTCTTGTCCCATAGAAGCGTGACAGGGTGAGGACTGAGGGAGGCCAGAACAACTCAAGAAGGACCTAGTGACATCTGCCCCACAACTCTTAGGTCTGGAAGGGCTCCTGGTTTCTTGGGACAACAAAGGTTTTGCGCTCTTCAGCGCCTTTTCTCCTCCTCCAACAGTCGAGAATGTCCTATTTGCATGGGGACCTCTTCTTCCAGAATGGCAGGAAAAGCTGGCATCTGTGAGTCTGGGGAATTCTGAAACTGGGGCATTGACTGCGTAGAGTGGCATTTACCTCCAGGTTCCTTAGCCCTCTCTTGAAAGCAGATGTCCACCTTGATGCAAAGGGAAACCAGGTCTTCCAAACTGGTGGGGAAATTCCATCCTGCCAGTTCATCCTTAATATAGCCCACCAGACCCTGCCAAAAGAAGGCCAACTGGGACTCCTGATTCCATTGCAGTTCAGAAACCAGGGTCTGAAATTGAATGGCACGCTGGACCACAGTTAGGGCCCCTTGTTGTAGGCACCCTTTGTCAGAAGCTACCAAGGAAAGATGCCCCAGCTTAACAAATACCTGCTGGAAGCATGTAAGGAAGGCAGCCAAGTTGGACATAAGCAGTTATTCTGCCCCCACAGGGGAGAGGACCAAGCCTTTGCTTTCCCAGAAAGGAGAGATACAATAAAGGTAATCTTGACTCAATCCAAAGTAAAGTTAGAGGGCTGTAATTCAAAGTTCATCCTGGAGATGCTGGAGCTGGTCCATGAGGCTGCTCAGGTCCTGAACAGAATCAGAAAGTTGCTGGAGTTGGAGGGCCAGTTGCTGTCACAATTCGGGGTAAGCCCTTGGGCTGCAGCTGAGTTCATATTACCTAGCTAACCCAAGGGCTGGCTAGACCCTCTCTGGTAGCAGGCAAGACACCCGGGCAAGGCTAAACTGAAGACAAGGCTGCAGTTTGAAGACAGGACTGGAGGTTGTAGACAGGGCTGGGGCTGGAAGACAGGGGCAGGGCTGGAGCAAGGAAGGAAGCAGGGTGGGAACGAGGCTGGATCATAGAGCAGGAGCAGGGCTACACCAAGGTACAGAGAAGAATGGGACAAACCGGAACAAGGCTGCAACACACACTAGACAACTCTAGGAGACCTGTTGCAAACACACTGGCTGGGAGTCAGTAACTTCCTTATATACTTTGTGACATATGTATAGAATGAAGCAGCAAAACCCTAAACTACATCTCCCAGAATGCATTACCAGTCCCAGCAGTGAGAGCCCAGGGGATAGGCAAGCTAGCCATATACCATCTCTGACCACAAGAGGGAGGGAGAATGAAGGAGCCCATTTCCCCTGGACCCACAATCAGTATATCATGCTGCCCAGCTGTAATAGGGAGGGGTGGGGGTGAGAAGCAGGAGGAGGATTGGATGGATTGGATGGAAGAGGGGGTTAATTAGGCTGAGCAGGGAGAAGAAACCAGAATGGAATGGGGAGCTTGTGAGCCTGGGGAGAGCAGCACCTGAAGGTTTGAAAATCCATATTGTTTTGAAAGTTATTTTGATTGATACCTGCTTAAAGAGAGAAGCCTGTTTTCTTGTGGGTTAGACCTGTTTGCTGTGGGGAAACCCTGACTGTTGGGGGAGGTTGCTGGAAGAATTACAAACCTGGTTCCCCCAAAAGCTTACCCTGATTATGTTGAAAAACTCTGTGGAATTTGAAAGACTTGTTTGGAGAGGGGGAGAAAATCCTGCTGAGAGGCAAGTATTGATCTTGCTACTAACTTGAAAAGGAAGGATTTTCAAAAGACGATTGCAGCCCTTCAGGACAGGGGGCCGAGACTTGGTGTTCGGGGGCTTGTACACTAAGGGGGCTGTTTGATACTGAGACCAAGGTCTCCCCAAATAAGGGGGCTCAGTGGAGCAGCACAAGTTAAAGGATGAGTGTGAAAGAAGTTGTTCCCCACAGGACCGAACTAATAAAGTGAATGTGCATATGATTGCCTTATTTGCATATTTGTGAAGTCTGGAGAATCCTAGTTAGAGTCCCCAGAAAATGCAGTGGGTCACTGCCCGTGAACTAGAGGAGTGACCGGGTCACACTGGACATAACAGGGAAGGATTTCCAGCAGGAGGAAGGCAGGGCCGAGCAGTCACCATGAGTAAGGAAGGACCCCAGGATATAGAGGTTGGTGCGTGCTAGTGACTGAGAGAGGACCAACCAGAGTCCTGCTCAGGAGCCCAGGGGCCAGTGAGGCTGGGCAGAGAGGAGGAAGTGCATGTGTCTATACAAGCTGCTCAGAAGTCAAGGGCCAGTGAGGATGGAGGAAGAGCCTGGACAGGAGCCACTAGAGGGCCTCAGCATACACCAGCACCCCCTGGGGGTTTACAACTTCCAGACAGGAAGTGATGACATCAGCTAGTGACCTCCTGCAGGGCTATAAAGGGTTTTCAGGAAGTAAGTAGATCCTTCTTGTCACGGCATGCTGCTGGAGACCACAGAGTACAGGTGATGGACGTGACACCTAGAACTTACATCTATTTAGAAAACTGCAATACCAGAGAATAGAAAAGGAAACATTTCTTCCTGTACTTTGCAAAATATAAAGACGGTAGATGTGAATTCTCAAAATTGACAAATTCCAATCACTAAACTGAAAATAAAATATTTTTCTTCTACCTTTACTGTCTGCTGATTTTATTTTTTCTACTTATGTTTGTCCCAGTCTCTAATTCTGCTTTCCTCTGTCTACCTTTTAACTTTGTTTCCAGGGACTCCTGTCCATTTGCCATTTCTTTTCTCTCATTTGTCTTCTTAATTTCCTGCCCTGCATTGCACTGATCTTTCACATTCAGGCTTTTTCCATTTTTCTGTCTCCTCCAATCTATCTGGTTTCCTCATCTCTTCCCTTCCCTACCATCCATTTCCAGCACCTGCCCCGCTCTCTTCCCTCTATCCATCCATGTGCAGCCTTTCCTTTTCCCTTCCCTCCATCTATGTACAGCAATCCCCTCTTTTCCCTCTCCTCTCACCTGCATCCATGTGCAACATTTCCCTCACCTCCTTTTTCTTCCCCCATCCATATGCAGCCTTTTCCTCAAGTTTTTTTTCCTTCCCCTCCAAATATGTCCAGCATCTCCCCTCTCTTTTCAATTTAACAAATAAACATGATGGAGTCAGTCCAGAGGGTGACTACAAAATTGGTAAGCTGTCTTCGTCATAAAATATATAAGGAAAGTTTTATGAACCTCAACATGTATACACTGGAAGAGAGGCGGGAGAGAGGGGATATGATAGAGACATTAAAATACCTCATTGGTGTTAATGTGCAGGAGGAGAGTCTTTTCCAATTGAAAGAAAACTCTGGAATGAGACGGCAAAGGATGAAGTTCAGGGGACATAGGTTGAGAAGGAATCTAAGAAAATACTCTTTCATGGAAAGGGTGGTAGATGTGTAGAATGGCCTCCTGGTAGAGGTTGTGGAGACAAAGACTGTGTCAGAATTCAAAAAAGCATGGGACAAGCATGTGGAGTCCCATGGGAAAAGGAGAAGTTAGTGGTTACAGAGGATGGACAGACTGGATGAGCTATTTGGCCCTTATCTGACAACATTTTTTTTCAGTACCAAAACCTGTCCATGTGTAGTACTGAATAAATGTATTTTGTCTAAAGCCACAGCTAGGAATTTAAAAAATGTGATTGCCTCCACAATTGAAAATAGACACCTATCTTCTTTTGTGTGGCAGTGTTTTGGCCTCTTTTGTTTGTGTGTAATCTGATTGTTTCAGGACAGACAGCCACACATTCACTCCACTGAGATGGAGAGAGTTTGTTGCAGAAGAACACTCAACTTGTCAATTTATTCTCTTAATACAAGTTCTGACCTTCTTGACGTGCCTTACCATTTACCACTGTTATCAGAATCCTGACCTCTGCTATCTTGGTAGAATTCAAGTACCCCTTTTCTGATGTCTCAACTCATCCTGAGCAACAATGTGCTTTAGCCTTTTCTCTTTCTGAAAAGTGACTGTTCATCCTCTATCATCAGAGATGTCCATTTATTCATTCTGGGGTTTTTTTTAATGGCTCCTTGTGACCTTGGGCAAATCTCTTACCCCTACATTGCCCCAGGTACAAAAAAAACCCCAAACACTTAGGTGCCCTTATACTGAGCTGTGGCAAGTATTAATGCATGCTCACTGCATCTTAAAATGGTCTACTGCGGGGTTTGCTCAGGTATCCCATGGTATATTTTGCATGTGTGCATGCTACCCATGTGCTAAAAAATAAAAGTTAGCGCTGGGGACATGTTTGGGGGCAGAGAGTGGGTACAAGTATGTTAATTGGTTAATATGTTGGCATTGCTGTGCGCTAACTGAATAGCACAGGATTAGCGTGTGAGCGCTTAATGTCTATAAAACAGGTGTCCATAAGAGCTTACATGCTAATGCACATATGCTAATGGGAAAATTAGCAAGTGGCCATTTTTGCAGAAATGTCAAAATCGGCCATTTACCATCAGTGCTAAAATTGGCCTTAGCATTTAGAAAAACCTGCATTAGGGCTAGTGCAGGTCACCTTTAGCTTCTTAGTAAAAGAACCTCTTAGATTATGAGCCCACTAGGGACAGAGAACGTACCTGTGTATAATATATGTAAACTGCTGTGGATTGTACCACGGAAAGACAGTAGATCAAACCTATGACCTTTACCCTTTTCCTAAAAGATAGCAAACTTATTTCAAGTTACATCGAGATCCAGTAATAGCTTTATGTGAATCACCTACGAGAGACCTTTGCTGTCTTGTTGTGTCAGCTTTTGACTTTAGAGGCTTGCTAACATCTAACAACTTTTCAATGTCACTTTCAATCTTGCATCTTCTCTTCATGTTTGCTTTTGAGTGTCACCATCGAATCCCATTTCGGTAAACAGTGATTGTTCCAAATCTTTCTCCTGACAAGGGCATGTCCTGTGATCTGAAGATCTTTTCATAGTCAGGAAGTTTGTTCTCCAGTTTATGCTCTGTATTCACAGCTGGTGAATATCTTTCACTTTTTGCTAGTCCACTGCATTGTTTATATTTCCTTTCAGCTTTGGAAACATGGGACATATTAACAAGCATTGTTTGTATCCACACACAAGCCAGTCTCTTGAAATGTTTTCTCTGTTGCTGGACGCTTCATTTTTTAGCTGAATACGGTAGAAAATCTAGCGTTGAGTATCTTTATGCATAAACTTCATTATGGTTCTCAATTCATCAGAATTTAGTACACACAAACAAAATTATCTTTTGATAATCAGAATCCATTACATACTTAGACCTTAGTCTGGAATCTCTTAAACGGACATGGCTGATTTGTGGTTTACAATTTTTATACCATTATAGTTATTTTATGTTTCGTGCCTATTTTGTGTTATTTTTAACAAATATGTTTATGCTTCTTAATCACATTCAAAGATTACATAATAAACAAAGGAAGTATTTTAATTATAGCATATATGAAATCTAAATAAAGAAGATCACATAAAGGCCCAGAAATACAGGAGACTGAAACAATTAGAATGCTAAAGTGCAAAGCTACTTGTATTTCCATCGAAAAATAGCATAAATGTTTGGAAAGACACAAAAATGTCAAAATGTACTTTTGCAACATCAGTTTTGCGCAAAATACACTTTACCATAGTAATTTCACACAAAGCACTCTTTGGTCATAAGTGTATATAAATATTACATGAATGAGTTACTGCAATGAAAAATAAGTCATTAACGCAAATAAAAAGGCAAAAAAAATGTGTCCTCCTTCACATAATAACAGCAGGCTAAGAGGGCATCACTGACCCAATTTGGAGGTCCCCAATTTGGGCTTCACACAGCTACCCCCCAGCTCTGACATAGAGCTAAAAAGGTTCAAAAGCCCTCCTTCCTGAAAAAGACCCTTCATCTACTATCCTCCTGACATCTTTCTGGCCTCTGACTTGCCGCAATGGATTGTAGAATGATGGGGGCAGGAGTGATCCCCACACAATCCTGCTTCAGTAGCTGTCCCGATCAAACTTTCCCTAGTGGTAGTCAAAAGGTACCACCTCTAGTAGTCTGATTGCCAAGTAAGGGTATATATACTCTTTATTTGGCAATATGACCCTTGTGGTAATGATACTTCACTGATAACAGCTATGTGCAGTTAAAATTTTTTTCTTTATTACTTCACTTATTATAACATACAAAAATTGTACCCTATCAGTTACCTACCACTCAACCATACTCCACTCACACCATTCACTCATAACTATTCAACCTTCCCGCAATATGCAACCAACTGTGGTAAACAAATACTATAACATCAATAAGAACTCAACATATTTTTGGAGACATGCTTGGTGAAAGGAAAGGAATAGAAAACAAAAATGAGGACGTTATAATGCCTTTGTATCGCTCCATGGTGCGACCACACCTTGAATATTGTGTTCAATTCTGGTCACCTCATCTCAAAAAAGATATAGTGGAATTAGAAAAGGTACAGAGAAGGGCGACAAAAATGATAATGGGGATGGAATGACTTCCCTATGAGGAAGGTTAAAATGGATAGTGCTCTTCAGCTTGGAGAAAAGATGGCTGAGCAGAGAAATGATAGAGGTCTATAAAATACTAAGTGGGTATACGTGAATCACTTGTTTACTCTTTCCAAAAATACTAGAACTAGAGGGCGTGCAATGAAGCTACAAAGTAGTAAATTTAAAATGAGTTGTATGAAATATTTCTTCATACAACATGTAATTAAACTCTGGAATTCATTACCAGAGAATGTAGTAAAAACAGCTTAGCAGGGTTTAAAAAATGTTTATATGGCTTCCTAAACGAAAAGTCCGTAGACCACTATTAAAATGGACTTGGGGAAAATCCACTGCTTATTTCTAGGATGAACAGCATAAAATGTACTGTACTGTTTTGGAATCTTGCCAGGTGCTTGTAACCTGGTTTGGCCACTGTTTGGAAACAGGATGCTGGGCTTGATGGACCTTCTGTCTGTCCCAGTATGGCAAAACTTACGTACTTATGTTTTATACTTATGTCAGAAGAGAAAGTCCCTGTGTAGGTCGCAGGCAACCAATGAGTGTCGCTGCCGCTGTCCGGCCAAAGACTGGAGTGGAGGTGGTTTTAAGGCATGGGTATGGGGCAGGGGGATCTGACAGGTGGTGCATATGCAATACACGCATCTTGACTAGATATACCACTACCCTGCCCTAGAGCAAATTGCTTTAGGCTTCAAAGAGAGAAAATATTTTTCTTACTTAAAATTGGAAATACAAAATAATCATTTCAAATATCATATTAGGAAATCAGCTCAAACCTATTAGTCCACTATATAAACAAAGGAAAAAGAAAGAAACTGCTAAAGGACATATAAGACTTCAGATTCTACAGCCGGTTCATGCTAATTATGAGGACCAGTCCCCACCCTTTCCAATTCCCTAGCCCCCCAAAATTCTTGCAACTGTTTTGGATCAATAAGACATAATTTTTACCACAAAATGTTAAACAACATTTAGCAGGAAATTTCAAAATAAAGGTAGCACCCAGGGACAGGATTCTTGGCTTAAATGCCAAGAACTCTTTCCTGCACCTCTTTGTCACCTGAGATAAATCAGGAAATATATGAATAGTAGATCCAAACTTTTGCTCTTGTAAATGGCAGAAGTAAAGATGTAATATATATTTCCTATTGTGTTTCAAAACAAAGGTTACTTATAGGGTGGTTCTTCCTTTAACAACCTCAAGAGAGCTTTCCAGGAACGCTGACAAATTTAATGAATCAGGAGAAATCCCAGCCTCTCCCACTTGGGTAGATGATCCACCGGTGCCTCCCAGGGCCAGATATTGAACTCTAACAATGGGTGGCATATTCTCAGTTGGCACACACAATATCTCTCAAAAGTACTTATGGACCATCTCCAGAGGAGCAATTACTGGAGACCTTGGAAAATTTAATCAACCTCAAATTAGTTCTCCTCATCTGGTTTTCCATATGCTCCATTTTACATTGTATCATTTCCCATTTTTAATCAACATAAGTTCTGCAGATCTTACTTCTTCCAGCTTGCTATCCTGGGAATCTAAATGCTCTTCATGCTTTTTGCACCATCTCCTCTTGAACCATGGCCTTGGACTGCATGTTCTCAATGTCAGACTTGATCCCAGAAAACAAATATTTGAGGGAATTGTCCAGGTTTTTAGTTGCTACCCATAGGGCTTCCATATCCATTTTTTCAGGCTTCTGCAACTCACCATATGAACAAAATTCTCCTCCAGAAGATAACACACCATGAGCCTAGACAACAGCTCCTTTAGAAGCTCCAGCAGGTCCAAGCCGGGGCACCTCCACTCACAAAAACAACACCTTCTCTATCACACAGTTCGGCATTTGTCCTCCAGTTTCCTGAACTTCCAGGTTGAGGAGCAGCTTGCCACTGATTTGGGCTCAACAAAGTCCGGTCTGCACTAAGGTCAGATGCCGAATCAGGCTTACCTCTCAAAGTAGGAGCTTTAGTCACAGCAGAAGAGGAAAGCAGTTCAGGAATAGTAGACTAAGCCAAGCGCCTAGGGGCTCCTGCGGATGGAGGCTTCTGGATGTGAGGAGAACCTTTCCGTTTCCCCATCGAACTTCACAGAATGCAGCAATGCTGATTCAGAATTACAGCATTCCACTCTAGCAACTGTCCTTGATTCCATCTTGGTTCCGCCTCAAGAGAGAAAATATTTAAAACTCTACCTGATCTTCAAGGCACTTAAAGGAAATGGGCTAGAGTGCTTGAATAACAGGATCTCCCTCTACACACATCCAAGATCACTAAGGTCCTTCTAAGGACTATCCCTAAGCACACCCTCTCCAAAGGACATCATGTGATGTGACATCCAGGAACAAGCGTTCTCAAGTCTGGAATGCACTCCCAGAAAGGCTTCACTTAATACAAAATTATTTTCTACTTCAGGAAGCGGGTGAAAATCTGGATCTTCTCCCAAGCTTTTAATGGAAGAAGCAACTAACTAGCTAATCATATCCATAAGGACTAACACCAGCTGCTCAGTCCCCTTAATTCTTTAAACTTGTGTACACAATTTTATTCTTAGAGGGGAATTTTCGAAAGGGACGTCCATGTTTTGATATGGACGTCCTCGCAAAACGTCCCGATCTAGGGGCGGGGAAACCCATATTTTCGAAACAAGATGGACGTCCATCTTTTGTTTTGAAAATACCGTCAGGGATGTCCAAATCCTTAAATTTGGTTGTCCCTAGACTTGGTCGTTTCTGATTTTCGGCGATAATCGAAACCAAGGATGTCCCTCTCAGAAACGACCAAATGCAAGCCATTTGGTCATGGAAGGAGCCAGCATTTGTAGTGCACTGGTCCCCCTGACATGCCAGGACACAAACCGGACACCCCAGGGGGCACTGCAGTGGACTTCTTAAATTGCTCCCAGGAACATAGCTCCCTTACCTTGTGTGCTGAGCCCCCCAACCCACTCCCCACAACTGAACACCACTACCAAAGTCTTTACAGATGAAGGGGGGCACCTAGATATGGGTACAGTGGGTTTGAGGTGGGTTTTGGAGGGCTCGCTGTTTCTTCCGCAAACATAACAGGTAGGGGGTGAACTGCTATGGATTTACAGCCTGCCTCACTGACACAGACTACTCAATAATTACCGTGGATTCTTTTGGATTCGTATTAGATAAATGAAACCTTTATTAGAGGTGCTAAATTCTACAATGATTAGCTATATAAACATAATGATTAGCTATATAAACAATCCTTACATCACTGGTCTCTACATCTAAGCAATGCTAAGAGTTCTTAGACCAGGAAAGGAAGCAATAATACATTATATACATACAACATCACTGGTCCTTACATCATCAAGGCTCTTAACATCAGCTGGGGGGGCCCGGTTCACAGCGAGGACCAGGAACAGATCCTCTGCATAGAGTGTCCACTCACAGATGAGCCCCCACTCTGCTGCAACAAGCCCCCCTTTTTATTAGGCTTGGAGCTCATGTTCAGAGCTAAGGAAAATTATAGAATGCTTCTCTGTTTAGGTAAAAAAGCCATACTGTAGGAACGTGGTCACATGCTTTCCAAGTCCAGGTGGCCAAGCTGAACTCCGAAAACAAGAACCATCCTCCCCTTTGCATACCAAATTAATTCTTATCTTCCAACTTGTTTTTGTATTTACAAGGAAAGATACTTTCGGTCAAAGACAGAAGATTTCAGAGTTCATCATTGATCAAAGCAGCACTGAAAAGCAATCCTTTACATCTTCCATTACAGGGGGGGGGGGGATGGTGCTGGGTCTGCCTGTCATGGAACTGAGTATGACATCTGAGGCTAGCATAGAGGCTGGCATGACATATTTTTACAGATGTTTTTTGAGGGTAGGAGGGGATTAGTTACCACTGGGGGAGTAACGGAAAGTCATCCCCGATTCTCTCCGGAGGTCATCTGGTCATTTCGGGCACCTTTTTATGCCTTTGTCGTAAGAAAAACAGGTCCGGGTGAAAATGTCCAAGTGCTCGTCAGGGATGTCCTTCTTTTTTTCAATTATGGGTCAAGGACATCCAAATGTTAGGCATGCCCAAGTCCTGCCTTCACTATGCCTCCGACACGCCCCCTTGAACTTTGGCCATTTGGGGATGTCCAAAATCGGCTTTCGATTATACCGATTTGGACGTTTCTGTGAGAAGGACTTCCATCTTCTGATTTATATCGAAAGATGAGCGTCCTTCTCTTTCGAAAATGAGCCCAATCATATTCTAACCACATGCCTTGGAAATGATGGTGAAAAAAATTCTGTATGTTCAAACGAAGGCATCTACAAACCGAGCAAATGGCAAAGCATGTGGCAACTGACAGTTTGGATACATAATCTGCATTATGATGAGGTACAGGTGAGGAGGAGGAACACCACAGAAAGATGAGAAGTGCGTTTTTCATTGGAATTCAAGATAGTAGGAAGTACACTTTATTAATAAGCCAGCAAGGAATTACTTGGAACAGCTGTGCTGAGGTCCAGCATTTAAGGGTCAACATGGCTGGTATAATGAGCCCTAAGTGAATAACTGAACTTTCACCATGATAGGCTGGTTTTGTGATTTTAAGAAGACAGGTTTGGATTTAATAGTGTGTCAGAGTAAGCCTGTAAAGGAAGAATGAAAAGTTGACATGAAACTGGAAGAATTGAGAGATCATTGTCTTACTCAGGACAAGTAAGACCCATGATTGTGATTGTGACTGTGATTATACGATGAGAATCCAGCCATACAGGTAAAAGAATACTAGGA
Organism: Microcaecilia unicolor; assembly: GCF_901765095.1. Lineage (NCBI taxonomy): Eukaryota > Metazoa > Chordata > Amphibia > Gymnophiona > Siphonopidae > Microcaecilia > Microcaecilia unicolor. The sequence continues at coordinate 191,461,225 of NC_044031.1, read as the reverse complement.
GCTCATGTTCAGGGATAAGCCTGGGGAACTCTTTGCAATGAGGAAGCAATGGGAAACTTGTATCCATAGCCTTTAAATGAAGAGTACAGGTACAATCTCAACCAAAAAACAAGAATATGCGGGGAAAGGGGAGGTGTTTGAGATTTTCTATTGAGAAAGGGACTGCTGAGGTCCGTGAGATGTAGCATAAAGCAAAACCCCTCTGTGTTCAGTCTGCTTCCTTTCCTTTTTCTCACTCTATTTCTCTCTTTTTAAAGGAAAACAAAGAAAGTTTGACTTCCGTGTTGTAGTAGAAAGTCATATTTATTTTTTGGAGTTTATTAGCTGCCTTTATGAAGAGATTCACCCAAGGCGGTGTATAGTAGGTGTAGTTTAACATCAAATTTACAATTTTGTTGACAGCATAGCAATAGTAAAATGTACATGTATAAACATAAATACAATGAAAGAGGAAAACCTGAAAACAGCAAACTGAAACCTAATAACAAGACTACCATGAAACAGGATAAAAAATATACACATTTAAGAGCACTGACATTCAAGTAACAGAGACATAATATGATGCAAGCATAATGGTGATAGAATATCTAATAAGCTCATACTTAGGACATTCAAATAATATTGCTATGATACATGTGATGTTGACCTGGGGAAGAAAGTGGATTCCTTCTAAGGAACTGATGTAGTGGGAGACAGCATGGGACTATAATAAAGGTGAAAGTAGGGGTTAGGTGATGATTGAAATAGAGTAGTTATTTGGGAATATGGAGAGGACCCATCAAGTGGTCTTTGCCTTATCAAGGTAATATAACAGACATATGTCATCTGAGTCCCCTGAGGCCTGGGTAGGTAGAACCTCTTTTACCACATGTGCTGGCAATGAATTCCAGACCTTAGCTATGTGTTGAGTGAAAACATATTTCTTCCTATTTGTTTTAAATATATTGCTATGTTACTTCATGGAGTGTCCCTAAGTCTACCTTTTAAAAGATTAACAATCAATTTGTATTTATCTATTCCACAGACTTCTACCATATCTTCCCTTAGCTTTCTCTTCTCTATTACTACTTACTACTTAACATTTCTAAAGCGCTACTAGAGTTACGCAGCGCTGTACAATTTAACAAAGAGAGACAGTCCCTGCTCAAAGAGCTTACAATCTAATAGACAAGTGAACGGTCGGTCCGATAGGGGCAGTCAAATTGGGGCAGTCTGGATTCACTGAACGGTAAAGGTTAGGTGCCGAACGCAGCATTAAAGAGGTGGGCTTTAAGCAAAGACTTAAAGACGGGCAGGGAGGGGGCTTGGCGTAAGGGCTCAGGAAGGTTGTTCCAAGCATAGGGTGAGGCGAGGCAGAATGAGCAGAGCCTGGAGTTGGCGATGGTGGAGAAGGGTACAGAGAGGAGGGATTTATCCTGTGAACGGAGGTTACGGGCGGGAACGTAAGGGGAGATGAGGATAGAAAGATAGTGAGGGGCAGCAGACTGAGTGCATTTGTAGGTAAGAAGGAGAAGCTTGAATTGAATGCGGTATCTGATCGGAAGCCAGTGAAGTGACCTGAGGAGAGGGGTGATATGAGTATATCGGTTCTGGCAGAATATGAGACGTGCAGCAGAGTTCTGAACAGATTGAAGAGGGGATAGATGGCTAAGTGGGAGGCCGGTGAGGAGTAAGTTGCAATAGTCAAGGCGAGAGGTAATGAGAGGTAATGAGAGGTAAAAAGGGCCCTACCCTCTTTAACCTTTTCTCATATGCCATCACCTTAATCATCTGGTTGCTCTTCTTTGTATCTTTTTTTTTTAATTCCACTATATCTTTTTTTGAGATACGTCAACAAGAATTGCATACAATATTTAAGCTGTGGTCTCACCATGAAGCAATACAGAGGCATTATGAAAGTCTTAGTTTTATTTTCTATTCCTTTCCTAAAAATTCCTGACAGTTTATTGGCTGCCAGTGCCAAGGGTGTAGCTATAGATGGGCCTGGATGGGCACAGACCCACCCATTTTTGGCTCAAGCCCACCCGGTCATGCTGCCAGAACAGCCTAGGATTCCATGCCCATTGCAAGAAGTGTTTGGAACAACAGGACTTAATTGCTTTTATTTTTCATTCTGATATCCAGATCATTTATAAATGTTGGTTCCAGTACAGCTTCCTGTGAAACTCTACCTTGCTCTGTTGAGAGAATTGGCCATTGTGGGACAATTCCATAAAACAGGCACTAACATTTACATGAGCATAATGGGCTAGATTCAGGAAATGGTACTAAAAAATTGGCACCAAAAAAAATTGGCACTAAGCGCCATTCTTTATTTAAAGACACTGGTCTATTATGGTCTCTAATGCAACCTCGCTATTGGGATACCCTGTCTTCCCTGTTTTGGTGATATCTTTGAAAGATATCTTGTTCCAAATCATGTGTTTTTGAATGACTGTCGGCCTTCCCCTAGTTTAAAATTTGCTCTATCCCTTTTTTTAATGCTGATGCTGCCAGTCTGGAACCACCCTGGTTAAGGTGGAGCCCATCATTCTGGAATAGCCTTCCCCTTCCTCAGAATGTTGCCCAGTTCCTAACAAATCTAAAAGCCTCCTCCCTGTACCATTGCCTCATCCATGCATTGAGACTCTGGAGCTCTGCCTGTCTCATGGGCCCTGTGCGTGGAACGGGGAACACTTCTGAAAATACTACCCTAGAGGTTCTGGATTTGAGATTTCTACCTAAGATCCTAAATTGGTTTCTAGAACCTCCCTCCCACATTTTTCTATGTCATTGGTACCAACATGTACCAAGACAGCTGGTTTCTCCCCAGCACTATCTAAAATCCTATCTAGGTGACGCGTGAGGTCTGCCACCTTCGCACCAAGCAGGCAAGTGACCAGGTGATCCTCACGTCCACAGCCACCCTGCTATCTACATGTCAAATAATCGAATCATCAACTACAACAGCCATCCTAACCCTTCTCGCCTGGACAGAAGCTCCTGGAGACACATCCTCAGTGCGAGAGGATATTGCATCCCCTGGGGGTCACAAAGGAAGCTCTTTCTGACACAAAGCAAATTTTAAGAGCACTAGCAGTACATTTTAAAAAAATTGGGACCATACCCAAAATATTCTGGCATATGAGCAAGGTTCATTCCTGTTTGGAGACAATATTCAGAAAAATTGATCCAACTGGTAAAATGAAATTAAACAGGCATGCAGACAAGCAGTGCTGCAAAATGTTGTGTTAAATGAGCACGATGAACATGGATTTGGCAATTTCCTCTGAAACATCTGGAGGATGAAATAGTAGCCTCTGTTTAGACAATGTTTAAAGGTAAGTGCTCTTATTTTTTCACTGATTAATATTTGCCCTGTGTGGTTTCAAAAATGTTTTCAGAAATTATTGAAAATATAGACAATCACCGATTGTCTAAATTACAGGAAGTTTTTCAGACCGATTCTCGAGTCTTGAAGGCAGCTGAAATAATGTGTCATAATTGAACAGTAGTGACAATGACTACCGAGGTCTTTTCCTGCTGTGAGCTAAGTCCTAAGATTTTCTATTTTCTGTCATTGTGACTAATTTACAGCCTTCAGACAATTGCTTCCTGTTTGGTGTTAGTAATAGCTATGTAAAGGACAGACAAAAATAAAAGATGCATAGTAAAGATAAAAGAAGGAAGTAGAGAGATTGCAGAGGAAGGAAATATTTCTTTAAAGTGAGTGTAGTAGATGCCTGGAATAGTCAAAAGCTTGGCTGAATTTTACTGAGATTGATGTCATGGTCCACATGACAACAAACCATGAAGAGGCAAGGTTGAACAAAAAGCAAGGAAGTCTAAAAGAAGACAATCTAAGAGTATAAAAAAAACATTTAATAACACTGAAAAGAACATAAATAGAAAGGAGGTGAATGAAAACACAAAATGGCCATGCTTCAGCTTCTGCCTACATCAAGGGTAAATCTATACCTCACACCAAAGCATTTTTATTTCTATTCCATCACTTGGAATACATACAGTTTCCATTTAAAGTTATTAGAAGAAGACACTGAGCTGCAGACATTGTGACTGTTCCACAGGTTATCTTTCAACTTTTTCTATCAACAACAGATAAGGGTGTTCCCAGAATATATCACTTTTCATGAGAAAATATTCCAAAAGTATGGAAATTTAAGAAAGAGAAAGGTAGAGAATAATACTTCAAAAACCTGAAGAATAGTTGGAAAGTAGGTATTGTGAGAGTGCAGGTGAAAGGGGATCCGGAAAGGCACAAGGAAAGGGGGTACATGGAGCCGGGGTATCCCAACGGGGCACATTTCATGTGCACAACACCCACATTCAGAAAGCTGGGCTACCGGAGGCAGAGAGGTTGGCTGGGTTAAGGAAGAAGGGGAGGAACTACCAGTCCCAGAATCCTTCTGTTCCCCACCCGGCTGTGCAAGAGTTAGGGGAGGAGATAGAAGATTGGGAAATGGTCTCTGAGGAAGGTGATGAGGGCCAGCTGGAGAGATTGGGGGCGGGGGAAGTTGGAGAGGAGGATAAAATGGAGATTACTGAAGGGCTAGGGGAGGAACAGATGGAGATTGGAGCCCTGGCTCAAACCCAAAAAGCTGCTGTAAGAGGGTGGCTAGCTGTACCTTGGAGAGACTGGTGGAAGACCGGAGGAGAGAGGCTGAGGTACTGGGGGCAATCTCTACTAAAGAGGAAACAGGTGCAGCCTGTGGGAGAGAAAGAGAGCTGGGCACAATTGAAACCCCAGCCTGCACCAGGTGGGAATAAAGCTGTGTAACCGTGCTGTAAGAAGGTGCAAGAAAGACTGTGTAAACTGCTTCATACTAAAAAGGTCTGGGCTGCAACCTACCAAGCTATTTGGTTTTTCCCTCTGATAGTGTACTGTTCCCTAAGTGAAGTAATCTGAGCTAAAGTGAAGTTATATGGACTGTTTTTGAACCTGAGTTTGAAGTTATATGGACTGTTTTTGAACCTGAGTTTGAAGTTATATGGACTGTTTTTGAACCTGAATTTGACTGTGTTAAACCTGAATTGGGCTCTGGGCTGCTAGCCTAAACAACCTGGAGTGAAGGGTGTTTTGTTGATGTGAAGCAAGAAAATAAAAGCTCTTACTTATAAACATTGGGCTGTGAATGTGCCTCTGTGAAAGGAACAGAGGGAGGAGGAAGTCCTGGGAGTTCACAGGGCCTGGAGCCAAGGCTCAGAGAAGCCAGATTGCTGTGGAGGAAGAGGCAGTTAAGCAGGGTCAAGCCTGGCTGGGTCCTGGATGGGTGACCCAGCTACAGTATGTATAGGGCATCAACAGAGAAAACAATAGCAATAAATACATAAGTATTGCTATGCTGGGACAGACCAAAGGTCCATCAAGCCCAGCATCCTGTTTCCAACAGAGGCCAATCCAGGTCACAAATACCTTGGAAGATCCCAAAAAAGTACAAAACATTTTATACTGCTTATCCCAGAAATAGTTGATTTTCCCCAAGTCTATTCAATAATGGTCTATGGACTTTTCCTTTAGGAAGCCATCCAAACCTTTTTAAAACTCCGCTAAACTAATCGCTTTTACCACATTATTTGGCAACAAATTCCAGAGTTTAATTACACATTGAGTGAAGAAAAATTTTATCAGATTCATTTTAAATTTACATTGTAGCTTCATTGCATGCCCCCTAGTCCTAGTATTTTTGGAAAGTGTAAACAGACGCTTCACATCTACCTGTTCAACTCCACTCATTATTTTGTAGACCTCTATCATATCTCCCTTCAGCTGCCTTTTCTCCAAGCTGAAGAGCCCTAGACGCTTTAGCCTTTCCTCATAAGGAAGTTGTCCCATCCCCTTTATCACTTTCGTCGCCCTTCTCTGTACCTTTTCTAATTCCACTATATCTTTTTTTAAATGCTGTGACCAGAATTGAACACAATATTCGAATTGCAGTCACACCATGGAGCGATACAAAGGCATTATAACGTCCTCATTTTTGTTTTCCATTTCTTTCCGAATAATACCTAACATTCTATTTGCTTTCTTAGCCACAGCAGCACACTGAGCAGAAGGTGGTTTCAACGTATCATAAACGATGACACCTAGATCCCTTTCTTGGTCTGTGACTCCTAACATGGAACCTTGCATGATGTACCTATAATTCGGGTTCCTCTTTCCCATATGCATCACTTTGCACTTGCTCACATTAAACGTCATCTGCCATTTAGTTGCCCAGTCTCCCAGTCTCCCAGTCTCATAAGGAACTCTTGTAATTTTTCACAATCCTGTTGTGATTTAACAACTTTGAATGTTTGTTTTGTCAGCAAGTTTAATTACCTTACTAGTTACTCCCATCTCTAGATAATTTATACGTATGTTGCAAAGCAGTGGTCCCCAGCACAGACCCCTGGGGAACCCCACTATCTACCATTCTCCACTGAGAATGTTGACCATTTAACCCTACTCCCTGTTTTCTATCTTTTAACCAGTTTTTGATCCACAATAGAATACTATCTCCTATCCTATGACTCTCCAATTTCCTCTGGAGTCTTTCATGAGGTACTTTGTCAAATGCTTTTTGAAAATCCAGATATACAATACTGACCAGCTCACCTTTATCCACGTTTGCTCACCCCTTCAAAGAAATGTAGTAGATTGGTGAGGCAAGATTTCCCTTCACTAAATCCATGTTGACTTTCTCATTAATCCATGCTTTTGAATATGCTCTGTAATTTTGTTCTTAATAATAGTCTCTACCATTTTGCCCGGCACCAATGTCAGACTCACCTGTCTATAATTTCCCAGATCTCCTCTGGAACCTTTTTGAAAAATCGGCATTACATTGGCCACCATCCAATCTTCCGGTACCACGCTCAATTTTAATGATAAATTACATATTTCTAACAATAGCTCCGCAAGCTCATTTTTCAGTTCTATCAGGCAGAGTTGACGGGGGCATGTCGGAGGTGTGGTGAAGGCAGGACTTGGGCGTGTTTATCGGCCAAGGAGATATGGCCTTCGGCCAATAATCGAAAAAAGAAAGGCGTTTTTAGCGCGAATTTGGGTCACTTTTTTTGGACCCTTTGTTTCCACAAATAAGTCCCAAAAATTGCCCTAAATGACCAGATGACCACCGGAGGGAATCGGGGATGACCACCCCTGACTCCACCAGTGGCCACTAACCCCCTCCCACCATTTAAAAAAAAAAAACAACTTTAACAACTTTTTTTCCAGCCTGTATGCCAGCCTCAAATGCCATACTGAGCTCCATCACAGCAGTATGCAGATCCCTGGAGCAGTTGTTAGTGGTTGCAGTGGACTTCACCCAGGTGGACCCAGGCCCATCCCTCCCTACCTGTTACACTTGTGGTGGTAAATGGGAGCCCTCCAAACCGCCCCCAAAATCCACTGTACCCACATGTAGTTGCCCCCCTTCAGCCATAAGGGCTATGGTAATGGTGTACAGTTGTGGGCAGTGGGTTTTGGGGGGATTTGGGGGGCTCAGCACCCAAGGGATGGGAGCTATGGACTTGGGAGGTATTCAATTTTTTTTTTTACAAGTGCCCCCTAGGGTGCCCGGTTGGTGTCTTGGCATGTGAGTGGGACCAGTGCACTACAATCCTGGCCCCTCCCACGACCCAATGCCTTGGATTTGTTCGTTTTTGAGCTGGGTGCTTTCGGTTTCCATTATCGCTGAAAAACGAAATGCCCAGCTCAAATCCGCACAAATCCGATGCATTTGCTGGGCACAAACTGTATTATCGAAAAAAAAGATGGGCACCCATTTTTTCGAAAATACGATCTGTCCCGCCCCTTCACATACCTGTTCTCGGACATAGATGCCCATGGAGATGGGCGTTTGCGTTCGATTATGACCCTCTATGTATACTTTCTTCAAAGCTAATATCAAATCTGATCATATTATGACCACTGTTATCAAGCAGCCCCAGCACCATTACCTCCCGCACCAGATCATGCACTCCACTGAGGACTAGGTCTAGAATTTTTCCTTCTTTCATCGGCTCCTGTACCAGCTGCTCCATAAAGCAGTCTTTGATTTTGTTAAGGAATTTTACCTCCCTAGCGTGCCCTGATGTTACATTAACCAAGACAGTAAAACTAGATATAAAGAAGGACTGCATAGGTGGAATTATATGACCTAAAGGTGAAAAGAATGCTTGAAGCATGACAAGGAAAAGTATAAGTGAAGTGGAGTGGAGAGGAGAAGTAGCCTAATAGTTAGTAAAGTGGTCTAAAAAGTAGGCAAACTGGGTTTGATTCCCACTGTGGCTCTGGGCAAGTCTTTTAAACCTCTATTTACCCAGGTACAACATAAATACCTGCAAATAATTTACAAACTGCTTTGACTTTGTCCACAGAAAAGGAGGTATATGAAATCCCATCTTCCCTTACTAATGAGTCAATGATCAGAAGCAAATGCAGGTGCTAGAGGCTATTAGTGCCATACTAGCACCTCTAGAACCTGCGTTTGCTACCGCCCCTGATCAGAGCCCTTAAGCATGTAAAACCATGCTCTTGCGGCTCTGAGCACAACTAGCATGAATATGCATGCTAAACAGGGCTCTTAGTGCAAGTAGCATGCAAATTCATGCTAAACATATTCCTTTTCTAATGATCAGCGAGCAGCATGCCAAAAACATTGACTCACTGTCTGCGGCAAACCCTACGCCAGCTCGGAGCTGGCATTAGGGTTTGCAGACCATTGAGGAGGCATGGTGAGCCCTGTCCAGCATTCTCCCTTATATGGTGTGAAGCTCCACCCAATGTATCCCAGGATACACTGGGCAGGGCTGGGAACCACCATTTTCAAGGCAATGCTGGAAGAGGAGGGAGTGTACTACCTCCCTCGTCCAACAAAGGTCTGGGGGTGGTGAAGAGGGCCACTAGATCATCAGGTTGGGGGGGGCTTGATTTGCAGCCCACTGGACCACCAGCCCCCATTTCGCTGGCTTGGATTGGGTGTTCAGTGGAGGCACTTGGCCACCAGGGCCTTGCTGTTTGGGGTCTGGTGGTCCACGGAACTCCAGCCCCTGTCAAACAAGTGCGGGAGGATTGTGCATGAGAGCATGCTCAGGCACAATCCTCCCACACTTTACCTATGATCAGAGATAATAGTGCACTTAAATGTACATGCTATTATCTCTGATCATAGGGGCGGTAAAGCCCCTTGCTGTTCCAGCGCTATTTTTAGAGTGCTGTTTGGAACAGCCTGGGGCTTTCGATCATCTGGACATAAATATACATGAGTAACATATAGTAACATAGTAGATGATGGCAGAAAAAGACCTACACGGTCCATCCAGTCTGCCCAACAAGATAACTCACATGTGCTACTTTTTGTGTATACCTTACCTTGATTTGTTTCTGCCATTTTCAGGGCACAGACCGTAGAAGTCTGCCCAGCACTAGCTCCGCCTCCCCCCACCGTCTCTGCCACCCAATCTCGGCTAAGCTTCTGAGGATCCATTCCTTCTGAACAGGATTCCTTTATGTTTATCCCACGCATGTTTGAATTCCGTTACCATTTTCATCTCCACCACCTTCCACGGGAGGGCATTCCAAGTATCTACCACTCGTTGTTTAACTTTAACAAAGAAAGGCTTGAAGAAGGATCACTGATAGCCAGTAGGGGTGCATATTAACTATATGTATTCCTTCAAAAAGACATGGGAAATGTAAACAAAGAGCCTAAGTTTTTTTAATGATTTAAATGGCCAAGAGAGGTTTCTGGTCATTTAAATCACCAATCTGGAGCTAAACAGACATAAATGGGATTGTGCCACTAAAAAATGTCTGGTTAATGTGCAATGTAAAAATAGCAAATTAGTGGGTGTTTCAGGGTAGAGTCATCACTTTATCTTATTTGGGTTTTGCTTACACCTTTTCCAGTAGTAGCTCAAAGTATAGTGGATTTTTTTTTTTTGTCCAAGGAGAGCTCACCATCTAAGCAATGGAAGGTTAAGTGACTTGCCCAAGATCACAAGGAGCAGCAGTGGGATTTGAACCAGCCACCTCTAGATTACAAGACCAGTGCTCTAACCACTAAGCCACTCCTCCACTTGGCTAGTTAAGTGTGATATTCAAACATGAGATTGTTTCAAACCTGAAAACCTTAGGTTGAAAGACGCCTGTCTTCCAGGAGGCAGTATTCTGCCATTTGCTAGGTTCACTCTACCATTGAAATCAGTACTGCAAGATGAGGTTGTCAGAAACCTAGGACCACCCTACAGGCTCCCTCTTGAAACAGGTCTTGAGACTACTTCAAAGACTTTTCTTCAGAGCTATCAAGATACCTTTTCTAGAAGGGAGACTTTTTGACTGGTGCTGGATTTCTGCCAACCTCATCCTGGTGCATTATGCGAGCTGCACCATTGATTTCAATGGATAGAATCATGGACTACAAATACTACACTGTGGGGGTTGTAAGTTTAAAACCAGGACCAGCCAAAAAGTCTTCCTCCTAGAGTGAGTAACTTGGCAGCTCATTTTCTCGTACCTAGCACTGAAGGTTCTTGGAAAATGTTTTCCTTGTTGAGTTCTTGGATTTATAATTCTGAATCCTTGTGTGAGATTACCAGTAACTTATACTATCAGAGACTTTTACCAAACCTTCTCCATTTCGCTGGTGTCCAAGTAGTGAACCAGTTCAGAAATTCTGTGAAACCATATCTAAGACAGTAAAAGCTGCAGTTAGCTCCTGTTCCCAGTAAGAACCTCCTCCCCTTTTTTTTTAAGTTTGATTGTATGCAAGGAACATTAGCAGAGCTGCTAAGTCACCCATTTCCAAGAGGAAGATTTTAGACCAGTTCTGGCTTTCTGACAAGCGTATTATGATGCATTATGATACTTGAAGCATGAATTCAAATTGGTAGAATCAAGAACTATAAATCCCATACTGCTTTCTGGTGCAAGTTCAAAACCAGGATTGGCCAAAATGTTTTCAACCTAGAACTGGACAAGTTCTAATCTCTATATGAGAGTTTCCTTGTGAAGTTTTTCCAGTGGTTCCTTGGACACCCAAATGAGTTTCTTATCTTAGTGAAAATGCCAGATGACGAGATGAGCTTCATCTGCCTGCTCTTCAAAGGAAAAATGTTATACTGGGTTAGTCTCCTGGGATGAGAACAGCCCATTTCTATGCAATCTGAAAGACTTGTAACTGCCATTACCCTCAATTTTGGGGTGCCCTTGGCCTTACCTAGGGTTACCATATGACTCCAGAAAAAGGAGGACAGATTGAGCCAGTCTGGGTTTTACTTCCATTGCTTTCAATGGAAGCAAAACCTGGAGTGGATCAATGTGTCCTCCTTTTTCTGGAGCCATATGGTAACCCTACACTTACCTGCTCAAAAGATTCCTACATATGTTACTTTAAACTATATTTCAAAGCCACCTGATTCGAGGACTCCAACTCCAGGTTTCAGAGATTACCAAAATCTCCAATCTGGAACTGGGTACAAGTCCTAGATTTCTGTTTATCCACAATTCCAGTGTATGCAAAGTAAATGGAGCAAATTTCCTAATCACGGGAACAGAATACTTTTTTTGTAGGGACAAAACCTTTATACTTAGAAATCTAGCAAAGCTGTCAGGTACTATATTTGGGACCTGTCTATCAGAATGCTCTATGGGAGATAGATCTTGGAGATTATGAGAGTTGTTTTGGATAATCCTCATGATAGTGAATGAGACCAGAGACATATTTTGCCTGGGTAAAACATATACCCTTTTTTATATTTATGTAACAAATTTCCATAAAGTTCCAAAATTAATTGAGGTGTTTTCCTCCATTGGAACCTATGCAATAGATAGATAGATATTGGCTGAAAACCAAGCACTGGATGGCTATGACCTAGGTTTCCGTAAAACCAATATATTAGGGGGTTCAAAGAGCCCTTGGACCTAGGCTGAGTCCTAGGGCAAGCCTAGGCCAAGGCCTAGGGCAGACCAAGCTCACGGTATACAGAGACAAAACGCTATGGAGCCTGGTACACTCAGGGAGACCAGTGAGCACGACCAGTAAGGGAAATAGACCACTCTTATGGGCCACAAGGCCAAACTGGAACCCACACATACAGAGTTCAAATGTATGGGCCGCAAGACTGAACTGGAAACCAAACACACAAAAGGGAAGGGAAGAAGAACAGAGAAAAGTCCCAGAAGGGACCGGCACTCAGGCTGCACATGCTGCGCCACACATAGAGGGGCATAATCTAACGGGGCGCCCAAGTTTTATTGAGGACGTCCTCTCAGGACGTCCTGGAAAAGGGGCGGGGAAACCCTATTATCGAAACAAGATGGGCGGCCATCTTTTGTTTCGATAATACTGTCGGGGATGCCTAAATCTCAACATTTAGGTCGACCTTAGAGATGGTCATCCCTAGAGATGGTCATCCCCGATTTTCGGCAATAATGGGAACCTAGGACACCCATCTCAGAAACGACCAAATCCAAGCCCTTTGGTCATGGGAGGAGCCAGCATTCATAGTGCACTGATCCCCCTGACATGCCAGGACACCAACCGGGCACCCTAGGGGGCACTGCAGTGGACTTCAGAAAAAGCTCCCTGGTGCATAGCTCCCATACCTTGTGTGCTGAGTCCCCCAAAACCCCACTCCCCACAACTGTACACCACTACCATAGCCCTTATGTTTGAAGGGGGGCACCTGCATGTGGGTACAGTGGGTTTGTGGTGGGTTATGGAGGGCTCACATTTAACACCATGAATGTAACAGGTGGGGGGGGGGGGCTGGGTCCGCCTGCTTGAAGTGCACTGCAGTACTCACTAAAACTGCTCCAGGGACCTGCATACTGCTGTCATGGAGCTGCATATGATATTTGAGGCTGGAAAAAATTAAAAAAAAAAAATTTTTAGGGTGGGAGGGATTAGTGACCACTGGGGGAGTAAGGGGAAGTCATCCCTGATTCCCTCCGGTGGTTATCTGCTCATTTAGGACACATTTTTGTAGCTTGGTCGTATGAAAAAACTAAGGAAGCTTCAAGACGTAAATTTTTTAAATTATATTTATGGTCACTAAGCCTATGTTTCAGTGGCCGCGTGGTTTTCCCTACATATAGTTTTAAACACGTACACATTAAACTGTATACTACATGCATTGTAACACAGTTTGTGTCAAATCTTAATTGATATTTTCTTGTGTCCAACTGATTTATGAAAAACTCACTGAGATCATAATTGGACAGAATTTACATTTTTTGCATTCTTTATGTCCCTGAGAGGAGACCCCTTTAGTTATTGGTATGTTATCTTGTTAGATCTCTTTTAAGTTTTGATTACGGGTATAAGCTATTCTTAAATTATGATTCTGAAAGGTGGGATGTGTTTGCATGATTTTCCAGTGTTTTTTAAATTACCTGCAGCACTTTATTCATCCCCTGAGTATATTGTACCACACGTTTATAAATTTTCTTCTTTGTCTGATGTTTTATTAGCCTGTAATAGCTGACTACGATGGTTATATTTAGCTCGGGTAAAGGCTGTTTTTACGACATGCTCAGGATATCCCCTAGCCTCAAACTTCTACAATACCATTTTAGCTTGATTTTTAAAACCAGTAGTACTGCTACAGATTCTACGGTACCTTAACAATTGCGAAAAGGGCGAACTCTCTTTCATCTTCTTAGGATGGTTACTACTATAATGCAACAGTGTATTTTGATCTGTAGGTTTAGTGTGGACTGAGTTATTAAATGTATTATGTTCTTGGGTAACTAATACATCTAGAAAGTTAATTTGAACTTCTGAACTTTCTTAACTCTCGGTAAAGCTTTCTAAAGTTTGCTAAGACTATGTTGTTTATATGCTTGCAGGGCATTTAAAGAAACTAATGGACTCATTTTCGAAAGAGAAGGATGCCGATCTTTCGACATAAATCGGAAGATGGGCGTCCTTCTCACAGGGTCGTCCAAATCAGTATAATCAAAAGCCGATTTTGGACATTTCCAACTGCTTTCCGTCGCAGGGACGGCCAAAGTTCAAGGGGGCATATTGGAGGCGTAGCGAAGGCGGGACGTGGGCGTGTCTAACACTAGGCCATCCTCGACCAATAATTGAAAGAAACAAGGATAACCCTGACGAACACTTGGACGACTTTACCTGGTCGTCTTTTTCTTATGACCAAGGCACAAAAAGGTGCCCGAAACGACCAGATGACCACCAGAGGGAATCGGGGATGACCTCCGCTTACTCCTCCAGTGGTCACTAACCCCCTCCCACCCTCAAAAAGAATCTTTAAAAATATTGATTGCCAGCCTCAGATGTCATACTCAGGTCCATGACAACAGTATGCAGGTTCCTGGAGCAGTTTTAGTGGGTGCAGTGCACTTCAGACAGGCGAACCCAGGCCCACCCCCCCTACCTGTTATGTTTGTGGAGGAAACAGCGAGCCCTCCAAAACCCACCACAAACCCACTGTACCCACATCTAGGTGCCCCCTTCACCTGTAAGGGCTATGGTAGTGGTGTACAGTTGTGGGTAGTGGGTTTTAGGGGGGGCTTGGGGGGCTCAGCACATAAGGTAAGGGAGCTATGTACCTGGAAGCAATTTATGAAGTCCACTGTAGTGCCCCCTAGTGTGTCCGGTTAGTGTCCTGGCATGTCAGGGGGACCAGTGCACTGCAAATGCTGGCTCCTCCCACGACCAAATGGCTTGCATTTGGTCGTTTCTGAGATGGATGTCCTTGATTTTGAATATCGCCAAAAATCAGAAGTGACCAAGTCTAGGGACAACCATCTCTAAGGACGACCACATTTCAGCATTTGGGCGTCCCTGACCGTATTATCGAAATGAAAAATGGACGTCCATCTTGTTTCGAAAATACGGGTTTCCCCGGCCCTGGATGGGGATGTTTTGAGAGGACATCCTCATAAAAACCTGGATGTCGCTTTCGAAAATGCCCCTCTAAGGGTCCTGCTCCTTATGAAGCATTGGCGAAACAGGGGCTCACTGTCGGGCGTTACCCACTAGTCCAAGCCGCATAGCAGATAAGTGCCTGGTGATTTTCATAAGAATATAAAATATAAGTAATACAATAACATAAACAGGGCATAAATGAGGAGGTTTTTATTACTTGTGCTGATGCTCGCCAGCAGTTTTACACGAGAAAATGTAATTCTGAAAAGTAAACGCTGAGCAGCGCGATACCCACTGGTAAACAAGAATTAGTGGCTATCGAGTATCTGAAGTCTTTTCCTCTCATATACTTTATGGTACAAAGAGAGATTTATTTGCAAGTTGTGGACATTGAAAAACCATTTTAAACAAGATCTCTCCCTATAGAGTTAAAATTTGGAAATCTAGAAAATCTGAGAAGTGGTTTGACTCTGAGTTACTGCTTTTGAAATGTGAATAAAGAAAATGGGAGAGGATTTGGAGAAGATCTCCCACTGCTGAGCATAAGACTTTTTTTGGCTTTTGGCAGTTTCTCATTACAAACTCATGATTTCTGTTAAGAAGAAAGACTTTTATTCTAAACTAGTTGGTAATGGTCATTCGAATGTTAAGAAATTGTTTAATCCATTAGATACTCTCACTAATCTAGATGCTTTAGCTATGTTTCTAGCCTGCATACACCTATGGCTGATGAATTGGCTTGTTATTTTAAAAATAAAGTTGAGACTATTCGGACTCATTTGAGGTCTAATTATGAGTTATAGTCTTTCTCTACAGTTATAACAAGTAAGATTCCAGAAGATCGACTATGGGATCATTTTGACCTACTTAGGGTACAAGAGGTTAGGTCATTCTTAACTATATATGCCAAATCCAGCATAGTTTGGACATCTGCCAGCTCATATAATGAAAGACATCAGTACTTTTTTTTTTACATGTGTTGACTGAATGGCTAAATAGTCAGTTGGGTTCGGGGTGCTTTCCAGTAGAGTGGGGGTAATATTGTCTTGATACCTATTACGAAAAACCCTAAAGGTAATATGCAAAAGTCAAATAATTACTGACCATTTGCCTCCATTCTGTTTTTGTTAAAATAATGGAAAGCTGTGTTACAAAATTTGTTGGGGGTTATTTAGATAGGTATAATATTTTACATCCATCACAATCTGGATTCCATAAACATTTTAGTACTGAAACAGTAGTATGGTCTCTTAGTGCTCTAGGCAAATTTTTACTGAGACATG
Organism: Microcaecilia unicolor; assembly: GCF_901765095.1. NCBI lineage: Eukaryota > Metazoa > Chordata > Amphibia > Gymnophiona > Siphonopidae > Microcaecilia > Microcaecilia unicolor. The sequence goes on along the minus strand of NC_044031.1, from coordinate 191,445,066 downwards.
GTCAGAATTCTATAATTATTTAGTTCATTCTCTCTTGCACCTTTGATATTGTTAATCACAATGTTATGCTATCAGTTTTGAATGAAATAGGCATTCAGGACAGAGTGTTGAATTAGTTTCTGGTTGCTTCTCTAATCTCTATTCGATGCTGCAGTGTTAAGAAGAAAGATGCTTTGTCAGCTCCTTGGAAACCTAGTTGTGGAGTCCCGCAGGGTTCTCCTCTCTCCCTGTTTAACATTTTGCTCTATTCTCTGGGATCAATTTTAGACAGGTTTAATGTAAAATGTTTTATTTATGCCAATGACATTACTGTACTGTTCAAATATACACAAATGTGTAGCAAAAGTTCTCTTGTATGGTTTGACTTACTAGGAGGAAAAAGCCTCAAGAAGCTCACAAGTGCAATAAGCTACACGAGCTGGGCTGCTTCATCATTGGCACAAAGAAACTCCTTGTATTATAGACAGCATACACCTCATATTAATCCTTATGCAAAAACTTATGCAAAATCTTCAGCACAATGTTGCTGTAAACTACAAAGCAGTCTTTCAAAGTATATGCAGAAGAGTACTTAGCTTAAACAGGTCTTCCTTGCACTTCTCAAAGTAAGGGACCGCGACCTACGGTGGCCAACGTTTCATTGCCTGCTTCAGGGTCCAATGGATGAGGCTGTCTTGACAATTGTTGACCGTTGGACCCTGAAGCAGGCAACGAAACATTGGCCACCGTACTTCGCAGTCCCTTACTTTGACTTCAGCCTTAGTTCCCACTGCTCTTGCCCAACATAACGCCTTAACAGCCTTGTTGTGTTTCCATCCTCTTTCTATATAAGCATCCCCTATGTCTATCCCACACGTTTTTGAATTCATTTACCATTTTTGACTCTATCACCTCTTCTGGAAGGGCATTTCAAGTGTCTCTTCTTTATTCCTCTTCTTCTTCTTCTTTTTTTTTTTATTTTTTTTTTTTTGGGGGGGGGGTTGTTTTATTTGTATTTATTACCTTCTGCTGACTTAGCCTCTGATAAAGCCTCCTCTCAATACAACCTAAAGTATGAGAGTTGTGGAAGAATGTGTAGAATTTTAGATACAGTGAGAGAAGTCAGTTTTCAGAGGACCAATTTATACATAATTTTGAAAAATCTCCTCATCTGGAATACTGGAATACAGGAATAGTCTATTTGATCTTCTGAACTCTCTGCCTATATTGTAGCTGCATTTAGTCTATTTAAACAGCGCAATGTTGCTGTATATTCAGTTTGTTGTTACCCACCTTCTCAGCTGACTCTGTCATTAAGACATCTGGGAATCATCTGAGCACTTGTACTCAGTACTCCATCAAAGCAACTGCAACAGATTTCTATTGGAAGATACCCAATGCCTAAATTGAACCAGACATATGTGGCATTACTCGTGCCAAAATATGCTGTAATCGGATTAACATTTTAACTCTCACCCAATAAGCTTCAGGGTCTTTTTTGCCTAACATCTTTTCAAAATTCCCAATCTTCTAAACTTCCAAATTCAATTAAATGGTATTATGCAGATAATTTAGTTGGTATACTGTAAAAAATACCTTCAAGACTGTTTCTCCCTGATGCACTGCCAAACTTATTTGTGAAAGCATATGTGTCATGTCATGGTAGCATTTCCTAGGTTCTGTATACATATTATAATGAAGGTTCTGTATCTTAAAACATCTTGAGTAAGTGTAAAAAAGAATTAACTCTGGAAATAGATAATTAAGGGCTTGTACTGAGTAGTATGGTCGGTGGTAAATCTAACCCAATAAACTGCCAGTGATTATACTTGGCTAAAGGTAACCAGATAAACATATCTGATTAATTTTAGAACAGGCGTATACCACAACTAAAATTGTGTGGCCAAACCAAAGTTGTAACCCCAGAATGTGCAGTTGATTGCTGCCTTATTTTTAACAGTGTATGCATTTTTAAAATCTAAGAGCTCAATATTCAGCGCTATTTAACCAGCCGGGAACGGCAGTTAAATAATGATTATCCGGCTAAATTTAGCAGACAAACAGACTGCCTAAATAGTAGTCCTATCATTGTTTGCTATTAACTTAACCAGCTAGTGCTGACTATTCACATAGCTAGTTAAGTTTGAGCAGGCCAAGAAAATAGGGAAATTCGGTGCCAATCACCAGAAACAGCTCAGCATTGAATATCCGGGGTCAGCGCAGGCAGCTGCAGCTAACCATGCTTTCTGCCACTGGCTGGATATCATGGCGTAAGATTTGTCTGGGTAACTGTCAGAAAACAGTTGGGTGGATAGATGGATGATTAGAGGAAATGATAGCTAAAGGAGTGGGTGATGGAGAGCTGAAAATCTAGTATATGGAGAGATTGGAGGCAATTCTATAAATGGATGCCTCCATTCAGGTGCCCTAATGCTGCATGGGTGCAAGCCTATTCTATCACGGCACCTGGACACTCAGATTCAATTATAGAATACTAGCATAACCCAGTGAGAGTGTGCCTTACATTTCAACACCTACAGTTATACCAGCCAGGCACCTAATAGCAGCATGGGTGCATGTAGTTTTCAGTGTTCTGTAAGTTCCATGCATAAGTGGAAGATGCAACCATACCCTCTCACGCTCTCCCCGTGTGAATGCCCCCCTTGAATTTACATGCTGTGCTACTTATATGCACCCTTACAGAATAGTCTTAGCTGCCTTGCTGCCACGTATCTGTGTAAATGTACATGTATCCACAAAAGTGACAGAATCCAGTATACTTATGTGTTTAAGTGGCATGTAGATGCGAGTACCCTGTTATAGAATCACCCTTATATTGGTCAAATTTGTCCATGGGAATAGTATTGAGGTATTTGTGTTAGTCCACATTTAAAGGTAATAAATAGAAATAAAACAAAACATGAAAAGAAAATATGATGATACCTTTTTTATTGGACTAATTCTATTTATTATCCATGGGAATACAAATTCATGATCAAATTGTATATGCAATTAAAATACGTTCCTGTAATATCTTTTAATAAGATCAGATATAAATGATATCTTTAAGTTTCTTGGTTGCTTGATATACCAGTTTACAAATAATCAATCACTCAAAGCAGTTTACAACTAAAATGTGACCTGTTGAGTGAAATGGTACCAAAAGTGGGTTATAAATATCAGAGATAAAGGCTATAAAAGTTTGGAAAGGCAACTTTCATTATGTACTATAGGGTCCATAGAATGGGACTATGCAATTTTTTCACAACTTTGATGTTTTTCATGTTCTAGAGCCTAAAACCTGTAGATACCTAAAGTGGGGTATGTGATTTCTGGGGTTAATTACTTTTTTATTGATGTTTCTCATTTTTTAAAGATGTATTAAGTCCACACCTGGAAGCTGAAATTTTGCAGGATTATGTAGTTAATATCCCTCTATCTTGTGGTATAAATACGTCACATACCCCACTTTTGGTACTTTTCACTCAACAGGTCACAAATGAAAACATAATAAGATAAGAATGAAAGAGGAAATCTTAGGTGACAGACAGGGAATAGACCTGGATCTCCTCAGTGAGCTGCTGACCTCAGAGAGGACCCATCAAAAGGTTTTTGAAAAATATAGGTATTTAAACCTGACCTAAATTTTAGATAAGAGGGCTCTGCTCGAAGAGCCAAAGGGAAAACATTCCATTGGGCTGGAGCAGTGCAGTATAAAGCCAATCATCGAGTTGAATGTAGGTATGAATGATAATCCAGATTGTCCATACCTTCAGTTTCAAATGCAGAGTGGAGGGCCTATGTTGGGATATCATGCACCATCAAAGATGTAAGGTAAGAGGAGTGTATGAAAAAGGACCTTATGGGTTAAAGTTAGGATTTTAAACTGAACTCTGAATTGTATTTATTTATTGCATTTGTACCCCACATTATCCCACCTTTTTGCAGGCTCAATGTGGCTTACAGAGTGTTGTTATGATGCAGTCATTACATGATCTTAAATACAGTCAATAATAAGCTGAAGGTAGGTGATTTAGTGCCGCTTAATAAACAAGGGGATAAGGTTGTTCAGGGACTGGAATTAGCAGTCTTTCAAGTAAACATGACACTATTAAGATGTCTAATTTAACTATCACCCACATGGATTATGGTCTAAAATTCAACATGTATTGTTTGATATACTCTCTTACTTTTCTTCTTTTTTTTTCCAGACTTGTTTCATTGGGAGGCTTAAATCTACATTTAGAAAACGATTTAGATATTAGCATGCAGCAATTGAAATTGCTTCAGTTCCCTTCGGCTGTTGAATTTTATACTGGTACAAAACCCATGCTAAGGGTCTTTCTTTGAATTAGATTGTCTCTTATCCATCTAATCTGATATCTAATTCTAATTGACAGTTGTTTTTATGGTCTGATCATTTTTAAAAAATCTTTTAATTTAAATATATCTGTGTCTAAGGAATTTTCTAGCCCTAAGCATGAGACTTTCCTAACTAGGGGAAAGATCGAAGCATATATATTGTGGCAATCATTTTCTGGTAGCTTGATGAAGAATTTTGAGGATCTGTATCAATTACTATCTAACTGCAATTGCTCAATACTCGGAATTTTCAGTCAGATTGCATCATTGAAGAAGAAATCTAAAAAACGGTTCCTTGTTATGATCAAAAATTATAGAAGCAGAAACAGGAAAGTCATCATTTAGAGAGACTATGGCAAAAGTCTAATAAAGAGAACCCCAAGCAATCTTGGAAAACATTGATGGCACAGTATAAGTCTAATGTAACTTTAGGTAAAAGATCTTATTATGCTGGTCTCACGAAATGCCTAGCCACCCACCTGGGGTTACCCCACAGCCACTTATATGGTCTATCCCCAGCACAGCTTAGGTTCGCCTGCTCGTGAGCTTTGAATATCTTTGCTGACACTGGTATCTCTCCCAAATCTTCCTCGGTGAAGATCGAAGCAAAGAGATAATTTAATCTCTTGACTATGGCTTTATCGTCCCTGAGTGCCCCCAGTCATCTAGCAGTCCAACTAATTCTTTTGCTGGCTTCTTGCTTTTAATATACCTTATTTTAATGTCAAACACTGTATTAGTGGTACAATCTTATATATTGTCACAATTTGATTACTGCAATTCAGTGTATGTTGGTCTTCCTAAAAAAACAATTGGATAGATTGCAACTTTTGCAACGTACAGCAGCTAAAATGATCTTTTGGCATATGAATATGACAGAGTTACTCAATTGCTGGTGGATCTACACTGGCTAATAGTGAATGCCAGGATTGTAAGATTTCCTGTTTGATTTGTAATTCTTTACAAGACTTGGCCTCAGTGTTTACTATATGGCTTACTTCATCCCAACTAACTATAACATTGAAGAACAGATGAACAATATCTATCTGTTTCCTCCAATTTATCATTTGGTTTCTAAAAGAAATTATGAAAGATCTTACTCATACCAGGCTAATTTACATTGGAAATCCCTCCTAAATGATCTTAGGTGAGAAAATTCCTATGCTATATTTCATAAAAACCTTATTTGTAACTGTTTATATCTATTTTTTTTTATTATGTTGTGCTTCTCGGTCTTATTGTAAAGTGCTGTGGACCTTTTGTGGGAACTTAGTGGTCTAGAAATGATAGATTATGTTAAATTAAATTCTGTTCCTGAAAGATGTCCCTCCATAGTGTTGCCTTCTTCTAATTTGTGATGTATAATTTTGTGCTTTTGTAGCTGTTAAGTTCAGTTATGCACTGTGTACTGGATAGAAAATCAGGCCATTCACAAGCTTCTATGTATATAGTTACAGTTATAGCTTTTATATTCCACTTTTGCCCCAAAATTCTTCTAAGTGGATAACAAGAGAAATAGTAGACCAACCAGCTTATAATCGAAAGTGATCGCCGGCCATCTTCCGACACAAATCGGGAGATGGCCGGCGATTTTTTAAAGGCGGCGAAATCGGTATAATCGAAAGCAGCATTTTTGACTGCATCGCCGCTTTCCCGTCGCTTCGCCGGCGAAAGTTCAAGGGGGCGTGTCGGTAGATTAGCAAAGGCGGGACATGGGCGGGCATGGGCATGGCTACCAGATTGCCGGCTTTCGCCGATAATGGAAAAAAAAAAGGCGACGTTAAGCAGTATTTCGCCGGCTTTACTTGGTCCTTTTATTTTCATGACCAAGCCTCAAAAAGGTGCCCCAACTGACCAGATGACCACTGGAGGGAATGGGGGATGACCTCCCCATACTCCCCCAGTGGTCACCAATCCCCTTCCAAACTAAAAAAATAAAATTAAAAACCTTTTTTGCCAGCCTGTATGCCAGCCTCAAATGCCGTACCCACCTCCATGACAGCAGAATGTGTGCTATCCTCCGACAGCCTTTCCCTGGTTGCAATGTGGCTCTCGGGTGAGTGTGACACCTTTTCTGTTAGGTGCCCTGCAAAGTCACATTAGCAATGCATTGTGGTGGGTGTAGGGTACTGGGCGCTACTCCCATGGTGCTTTTCCTCCCCTGCTAACTGGGTCAGAGTGTGCCCTGTTTTGTTTCCTGTTGTAGTCCATGCGGTAGTGGCCATTTTTGTAAGCCACTTTTAGATCCCTTTCCTGTGTTACCCACGTTAGAGAACTTAGTTCTTACCTTGCATGGTGCTGAAAGAGGGCATTGTACACCATTGTGCCAGCTCTGACCTACTGCTAATCTTAGTGCCAGGGGACTCTTTGCCAGTGGGGCACAACCTCTGATCTGCAGTTAACTGTGAGTAAACGTGCTTATTTCAAAAAAGGACTTTTTCAGATAGATTAGTGTTCAGGTGTGAACTGGTATGCCAAAGTTATACAGCAGCAATAAGTCCTAGAGGCTGTATGCAGGTCCCTGGAACAATTTTAGTGGGTGCAGTACATTTGTGGGTAGTGGGTTTGGGGGGGGGGGGGTTGGGGGGCTCAGCTCCCAAAGTAAGGGAGCTATGCACGTGGGAGCTTTTCTGAAGTCCAGCGCAGTGACCCCTAGGGTGGCTGGTTGGTGTCCTGGCATGTCAGGGGGGCCAGTGCACTAAAAATGCTGGGTCCTCCTACGGCCAAATGCCTTGAATTTGGCCGGGGTTTGAGATGGTCGACATAACTTTCCATTATCGCTGAAAAACAAACCCGGCCATCTCAAACCCGGCGAACTCCACAGCATTTGGCCGGGCTAAACCGTATTATCGAAAAAAAGAGATGGCCGGCCATCTTTTTCGATAATACAGTTCCGACCAGCTGTAGCGCCGCCGCCAACATAGATCACCGGCGATCTATTTGGCCGGCAACGTTCGATTATGCCCCTCCAAACTATCTAGGAATTACATAAAAATAATAATTAAAAGAAAAATACATTAATATTTCCTCAGGTGTCATGCCTTAATCCCTCCAGTGGACAGTCACTCAATTAGAGCACCTTTCTGTAATCTGGACATGACAAGTAGCGTGTCTAAATAACGAAGTCCATCTTTTTAGACATGAGCATCCATAGGTAGTCGATGACTCAGATGTTTAAGGAGGTTAAAGTGGGTTGGGGCTGGGAAGAGTCTAGTGCTTGGTGGATTAGAGCATGGCATAGCAAGTTTAGATCCTTGGGATTGCAACACCTATGTCAGCACTTTTGAACATAGCAGGGATGTACCCCTTTTTTATGTCCCTCTACCCCCTCCCATAACTCTGTTAATAATTGTAATAAGCAAGCGGAACTGATTCAAGAGGACTATTTACCAAAAAATATTGCCCCATTTCTCTCCTCCCTCCAGTATCTAGCATTGCCCCTATCTCTCTCACCTCCCACCATCATTCAGTCTCTTTTCTCCAATCCTTTACTATCCACTATTGCCTCATTTCTCTTCCCCTCACCCCACCATCCAGCATCACCTCAACTTTTTCTCTGTGCACCCCTTAACATCAACCACCATCAGCATTGCCCATCTCCTCTCTCTTCATCCTCCCAGTCATTCACTCCTTCGCCAGCACCTCTGCCGGGCCACTACTCAATAGTAAATAGAATCCACAACCTTCCCCTCCATATGTCTCACCCACTCCCTTACTTGCTCACTCTGTCTGCTGGGCCGCCAACTCTCTGACTCAGTAGCTGCAAAGAATGAGAAACTGTAGGACCATAGCCCTTTGTGCACTACGGGTGTATCCTGCAGAACCACTAGTGGAGCACGGAGGGCTATGATCCTGTGGTTTCTCATTGTTTACACCTACTGAGTTGGGGAGTTGGCAGCTGAACAGGTGAGGGAGTGGATGGGACGCATAGAGCGGAAAGTAGTGATTTCTTGAGAAGACAGCTATTTGGCAAGAGAGCAAGTGGCCATAGGAAGGGGAAGGTAGTGGTTGGGCTGGGGAGGCTTAACCTTCCCAGTCCTCTTATAGGGGCACCTATGTGGATGTCCCTTCCCCTTCTATGATTGGAGTTGGACATCCATATTTTGGGCCCTCTGTAGTCCCATCAAAAAGATGCCCAGATCATGCCCCCTCTCACCTTAATGTGGTCTAATGAAGCAAAAAAATTTATGTTATAGGAATTTGATAGAATACGATTTGTATATCTGTATAATTGTACGATATTTCCTTAAATGTTGTTTAATTTCCTCTTATGAATCATGGCTGTATTTCAATAACAAGTATTTTCTTGTTGTAATGTTTAAAATTAATAAACAAATTTAATAATTAATTGCCAAACCTTAGACCATTCTTCTAATTTCCGCAGATCCTTTTTCACGTTTTCCACTCCCTCCCCGGTGTCCACTCTGTTACAAATCTTAGTATCGTCCGCAAAAAGGCAAACTTTACCTTCTAACCCTTCGGCAATGTCACTCACAAATATATTGAACAGAATCGGTCCCAGCACCGATCCCTGAGGCACTCCACAACTCACCTTCCCTCCTCCGAGCGAATTCCATTCACCACTACCCTCTGGTTTCTGTCCGTCAACCAGTTCCTAATCCAGTTCAGGTCTTATCTTCAGCCTGTCCAGTTTATTCAAGAGCCTCCTGTGGGGAACCATGTCAAAAGCTTTGCTGAAATCTAAGTAGATTACGTCCATAGCACGTCCTTGATTCAATTCTCCTGTCACCCAGTCAAAGAATTCAATGAGATTCATTTGGCACGATTTCCCTTTGGTAAACCATGTTGTTTTGGATCTTGCAACTTATTGGCTTCCAGGAAATTTACTATCCTGTCCTTTAGCATCGCTTCCATTACTTTTCCAATAACCGAAGTGAGGCTTACCGGCCTGTAGTTTCCAGCTTCCTCCCTATCACCACTTTTATGAAGAGGAACCACCTCCGCTGTTCTCCAATCGCACGGAACCTCTCCCGTCTCCAAGGAATTATTAAACAAATCTTTAAGAGGACCAGCCAGAACCTCTCTGAGCTCCCTCAATATCCTGGGGTGGATCCCGTCCAGTCCCATGGCTTTGTCCACCTTAAGGTTTCCTAGTTGTTCATACACACTCTTTTCCGTGAACGGTGCTAAATCCACTCCACTCTCACATGTACTTTTGTCAGTCCATCTTGGTCCTTCTCCAACATCCAAAACAAGAATAGAGCTTCTAACATAACCACATTAGTAAACAACTCTTTCTGCAAGTAGGCATAATATTGAGTTATCACTTCTTTCAGCACATTTATCGAGTACCATAGGCTTTCCATCTCACTCACTCTTTTTCCATCCTTCCTATTCACCCTCATAAAATGCTGGGCCTCCATCAATTGTAAAAATTTTCACCAATAGATTATATTTCTCATGGACCTCACTAAAAGAAAATGTTCCTCATCTATAAGATGTTGGAATCTACTAATTTCCACCCTCTCCCACTTTCATAGACCCCCCCCCCCCCCTTTTTACTGGTTTAAATGAGGGTTCAATTTGTGTCATGGCAAGGCCAAAAACTTCTTTTCATATGTTTTTCAGTCTTTTCACTTCTTTCCATTCTCCTAAAAAATGCCTATTCTACGGATTCACTATCTTCCTCATCATTACCCCACCATATGACACCTATGGAAGATATTCTAGCTTTCCTTTTCATAGCTATCCTTGTTCTAATTGGAACCCTGGTTTGTCCTCCCCTACTTCCTAGCATAGAATATGTTTCATTTGTGCTACAAGATAATGCAACACAGGTAAGAAGTGCTAACCCACCCCGACCCTTTTACTTATTTATTTATTATTAATATTTCTATTTATTTTTGAGGTAGTGTTAAACATTAAGGAGGTAAGGACAATTGCTCCCTCAGTCATTCATGCAAACTCCGTCTCCAAATAAGGAATTAGCTGACATGCATGCTTTAGAGTAGATATAAGTTCTGACATCTAGTTTTTTTGTTTTGTTTTTCAAGTATATATATATATATATATTATTATTGCAAAGCTGGAAATAAATGCATATTTTTCCGGCATGCCCAAAACACACCCACAATATGCTGCAGATCTGGATGCATTAATAGCATCTTTTGAAAATAGCTATTTACATGTATACCACTATTTACACTTATCAAAGCCACACAAACTGTCTAAAATTTTGTTTTATTTATATATATACAAGTTGTGCTACATGCAGGAAGTTTCCAACACCAATTAACTGCTTCTCAACATTCTCTTTCTGGCCACACCTGTTCTTTCTTCCTTAAACACAGTACTCAAGAGCCATTCCATATTATTAGTCACTAGGTTTTATTAAGGTTTCAAACATTACAACACAGTCTTAGCTTCAGGTGCCTGGTTGGTACTGCCGGGTCCCCCAGGCTTATCTCCACTGGGGTTTTGGAGTCGTCGTTCTTGCTTCCACACCTTATTACTCTCTTTTCTACTTTTTCGTTTTAGAGCTCTGAGGCAAGTTTGTTCTCTTCAGTCTTCTTCACAGTTAACAAACAGTTCCCAAAGCAAACCCCTCAAAACACACAGCCCTGGCTTTTACTTCTCAACCATAAGGGCTGAGGCAGCCTCCTCCCTTGCTGTATCCTAAAACACCGGTCCTCCCCCAGGCTGCCTGTTCTGCATACATTCAGTCCCAGGGCCGCCGAGAGACTGAGCCGGGCCCGGGGCAAGGTCGACCCTGGGGCCCCCCACCTGCCAGCCTGCTGCGGCCCCCTCCCCAGTCACCTCCCTCTCCTGCTCTCAGGCCGCCGGTGCCGCAGTCCTCAGTCTCCATCCACCCACCCCCCAGCCTCATCAACAGCCCCCCTCTGTCCACCACTGGGCCCCCTGCATTCAAATCGGCAGCACCTCACCTCCATGTGAAAGCGGCAGATTGTCTCCCTTCGGGCCCTCGCAGAAACAGGAAGTTACATCAGACAAGGGCGGGACACAGCGAAGGCCCGAAGCGGCAGATTGTCTCCCTTCGGGCCCTCCCTGTGTCCTGCCCCTGCAGAAACAGGAAGTTACATCAGACAAGGGCGGGACACAGTGAGGGAAGACCCGAAGGGAGGCGATCTGCCGCTTTCACACGGAGGTGAGGCACTGCCGATTTGAATGCAGGGGGCCCGGTGGCGGACGGAGGGGGGCTGTCGACGGAGCTGAGGGCAGGCAGGTGAGACCGGGGACTGAAGCGTTGGCGGCCTGGGAGCAGGAGAAGGAGAGAGACCCCGGAGCATGGCCCCCCTTGGAGGCCCAGGCCCGGGGAATTTTGTCCCCCCTGCCCCCTCTCTCGGCGGCCCTGTTCAGTCCTTAGACAACAGAAAGACTCCCAGAGGCCCAATTCAAACTTATCTTCTTTGTTGAATTTCCTCCTTCAACTTCAGGGCTATTGCTCACCCACTTCTGGTCTCAGGCTGCCCTTCCCTCCAGGGGCTTACACCATCTGGTTCCACCACTTCTTGACTGAGCATCTATTTCAGGGTTCTTCTTGCTCCGGGCTAGAGAGCAAACTTACCCCCTTCAAGCTTTTTGTGTTCACTGCTTCCTGGTTAGGAATCTACTTCAGGGTCTTCCTTACCCCAGGCTAAATGACCCGTTTCCTGGACAAGGGCTTGCTCTGGGGTCTTCTATCAAAGCTGGGAGGGAGCCCCCTTCTCTCCCTCTCCTCCCCGTGTCTGGCATCATCTGTCTCTCTCTGGGTTGGGCTGCTTCACTGTGGGAGTTCTCCAACCCCTCCCCTGGCCCCTCCTATTTGTGAGTGGCAGCTAGAGGGTTTGGAATAACTGGAACCTACTTCCTATTGAGGTATCTTTCCTGTTGCTAAGACACACTCCAATTCCCTCTATTTCCAGGATTCCAGCCCATATTTTCTTCTTCCCTTCTGAGCCCATATTCCTTCTTGAAGATTCTGTGTAACATTCCAAATGGAGGACACAGGGTTCTAAGCCTTAAGACCATGGTCTGACCACACCTGCATGCCTGAAAGCTATCGAAGCAATGCATATCCAGGTACTATAGGTAACATTACCTTTTTCTCATCTTTAACCTCTAGCCTATTTGCAAATATGGCATCCTTCCTCACATTTTCTTTAGTAAATAATTATATTACATTAGAAAAGGAGCATATATAGGATCATTTTATATTGAATGTCTTCCCATTAACTGCCAGATTCTATAGTATGCACCCAAGTTGTGCATGCAAATTAATTGATAAATAAGCCCTTAACTAGCAAAAATTAGGAACTAACAACCAATTATTGCAGTTAATCGGTATCAATTAGGATTTGTGTGCAATTTTATAAGACTCAGCGCCTAACTCTCATAGAACATAGCTGAAAAGGGGCTTTCCAAAATGTTGCACATGGAATTACAGAATACTGCTTTACTGTGCCTAATTTAGTTGCCAGCATTTACACCAGGTTTTAGCAGGTGTAAGTCCAGCACCCAAAAATTAAGCACAGGATCCGTGCTAAACGCTATTCTATATAAGACATGTGCCCTTATAGAATAGTGCTTAGTGCTCAATTTTCAGGGCCAATTTATTTTTGGCTGGTTTAAAAAATACTGGCTAAATTGATATTCAGACTTAGCCGGTTATCTATAAATGGGCCAAAATATCCTATGTTTTCACACGGCCAGATATGGCTGCTAATCCGGTTTTAAAAATCGGTGGATAGCCGGTTATATCAGGAGATATAGCTGGCTATCTGCTAGCCACTAAGTGGGGATATTCAGTGGAGGATAGCTAGTTATCCCCTGCTGAATATTGGTGGATAGTCAGTTAAGCATTATTTAACTGGTCAGCAGCCATTCTGGTCAGTTAAATAGAACTAAATATGGGGGGGGGGGGGGTCTGTGTTTCTGTTTGAAACTTGGCTCTTATTAGTTTTAGCTTCAGGTTGCTTGGTTTTTAGAAGGTCAGCCCTGGAGAAATGGAATACTTGTTCTTGTAATTCATCCTTTACGAGTGAAGATTGTAGGTCTTTGATAATTTTAGCTACAAAGGATTAATCACTAAGGGGTCCTTTTACTATGGTGTGCTGAAAAATGGCTTGCAATAGTGTAGGTGTGTGTTTTGGGCACGCACAGATCCATTTTTCAGCACACCTGCAAAAAATGCCTTTTTTTAAATTTTTGCTGAAAATGGACACGCGGCAAAATAAAACTTGGCGCATATACATTTTGGGTCTGAGACCTTACCGCCAGCCATTGTCTTACTAATGCATGAATTAAGGTCTTTTCTTCCCCCCTTTTTGCTTCTAGTCCCCAGTTCCAATCATGTTCTCTATTTCCAAATGAGGGTCAATGAGTACCAGCACAGCTGATTTTAGTTGCCAGTGCAAAACCACATTGGTGGCCAAAACATAGGAGCCCTCAAACTGGTGTCCACATTACTTGTCTATATATTCTTTCAAAAGTCTGGTTTATGGCAATGGCTCTCAACTTAGTCCTTGGGGCATACCCAGCCAGTCAGGTTTTCAGGATACCTATGTAAATATGCATGAGATAGATGTGCATGTGATGGAGGCAAGGTGTGTAAATTTATCTCATATATATTCATTGTGGGTATCTTGAAAGTCTGACCAGCTGTGAGTGTCCTGAAGCCATTGATGATAACTCCTGTTTTAAAATGGTGGTAATATTTGCTTGAGATAACACTTCTCTGTGGCTTTCCACTATAATTCAAGGTTGGTAATTTCATAAGGTCCATGTAGAATGTCAGTCCTAGATTATCACATAAGGTACAGAAAAACAACCCCATGAAACATCACTGTAGAGATTTTGTGACCTTTGTTCCATATTTTGTCATGCTCTATGAGCAGGTTTGGGCCACGAGCCTAACTCCTTTTGCTGGTATCTAACCACTGTTCCTTTTGTTAGTGTAAAGGAGAAAGGAGGGTTAGAAAAGTCAAGAATGTTTTCATTAGTGTAGAACATGGTGATCTACTGTTCAATACAAATTTGGCATTTTAAACAAAGTTATTTTCCAAATTAAAAAAGTCAGATTTTTTCTGTCATTTTTGGGCTGAACAAAATGTTTTAAACTAACTTCAAGTGGTAAACACACACTGACAGGATACTTTTGGCCAAAAGGTCATGCAGATTTAATAAATATGTTTGAAATATTTAGTTTCTAAAAGCTATACTAAACATTTTGAAATTCCACCTTCTTTGCTGTGTCATGTCTTCTGAGTATTGGACTTTAGATTATGTCCTTGATAAGATATGGCATGAACAAGGCCATAAACGATATAGGGGGAAATTCTAATTTGGCATCTCATTGTAGGCAATCTAATGCCGCACGTTGAATACCAATTCTATAGCAGAATCTGGGCACCAAGAAGCTTTTATAGAATAATTAGCGTAAACTGGCATTGGCATACCTAAATGTAGACACCACCATTTACACTATGTCTGTGGCAGGGGTAGCTGTTGACGCCTAAGTTCACAAAGTGACGCATGTTAATTTACAGCAGTGTTTCCCAAGTCCAGTCCTGGAGTACCCCTTGCCAGTCAGGTTTTCAGGATACCCACAATGAATATGCATGAACTTGATTTGCATACATTACCTCCATTATATGCAAATCTCTTTCATGCATATTCATTGTGGATATCCTGAAAATCTGACTGGCGTGGGGTACTCCAGGACCAGACTTGGGAAACACTGACTTACAGTATTCTGTAAGTTATATGTATAACCAGGAGACCCGCCATATCCCATGGATATTCCGCCTATATGTACACCCACCTTGCATTTACATGCTAATGGGGAAATTCCATAAGCTGGCACCTAAGTAAATAGCACTCAGATGTGTCAAAGGTGCCATTGATTGACAAACAGCTACGTGCACTAGGCACTGTTCTATAAAGTAGCTATAGTGCCTAATTGCAAGGGTGGAGACGCATGAGCAGGCTATAGATGTGTCTCCCAGTTATGTGCATACCTCCAAATTCTATATATGGTGCCTTAAGTTGTGCTTGTTAATTTGGCCACACGGACAAATTGCGCACACAACTTAATAGATTAACAACTTTCCTTTTTAGAATAGGCCCCAAATTGATACCTTTGTGGTGCCTAAAGATAGGTGTCCCTTTATAGAATTACTCTTAGTGCTGTTTTGTTATAACGGGTTTGCTATATAGATTCTGAGTAGATTTCAGGGTTTTTAGACCTTCCTCAAGCCCTCCTGTAAAGTGTTGCCCAAAACAAGCACATTTACAAAACCTATGTGTACCATATGGCAGACGCCGACTTCTTTGTAGTGACATCCATCGGTGAAAGACCTTGCTGGTCCAGATAGATCTGTAGAGCATCTGGGTTATCAAAAGATTTGGTAATATTGTTAATGGTAATTTTCAATGTTGCAGGAAAAAATAACCCATATCCAAAAATATCCATAAGAAAAAGTGGGTAAAGATGTAAAGGGAGGTGACAAGACTTTTTTCAGATATATTGGAGAAAGGAGAAGAGATAGGAATGGAATTGTGAGACTGAAAAATAATGAGAATGGCTATGTGGAGAGTGATGAAGATAAAGTGAACATGCTAAACAATTATTTCTCTTCGGTGTTCACAGAGAAAAATCATGGAGAAGGACCGCGGTTGGCTGCCGAGGGAATGTCTGGGAATGGAGTGGATACTGCGCCTTTTACGGAAGAAATAGTTTATAAACAGCTGGAGAATCTGAAGGTGAACAAAGCTATGGGATATATCCCAGGATACTGACGGAGCTCAGAGAGGTCCTGGCGGGACCTCTTAAAGATTTATTTAATAGATCTTTAGAGACAGGAGAGGTTCCACGAGATTGGAGTCGAGCGGATGTGGTCCTTCTTCACAAAAGTGGAGACAGGAAAGAAGTGGGAAACTACAGACTGGTAAGTCTCACGTCGAAGGTAGGAAAAATAATGGAGTCGCTGCTGAAAGAAAGGATAGTTAACTTTCTAGAAGCCGATGAGTTACAGGACAAGGCAACATGACTTTACCAAAGGAAAATCCTGCCAAATGAATCTTATTGACTTTTTTGATTGGGTGACCAAAGAACTGGATGAGGGACGTGCACTAGATGTAATCTACTTGGACTTCAGCAAAGCCTTTGATACGGTCCCCCACAGAAGACTCGTGAATAAGCTGAAAGGGTTGTACTTAGGACTGAAAGTGGTGAACTGGATAAGAAACTGGTTGACCGACAGGTGGCAGAGGGTGGTGGTAAATGGAATCTGCTCAGAGGAAAGGAAGGTGAGCAGTGGAGTTCCTCAGGGGTCGGTGCTGGGGCCTATTCTGTTTAATATATTTGTGGGAGATATTGCTGAAGGGTTGGAAGGAAAGGTGTACCTTTTTGCGGATGACACGAGAATAGCCAATAGAGTGGATACCCCGGAGGGAGTAGAAACGATGATAAGGGATCTCCGAACATTAGAGGAATGGTCGAGGGTCTGGCAGTTAAAATTTAATAACAATCTGTAAACACGAGGGAATATTGCTTTGTAACAGAGTACTGAAATATATAAAACTTATACAGCAAATGTACTCCGATTATGAATATACAAAAACTTTTTAATGTCAACACTTACACATACACTATGAATCACCACAAGTTTTGCAAAGTTCACATGTACCCATGTCCCATACCCTCTTATGCCCTCTCAATGGATTAACCAACAGTCAATACTAGCAGTGTTATCGTTTATTTAACTGTAGTTGACCATCAACCAGATCTCATGGTTGTCCCATATCACGATCAAAAGCAAATCATAAACCGCTGCTTGTGTCTTTAATGTCAATCAGAAATTCCAACGGGAACTTCCCTCATGCCGGATTGTCCAAGCTTCCAAGGCCGCTTGCACTTAACTGTTGTGTTGGAACAGGTGCTGTCCATCAATTATATCTGCACCTCAATCGCATGAGTAGTGGATCACCTTGGCTGGGACTGGAGCTCGACAAAACCATCAAGCCATGCTGGTCAGCTATGATATATTCAATACCGTTCCTCAATGCAAGACCGCGTTTCTGATTTCCTTCATCAGGAGGAACTATGTCTCTAGACCTGAAAATAAATGAAAACGTAACCATACCCAACCTATTACCATACAATTTTAATCTTAACCATACATTACTTATAATACTTATCATGGCTGCTTACCTTTGAGAGTAGCATCTAAGCGGGGTGGCCTTAGCACCGCCCTCCAACGTCACTAACACTAGCACAACTACCCTTTCCACCAATCACAGACAAATCCATTCTACCTCAAGATTAAGAGCTCTGGGAGACACCGTATCCCACGAGAAAATAAAATGTTGTTCAATTGTAAATAATTGGGCACTTGCGTCTCCCCCTCTAATGGGGGGGGGGGGGGGGGCAACTTGTACAAGCACAAGACATTTCAGATCTTTAATAGTGTGTCTTCATGCAACCCAATGGGCCACCAATGGTGCCTCTCTTTTTTGAATTCTAAAATTGCTGATATGTTCAGCCAGTCGTTATTTTAACTGTCTTTTAGTGTGGCCAATATAATATAATTGGCAAGGACAGAATATGCAATAAACCACTCTTTCACTTTTGCAAGTAGTGTTAGAATGCAAATAGAACTGACGGGTGGACCCAAGGATACTAATTCGATCAGTGGAGACCAAATGCTTACAATAAACACATTTCCCACATAGGGGAATGATGGCCATTGTAATCTTGAGGACTTGTCCTTTTAAGTAACTCCCTCAAATTTGACCTGCGATGGTATGCTATCTTCGGGTGCTCGTTAAATTCCGGATGAACAGACAACACATGCCAATATTTATGTATTAAGCATCCTATATTGGGGGCCTGGTAGGAGAATGGCAATATGCAAGCCAAAAGTTTTGTTGAAGTCTCATGTTTAGGTAAAAACAACCATGATCTATTTGTATATAAAACCCTTTTATATGCTCTCTTATGGACCCTCAAAGGGTACCCATGTTGTATAAACCGGTCCATCATTTGCCTAGATTGACTTTTAAATTCTTGAGTAGAGGAGCACAAGCGGCGCAACCTCAAAAACTGACTGACAGGAACAGCCCTTCGTAACGCTACATGATGGCTACTAGAATAATGAAGCAGGGTGTTCCTGTCGGTCGGCTTTCTAAATATAGTGGTCTCAAAACCCGCACTGTCTGTTTTAATAATGCGGATATCTGAAAAATCAATAGCTTGCGTCACAACCCAGGTTGTAAAACATGTTTGTACTGTGGGGAGGTATACACATGGCGCTGTTCGAACCTTGTCATATATAGGCAGGCTAATGAGGGCGCTACAGTCGCCCCCATTGCCACGCCCCGTTTTTGTGTATAAAACTTGTTTTGAAATTCAAAATAGTTATGGCAGACTACCCAAGACAATAATTGGCGCATCACCACAATTTTCGATGCTACAATGCCAGTTTCAAGAAAATAATCACATACAGTTTGGATAACCCCCTCCTGGGGCAAATTGGTGTATAAAGCGACTACGTCCAAACAAACCATATGAAAATTAGCATGGTCAATTAAACTGTAATCGATTGCTTCCAACATTTGAATGAATTGAGAAGAATCACGAATGTAAGATTCTGCTCGATAGACAAATTTTCTCAAAAAACTATCCAAATATTTAGAAAGAGGTTCTAATACAGAATCACGAGTTGATACTATCAGGCGTCCGGGAGGATCCACTGTGGATTTATGGATCTTGGGCACAAAGTACATGTAAAGTATTTTTGGATTAGGGTGACACAAAAATCGTTGTTCACCTATGGTCAAGACGCAGTCCAATACAGCCCTATTAACATATTCATTAATACTCCGTTTCAAATCGTCTGTAGGATCCATCTCCATAAGTTCATAATACTCAGACTGTTGAAGTTGACGTAAGCCCTCTGTAATATATTTATGTGAGTCCATAACCACAGTGGATCCTCCCTTATCCGCCCTCAGGATAGTTATTTGTGTATTATTTGCCAATTGCCCAATACTTTTACGTTGACTAGTTGACAGATTGCTGCCTTTATATCTCTGATTTTTTTCGGTCTGAACCAGATCCCTCAATATAAGCTTTTGGAAGGTTGCTATGGATGGATCAATTTGACCTGGGGACCCACCTAGATATATGCCCCGTCCGACTCCATTTTACATCTTCACTAATACCCGTTTGAGTTGTTTTTTATTCTACTGGCATTTCCTGTGATTGTTCTGGTATTCTTAAAAAAGAGTTAGGGAGCATAGAGTCCAAATCATGTGTTTTATCGCTTGACATTACATTCTGTCTGTCCCGTCCCGGGCCCTTACCTGGGGGCCCACAGCGGGGGGCGAAGACGGACGGAGGCCGCAGGATCCGGGGCGGCGAAGACGAGCCGCCGACGGGGCCGACGCTGCCGCGGGCCGCTCCGAGGCCGGCGAACCGCTGGAGCGAGCGCCGGCCTCGGAGAAGGGGATACGCCGGCCAAGATGGCGGCGCCGGCGTCGTCGTCTCCCTCGCTGGAGCGGACCAGTGAGCCAGCCCCGCCTACTCGCGCCGGATTGGCGCATTAACAAGGAGACCCCGCCCGCCGAGCAGGCTGGCCAATCCAGGCCTCCCTTGCCCGTCTAGGCCGGGGGGATTGGCTCCAGCTGCCTGAAGGGGAGGGACGGGCGGGGGATTTAAACAACGAAACGGGAAGAGTCCAGTGCTTCCGTTTCGTTCATCAGAAGCCCACACAGTGGATCAGAGACTGTGTCCTCTTCAGCTAGCTGTCCTTGATAGCCACCTTCAGAGACTGTGTCCTCTTCAGCTAGCCGTCCTTGCTAGCCACCTTCGGAGTCTGTGTCCTCTTGAAGCTAGCCGTCCTTGCTAGCCACCTTCAGAGACTGTGTCCTCTTCAGCTAGCCGTCCTTGCTAGCCACCTTCAGAGACTGTGTCCTCTTCAGCTAGCCGTCCTTGCTAGCCACCTTCGGAGTCTGTGTCCTCTTCAAGCTAGCCGTCCTTGCTAGCCACCTTCAGAGACTGTGTCCTCTTCAGCTAGCCGTCCTTGCTAGCCACCTTCGGAGTCTGTGTCCTCTTCAAGCTAGCCGTCCTTGCTAGCCACCTTCAGAGACTGTGTCCTCTTCAGCTAGCCGTCCTTGCTAGCCACCTTCAGAGACTGTGTCCTCTTCAGCTAGCCGTCCTTGCTAGCCACCTTCGGAGTCTGTGTCCTCTTCAGCTAGCCGTCCTTGCTAGCCACCTTCGGAGTCTGTGTCCTCTTCAGCTAGCCGTCCTTGCTAGCCACCTTCGGAGTCTGTGTCCTCTTCAGCTAGCCGTCCTTGCTAGCCACCTTCGGAGTCTGTGTCCTCTTCAGCTAGCCGTCCTTGCTAGCCACCTTCGGAGTCTGTGTCCTCTTCAGCTAGCCGTCCTTGCTAGCCACCTTCGGAGTCTGTGTCCTCTTCAGCTAGCCGTCCTTGCTAGCCACCTTCGGAGTCTGTGTCCTCTTCAGCTAGCCGTCCTTGCTAGCCACCTTCGGAGTCTGTGTCCTCTTCAGCTAGCCGTCCTTGCTAGCCACCTTCAGAGACTGTGTCCTCTTCAGCTAGCCGTCCTTGCTAGCCACCTTCAGAGACTGTGTCCTCTTCAGCTAGCCGTCCTTGCTAGCCACCTTCAGAGACTGTGTCCTCTTCAGCTAGCCGTCCTTGCTAGCCACCTTCAGAGACTGTGTCCTCTTCAGCTAGCCGTCCTTGCTAGCCACCTTCAGAGACTGTGTCCTCTTCAAGCTAGCCGTCCTGGCTAGCCACCTCCAGAGACTGTGTTCCTCTTCCTGCTAGCCGTCCCTGCTAGCCCCCTTCCGAGACTGTGTTCCTTTTCTGCGCTAGCTGTCCTTGCTAGCTGCCCTCTTGAGACTGAGTTGCTGACTACCAGCCAAGCCGACCGTCACCCCGCGGTTCCAGCAGTCCTGCTGGCCACCTGCAGCTGAGGGCTCAACCCTCGGTGAACGGCGGTCGCCGCGGGTGAAGATTCGGGGTGCGCGGCGGTCCTCGGAGGTCTTACCAGGCCTCAGGGAACCTAAGGGCTCACCAACAACCACAACAGGACACTGTCGATATGATCTATTTTTTCTATTATCCTCATCCCTAGAGGAATCGTTGGATGACAGCTTAAAATTTACTTTCCTGCCTCTCGGTCTTATTCTCCTTCCCCAGCTACGCTTATCCATCCAACTATATACACGTACCCCTTGGTATAATCGTATTCGTCTCTCCGATATTTATTAACTTTTACAGCTCTTTGTTCAATGCGATATTGTTCAATTTTCAAATTATGGACATTCTGTTGTCTCGCATTGAGGAAACAAAATGGGAGCTGGGCAGACTTCTACGGTCTACGCCCTGATTGTGACTGAATAGATAGGGATGGGCTGGAGTGTAAATTTTAAGGGGCTTCGATGTTAGCTTAAGAACTTAGTACAAGAACAGTACTGGGCAGACTTCTACAGTCTGTGCCCTGAGAAAGGCAAGGACAAATTAAACTCAGGTATACATATAAAGTATCACATACCATGTAAAATGAGTTTATCTTCTTGAGCAGACTGGAAAACTCTTTTTATTGGAAAAAACTAAAAACAAATAACATACAAATCAAAAACAAGCCCCTAGCTATACACAGTCCTCCTATCTATGTACACACCCTCCCCTCCTCAATACTACAGTGGAAACTGTGTATTAGAAAAACCCAAGAAAAAAAAACCGGACATGCAAATCAAACCCCAGGCTCCTAGCTAGACATGGTCTGCCTATCTATGTACACCCCCTCCTCAATAATACAATGGATCAACCCCCCCCCCCCCCCGACCCCCCACAACCCCTTCAGACAACTGGCACACAATCCCCTGGGAAGCATGTCCCCTCATGGTGGCTTAAGCCTCACGTGTTTCCACCACCTCGAAGCCACCCCCACCCCTTTTTCCACCCTTTCCCACTTTGCCGCTTCCTGCACCGCCCTTACCACATCCCAGCTGACTACCTCCGCCGGCCGGACCTCCTGGTACAGGGACACCCTGCAGCGCGCCATCCAGAGGCAGTACCGCAATATCACCGAAATCAGAAAGCGTGTTACCGGATCCCCGCGTCCCCCTCCACCCTCTGGGCCGTACACCCAGTCCGCATAGCTGTAGTTGCGGAAACTGGGGATCTGCAGCAACGAGGAAACCCGGTCAGAGACCTGGACTGTAAATGGGCACCTCACCAGGAAATGCTCCATCGTCTCTTCAGTTCCAGCACATTCCTCCCGTGGGCACCCTCTATCCCGCACATTGCGATATTTCAAATTTCCTCGGACGTACAGTCTACCGTGAAAGGACAGCCACGCCAGGTCTTTATACTTCACCGGGATGCGGTTCGAAGCAATCAACCGTAACCCCTGCTGCATCCGTGGGGCCGGCGCGTCCCTCAGCGCCAGAGGAGCTGAGAACACCTGCGCCCGTACTCTGTCCATCCAGACCCCCCGTTGTCCTGCCTTCACCTCCCCCACCGTCAGCCCCCACACCCTCACCAATTTCACTAGGGTCTTGCAATAACTCACCCCCCCCGGGGCCCCCCTTCGCAGTGCCACTACCCTCCCCCCCTCCCGCCATAGGTCCCAATATCTCGGCCACCACTGCAGGACACTCCTAGCCCACCCCGGTGGCTCCCGCCCTACCGCCCTCCCCAGATTGAACTGCAGGAACAAAGCGCTGAAAAACAGGACTGGGTTTATCATGCCCACCCCCCCTCCCTCCTAGGCAGATAGGTAACATTCCGTTTTACCGGATTCGTCCTGTTGCCCCAGAGCAGCCGGAAGAACACCCCATACAAGGCCGCGTACTGGCTCTCCGGCAGCAAGCAGATGTAACTGACGAACAGAAACAAAGGAACTAAGTGTGCCTTGATGAGCTGTACCCGCTCCCCCATGGTCATTTTCCACCCCTTCCATCTATCCACCCTCCCCTTCACTTCTTGGAGACACCTATCCCAGTTGTAGAGCCTATAATCCCCCTTCTCGAAATATATTCCCAAGACCCGTATACGTTCCACAGCTGTAGGAAACCTACCTCCCAACTCAAATTGCAGCCCCTGATCCCCAACCCACAGGCTATTGGACTTTTGAAAATTGACCTGCGACGCTGTTGCCTGCGAGTATTCCTGGATCAGGTTCTGCAATCTACCTCCCTCCCTCTGGTCCGCTACCCACACTGTAACGTCATCTGCATACGCCACGACCCTTAACTGGTTATTGTCCCCCACCTCCACCCCTTCCAGCCCCTCCGCCCCCCCCTTCTCCAGCCGTCTTATAAAAGGGTCGATGGCGTATGCATACAACAGCGGGCTGAGTGGGCACCCCTGTCGGACCCCTGCCCCTACCTCAAACCCCTGCCCTCTCCACCCGTTAACCAGGGGGAAACACCCCGCATGCCGATAAAGTAGCTGTAATTGCTCTATCCAGCCCTTCGGAAACCCATAGCGCTCCAAAATGCTCCATAGGACACCCCACTGCACTCTATCAAACGCTTTTTCCTGGTCGAGTGTTACCAACAGCCTACCATGCCCTCCCACTCTACTGCGTTCTACCCCCTCCCGCACCCACGCTGCCGCTTCCAAGACCCCTCTCCCTTTAACCCCACATGCTTGTGAGGCTGCCAGCAAATCCCCAGACACCTGCCTCATTCTCTGGAATAGCATTCGCGCAAAAATTTTCCGATCTGTATTAAGCAGTGCTATAGGCCGCCAGTTGGCCAGCATCGCCGGGTCCTTCCCCTTACTTAGTAGGATAAGAGCCGCCTCCGTCAGGGACCTAGGCAAGGAACCCTCCAACTGGGCTGCCCCCCATACCCTCACCAGGATCGGCACCAGCTGCTCCTTAAAGGCCTGGTAGAACTCAGTTGTTAGCCCATCCGGCCCCGGTGAAGTCTTCCTGTGGAGCGCCCCGATGGCTTCCTCCACCTCCTGTTCTGTCCACGGGTTCAAGAGGGCCTGAAGCTGGGGTCCCCCGTGACCTATCCCCGGGGTTTCTTCCACATAACACTCCATCTGCTCTATATCAATCTGCTGGGCTGAAAGGAACGCCGCAAAGTGGTCCCTCACTGCCCCCAGAATCCCCTCCCTGGTGTCCTGCAGGACCCCCTGTGCGTCCCGTACCCCCTCCATCACCCTGCGCGCCCTCCGCTCCCGGCAGCATGCGAAGGGGTCCGGGCTACACATTTTCCCGAAGTCCCGCTCGTACACCAAGGAGGTGTAGCGGTTGTACTGTACCTGTTCCAGGAGTGCTTGGAGATCATGTATTTCTTCCTCCCTCCCCCCTTGTGAAATCAGTGTGTCCCTCTTTTTCTTTATCGCCATGCCCAATTTTGTCCTTTCCCTCCCCTCCCTTCTCGCCTGTCTGAGAAAGAATCCCCGCGTTCGTCTTTTCACTGTATCCCACCACTCCCCCAATGACTGAAATGCCCCCTGCACTGACACCTGATCTTCCAAAAACCGGCGGTACTCCTCCCGCACCTGCTCGCTACCTAACCACTTTAAATTTAGTCGCCATAGCCCCCTCCCTGGCCTCTGCGCTGCCGCCCCCCCCCCACCTGAAGGAGGACCATGTGGTGGTCTGAAAAGTCCACGTCCACGGTTCGTGGACCCCCCAGACAAACCCCCTTCTTTACCAGGAATCTATCGATTCTACTTTTACACTGCCCTCGAAAGAACGTGAACCCCTCCTGTTCCTCACAGAAGGCCACATGCGCGTCTACCAGCTCCGCCTCCCGCATGATCCCTGCCAGCCTCACCCCGTCATAGCCCACCTGTACCGATCGTCCCCCACTATCCTTTTTCCGCAATATGGTGTTAAAATCTCCCCCCCAGACTACTTGGCGCGAAGTGTATAGGTAGGGCTTGATCTTCCCAAAGAGGAGCACCCTTTCCTTCTTGCTTTGGGGCCCATACACATTCACCACCCTCAGTGCTCTATCCTCCCAAATCGCATCCACAACAAGACATCTCCCCACCCCCAGCTCCACCACTCGCTGAATATTCACCTGGTGGGACTTAAATAAGATCCCCACCCCACCATACCTCTCCCCCCCCAACCCCCACACCGAGGGACCCCACTTCCAGGCCCGCCTTGCCCGCCTGATCACCTCAATGGACCGCAGCCGAGTCTCCTGGAGCAGGAAGCAATCTGCTTGGACCCTCGCGAACCAGTCATACGCTAAACCCTGCTTCTTCGGAGAGGCGATGCTGGCCACATTCAGCGTGGCAAATGTCAACACTAAGCCTGCCATCCTCATTGCGAGTCACGGGTCTGCTCACTCCCAACTTCTTTCCTTATCTCCTGGGATACCCCCTTCTTACCCTGAAGCAGGTCCTCTGCTATGCGGTCTACATCATCCCCTGCCACATCCCCCTCCCCCCCCTGCAGCCGTCCTGTCTGCACCTTACCCCCACCTCCCCCTTTCTCCCTTCCTTTCTTCTTTGCTCTATCCGGACCCACCCCCTGATCCCTCCCTCTCCCCTCTTCACCCCCACCCCCTACCTCCTCCACCGAGTCCTCCACCTCCCCCAAGTCCTCCAAGTCCTCCAGATCCTCCTCTAGCTCCACTCTGTCCCCCCAAGCCTGCACTTGGGCCTTCACCACCTGCCCAGCCCCCTCAGCTTTCCTCTTACTCCCCTTTCCCCTCCCTCCCTCCCTTCCCTCTTCCTCCTCCCTCACCCCTCCCCCTTCCCCCAGAGCCTTCCCGCCCTTCTTCCTACCACCAGTACCCTCCTCCAGTGCTTCCTCATATTTCCGTTTGCCCTCTCCAATCCCCCCTGCCGCCCCCTCTTCCTCCATTAACTCCACCTCTTCTCCTTCCCCCTGTTCTTCCTCCTCCCTCCCAACCTCCCTATCCTCCTCCTCCTCCTCCAACACCTGAAATCTGTTCCCCCCCCTCTTCCCCTGCAGCGACCCCTCCCTGCCCACCCCTAGTTTCCCCCCCCTCCGAAACTTCCCTTTCCTCTGTGGCACTTGTACCCACTCCCCCTCTCCCCCCTGCTCCCCTCCTGACCCAGCCCCCTGCCGCCCCCCCTCCTGCATCCCCTCCTTCTCCCCCCCCTTGCCCCTCCCTGCCTATCACCCCCTGCCCTATCCCCTCCTCCATTACCCCCCCTCCCCGTCCCTTCCCCCACATATCCCACTCGTTATGGGCCGCCCTAGGGCAGTTCCGATATGCATGGCCTAACCCGCCGCAGAGGTTGCACCTGATCGCGGTGCAGTCCTCTGTGGCATGCTGATCCCCGCATCTTCCACACTTTACCACTGGGCATGACATGCTGAAGTGCCTAAACGAACCACATCTGAAGCACTGCCGCGGCTGCCCCTTGTAAAAGCACAGTATCCTGTCACGACCGATAAAGGCAGCCGAAGGAATGTGCTGGACCACATGGCTCTCCTGTCTCAATTTGACCAGGGCTCCCCAACCTCCTGCCCAAACCCTGCTTGGATCCGGTAACTTTGTAAGTGGGGATCTCAGCTCCGCGTACCTCTGTAGCCAGTAGGCTAAATCTGCCCCAGAGATAGACTCATTTCTCACGAGCAGGGTGATCTGCACCAGGTCCGGCTTGCTGACTGGAATGGCCCTGAGGTCCCGCCACTCCCCCTTTCCCCTCACCCCCTCGTACCTTTCCCAGAATATTTCCATCCCCCTCTGGGTCATGAAGCTCAAGTCATATTCTGGGATGTTGATGGGGTGTATACACGCGTAAAAGTCCTCGGGTATAAACCCCATCCCCATCACCAGCCTCAAGACCCGATCCCTGGAGGGCATTGCCCCCTCCCCTATCCATTTGAGCTGTACCACATTTCGCCGCTTAGGCAGCTGTCCACCCCCTGTCCCCGCTCCCCCCCAACCCCTCCCTGGGCCCTCAAAACCACCCGATCTCCCCCCCTCCCTCCTTCCCCCTCCCTGGACTACTGCCGCAAAGGACTTGGACCCCAGCCCCCACCGCCCCCCCTCCACACTTGTTCCAGCCCTTCCCTCTGCCTCCCCCCCCTTCTGTCCCTCTGCCCCTCCCCTCATCCCTCTCCCTTCCTCAATATCCACCGCCCCCTCCCCCTCCCGTTGTCCCCCGTCCCCTTCCCTCTCAGACAAACATCCAGCAACGTCCATAGTCAGTTCTGCGGCTTGGGCTGCCTCCAACTGATTGTCCTGCCCATCTCCACTTCCTGGAACGTCCCTGCTCGTCCCTGCCACTGCAGGCTCCAGCCTCTGGGCTAATCGCCTCCTCTCCTCTGTCTCCTGGCGATACTCTGGCACCTGCCCAGTCAGGTCTGCAGCTGGCGATACCAGACTCCCTGCTCGCTCTGCCCCCGAACTCCCTCCAACCTCCGGCACCAGGGGCGAAGCCTCCGGAACTCCGCCGCTCCCCTTGGCTCCTCGCTCCCAGCCGTCCTGCTGGCAGGTCTGCTCCACCACCCGCTGCACATCTGTTAGACTTGCCATGTCCACTTCTGTAGTCAACGAAAGTCTCTCAACAATCGGGTTACTTCCCCCTTGCTTCTGGTGCAGTCCCTCCTGCGTTCTCCCAATGGCTGGCGCTTCCCGGGGGCATGGCTTGTCTGTTCCTGATTCCGCCACAGGCTGGCTGTTAGCACCCCCCGATTTCACCTCTTGTAATGGACAGCTGGTCAAATGAGCTCCCAGCTGCTGCCCGCTCCTATTCCTCTCTCTCCGACCCCTCTCCTGTAAACCGCCAGCTACTCCATGCTCAGGGAAGACCTCCCCTGCTCCCGGACTTCGTGGGCGGGGCTTCTCCAGATGCCATGCTGCTTCGGTTTCCACTTCAGTCATTGCAGACCCGGCCAAAAATACCGGAGTCTGCCTCTGCTGACCCTTTTCCAACAGGGCCTCCTTCACGGCAACTGTCTCTGCTGTTTGCACAACTGCAGGTAAGCCCTCTGAGACTTCGACCACCACCTCTGTAGAAAACAGGCTGCTACCTGCGTCTCCCTCTGCTGCCTCCATTATCTGGAGTTTTGAAAAGTTACTGAGTTCTGTCCTCCCCTCCACAGGTAGGATCTCTACTCCAGCCCCCACCTCAGAGCCATGTCCTGCCGCTGCCTCCTTATCCTCTGGCTGCTGGGTAAGTGCTCTGGACTGTGTTGCCAACTGTCTCATGTATTTTAAAGTGGGGTCACCTCTGAACCCAGACAACTCTTTTGAGTCTAATGCTGCTGAAGACACTGAAGCTTGCTGCAACTGTAGTGTTCCTGAACCCCCAGACTGTGGTATTGAAGCCATCCTTTCTCGGTTAACATAGAGCTCCCTCAAAGGATTCACAGAGCCCTTTTTTAAACAGTTCAACAAGTGTTCTTTTTTCCCCAACAACTTTGATATCCGGGCTTCCTCTTTAACATACATTTGTCTGTGCTCCGCTGGGGCAAATTTACACATAGTTCTTGCCATTTTCAGACGTTTTCCTAGCTCCACTACTTCTTTTTCCACCAGCTTAATTCGTCTTACAATATTTACCACACTACTTGCTGGATCATCAGGGTCATAGCTCACTTCAAGGAACTCCTCATCTGACGATCCACTCTCCTCACTCTCACTCTCAGCTGCCTCCAGCAAAGGCTTCTGGCAAACTTCCATCGCCTCTTCCTTCTCCCTTCCTTGGAAGCGCCCTTCTGGGGCCTGTACTATCTTCCTCCCCCCTCCACTGTCTTCTCGCTTACCTTCCGCAAGCTGGGCCATGGAGGGGGAAATGCTCTGATGGCCTCCACTGGGCTGCTTCTCCCTTCGGTCCACTGGACTCCTTTCCCTTCTCCCGGTAGTCAAACCAGGGAGAGAGCCACTCCTTTCGGCCTTCTGGTCCCGGGCCCCAGGAGGCCCCATAGCCTGGGACTTTCCTGAGGCCTTCTCCCCAGGGACCCTCCTCATCTTTGGGGAGGGAGCTAGGTCTCACTCCCTTTCCACTGGAAGTCAGCAGAGCTCTCTAAAACACCTCCTTCCTCCTCAGCAGACTGGATGGACCGTGCAGGTCTTTTTCTGCCGTCATTTACTATATCTTGTACCAATGCCTTTTAAATGAGCTCGCATTGCAAGAAATCTTTTTCTTCTTTCAATAGTTTGTTTATAGAAATCTGCCACTATTACCACAGAACCACCTTCATATTTCAATGTCTGATTTAACCTTTGAAAGGCATGTTGATACCGCAGTAATCTTGCCACTATCGGACGATGTCTCTTTGCTTCCTGTTTAAGAAATGATGATGTTCTATGTATCCTTTCAAACTCTAAGGGCAGATTGAAAGATGTATGGAGAACTTTTGGAATCCATGATGACAAAAATTTGAAGAGATCTTGACCTTCACATTTTTCAGGCAAACTTAGGATCTTAATATTATTTCTCCTAAATCTGTTATTCAAATCTTCTAAGTCTCTGTCCAGATGCTGTAGTTTTTGTGTCAGCTTAGGAATCTCTGATAGCTGATTTGCATGCATCTAACTGATTTTCTGCCTGCTCAATAAGAAGGGAATGAGAAAGTTGCTGCCACTTAATTGTAAGAATCTCTTCTTTTAACTCAGACAGCGAAGCACTTCAGCCAACAGGGTTTGAAGAGAAATCTCCTGTTAGTTCCTGTTTCCACTACTTCATCCCTTGAGCTGAGTATTGAATCACCTCTTCATTTTTATGAGGCCTAGACAAGGCCATATCGTAATTTGTTCCTCAATTGTTTGTGATCCGATGCTATGTCAAAGGAAATAGATATGACGGGAAGCAGAGCTCTAACTCTAAACTGCCATCTTGATTCGTGCTCCCGTGCATTTCTTTCACTTGCTACTTAGTAGTGTATAGCGTTGCTTGTAAAACTCCGCTTTAATTTTTGTATAATATACTCATATTCTTGCTTTGATGTTTTGAAATTATTAATTGTGTAATTGAAAAATTAAATAAAAATAATAATATACCAGGGAGCAACTACAAATCCCAACATTGATCTCTGTAATACTAGATACGCATTCTCCTCTGGCAATGGGGAATGCATATGCACCAATAGGTTGGTGCCAACCTATTCTGACCCAAATCATGCTCCCCTTCCATATACAGTGCAGATTTTCATATGTAAATCCCAGCTTTCTAAAATGTGCTTTTCTTCATTTATTTGGGGTATATGCTTACGTGCCAATATTTACACATGCAAATTGCAACTAGGGCTTCTAAAATAAGTGCTTTAATAAACATGTGACATTTTTGCTCTGACGAGTAAACTTTGAATGTCAATTTTATATCTATGATATTTTTTAAATATCCTGTAATAAATAAAACATCTGTTAATACAAAATTTCAATTTCCAGTTGATGGGACACCATGGCAGAAAGAAAAATAATTGTATGGGACACACTATCATTAGCGGAGGGCACTGTATTAATTTTGAAAAGTTAATTTTGTGAGTGAGTGGAGGAGGGGCACATGACCAAAGGTTTGTCTAGGTTGCTCCATACCCTTGGACTGGCTCTGCATAAAATTCAGCCTTCTCAGGACCACACACAGCTGAAAAGTGCTTGTGGCCATATTCCTCACAATAGAGCTCCAGGTTTGTAATTAGTCAACCAAATGTATTTACCCTTCCCATGCCTTCACCATAGAAAGGGATCTAGATAAGAAGCCCCTGAGACCAGTCGTAAAAGTTGGAGAGTTCATTCCAAACAGTTTGGGTACAAACATTCAGGGGTCTCAGAGGTAGAACATTAACTCACTTCTCTAGAGAGGAAGTAGTATTCTAACACATGTAAGATATTACTTAGTTCACCATCTTCAATTAAATTTATTTAGTTTAATTTAAACATTGTCTTTCATGACTCCCCTAGCCAATATTTTTCACGGCAGGTAAAAATGATACACACATCATAAAATAATGTATACACATGAAACATCAAAGGCCTGTTTACTTAGCTGCATTATAGGGGTGTTAACATTTTTAACACGCGTTAACCATGTATGTTCATTAACTGTGTACGTGCCTACAATATCCTTAAAAGCATTTACACGGCTAGTGTGTGTGCTAATTGTAGGCGCGTTCAAAATGTTAATGTGCCTTAGTAAACAGAGCCCTAAAACAAGTAATTTCCAGCTGCCATCACTGCTATCATTAAAAACCTTAGGGGCCCTTTTACAAAATGACGGTAAATGACGAGAAATAGCAAGATGGCCGACGTGGGAAGAGCTCGGTGAGTGAGCTCCGGAGGTCCCAAGTAAGGGAGACCCACCTGGCCAGTCCTACCTGGACTGGAACAGACCAGGAGGCGACAGAACCGGAGTCCGATCCTGTGCTCGCTAACCAGCCGAGTCCAAGGATCAGGGAAGTGGGACAATCCGGTCGAGAGTGCCCCACCACGCGTCCCATCCAACTGCGGGCGATCGAGGCCTAGAGGGGCCTGGAGAGAGCGGAGCCGCCGGGCCATCAAAAAGTCTACAGACATCCCGACCGAACCGGAACAGCACTGACCGGTCGGGAGTCAACTTGGTGCTGAACCGCCGTTGCGCCGGGCATCCAATCGGCGCGAGAGCAGCGGGTCCAGCGAGAGCTCGGGCCCGCATCCGCGGGCCCTCTGTGAGAATCCGAGGGTCATTGAGCTGTCCACGGTGTGGGTCGAGCGAGTGAGGGCCAGTGGCGTTGACTGCAACGGATGGCGAGGGAAAGCGGAGACCGCGCTGCGCGGCTTCAAGTGATCGAACGACCGCTTTATCTGCCCGGTATTGAAATTTGCCTCGTGGCGCCGGCCTCGAGGCCGAACTGGGATCAGAAGAGCTCACCTCGCCCAAGCGCACGCAGAGCCAGGGAGAAGGCCGGAGCGCGGAGAGCTGGAGACAACGAACTGTTTGTCCTCACTAACTACCGGCCAGCCACGAATGGGCAAGAACCACACGACCGACCGAGACCCTCCCCCCCCCCGATACCCGACCACATCGGAGCCGACCACTGCTGGAACGGCGGACAGAAGAACTCCCCCGACCATGGAACAAAGACAACACATGTAATAAATAAAATAACTGCTTGCTTTGCTAACGGCATGCACTGCTTTCAGCTTGACTTAAAATATATACTTTGCTTTGCTTTGCTTGCTATAAATACAAGGCTAAATGCATGCACTGCTTTCAACTTGAATCCAAAAGTTTATACTCTGCTTTCTGCAATTGAGCCCTACACCAATATTGCACCATTCCCTGAAATGATTTAATGCAGATACTTTCAAATATCTCAAACAAATGAACTGTTCAGCCAATATAATATTATTCTCTGCAATGAGTTAAATGCAATTGCCTTGCCTCGCTTTAAAAAAGGTAAGGATATAGCTTTGTACTTACATTGTTAACAGTTTAACTTAAATGCAGCTATCTAGTTTGCTCTGTTCAGCCAATATAATATTATTCTCTGCAATGAGTTAAATGCAATTGCCTTGCCTCGCTGTAAAAAGGCAAGGAAATAACTTTGTACTTACATTGTTAACAGTTTAATTTAAATGCAGCTATCTAGCTTGCTCTGACCTCCAGACAAATAAGCCACCTCGGGCAGCAAAGATAATTAGATTAATATGTAATACTCACTATTATGCTCTAACTGTAAATACAGGCTTGCTATACTCTGACTATAAACCAAGCACAATCAGTAAGAATTGCTGCTAAGTTCTAACGCAAATGTAGGCTGCTTTGCGTTGAATGGTTGCCAAGCTCAAATGTAAATGTAAGCTTTGCCTCGCTTTGAACTGTAACCAAGCTTAAATGCTGCTGGGACTTTCTGTTACTATGCTTGTCTGCTGCCAGGATTTTTATTAATCCTCCTGCTTGCTTGCTGCATGTTTGCTTTGAATGTATAAGAATAGCGGTTGACGGAGTTAACCCCTCTGATGAAACTAGGTGAAACATGTTCCACGTCGGAACCCGGGCAGCAGCACTGTCGATTTGGAATCCATCATAGGTACAGACTTTACACCCACATCTCGGACTGTAAGGCTGCTGCAGTTTGAGTTTTGGGTTGTAATCACAATCTAGGGCCCAATAGACACACCGCACACACTACACTCTACATCCTAGGCACTGTCACTTCAGAAATCGCTGCAGTGTCTTCATCGCTGATATGTACCCCTACAAAATAACCTTAATTATCCGTTGCCTTATCATATTCATACAAGCACAAACAATCCAAGACACACCTAAAAATAACCTCATACCGCATAAACCACAAACATCATACGCACTAATCATGCCCTCAAGAAACAACAACAAAGTCCACTACAACCCTAACACCCACAGACACCAACAAGGAATGATAAAAAGAGAGAGCTCCGCATCCACACATCAAGAAAACAGACAACTGATAAAAATAAATACAAACCTGAACTCAAGGGAGCAATACCAATTAGTAAACGTGGGCTACGCTAATGCTAGATCAGTAATCGAAAAAGCCACAATGATAACTGCCTGGATAACAGCAGAAGACCTTGACTTCCTTCTCATTAATGAAACCTGGACTCATAACGCCAAAGACCCAATAATCCTAGAGCTCTGCCCACCAGGGTACAAATGTATCCATTGGGCAAGAGAACGAAAAAGAGGTGGAGGAATAGCCATAATTTATAAAGACCAATTCACAGTCACAACAACAGCGGAATCAATCCTTCCCCAACTCGAAATAGCCTCAGTCAGGATCAACAACCCCAACCTGCACGACCAACTAAATATAATCCTATTTTACAGACCTCCAGCCAAATGGCAAATCGCCCAGGCACACTTCATGGACTTCATATCAAACACCTGCCTGTCTTACCAAAATATTCTTATAGTGGGAGACATCAACCTTCATTTGGAAAATATAAACATAAACAACGTACAAGAATGCAAGGAATTCCTTCAACTTTGGGATTTCCACTGGCCTAATATGCAACCCACCCACAAGAAAGGACATACATTAGACATCATAACCCACAAATTTTCACCAGAAGAGACCATCAGAATAAAAGACACAAAATGGACAGCCATACCATGGTCAGACCACTACAAGGCAAACACATCGCTCCTCTGGAAAACAAAAGCAATACAACAAAAACAAGAAAAAAGAACATACACTACAAGAGGCAAGATAGATCCGTTGAAATTCTGGCAACAAATATACACCGATGAATAGACAACAACTACAGACTCACCCCAATTTCTACAGGAGTGGGACGAAAGATGCAGAACAGTGCTAGACAAAATAGCACCACTCCAATTTAGGACCTCACATAGGAAAAGTTCAATCCCTTGGTTCAACGAAGAGTTGAAAGAACTAAAAACACAGGTTAGAAGACGAGAAAGAGCCTGGAGAAAAAAACAAGACGAATACACGCTCAATGAATGGAAACAGACGCAAAGGAAATACAAATACAAAATCAGACAAGCCAAAAGAATGCACTACAGAACTATAATAAGACCAAATTACAAGGACACGCACAAACTCTTCTCACTTGTAAACAATCTCCTAGACACTACACTGGTCACCTCAAAAAGCACAGAAGCCCCATCGGCTACTAACCTAGCAAAATATTTCAAAGAGAAAATCATAAAGCTTCGACACATGATTCCAATCACTACCACTGAATATACAAGCATCCTTGAATGCCTAGACCCGAAACATGGGGAATATCCAGCGGACAGATCATGGACCAACTTTGACCTGATTACAATGGATGAAATCACACACTGGCTTGGAAAATACGCCAAATCTCAATGCAAACTTGACATCTGCTCGATCAGCTTACTAAAAGCCGCCCCCAAACAATTCAAAATAGACCTCACGAACCAACTGAATTACAGACTCCTAAATGGTCTCTTTCCTAAGGACAAAGGAAATATCCTTCTCACACCATTGCCAAAAGACGCCAAGAAAAGCACAATGGACCTAACAAATTACCGACCAGTCGCCTCCATCCCGCTCATAACAAAACTGATGGAGGGCATAGTAACGAAACAACTCACAGAATACCTAACAAAACACTCAATTCTACATGAGTCTCAATCAGGATTCAGATCAAACCACAGCACTGAAACTGTACTTGTGTCTGCAATGAACTCATTCAAAAAAACAATTGCAACCGGCAAAAATATACTCGTACTACAATTCGACATGTCTAGTGCCTTCGACATGGTAGACCACGAAATATTACTACACTTATTAGAATATTTTGGAATCGGAGGCCCAGTTCTCAACTGGA
Source organism: Microcaecilia unicolor (assembly GCF_901765095.1). Classification (NCBI taxonomy): domain Eukaryota; kingdom Metazoa; phylum Chordata; class Amphibia; order Gymnophiona; family Siphonopidae; genus Microcaecilia; species Microcaecilia unicolor. The sequence goes on along the minus strand of NC_044031.1, from coordinate 191,409,499 downwards.
TCAAAGGCTTCCTCACCACCAGGTCCTACCAAGTAGTAACGAACAATGACAGATCACCGGAGTGTGGAGTTCCTCAGGGATCTCCCCTCTCGCCAACTATTATCAACCTGATGATGACACCACTGGCCAAACTACTAGCAAATCAGAACCTAAACCCCTATATATATGCGGACGATGTGACGATCTATATCCCGTTCAAAAATAACTTAAACGAAATAACCAACGAAATCAATCAGAGCCTCCACATCATGCACTCTTGGGCAGACTCATTCAAGTTAAAACTGAACGCAGAGAAAACTCAATGTCTGGTCCTCACATCCCAATACAACACAAGCAACTATCCTACCATAACCACACCTTACTGCACACTTCCTATCTCAGAAAATCTGAAAATTCTGGGAGTCACTATTGATCGAAACCTCACACTCGATACCCATGTATCAAAAGAATAAAACCTTTTTTCCCTAGATACGTCTTCCGCACCCTGGTACAATCACTAGTGATAAGTCACCTGGACTATTGCAATGCTCTGTATGTAGGATGTAAAGAACAGACCATTAAGAAACTCCAAACAGCCCAGAACACCGCAGCCCGTCTTATTTTTGGAAAACCCAAATACGAAAGTGCAAAACACCTAAGAGAGAAACTACACTGGCTCCCGCTCAAGGAACGAATTGAGTTCAAGATCTGCACAACCGTATACAAAATCATTCACGCAGAGGCCCCAATCTACATGCTGAACCTAATAGACTTACCACCCAGAAATGCCAGAAGATCAGCCCGTAAGTTCCTCAACTTGAACTTCCCCAGCTGTAAAGGAACCAAATACAAACAGGCATACGCTACTACCTTTGCGTACAAAAGCACACAGCTATGGAACGCACTACCCAAGACCCTGAAAACCACGGACAACTTAACCAACTTTCGCAAAACTTTGAAGACATTTCTCTTCAACAAAGCCTACAAAAATAATCCTTGATGAATCAAACTACAAACCTTTGAAGACACTTCCCCTCAACATAGCCTACAAAACAATCCTGATGAATCATACTACTCCGTACACCACCCAAACGCTCTAAAACACTTCGACATGACCTTACCCATTACCTTCTAATGAATTCCTCTTTTACTACAATTCACTACCAACTGTACCCAACTCTATATGTAACGATCATACCAAATTCACATCCTGTAAGCCACATTGAGCCTGCAAAAAGGTGGGATAATGTGGGGTACAAATGCAATAAATAAATAAATAAATAAATAAATAAACACTAATTTGTACTTACCACATGCTTAAAAAAGACACTACTGCGTTCAGGCGTGCTGTGGTAGACCTGAGATCGGTACGAGCTACCCACGCACTATAAAATAGGTTTTATATTTTAGAACAAGGGGCATCGTTAGAGGTGGAGAATAGGCATGCCCTGCGCTAATCAGGGCATGCCATGCACTGCTCAATTAGTGTGGGATTAGTGCACGAGCCCTTACCACGTAGTAAATAGGTGGCCATAAAGGCTTACATGCTAATGGCCATGCGCTAATTGGGAAATTAGTGTGTGACCATTAATGGGGAAATATGAATTGCAGCCATTTTACAGCCATGCTAAAAGTGGCCTCAGCGAGTGGGAAACCCACACACTAAAAATAGCGATGGCTACTTTTTAGTGCAGCTTAGTAAAAAGGCCCCTTAATATTTAAAAATAACTCTCCGAACAACCATATCTGTAAAAACCTAACTAAAACATCTTCACTCTCAAATCCCTTGGAAGTTTCTTCCATTGAAATGGAGCATAATACATACTTCTTACTTATTTACTTTCTGCTTCTTATAGCTCACAAATACCTGCACAGCTCAAAAGCAGGTCACATAAGAAAGAAGCTGGAAACGCAGAATAATATTGATAAAGAATTACTTAGGGCCTTGTTTACTAAGGTGTGCTAGCGTTTTTAGCGCATTATAAAAATTAGCATGCGCTAACCATATGGAGGGGCATAATTGAACGAAAACGTCTATCTCCATGGGCGTTTATCTCCGAGAACGGGTCCGTGAAGGGGCGGACCAAACCGTATTTTCGAAAAAAATAGACGTCCATGTTTTATTCGACAATTTGTGAGCTGGGCGTTTTTGTTTTTCAGTGATAATGGAAAATGAAAGCGCCCAGCTCAAAAACAAATAAATCCAAGGCATTTGTTCGTGGGAGGGGCCAGGATTCGTAGTGCACTGGTCCCCCTCACATGCCAGGACACCAACCGGGCACCCTAGGGGGCACTTTTACAAAAACAAAAAAAAAGGTAAAAGAGCTCCCAGGTGCATAGCACCCTTCCCTTGTGTGTTGAGCCCCCCAAATCCCCCTCAAAACCCACTGCCCACAAGTCTACACCATTACTATAGCCCTAAGGGGTGAAGGGGGGCACCTACATGTGGGTACAGTGGGTTTGGGGGGGTTGGACGACTAAGCATTAAGCAGCACAATTGTAACAGGTAGGGGGGGATGGGCCTGGGTCCACCTGCCTGAAGTCCACTGCACCCCCTAACAACTGCTCCAGGGACCTGCATACTGCTGCCAGGGAGGTGGGTATGACATTTGAGGGTGAAAATAAAAAGTTGTGAAACATCATTTTTTGTGGTGGGAGGGGGTTAGTGACCACTGGGAGAGTCAGGGGAGGTCATCCCCGATTCCCTCTGGGGGTTATCTGGTCATTTAGGGCACTTTTTGGGGCCTTATTCGTGAAAAAACAGGGTCCAGGAAAAGTGCCCTAAATTCTAGCTACAAACGCATACTTTTTTTCCATTATCGGCGAAAGGCGCCCATCTCTCCTCGGCCGATAACCACGCCCCAGTTCCACTTTCGCCACACCTCTGACATGCCCCCGTCAACTTTGTACGCTTCCGCGATGGAGTGCAGTTGAAAACATCCAAAATCGGCTTTCCATTATACCGATTTATTCGTTTTTGTGAGATAAACGTCTATCTCCCGATTTGGGTCGAAATCTAGGCGTTTTTCTCTTTCAATTATAAGGTGGATAGACACCCATAGGCATATTATAGGCGTCTACATGGTTGGTGCGTGCTAAAAAATGTTAACACACCTCCAACGCAGCTCAGTAAACAGGCCCCTAAATGTTGTATCTACAAAATAGTTAACCATCAATCCAATATTCTCTAAACAAAGAGATTTTAACTGCTTGTCTAAATGACAGATACTCCATTAAACATCTAATTTTACACGCGCCTCAATCAGAAACCAATGCAATCGGACAAACAGGGGAGTCACCTTATCAAACCTTCTAGCAGAAAAAATAAGCATAATGGTTGTGTTCTGAATAGTCTGAAGTCTTAAACACAGTTTATAAACAACCTACATAGTTACTATTACTGTAATCCAGTTAGACAAAAGCAGTGCCTGAAGTATCAGAATTAATCTAGGTAATCAAAATATTTCCTAATAGAATGCAATTTCTTCATTAAAAGGAAAGATCTTTTTATCAAGATGTTTGTCTGATGTTCCATTGATAAAAGGTTATCTACTCAGAATCCTAAAATACATGCTGTGGATTCCAGAGAGTAATGGTTTTTATCAAGTTGAAAAGATAATTTGGTCCAAGGATGAATAGCAGGAGCCACCAATAGAAATTGTCTTTTCTCTATTTAACTCAAGTGTGTGGTTACAAATCTATATCTCAATGGTATCCATGCAGCATTTTACTTAGTTTTTCTCAGCCCAACCATTACTGATTGGAAACATCATGGTAAATGTCATCCACATATATTAGGGATCTGAAACTTAATTTATCCAATTGAAAACCAAGGGACTGCAATAGTATATTTAATAAAATTGGGGAGAGGAAGAAGGTATAAGAAGCATATAACAGATCACAGCATTGGAAATCAGGCACGAAGTAAGAAGGCTGTAAAGACATTCCAAGAGAGAACATGAGGCTTATCCAACTGTGGAACTCCACAATTGAATAACCAGCTGTTGGATAGGTCACTCTTCGTTTTGACCTGATACAATCTCCTAGTTAGAAAATCATGAAACCAGGACAGAACAACACCTGTTAATCCAATCTCACTGAGATTATTTAGCAATAATTCATGGTCTACCATCTCGAAAGCACTAGAGGACATCATTTATTGTTCCTGACTCAATAAAAATTTTCCAAAAGCCACACGAGAGCAAAGAACTGTTTCTGTACTATGTTCTTTGTGGAAACCTGACTGTACTGCATGCAAAATACTGAATTTGTCAAAAACTTTCTGCAACAGAATTGTCATCCAGCCCTCCAGTATCTTTACAAAGGGATTGAAGCTACTGGTCTGTAATTTGACACTTCCTGTGAACCCAGTTTTTTTTTTTTTCAAGAATAGAAGTCAAGAAAATGTTCCCTACTGACCTGGGGAAATTACCTAAAATTAGATGACAATTCAACCATTCAATCAGAATATGTAAAAAAAAGAAGAGGACACAGCACACATCAAGTGTATCAGATACCTGTCTAATATACAATAAGATTTACCATTTTTTCCAATAAACATCCAGTCTCTTGCACAGTGACCTCCTGAAAAGTACTCCAGAGACCCTGTCACCTGAAATGTCACCTACAGGGTCAGTGACTAATTGGAGATGAATCATTCTTAAATTGTACATTTACAAGCATTCAGGATCCCTTGGTTCTTTTGCCTCATGTTCTCTCTTAGAATGGCTGTACATTTTTCTTATTTTGTGCCTGATTTCTAATGCTATGATATGTTGTATGCTTCTTATACCTTCTTCCTGTACAAGTTTGGCACATTTTCATTTTAAAAAAATGTTTTTTTTTTTAAATCCAAGTCTGTACAGGAGAGATAAAGAGAAATACTGGGGCCCTTTTACTAAGCTGTGTAGGCACTTACGCACACCCAATACATGTCAATTTTGAGTTACCACCTAGCTACCATGTGGCCCTTGCGGTAATTTCATTTTTGACACGTGTCTGCTATGCGCGCCGGAAAATATTTTTATTTTCTGGCACAAGGGCAGTAATTGAGAGACCTTACCGCTAGGTCAATGGCTGGCGGTAAAGTCGCATACCCAAAATGGATGCTTGGCAATTTTCATTTTGCTGCATGTCCATTTTTGACAAAAAATTTAAAAAGGCATTTTTTACAGATGCACTGAAAAATGATTCTGCGTGCATCCAAAACACACATGTACACTACTACAGGCCATTTTTCAGTGTCCCTTTGTAAAAGCCCCCCCCCCCCCGTTTCCTCTTTCATGCCTTGCTCCAAACCAAACCCTTTTTGCTTCAGGAATACTCCAGGGGTCACTATATTCTTTACTGGAATGATTCATTCGGCACCTTTCATGGGTATGTTTTATGGACTGGTTCTGTCCAGCTACCTATACAGCCAAGACATGTCCTTTCAACCTGAGACACTTCGGACGGTAGGAATTGAATAGGTTCATACACAAGGAAAGCCTAATTCAAACACAGTAAATTTACAAGCTTAGGGGGTCTTTTCCTAAAGGTTAGCTTGAGTTATGTACAGCAGGTCCCATTTCATTCCTATGGGCCCTGCTGCAGATAACTCAAGCTAATAATTAGTAAAAGACACCCTAGAACTCCTCTCAGGCCGGAAAAGGCTCCTAAATGTAAAACTGTCATCTACAACTGGAGAACTCTTACAGCTTTACTAGACCTCATTCTTATGCCTACACTCTGTCTGTGTCTCTCCTGTACCTACCACAGGGGTAAAAAGGAATAAAATCTGCTTCCTGTCATTTTCCTAGCAACTCCAATTGCCTAAAAATCACTACTCACTCTCAGAGGACTCTAGGTGTTTTTCTATTTCATTGAGTGATGTATCCATTTATAGAATAAGAAATATTATGGTCTTTAGAGCACAATTTTAAAACGAAGCAATTGAGTAACGCATTGAAAAAAAACCCCAATGACATTCTAATAGACTGCAGTAAATTTTGAGTCTATGTTGCAATGCTGAATCAACATTTGGCAAGGATATGCAATAATATTAAATGGCTACTTTGCAAGTCTGAAAAGGTGGAACTGACCTGAGGCTGCTTACTGAATTAGTCTATATATTAGAACTTTTATTTTGATTTGAACCAAGAATAAAAACTTTGTCAACGAGAAGCAATTGCACAGTTTGCAAGTACAGATACAGCAGAGCTTGGTATTGATCATGATAACTGGGGTAGCTGAGAAGGTTAAATGGTGCTCAGAGACTTTTATATCCAGCTTAATAGACTGTTCTATACTAGGGTTGGAATAAGGGTGGGGAAGCCTTTTGACTTCATAATCAACAATTAAAACGGAAGCTCAGTGCCACCCAAGGGAGGAACACGAAACATCATGTTACCTTTATACAATCAGGCATAGGGTGGATTAAATGCATCAGCCTGTAAAATAACTCTCCTAGGTGAAGAGTCTTGGTCAGTTTATTGAGCACAATTTTAATTGGTGCAGTTTTTATTATTTTCTTATTATTGTAATTCCATTTCATCTGGGTCTTTACCTCAGCTTCGCTCAGTGACAGCCAATGACCTGAGTTCATTTGTATCTCATTATTGTATTAGGTGCCTGAACTTTCTCTGGTCAGCATATTCTTGTAAGCTTGAAGATTGTCTCTAATGGCACCAGAGCAGTGCTTCTGTTCCAGAGAGATCTTTCAGTGCAATTGTATTCATTGATGCTACCTCTGGTATGTGTGTGTGTGTGTGTGGGGGGGGGGGGGGGGTAGTAACAAACCCATCACCAGTTAGTGAAGTCACAAAAATCATTTTTACCACAAATGCTGCCCCTCTATAATTAGAAATAAGATTAGAAGATTCATCAAACAGAAGTGACAACAGACCCAAATTCTCCTGTGCTGAAACCACTCTCTGAGGAATCCTAGTGACTCAGCACAAGTCTGGTAAATTAATGAAGATATGTGCAATTTGCCAATATTCAAGGTGCCAGCAGAGTTCTCATGTGGCCTATTATTTCAGAAAAAAATCAGAACAGGAATGCTGCCGGCCAAATAAAAGCTGCTTTATTACAAGAAACAGGCTAATATTCAAAGCCAATTATGTGGTCTCTGGCAGAAGCGAACCCCATAATTGGATTTATGTAGAATTTCAAGAGTAATACAGATGGTATCAGGGCACATAAACCGCTAAATAACCTAGTATTAACTGTTTAATTGTGGGTCAGATTAGGGGAGCCTTAAAAATGATCAGAGAGCAATGAAATTCAGCTGCTATGGAGGAGATTCTATATGGGTGTAAACCCCTTCCCCACTCCTGGGTTCATGACCGGATGGTCCGAACACATCACCCAGAAACGGAGAGGGAATACAAATAAAACTATCAAGATGGAATTGATTTAAAAGTTTTCTTTTTTTTATTTAAAACATTAGCTTTATTTAACACATTTTCAACCAGCAATTCAATAATTTATTTATACCCTGCACACTAACTGCTAGTATTACTCTTTCTCATTCACAAATTGTCCTTTATGCAAAATGATTATGCAAAATAATTGTAACACTGTCCTGCTTATAATCGAATGAGAAAAATGCCCAAGTTCCGACCTAAATCGGGAGATGGACGTTTATCTCACAAAAACGAATAACGCGGTATAATCGAAAGCCGAACTTGGACGTTTTCAACTGCACTCCATCGCGGAAGCGTACAAAGTTGACGGGGGCGTGTCGGAGGCGTGGTGAAGGCGGGACTGGGGCATGGTTATGACCTGAACAGAGATGGGCGCCTTTCGCCAATAATGGAAAAAAAGTATGCGTTTGTAGCTAGAATTTAGGGTACTTTTCCTAGACCCTGTTTTTTCACGAATAAGGCCCCAAAAAGTGCCCTAAATGATCAGATTACTCCCTGAGGGAATTGGGGATGACCTCCCCTGTCTCCCCCAGTGGTCACTAACCCCCTCCCACCACAAAAAAATGATGTTTCACAACTTTTTATTTCACCATCAAATGTCATACCCACCTCCCTGGCAGCAGTATGCAGGTCCCTGGAGCAGTTGTTAGGGGGTGCAGTGGACTTCAGGCAGGTGGACCCAGGCCCATCCCCCCTACCTGTTACAATTGTGCTGCTTAATGCTTAGTCGCCCAAACCCACTGTACCCACATGTAGGTGCCCCCCTTCACCCCTAAGGGCTATAGTAATGGTGTAGACTTGTGGGCAGTGGGTTTTGAGGGGGATTTGGGGGGGTCAACACACAACAGAAGGGTGCTATGCACCTGGGAGCTCTTTTACCTTTTTTTTTGTTTTTGTAAAAGTGCCCCCTAGGGTGCCCGGTTGGTGTCCTGGCATGTGAGGGGGACCAGTGCACTACGAATCCTGGCCCCTCCCACGAACAAATGCCTTGGATTTATTCGTTTTTGAGCTAGGCGCTTTCATTTTCCATTATCGCTGAAAAACAAAAACGCCCAGCTCACAAATTGTCGAATAAAACATGGACGTCTATTTTTTGCGAAAATACGGTTCAGTCCGCCCCTTCATGGACCCGTTCTCTGAGATAAACGCCCATGGAGATAGACGTTTTCGTTCGATTATGCCCCTCCACGTCACTTAAGCTTCTATATTTCCTTTTCCCAGTGCAAACTTTGCTTCTATTAACCACAAACCTCCTCAAAAATAAACACTGTGACTCTTAACTTTCGTTTCTTTGTTTCTACCCAGGATCACTCTACTTGCTAAAGGATGCAACTAACATCAGATAAGTATTAGTTAGAGTTTCCTAACTTATAATTTAAACATGCGTGCAATAAAAAGAACTGTTTAATATGTGTCCATTGTCAAGAATTGATTCTTTGTCTTTTCTTTCCTTTCCCTAGGTACCTCTTCAGGTCAACCGTAAGGTAAGTATAGTATAAGTTCATGTGTTTGCTCTATTCTCTTAATCAAGTCTCTGCAGAATCTTTAGTCAATGCACATTTAGTAGTGCAAAGGATACTTTTTTTTCTGCTTTCTTGCTTTATCTTCTTTTCTTCTCCTTTCTTGGTTCGGTGGGTACCATGTCGTCATGTGATGCTTATGATGATGGAACTGACTGGGACCAGGAATCTCCGGGTACCTACTAACCTAGTCTTTAATCAACTCAAAAATGTAAAACTCTACACCCTACCTATTGGCTCTGGTGAATAACACCATTTTCAGTTTGCAGGGGTAATTGGTTTTGTTCCCTAGCTAGCTATCCAGTACAAAAAAAAAAAAGATAATCCTGTGTCCCTACTCTGTCCCTCCCACAGTTAATAAATACAAGGAGTATTGAGAGTGATTTTCCTTAAACCAGCTGAGAACATAAAATTACCTGGGGTTAATAAAATAACTCCCAGCAGTATTACATATGCACTGCCACCTGAAGACAGTGTAATAAATGTTCTCCTATAAATAATTGCTCATTCAAAGTCCCTGTGAATCTTTCCACTTTTAAATCCCCTTCCCAAATCATTTAGCTCTGATGGAACTTTGGGGTGCACTACAATCAGCGCTTATGCTGAAAACATCCAATATGGCACTTTCACCAGCTCATCAAAACGTTAACAGTCTGGTAAAATTTATTGAGTCTTTGCCTTTCTGTCCCACCTCTTCTCAAACAGCTCAGTCCTCTCTAAAGCCTCTAAAACGCGCCAGACTTTTTTCATTAAGTAATAAATCCTGTTCATTCACTACACACTCATTCATATCCTTTGAAATACTCCCAGATCTGTTTTAACACAGATCTTCTATGACAACTGAGCCCAGATCATTAACACAGGTCTGCTCAGCAACTCACTCACCTCCCAACTGCCTAACAGTAACATTTGGAACTCTAACTATGTCATACACAGCACAAGCCCAGCACGAGCCTCTGCATTGCTCACTGTCTCCACACCAGATCCAGAAGGAGCCAGGTCATCTTTTAAAATTTAACCCATAGGGTTACATTGGCACCTAAAACATTAGTGCTGAAATTAGTGCCAACTAAGCATATTCTATAATTGGCACCTAGGTACCAATTATAGAATATGCTTAGTTGAGATATTTCAGTGCTGATATCTGTATGCATCCATTTACACCAACGAAAATCTGGTGTGAATCTTAGCGCATAGATTTAGATGCACTGTGCCATATTCTATAACTAGGCACCTAAATTTTGGAACGCCCATGAAATGCCCTTTTCCCCACTCATAACCATGCCCCTTTTGCCTCCACGCATTAGAAGTTTGGCACACATCGTTACAGAATACGCTTTGAGTTGTGTGCCTAAATTCTAATCAGTGCCAATTAGTGCTCATTTTTGCTTATTAAGTGCTGTTATCAGCACTTATTAGGTTGTTAAACCAATTAAGTTATGCACGGTGTTATAGAATCTGCACCAATTTCGGCGCCTAAATCTAAGCACACTATATAGAATCTGGGGGTATTTGTATAATTTATCTGTTCAGCATAGGCCTAACCTCTGTGTTTGCTTTTTAAGTGCTTCAGCTTTGAGTTCTGCACTCCTACATTTATAGTTTTTTTTTGTTTGTTTGTTTGTTTTACGATTTTTATTGGGAATCATAGTCAACATTACAGTTGGATAAATCACATACTTGACCAATTGCAAGGTTACAGAAAATGAACAGCAAATATGAATATAGTCAGCAATGTTCCCACTTTTTCTGAGTAATATTCGTAATCTTCCACCCCAGCTACCTTCATATATAACAACTGTTATACTACTACTACTACTTAACATTTCTAAAGCGCTACTAGGGTTACGCAGCGCTGTACAATTTAACATAAAAGGACAGGCCCTGCTCAAAGAGCTTACAATCTAAAGGACAAGTGAGTAGACAATACGATAGGGGCAGTCAAATTGGGGCAGTCTGGATATCCTGAAGGTAAGAGTTAGGTGCCGAAGGCAGCATTGAAGAGGTGGGCTTTAAGCAGAGACTTGAAGATGGGCAGAGAGGGGGCTTGACGTAAGGGCTCAGGAAGGTTGTTCCAGGCATAGGGTGAGGCGAGGCAGAATGGGCGGAGCCTGGAGTTGGCAGAGGTGGAGAAGGGTACTGAGAGGAGGGATTTGTCCTGTGAACGGAGGTTTCGGGTGGGAACATAAGGGGAGATGAGGGTAGAGAGGTAGTGAGGAGCAGCAGATTGAGTACATTTGTAGGTAAGAAGGAAAAGTTTGAACTGAATGCGGTATCGGATTGGAAGCCAGTGAAGTGACCTGAGAAGAGGGGTGATATGAGTATATCGGTTCTGGCGGAATATAAGACGTGCAGCAGAGTTCTGAACAGATTGAAGGGGGGATAGATGGCTAAGTGGGAGTCCGGTGAGGAATAAGTTGCAGTAGTCAAGGCGAGAGGTAATGAGAGCATGGACGAGAGTTCGGGTGGTGTGTTCAGAGAGGAAAGGGCGAATTTTGCTGATGTTGAAGAGGAAGAAGCGACAGGTCTTGGCTATCTGCTGGATGTGTGCCGAGAAGGAGAGGGAGGAGTCGAAGATGACTCCGAGGTTGCGGGCAGATGAGACGGGGAGGATGAGGGTGTTATCAACTGAGATAGAAAGTGGAGGAAGAGGAGAAGTGGGTTTTGGTGGAAAGACGATGAGCTCAGTCTTGGACATGTTCAGTTTCAGGTGGCGGTTGGACATCCATGTAGCAATGTCGGTTAAGCAGGCCGATACCTTTGCCTGGGTCTCCGCGATGATGTCTGGTGTGGAGAGATACAGCTGGGTGTCGTCCGCATAGAGATGATACTGGAAGCCATGAGATGAGATGAGGGAGCCCAGGGAAGAGGTGTAGATTGAGAAGAGAAGGGGTCCAAGGACAGATCCCTGTTATGTTATAACACCCTTTATATCTGTTATTGATGTTATATCTATAATACCACAACAATAAAAATTATTCCCCTCTGAAGGGACACCACCTTGCAGAGGTGGAGGGACTTCCGTGTTTCAATGACTCAGAGGGCTATGCTGTAGGGTTACCCATATCAGACAGGCCTCTGAGGAGAAACCAGACAAAGAGTGTCCCAACCTGGAGGATCCAAGATGGCGTTGAGGGAGGACGTACGGTAGTTGAGTTCCCGTTTTACACCAGAATGCCTGAAAAAGAAGGTGCGCTCCCCAGAGAATGGGGAAGAGAAAAGGCAAAGCCATGGTGTTGTCCTCCTCGAATATGGCTAGGGTTCCCACCACTTCTCAGTCTATTTTGGAGAGATTCGGGGTCATAACGTCGGGGATATTAGTTCCTGCTTCAGGGAACAGCAAGGCTTTATTGCCGAATCTCAGTGGAGAGGGAGTGACTTTGAGTCCCCCTGTTGGCACTACCCCTCCAAGACCCGGAAACAGTATTGCTTTGCTATGGAGGTCAATAATGGAAACGTCCGAAGTGGGTTAGGATTTTCACGTGACCCGAGGAGGTCCTGGCGCAGCATCGACTCCGGATAATAAACCAACTGGGGGATTGGAGAGTGAGCTCTTCCCCCCGAAGATATCTAGAGCGGTTTCTGTGGAGAAATTGGACTTGGTGAAGCCAATGTCATAATGGACGTACTATAGGAACTGCTGCAGAGTGTGAATAACTCTCTTCTTCAGATGTTTACAATTTTTCAGAATGTGAGTTAAAGAATTTATATTAATACTTATCTAACAAAGTGGAAGTCCAAGATATAATAATAGAGACTTTGATTACGGAAATGGTTTCTCTATGAAAATCAGATAATTTGGTAATTAAGAGTAGTCATTTTTCTTGTAAAAAATTGGAGTTTCTGGAGAACCAATTAAGGAAAAACAACTTGAGAATGATAAATGTACCTATAATATCTTATATATTAGCTACTGAATTCTTGAAGAAATATTTCTCTGGAACTTTGCTAATACTTTCTGATAGCCACCTTTTGGTGACTAAAGTGATTTATATTTCCTTTAAAATTTTCTTTATCAGAGAAAAGAGATGTAAGTTTAACCGACATTTTGGAAAATTCAGAAGGTATAGATAGACTTATATTATTAGTGACTTTCGCCTTTGTTTTAGATAGGAACAATGTTTTGAAATTGTATTTCCGATACATGGTTGATAGTTTTTTGGGTTCAAAGATGAATATATTTCCTGACACATCAAGGGAATCGCAGACTGGGAGGTGTGAAGTCTTGGCTTTTAAGCCAGGAATCATTGCCCTAGGTGGGACCTTCCTAGCGCAATTCCCTTGTAAGTGTTTTATTTCCTTATTACTTATTTGTTTGAACCTAAGAAATTATAAGAGTTTGTGGAAACAGATGAAGAATCCTCTGCAGAAACTTCCTTCAGTTACCACTGTACCAGCTGCAATAACTGATTAACCTTCCTCCCTCAGAAAATGTGAAGTGTAAGATTAACCATTTTGAGTTTTTCTTATTTTCTTTAAGATTGTTTTCCTGATCTTGGATCTTCCAATTGTGGACAATTGTATAAATATATATGTAGTTGAGAGAAGATGTTTTCCTTTTTCTTTATATTGATTTCTGTGTTTCCTTGCATTTATGTGATAAATGTGAATGTAATTATGTAAAATAATAGATAAAAAAAAATAAAAATTATTGTATCCACCAAATGTGTGTCAAGAATCTTCTTTGCAGAGTTAACTATACCTATTTTAGTATCTCATTCTCCCCCCCCCCCCCCCCCCCCACCTCTAAGTTCCATCCTCTCCATCTCAGTCCCAATCCCAATAGTAAATCTTGATAACTCTTTAAGATAAATTCTGGAATGGCCATCAGACCTACATTCTCATAGCCTCCAGTCATCGCTAGTCGACATACTTTATTATTAGCAAAAACTAGTATATAACAGGTTTAATGATGATAAATAACAACAGTATACAGACTGTAGCTTCATATAGCCAAATTTGTGTCAAACCAAGAATGCTAACTTACCTTAGTCAAATATCAGTCAAAAAAGTTTTAAGATATAATTCTGTAACACTACTCAAGTCTTGAACAGCAGACAGACTCTAAGTATCCAACTGATTCCCCATGCAAACCCAACCCTAATCTTGTGACCCCTTTATCCCTCCACCCTCAATCCCCCCTCTCCCTACCCCAAATCTACTCCCTCCCATGGAACCCTCTTCCTCCCTTCAATACAATTCTAGTTACATAAAACATTGGGAAAGATGGTATGTATTTCTAAAAATGTCTTCTAATAACATATTACTAAGTACATAGTATGTGAGGAGTACATGTCCTGAAAACCTCCCAATAGCTGGCATCATCTCTAAGTCATCAATGGAATCCCTCAGTGCCCTCCATCTCCCTATATTCACTCCTCCCCCTCCCATATACACTCCAAATGAACGTCTCCAATCTACAAAGAGGATTGATTCATAAGAAGACTACATACTGTAGGAGAAAGTGTTGATATATAGGGCTCCCACACAGACCAAAGCTTTCCTACACTTCGGGGTCAAACGCGCATCCCTTGCCTCCATAAGTACCAAATTATGGAATGCAATCCTCCATGCCCAAAAATTGGGAGCATCATTCTGAGTCCAACATTGAAGGATACATTTCTTCCCCACTACCCCTGCTTTATAAAGGAATATACGTTCCCTCAATTTAAGTGATCCACTAAGTTCCACCTAGCCAAGGAGGAAACCCGCAGGTGAGGCCTTAATGCATTTGCCTAATAACTGCTCCCAATATTTAATCAAACGAAACCAATATCATTGGATAACAGGGCAGTGCCAAAAAGCATGACCTAAAGTAGCGGCAGGCCATTCACGTTTAGCATACTGCATAACAACACAGCCGGCATAATATGCTTGTTGAGGGGAGAAGTAAGATCTGGTAAGCAGGGGCGTAGCTACGGGTGGGCCTGGGTGGGCCCAGGCCCATCCAATTTCGGCTCAGGCCCGCCCACCCAAGTGCACTGCAGCAGCCTTTGAAAGTTTTTCCACTGTGTGAGTAACGAGTCATCGCGCGGTTCCTGGACACCGCCAGAGGCCGAGGCCGAGGTCGGCTGAGTGAGATACCAAGCGGCTCTTTCCGTCGAAGGGACACCCCAAGGGCCGCTTTTCTGTTCAGAGAGACCCCGAGCGGTTCCGACTTGCGCAAAGAAATTCTGCGCAATTCCCCTTGGCTCTGAGGGGTTGCGAGGGGCACCGGGAGGTTCTGGCGACTCCCCGGGAGATACCGAATTTCGGCGGGGAATAACCGGGGCCTCTGGCTGGCTCCAGCTCTGCGGCTCCCACCTCTCACCTCTCATTTTGATGCCTTCACGCGCTCCGGTGATTGCGCACAGCGCGGCAGGCTGGTAGCGTGATGTGTGCTTCTCACTCAGACAAAAGATGCGAGGAGCAACGGTTGATGAGGCCTGGCTGCGCGAAGCGGGAAAAGGGCGAGGAGTGAGTGAGCGCGTGGTGCCCCAGCGTACAGATTGGATACCTGGTGTGGGGCCTAGCTGTTCCGGTGTGTGGAAAGACTGATGGGGTAGGCGGCACCACCGCCCTTTTGGGGCGAGTAAGTCAGGTTCGTATAAGAACCGCTCCAGGGCTGGGCTTAGTGAGGCATACCTGGCTGAAAGATGACCTATAGTCCAACTGCTTCTAGGAGGCGTGGGCGTGACCACTGGTACCTTAGTGGCCCTGCTTCCAAACATAGGTGCCAACTGTTCAAAATCATTATGAGTACTAAACACAACGCAAATTACCCATCACCTGACACAATGAAGGCATTTGCTCAATATTGGGTTGCTCAGCACCCATTGCACACACAGACCTGGATCTGCGGTTCCAAACTTTCTCTTCTGTTGTGCACTAGGAGTTATTGTCATGAGACAGACTATAAAGGATAACGTTTGTAGTGAGTGGTCTCTTCCCCCCACACCCCCATCCATCATTTCTTGCCTATTTAATAGGGAAGAAATGAAGGCCACTGCTAATACAGTGCTAATAATCCTTGCTCAAAGCCCACCTCTTCAATGTCGCTTTCGGCACCTAACCATTGTACCTCTTTCCAGGAAATCTAGACTGCCCTTTTTTGTCCTTTAGATTGTAAGCTCCTTTGAGCAGGGACTGTCCTTCTTTGTTAAATTGTACAGCGCTGCGTAACCCTGGTAGCACTTTTGGGCTTGCAGAGAGGCAGATTCGGGTCGGCATGCAGTGGCAGTAGCACTGAAATGCAGGTCGCGTCACAATGCTCGTTGTTCCATCGTACGTGGTATGACGTGGCTGTGCGCGGCAGCGTGCTCAGCCTCAGCTCAGCCTCGCTCCGCTCACTCGTGGCCATCAGGGCAGGCTAAACAATAGCTGCACGCAGTGCACGCTGTCGCTTACAGGGTAGAGCATTGAGCTAGTGCGAGCCTGGCCCTGGAAACGTGGGAAAAGTTCTTCGAGATGAGTTCCAAGCAGCTGCCAGCCCAGTCCAGCACTGCAGGTAATAACATTTTAAATGCTTTTTTTTTTACATCATAATTTTAACGTCTAATTTTTTAAAAATTAAAGTAGCAGGGGTCTGGGCACTATTAAAATTCATTGTTGTGGAATTTCTGGTTGGGGTAAGCACTTCACTATATATATATATATATATATATATATATATATATATATATATATAGTGCCCACCCATATTAGCTTTGGGCCCAGCCAAAATGTCAGGTCTGGCTACGCCACTGCTGGTAAGAATCCAGAATTGACATTCTCTATAAGTTGCACTATATATATATATCAGGAATCACCTGTAACAAACATTTAATCTCCCCCTCATCAATAGGTAATCCTATATCCTTTTGCCATCGTTGTATCAGTATTATGAAATCTTTGCTAGGAACTACTAGAGTTAAGGCTTTATGAAGATTTGAGATAGAGACTTGAGCATGTTGCACCGGTCTGAAAAATGTCTCCAACAGCTGAAACATATTTCGAGAGCATTGTGATATAATAGATTTGGCATAATGTGTAACCTGAATATAGGCAAAATAGTTTAATGGATGAGCTGTTAAGGTACGTTGTAACAGATCAAAAGGTTTCATTCTAAAATATCAATTCTGACCATCATCTTTGAACATTGAACCCCTAATGCAGGCATGCTCCGAAATGTGGCCATGTCTGGTTGTCCAATAAATCTTTTATGTTGCTATACTGGTGTCTTCTGTTTTTTTGGCATCTTCATGCCATACCTGGTTTCTCCTGACCAGGCCTCTTTAGCTTAGGCCTGCTGAGAAAGTATTCACAAGCATCCACTGTTTGGTAGACCATTGTTTTCATCATTCACTCTGCCTTACTTCCGGGTCTCATAAAGCTGGAATGGAGGGAATAGAAAATGCCTCTATCCTGGGACTTTCTCCTTTCCTAGGAAACGAATTTGAGAATCTTGCCCAAAAAGCTGGTGAAAATGTCTTTATTATTTATTATAACAGTTATAGGCGTCCTGCACAGAGCAGTAAGGATCATTCAAAGTAATGCACAGGATTCAGGAATTTCAGCTGCCATTTGACAATTTAGATTTAACTGATGTCACAGAGAAAGCAGAAGAGATACTAGTGTGTACTAACACTGGTTTTGATGTTCTGCTTGAGAGATATGACATTAAAATAATTGCTGGCACTAATCACTTTCATCATACAAGTCACTATGGGGGGGGGGGGGGAGTCACTGTGGAAGGCGCACACATACAGTAAATTCTCATTAGGACCTGGGGTTTGCACCATTCATTGAGGGGCCCATTGTGCTTTCCATTAGTGTCTAAAATATAAATGTTTTCACACAACTTCCTAATTGGCTATATTTCGACATGTGGCTTTGTGAAATATGGTGGTTAGATTTGTATATGACATTATCTACATTGGTAAAAGGCCACATGTGTGAAGATCTAGGGGCACTTTTACTAAGCCGTGGTAAAAAGTGGCCTGCACTAGTTTTGGTGTGTGAAACTGTTGCACACTGGGCCATTTTTTACCATGGCAGGAAAAAGTCATTTAAAAAAATGGGGCAGTAAATGACCATGTGCTAATATTAAAATTAGCAAATGTCTATTTACTGCCTGAACCTTTCACCACCTATTTAGAAGGTGGTACTCGTGCAGTAATCAGGCAACACACAGCAATTTAGCTGCACTGCCAATTACTGCCGGGAATGCCCCCTGCAGTAGAAAATAGAAAATTATTTTCTACCATGGCAAAGTGAGCGTGCCAACTTCGGAACTACTGCCTGGTGCCTGTGCTACCCTAGCAGTATGGGGCCGGATGGGATACATCCCAGGATACTGAAGGAGCTCAGAGGGGGTCATGTCGGGACCGCTTAAAGATTTATTTAATAGATCTTTAGAGACGGGAACTTTGGTCATCCCCGCGACGGAAAGAAGTTGGGGACGCCCAAAATCGGCTTTCGATTATGCCGATTTGGGTGACCCTGTGAGAAAGACGCCCATCTTGCGATTTGTGTTGAAAGATGGGCGTCCTTCTCTTTTGAAAATAAGCCTGTTAGTGAGATAGTCCAAGGGTAAATTTACACTAGTCTCTGTTTCAGGTTTCAATATTTTCTGGCATAAGAAGGGTGAGAGAGAAATAATCTGCACACACAATGATTTATTGTGGCACAGCAAAAGTGGTGGAAAAAAGCATGAAGCAGTTATGTTTTCTTAGCAGAAGTTTCATTTAGTAGTTTATAACATCTAATATATTCTTCCTAACAAAATCAAAAGTATCACTAAGGCTGACTTGCACTTCCAAGACCTAAAGAAAATTCCTCTAAGTGACGCTAAGCCAAAAGGAAGATAAAGCAATAGCCATACATCCTTCTAGGGCAGGTTCAACTCGAATTCCAGGTCTGGTTCCAGGAAATGGCAGCTGCTCCATGGCAACATAGGATTTATTTCCTACGCTGGCTCTAGCCAATCTAGGTGTAACAATGCTGAGCCATGTGTTTAAGGTGCGGTGAAAGCTCGCCTTTTTCTGCACTATAATAACTTCCCTCCATAATCTATTTAGTGTGGATATGGTTAGTGTATTACAGTGTTTCCAATGTTGGTTCTAGAGTACCCCTTTGCCGGTCAGGTTTCCAGGATATTCACAATGAATATGCATGAAAGAGATTTGCATCCAATAGAGGCAGTGTATGCAAATCACTCTTGGGAAAAAAAACTGGTGCATTGTACACCTCTATGAATATAAAAAAGGCATTTGGTCTGAGATAATTTGCTACTGTGTTTGTACTATGTGGTGATCTATTGGACTATCTGCTGATGTTCTGTGAAAGGGGACCCTCAAGGTACAGTACACATGTGGGCATAGACTAGGGGGGGCAATGCCCCCCCAAACGACGATGACGTGAGACTGGCGCCGCCGTGCCAGTAGTTTAAAAAAAAAACAAGCAGGCACGCGCTCATCTCCGTCCGCTTCGCTTCCCTGCCCTCTCTGTCTACGTCCCGCCTTCCTCTGACGTCATTTCCTTTCGGGCGGGACGCAGACAGAGAGGGCAGGGAAGCAAAGCAGACGGAGACGAGCGTGTCCGTCTACCCCCTCCTTCCCTCCGGCGCAGGCAGCAAGCATGCTTCTTCAGTTTTTCTGTGTTCCTGGCAGCGGTAGCGACATACACGCTGCCTTCAGCTCTGCCCAAAAGCCTTCTCTTCAAGTTCCTGTTCCCGCATAGGTGGGAACAGGAACTTGAAGAGAAGGCTTCCGGGGCAGCCCAAAGGCAGCGTGTACGTCGCTACCACTGCCAGGAGCACATAAAGGTTGAAGAAGACTACTGCCTGCGCCGGAGGGAGGGAGGAAGGGAGGGGGTAAATGGAGTCCACGATCCTGGACCTTGCCGAGGGGGGGGGGTTCAGCAGAGGGAAGATGGATGGAACTGGGAGGGGTGGGGCGCAGAGGGAAGATGGATGGGACTGGGAGGGGTGGGGAGCAGAGGGATGGACCAGGAGATGGATGGGATTGGGAGAGGTCAGGCACAGCAGAGGGAAGGAACAGAAGATGGATGGGACTGGGAGGGATGGTGAGCAGAGGGAAGGAACAGAAGATGGATGGGACTGGGTGGGTGGGGAGCACAGGGAAGCCTACTGGAAAGAAGACACTGCATAAAACAGAAATACTGGGACCAAAGCGAATAGAAAAACTAAATGATCAGACAATAAAGGTAGATAAAAGTATTTTATTCAGAATTTATAAATTGAAATATGTCAGCTTTTTGAAATGTGCATCTGTGATATTTTGCCTGTAAATTTCAATTCCTTCCTCCATATTAGCATATTCATTTGCATATGTATATATGCAAATGAATATGCTAATATGCTCCACCCATTCTTTGCCCCCCCCCCCTCCAAATGAAACAGTCAAACTACGCCTATGAGTACACAGTTATTAGAAATAGAATTTTAAATGTTATTCTGCGGTAGACCAGAAGCCAGTGTTCTTCTTTTAAGAACAGTGTAATATGTTCACATTTTTTTGCACCCATAATAAGTTTGACTGCTATGCTTTGAAGAATTTGATGCTGAAGATCAGTCAACCAAAGACCTTTATTCTAAGAGTTGCAATAATCAATATTGCTAATAACTCCAGAGTGTTTATTATTCTTAAGGCTTTACAAGAGAATAAATCATATGTAATTTAAAGAAGCATATGTGTAATTTAAATGATCATTCTATTATTACCTCCAAATTTTAGGGTGAAATTGGAATACAGGATTGTTTTCCTATTAAATATCATGTCTCTGTTTTTTTCAGGATTGAGTTTCGTTTTATGGCCGAAAAGCCAATTTACAATATTAGGACCCTGTTTACTGATCTGCACTAAGGGTGTGTGCTAGCATTTTTAATGCGTACTAAACATTAGTGTATGCTAAATGTTAAAGACACCAATATATTCCTATGGGTGTCTCTAGTGTTTAGCGTGCGCTAAAACGCTAGTACACCTTAGTAATCAGGGCCTTAAGTAAGCTGGAATTAAAGGTAGTAATTTTTTGGGCATTTTGGAGATTAAGAATAGTCAAAATCTGAAAATAGTTCATGTAAGGAAAAGCAGTTAGATCAAGTGACTGAATAACCCATGTAATAGGTCCATAAATATGTTGAACAAAATAGGTGCGAGCAGAGAACCCTGAGGTACCCTGCAAGTGAAGGTATATGGATGAAAGGAAGATTCATTACATAAAACTGCATACATCCCATCTGTCAAATATGAAGTGAACCAACCCAGCACATTTCCAGGAAAACCAACTGATAGTCTATAAAGCGATAATCCATGATCAACTAAGTCAAAAGCTGCAGATAGAGCTAGCGAAAATAGAACAGAATTATCTTGATCTATATGAGTTTCTGCATATGTAAGGAGACCAAGCAGTGCTGTTTCTGTGCTATGAAATGTCCAAAACCAGATTGATTAGGATGCAAAACATAGGTTTTATCTAAAAAATCATTTGTTTTGCCACTAACCGCCAGATTCTATATAGTGCGACTTGAGTTGTGCGTATAAATCCAGATAAGTTCTGGATCTGCACGTGTAAGTTAATTAGCTTAACCACTCAATCAGTGCTGATAATTGAACTTAATCAATTATTGACACTAATTGGCATTAATTAGACTTTATGTCTAAGCATATTCTATAAAGTGATGCATGTAAATTATTTGGGCATTTTCTATAAACTACACCTAGATTTATGTATTTTCTATAAACCATGCCTAAATTTAGGTTCAGTTTATAGAATATGCCTAGGCATATATTTTTTCAACACCAATTTTTTTGATGTGATATATAGAATCTAGCCCTAAGTGCTCAGATATTTGGGATACCAAATGAAGGTTAGCTACTGGGCGATATAACAGAACTACCTAATGCAAAGTCTCTGAGTCTTAGGGAATTGCTGTGGTTGGCAGCACAAGAACAGTATGCCTGGCAAACACATAGCAGAAATAAGTGTACAAAGCAAAGTCTTTGTCTCTGCAGTCAATTAGTAGTTTCAGTCTTTTGTTATCTGTACTGTGTGCAGATGTCTGAACACTGGAGGCAGTTTCTCTGATTGGTTGATCAAAGCTCACCAGTATTAGCAGAGTAAATCAGACATTTGCAATCACATTCAAATCAGATGCACAGTGTCTTCAGTGATGAGAGATGGAATGCAGATAAGGAATATTGGTGTACCAATGCTGGCTGAAGATAGTGGTAACACTGTTGTATGTTCAAAGTCTTTATAGCAGGATTCTTAATCAGTCCAGACAAGCAGAGGCAATAAACTAAAAATGTTTAATGCCATGAAAAAATTAGAACAATGAACAGAAATGGTGCAATCAGCAAACAGTATCAAGTAACTGAATATGGATCAATTATAAAACTATGTAAACATTTGTTCACTATCTGAATAGTGCCTGGAGAGTACAGGTAATATAGCTGCTCACAGGTTATCAAATATAACTATTCACAGGGTCTCAGCAAAGAGAACTTTCTCTCTTTTCTTCCTGGCCAAGACTGTAGAAAAAGCCAGTACATCCTATTTGAATTGAGCTCCTGGGCCAATCAGAGACTAGAACAACAAGTTTTTAAAGTAGCTGGTCACATCACTGCAGGTTACCTCTTATCTGTGATATGTAAAGAGGGAACAGTCATTTCTCTGTAACAGCTTTAATCATAAACATGCACTACCTGCTGGCCAACCTAGAGAAATACACTTCAAGAATTAATACAGTTTACAGGCTTAAAACCCACTGTTTTGTTGCAGAACCCAAATGAATGGGGCCTACAGCTCAACTCCCTCCCCACAGCTTGTAAAAATTATGGGCCTCCCACGGCTGCTCGTGTCTAAGCTCTTCCTTTAACAAACATAGGAATCTTAAAAGTACATTGTCCAAACCTCTTTCTCTCTTTAGAGGCTTACTCCTTTCATCACCAAGTCAGCCTTTTCCAAATGCAGATTAGGGCTTTACTTCCCCTGGGTGTGACTTAGAAGCCCAGCGTGCTGAAATCTTCCATTTTCCCTATACTCCCCTCCCCCAGCCTTTAAAGGGACATATTATTCTTCTTTCCCTTACAACTCTTAGGGATGATATGTTTTCTCCCAGCATACTCTGCCACCTCCTGGACTATAGGCTAAGGAAAAATCCCTCCCAATTTAGGGGATTTCACTCAAGGTATCTGCCCCCCCCCCCCCCCCCCCCCCCCCCCCCCCCACCGAGCTCTAAACCCTTCTTGCATTCCTTATGTGAAACCAGTGGGGACAGGGCAATAAGGGCACAGAACAGTGCCTTCTCCACACAATTTTACAAAAGGCTTTGCTTTCAGTGAACTTTATGCAAAATACTTGGGAAATCATGACTTGGATGTTCCATTTCCTGTGTAGAGACCATATGCAACATCAAGCTCTATACATCCAAATGTTATGCAGTTGAAGTAGGGCAAGAGTCGGCTAGGTCTGGGATTCAAGTTATACAGAGAACAATGAAATTCAGCTGCTTTCCTTCAAACGTAGGAATTAAAGTCTGAATGCAGAAATAGAAGGAACATCCACTTGAAGTTATTCTTGCATTTGCAGCATTCAGAGTTGAAAATGCACATAAATCAAATATTTTAGCCATGTTGCTTGATGTGTTAGCTATTCTATTATATGTTGCTGATCTTTTTAAGATAAAAAATTAGTGTTTTTCTCAATGTTGCTACAGTTACACAGTTCTAGAAGCAAATATTTTTGTGGTGATGTGTTCTAAAGTGCTGTTGAATGAGGGTCAGTTTTTACTTCAGTATTCATAGAAAATGCATTGTCATGTATCAGGGCAAAACAAAATAATCAAAAAAGGGGGGAAATAGTAGCTTACCTGCAGATATAGGAGCTTTAGTTATTCCCTACACTCAGTCCAGGTAAAGATACCTGCATTGTTCTCAAACATGGATAATTTGACTTGTATGATTCAAAAGCATTCCTAGTAGCAGGAAGAGGGCAAGCTATGTGTAGTTTAGTGTAATCAAAAATATACATTGTTTCTGATATTTAAAAAGACCTGCTGAAGATGCAGGCCCAAATCTCTGCAGCTATTTTTTCATGGAGTCATTAATTAAAGAGAATCTGTCCATGTAGTTTTGCTTTAAATACTTGATCAAAGCCCACAGTTTTGAATATTGCCCTCATCCCCAGACGTACCAGGCTTACTATAAAATCCCTGGGGGCAGGAGGAGTAATCTCCACTTATTGCAGCCTCACCATAAATTGATTTATTTTATTGTAACCATTTATAACCCACTCTAAGCAAATCTAGGTAGCTTTACAAAATGACATATACAACCAGGAGGAGGACAACTGACAATAAAATGAAATTAATATGAGCATAAGAAATAAACAAAAATATACTTCAAAATACCTAAAAGAATAACTAAAACAGTTAGCTGAATAGACACAATTTCAAGCATTTCAAAAAACACAACAAAGAAGTCACACTACATAAGTCCTCTGGGAAAATATTCCACAAAAGACGACCGGCAACAGAAAAGATCAAAGACCTGTGAAGGGGCATAATCGAACGGAAACGCCTATCTCCACGGGCGTTTATCTCTGAGAACGGGTCCGTGAAGGGGCGGGCCGAACCGAATTTTCGAAAAAATGGACGTTTTTGAGCTGGGCGTTTGGTTTTTTTAGCGATAATGGAAACTAAAAACGCCCAGCTCAAAAACGTCCTAATCGGAGCCATTTGGTCGTGGGCGGGGCCACGATTCGTAGTACACTCGCCCCCCTGATATGCCAGGACACCAACTGGGCACCCTAGGTCAGTGCGGTGGACTTCAGAAAAAGCTCCCACATGCATAGCTCCCTTACCACGGGTGCTGAGTTCCCAACCCCCCTCCCCCAAAACCCACTACCCACAAATGTACAACACTACCATAGCTCTTAGGGGTGAAGGGGGCACCTACATGTGGGTACAGTGGGTTTTGGAGACCTCCCATTTACCAGCACAAGTGTTATAGGTAGGGGGGATGGGCCTGGGTCCGCCTGCCTGAAGTGCACTGCGGTACCCACTAAAAGTGTTCCAGGGACCTGCATACTCGCAGGCCTCTAGGACTGGTTGCTGCTGTATAACATTGGCACACCAGTTGACACCTGAAGACTAATCTCTCCAAAAACGTCCTTTATTGGAATAACCGCCTTTACTCACAGTTAACTGCAGAGCAGAGGTTGTGCCCCACTGGCAACGAGTCTCCCTGGTACTGAGATGAGCAGTAGGTCAGAGCTGGCAGAATGGTGTTCAATGCCCTCTTTCAGCCACATTCAAGGTAAGAACTAAGTTGTCTAACGTGGCTACCACAGGAAAGGGAACTAAAACTGGCTTACAAAAATGGCCACTACCGCATGGACTACAACAGGAAACACAACAGAGCACACTCTGACCCAGTAGGGAGAAGAGCCTACCAACTACCAACATCGTGAGACTGTAACACAAGCTAATGAAATCACGGAGCCCAATACCCTACACCCACCACAATGCAATGCTGATGTGACCCTGTACTGCACCCGAGAGCCACATCTGACCCAGGGAAAGGCTGTGAGAGGATCGAACACATTCTGTTGTCATGGAGGTGGGTACAGCATTTGAGGCTGGCATACAGGCTGGAAAAAAGGTTTGTAAAGTGGAGGTTTTTTTTGGTAGGAGGGGGTTAGTGACCACTGGGGGAGTCCAGGGAGGTCATCCCCGATTCCCTCCAGTGGTCATCTGGGCAGTTGGAGCACTTTTTTGGGACTTGTTCATGAAAAAAAAGGGTCCAAAAAAGTGACCCAAAATCGCGGTCAAAACTCCTTTTTTTTTTTTGATTATCAGCTAAAGATGCCCATCTCTCCTCGGCTGATAACTACGCCCCAGTTCCGCCTCCACCACGCCTCCGACACGCCTCCATCAACTTTATTCGTTTCTGCGACAGAGTGCAGTTGGAAACGCCCAAAATCGACTTTCGATTATACCGATTTGGGCGCCTTTGTGAGACAAACGTCTAGCTCCCGATTTAGGTCGCACTATAGGTGTTTTTCTCTTTCAAAAATAAGCTGGATAGTCTACAACTACTACTTATCATTTCTATAGTGCTACTATAGTGCTATACACTTGAACATGAAGAGACAGTTCCTGCTCGAAAGAGCTTACAATCTAATCAGGACAGACAAACAAGACAAGGGAATAATAAGGTGGGAAAGATAAAACATACAAGGGTACTGTACAAGTGAATAGGGGTTAGGAGTTAAAAGCAGCATCAAACAGGTGGGCTTTTAGCCTAAATTTGAAGATGGCCAGAGATGAAGCTTGAAGTACTGGCTCAGGAAGTCTATTCCAAGCATATAGTGCAACAAGATAAAAGGAACGGAGCATGGAGTTGGCAGTGGAAGAGAAAGGTACAGATAAGAGAGATTCACACAATGAACGGAGTTCATGGGGAAGAGTGTAGGGAGAGATTAAGAGTAGAGAGGTACTGAGGAGCTGCAGAGTGAATGCACTTGTAATTCAATAAGAGGAGTTTGAACTGTATATGGAAATAGATAGGGAACCAATGAAGCGACTTGAGGAGAGGGCTAATATGAGCATAGCGACACTGGTGGAATATAAGTCGTGCAGCAGAATTTTGAACAGATTGAAGAGAAGAGAGATGGCTTAGTGGGATAACTGTGAGCAGCAAGTTGCAATAGTCTAAGCGAGAGGTGATAAGAGTATGGATAAGGGTTTTAGTGTGATCAGAAAGGACAGGATGAATTTTGGTGATATTACAGAGAAAGAAATGACAGGTTTTAGCAGTCTGTTGAATATGTGCAGAGAAGTAAAGAGAAGAGTTGAAGATGAACCCCAAGGTTACAAGTTAATGAGACAGGGAGGATAAGAGTGTAATCTACAGAGATAGAGAATGGGGGAAGAGGAGAAGTTGATTTAGGGGGAAAGATAAGAAGCCCAGTCTTCATCATGTTTAGTTTCAGATGGCAGTGAGACATCCAGGCAGCAATATCAGACAGGTAAGCTGTTATATTTTGGCCTGGATTCCTGCTGAGATTTCATGTGTGGAGAAGTAGATCTGGGAGTCATCAGCATAACGGTGATACTGAAAACCATGGGATGAGATCAGAGCACCAAGGAAAGAAGTATAGATGGAAAAAAGAAGAGGTCCCAATACAGATCCTTGAGGTACACCAACTGATAGTGGGATAGAAGTGGAGGAGGATCTGCCAGAGTATACACTAAAAGTGCAATGGGAGAGAAAAGAAGAAAACTAGGAAAGAATAGAGCCCTGAAATCCAAGTGAGGACAGCGTATCAAGGAGTAGGTGGTGATCAACAGTGTCAAAAGCAGCAGATCAAGAAGGATGAGGATAGAATAGAGACCTCTGGATCTGGCCAAGAACAAGTCATTGGAGACCTTAGTAAGGGCTGTTTCAGTTGAGTGAAGAGGGCGAAAGTCAGATTGAAGTGGATCAAGAATAGCTTGAGATGAAAAGTCAACACAACGGCGGTGAACAGCGTATTCCAGTATCTTGGATAGTAAAGGGAGGTGGGAGATGGGGCAATAGTTAGAAGGACAGGTTGGGTCATTCCAGCTAACCTTGTGGAGTGGTGGTATAGCTAATAATTTTCTGTGAACCTTAAAACACGCGATTGTTGATAAGCATGTAGAGTGGAGACCAATAATGCTAGAGCTTCATCATGGAACACTTTGAAGTTACAAACCAAGATCTTAAACTGAATTCTACATTTAACAAGCATAAGAACATAAGTGTTGCCATACTGGGATAGACCAAAGGCCCATCAGTCCCAATATCCTGTTTCCATCAGTGGCCAAGCCAGATTACAAGTAACTGGCAAGATCCCAAAACAGTAAAATAGATTTTATGCTGCTTATCCTAGATATATACAAGACAAAAAAGTAGTGGAGGATTCCCTGGAGTCAAACTATAGATATAAGCAGTGGATTTTCCCCAAGTCCATCTTAATAATAGCTTATGGACTTTTCTTTTAGGAAGTTATCCAAACCTTTTATAAACCCTGTTAACTGCTTTTACTACATTCTCTGGCAACGAATTCCATAGTTTAATTACACATTGAGTGACAAGCTATAAAGAGCTTAGTGGAGTGCGAGACATGCTCCACTGTGCATGCTCAAGTGCCTTCCTACCAACTGTGAGAGAGTGGTTACTGCAGTTCTTTTTTTTTTTACCGAAGTGAGGCATGGTTGTGTTTCGCTTCTGCTCTTCACAGCTCAGTTCTAAAGAGCTTTTTCAATGCCTTTGCAGCATTTTTTATGCTGGGTTCTGTGTTCCAGTATTCGGGTTACCCTTTTACCTTCCCTTATTGTTTTAGTTTCTCTTTTTCCTGCATTTAATTTTCCTTTGTTTTCCGCGTCATTAGGCCGCTTTTAGGCCTTGACTTCGGCCGGGTTCTCCTGTTCTTTTTTCTCTGGTGCCTTGCTCCTTTTTTTGGTACCATCACTTCATTTGATTTGGCTATGGAGATTTTTCCTTCCATGTCCACTCAAGTTCCCAGTGGCTTCAAGCACTGTACCTGGTGCAATTGGACCATCTCTGGTGTCTTTAGTACCTAAGGTCTGACCATAGTCCTTCTAACTGTGTCCTGTGTGTTTGTATGAAGAAAAGGACCCAGTTGGCAAGAGAAGATCAGTGGGAAAGGAATTTTGGAGCCCGGCACGAATCCTCAATGTCAGCACCTGCTTCAATGTCAGGAGCCGCGGCATCAATATCAGGTATTGCATCGGCATCGGGAGCATCAGTATGTATGGCTGCTAGACCTGTGGACACTGGAAGCAGTTGTGCATCAAGTGGGTCGCCACCTGCCTTAGCACTGACTTCTGTGCAGGTCCCCTGGGACCAACCTGCGTCGGATCTGACGCCAAGGCGACATGAGGATTCAACGCTGTTCTCGTTCACGTCAACAGTGTGCACCTAATGCCCCTGCTGCTCCCCAGGCAAAGCAAGGGAAGAGCTTCTGACTGGCTCCAAAAGATCATAGCCACGAAGGATGAAGTTTTTTCACAAAAGGTGGCCCCTTATAACCTCCAACCAGTGGGTTCTTCAAATAGTCCATCTGAGATTTGACCACAATTGGCATCACAAACCTCCACATTGCCCACCAAGAGCCCATTTATTCAGCTCCCAGCATGAACAGGTACTTGAAGAAGAACTCTCAGCCCTTCTGAAGGTCCATGCAGTCGAGCCCATTCCACCAGGGGTGGAAGGGTGGGGATTCTATTCTAGGTACTTCCTCATGCAGAAGATAGGGGAGATGCATCCCATCCTAGACCTAAGGGCCCTGAGCAAATTCATGGTCAAAAAAAGGTTCAGGATGGTTTCCCTGAGCACCCTTCTGCCCATGATTCAGGAAAATGATTGGCTATGCTCACTGGACTTAAAGGATGCATATGCTCACTTCCTGATACTTCAACATAACCAGAAGTGTCTACATTTTTGGTTGGGAGCACAGCACTTCCCTTATCGAGTGTTGCCATTTGGTCTCATGTCAGCTCTCAGAGAATTTACCATAGTAACATAGTAGATGACGGCAGAGAAAGACCTGTATGGTCCATCCAGTCTGCCAAACAAGATAAACTCATATGTGCTACTTTATGTGCATACCTGACCTTGATTTGTATCTGCCATTTTCAGGGCACAGACCGTAGAAGTCTGCCCAGCACTAGCCCCACCTCCCAACCACTAGCCCCACCTCCCACCACCAGTTCTGCCACCCAATCTCCACTAAGCTTCTGAGGATCTATTCCTTCTGAATAGAATTCCTTTATGTTTATCCCATGCATTTTTGAATTCCGTTACCGTTTTCATTTCCACCACCTCCCGCAGGAGGGCATTCCAAATATCCATCACCCTCTCCGTGAAAAAATACCTCCTGACATTTTTCTTGAGTCTGCCCCCCTTCAATCTCATTATATGTCCTCTAGTTTTACTGCCTTCCCATCTCCAGAAAAGGTTTGTTTGCAGATTAATACCTTTCAAATATTTGAATGTCTGTACCACATCACCCTGTTTCTCCTTTCCTCCAGGGTATACATGTTCAGGTCAGCAAGTCTCTCCTCATACATCTTGTAATGCAAATCCCATACCATTTTTCTAGCTTTTCTTTGCACCGCTTCAATTCTTTTTACATCCTTAGGAAGATACGCCCTCCAAAACTGAACACAATACTCCAGATGGGGCCTCACCAACGACTTATACAGGGGCATTAAAACCTCTTTTCTTCTGCTGGTCACACCTCTCTCTATACAGCCTAGCAACCTTCTAGCTACAGCCACCGCCTTGTCACAACTGAGGCCCATATATGTCCTTTTCAGTTCCTCCACATCATCACCCTTGAAATCAATTTCTGGTACAGGTAGATCTCTTACATCTTCGTCTGTCTTGCCTATTATAATATTGTTAAGGCTTGTAACCCTAGCAGATCGTAGCCAAAGGACCTTCACATCCAGCCCTATGACCACAGTAAACAATCCTGTAGGAATTCACAGGTTGTGGAATAGAATGGACATATGGCATATATGTGATGTGGTCTGTGTTGCATGTATGCACTCTGCTGTCAGTCGGCTATAGGGACTTGCCTGTACAGCATATCAGGCATCTGTAGCATTTCATATTGTCCTCACTAGTGAAACCAGATGTGTTTCAGTTTTCATCATGAGGATGATGACTAATAATATTGGCAGACCATGTATTTTAAGAGTTGTGATTACATGGTATATCTAGTTGGTTTTATCAGAATTTGAAATGTGTGTTTATGCTAGGGATATTGCTTGCTTATAGAATCATAGAAACAGAGAAAATGAAGGCAGATAAATACTATCCAGCTTATTTTCGAAAGAGAAAGACACCCATATTTCGACCCAAATCGGGAGATGGGCGTCTTTCTCCTGTGGGCGAACAAATCGGTATAATCGAAAGCCGATTTTGGTCGTCTTCAACTGCACTCCGCTCTGCATTTAGTCCATTCGGAACTACTGTTTGCATTGAATAAATATACCACTGTTCTCTAAAGTTTAGGACCCTATCAGTAGAGCCGCCCTCCCTTCTTATCTCCAGCTGTTCAATAATTCTCCACTTTATGTCATTTACTTTATGTTTCATCTGCAGCCAGTGCTCCACTAAGGGAGCCTGGACATTTTGTGTATTTATACGGGATTTATGTTCTGTTAAACGAACTTTAATAGATCTAGAACTCCTCCCAATATAAATAAGATCACACGGGCATAAAATAGCATACACAGAATTCTTACTATTGCAGTTCATATGGATATTAGATCTCACAGTAATATCTTTCCCCGATACCACCCAAGAGCTACCAGTAATCGCCAGTGAGCACCATTGACAGTGCTCACAGATCCCATTATCACGATTCTCAACTCTAACCTTCAGATCTTAAAATTTATTAGACACTAACCGTTCCCCTATCAATTTACCTTTAGTATAAGATATTATTGGTGCTTCAGAGAAGCATGGATACAATTGGAGAACATGCCAGTGAGTTTTAATGATCTGTACTATCTTTTGGCTATTGTCAGTAAAAGGAAAAACACAAGTCAGACTCTTGGTTTCTATAGTATCATTCTTCTTCATCAAAAGTCAAGATCGGTGTGCATATCTTGCTCTAGTATAGGCTTTTTTAACAGCAGATCTGGGGTAGCCTCTAGACAAAAATCTTGATTTTAAATCCTTTGCCTGACTTTTAAACTCCTCAATCGAAGAGCAAACTCTCCTAACTCTGAGGAATTGACTGACAGGAAGATTGAACTTTAAATGATAAGGATGAAAACTTCCGAATTGTAAAAAAGTGTTTCTACTAACAGGCTTGCGATATAGAGATGTTAATAGTTTTTCATCTTCTTTATATACCCATAAATCCAAAAATTCAATCGCCGTTTTACTTGATGACATAGTGAAAGAAATAGTCACATTGAGTGTATTTAACCATGATACAAAATCCTGCAAAGATTGATCTGACTCAGTCCATAGAAAGATTCACATCGTGAAAGAAATAGCTCGGTCTCGGGCGAAACATATGTCGGACATCTTTTAACCCCTGAGTCCGAAGAGATAAAAAGATAAGTTTTTACAAAAATCTTTCTATAAATTTGTTTGATCATTAAAAAGTTTTTGAAATTATGATTAGTCAATATAATTGACCTATGAAGATGTTGATGTTGACAACATTGCCAAAACTTATTTGTTGCCAACGAACATCGCTGAGGTCATTTAAAGAGTAACAAAGGAGCTCTGAATGAATGAATTGTGACTTTACTGGAAACTGTACATTTAGAAGAAGCTATATGAATATTTTCTAATTGTATACTGGTGAATATTTTGGTATCTGTCAGTGCAGCACTTACCTGGCGGTAATTGGGCAGCACACCACGCTACCCTGTTACTACCGGGTTAATGCAGGAGCCCTTAACACCACCTAAATGGGTAGCATTAAGTGCTCCTATCTGCATGGCCACAGGATAAGTGAAATAAATCTTACCGCATGGCCATGCCAATTTTTGGCCTTTTTACCTGCTACAGTAAAAAGGGCCTTAGAGGCCCTTCTACAAAGGCACATAGGGGCCTACACACATCCAGCATGCGCCAAATTGGCATTACCGCCCAGATACCGCATGTCTTGGGTGGTAATTCTGAATTTGGTGTGCACTGAAAACACACAGTAGAAAATATTTTCTATTTTCTACCACATGGTGCTTACCTGGTGGTAAACAGCAGTGGGTGCATGCTGCATGCGGGTAGCACGGGAAACCTTACTGCTAAGTCAATGGGTGGTGGTAAGGTCTCAGGCAGAAAATGGACACACGTTGGTTTTTATTTTGCTGCACGTCCATTTTCCAGCCCCTTAAAAAAGACCTTTTTTCCAGTACGTGGTAAAAACTCCCAGCGAGTGCCCAAAAGATGTGCTCGCACGGCCGCAGGCCATGTTTTGCCACAGCTTAGTAAAAGGGTCCCACAGTGCATAGCAAAAATGAGCCCCACCACTACCGCAGGGCCCTTTTTACCACAGCTTGGTAAAAGGACCCTTGAATCACTTGGGAACGCTGAATGCAGTTTCATTTGTCTTTGCGGTGACATCTTAGAAGACGATTTAGATAGTATTCAACGTGAAATAACGCACCTGAATCACCAAAATTAGTATATATTGTAAGAGTGCTCAGGGAGCTCAACCTTTATGTGTCCATTTACCAATACTGCTTGAACATGCCCCCCAATTAGAAATGTTTTTAACAACTAAGGGATCCTTTTACTAAGGTGCGCTAATGAATTAGCGTGCTTTAAGTGCCATACCACCCATTTTATTTCTCTGAGCTTTTTAGCAATTAACACACACGAATCATTAGTGTACCTTAATAAAGGAGCCCTAAGCAAGTAAGTAAGGGGCCCTTTTACAAAGGTGCGGTAGCGCTACTGCGCAGGTAGCATGCTCCAAATCGGCCCTACCACCGGGGTAGCGCGAGATCCCAGTGGTAGTTCTGAACTTGGTGCGTGCAGTTTCCTGCAGTAGAAAATAATTTTATATTTTCTTCCATGGGGTACGTTCGCCGCAGTAATTGGCAGTGCTGCCTGATTACCACAGGATTAGTGCGTGAGCCCTTACCGCCTACTAAATAGGTGGTGGTAAGGACTGAGGTTGTAAATAGCAGTGTGCTAATTTTAATGTTAGTGCACGTCCATTTACTGCCACATTTAAAAAAGGCCTTTTCCCTGCCATGATAAAACATGGCTTAGCGTGCGCCAATTTCACATACCAAAACTAGCGGAAGGCACTTTTTACCATGGCTTAGTAAAAGGGCCCCTAAGTAAGTAAATAAGTAAGCTAGGTGTTGCTGAATATTATATTGGGACAACATTGGCAGAAGTTAACTGGGCGGGAACTGCTCTGTCTGGTTAACTCCAGCTGAATATTGACCCCTATGTTCTTTAATCATCATGGACCATCTCTGCAGGTTCTTCATGAAATTTAACTTCAAAAGTACCTATCTTACCAACTGTGAGGATTTTCCAAAATGAGAATAGCCTAACTGATGTTTTAGGGACAACTAGGGGTTGCTGTTCAAATGGTTTGTCCAGTTGACTTTTGGAGTTAGCTGAACAAACCCCAAGATTTTTAACATTTTCTCTGCTCCCTGGCTAAATATTTTTGTGGTAATTCATTGTCTGCATATAACTTAGCAGGGTGACCAGGAGCATCATGACTGTACTGTGGGAAATGCTGTCCAGACAAAGTTACTTAACTAATTCTGGCTTCATAAATAGCAGGCCTGCTGTTATCTGGACAAACTTATCTGGATAACTGCATGTTTGTGTTTATGTTTATTAGATTCTAACATTCCACTGACTGTTGATCTTGTATACTTTAAGTGATAATAGGTCTACTTCTGTCTGCATGGTGCACAAACAATTTATAGTAATTTTAATTTTGTTATGACATTTGTGAACATAACGTCTTTACTTGAAACCATAGTTCTCAGTCCCATGCTTTCTGTATTTATACTGTTTACAGTATAATTTGTCTTTGTAAGTTCCCCTGACTTTAGTAGAAGCATATTCAAGGAGGTTCTTTCATGCTTGGTAAGTTCTTATTATGGAAGCCCTTTGCAGGATTAAAGCAAGGAACTGGCATCCAAGATATGTTGGGGGTATAGCATAGGTGGCACTGATGTATACATGTTTATGATACATTCTTCATAGCCAGTGCACATTGTGGGCCAAAAATCTAAACAACACCATTAGGCTCATTTTCAAAGCACTTAGCCTCCCAAAGTGCTTTGAAAATATGCCTCATGTGTACCTGTTATAAATCACACACAAACACTGACCTCACTTTTGTACCTGGGACTTGCATTGGTGATTGCTGGAGGAGATCTGACAGTTGTTCACTGCCTGATTGTTGTCTGTGTCCACCCATGTGCTTCTTGGGCTACCTTTAATTTCCTTGCTCTGTTTCCAGCTCTTCTTGTCACCCTTTCATCTCCCTTATTCAAACTCCCTGAGTCCCCCCTCTTCTTGCCAGACTTCCCTCAAACTGCCAGTGTGTGCCATCCTGCCATTAGTTCTGTCTGTGACTGTATTTGGTGACCGAGTGATTCTACCAGTTTCTGTGTGTGTGTATGATCCTTATTACCTGTTTGTCAAACAGTGAGTGTCCTAGTGTATTGTGTATATAGGCTGCCGCTGGGTACTAGCAGTGAAATAGAGAAGACAAAATGATAGATTTAAATTGCTGGGCTTTGCAATCTTTGATACTGCAAGCACATATGGGACAGGGAAGGGGCAAGAGGAGGCAGCTATATTAGAGGATATATAGACTAGAACCCAGTTCCTGGACCTCACAGATAAGCAGTGCCTCAGCAGGTTCCACTTTGATAAAACTGCCCTCCACCACCTCTACCAGCCTCTCAACCCTCTTTTCAGCTCCACCACACGAAGGGGACAGCCAATGCTAGTCCACCTAAAGGTCATCACAACCCTTGCATTTCTGGCCACTGACAGCTTTCAGTCTATGTTGGCAGTCACTATAGGCTTCAACCACTCTGCAACCTCACTAGGCATCACATAGCTCCTTAGGGCCTTTCTCACCCCTATCAATGAATATATAACCTTCCTGCACAATGTGCTGCTCAGACAGCAAAGTATGGCCCAGTTTTATGAAATAGCCCATATCCTATTGTGAAGGGTACATAAGATAAAGAAAAGCAAGTCCAGGGTTGTCACACCAAAATAAGTTCCTGAATTACGCCTCTTATTTACTGATAATGAAAATGACAGCCAAGAGAAGACTAAGTGGGCAATTTACAAAAGTGTGCTATAATTTTTAGCACACACTAAAAATAAGCATGTGCTAAATACTACAGACACCCATATATTTCTATGGGTGTCTCTAGTGTTTAGTGTGCACTAAAAATGCGACCACACCTTTGTAAAAGACCCCCTAATATAGAGAAAGATTTACTTACAAAGGAAGTCAGAATAGTAGTATACAGAAGAAAAAGATTCCAATACTTTAAGATTTATGCCCAGAAAGGGTGAATTTGTGGAATGGCTTCCTAGTGGAGGTGGTAGTGGAGATGATAATTGTATCTCAATTCAAGCAAGCTTTAGACAAGTACATTGGAGAGGAAGGGAGAATAGATGGCATGGATGGGCAGACTGGATAGGCCATGTGGAGGGGCATAATCGACCGTGAACGCCTATCTCCATGGTCATCTATGTCCGAAAACAGGTACGTGAAGAGGAGGGACAGACCGTATTTTCGAAAAAAATGGACGTCTTTGTTTTGTTTCAAAAATACGGTTTGTACAGACCAAATGCCATGGATTTGTTTGTTTCTGAGTTGGGCATTTTTTTTTTTTTTTTTAGCGATATTGGAAACTAAAACTGGCCAGCTCAAAAACGTCCTAATCCGAGCAATTTGGTCATGGGAGGGGCCAGGATTCGTAGTACACTGGCCCCCCTGACATGCCAGGACACCAACTTGGCACCCTAGAGGTCAGTGTGGTGGACTTCAGGAACAGCTCCCACATGCATAGCTCCCTTACCATGGGTGCTGAGCCCCCAACCCCCTCCCCCAAAACCCACTACCCACAAATCTACAACACTACCATAACTCTTAGGGGTGAAGGGGGCACCTACATGTGGGTACAGTGGGTTTTGGAGGCCTCCCATTTACCATCACAAGTGTTACAGGTAGGGGGAATGGGCCTGGGTCCGCCTGCCTGAAGTGCACTGCAGTACCCACTAAAAGTGCTCCAGGCCTCTAGGACTTGTTGCTGCTGTAGAACCTTGGCACACCAGTTGACACCTGAAGACTAATGTCTCCGAAAATGTCCTTTATTGGAATAAGCACATTTACTCACAGTTAACTGCAGATCAGAGGTTGTGCCCCACTGGCAAAGAGTCTCCCTGGTACTGAGATTAGCAGTAGGTCAGAGTTGGAAAAGTGCTGTAAAATGCCCACTTTCAGTAACGTGGGCAACACATGAAACGGAGCTAAAACTGGCTTACAAAAATGGCCACTACCTCATGGACTACCGGAAACAAAACAGGGCACACTCTGACCCAGTAAGCAGAGGGAAAAACACCATGGGAGTAGAGCCTACCAACTACCAACATTGTGAGCATTTAACACAAGCTAGTGGAATCACGGAGCCCAATACCCTACACCCACCACAATGCATTGCTGATGTGGCTCTGCAGTGCGCATAACAGAAAAGGTGTCACACTCACCCGAGAGCCACATCAGAACCAGGGAAAGGCTGTCAGAAGATAGAACACATTCTGCTGTCATGGAGGTGGGTACGGCATTTGAGGCTGGCATACAGGCTGGCAAAAAAAGTTTGTAAAGTGGGTTTATTTTGGTGGAAGGGGGTTAGTCACCACTGAGGGAGTCAGGGGAGGTGATCCCCGATTCTCTCCAGTGGTCATCTGGTCAGTTGGGGCACTTTTTTGGGACTTGGACCTGAAAAAAAAAGGTACAAATAAAGTGGACTAAATTCTCGTCAAAAACGCCCTTCTTGTTTCGATTATCAGCTAAAGACGCCCATCTCTCCTCGGCCGATAACCACGCCCCAGTTCTGCCTTCACCACGCCTCCGACATGCCCCTGTCCACTTTGTTCATTCCTGCGACGGAGTGCAGTTGAAGATGACCAAACTCGGCTTTCGATTATACCGATTTGTTCGCCCACGGGAGGAAGATGCCCATCTCTCGATTTGGGTCGAAATATGGGCATCTTTCTCTTTCGAAAATAAGCTGGATAGTATTTATCTGCCTTCATTTTCTCTGTTTCTATGATTCTATAAGCAAGCAATATCCCTAACATAAGCACACATTTCAAATTCTGATAAAACCAACTAGATATACCATGTAATCACAACTCTTAAAATACCTGGTCTGCCAATATTATTAGTCATCATCCTCATGATGAAAACTGAAACACATCTGGTTTCACCAGTGAGGACAATATGAAATGCTACAGATGCCTGATATGCAGTACAGGCAAGTCCCTATAGCCGACTGACAGCAGAGTGCATACATGCAACACAGACCACATCACATATATGCCATATGTCCATTCTATCCCACAACCTGTGAATTCCTACAGGATTGTTTACTGTGGTCATAGGGCTGGATGTGAAGGTCCTTTGACTACGATCTGCTAGGGTTACAAGCCTTAACAATATTATAATAGGCAAGACAGACGGAGATGTAAGAGATCTACCTGTACCAGAAATGGATTTCAAGGGTGATGATGCGGAGGAACTGAAAGAAATCTTGGTGAACGTGGAAGACGTACTAAGCCAAATTGACAAAGAGTAATAAATCACCTGGACTGAATGGTATGCATCCATGGATACTGAAAGAGCTCAAACATGCAATTGGTGATCTGCTGATAATAATTTGTAACCTCTCATTAAAATCATCTGTAGTACCTGATGATTGGAGGGTGACCAATTTTTAAAAAGGGTTGTAGGGGTGATCTGGGAAATTACAGACCAGTAAGTCTGACATCAGTGTAGGGCAAAATAGTGGAACTATTCTAAAGAATAAAATTACAGAACACATAGATAAACATGGTATAATGGGACAGAGTCAGCATGGATTCAGCTAAAACATATGACAAAGTTCCTCATGAGAGACCCCTGAGAAAATTAGAGACATGGGATAGGAGGCAATGTTCTGTTCTGGATTAGGAATTACTTATTGGACAGAAAACAGAAGGTAGGGTTAAATGGCCATTTTTCTCAATGGAGAAGGGTGAGTAGAGGAGTGCTGCAAGGATCTGTACAGTGATCTGAACAGGGATTGCTGCTATTTAACAAATAGATCTCTGAAATAAATAAATAAATTAATTAAGGGGTCCTTTTACAAAGTTGAGCTGAAAAATGGCTTGCGGTAGTGTAGGCGCAGGTTTTGGGTGCACGCCGATCTATTTTTTAGCACACCTGTAAAAAAGGCATTTTTAAAATTTCTGCCAAAAACAGATGTGTGGCAAAATGAAAGTTGATGCGTGTCCATTTTGGGTCTGAGACCTTACCGCCAGCCATTGACCTAGTGGTAAAGACTCACACAGTAACCGGGCGGTAATGACCTACGTGCACCAAATGCCACTTGGTGTACGTCTGTTATGCGCGCCCAAAAATAAATAATATTTTTCAGACGCGCGTATCGGATGCATGCCAAAAATGAAATTACCACAAGAGCCATGCGATAGTCGGGCAGTAACTCCATTTTGGTGCATGTTGGGCGCACGTAGACTTTCGCGGCTTAGTACAAGGACCCCTAAATTTGCAGATGATACAAAACTATTCAAGATTGTTAAAATACATATGGACTGTGAAAAATTACAGGAAGACATTAGGAAATTGGAAGAGTGGGCATTCTATTCCACACTAGCCTATTTAGTTCTAAGGGGATAACAGTAATCAAGAAGCTAGACAATAAAGCATCCAGGAATTACAATACGTGGAGGGACATAATCGAAATGGGCGCCCAAATTTTCCTGAGGATGTCCTCGCAGGACGTCCCATCGAAGGGGCGGGAAAACCCGTATTATCAAAACAAGATGGGTGTCTATCTTTCATTTTGATAATACGGTCGGGGATGCCCAAATCTTGACATTTAGGTTGTCCCTAGAGATGGTCGTCCTTAGATTTGGTCGTTTCTGATTTTCGGCGATAATGGAAACTAAGGACACTCATCTCAGAAATGACCAAATGCAAGCCCTTTGCTCATGGGAGGAGTCAGCATTCATACTGCACTGGTCCCCCTGACATGCCAGGGCACCAACCGGGCACCCTAGGAGGCACTGAAGGACTTCAGAAAAAGCTCCCAGATACATAGCTCCCTTACCGTGTGTGATGAGCCCCCCCCCAAAAAAAACCCACTATCCACAACTGTACACCAGCACCATAGCCCTTACGGGTGAAGGGGGGCACCTACATGTGGGTACAGTGGGTTTCTGGTGGGTTTTGGAGGGCTCACATTTACCAGCACAAGTGTAATAAGTAGGGGGGATGGACCTGGGTCCGCCTGCCTGAAGTGCACTGCACCCACCAAAACTGCTCCAGGGACCTGCGATGTACCTGAGTATGACATTTGAGGCTGGTAAAAGATATTTTTTAAAAAATGTTTTGAGGATGGGAGAGGGTTAGTGACAACTAGGGGAGTGAGGAGAGGTCATCCCCGATTCCCTCCAGTGGTCATCTGGTCAGTTTGGGCACCTTTTCGTAGCTTGGTCGTAACAAAAAAAAGGACCAAGTAAAGTCGTTCAAGTGCTCATCAGGGACGCCCTTCTTTTCTCGATTATGGGTCGAGGACGCCCATGTGTTAGGCACGCCGAAGTCCTGCCTTCGCTACGCCTCCAACATGCTCCTGGGAACTTTGGTTATCCCCACAACGGAAAGCAGTTGGGGATGCCCAAAATTGTCTTTCAATTATGCCGATTTAGGTGACCCTGTGAGAAGGACGCCCATCTTCCAATTTGTGTCAAAAGATGGGCGTCCTTCTCTTTCGAAAATAAGCCCAATAGACTAATGCATTTTAATTACTAAGTAGTAAATACTTGTTAAAGAAGCAAGTTTTTAAACACTTATGAAACAAAAAATAATCAATGACAACTGAGGTTGACAGTGGCAGACATAGGCGCCCCGTATAAGAGGCTTGGGGAGGCTAAGCCTCCCCAGCCCAATCGTCAACTTCCGCTTGTGGTGCAGCCCACCCTCCCGCCCGGCGTATTTTCATCTTTTATTTCCTTGGCAGCGACGTCAATGAAGAAAAAGACTACAGGCTCGCCGCCAGCTTCTCCCTTCTCTCTGCTCTCGTGGAAACAGGAAATGCATCACGGGACACTGTGTGCAGAGAGAAGGGAGAAGCTGGCGGCGAGCCTGTAGTCTTTTTCTTCATTGACGTCGCTGCCACGGAGCGTATGGAAGTAAGCTCCGCCCCCTTTAGCCTCCTCAAACAGTTGGGCTACTGACCGTCTATGGTGGCAGAGAATTCCATAACAGAGAACTTGATAATGAAGTGAAAAATTAAATATCTTCTGATATTTAAGTTGTTTTACCAACGTAAAACACAAAAACACCTGATTACGAGTCTGATGAATAAAGCCACTATAAAGAGGAATATCACAGTCACATAAATAAGATGGTGCTAATCCATCTGTAATCTTAAAAATAATAGTATATAATTTAAATGGAACTCTCGCCTCAACAGGGAGGCAATGCAAGTCTTACAATAATGAAGTTACTGACTCGTATTTACAAATTGAGAATATTAGCCTGTCAACTGTATGTTTCACCAATTGTATCATTTTTATCAGTCTTTTTGAACATCCAATATAAACAATATTGCAATAGTGAATTCTTGATAAGACTAAAGCCTGAACAATCAAAAATGTATAGAATCAAAATACTTACGAATTGCCCTCAACTTTCTCATAGTATAGAATGATTTTTGTATAAGAAATTTCACAAGACAAGAAAAGGTCAACATACTATTGACTTCAACCCCTAGAATCCTAGAGTAGGGCTCAAATATAAAGGAATCTGATGCAACAGTAAAACCTTGGGGAAACCTAGGTTTTAAAAGAGCCCATGCACAGAAATTTAGTCTTTTCACGGTTCAACCTAAGATGATTTACCATGATCCACTGTTCTATCAGCCAAACACAATTTAGAATATTAATCAAAGTAGTGGACTAATCCTGAGTGTAATGATCGTGGTCAGGACCCCTCTCAAACTTACCTTTTTCCTGGTGGTCAGCTTCTTAGCTGGCTTCCGTTTCTTCTGTCTGTCCTCTCTGAGCTAGCTCTCTCTCTCTGTGCTGGCTGCTGCCAGCATGGGGTTAATTGTTTCTCTATACTGCAGCTGTGGGTATGGACTGAGTTAGCTCTACCTCTCTCTGGGTGTACTGGCTTCAAGTGCTTCACGGTGCTGCATTGGTGTGGGTTGGGCCTCTCTGGGTTTCAGTGTGCTGTATGCCTGGGTCTAGGGAGTGTGACATCATCTGGGACGGCCTTGATAAGGAAGTGGTGTTCTTTCCTTCAGGCCCTTTGCAACGTTTGCTTTAGGTAGGGTGGTGCAGTGTGCACTTCTGACTTTGTGTCTAGTTTCCCTGCTTGCTTTTGCTAAAGGTCCAGGTTAGTGTTAGTGCAGTGTACACTGGTGACTGTGTGTTTAGCTTTCCTCCTTTTCCCTCTTGGTGCTTTGGAAGCACTGTTGCTGATAGAAGTACTTCAGGGTTTGGTGTTGTTAGGAACACTGCAGATTTGGATGTTAGAAGTACTTCTGGTGTTTGTGCTGTTGGGAGCATTGCTGTCTTTGCTGTTTGTATTTGGTGCTTTGGAAGCACTTTTGGCTTACATGTTTAGCTTCCCTGTTTTTTCCCTTGTGGCTCCCCTATCTTCCCTTTTAGTGCTAGGAACTCTTCTGGTTGTTTGGTGCGTGGGGGCACCTTAGTTAGTTTAGAGTTGTAGAGCTGCTTGTAGCTTGGTGCTTAGTAGCACCTGTGTTAGCTTTGTGTTTAGTTCCCTGCTCTGTTAGTTTAGAGCTTAGGAAGTCCCTTTGTTGAGCAAGACTTAGGAGCTCCTGTTAGTTTAGGGCTTAGGAAGTCCCTTTGTTGTGCAGGGCTTAGGAGCACCCCTGGTAGGTTAGGGCTTAGGTCTGTTAGTTTTCTGTTAGGAGCACATCTGTTAGTTCTGTACCTAGGAGCACTTCAGTTCTAGCTTGTTCTAGTCCTGGTCCCTGTGTCATCCGGGATCCGTTAAGTCCTGCCGGCCACTCGAACCCAAGGGCTCAACCCTTGGGGGGCAGTGGCTAAGTGCAGGTGAAGCTGTACGCCTAGTCCAGTGTGCTCCAGTCCATTGTGTTCCGGTCCTGTTTGTGTTCTAGTCTGGTGCGCTCCAGTCCAGTGTGTTCTGGTCCACTGTGTGTTCCAGTCCTGTGTCTTCCAATCCGGGTGGGTTTTGCCTGCTGCTGTCGTCGCTCCTCGTCAGCAGCCCAAGAGCTCATGTTTCCTCCAGAGCCCGGCCCCGCGGGCTCTGAACCTGAGAACCTGACACTGAGAAGCCAGTAACAGTAAAGTGATATCATCAACATATATAAAAAAATGGTATCTTAAGTTGCTCTAGTAATCTATCTAAAGGTTAGAGCAGTATATTAAATAGAGAAGGCAATAGCACAGATCATTGAGGTATAACACATCCCGATATTCAGCTCCTTGACAGTATACCATTTTTCCATACTATATAACTTCTGGTCTATACAAAACCTTTAAACCAGGTTAATATATTACCACTGATACCAAAGTCACCCAATCGGGTCAGTAAAAGATCATTATCGACTAAATTGAATGTGCAAGACAGATCAAACTGAATGACAATAGCATTCTGACCCTGGGATAGTAACATTTTACCCTGTGCAATTAACACCCCAATCAATGATCATTTCTGTACTATACATTTTATGGAAACTAGATTGTGATGAATGTAAAATATTATGTTTGTCTAAATAATTGTCTAATATCTTGGTAACATAACCTTCCATTATTTTCACAAATAAGTGAATAGAAGCAATAGGGTGGTAATTACAGTCATCCTGTAAATATCCTCTAGGATTTTTCAGATTTGAGGGTCAAAACTATCTCCCCCAATGTGAAGGAAAAGAACCACTAGCCAGGCAAATATTTAGCCATACCATTAGCAGATGTAATAAGGTAAACGCATGTTTTTCATAAAGTGTGATAGACAGAGATCAAGGCTACAGTTGGATTTAGCTAACCTAGATAACAGTAGTCTAGTATCATGAAGCTTCATAGGCTGAAAACTATCCCATATACGATCCCCAGGTATCTCATTCAGGAGGTCTAAATATTAGCTCGAGTTATCTGCAGCAGGGCCCATTTTATTCCTATGGGCCCTGCTGCAGA
Organism: Microcaecilia unicolor; assembly: GCF_901765095.1. Taxonomy (NCBI): domain Eukaryota; kingdom Metazoa; phylum Chordata; class Amphibia; order Gymnophiona; family Siphonopidae; genus Microcaecilia; species Microcaecilia unicolor. Next base: position 191,365,615 of record NC_044031.1, on the reverse strand, counting down.
GAACTCGAGCTATCTTTAGTAAAAGACCCCCTCAGTCTAGAACACATATCAGATTCAATGTCATATCAATTAGTCCAAATTCAATTTAAGTTTTAATTTGAAGTGAAACTTAATTTAAGTGAAGCTGAGCCCTAATATTAGCTACCTTGTTCTTAAAGAACAGAGCTAATGCCTCAGCTGTTGGTATATCAAGGATTTGTTCTAACATTAGGTCATCAGCACTGGTAAGATGATTTACTAAATTAAACAGTTTATGTATATCCAGAGAAGGCATATTAACCGACTTTGAAATTTAATGTAGACAAATGCAAAGTGATGCACATTGGGAAAAATAATCCAAATCATAGTTACATGATACTAGGTTCTACCTTGGGGGTCAACACCCAAGAAAAAGACCTAGGTATCATTGTAGACAATACGCTGAAAACTTTTGCTTCGTGTGTGGTGGCAGCCAAAAAAGCAATATTAGCAATTATTAGGAATTATTAGGAAAGGGATGATAAATAAGACCAAGAATATCATAATGCCTCCATATTGCTCCATGGTGTGACCTCACCTTGAGTATTGCATTCAATTCTGGTCGTTGTATCTCAAAAAAGATATATCGAAATTAGAAAAGGTTCAAAGAAGAGTAACCAAAAATGATAAAAGGGATGGAATTGCTCTCATATGAGGAAAGGCTAAAGAGGTTAGGGCTCTTCAGCTTGGAAAAGAGACAGCTGAGGGGAGATATGATTGAGATCAACAAAATTGTGAGTGGTATAGAACGAGTAGAAGTGAATCAAAAAGTACAAAGACTAGGGGACCCTCAATAAGGTTACGTGGAAATATTTTAAAACAAATAGGAGGAAATATTTTATCACTTAACTAATAGTTAAGCTCTGGAACTCATTGCTGGAGGATGTGGTAACAGCGGTTAGAGTATCTGGGTTTAAAAAAGGTTTGGACAAGTTCCTGGAGGAAAAGTTCATAGTCTGCTATTGAGACAGACATGGGGAAGCCACTGCTTGCCCTGGGATTGGTAGCATGGAATGTTGCTACTAATTGGGTTTCGTCGGGTAGTTGTGACATGGATTGGCCACAGTTGGAAACAGGATACTGGGCTAGATGGACTATCGATCTGACCCACTATGGCTATTCTTATGAATGAATGTGAATTAATGAAGGCTTGCAAGGATCACATTGAAATCTATGCATTTTTAAACATCTTGTATACAGAATTACCTGTACATCATTACAATATGACCCATGATACTGGGAACTAGACTGGAATAGTCCCAGAGGCAGAAGGTTATGGCACCAATTGTAAAAAAGGACATATATGGGCCTCAGTTGTGATCTGATAAACCATTGCCTCACATCTTAGCAGGTTAGTAAATGGATCATAGTCCCTTGCAAGCAGGAAAAAAGGCAACACATGGAGCTCAACAGATATCATGACAAAACATCCCAGCTACACTTATTGTGTTTCTGGGGATATGGAAAGACATAGACCATGTGAGGGTAATTTAGACAGAAAGATTAGAAGGATAGAGATAAGATAGTCATTATGCTGTGACTATAGCCAGGACACTGAGCTAACTTTGCACAATTTCTGTGTCCAATTTGACCTACTGAACTGTGCTTCTTTTGAGAATTGATCCTTCATATTCCTTGGGAGAAAGCTCCGTTACTGCACATCGAATCAATTAGATGTTACTAAACATTTGACCCCTGATGCAGGTGTTGTGCACCGAAACACAGCCCATGTTGGGTCATTTATAGAAAGATTGATGTTTAAGTCATACAATTAAAGGAACTGTGTCCCAATTTTGAAGGCTCTTGGTGGTTTTTTTTTGCTATTTGGATATTATTGAGGGGAGTCATATTGCTCATATTATCATACTGTATATAAAGGTGACCTCACAATAGCTATGTCTCTCCATTATCCGATTGTTAACCAATTCTAATGGACCATGCTTCTCCTTTGGAACCTATTCTAAAAATTCTAGGATGCCATTTGGATTTTCAACTTTCCGTTGAGACCCAGCTATCTTATGTAGTGAAACAATGTTTCCTAGTTCTCTGAAATCTGAGATCAGTTAGATCTATACAAACCATCTATTTTCAATCTGGTCTTCACCTTATTAGTTAAAGTTGCTTAGATTACTGTAATTCCTTATGCAATGGAATGTCTTTACCATCATTACACTGATTACAACTTATACAAAATATGGCTATGAAACTTGTAACACACTCCCGAAAATATGATCATGTTATAAAAGAAGCTCACTGCATACAAATAGTCTATTGCATCAAATTTAATTTTAGCCCATAACATTTTTTATACAGGTTTTCTAATTTACTTATTTACTTCCTTATATTTATTTATTTATTTGTAATGCTTATACCCCGCACTTTCCCACTCACTAGCAGGTTCAGTACGGCTTACGTGGAGGGGCATAATCGAACGCGAACGCCTATCTCCATGGGCGTCTATGTCCGAAAACGGGTACATGAAGAGGCGGGACAGACCGTATTTTCGAAAAATGGACGTTTTTCAGCTGGGCATTTGGTTTTTTTTAGCGATAATGGAAACTAAAAACGCCCAGCTCAAAAACGTCCTAATCCGAGCCATTTGGTTGTGGGAGGGGCCACATTTCGTAGTACACTTGCCCCCCTGATATGCCAGGACACCAACTGGGCACCCTAGAGGTCAGTGCAGTGGACTTCAGACAATGCTCCCACATGCATAGCTCCCTTACCACGGGTGCTGAGCCCCCAACCCCCAAAACCTACTACCCACAAATGTACAACACTACCATAGCTCTTAGGGGTGAAGGGGGCACCTACATGTGGGTTCAGTGGGTTTTGGAGGCCTCTCATTTACCAGCACAAGTGTTACAGGTAGGGGGGATGGGCCTGGGTCCACCTGGCTGAAGTGCACTGCGGTACCCACTAAAAGTGCTCCAGGGACCTGCATACACGCAGGCCTCTAGGACTTGTTGCTGCTATATAACATTGGCACACCAGTTGACACCTGAAGACTAATCTCTCCGAAAACGTCCTTCATTGGAATAAGCACGCTTACTCACAGTTAACTGCAGATCACAGGTTGTGCCCCACTGGCAACGAGTCTCCCTGGTACTGAGATTAGCAGTAGGTCAGAGCTGGCAGAATGGTGACATTCAAGGTAAGAACTAAGTTCTGTAACATGGCTAACACGTGAAAGGGATCTAAAACTGGCTTACAAAAATGGCCACTACCTCATGGACTACCGGAAACAAAACAGGGCACACTCTGACCCAGTAAGCAGAGAGAAAAGCACCATGGGAGTAGAGCCTACCAACTACCAACATCGTGAGCATTTAACACAAGACGCCCATCTCCCGATTTGGGTCGCAATATAGGCGTTTTTCTCTTTCGATTATAAGCAGGATAGTATATCAGGTTAACAAAGTAACATAGAGTAGATGCAGCTGTAATATAGTATGTAAAGAGGTGATCGTTTAGATGTGGATAGGTAAGATGGGCATGAAAGGAGGATGGTAAAGGTGGGGGAATGGGAGGAGGGTGTATATTGGGATTAGCGTGTTGTTAAGTATGGGAAAATGTAAAGGGAGGGGTAGGAATAGGGATATGTTAGAAAGGATTAAATAGGGAGCGTATTCCAGGTTCAGTTTTCATAGTCTGATCTGGGTAGCGCAGATGGACTCATAGTCTAAGTCAATTATCATTTTTTAAAATCAGGCACCAGCATTATGGAATGTATCCCCTTATATCTTAGAATGGAACCAAATTACAAGAAGTTTAATCTAGATTTTAAGACCTATTTCTTTTCTCAAGCATATGAAGATTGTTAGTGTTGATAGGGCTCATTTACTTCTTTTATTATCACCGGAGAAAGCTTATTTTTGTCCGTGATTTGTTTAACTTTTTCAGTTATTTATTTTCTTATTATAATCAATTGTAAACCAGTCTGATTGCCAGATTGAAGAGCAAATAAACATAAACAGAGAGACATCTGGTGCTGCTGTGATGCTCTCAAATGTGGTCATCTTTCATTTGGGTGGGGGAGTGAGGGGAAATTCACATGGTATGTGCTTTTCTGGGTTGGGATGAGACATGCCTGCATGTCAGCATGGGTTTGGATGTGGCCTGAAATGTGTAAAGGCTGTAAGCAATCTATTAATGGTAGCCCTCTGTAAGGTAATAGCAATGCCATCTCTCTGAAATAAAATCAGTAGATCCATTAATAATCAGTATAGTGTTAGGTGTGTCATTGTGTTGGGTGTTTTTTGCTGCATCACTTTGGTTTGTGAATGCCTCCATTTGACCTCTCCTATATTCTATAGAATGGCTTTTGCAGGCACAGGCCTGTAAGCTCTGCTGCCAGAGTATGTGCAGTGCTTTGGCTGGAAGTATTCTTCCTCTGTTTGGGAGTATCCCACTGCCCTGACAAATTAGCTGTGTCACTCACCGGATGACATCCTAGACTCTGCAACATCAAGACAGCCTGAAATACCAATGATAATAGATAAAAGATGATGTGTGCACTGTAACATGGAAAAACTGTGTATAAATAGACTGGTGGGGTCTGTGTCAAATGTGCTTAGAATTATTGGTAACATAAGGGTAGCATGTGTGGGATCCATGGCAGACAGAATCTATAGCAGACATGCATATAGAAAAATATGTAAAATTGCTATCAGGATACTTACAGGGGCATTTTCGAGAGCACATTGAGGAGAGAGCTGTTGAGGTAGAGGAGTAGCTGGAGAGTGTGGAGGAAGAGAGGGGAATCAGCCAGCCAGCTATGAGTTCCCTGGAGCTGCTGGCCATGGAATCTGAGGCAGAAGAACAGCTGCTTGACTAGATGGATCCACATGAGATCTCATCTGAGTTTCATGACCCTGAATTCCAGCTATGTGGTCTATGCAGTATGATGTGCAACAGGGCTCCAAGAACATTCTAGGTGCAATGGACCTCATGTTGACCCGTCTGGAGAGAATTAGGACAGAGCAACATGGCCTTACAGAGGTTGTTAGGTAACAGGGGACACATAACTCTGCATCTCCTAAACCAAACATGTAAAGTGTCATTGATACAGTATATGTGGAGGGGCATAATCGAATGGGGACGCCCATCTCTAAGGGCGCCCATCTCTAAGGACGTCCCAGCAAAGGGGCGGGGCATCCCGTATTATCGAAACAAGATGGGCGTCCATCTTTTGTTTCGATAATACGGTCGGGGATGCCCAAATCTCCACTGTTAGATTGACCTTAGAGATGGTCGACCTAAATGTTGAGATGCATACTGCTGTGATGGAGCTGGGTATGACATTTGAGGCTGGCATAGAGGCTAGAAAAATGTTTTTTTAATTTTTTTAGGGGGGGTGGGAGGGGGTTGGTGACCACTGGGGGAGTCAGGGGAGGTCATCCCCTATTCCCTCCGGTGGTCATCTGGTCAGTTCAGGCACCTTTTTGAGGCTTGGTAGTAAAACAAAATGGACCAAGTAAAGTCGCCCAAGTGCTCATCAGGGATGCCCTTCTTTTTTCCATTATCGGTCGAGGACGCCCATCTCTTAACCATGCCCCAGTTCCGCCTTAACTACGCTTCCGACATGCCCCCGTGAACTTTGGTCATCCCCGCGATGGAAAGCAGTTGAGGACGCCTAAAATCGACTTTCAATTATGTCGATTTGGGCGACCCTGGGAGGACGTCCATCTCCCGATTTGTGTCGAAAGATGGGCGCCCTTCTCTTTTGAAAATAAGCCTGTCTGTGTCACAGGTCGTAATCTGCTACATCCCACTATAATCCTTCTATTCCTGGGAATGGTGTAAAGTATCAGGATGCTTATAGGTAGAGGTCTTACTTTTAAAATATGTGGGGGCAAAACAGATGACACTGTGAATTCTATATTAGCACTCTGGGATTAATGAAACCAACCTTACATTCCCTTATGGATCTAAATCTACAGCCCCAGTTGTACTGACAAGCAACCAACACCTTACCCAAGTACTATAAAAATAGTTTGTTTGTTTGTTTATTTATTGAGCAGCAGGTAAAAAAAAACAAACAAACGTGAGAGCAATGCACAAATGCTAGATTGCCTAGAGAAAAGCAATGAGAACCTGACAGATAGTTTAGAGGGAACACATACCGTGTACCCTAGGCTTCCCAGCACTACAAAACAGGAACAGTTACAACCTGGCTAGTGGAGCTGGTTCCTCCCTCAGATGCCAAAGCAGGAGAGCTAAGTTGTTCCTTCCTCCCAGGACACCAAAGTGCTGCAGGTTTAGGGCTGGCATGTATGCTGTGGTTTTATGAGCTGTGTAGATCTCTGAGGCACTTGCAGCTTGGATCCTGGAGTCCAGCTGTAACCATATCACTAGATAACCGCTTACTTCCCATGAGGCTTCTTATATTCAGGTCTTGGAAGAGACAGTGACTCCAATGGTTATCACAATAGTTCTCTTTGTTTCAGATGTTACAGCTTGAAGAACCACAAGACAGTCCTTCATACATCACTCTGGAGTCATTGTTTCAAAACAATAAGTACATGTTGCCATTACTGCCCACTTATTACATCAGTCAAGTAGAGCAGGGGTCTTTCCTGCTGACATTGCAGGCCTTGGCAAATTCTGACAAAGGTTATACTGAAATTTAATCCATGTCTGTAGTTTGTAGTGCAATAGGCTCTTGCAGGAGAGTTTTAACTAGCCAGGGCCTGTATTGTAGTGTTACTGTCAGGAGTCTTACTCCCATATTCCCCCCTCTATTTCAAGAAGACCAGCTCTCAATGGGACCAGGCAGCTTGAAATACTAGCTTAAGCTTAAAAAAAAAAAGTTGAGGACCTGCCTGTGGTTTTCTGTCAAGTCCTCCTCCTACCCGATGTACCTTTTAAAAAGCAAGCAAGGCTTCAGCCCTGCAGCATCATCGACAGCTGTTTTCAAAGGCTGCCTGAAGCCTGCACCGGGCCTTTCCCTCTGACTGGTTCTGCCCCTTCTGAAGCAACTTCTTGGTTTTGGAAAGGTGGAATAGGTCAGAGGGAAATGCCTGGTGCAGGTCGCAAGCAGCCTTTGCGTAGTGCTGCCACTGGAATGGCAGGGCTGAAGACTTGTTTGCTTTCCTTGGGCAGGGTAGGGCTTGAGAGGGAGCTGCAGGCAGGTCTCGGAGGAGAGGAAGAGATACTGGACTGGGTGGGGGAAGAGGAATTTGAGAGAGATCTGCAGGTAGGTCTGGGAGGGAGGGAAAGATGCTTGCACAAGACCATTCTGGGGGGAGGTGAGGAGAGGCAGGGAATTTAAAGAGAACCACAAACAGGTCCAGGAGGGGAGGGAAAAATGTCAAATCGTGTGGGGGGGGGGGGAGGGGGAGGAAAGAAATAGTGGGGAGGGCCATGAGGGGAGGGAGAGTTGCCAAACTGAGGGAAAGAAGGATGGAGGGAGGGAAGTGGAGGGAGAAGAAGAAGTAGGGAGAAGTGTTTAACTCAGAGGGAGAGAGAGAAAGAATAAAGTGAGACAGATAATGGACCAGGCTAATGGAGAGGTTGGAGGGAAGGAAGAAAAAGAGAAAGGTGTTTGATGGGGTGGGTGGGAGAGAGAGATGAGAGAGAGAGATAATAGGTCTGGGGTAATGGGGAGGGAGGGAGGGAGAGAGAGTTGAAACTAGGGGCGGGAGAAAAGAAGATGTTGGGCCTTTAATCAGTGGCATAACCATGGGGAGGGAGACGCCCTGAGTACCTGCCCCTCCCCCCCCCCCCCCCCCCCCCCCACACACACACCTTGGGCTCAGTTTTTCTGCAAAGCTGCAGTACTTGTTCTATGGTTGGTGGGGTAGCTGAATTGTCACAAGCTGAAGAATCTGCTGCCTGAGTCATCCCTTTCCTCCTTGTGCTGCAGGTACACATGGTTACAAGTCATTAGTAAAGTCCATCGGGATTCACTTCTTGAGCATGCAGCTTATGAGTCCATGGAGAAACAATATACCACATCAAATAAGCATTGCAAAAAACAAAGGAAATAATGGAAACGCATATCATTATCCATAGCATAAACAAGTACAGGTGCAATAAAGCAATAATGGTGCAATATATTGCAAACAAAACTGTACTATTGGCAATGCAATACAAATTTAGAAAAAGAAAATTGTGATATAAAAAAAAAAACCTACGCAGTTTATTTGCACCAGAATGATATTGAATACTAATTCAATTAAAGCAATATCCAGGCATAGAACATGATGTTGTATGACATCAACAAAATAATAACCAAGCATAGAATATATGAAGATATGTAGCACTAGGGATGCACAGACTGGAAACGACATCCATATTCTAATGAACTGGTTGTTCCAAATCCACTTTCTGAATGGCTGAGAGCTGGTTTCCAAATGGGACTTGAAAGAACTTGGATGGTGATGGGATCGCAGATCTGCACCTTTCTGCTCTGGGCCTGCCAGAACCATGTCTTCTGTGCTTTGACCTGACTGAACTGTGCCCTCCCTACTGAGCATTCCAGAATTAGGAGAAGGAGTGCTGTAAGGAGAACTGGCAACTTCCTATACACTATTTGCAAGAGGGTACATTCTTCCTAAAGAGTGTATATTATTTGCAAAGAGTATGAACTCTTTTCCTAATAGGAACATGTATGTGCAATGGTTCACACATGTGTATTCATGCATGTGCACACTATTGGGAAAAGAGTGATCCCTTTTTGCAAATGGTGCATACTCTTTGCAAAGAGCATGCTCTCTTGACAACATTCATCCAGGAATAAAACAAAACAAACAAAAAATGCACAAACAAAATGAACAGTCCTATAAACAAAAAGGGAAACAACACAAGATGAATTTTTTCTGGCTGTCCATCCCCAATACAGTATAGGGCACAAGCAGTAAATAGGACCGCATAAATAGCAGTTCGTTCTTTAACTGCTAGGAACCGGTTAGCACTTAACGGGTTAAGATCCAGCGGTCAAAAATGAAAACAGATATTCAATGCCGGTCACCCGAAATAGCTTGGAATGGAATATCAGAGGTTAGCACCGACCATGACACTTATATGGGCTGCCTTTCTCTGGCTGAATATCGCCCTGATATGTCTAACTTGGAGACATGTCCATGCCCTGTCCACATGTAGTCCCCCTTGCAGTTAGGTGCTATCTTATAGAATACTGCCTAATTCACATAGGTCAGTTGGATGCACCCTAAGACTGTAAGACTTCTGAGTATAGGAAAATACCAACTGTACCTGAAAGTAAATCACCTTGAGCTACAACTGAATAAGGCATCAGCTAAATCCAGGGCTTTTTTTGAGGGGGTACTTGGGGGTACTGAGTACCGGCACCTTTTCCATTGCCTGCTAAAATTGATCGATGGTCCACAAGTTTTAATGGAAGAGCTCAGACTCAACACACTAATTCTGCCTTGTCATAGATTCCGTGACTGGTTGCAGGGCGCCTGGCTATTGTGGGGTGGGTTCCTCAGTAAACACCCCACCCCTGAAGGGTGATCTGGCATTTGAGTACCGGCACCTTTTTTGCTAGAAAGAATGCACTGGCTAAATCCATAAACCCCTTCCTTTCCCCTCACCTATAAATGCGAAATGGAAAAAAAAAAAACCTCAAACATTTAGTGCATCTGGCTGGACAATTTCTAAGCTTATCTGCTCTGTACAATTTTCTCTACCTACTGCAAAACCACAGACCCTCATTTGACATCCACTGTAATCTTTCTAGAGCAAAAGGTTTTGTCTAGCCTATGGCAAGGTAAGCGGTATATTCAACATGCCAGATTTCTTTCTTCTGTTATTAAGACACACTTTTCCATGAGTTTGGCTTGCTCTTTAACCAGAGACGGTGCAGTTTTGGAAGGAGTCCAAATGAAGCAGCAGTTTAAAGAAATTAGTAAGGAATTACGTAATCTCTCTCTCTCTCCACCTTGGTTTGCTCCTGTAAAACACAGTAGGGTGTTGGCACACTTTCAAGACTGCTGACTCCCAACACATTAGAATTAGATTGCTAGATTTAAATCCATCATCGTGCCATATCTGTTTATGATAGACAAGCCTTGAAATGTAAAATTCCTCTTAGTCATAGTAATTTTCCTTTTTATCCCAGGGATTAAGCTAATTGACTTTTCTGTTACATTATGTCCTTTTCTGTTAAATGCACATTGTCAATATTGAAACTTCTACTCTTAAGACAGTTAGAGAAGTTGTTACTGCAAAAAGGAAAAAAAAAAAGAAAGAAAGGCCTACTTTTAAAAGGCTACATGCCTATAAACTGAATCGTAGGGATAAAACCAGATCATAATCACATGCAAACTCATTGTACAAATTTGATATTTACAGTGATAGCATCTAACAATGAAATATTGTAATAAAATATATCATATCCATACATTTACAAATTCTATTGCTTATCAGCGCTGAAAAAACATAGAATATGATGGTACATAGAATGATGGGACTATTCTGATTGGTGGGAATAGTAAGCAGGTCTAGTTAAATACGTGGCTACATGGACGCCATGTTATGAAGAAAGAAATAATGATGGTGTACCACTAGTAAGTTTTAGTTTCGTGGTAGGTTATGTTAAGGTACTTAAATCAGATGATATGTTGGTATTCTTGATTTATCTAGAGTTGAACCGACCCTGACGCAGCAATTGTGAAACATGCATGTCGGTTGTTCATTACAGCTAAGGGCTCTGAGTGAACATTTATAAAGAAGTAATTGATATCAAGCCATTGCTAAGTTAAGTGATAATAAAGTACTACATAGAATGAGATTTAATGTTAAGGGTGGATGATTGAGTGGACCGATGAGGAGCCAATGACACATTAACATAGTAACATACATAGGGGCTTATTTTCGAAAGAGAAAGACGCCCATATTTCGACCCAAATCGGGAGATGGGCGTCTTTCTCCCATGGGCGACCAAATCGGTATAATCAAAAGCCGATTTTGGTCGTCTTCAACTGCACTCAGTCGCAGGAACGAACAAAGTTGACGGGGCGTGTCGGAGGCGTGCTGGGGCGTGGTTATCGGCCGAGGAGAGATGGGCATCTTTAGCTGATAATTGAAACAAGAAGGGCGTTTTTGATGAGAATTTGGACCGCTTTATTTGGACCCTTTTTTCAGGTCCAAGTCCCAAAAAAGTGCCCCAACTGACCAGATGACCACCTGAGGGAATCGGGGATCACCTCCCCTGACTCCCCCAGTGGTCACTAACCCATTCCCACCAAAAAAAAAACACTTTATAAACTTTTTTTGCCAGCCTGTATGCCAGCCTCAAATGCCGTACCCACCTCCATGACAGCAGAATGTGTTCTATCCTGTGACAGCCTTTCCCTGGTTCTGCTGTGGCTCAAGGGTGTTTGTGACACCTTTTCTGTTATGCACTGCAGAGTCACATCAGCAATGCATTGTGGTAGGTGTAGGGTATTGGGCTCCGTGATTCCATTAGCTTGTGTTACATGCTCACGATTTTGGTAGTTGGTAGGCTCTACTCCCATGGTGCTTTTCCCTCTGCTTACTGGGTCAGAGTATGCCCTGTTTTGTTTCCGGTAGTCCATGAGGTAGTGGCCATTTTTGTAAGCCAGTTTTAGATCCTGTTGATGTCTTAGCCACATTACAGCACTTAGTTCTTACCTTGAATGTTGCTGAAAGAGGGCATTGCACAGCATTCTGCCAGCTCTGACCTACTGCTAATCTCAGTACCAGGGAGACTCTTTGCCAGTGGGGCACAACCTCTGATCTGCAGTTAACTGTGAGTAAACGTGCTTCTTCAAATAAAGGACGTTTTCAGCGAGATTAGTCTTCAGGTGTGAACTGCTGTGCCAAGGTTATACAGCAGCAACAAGTCCTGTCCCTGGAGCACTTTTAGTGGGTACTGCGGTGCACTTAAGGCAAGCGGACCCAGGCCCATCCCCCCTACCTGTAACACTTGTGCTGGTACATGGGAGGCCTCCAAAACCCACTGTACCCACATGTAGGTGCCCCCTTCACCCCTAAGAGCTATGGTAGTATTGTACATTTGTGGGTAGTGGGTTTTGGGAGAGGGGGGTTGGTGGCTCAGCACCCATGGTAAGGGACCTATGCATGTGGGAGCATTGTATGAAGTCCACCGCACTGACCTCTAGGGTGTCCAGTTGGTGTCCTGGCATGTCAGGGGGGGGGGAGTGTACTACGAATTGTGGCCCCTCCCACAACCAAATGGCTTGGATTAGGTTGTTTTTGAGCTGGGTGTTTTTAGTTTCCATTATCACTTAAAAAAAAACAAATGCCCAGCTCGGAAACGACTAAATCCATGGCATTTTGGTCCGTACAAACCGTATTTTCGAAATGGAAGATGGAAGCCCATTTTTTCGAAAATACGGTCTGTCCCACCCCTTCACGTACCCGTTCTCGAACATAGACGCCCATGGAGATGGGCGTTCACGTTCGATTATGCCCCTAATAGTAACATAGTAGATGATGGCAGAAAAAGACCTGCACGCTCCATCCAGTCTGCCCAACAAGATAACTCATATGTGCTACTTTTTGTGTATACCTTACCTTGATTTGTATCTGTCTTTTTCAGGGCACAGACCGTATAAATCTGCCCAGCACTAACCCCACCTCCCAACCACCAGCCCCGCCTCTGCCATCCAATCTCCGCTAAGCTCCTGAGGATCCCTTCCTTCTCTAACAGGATTTCTTTATTTTTATCCCAAGCATGTTTGAATTCCGTTACCGTTTTCATCTCCACCACCTCCCGCGGGAGGGAATTCCAAGCATCCACCACTCTATCCATGAAAAAATACTTCCTGACATTTTTCTTGAGTCTGCCCCCCTTCAATCTCATTATATGTCCTCTAGTTCTACTGCCTTCCCATCTCCGGAAAAGGTTCATTTGCGGATTAATACCTTTCAAATATTTGAACATCTGTATCATATCACCCCTGTTTCTCCTTTCCTCCAGGGTATACATGTTCAGGTCAGCAAGTCTCTCCTCATACGTCTTGTAACACAAATCCCATACCATTCTCGTAGCTTTTCTTTGCACCGCTTCAATTCTTTTTACATCCTTAGCAAGAGACGGCCTCCAAAACTGAACACAATACTCCAGGTGGGGCCTCACCAACGACTTATACAGGGGCATTAAAACCTCTTTTCTTCTGCTGGTCACAACTCTCTCTATACAGCCTAGCAACCTTCTAGTTATGGCCACCGCCCTGTCACACTGTTTCATCACCTTCAGATGCTCAGATACTATCACCCCAAGATCCCTCTCCCCGTCCGTACCTATCAGACTCTCACCGCATAACACTTCGGCAATGTCACTCACACATATATTGAACAGAATCAGCCCCAGCACCGATCCCTGAGGCACTCCACTACTCACCTTTCCCTCATCCGAGTGAATTCCAAAAACCACCACCCTCTGGCATCTGTCCATCAACCAGTTCCTAATCCAGTTCACCACTTCGGGTCCTATCTTCAGCCCATCCAGTTTATTTAAGAGCCTCCTGTGGAGAACCGTGTCAAAAGCTTTGCTGAAATCTAAGTAGAGTACGTCTATAGCTCGTCCCTGATTCAGATCTCCGGTCACCCAATCAAAGAACTCAATGATGGGGAGTATAAGAATGGGGAGTAGTCAGGTTTCCCGATTAATGAAATGTTGCCGTAATTCACATTGAGATACTGAGGTCATACTTGGTTAAGATTATGAGAACCATTCACAAAAATAAATGGGAAACAGAGAATATGAAAAAAAGAAAAAATATCCTGAACAATTAGTGTTTCATTAGCTGTTTAGGCGTTGGGCATAATTCTGATGTTTGGAGATGTGATAAGAGCAGTTAGCGTATCTGACAATCTTGCTACTCTTTGGGATTCTGTCAGATACTTGTGACCTGGATTGGCCACTGTTGGAAGCAGGATACTGGGCTAGATGGACCATCATTCTGACCAATAAAGATGAATTGCCCTTAACTACAGTACTGCATAATGTATCCATTTTAGTAACATTGTCCTCCAATTTCAGAACATGTATCTCAGTTAAGGATACATTAGATTCATGATTTTCAACCATTGCTTCCAGTTTTAAAAGTTGCTTCCCATTAAGTGCAAGCAATCTTCACAAGTTTGGCCAAGAGAGACTATCAAAGTCCATACTATCAAAGTTCATAAGTGCTGGAAACCAAAGGCTGGAGTGGACTCAGCTCGGCTGGACCAGAACCAAATGCTGGAACAGACTTGGCTTGGCTGGACTGGAACCAAAAGCTGGAGTGGACTCGGCTGGGCTGGACTGGAACCAAAGGCTGAAACAGACTTGGCTTAGCTGGACTGGAACCAAAAGCTGGAGCGGACTCAGCTTGGCTAAACTGGATTCAGGACTTTCAAGCAAGGCAGACACAAGCAGGGTAGGGCAGAAGCTAAGGACAAGCAGGAGGCAACAAGCAGGAAGGGGCTAAAGCTGAAGACAGACAGGGCAGAGACTCAGGGGTAGGCAACTCCGGTCCTCGAGAGCTGCAGGCAGGTCAGGTTTTCAGGATATCCACAATGAATATGCAGACTAGCACTTCTGGTCTTAAATCTTTATTTATCAGTTAATTAAATTTGTTATCTCTATTATAACCTAAATTTACAATTTACAAAACAATTTTCAACCACTACTAATATATCAAAACTATACCTTTATTAACATTAAACACAAATTCTAAAATTGGTAATGGAGATTCAACACTCCCACCGAAGCAGGATAATTATCAACTATGACATACAACATCTTCCAGAATTTAGCCTTAATCTTATCTTAATCTATACAGCAGATTGATACAGCTGTATAGATTAAGATAAGATTAAGGCTATATTTCAGTTTGCTGTTCTGATATATTCTTTTCCTTACAGATTGACGCAGACCATTTGACCCTGAGGCAGGTGACGAAACGCTGGCCACCGTTGGTCATGGTCATACTCAGCGTCTTGAGAGCCTGGATACTAAGATAAGTAAATTATACACACTTGACCTTTAAGATAAAGTGTAAAAGCAAAAAAGAAAAAAAGAGAAATAACGATTTGTAAGAACATTTGCAGTAGACCAGTGGGGTGTTTGCCGATGATGAAGCAGCCCAGCCTCCCGAGAGCTCTTTAATTTTTGAGCCGGGGGCTTCTTGAGGCTTCACCTCTATATATAATGAACTCATTATTAGAGTACAAGCCAGTTGAGTCTCCACCTATCTCCTTCACGTTTTTTGGGGGTTTTTCAGATAGAAAGTATTAGAGGGAGATTGCCTTCACTATTAGTTTGAATCATTGGTTAATTACATAAGTACATAAATACGTAAGTATTGCCATACTGGGAAAGACCAAAGGTCCATGAAGCCCAGCATCCTGTTTCCAACACTGGCCAATCCAGGTCACAAGTAAATGGCAAGATCCCAAAAAAGTACAAAACATTCTATACTGCTTATCCCAGAAATAGTGGATTTTCCCCAAGTTCATTTAATATTGGTCTATTGACTTTTTCTTTAGGAAGCCATCCAAACCTTTTTTAAACTCCGCTAATCTAACCACCTTTACCACATTCTCTGGCAACGAATTCCAGAGTTTAATTACACACTGAGTGAAGAAAGATTTTCTCCAATTTGTTTTAAATTTACTACATTGTAGCTTCATCGCATGCCCCCTAGTCCTAGTATTTTTGGAAAGCGTAAACAGATGTTTCACATATAACCGTTCAACTCCACTCATTATTTTATAGACCTCTATCATATCTCCCCTCAACCGCCTTTTCTCCAAGCTGAAGAGCCCTAGCCGCTTTAGCCATTCTTCATAGGGAAGTCGACCCATCCCCTTTATCATTTTTGTCGCCCTTCTCTGTACCTTTTCTAATTCCACTATATCTTTTTTGAGATGAGGTGGCCAGAATTGAACACAATATTCGAGGTGCAGTTGAACCAAGGAACGATACAAAGGCATTATAACATCCTCATTTTTGTTTTCCATTCCTTTCCTAATAATACCTAATATTCTATTTACTTTCTTAGCCGCAGCAGCACACTGAGCAGAAAGTTTCAACGTATCATCAACGACGACACCTAGATCCCTTTCTTGGTCTGTGACTCCTAACATGGAACCTTGCATGACGCAGCTATAATTTGGGTTCCTCTTTCCCACATGCATCACTTTGCACTTGCTCACATTAAACCTCATCTGCCATTTAGACGCCCAGTCTCCCAGTCTCTTAAGGGCCTCTTGTAATTTTTCACAATCCTCCCGCGATTTAACAACTTTGAATAACTTTGTGTTGTCAGCAAATTTAATTACCTCACTAGTTACACTCATCTCTAGGTCATTTATAAATATGTTAAAAAGCAGCGATCCCAGCCTGGTCAGGCGGATGGTAGTACACTCCTATCACTATCCTTTTCCCCTTTACACATGGAATTTCAATCCATAGTGATTCCAAAAAGTGTTTTGTTTCCTACAGAATTTTCAATCTATTTGATTCAAGGCTTTCCTTAATATATAATGCTACCCCTCCACCAATTCGATCCACCCTATTAATATGCAGCAGCATCATGCAATGCCTTGTGGATTAATAAAATTATTTTAAACTTAATCTGTGATACTATTAATAACTAGTGTAATGATGAAAGGCTCAATCAATCTATGTTCAAGCTTGGTAGTAGATCATCTTATTGAGATCCATGCTTATCTTCCACTGCAAATTGGAAGAGGTCTCTTGTTGCCTTTTATCTGCATGCTTTTTTAAATTTTATTTTATTATTTGGACCTTTCTAGGGCTTGCTGGTCTTGCACATGTACTTCTTTCATATTCTTGGTCTACTCTGCTGCAGCTGGAATCCTTGATTGTCTCTTGAGTGCAGCCATTTTTGAAAACCACCATTGGCAAAAAAGGGCAAGACCTTCGCTGAAGAATACTTTGAAGTACTATACATGAAATCCAGTTGTAAGCAACTGGATCTGGTCATGCAGGTTTTAGTTACAAAAACATCAAAGATCTTGTTCCAAAGTAGGTTTGCTCATTAGATCAGTCTTTTGGATTTAGAATGATATGCTGATGATATATGGATCTGGATGTTCAGTAGCCTGCCCATCTCTTTCCAAAATTGTGTTTGATCTTGATCAATAATAGTGGGAAGAGGATGATAAAAAGCACGTGTTTCAGCCCAGAACAGCAGCATAATGATTATACTCAGCACACAAGGTAAGGGAGCTATGTTCCTGGGAGCAATTTATGAAGTCCACTGCAGTGCCCCCTAGGGTACCCGGTTGGTGTCCTGGCATGTCAGGGGGACCAGTGCACTACAAATGCTGGCTCGTCCCATGACCAAATGGCTTGCATTTGGTCGTTTCTGAGATGGACATCCTTGGTTTTGATTATCGCCGTAAATCAGAAACGACCAAGTCTAGGGACAACTAAATCTAGGGACGACCAAATTTCAGGATTTGGACGTCCCTGACCGTATTATCGAAAGAAAAGATGGACATCCATTTTGTTTCAAAAATACGGGTTTTCCCGCCCCTGGATGGGGACGTTTTGCGAGGACGTCCTCATCAAAACTTGGGCGTCCCTTTCAAAAATGCCCCTCCACGCGATTAATTGAACGATTGAAACTTTTGATCACGATTAATCATGCAATTAACATTTTAATCGATGAACAGCCCTAGTTCTTATAGATAGGCTCACTGCTTGTGGAATGTAGGTGCCTGCCTAGATTGTGACGCTCTGTTATAGAATTTCCTCATTAATCTCTGCAAATGAAGCATGGAGACAGCTGCAGCGTAGAGGATGACCGAAACTGAAACTTCCACCAAGACTTCCTAAAAGTTTTTTGCCAAAAAACGATACTGCAGTCGAAACTCATCAACTGGTTTCGGCTGTAACCAAAACCAGAATCTCAAGTTTGTTTGTGTGAAAGTGAACCAATGAGGGCTGCTAGGGATTGTCAGAATTTACAGTCTGCATCCCTCTGCTAGTCCACAGTATCCAAGCCAGAATAAAAAAGTTTAAATAATAGAAGGCTGTATTTTATCTCCAAGGAAACTAGCCTCCACACACATGGACCACAGCTAATGAAAACTTAAAACTAAAAGCTACAGTGCCTGACTTTGCACCACACTGAGAGTGACAACTGATGTCATAACTCCAGAGAGGTTCATTCCTGAGGAGTTTATCATCCCAAATTTACAGGCTTAAATTCCTGCCAAAAATTTGCATCAAAAGCATGTATTTATAGTACTGTATTTACCAAGTAAACTATTGCACAAGATCATAACTGCATTACAAGCAATCACAATACAAAAAGAAAAAACAACAAAATATCATACTACAAACAATACCTTCTCCCCCAGGCTATCTTGCATTCCTTTGTGGTTCTTAGTGGTGTAGTCAGGGCAGGAATGATGCCTCAGTCACTTCAGTCATTTTGAGAGCTGAGCTAGAATGGGCAGGAGTAATTGGAAATTTCTCCTGCTTCAGCTACACCCCTAGACCACCAGGGATTGCAAAATAAAGCGGGAGGGCCTGTTGGCAGGACTAGTCACTCAGTAGGTCAAGAAGAATGGGCAACTCCTGTCTGAAGCGAGACAAATGGGACAAAGCACACTTTTTTTTTGCTTCCACCAAAAACACATGATCATTTCCAGCCGAAACAGAAAACATGACTGAAAATTAAAATAACCTCTCAACCGAAACCAAGCAGATAAAGGATTTGGAGCTAGTTTTGATGCCATAACCCAAATCGAATTTTGATCAGCCTCTACTTCAGGGTCAAGTTCTAGCTGTGGCAGCAGTAGCAAGTTGTGAGTGAGCATTGAGGCTGCTCAAGCAGATACCTTGAGTACAGTGGCCTAGTGGTTGGAATGGTGGGCTAAGAACCAGAAAGGTTGGGTATTCCCACCGGTTTCATTGAAAAAAATGCCAAGAGTGGACTACTAAAAAAAAAAAAAAAGTGAGATTTATAAGCCTGTCTGAGCTGAGATATAAATCAAGAAGGAAAGCTTCACAAGTGTATCATTTATCCTTTATTAAGGACTTGCTAACCCATCTTTTCTGGAATCAGGTCAAGGTGGCGTACAGACTAAAAGAAGAGGTAAAAAGAAAATATAATTAATAGGAAAGTTGAGTACAATTACAACACTCGTACCATAAAATTTATCATAAAATAATAATGCTAAAAAAATAAAGTAAGTCTACGTAACCTTGTGAATAGGAAGGTGAACCTACACAACAGAAAACTAAAATGAAGAGCTGGGTGTTTAATAGTGATATAAAACTTTTTATAACAGAGTTCTGAGTGGACAGGTAAAGCAAGACAGTTTCATACTGATGGAGCTAGGAAGTAAAAAGCACTTTGAAATGTTGATTCTGACCAAGCAGCTAAAATATTAGGTATCACTAAGCGATGATTGTTTAAGAAACAAAGCATATGAGCAAAAACATAAGTAATAGTTAGATTTGCTAAGTAGACGTAGTGCCATCATGTAAAGCTTTAAAAGTCAGAGTAGCAATTTTAAATTGAATACGGTAAACTATTGGTAACCAATGTAAGCAAATTAACAGCGGAATGACATGATCACATCTTTTGGCATTACACAAGAGACGGGCTGCTGTGTTTTGTAAAGTCTGTAGTTTTTTAAGTTTATTTTGAGTGATACCAGTATAAACGATGTTGCAGTAATGTAAACATGACATTAATAGGACAAGTAGAAGTGTGTGCAGGATAGAAAAATCGAGATATTTTTTTTTAATGGATTTTGACTGAGGACAAAAAAAACAACCCAAAACAGATTCAACAACATTTGAGACCTGTAAGAAACAATAAAAAATGATATTTAGCTTTATTTGTTGCCTCTGAGAAGATATAGATGGAGTTGTCAGAGTTTTATTAGGAGAGTTTTGAAAGGAATTTTCTTAGGAATCTAAATAGTTAGCTGGGTAAATTCCATTGGGCTGAAAATATCCTTCCGATTCGTATCTATACATTTTTACCAACACACACACACCTTCTTCCAGGATTGTGCTGTTGCATGTGCCCTGAGTGCCACAACTCATTATGTGCAGATCTTGCAGTTGCTGCCAGTTCTTTTCCTCAGCTTGCAGCAGCTCCATCACATTTTGCTCCCTCCCTCACAATTCCTACCCCTTCTCAAAGTAACGTAGTAAATGACAGCAGCACAAAAAGACCTGTCGCCCAACCAGGTGGCCAGAGATGTATGTGGTACTCTGTGCAGGTTCTACTCCTTCATGATTAAACACTGGCTTTATAAACAGGGCAGTCAGCAACTTGCCACCTTGTAAAGTAATTTTCTTCAAAGCAATTTGAAGAAAAAAATTAGAATTTTAATTTTGGCTGATTTATCACCTAGGGGCCCTTTTACTAAGCTGTGGCAAGTACTAATACGTACTTACCACAGGTAAAAACGCCTACTACGGGGCACAGTCAGGTGTCCCACAATGGTTTGGGAATTGGTGTGTGCTTCCCACATACTAAAAAATATATTTTTAGTTCTGGGAGTGTGTTTGTGGAACAGAGAGTAGGTGTGCTTAGTGGTAATCGGTTAGCGCAGCTGCATCGCTGTACTCTAACCGATTAGCATATAGTTAGCGTGGTGGTCCTTACAGCCTAGTAAATAGGTGTCACTAATGGCCATGCACTAATTGGGAAATTAGCATGTGGCCAATAATGAAGTACATAGAAAGTGTAGCCATGTTACAGCCATGCTAAAAGTGGCCTAGGGCGTGGGAAACCCACATCCTAATAATAGACAGGCCACGTTTTAGCGCACTTTAGTAAAAAGGCCCCCTAATGTTTTATAATTAAACTAGTAAAAAAGGCCCGTTTCTGACACAAATGAAACGGGTGCTAGCAAGGTTTTCCTCGGAGTATGTTTGAGAGAGAGTGTGTGTGAGAGATGGAGTGTGTGTGTCATAGAGAGAATGAGAGAGAGACAGAGTGTGTGTGTGTGTTTGTGTGAGAGACAGAGTGTCTGTGTGTGTGAGACTGTGTGTGTGTGACAGAGAGATAGAGTGTGATAGACAGGGAGTGAGTGAGTGTGAGCCCCCACCCCCACCTCTCTGGTCTCAGGACCCCCTCCCCACCTCCCTCTCCCCTGCCCTGCCTCCAGCCATCCATGTCCAGTGACCCTCCCCTCCCGGCGCATCAAACCCCCTCACCACCCGCAGCTGCCAGTGGTAACGCTGTCCGGCCACTGCTGCTTCTCCTGTTGAGCAGCAGTGGCCGCTACAAAAAGAAAAGAATCGATAAATGTTTTTAAACCCAGCCCAAATAATTCGTAAATGCCCGAGTCTTAAAACGCAGTCTCTGTAGCCGCTCCTCCTCTCGCCTTTCACATCACTGCGCTCCTCCAGGGTCTTACTCCAGGGGCAGTGACGTGGAGGCGAGAGGAGGAGCGGCTGCTGAGACTGTGTTTTAAGACTCTGGCATTTGCGAATGATTTGGGCTGAGTTTAAAAACATTTATCGATTCTTTCTTTTTGTAGCGGCCGCTGCTGCTCAACAGGAGAAGCAGCAGCGGCCGGACAGCGTTACTACTGGCAGCTGCGGGTGGCGAGGGGTTTGATGCATCGGGGGGGAAGGGGTGTTTGATGTGCCGAGGGGGCTTGGATGATGCGCCAGGGGGGTTCTCTGTGGTGCCGCGCTTTATTTTTTTATGCGCCGCTCCCTGGCACTTGCTCCGAAGTGGCAGTGAGCAGCGCACTGCTACTCCTCCCCCTGCCTGGAAATCAGCTGTTAGTGACGTCATCCTGGCTACGGAGCCTAGCTCAGCAACTCCAGGAGCCATGGACACAGGCAGTCCCACATTAGAATGTTGGTGGTGAGAATTATTATATAGGATGAGATCTATACTGAAAAGTTAGTAGAATTTTTATTCAGTGTTAAGGATAGTTTATTTCAAGTGTATTTATTAATTGATAAACTCCTCATCGTTAAACATATATTATATAAGATACAGTAGTGATGTACATAACAACTGGTGCATGCAGAAAGAACTTGATGCACACCCCATATATGTCAACATTTGGTAAGTGTGTTGAAATTCCTTGGTACACACCCTAGCATGTTCTGCTCTGCTTATAAGGTTTTAAGGCATACAGATCACACCCCCATATGTGTTTTGTAAGAAATTCAAATTATTTTTCTAAAGGGGGTTCCCAAATGAGAGTCAACATGTTATAGTTTATGTAGCAGGAAAGAGTGACAAAGGTGCACCTATATATCAAAACCCAAATAAAAGAAGACCAAAATTATTTGGGGGGTTGTAGCCTTTTCGTTTGAAGAATTGTGAAGTGTTTATATTTTTCTTTTAGATCAGAGCGTATACAGTAGACTTGTGTAGCATGGCTGGGTATAATGCACTTTTATGTATGTGAAAGGCAGAAGTTGGAATTGTGGAGGTAGCAAAAAGGACCAAGGGTGGAATAATACCAAATCCAATTGAACAGTCCAAACAAGGGAATAAGAGCTTCAGAGTAAGTTTATTAGGACCCAACACAGTCCGTGTTTTGGCAAAAGGCCTTCCCCAGGGATCGAGTAGCATGAAACTTCAGCTGAAAGCCAAAGAACATGGAGGTGTTGACAAAGCACAGGCAGGAGAACTCTGAGTCCACAAAAGTACACAGTCTAGTGGAAACAGTCAAAAAAAAAAATGTGGACTCCTCCTCCCCTTTTTCCATTGTGGAGGTAGCTCCATCAGTCAGTTGATTTCCTATATATAGATGCTAGCATATAACTATTGCTGACAGAAGCTGTGGTGTCTAGAAAGTTGACTTTTTCTGTGGAGTAATCAATTTTGAATCAGATTGAAGGATGGTATGCACTGAGGAGCCTTTTTACTCATCTGTGGTAAGGTTACTGCATGGTTAGCGCATACCAAATTGACACTACTGCTGGGGTAGCACGGGTGCCCAACAATAATTTCAAAGTTGGTATGCGCTGTTTCCTGTGGTACAGAATAATTTCCTATTTTCTACTGTGGGAGGGGGGGGCATTCCTGGCGGTAATTGACAGTGTGGCCACATTGGTGCTTGCTGCCTGCTTACCACACAAGTAACCTGTGAGCCCTTACTGCCAAGTCAATGGATGATGGTAAGGGCTCAAGCAGTAAACAGCCATGCGCTACGTTTCATAATAGCACATGGCCATTTACTGCCCCATAAAAAAGGCCTTTTTCCCAGACACGGTATAAAATGGCCCAGCGTGTGCCAATTTCACGCATCCAAACTACCACTTTTTGCTACAGCTTAGTAAAAGGGTCCCTGAAAGAAATGGAAAATTGAGAGTCTCTTCTTCCTTGGTCCAAATCATAAAAATGTCATCAATATGCTGGTAGTATTTAAGGAGTTTAATCTGAGATGTATTCAAAAATCTCTCTTCCAATTCTACCATGAAAAGGTTTGCATATTGTGATGTCATCCTGGTGCTTATATTCATGCCCATGATTTGCAGATGGATAACATTATTGAAGTGGAAATAGTTGAGGGTTAGGATGAATTAGATTAATTTTGTAATAACTCCCATTGTGTCCTGGTGGTCCAGGCTACATGCTTTTAGGAATGTATCACATGCAGCTATGCCATTTGCATAGAGAATGTTCCATTGAGACAAATGGTGGTAGCTGTTTGATGTTTTCTAATTTGTTCAGAAAGTCTGTTTGAAACGGTTTTTCATATGTACCGAGAGTTTAAAAATTCCCTCTATAAGTGATCTGCTTTTAATGTTTCACTCATCTATTCTGATATTTGTCATCTTTTGCTCATTTCTGACCCAAAGAAGATGGCATTGCTTTCAACAGCTAGTCAAAAAATGTATTTAGTCCGATAAAACGGTATCAATTTATCTTTTTTTTGTTTTATTTCTATTTAATCCTTTAAATAAACAGCATTTAAAAAAACTAATCAACAAATAAAACTCCTAGATCCCCAAAGTAATTTCAAATTAAATGGAAACATTAGAAATAAGGTATCATTGCTATTTTCAAAACTCATTTTAAAGATGCTTTTCTATGCAATTCATCTAAATCTCAAGGAGGCATATTGGAGGTGTGCTTTGGGTGGGACTAGGGCGGGCTTATTATTTAGACATTTTTCTGCGATAATGGAACATTGTAAAAATGTCCAGGGCAAAAAATAGAGCATTTTAGCTAGACATGTTTCAATAATAAGTGCCAAAAAGGTGCACAAACTGACCAGATGACCACATGAGGGATAAAGGCATGACCCCCTTAACCCCCCCAGTGGTCACTGACCCCCTCCCATCCTCCTAAGAGGTGAAAGTGACAGCACATACCAGACTCTATGACAGCTGTAGATATAATGGACATTCCTCTTAAAGCAGCAAGCAGGTCCCTGGAGTGGGCTAATGGTTGTTGCAGTGGACTCTAGAGAAGGGGACCCAGATCCATATCCCACCATAACTGGTACACTTGTGATAGAAAGTGTGAGCACTCCAAAACCCACAAAATACCTATGGAACCCACATATAGGTGATACCTGCAGGCATAATGACTATTATAGTGGTGTAGAGTTGGGTACAGTACATTTTTGCTATACAATATGAGGAGGTTATGACGTGATGTGTACCTGGAATATTTTATGTGAAGTTCACTGCAGTGCCCCCTAGGCTGTCTTACTGCTGTGCTGGATTGTCTGTGTGGTCTGTCTAGTAAGATTGCTGGCCCCCAGACATCCCAGTGGCTTGATTTTTTGCATTATTCCCTTTGACGTTTTTGGTTTGAAAATGGCCCTTAAAGAAAGACGCGCTGAGCACAAAAATGTCTAAAATAGGGTGATTTTTTTGAACCATAAAGATAGATGTTTTTTTTGCTTCAAAAATGACCATGCTTGGCACTGGATTGTTGGACGTTTTTTTGCAAAACAGCCAAAATCGGATTTGGACGTCATATCAAAAATGCCCTTCCAGATGTATCTGTGTTATCTTCAATATATGGTCTTTATGTTTTGATCACATGTCCTTAAACCTTACCGTGCAGGTTAATGTAATTCAACAAATATATTAGTTCATTCCCCCTTGTCTTACATATTCTTATTCTTATCAAATTACATTATATTTAATTGGTGGAGAATATAGAATAATATATAATATAATAATATTACATTACTATTAATAATGTGGTCTAACTCATGGATCATATTCTAACTGCTTGAAAGTTAAGCTCTGGAATTCTTTGCCGGAGGATGTGGTAACAGTGGTTAGCGTATCTGGGTTTAAAAAAGGGTTGGACAAATTCCTGGAGGAAAAGTCCGTAGTCTGTTATTGAGGCAGACATGGGAAGCAACTGCTTGCCCTGGGATTTGTAGTTTGGAGTGTTGCCACGATTTGGGTTTCTGCCAGGTCCTGGCTTGGTAACTGTTTGAAAAACAGTATACTGGGCTAGATGGACCATTGGTCTGACCCAGTATGGCTACTCTTACGGTCTTAAGTAAAGGTGTTAATACCTGGAAAACAGAAAAGCAAATCAGTAATAGATATATAAATACTTTATCAGTGGTATTGCATACAGAGAAATTGCCCGACACAGGCCATGTTTCGCCCAGCAGCTTTCACTCAAGCTTGTTCTAGCATCTCAGGAGTAGCAGGTTGTCACAAGTGAGTTTTGAACCAATCGGTCGAATCCTATGTAATTAAGATTTGGTTTTATGATTGGTTTGTGGAAAGATAAAAGACAGTATGTTCATTGTATCTGTATGAGAAACTTTTAATATGCATTTCTGATATACCTAATCAGATATATAAAAGATGCAGCTGTTATGTCATTTTTCTGCGATAATGGAACATTGTAAAAATGTCCAGGACAAAAAATAGAGCATTTTAGCTAGACCTGTTTCAATAATAAGTCATTAGCATGTCTGTTTTAATACTTTGTTCCTGGACATATAGAGAACCTAGTTATCATTATTTTCAAGGCTGATTGAGCAAGTGATGTCATTTTACTATGGATTGGCGTATACTTTTGTGCCCTCTGTTTTTTTGCACTTTTAATAATAGTATTGCACGATAGCTCACGGTACACATGAAATGAGGTTCGATCTACATCTAGTTCCCCAAAATGTTCATGAATAGATTCATTTTGGTCAGCAAGAGAAACTAGAGTTGTGGATGAATTCTACTTTGTTTTATTTATCTAAATAATTTTTTTGTTGTAATGTAGGGTTACGACCCATGCTGGGTTTTTTCCAAGATTCATGTGATCAAGTAAGTGTCTTCTTTGAGATTCCACATCTTATATGTTTTGGTTATTCAGTCTATTCACTTTTTTAATATATTTTTTTTATTCTATTTTTGTCACATAGCATCAGTTGCTATAATGTACAACTGTTTTACAAGCATTCCATAATACAGTTTACTCAATAGGTATGTGTCCTATCTGGATTTTCTTTGTTTTATTTTTCCTAATCTAGGCATGTATTTTACGTACGTAATATAGACACATTGACTTTTATGTACTTTATTTATGGGTTTTATACTTTACATTTTAGTACTTTCATCTATGTGAGTTATAGTTTTTATTGAATGATTTTTTTTATTAATAAACATGGTTTTTTATTTGAATATATATATATATATATATATATATATATATATATATATATATATATATATGTGTGTGTGTGTGTGTGTGTGTGTGTGTGTGTATTTTTGATACAATATAATATGGGCATGTTTATTATGTCATGGTCTTTCAGCTGTTATGATGCGTTTATATTGTTGTTTATATATTACTGTTTTTTTATATTTATTTTATTTTTGTTACATTTGTACCCCGCGCTTTCCCACTCATGGCAGGCTCAATGCGGCTTACATATTGTATACAGGTACTTATTTGTACCTGGGGCAATGGAAGGCTAAGTGACTTGCCTAGAGTCACAAGGAGCTGCCTGTGCCTGAAGTGGGAATTGAACTCAGTTCCTCAGTTCCCCAGGACCAAAGTCCACCACCCCTGACACAGCCCTGCTGGGTGAAACACGGCCTGTGGCGGGCAATTTCTCTGTATTCATATAGAGAACAGGGGAGGATGGGATTTGGGGTCCATGTTCAGTCCCTCAATCTCATAATAGTCTCACCCCAAGTGGCTTTTAATCTTGGTGACCACATGATCCTCCCACTTCTCAACCACCCTCCTGGTGGCAGAAGGCATAAGAGAGCTCTTTTCTGCTGGTGGCTTTTCTATCT
Source organism: Microcaecilia unicolor (assembly GCF_901765095.1). Classification (NCBI taxonomy): domain Eukaryota; kingdom Metazoa; phylum Chordata; class Amphibia; order Gymnophiona; family Siphonopidae; genus Microcaecilia; species Microcaecilia unicolor. Next base: position 191,338,404 of record NC_044031.1, on the reverse strand, counting down.
CCAATTGAGAGACTAGGAAGTTTGAAAAAAATAGAAGCAGCACTGATGATTTTCCCTCTCTTCGATCCTTTCCCCACTGTACTATTTTCTCTCCTCTCCGGGGATGTGCATTCATTTGAAATGGCATAATTACTACTACTACTACTATTTGACATTTCTAAAGCGCTACTAGGGTTACGCAGCGCTGTACAATATAACATAGAAGGACAGTCCCTGCTCTGAGAGCTTACAATCTAATGGACAAATGTACAGACAATCAAGTAGTGGCAGTCAAATTGGGGCAGTCTAGGTTCCTTGAGAGGTATCAGGTTAGGTGCCGAAGGCAACATTGAAGAGGTGGGCTTTGAGCAAGGTTTTGCAGATGGGTAGGGAGGGGGCTTGGCGTAGGGCCTCAGGAAGTTAACATAACAGGAAAGAGGGAATCAAAAGCACAGGAAATGAAGCCAAGCAAAAAGAGTACAATGTGCCTCCAAGAGTGGGTTGACAGTCAAACTTTACTGAAGGACCCGACACAGGCCATGTTTCAACATAATGCCTGCATCAGGGGTCATCAATGTCAGTAATATAGTCTGGATGATATCCTCTGTTCTTTTGATATCAGTGAGCAATGCCTTCACATTTACCCAGGTTAATGTATTTAAGAATTGCTCATCACCCATAGTTCGGGCCAATAAGCAGTAGAGGGAAAGATTTCTCCCCCTGAGATCATAGGGCACATTGCTAAAGCAAGTTGGGTCCTGTTAATCCCAGGTATTTGTTGACTTCAAAACGTGAACAGATGCTAATGGACATATCAAAAATCAAACAAAGATGGAAGGAATACACAAAAAAACTGTGCAAAAAAGAATGTGGATACTAAAGAGGACACTGAGTATACACAAGAAATGTTGAATTTAGAAGATTTCAAATGAAGGAAGACTTCTGGAAATGATAGGATTGCAATTGAAGTACTATAAGCTACAGACAGTAAGTATGTTAAGTTGTTCGCCAAACCTTTGCCAAGAAATGTGGGAGACAATGCAATGGCCAACTGACTGAAAAAGTTCAGTCTACATATCAATTCCCACAAAATAAGATCTAACCGATTGCACAAGCTATTGGACAATTCCCTTAGTGCCACATACCAGCAAGATCATGCTGAAGATCATTCAATGAAGACTTGAGCCATGCATGGAAGAGAGCTTCAGGACGTGCAAGCAGGATTCAGGAAAGGAAGGTGAACAAGAAACACCATTATCAATGCACATTTGATAACTGAAAAAGCCAAAGAATATCAGAAGGAAGTTTATATGTGCTTAATTGAGTACTGTAAGGTCTTTGATTTTGTTGACCATGTCAAACTGTGGATAACACTTAGGACAATGGGTATACCTGAACATCTGATTGCTGTAATGCATCATTTGTACATGTGACAAGAAGCTACAATCAAGACAGAACATTGTGAAACAAGCTGGTTCACAACTGGCAAAGGAGTTCAACAGGGCTGTATTCTCTTTCCCTATTTCTTCAATTTATATGCTGATTACATAATAAGAGAAACAGGATTAGAAGATGAAAGAGGTTTCAAATCTAGAGGAAGGAATATCAACAATCTCCAATATGCTGATGACACTATACTAATAGCTGAACGTGAAGAAAATTTAAAGATTCTTATTGAAAAAGTTAAGACACAAATGTGAAAAATGGGACTAAAACTGAATCTAAAAAAAAGACAAAAGTGATGATACTAGGAGAATTCATGGTGAAAAAGGCATCAAAGTTGTAAACACTTTCTGCTTTTTTGGGGTCAGTCATCAAGAACAAAGACTCCAATAGTCAAGAAATATTCTGCAGGATAGCACTTGGTGGAGCTGCTATGAAAGGTTTGGAGAAGATTTTCAAGTCATGTGATACCAACAAAGTTTTGAATTATACAAAAAATGTGTTTTTTTTTCTATATGGATGAAACAATTGGACCATGAAGAAGCAGGACAGAAAAAGCATTAAATCATTTAAGTCGTACCACTGGAGATGATTGATATGAATACCATGACCAGCCAATAAATCAAACGAACCACAGAAGGGAAAAGGACACCAAAGTCCCATGTGAAAAACACAACCAAACAAGAAGTGGGAACAGGATCAGACTCTTCAAAACAGACCAAAGACTCTCGATATGTAGAGTGACTCATGTTTATAAATGTTTTCGTTCTTCATTTATCATTTGACAGATTCAGTCCATTCATTTTGTTTTATTTTTATCCCATATATAACTGTCCATATCTTCTCATTTTTACTCTTTTAGACCAGCTAGGCTCATATTTTAAAGATACATCACCCAAAATACTTGTGATTCTCGAATATTTTTACCAAGGTTATTTCATTTGTCAATTTTTTTATCTTCTAATATTTTAACCTGTACAACTCTTGATTTTTGCCTCTTCACTTGACACTGGTTTATAAGATATCAAACTTTATTTATTTATTTGCCTTTTCAAATACTGTCTATTTCATTCGTCTTACTTGTTTTAAGCATTTAAAAAGATATTATACATTTTATTTGTCCTTCACAATACATTTCCTGTTACTTATACTTTTTAGTTTATGACTCATTGCCTATATCGTATGTTTATTACCATTACATAACTATTTAATGTACTCATTACATATTCTTTATATTGTTCTTTATATTGTAATTTATATGTTCAGTGTTTTCATTACATACTCATTATATTGTTTTTTATATATTGCAATTTATATATTCATATTTGTGGCTATTTATATCTGACTCCTGAGGCAGGCACATATGTGCCAAAACATACCGTGTTGAGTCATCATCAGATAAAAGTTTTACATATCGAGAGTCCTTGTTCTGTTTTGAAGAGCCTGATCCTGTTCCCACTTCTTGTTTGGTTCACCAATTAATCAAACAGATAGAACCAGAATTCTCACTAGAATCTCACATAACTAGTCTGAAACTCTCATATTTTGGCCATAGTATGCAATGGCCAAAGTCTCTAGAAAAAGTAATTATGTTAGGAAAGGCTGAAGGAAAAACAGGGTGTAGAAGACCAGCAATAAAATAGACTGACACAATAACAACAATGAATGCTCCATTAAAAAGACTCCACATACAAACAGAAGATAGGATGTTCTAGAGAAAGTCAATTTATACAGTCTTCAGGAGTTGGCTTTAACTCGACAGCAATTAATCGATCAATAAATCAAGATGTCATAATTGCATGGACGAAGGACACATGTAGGGGCATAATCGAAAGTTGGCGCCCATCTCCGTGGGCGGCCATGCGAAGGGGCGGGACAAACCGTATTTTCAAATAAAGATGGGCGCCTATCTTTTTTTTGATAATATGGGTTGTGCGGGGCAAATGCCTAGGATTTGGGTGTTTTTGAGCTGGGCACTATCAGTTTTCAGCGATAATGGAAACCAAAGGCGCCCAGCTCAAAAACGAACAAATCCAAGGCATTGGGTCATGGGAGGGGCCAGGATTCGTAGTGCACTGGTCCGCCTCACATGCCAGGACACGAACTGGGCACCCTAGGGGGCAATTTTACAAATTAAAAAAAAAAATTAAAATAGCTCCCAGGTGCATTGCACTCTTCCCTTGTGTGCTGAGCCCCCCAAATCCCCCCCAAAACCCACTGCTCACAAGTCTACACCATTTCCATAGCCCTAAGGGGTGCAGGGGGCACCTACATGAGGGTACAGTGGATTGTGGGGGGGTTTGGAGGGCTCAACATTAACCAGCACAAGTGGAACAGGTAAGGGGGATGGGCCTGGGTCCACCTGACGATCACTGCACCCACTAAAAACTGCTCCAAGGGACCTGCATACTGCTGTCAGGGAGCTGGGTATGACATTTGAGGCTCGCATACAGACTGTCAAAAAAAGTTTTTACAGTTCTTTTTTTGTGGTGGGAGGGGGTTAGTGACCACTGGGGGAGTCAGGGGAGGTCATCCCCGATTCCCTCCGGTGGTCATATGGCCAGTTGGGGCACTTTTTTGGGACTTGGGTCATGAAAAAAAGGGTCCAGCAAAACCGACCCAAATTCTCGCTTCTGCTGCCCTTTCTTTTCTCGATTATCGTCCGAAGGTGCCCATCTCTCTTCGGCCGATAAACACGCCCCAGTCCCACCTTCACCACGCCTCCGACATGCCCCGTCAACTTTGTTCGTTCCCACGACGGAGTGCAGTTGAAGACGCCCAAAATCGGCTTTCGATTATACCGAGATGGGCGCCCATCTCCCGATTTGGGTTGAAATATGGGCGCCCATCACTTTCGAAAATAAGGTGGATGGTGTGTGTGTGTGTGTGTGTGTGTGTGTGTTTAGAAAGGAATGGAGAAAGTGTGAGTCTATGTATGAGTGAAAAAGTATACAACTGTAGTGACAGTACTTATTCCTGTGACCAAAGCCTAAAAAATAAAAATTTGGCCAAAAAAAGCACAAATCTACTCTCAAAATGTCAACATGCAGCCCAACTCTGCATACTTTATTTGTTTAAATACAATATAACCACTGTCTGAATAATTCTTAATAAAAATCGCAATACAGGAACTTCTAGGGTTGAGGCACATTTCCACTAGAAGTACTCTCATGCCGGCTTCAGAACTACCACCTGGCTCCCACGCTACTCCAGCGGTAGGGACAAGTTGGTGCATGCTATCCACTTGGTAGCCCTGACATGCCTTTGTAAAAGGGACCCATAGTCCCCACTCTCTCTCTCTCTCTCCATTTTCCCTCTGTTTGGACTATGTACAGGTATGCTTTCTCTTTCTCTTTCTCTCTCTTTCTATTCCTCAGCTCATCCTTTCCCTATATATTCTTACCAACAGAACTGCTGATTGCCAGCTGTCTCTTTATTTCAAATTTCAGTTTTTCATTCTTAATCCTATATTATATGACATGCTTAATTTTCTTTCTTTTGACTGAGCTGAGTACATATGAATTTGAAATCATCTCATCTGAAATCTGAAACATAAAACTTACAAAATCAATTAAAAATTTGGTTAATACAGAATGTGCTTATTTATTTACTTTAATTTTTGCTTTAATCTGCCTTTTGTTTTATTCTGCTGCCTTTAGCTAGGGAGCATATATAAACGGTAAATCCTAAAAAGATAGTAAACAACTGAGAGATAACATGAGGAAACACGGTAATGATGGTCACTGACTTAACAGAAATGGAAGCTTGAAAAATATAGACTTTCCGCTTTCTCGTGAAGGTAAATTAATACGAAAAACTCTTACACGTCAGGGGAAGCTTGTCAACTAGAAAGGAACAGGGACAGGGACGGAGAGAGCTTAGAAGTGGGAGGAAGCCTGTTTCATGTGAGGAGCTGAGGGAAGTTCTCAATGTTATTACTTGACTCATAATATTTATGTTTCTTCTCTGCTTCACGTTTATCATACACCCATTCTTTGTCATGCAGAGTTTATCCTCTATCTCAATTATGTGGCTTGCTCTGATTCAAACATTTATCTCATCACTTGTCAACAAAAGAATCACTCATCATCAAATTACTTAGAATCATGATTAGCTAAAGACATTTTATTCATGTACTCACAACTTTAGTCATGCACACTCATTCTTATACAGAGGACGTGGACCATCACTTTTTTGTTTTATTAGTATTTCAAACTTTGAAGGGCACAATAATGCATGTGACCACCATGCAGAAGAAAAGAAATAGTAAATGAGAGCATCTGATTAGACAAAATAATTTACCATTGCCATAGTCTCAATTTTCATATTCAGATATGTGGCCACTTCACTGAAATATCTGGCAAAAGGATTGTATTTCATACAAGTCAGATTACATAAAAACCACAGAAACGAGTGAATAAAGTAGGAGAAGTAGTTTATTAAAACAGTTACCCGAAGTGGCCACATTTCACCCTCAGGCTACATCAGGGGTAAAAGAAACTACAAGATAAAAACATACAAATTGAATCTACAGCATCATTATAAATCAAAACTTACAAACAATATGTTTGTGCAGCGCTGCGTACGCCTTGTAGCGCTATAGAAATGCTAAATAGTAGTAGTAGTAGCAGTAATAACTCAAAAAAGTATTAAATAATTAAAATCATATTAAAACTATAACATAGTAAAACAATAAAAACAGAGAACTTTAATTTAAAAGAACATTAAATATAGCAGCAATCAAAGTTTAAAAAGAATATATACTCACAAACAGGCAACAGGAGACCATAGTGTGATAGTGTATATGAAGGCTGTACAAATAAGTCAGTGTATTATCCATAGTGACATACTATTCAATGAAACATATAATTTCATGTGACTTCTTTACATACCTAAAATGGGTGGGTAACAGGGTCTACCCCTAATAGTAAAAATTCAAACCACCTGACATGCGGAACATATGACAGTATCTCAATGCTTGGTGTTGATGAAGTAGTGGATATGACTAGTAAATCTAATAATATCATACGGGTCTTAGCAACCTTAGAAAGATGTATATATAAAAAACCATGAATGGATATGAAATCAGTAGTGAAGGATCAAAATCACAGAGCACATTTATATATCTATCCTTATATATTATGAATTAAAAACTTATAAACAACCACGTTCAAATGTATGGTGTCACGCTAGCGAGGAAAAGTGAGCCCTTGGGCCACTGCCGAGGAGCGGCAGCGGCAGGCAAATCACCCAAACAGGAGGCAAGGCAGACGAGCACAGGCCGGACTGGAGCAGCTGGACTGGAACAGAAGCACTAAGCAGAAGCAGGAGAATAGTCCATGAATCAAACAGAGTCTTACCAGCAGGCAGCAAAGCAGAAGGGAAACCAGGAACCCAACTGAGTCTATAGGCTGGCGACCATCAGTAGTAAACCAGGAATCTAGCAGGGACTTGGGCAGGCCACAGACAGTAGAATACACCAGGAAACAAGCAGCGTCTTGGGCAGGCAGCAGACAGTAGAATAAACCAGGAAACCAGCAGGGTCAAAGACAGGCAAAGCAAGCTTTCAGGGCAGGAACTGCAACAGACCAACAAGGACAAGAACACAACTGAAGACCTCTGTTGCCAAGGCAAAGTATAAAGTTTCCAGGTGGTTAATAAAGGCAACATACAAGGGAGTTCACCAGGTAAGGGTGCTGCTTTGTTCCAAAAATCCCAAGCCAGTTTGGAAGGCTGGAAAATCTGGACCGGACCGGCATGACTTCTGGAACATGGGAAACAGCAAACAGACAGTCCATCGCAGCCACCAGGTGTAAACACCAGGTGGCGAGATGCATGAAAGCCTGAAATATGGGCACAATCATGACAGTACCTCCCCCTCAAGGCTCCCCCGGTCTCCACGGGTGATTCAGGTCTCCGTGGGTAAGAATGATGAAACCTACGGAGGAGTTTCAAAACACGACTAGGGGTAGCTGGGCTGGAACTTGAACAGGAATCAGGACTGGAACCCAGAGTGAACTTAGCATCTTGACTGTACTCGGAACTCGACCTGGACTCATCATCTTGGCTGGAACTGGACCTCGGCTTACGCCCAGCATCTAGGCTGGAGCTGCAACTCAGCCTGGACTCAACATCTTGGCTAGAATTGGAACTTGAAGAAGACTCAGCATCTTGGCTGGAACTGGAACTCGGCGTGGACTCAGTAGCTTGGCTGGAGCTGGAACTCGGCGTGGACTCAGCAGCTTGGCTGGAGCTGGAACTCGGCTTGGATTGCTGGAAGTCAAAATTATTGCTGGACATACTTATATTAATATCCTGGTACCAGTAGGCCTTAACCTCCCAAATGCCTGCATCCCTTATGCACTGTCCATTCTGCTCTAAGACGGGTAAGGTGGCATATTAAGGACTGCCCAACCTAAGACACAAGGCTTGGACTCATATTGGGATTTAAACACCTCACTACTGTGGAGATATGAATTAGCAAGAACAATATAACTGGAGGTATGGAATAGTCTGTCACTACAGTGACAGATCAGGTACCCAGGTTTGCTTCCATCTGGCCTCCATGAAAAAAAAAAAGGGGTGGAGATGTCAGGATTGCTGGAAGTCAAAATTATTGCTGGACATACTTATATTAATATGAAACCAGCTTGACATAATATTAAACCAGCTTCTGACCTCTGAGAACTTCCCCCTCCCCTTCAGGAATCAGAGGAGGGAAAAATGGAACAAATGGTGTTGAGGCCTGCTAACCCTGTGTTTAATTACTCTTAATCAGTATACCTTTTGTTCCATCTGGGAGCAGAGCTCTCTCTAAGAACAAAGGAGGCCAGACATAGAGGCTCCATGACTAGTAACTTCAAACAGGACAACCTGTGAAATTGCTCACCTCTCCTGGCTTCAAAGAAAGCAAACAGAGTTTTGGCTAGGAAGGAAGATAAGTTTTGATCTCTTTCTGTTCTTGAGGTATAAAAGCAGAGCACATGCTCAGGGCACTTCTCTCTCTGCCCAGAGCACTTCTCTGAGTCCAGGGCACTACGTCTCTCTCTTTCTTACACTCTGCCCACCACCATCTTGAGCCCCAGAGTACAGGGCTCTGGGGACTGGCAGCTTCTCTCTCTTCCTTTCTCTCTGCACACCTCCATCTTTAGCCACCAGAGCACATGGCTCTGCTGGCTTAACTGTTCTTTCTCTGTCTCTAAACACACACACAGAGACAGTCTTGTACCCTTTGTGAGTCTATACCTATATGCAAATATAATATACTTTACATATCCAAACCCGTGTGTATTGTGCATTCTTTGAGAACCCACTGCCTCTGCGAACTGGATCTGGGACCAACCCTAGACAATGATTGCTGACAGGCCTCAGCAGCTTGGCAGGAGCTGGAACTCGGCTTGGACTCAGCATCTTGGCCGGAACTGGAGCTTGGCTTAGACTTAGCCTCATGGCTGGAACTGGAACTTGGCATAGGCTCAGCATCTAGGCTGGAACTGGACCTCGGAGTGGACTCCGTATCTGGGCTGGAACTGGAACTCGGTCTGGACTCAGCCTCTTGGCTGGATCTGGAGCTTGGTGTGAACTCAGCATCTGGGCTGGAGCTGGAACTCGGATTGGACTCAATGTCTGGGCTAGAACTGGAACTCGGAGAAGACTCAGCATCTTGACTAGAACTGGAACTTGGAATGGACTCAGCATCTTGGCTGGAACTGGAACTCGGCATAGGCTCAGCCTCTAGGCTAGAACTGGGACGAAGAGTGGACTCAGCAGGAAGTGCCACTCGGACAGAACTCCGAGGCTTGGCTGGAAGTGCCACTAGGACTGGACTCGGAGGCTCGGTTAGAAACGCCACTCGGACTGGACTCAAAGGCTTGACTGGAAGTGCCACTTGGACTGGCATCGGAGGCTCAGTTCGAAGCGCCACTCGGACTGGACTCAGAAGCTTGACTGGAAGCGCCACTTGGACGGGAATCGGAGGCTCAGTTCGAAGCTCCACTGGGACTGGATTTGGAGGCTCGGTTAGAAGCGTCACTTGGACTGGAATCAGAGGCTTGAGTGGAAGCGTCACTTGGACTGGAATCGGAGGCGTGGTATGACACGCCACTCGGCCTAGCCTCTGGGACTTGGCTGGAAGCGCCTCTTGGACCGGACTCAGAGGCTTGGCTGGAGGCACCACTCGGATGCTGGAATCAGAAGCAATTCGGCGGGAAGCACCCCGCAGGCTGGACTCAGCAGTTAGGCTAGAAGTGCCCCTCAGGCTGGACTGCAAGTAAGCCTGGAGCTTGGGATTCTCAAGACGCTTTCTTTCAATGGCAGCCTCCAGAGTATCCCGCAGGGCTGGATAAGAGACAAGTAGGCGGCGGTATTTGCAGAGCGGGGTCAAAGGGTCAATGGCAGAAACTGGGTTTTCAGCAATCATAAGCTCCCAGACACGCTTTCTCTCTGCTGCCGCTTCAGGAAGCTTCTTCAAGGCTGGATCAGACAGAAGCGTTCCACAATACTTATTAAGTGTCACGAAAGGATCAAAACCCATCACCGGGCGGTAACCCGAATTGCCAACAGGCAAAAAAAAATTCTAGGCTGGAAGGGTAATCTTGCCGAGCTCATGGCCTTGGCAATCCGTCACGCTAGTGAGGAAAAGTGAGCCCTTGGGCCACTACCGAGGAGCGGCAGCAGAAGGCAAATCACCCAAACAGGAGGCAAGGCAGACCACAGACAGACGGGTACAGGCCGGACTCGAGCAGCTGGACTGGAATAGAAGCACTAAGCAGAAGCAGGAGAATAGTCCATGAATCAAACAGAGTCTTATCGGCAGGCAGCAAAGCAGAAGGGAAACCAGGAACCCAACTGAGTCTATAGGCTGGCGACCATCAGTAGTAAACCAGGAATCCAGCAGGGACTTGGGCAGGCAGCAGACAGTAGAATAAACCAGGAAACCAGCAGGGTCAAAGACAGGCAAAGCAAGCTTTCAGGGCAGGAACCGCAACAGACCAACAAGGACAAGAACACAACTGAAGACCTCTGTTGCCAAGGCAAAGTAGAAAGTTTCCAGGTGGTTAATAAAGGCAACATACAAGGGAGTTCACCAGGTAAGGGTGCTGCTTTGTTCCAAAAATCCCAAGCCAGTTTGGAAGGCTGGAAAATCTGGACTGGACCGGCATGACTTCTGGAACATGGGAAACAGCAAACAGACAGTCCATTGCAGCCACCAGGTGTAAACACCAGGTGGCGAGATGCATGAAAGCCTGAATCATGGGCACAATCATGACATGTAGTATAGGAGCTTATCAGTATCATAATGCTCTTATGTATTCTTGTATACCTATAAGGGAAACAATCAGGTGAATTTTCGAAAGAGAAGGGCGCCCATCTTCCGACACAAATTGGGAGATGGGCGTCCTTCTCGCAAGGTCACACAAATCAAAAGTCGATTTTGGGCACCCTCAACTGCTTTCTGTCGTGGGGACGATCAAAGTTCAAGGGGGGGTGTTGGCAGTGTAGCGAAAGCAGGACTGGGGCGTGCTTAGGAGATGGGTGTCGGCTGATAATGGAAAAAAGAAGGGCGTCCCTGACAAACAATTGGGCGACTTTACTTGGTCCATTTTTTTCACAACCAAGCATCAAAAAGGTGCCTGAACTGACCAGATGACCATCGGAGGGAATCAGGGATCACCTCCCCTTACTCCCCCAGTGGTCACTAACCCCCTTCCACCGTCAAAAAAAATCTTTAAAAATACTTTTTTGCCAGCCTCAAATGCCATACTCATGTCCATCGCAGCAGTATGCAGGCACCTGGAGCAATTGTAGTGGGTGCAGTGTACTTCAGGCAGGCGGACCCAGGCCCATCCCCCCTACCTGTTACACTTGTGGTGGTATATGTGAGCCCTCCAAAACCCACCAGAAAACCACTGTACCCACATGTAGGTGCCCCTCTTCATCCCTAAGGTCTATGGTAGTGGTGTACAGTTGTGGGTTTGGAGGGGGGGGGGGGTTGGGCAGCCCAGCACCCAAGGTAAGGGAGCTATGCACCTGAGGGCAATTTCTGAAGTCCACTGCAGTGCCCCCTAGGGTGCCCAGTTGGTGTCCTGGCATGTCAGGGGGACCAGTGCACTACGAATGCTGGCTCCTCCCACAACCAAATGGCTGGGATTTGGTCGTTTTTGAGATGGGCGTCCTCGGTTTCCATTATCGCCGAAAACCAGGGACGACCATCTCAAAAACGACCTAAATTTATTTGTTTGGTTTTTTTTGTTACATTTTTGTACCCTGCGCTTTCCCACTCATAGCAGGTTCAATGCGGCTTACATATTATATACAGGTACTTATTTGTACCTGGGGCAATGGAGGGTTAAGTGACTTGCCCAGAGTCACAAGGAGCAGCCCGTGCCTACAGTGGGAATCAAACCCAGTTCCTCAGGACCAAAGTCCACCACGCTAACCACTAGGCCACTCCTCCACTTCATGATTTGGGTGTCCCCGACCGTATTATCAAAACGAAAGATGGACGCCCATCTTGTTTCGATAATACGGGTTGCCCCACCCCTTTACGGGGCCATCCTGCGAGGACGCCCTCATGAAAACTTGGGCGCCCCATTTGATTATGCCCCTCCACGTGTCCTAGTTTTGCTATAACATTATAGTTCTCCATCCAATCTTTCTGCAATTTGCTAATAACCCATCAAGTAATGAAGGCCAAGGCACCCAAAAGTCTGGTGAGCAAGGTAGCATCAGCAGTGACAACATGGCCCCCAGATGGGAAAAGCAAAAGTACCAGCAGCACCAACATCCTAAAGCACTAAAAGGCTAGAAGAAGCAGTGACATCAAGAACCCAAGGAACTCAGAGAAGTTAATGTGGAAGGAGCAGTGATTTCAATATTTGAGGATACAGAGCGAGGGGCAAAACAGAAGAGAGAGTGGCTAGTTCCCAAGGGCCAAGATAGCAAAAATAGTAAAATGAATATTCTTTCCTCCCAACACAAACTAAAAGAGGGCATATCAGTTGGAATAGGGGGGTGTCAGTATCTGAAGGCCCTGAAAGAAGTCAGTCTCAAAAAATAACCAAACAAACAGGCAAATGATCTGCAAGATCACAATTAAAGGAAATTGTTTACTGTTTTGATGACTTGGAAGTAAATGTCATTTTACTTTTTATGTGGTCTGCTGTTTTTTTCTGTTGTCCTGAAAGAAGGCAGGCCAGCAACAAGAACAATGCTAAAAGTCCCCAATGAATTCAGTAAGGGTTACAGAAGTGAAATATTTATCTGCTTTATTTTTTATTATTAAATTTTACTTTTATGCATTTTTACAATCTTACTCGATAATAAAATCTCAATACAAAAATTTTTCCAAATAGGGAATATATAATAGGTAACATAAATATTGTTATTAACAAGGGAAAGAAAAGCTTAGACAACAGTAGAGAAGATTCTATGACTGCCTGCCCCAGAGATCAGGCAGTCAGGAAACAATTATAGGAATAAACTGCTAAATCTCAGACAAATAATATATTCTCCCAAAACTTTACGTCAGAACATTGATATTCAAAGTACTTGATGTACGATTCTGAAAGAAGGCATGCAATTGTGAAGGTTTAAAAATAAATAAAAGAAGCTTCTCTCAGCTATATCATATATTTACATGGAAATCGAAGGAAAAAACTTTTTTTTTTTCTGGCAGTGAAGCCATGAGAGGTGTGACAGCAGAAGCAGGTCAGGCAGCAAGAATAGCAACACAAAAAGCCTCAGGCTTTAAAAGAGAGGAATGGCAGAAGTTTTTTATTTTGGAGACAAAATTCCAGTAGAACCAACAGAGAGAAAGGGCAGAGGGAGTAACCGGCAGGGAAAGTAATAGCAACCCCCCCCCCCCCCCCCCCCCCGAAAGCATCTAGAAAGAAGCAGAGCAGGAGAAGGAGTTTACTTTTTTCAGAAAACAACATCCCAATGAAACCAAGAGAAAGGTAATATAACCAGAACAGGCAGTGCAGGAAAAAGAGTGGCAACAAGACTCCAGGACACTGAAGGCAAATAGTTTGGACATTGGTTCAGTGGAGGTGAAGCCACATAGGGTTGACTAGTGGGCTCATTTTCGAAAGAGAAGGACGCCCATCTTTCGACATAAATCGGAAGATGGACGTCCTTCTCACAGGGTCGTCCAAATCGGTATAATTGAAAGCTGATTTTGGACGTCCCAAATGCTTTCCGTCGCAGGGATGGCCAAAGTTCAAGGGGGCATATCGGATGCGTAGCGAAGGCGGGACATGAGCGTGCATAACACTAGGACATCCTCGACCCATAATCGAAAGAAACAAGGACGTCCCTGACGAACACTTGGATTACTTTACCTGGTTGTGTTTTTCTTATGACCAAGGCACAAAAATGTGCCCGAAATGACCAGATGACCACTGGACAGAATTGGGGATGACCTCCCCTTACTCCCCCAGTGGCCACTAACCCCTTACCACTCTCAAAAAACATCTTTAAAAATATTGATTGCCAGCCTCAGATGTCATACTCAGGCCCATCACAGCAGTATGCAGGTCCCTGGAGCAGTTTTAGTGGGTGCAGTGCACTTCAGGCAGGCAAACCCAGGCCCATACCCCCCCTACCTGTTACATTTGTGGAGGAAACAGCGAGCCCTCCAAAACCCACCACAAACCCACTGTACCCACACGTAGGTGCCCCCTTTCATCCCTTAGGGCTATGGTAGTGGTGTACAGTTGTGGGGAGTGGGTTTTGGGGAGATTTTGGGGGGCTCAGCACACAAGGTAAGGGAGCTATGTACCTGGGAGCAATTTATGAAGTCCACTGCAGTGCCCCCAAGGGTGCCTGGTTGCTAGCAATGTCAGGGGGACCAGTGCACTACAAATGCTGGCTCCTACCGCGACCAAATGGCTTGTATTTGGTCGTTTCTGAGATGGACGTCCTTGGTTTCCATTATCGCTGAAAATCAGAAACGACCAAGTCTAAGGACGACCATCTCTAAGGATGACCAAATTTCAGGATTTGGGCGTCCCTGACCGTATTATCGAAACAAAAGATGGATGTCTATCTTGTTTCGAAAATACGGATTTCCCCGCCCCTGGATGGGGACGTTTTACGAGGACGTCCTCATCAAAACTTGGATGTCCCTTTTGAAAATGCCTCTCTAGTTGTGTTACTTGGGCATGAACTCACAAAATAAATATATTAATGGACCCATACTTTCAGTTCTTATAGCTCTCCCAGGGAATTTTGGGAACACAGAAGAGAAGATTATTTCAGTGAGGACAACCTGTTCTCCCAGCTATGGTGATAGCTAGGAAGAAAATAGACACATAAGAGGCTCCTGGCTGTTTAAATTGCCTGTCTGGGCTGTCTGGGGCTAACTGAGCATTTTCAGCGGCACAACTGGATAGTGCTATGAAAATGCCCGGTTAGCGCTCAAGCCAAAACTAGCTATTTGGAGGGCGTTCTGGGGGCGGAGCCAGTTCTTACATGAAGGACATTATAAGGTACATATTCAGCACTTGTTAAGATAACACATAAATAGGTCTGCATAAAACGCAGTCCTATCTACATTTGATTGTTCAAAGTGTAAGTGTCGAATATCGCATTTAACTGGCCATATTTTAGCTGTCTTCGTATACCCAGAAATTTAGTGCTGGAGCCTGGACATGGCCTGGCATTGAATTTCTGGGTTTAACGCCAATGGCAGCCACCAAAACACTGATCACGGCCGGCTGAATATCGGGCCCATTGAAAAAACGTGTTCACTGAGTATGTAAGTTGATAAGCAGGAAACAGCATGCAAAGTGATCTTATCAGTGTCTGACTAGAACCAATGGCCTAGCTACATGGGGCCATAGGGGCCTGGGCTTCCCCAAATTTGCTCTGAGCCCCTGGTTTGGCAGGCAGGGGCCCCCAACCCCTGCTAGCTGAAGCCTTAGTCTAGTGCTGCTCTCCAGCACTGCTGCCGAATTGCCTGCCCTTCTCTATATTCCCTTCACGTCCGGCACGCTCTTTTTATATTTCACATGACGTGAGGTGAAGAGAGAGCAGGGCAGGCAAGGCGGTGGCACTGGAGACCAGCGCTGGATGAAGGCTTCAGCTGGCGGGGATTGGGGACCCTCTCCAGCCAAGATATTTGCAGTGGCGGTGCTTCAACTGGCAGGGGTTGGGGACCGCTGCCAGCCAAGATATGTTACAGCAGCAGCAGTGGGTGAGGAGCAGCAGGGTGGCGAGGTGGCGGGGGGGGCAGTGAGGTGAGGAGAAGGGGCAGCAGCGAGGCGGTGGAGGGGGCGGCGGCGGGCCAAAATGTGCCCCCCCCCCACCTTGGGCTCTGGCCCCCTCCCACCTTGAGGTCTGGCTACACCCCTGAAGAATACAACCTTATGTACTTAGGGGTCCTTTTACTGAAAAATGGCTTGCAGTACGTGCGCCAATCCATTTTTTAGCACGCCTGTAAAAAGGCCCTTTTTTTTGCCAAAAATGGATGTGTGGGAAAATCAAAATTGCCTTGCATCCATTTTGGGTCTAAGACCTTACCGCCAGCCATTGACCTAGTGGTAAAGAATCCGGGCAGTAATGACCTACGCGAGTCAAATGTCACTTGGTGCGCGTCTGTTAGGTGCGCCCGAAAATAAAAATATTTTTCAGAAGCACATATCGGACGTCCACCAAAAATGGTGGTAGTCGGGCGGTAACTCCATTTTGGCGCACGTTGGGCGCACGTAGATGCATACGCGGCTTAGTAAAAGGGCCCCTCAGTATGCTAAGGGGACTTTGGTCTTGACCTCGAGCTCTCCAAGAAACCATATGACTGATATTTTTGAAGGGTTCTCAGTTTGTGAAGGGAACAATATAGGCTTCTGCTGCCAACTGCTGAAGCTGTGGCCTGTGTCAGAAAGTTCATCCTCTTGAAGGAAGTGAAGGGAGTGGTAGCTGACAGGGTGCTGCTGATGCTGGCAGTTCTGCAAGGGAACCCACTGTTTTATTCCAAGCTGCACTTCCTGTCTGCTTGTTCTGCTCAAGTTCCTGTGCCCTAGCCACCAGCTTTCCTTTCCAGTAAGACAGAATATAGATTGGAGGACAATATGTTTTTCACCTGTGGGTCACACAAGATGACAAACATGTTAGCAATTATTTGATGAGGGGTTAAAAGTGATTTTGAAATCACAGCTGCAATCATTCCATACACACCAACTCAGTGAAGTTTCCTGCAAGAAGCTGACTATGGGGATGATTTCAGGCAGGGTGGAAGTGGCTAAACTCATCTCCCCTGTGGCATGTGTAATCGATTCTAATGCACAAGGGGATAAAAGGGGATAAACCAAACCTATTTCAGCCTCCACAGACAATTTATGAAGTAGAGGTTTGCTGCTCTATTATCCTCTGCAACATATGATAGGTGGGATTCTATCTGGTTCCCACATACTTAAAAAGGTATTTCATAAGTAGCCCAATAAATTATTCCTGCTTCTTCTATAACTGCTACCCATCCTTCACACTCCAGTTGAAATACCCCCAAACCCAAGGTATCCCTTACTGCCAGCTGAAGAAACTATGCAAAATTTGGAATCTTCACATTTCTCACTACCCTCATAGGCAGTCGGTGACTCAACTGTTTGGGGAGGCTGAAGTGGGTGGAGCTAGGTGAGGTTATAGGCTGAGGCTAGGGCAGTGGCGTAGCCACAGGTAGGCCTGGGTGGGCCAGGGCCCACCAACTTAGGGCTCAGGCCCACCCAACAGTAGCACATGTTTAGTGGTAGCTGGTGGGGATTCCAAGCTCCGCCAGCTGAAGACTTCCCCCTGATGGTAATGAAAACGCTACTCTCCACGATTCCAGCATCTGCGCATGCTCAGTTTTCAGCACGTGCCTGCTGCAGACTGCCAAAGTGAAAAGAAGCGTTGACCTGCCAGCTGGGATATTTTTTGGGTGGTGGTGGGTAGGGGGGGGGGGGGGGAGAGAACACTTGGTGCCCACCCACTTCTTGCCTAGACCCACCCAAAATCTTTGTCCCCTCCGGTTTTTATGTCATTTTGTGTGTAAATATTGTTTTACAATTACAGCAGTCAGCTGTGCACGTTACGTCAAATCCTAACATCACATCCTTTGTTTTTCATGCACTTTTTCTTTCAAATACGGTCCCAGCCCATCAGTTGTTTTCGATATTGCTTACTTCAGTGGCTTACTCGTGATCCAGCTAAATTTTACAACAACGGTCTTTTTAAAGGTAAGATCTAAATATACTCAGTTTCATTCACTCCGCTTTCTTTTATTTTTTAACCTTTCACTTCATTTACGATCTCACTTAAATTGCTGCATTGCATGTGTTATCCATTGATTTTTCCTGCCATCGCACATCGCCACTACTTTACCTTAGCTGCCACATAACACATCGCTGCACTATCAGATCAAAATCCCTTTTTCTGTCGACATCATCACTAACCACTACGTGGTTTTGGTTGCTTCGTATCCGTGCGCATACTTACCTAGTTTGACTCTCTATGGTTTTCGCTATATATTTTCATAGTTCCCTAGGCATGCTTGCGCATTCTTGCATTCTGTTTACATTTTTGCGTCACTCCAATATGTAATCATTCACTTGCCTTTTTTGTTGTTCCCACAGTGGTCTTCATATGAGGTATTTTCGATTAGCTCTTTTTATATTCCTAAGGATACAACAGTATGCTATTGCCTTATGCTATATAGTTTCTAGTAATTATGCTTTTATCTGTTTAGACCATTACAATCTATCATTGCTACTTCTGGACTTTCATTTATAATCAAACATACAGTCAGTCTCTTTATAACAAACACATATGTTTTGATTTTTTTCCACCACATTATCTCTTCTCACACGTGTTAATCTAGGTTATATTTTCATTACAAGGTTACCCAGACTTTATTAAATTTGGTCAAATGTTTATAAGTTTATGTTTAATTTCTCACTATGCAATTCATTAAGATCAAACTCCATGCTGATCCAAATGAATATTTTCATCTCTTTCATTGGTTTTATTGTATTATTTTATTATGTTTTTTAATTTTTTTTATTTATGAATTATTTTTCCATTCCATCATAACAATTCATTCCCAAACAATGATCTCCTTTTTTAATGTATTTTAATATACATTTTTGATATGTTTGTTAAAGATGTGTCATGTTCTATTTATGAAATTCTTATAATTGTGTGTTGCATTTATGCTATAAATGTTAAAAACATAATACATACCCTCACACTGCAAATTACTGTTGAAGCCAATGTATTTATAATTTGTTTATTATTTTTTCTGTTAGTATTTCATTTTTATATATTGTTTTTAATCCGTATACTGCTGATGTAGGCCTTTTGGCCGAAACACAGCGTTGTGTCGAGTCACTTTGTTTTCCAATAAATCTTGCTTCACTGAATTACTTCTGTGGTCCTGCCTTTGGATATCCTGGTTCTCATTCCCACTTTCCTCTCATATTTCATATATATATATGACAGTCCTACCCATGCCCTCCCATGTTTCACCTACACATATGCCCCCATTGCAATTACAATAGCAGTTACATGTGCCCTTATAGAAGAGCGTGTACTGCATGTATACTTATGGCCACTGCGGGGGTGCTTGTGGCCCTAGAAGTATGGATTATATCTCTCTGTCTCTGCTAGAGTGCTAATTGAATAGAGGCAGGGGGTAGTTAAGTTGATTGTATGTATGATATTTTAATTTTATTTGGCCCAATATTCAAAAACATCTGTTCAGGTAGCACCTGCTACCCAGATATGTGGTGTGTCTCAAACATGAAGTATATAACTGCTTAGCACGTGCTTAAAGTTGCCATTAGTCCATAAACAAATCAATTTTAAAACAGTGCAAAACTAATACCTTCAATTAACATTTAATCATTTTATGAAACTTTACAAAAATACTCGAAGCACAGTTTTTCTACTCACAGACCCACCACTCAGATGGCCAGTGTTTCGCAAACTTTGTCAGAGAGTGGTCAACTAAAAAGTAAAAAGAATAAAATTAATGTCAAGTCAATAATTGAAAATCAGACTTAAACATTTATTTATTTATTTATTTATTATCTCATTTATACTCCCCATTTTCCCAACAGCGTCAGGCTCAATGTGGCTTACAGCGCACCGCAGAGGCAGACGCCAGTGCAGTAAAATTAAGCTAATACAACAGAAAACCTACATAAGAAATAATGGGGAGGATGGGGAAGGGATGGAAGGAGCAGGGAAACAGGGGAGAGGAGGGAAGGGTGGATATTTCAATAGGTTCTCACATCTCTTCAAACTACTCATATTCTTAGAAATTCACTTTTCTCAAAATGGCAGAGGCTTTCTAACACCGCCTTAAATCATAAACATATGACTACATATGCGAAATAGTGGCCATCATTGGCCCAGGGGTGTGAAGTCTAAAGAACTGGCTCTGATGTTCCCTCTATAAACCATATGTGTTTTACTGAGATAAGTACCTTTATTTTTGCATTACCAGTAATTTGTTGTACTATGAACATTAGTATATAGCACAGATTGTACTACAAGAAATTATCTGATAAATCATTTGATACATTTTTCATAAAAGAAATATTTTTAATAAAACAGATAAACATTTTTGTGGGGAAGGTTTTTGCCAATGATGAAATGATGATCTCTGTGATCAAACCCGGCTCTTTAAATCTGTAAGATTTTGAGCTCTTTGAGGCTTTTCCTTCCTAATTACAAGCATTTTGATATAGTCAAACCATGACAGTAATGAACCTCACTCTGCTTTCTGAGTTCCTCAGAGATCAATCTTGGGTCCTATTGTGTTCAATGTATTTCTTGCCCTACTGGAGTCAGGAATGATTGGGAATCACTCTTGCCCTCTTACCCTAGACATCAGGGAAACCCCCTGGAGTATGGGATGGGGAAGCAATATCTTTGGGGTGGGGTGGGAGTGTGGCTTGATGGCAAGAAGGCTCTTGCCTTTAGGGGACGAGTGTGGGGTAGGGGTACAATTACTTACCACTGCCCCTTTTAGAGTGCCTTGGGAAGAAAAAATAATACTAGCCTGGAGCTAGTGTTATTTTTCCTGGCATAATACAGCTTGTAGAGTTTACAGCCAGCTGCGTTATTCAATTTACATAACAATAAGCTGTTTTGCATGTATTTTCATGCTTTGCATCTCATTATTATATATTCCATGATAATTTATACTAACGTGCGTGATAGTAATATAATGCACATTATTGCCATTTAGTAGTCACTAAAGGGCTAACTGTGCCCCCTTAATGAAAAGAAAAATGCCTATTGATACTTCATTAGACATGGCCTTGCCTCTTAAATGTTGCAGGTCAAGCTATTTCATGTTATCAGGTGTTACATTGCGGTTAATATGTAGCAATGTTGGCAAGGCCATTGCTGTTGGGCCACTTACACCAAAAAAATCAGTTGGGTCTCCTAAAGCACCTATCTTAGAATCTCCTTGGTTTCAGAAATGTCACCACTCTTTTTTCTTAGCATCTACAACACCCATGCTTAAATAGAGAGCGTATGAATGAGAGCTCGATAATGGGACAAAGGAGAATATGTGGGTGAAGTAGATGGATCAGTGGAATTCTGACTGCCCTGTTTTTGCTTAAAAAAAAGAAAAAAAATCCTCAATTCCCGGTGACATTCTTCTAGCTCCTAAATTCTGTTTATAAATGAATTGGCAGCTTCTTCTTTTTTTTTTACCTTTTGAGCAAGAAATAAAAGGTTTTGTTGTTGTTAGTGTAGTTCTCTGCTTCCTGATTGAAGGTCATCTTTCCATCATGCTGCCTGTCTATCCAGTTTCTCTTTCTCATAAGCAGTATGAATTGTTCTGTCAAGCTTAGCTTGGTTTTCTTTTCTTTTTTTTTTAAGTACTGGTACTGAAAAATCCTTACAAAGCCTTTCATTATAAAATGAAAGTATGTTTCTTTTTGTCTTTTATTTGGCAAGTTTCAGAATCTTTTACCATTTACTGTTGAATGGCATGGAAAGATTTTCCCATGTCAGTATCCAATTCATACAGTCATACAGTTTTTACATAAGGTCTAAGAAATCTTTAAATATCAAAAGGATTCATTGTGAACACTTTGTCAAACACCAAAACAAGTTTGCAAAGAAAATCTTCAGGAAATCAATATGCAATGGACAGGAATGCAAGGAGCACTGAGATCAAGCGCCACTCGATCTCGTCACTAGCTAGAATTCATTTTGCAGAAACTAGAATTGGATGTGTTTTTGATTGCTGGCCTTTTAGAGTGGAATAGGCTCCCTGTGGATTATAGCTTGATAACGATTCATGGACAATATCAAAAGTAGCTGAAGACCTCTTTTTTTCTCCCTCTGGCATTTACTGGTTATCTTTGCAGCTTGGGTAGTTGCACCTTCGTCCTACTTAGCAGGCGCTAAGTGCTCCCATGTTAATTCTGCGTTATCCAGTTAGCACACGCCAATGCTGGATAACACTTCCACGCCCATGCCAAACCCCCTCCCAACAAAAAAAATAATAATGCATGATTGGCATGAGCAAAGAAGCAATATTCTGCCAAATGCTATAATGCCCTAGCTGCATAAATTTTCAGCTGAAAATTCATCTTAATTTAGGAGTTATGAATGTTATGCTTATAGATTTAGGCCTGGCATTCATTTGCCTAGATTTATGAGCCTAATGCTAAAGATCAGCGCTAAGTTCATAACTTTTTTTTCTCAGCTCTAAATTTGCCCCATTGCCATTCATGTTTTATGCTCCTAAATTTAAGAGTTTAGTGAAATTTTGAGTATAAATTTCTCAGTTCTAGTACATTTGCAAAGAGGCCAATTTAGCTCTCAAAGCAGTCCTTTTACTAAGCTGCGGTAAGCACTAATGTGTGCTTATCGCAGATTAAAATGCCTTACCATGAGGTGCATTCAGGTGTCCTGTGGTAATTTTGGCATCAGTGCATGCTATCCATGCGTTAAAAATAGATTTTATTTTTTAGCACTGGGGGTGGGTCTAGAATGGAAAATATGTGTGTTCTGCAGCTTCATTGCTATGCACTAACCAATTAGCACCCTTGGCACACAGCTGTAAGCATGCACTAAGGCCACTTTTTACCACAGTTTGAATATCGTGCCCTGTTGGAGCTTATACAGTCAAATCTAAATCTCCAAACAAAGAGCTCTGTAGAATATTTTTCAACAGATGATAACTCATATAGCTCTATATAATATCCGTAAATCTTCTGATGTAACAAAATAATCTATAAAAAGGAGGAGAAAAAGCCTCATATTATAAGGGAACACTCCGTCGTTGGTAAACCAGAATAGGGAGGTCCCTTAAATCATCATGGGCAAAAACCTCCTTTCATTATTTTAAAGTATGGCTACTGCTCAGATACTTAGATAAATGAACCATCTATGTTTAATCAACGGATCGTATGCACTTATCTTTTTACTCAACAGTCTCATAGACACCTTCCACAGCCCGACTTTGGCCTAAGTTTCGAATCCTTCCTCAGGGTCCGTGGTGTCTGACTCTCAAGATCTGTTAAGAAAACAAACAACATGAGCTAAATTTCTCTAGAACATTCTATTCTGGTGTTCATACCAAAAGGGTGTAATGTATGCAACCTAAAAACCCAACGCTGTTCTTGTCTTAATAAGAGAAGTTTCCTATCACCTCCTTCTATATGCCATTTAGGTTGTTGAAGCACAAAACATTTTAGACTCTCAAAAAGATGTCCTTCTCTATTGCAATGAGCTGCCAGAGGTGCTGTAGTTTTTTTAATATTGATGTCACTCTTATGCTCAATCAGTCTCGTGTATAGTCTACGCGACGTCTGACCTATATACAATTTATTGCAGCTACAGATAATGCAATAGACAACCCAATCTGACAAACACGATGTGCTTTGTTGTAAAATATATTTTTTCTTAGATTGGGGGTCAATAAACTCTTGTATGTCCAGCATGATGTCACACATACCACACTGCCCACATCTTCTATGTCCCATCTCATTTTTCTCTTGCATACATGGCAATCATCTTAAAGCTGAATGTGCAAGAATCTCTTTTAGATTTTGACCTCTGCTATAGGCCAACCTCAGTTGACTATGTTCAAAACCAGGTAGAGTCTAGATAACGTGCCAATTAGATCTTATGGCAGCAGCGACCTCATTAACCCTCGTGGACCAGCGTAAGACACAAGTCAGAGTGTCATGTTCATCTTCTTCTTGAATTTCTCTAGGTCTAAGCAGATATTCTCGATTATTATATTTTGCCCTTCTGCAGGCTTGCTGTATCACTTTTTTAGGATAACCCCTATCCTTCAGTCTGGTGCTAAGATCTCTCGCTTTACATTTATATTCTGAGGGATCTGAGCATATACGTCTACAGCGCAAAAAACGAGAAAAGGGTAGGCTGTCTTTTAATTTCCTTGGATGACAGCTATCGTAGTATAATAAAGTATTTCTATCTGTTTCCTTTCAAAAAATGGTGGTATGAAATCCATTATCCATTTTAGTGATAGAGACATCCAAAAAGGAGATGTTTTTTTATCACATTGCATTGTAAATTTCAAAGATGAATGGCATTGATTCAAAAATCTTTCAAATTCTTCTAGTTCTTCTCTTGTTCCTATCCATAAACAAAACATATCGTCAATGAATCTTAACCACAGCCTGACTTTATCAAACCATGGTGACACATAAACGTATTTCTCCTCAAAATCTGCAACAAACAGATTTGCAACAGAGGGTGCAATGGTTACCCCCATTGCAACTCCCGTTGTCTGCTTAAAGAGTCTCCCTTCAAACTGCATCCCTGAAAAGGAGGCATGGAAATAGGAGGGTCGTGGGCATTTTAGGGCAGAGAATGGCTGGGGATTCCAGTTACATATGCAATATGGGGGTTCTGTGCATAAATTTAGATGGGAGCATTTGCACCACATAATAGACATGCTTAAATTTACGCCTGACCCCCTGCACTTAAGTGCTATTCTATTAACCACACCTAACTTTAGGTACGGCTTGTAGAATAGTGCTTAAAATTTTTTTTCAAAGCCAAGTTTAGACACGATTTACAGAATTCACCCCTAATGCACTTAGACGCTAACTTATAGAATAAAACCATAACTGCTGTTTATCCACATTTTGGTGTTTAACTTCCATTGTAGTGCCAAAAGTTATATTCCAAATTGGTGTCTAACTTGCGGCATAATATATAAAAAGTAAAAGAGGCCCATTTCAGATCAAATGAAACGGGCGCTAGCAAGGTGTTCGTCGCCAACACCCCCCCTCCCTCCCTCCCTCCCTGGCCAACCCCTTCGTTGTTCTGCCATTGCTCCGCCCTCGAGGGCGGGGCCCGGAACGATTTCCCACCCCCCCCATGCCTCCCTGCCTCCCTCCCTGCCAACCCCTTCATTGTTCTGCCATTGCTCCGCCCTCGAGGGCGGGTCCCAGAGCGATTTTGGTGGCTTCACCACCACGAACCTTCAAACCTTTTTGAAGGAAGTCAGGGCTTGGCTTCACTGATGTCAATGTCCTCAGAACATTGAGGGTGAGTTTTATTATAGTAGATTAGGGGGATTCTTATTTTAAACCATGCTAATAAAGTGAGTCCTTATTAACTAATGCAAATCCTTAATGCACATTCTGAACCCTGCTTGTATTTTTAAGGTGCTCTGATAGCAATTTTCAGACGTCAATTTGCCCAGGTAAATCCATACTTGCCTCAAACAAATGGCTTGAAAAATTTCTCCCTAGGAAGATGGGCAAGCAATGCACAAGGTATATTTACAGAAAATGAATTCCAACAATTAGAAAAAGGGATGGGAAAAAACACTTGTACTAATAGAAATAAAAAATAAAATCTTATAACCTCCCCCCACTCACTGACATTTATAGTTCTTAATTTAATTCTGCTGCTGTGGGTTAAGTGGAGGGATATGACAGATTTGTTAAGCTTTCAACACACAAATTCTGTCAGCTCAGAAATGTTTTAGCCTCAAGCCACATCTGGATAAAAGGTTTAATCCTTTGGTTTTAAGCTGTCTCAAGTCAGCAATAACTGATCCAAATATCACCATT
Source organism: Microcaecilia unicolor (assembly GCF_901765095.1). Lineage (NCBI taxonomy): Eukaryota > Metazoa > Chordata > Amphibia > Gymnophiona > Siphonopidae > Microcaecilia > Microcaecilia unicolor. The sequence goes on along the minus strand of NC_044031.1, from coordinate 191,312,920 downwards.
TATCTGAAGCACACATTGCAAACTGTCTTTTTGGGTTTGACTAATCATCTCCACGGACCAGTGAAAGATATATTTAGACAAAAGAAGAAGTACTGTAGGTAGGTAGCTTTCATTAATTCAGGGGTGCGGAACACCAGAAAAAGTCTTTCAGTGGCTCTGACAGTGGTAAGTCTAGCTGTCATCCCATTCATTATGTTAAGACTCAAAGCCTGATTGTTTATTGTGCTATAGCTCAACTCAGTTCATAAGCCTGCTGTAAAAACATTGAGGGGTCAATATTTAAAATGATTTGTCTGGGTAATCTTGAGAGTTACTCTGACAAATCACCATCTTTCAATACCACCTCCCACTCACATAACCAATAGATTTTGGTAGACAAAGCCTGCTTGGTTCTCTGCCTTGCGACTGAAAAAGAAGGGAGTTACACTTAGCTGAATAGCTGGCCATGAGCTTAGCTGAACTAGAATCACTGAAAACTAGAATCACTAGGATTAAAATCATTGAGCAAATCTGACAAGCCATGAGCAAATCAAGCTACACCCCCCAAGTGATGGAAACCCTTTCCAACAAGGAAAGAACATTGGGAATTTCCATTTGCATTATTATGTATCATTCTGTAATAGTGTGTACTATTAGGCACATTATTTATGAAATACTGTGCAGTACTTAGGGGATAATATTCAGCTGGCAAAAGTGTTTTTTTTGTCATTGCTGATGTTATGCCTGGAGATTCAATGCAGAGCCATATTCAGGCGCCAGTTTTGAATACCTGGGTGTGTGTGGCCAGCTATCTCTTATCCAAATAAGTGTATTATTCAGCACTTAATTGTACATAAGTACATAAGTAATGCCACACTGGGAAAAGACCAAGGGTCCATCGAGCCCAGCATCCTGTCCACGACAGCGGCCAATCCAGGCCAAGGGCACCTGGCAAGCTTCCCAAATGTACAAACATTCTATACATGTTATTCCTGGAATTGTGGATTTTTCCCAAGTCCATTTAGTAGTGGTTTATGGACTTGTCCTTTAGGAAACCATCTAACCCCTTTTTGAACTCTGCCAAGCTAACCGCCTTCACCACATTCTCCGGCAATGAATTCCAGAGTTTAATTATGCGTTGGGTGAAGAAAACCTTTCTCCGATTTGTTTTAAATTTACTACACTGTAGTTTCATCGCATGCCCCCTAGTCCTAGTATTTTTGGAAAGCATGAACAGACGCTTCACATCCACCTGTTCCACTCCACTCATTATTTTAAATACCTCTATCATGTCTCCCCTCAGCTGTCTCTTCTCCAAGCTGAAAAGCCCTAGCCCCCTTAGTCTTTCTTCATAGGGAAGTCGTCCATAGGCGGTCGGTGGCCCAACTGTTTGGGGAGGCTAAAGGGGGTGGGGTTAGGGGTGGAGCCAGGGGCGGAGCTTATATTCACAACACACAGAAAAAAATAAGTTAAAAAAAGTCACAATACCTTTTATTAAATTTAGATATTAGATATGTATCATATGCCAAAGAATAAAGTGGTTGCTCAAAGCATATACTAACCACAATCGCTCAACTGCAAAACACTATGCACAAATTTGTGCAAAAACACACTCAGAACCTTACTGTACCATAACACTAGGCACACCCTAATACACCAATATACCACCCATACAGAAAATGCAGACCGTCAACAATATGAAACAAGGGATCATAATATCACAATTCTCATGTAGAGCCACAAAACACCCTTTTAGGGTGGATAGTGTTCATAATGAGCTCCTTTTTTATTAACGACCATATGTAGATCCTTCAAGAGATTAGTGTCATGATTTAGGCTCTACACCCTTTCTGCCAACACACAATCTCTCACTGCAAAACACTATACACAAACTTGTGCAAAAACACACTCATAACCTTACCAAACCATAACAGCACTAATTCCAAGGACAGGACCAGCTACAACTTTATGCATGGAAAGGCAGCACTATAATTACACCGGGCTCTAAAACACCAGTACACAACCTAGTGAAACAAAAAAACAAAACAAAATGCCGGCAAATACTACACGCTAGCAGAATACTGTATCTTGATCACGCATGAAAAACACATGACACAACAGATATGAAGGCAAAACTGGAAAGTTACCTCAAGAAGTCAGACTCGGCATGCAGCAATACTAGAAAAATTGAAACATACACGCAAAATATCACAGATGCACATTTCCAAAAGCTGATATTTCAATTAATAAATTCAGAATAAAATTCTTTCTACCTTGTCTGCGCATTTTATTTTTGTAGTCAGGCTGGTCCAGTGTCTATTTTCTGTTTTTGCAGTATCCCCTGTCCATTTGACGTTTCTTCTGTCTTGTCCACCATTGATCTTCCATCTGTGTCCCTACTGGTCCCGTCCAGCATCTCCATTCTGTGTGTCCCTGTCCCTATGTTCCAGCTGCCCTCTTAGTGTCTCTGTCCTCCCATTATATTCAGCATCTTCCCCCTGTATCTCTCTGTCTGAAAAGGCACTGCAGGCTCGCCTCCTGCTTCTCTCTTCCCTCTTCACACAGTGTCCCGCCCTCCCGGACACAGGAAACGCGTCATCGAAGAAGGCGGGACACTGTGTGAAGAGGGAAGAGAGAAGCAATAGGCGAGCCCGCAGTGCCTCTTCTTGACTGACGACGTCACTGCCACGAAAAGTAAAAGGGTGGGTGTGTGCACGTGCGGGGGGGGGGGGGGCGACGGACAGGGAGGAGGAGAACTGCCGGCGGGAAGGAAGGAGGGAGGGACCAGCACCATCCGAGAGCTGCCAGCGCTGCGCTTGCGGCGGGGGGCAGCTGCATCGGCGACGGAAAGGTCACAGTTGGGCTGGGGAGGCTTAGCCTCCCCAAGCCTCTTATACGGGGCGCCTATGAAGTCGTCCCATCCCCGCTATCATTTTAGTCGCCCTTCGCTGCACCTTTTCCAATTCTACTATATCTTTCTTGAGATTTGGCGACCAGAATTGAATACAATATTCAAGGTGCGGTCGCATCATGGAGCGATACAACGGCATTATAACATCCTCACACCTGTTTTCCATACCTTTCCTAATAATACCCAACATCCTATTTGCTTTCTTAGCCGCAGCAGCACACTGAGCAGAAGGTTTCAGTGTATTATCGACAACGACACCCAGATCCCTTTTTTGGTCCGTGATTCCTAACGTGGAACCTTGCATGACGTAGTTATAATTCGGGTTCTTTTTTCCCACATGCATCACCTTGCACTTGCTCACATTAAACGTCATCTGCCATTTAGCCGCCCAGTCTCCCAGTCTCGTAAGGTCCTTCTGTAATTTTTCACAATCCTGTCGCGAGTTAACGACTTTGAGTAACTTTGTGTCATCAGCAAATTTAATTACCTCACTAGTTACTCCCATTTCTAAATCATTTATAAATATATTAAAAAGCATAAATGACAGCACAGAAAGATAGGACAGTATTTTAAGCAGTCTAATTTGTCCGGTTAATGTAGACCAGTGGTTCCTCAACCTGGTCCTGGAGGCACCTCAGGCAGTCAGGTTTTCATCATGAGATAGATTTGAATGCAGTGGAGGCAGTGCAAGCAAATCTCTCTCATCAATATTCATTGTGGGTATCCTGAAAAACTGACTGGCTAGGGTGACTCCAGGACCAGGTTTGGGAACCACTGACATAGATGGTTAAGTACTGACTCCATCCTCAGACCAACCACCAAAATAGCCAGTTTTTAGTTTAGTGATTAGTGCTGATATTCAGCGGCACTAACCAGTTAAGTGGATAGCCCTGCACAAGTGATTTAAATGGCCAGGAGCCTCTCCTGCCCAGTTAAATCTTTTTGAATATTAACCTATTAGTGTTTACTAAATTAAATAGCACATACTTAGAAAAGGAAACCAAAGAATACCACATTGCACATCTATATGTAATAGAGTGCCAGTACCCCCCACCTTGTAGGACCTGGGCTAGCAGTCAAGAGGTGGCAGATCCATAGGAGGAAAAGAGCCCACTGCCTGAGAAGTGGTGAAGCATCAATCCTCCCCAAGAGAAGAGAGGCCTAGTGACTGAGAGGTGGCAGTGTCACCCCTCACCCTGGGGGTAGGGGTGGGAGACAACAGCTGAGAGATAATAGAGAGTTTATCCTTCCCTCCTCAGGAACATTAGGACCTGATACCAGTGTGGAAGTGAAATTAGGGTCAGACATGCCAGAATCTTCTCTTATGATGCATAGCTTCTACTGGTATCACATTCCTTCAAATGGGTAAGATTTAGGGTACACGTTTTGTGAAACATGGAGAAAACAAGATATCATTTATTTCTATCTGAATGGCAACACCTTGTGGGAATTAGACCTGATTATATAAATGGCTGTCTGATACCTTGTAGAAATACTTATGCTTCTTTTTTTCCCATAAGTAGTTATGCTTCATGGGAATTAATGATCCAGTTATTGAATTGCACTGTTGGTACTTTCTATGAAGCTATAGATGTACAGAATTAGCATCTTCTCTAAGCCTCTGCACCTCCTCCCTCCACCCCCCCCCCCCCCCCACACACACTCATCCCAGCCTCAGCATCAGCTCCCAGTCCAGTTCTCCTAATCCCTTCTTCATTTCCTAGCTGCTTTCTACTAACCTCAGCTTTAGCCCTTACCACCTCACTCCCCAGTCCTCTTTCTGTCTCTTACCAGTGTCCTTAATGTCTAGAGGCAGTAAAAGTAATGTCAAACATTCCTTTTTATGCTAGGCAGGTTCCAAAATGGTACAATATTTAGAAAGCTGGTAAGTAGGCAAGTTATCTGGATAAAGTTATATGCATAATTTTATCTATATATTCAGCAGTTTATATCTATATAAATCTGTTGCTGGATATACACAGATAAATTTATCTGGATGTTTTTATCCAGACAGCTTGGGTGGAGGAGTAACCTAATGGTTAGTGCAGCAGCCTGCAATTCCCACTGCAGCTCCTTGTGTCTCTGGGCAAGTCACTTAACCCTCAATTGCCCCAGGCACAAAATAAGTACTTGTGCAAATCACTTCAATTGTAACCACAGAAAGACGGTATATCAAATCCCTTCCCATTTCAGGTCCAACTACACAAAAGTGCATTTTTGGAGAAGTAGCCTAGTGGTTAGTGCAGTAGGGCTGAGATCCTGGAGAACTGAGAATGACTCCCACTGCAGCACCTTGTGACTCTGGCCAAGTCACTTAACCTTCCATTGTCCCAGGTACCAAAAAAAACACCATAGATTGTGAGCCCACTAGGGACAGAGAAGGTACCTGCATATAGGAGCCCTTTTACAAAGAAGTGGGAGGGCTAACGCCCGGGTAACGAACACTCAATTGGCACTACCGCTGGGGTAGTGCATGTGCCCGGTGGTAATTCTCAGTTTGACACGTGTCAAATCCCACAGTAGAAAATAATTTTCTACCGTGGGGCGTTCCCAGTGGTAACCAGCAGCGCACCCACGTTGGCACACACTGCATGGTTACCGCATGGGTAGTGCATGAGCCCTTACCACTAGGTCAATGGGACTCGTAACCACTTGTGACCACTCGCCTCCACCTACCCTCCTCTCCTCCTTCCTTTACACATTAATTGATTTGATTACTTTATTTTTTGTCTATTAGATTGTAAGCTCTTTGAGCAGGGACTGTCTTTCTTCTATGTTTGTGCAGCGCTGTGTACGCCTTGTAGCGCTATAGAAATGCTAAATAGTAGTAGTAGTAGTACCCATGACCACTAGCACCAATCTTGCAGTACTACCACTAAGGGAGAGGCTTCTAAATAAGGTCAAATTGCCAGGGGAGTTATCAGTGTTTGTTTGTTTTTTTAAATGATGAAGAGAATATCAGGGGCTGGAGATTCTGCTGGGAGGCCATTGGTGAGTTCTTAATATGGAGGGGCAATCAAGGGAAGCCATCTTGATGCTGGAGGGTGGGGGTGTGAAGGTAAGGTGGGAGGCTGATGTTGATGCCTGTGGAAGGTTTAGGGGTCTTGATGCTTGTAAGAGATGTCAGAGAGACCTGTGCTTATGGTTGCATATGCATGAATATCAGTAATAGTGATTTTACAAAGCTGCTTCCATGCACATGTGGGGTAAAGTAACACTTCCCCCCCCCCCCCCCCGCCATGGAGTTTTATAAAATTGCTGCTCACCCAGGATGTGACAGTTCCTCCTTATTTGTTGTTTCAGTTCTGCATGTCTTTACATGTACTTTACAAAGTGTCTGCATTGGCAGAGCCTTTGTAAAATGTGGGGGGAAATGTACACTTCCTGACCTGGGCTTCTCAATTCCCATTTTCACATCCTTTCTATAACTGGGCACTATTTTGATTCAGATTGTATTACATATTACATCCTATTCTATGGTTAGTATAATTATTAAATCTCAGTTATTTTCCTGCCTCATTCTGGAACACACTACCTGCAGCTCTGATTAGCAGGACAAATTGTGCTGGCTGTAAAGCCTCCCCTAAAACACAGCTCTTCACACATGCTTTTGGGGACTAGTGTTGCTTTTTCTTGAGTCTTGGGGGATCAGTGGTATGTCCGTTAATGTTGACATTGATTTTTCTTCATTTCCTTTTCTCTTTCTGATTATTATGATGGCTTGCTACTTTATGAGCCACTTCACTGCACTATGTGACTGAGATGCAAGCTCAATAAACTAAACAAATTAGTTACCATAGAATTAAAAGGTTATTAGCTGTACTGTGCTTGATTATTGGACAATTTAAGATGTTTCATAGCAAGAAACGTACTTTTATTAGAAGAAAACAACTTGTAGAGACATCAAAGCTTTATTTTATGAATCTCATGGCTCTCATTGGTGCCTCAAGGTGAATTACAATACGGGTACAGTAGTTATATCAATGTCTCCTGGGCTTACAATCAAAAGGGCCAGTTTCTAAAAGACTCTTCTCTCATTGTGTGTCTATGGGGAAAATGCTTTAAAAAGGTCCTAAGTTTGTACTGGAGGTAATGCAGGGTTTAGTGACTTGCTGAAGGTCACAAGGAGAATCAGTGGGATTTGCACTCTGGCTTCCCTGATTCTCAACCCACTATACCAAGCCCTAGGCTACTCCTCCAAATTTTTTAAAAGGAATAAATATTATGGCTACATCTTATGATGATTTATGTGACCTCAGTTCCTGAGCAGGATAGAATGAATGGGGAAGGAAAGCAAATTCGCTCTCCTTCTCTGAAGAGCTTTTTCAACTATCCCAATTATCTTTTCTATTCTCCTCTATCAGCTACCTCTGCCTCTATTGAAGAGTTATCCTCCTTATTTCTGAACTCTACATTCCCAGTTCTCCTTTCCTCATCTTTGATGACTTCAGCCTTCCCCATTCAAACTATTTAGCAGACATTTTGATATTACCTGCTGGTATGGGCATCAATCAGCATGCTTTGTTCCCTACCTATCCACAATCAAGGCACACTTTGAATATGGCTTTTATATCATCTGATAACTCTCATTTTCCCCCAAATTTCCTCTCTTTTCCTCTCTCTTGGACAAACCATTTCTTTATCACCTTCATCCTACCCCAACCCTGCCACATCCCACTCTGAAATCTTCTCAGGAGCTATCTAGCCCATTTAGACTTAGATGCCCTGGTTGACAATCTTCCCCTACCCCCTCCCATTGCTAGTCTTGATCACCAGCTCTCAGGCCTTTCAACATTTCTACTTGGTATCCTGGCTCAAGTGGCCCGGTGGTACCGATTATGTCTTCTTAAATGCCAGGTCAAACATATTAGCCCTCCATCTTTGTTGACTGTTCTTATAATTAAATACTGTAGTCTGAATACTGTGTCAGTGTCAGAAAGGCCAATGGTATTCTTACTTAGCATTTATTTATTTATTTAGATGAGTTACATTCAGGTACTCTGGATATTTCTCTGTCCCAGGAGGGCTCACAATCTAAGTTTGTACCTGAGGCAATGGAGGGTTAACTGACTTGCCCAAGATCACAAGGAGCAGCAGTGGGATTTGAACCGGCCACCTCTGGATTGCAAGACTGGTGCTCTAACCACTAGGCCACTCCTCTAACACCAAAGCTTCCAATAAACCATGCATATTTTTCCAAGTCTTTAATTCCATATCTCCTACTGTTGAACCTCATGTAGGACACCCTGCCCACTCCTCCCAGTGTCTACTTGGGAGGAGTTTCACCCTCCTACCCTTTTTATCTTTTACCAAACTCTCTTCTTTGCTACATCCCTTTTCCTTTCCTGTTGATCTCTGGCCAGCTACTCTTTTCTTTAAGTTGATCTCATACCTTGAGCTCTTTTCCCCCCCTTTCAAGAGTAGCATCTCACAAGGTTATGTTCCTCTCTCATGGAAACATGCAATCGACATTCCTTTCCCTGAGAAATCAGACTAACAGATCTGATGCATCTAATTTCCATCCAATCCTCTAACTAACATTGTTTTCAAAGTTTTGGAAAAACTATAGTCTTTGATCAACTCTTTCCCTTTTTGGATAGGTCCCTGGTGATTCATCCTTGGCTGGTGGGTTTCTGTCAGGGTCACAGCAGCAAAATCTTTCTCATGGCAGTGCATAATGAGATATGAGCTCTTAGACCACTATTGTTTGGCTATCTTGGCTATCACATGACCGCTTTTGATCATTCCTTTCTTCTCTGATCCAAAACTCTTAGTATATGGGCTATTAAAATCAGTTGGTTTGCCTCATATTTATCAAACCATGTGTTCCAGGCTTGCATTGGTTTTCATACTTCATCTCATGTTGTAACCTGTGGAATCCTACAGGGGTCCCGTTCTGGCTCCTGCTTTATTTAATGTGTTCCTTGCTCCCCTATCACTGTTAATTCAGTCTCATAGCTGCAGTTTCAATCTCTATGCTGATGACATTCAAATCCTGTTTCCCTTGATGCTTCTGCAGATATTACTCCCCTCCAGATAATATTCTTTTTTTCAATTCCATAAAGTGTGGAGTGATTCATTATCATACACCTTGTGTTCCTATGCCTCTGGTAGTAAAACATTTCAAGATATGATCCAGATATTTGGGGTCATCTTAGATTCAGATCTTTCATTTTAACCTCAGCTAGATTATGTAGAATCTCATCCTAGTTCACTATATGATCAGTGAGGCCCTTTCTTTCCACCCCATTTCTGCGTGTTCTCATTCTTATATTGGTTGTTGTTCATCTAGATTACAGTAATTCTCTCTATAATGGTTTACCTTTAAGTCTCTAAAGCAGCCTTCTAGTGATCCAGTCAATTGATGTGAAACTCATACATAATCACCGTTATGACCATGTCTCCCCTCTTCTCATAGAAGAACAATGACTTCCCATCTCAGCACATGTGATATGTACAATTCTGGTTCTTTGGTTTTTCTAACTGCTTGTTCACCCTGAAGACTCACTTTCCATTCTCTTCCCTACCCCCACTTCTTTATTCTTTCTCTACTCTGACTCTCCTCCTTGATCTAATATATTGCAATTTTATTATAGATCTCCCTGCTATTCCATGGCATTAAGAGTGGTAGACCAACTATCTGTAAATAAAAAATATAAATAAACTGAATAAATAAATAAGCTAGAAGATAGCTGAGAAGATAGCATATGTGAACCAGAGCTGCCAAGTTATCCAGTTCCAGAAAGGAGGTTTTAAGAAAGTCTATGGGTTTTAACAATCCTAATATGGTGCCTTATGGGACATGAAGTTCTGACTGAAGTGGGCAGAATCAGGAACTACAAATATCAAGCTGCTTTATGATAAAAATTCAAAACTAGCATTGGCTAAAAGTTTCCCTCCTAGAACTGTGTCACTTGGCAGCTCTCTGTGAATGATCCTTCTGTTTATCTAATTCCAATAATTTGATGGCATCATTACACAGTACTATTAAGTTCCTTCTAGTAGGTGTCACTGAAGTTAGTGAAAAGGATAACAGATTCAAAGACCACATGGTTAATATTATATTTGAAAAATATCTGATTAAGTAATTATGCATTAGTTTCTGGTATCATATTTAGAACAATATTGAATCTCATTTTTTGCAAATATAATTATAGAATAAAGCATAATGTTAAAAGTGAATCTAAATCTAGTCATAGTCTGCAATTGCTAGAAATTCATATTTTACAGTCATAGTATAGGCTAGTGGAGAGGAAATGGCTTAGGGGTTCTTTTACTAAACCATCTCAGCGTTTACCACCAGCTGATATCTACCGCGAGCTACAAACACTACCGCAGCTTAGTAAAGCTGTGGCTTAAGAACCAGGGTAGCTAGAGTTCAATACTTGCTTCTACCACCAACACTCCATGACCCTGGGTACTTCACTTAGTGGATCTTTCACAAAAGTGCTCTAGTGTTTTTAGTTTGCACTAACAATCAGCTTGCGCTAAATGCTGAAATTCCCATAGAAATATAATGAGCGTACCAGCATTTAGTGCAAGTTGATTTTTAGTGCGAGCTAAAAACACTACCACAGCTTTGTAAAAGACCCCCTAAAGGTTCCTTTTACTAAAGGTGTGGTAAACACTAATGCGACTTACCTCAGCTTAAAATGCCTTACTGCAGGGCATGCTCAAGCATCTTATGATTATTTTGATGTCGGCATGTGCTACCCATGCGCTAAAAAATAGATTTTATTTTTAGTGCTGGAGCAGAGAGTAGGAATATTCTGCACTTTTCGGTTAGCACAGTTGCATTGCCATTAGCACATGGTTAGTGCGTGAGCCCTTACCACCTACAAAATAGGTGGTGGCAGGGGCCCACAAACTAAAGGCTACATACTAATAGGAAAATTAGTATGTGGGTGCTGTGGGTGCTTGAGCACCCCCAATATTGAGAAACTTCCTTGTATGTGTCCAATGAAGGGTTATTTCCACTGGGTTTAGCACCCCCAATAATTCTGAAAAGTTGGCTCCTATGTGCGTGGCCATTTTACCCATGCAGAAAAATGGTTTTAGCACATGGGAATGGCCTGCAAAAGTATGCGCTAAGGTCACTTTTTACAGCAGTTTGGTAAACGGGCCCCTTAGATTTAAAACTTTTTGAGGCAGGGATATATTGTAGGTGGATACTTATTTTAACTATGAAATTAGATACAAATAATAGTAAAACATGTATACTTCATTGTTTACAAAGATTACTCTGATGGTGTGGATAACATGAGAAGGGACCTTGTGAGGCATGAAGAATGGTCCAGAATTATGGCAGCTAAGATTAATGCTAAAAAATGCAGGGTCATGCACTTGGGCTACAAAACCCCAAGGAAGAGGTACAGTATAGAGGGTGAAGTACTTCTGTGCAGGACTTGGGGATGATCATATGTGATGATCTTAAGGTGACCAAACAGGTAGAAAAGGCAATGTCAAAATCTAGAAGGATGCTTGGGTGCATAGGGAGAGGAATGGACAGCAGGAAAAAGGAGGTGATAATGCTTCTGTGTAAGACTCCGGTGAGACCTCATTTAGAATATTATGTACAATTCTGGAGACCACACCTTCAAAAAGATATAAATAGGATGGAGTTGGTCCAGAAGGCAGCTGCTAAAATGGTCAGTGGTCTTCATTATATAGCACTAGTAAAAAAGGCCCGTTTCTGGAACGAATGAAACGGGCGCTAGCAAGGTTTTCCTGGGAGTGTGTATGTTTGAGAGAGAGAGAGCCAGAGTGAATGTGCGGGTGTGTGACAGAGTGAGACTGTCTGTGTGACAGTGTGTGTGTGAGAATGAGAGTGTGTGGCAGGGCCCCCTCCCCTGTTCCTAATGCCCCTCACCCCGTTCCCTCCCCTCCTTTTCCTCCTCCTTCCCATACTTTGGGTTCCTTAAGGCTTTCAAAAGTCTATGTACCCCTGTGGCCCTAACACCCAGTATCCGGATACCCCACCGCTTTCCTCCTCACCCCTCCCCCAAGATGTAACACTTTCAAGACCTTCATTTTTTAAAAAAAGTGTCCTATCTACCCTGTGTCCAAATGCCCGGCATTCAGATTGTGTTCCTCTCGTAAATTTTCATTTCTTTCATTCATTCAGAACTTGCCCCCCCCCCCCCCCCCCCCCCCCCGAACACTTTTGGTTCCTTCAGTCTTTTAAAACTCTGCTATGTACCCTGTGTGCTAATGGCCAGCATTGAGATTGTTTTCCTGTCCCAAATTTGCATGTCTTTCAGTCATTCACAACTCCCCCCCTTCTCCAGTTTAATACTTTCCTTTCCTTCAGTCTTTTAAAACTCTCCTATCTACCCTGTGTGCTAATGGCCAGCATTCAGATTGTTTTCCTTTCCCAAATGTTCATGTCTTTCAGTGGTTCAGAACTCCTCCCCTCCCCCCATTTAACACTTTCAGTTCCTTCAGTCTTTTAAAACTCTCCTATCAACCCTGTGTCCTAATGGTCAGCACTCAGATTGTTTTGCTTTATTTATTTATTTATTGCATTTGTATCCCACATTTTCCCACCTATTTGCGGGCTCAGTGTGGCTTACAATACATTGTGAATGATGGAAATACAATTTGTTACAATTCGATTATGGGTTACATTGTGAGGGTTATGGGAAGACAAAGTCAAAATATCATTAGGGGAATAGAACAATGGAATATAACAATGGGAAAATGATAGGGCGATAGAATAGTAAGAAACATTCGGGTATAACAATTTCATCTGTGGGTAGTGTTTTAAATGTGGTGAGAGTACGGGGGAAGAGAATTCAGAAGAGAGTGTATTGATGCATTTCTATTAGTGTGTATGGACTTCATGTGTTTTGATCCTTGCTATAAGTTTTATCAAAGAGATGAGTCTTCAATAGTTTGCGGAAGTCGGTTAATTCGTAGGTCGTTTTCAGGTTGCGTGGTAGTGTATTCCAGAATTGCGTGCTCATATAAGAGAAGATTGATATGTGCAGTACTTTGTATTTTATGCCTTTTGCACTTCGGGAAGTGGAGATTGCTTTGCCAAATTGTCTGTCACTGACGTCACTGACGTCAGTGCGTGCCTGCCTAGCAGACCACTTCCGACAGGCACGGTCCCAGGTACATCCTGTTGGAGGTGAGAATTATTATATAGGATATGGGACAGACTTAAAGATCTCAATATGCATACTTTGCAAGAAAGGCGGAAGAAGAGAGATATGATAGAGATGTTTAAACACCTCCATGTCATAAGTGCACAGAAGGCAAGTCTCTTTCAGTTGAATAGAAGCTCTGGAATGAGGGGATATAGGATGAAGAAGAAAGGGGACAGAGGTCAGGAATAACCTAAATAAATAATTCTTGTGCAATTAGCATTGCTGTGTGTCATAATCAACCTGCTACATATACAATGCTAATTCCTGAGGCCGTTCTACAGCTCAGTCCATTACCTTCAGCTGCCAATATTATCTGTTGAACTGTACTTTACATCTTGCCTGTTTTCTGCAGCTGTACCTAGGAGGGAGGAACTTGCTATCCTGCACAACTGGAGCTGCTGGGTGATGTCATCAACCTCCTAGATGTACACCAGTTTCTGAGACATCAAGCCTCAGACATTGCACCAAAGGGGCATACAAAGGGATACACTCTTCCCCTTTCTACACCCCTTCATATGCACTTCAGAAGCACTTTGGAAGTTTTTTAAACAGTGACTACTGCTGAAGATATGTCAAATTTGTTTGTCATACAGACTGGTAGGATCCATTTTATTTGATTAGTCAACAAAAATGTGCTCAGCCTATCCCTGTATTGATCAGAAGGAGAGCAGAAAGGTTGAGACCTTTTACTGCCTTTGAACCTGTTCTGGTATACACTGCTTGTTACTAGAGAACCAATCCATTGTGGGCACTTATGTTCTAGCCAATTTCCCCTACAATTAAGGACCACAGCTGATCATCTCCTGCCTTCCTCAACTCCTGTCATGGTTGTTCTGGAAGAGTGGACAAAACCATGGCTGCAGCAACTTCATACGTTTGCCTGGTGTTCTGGTATCCACCTGTGGTACCCTCTTTCTGCTTTCTACTTCTTACCTTCATGGGAGACAAAGGTAACCAGAGCACTGCAATGGGGGCTAGGCGGTGATAGCAGAGAAAGGACAAATTATAGGGGTGAAAGGGTGGGAAGGAAGAAGACTGGGGTTAAGAGGCATGGGGGAACATACCTCTTCACTTGCACTCCTCTTTTGACTGAAGCCTTGTCCTATTAGCTTCTTTGTTCTCTCTTGCTCTTGCATTGTTCCCTGTTCTCTGCTTCTCATCCTTTCACTCTGTGCTCCCTTATTTCTTTCCAGCCCCTTCTCATTATTGGAGCCAGAAGAGAACAGAGTGGAGAAGGTAGGGTGAGGGCAGAGAAGAGAGTATAGAGGGTGAGAGGAAGAGAACAAGGAAGCAAGGCAGGAGCAAAAGAGAGTGGGGATGCTGCTGGGCAGAGTTTGCAGGGCAAAGAGAATTGGGAAGGGATACTTTGTGCTACTGTGCAAGGTGGAAAGTGATACGGTATGGTTATTGAGCTCCTTTTGTGCCTTTCCTGGAAGTAAAAGGTAGTATAGAGGGGTCTCTAGCCTCTTTTGTGCTTTTCTAGGGGTGGAAGGTGATATAGTTGAGTCACCAAGCCCCTTTTCTTCTGTTGAAGTTGGTGGATGGTAGTATAGTGGAGTCATCAAGCCCTTCTTGTTATATGTTGAAAGAAATCAACAGAAGATTGTTTCTGAGACTCATCACTAGAAGAATGTTCCAAAAAGGCAAATTGCAGTTGTTAGAGTACTTGCTGCAAAGAACGTTGCACTGCATGGGAAGCTGCATCAAATGTTTAAGCCAGATGATGAGACTTTTTTTTCAAAACTGTAGAGTTGATGGTCAGATAAATCAAAAAGATGTTGGAACACCTGAAGTCTGCAGAATGTCATTCCATCATTCTATACTGCACCATTCACACCAGCTATGGTGACTTTTCTAATGGCAGAAAAAGCTTAGAAAATGGAACTTTTGTAATAAGAGTCAGAGAACAGTTTCTAGAATTCCTTGACATAAATGACATTACAAGAGCTGGAGTGAAGGTGCTTTAAAAGTGAAAAGAAATGGGACATTAATATTGCAGCTATGATATATGATAAGAGTATCAACATGAAAGGATTAGAGAGTGGCATGTAGGCTCTGGAATGGGAGATAAATCACTAACTTTTCTTGTCCCTTGCAGTTTCCATTCATTGAATTGGTAGTGACTGATACTACCTTTGTACTTTGTCCATAAACCATGAAATGCATAATTATCATCCAAACCATTTGCTATTTCCAGAAAAGCCATCAGCTGAAATGCCACTGCCTTCTGAACAGCATGTTGGCAGACCTAAATTAATTGACATAGCTATGCAGCTGAATATTGCTATTTGTAAAATTATGTGGCACACCCATGTTCTGCCCTAGCATTATCCACATAGGACTAGATTCAGCACATGGTGCTCAAAAAACAGAGCCAAGGAAAATCTGTGTGGAATGCTATTCTATAAATGGTGCTCTGAGTTGGGTGTCATATACAGAATAGCGCTTAGAACTGGTTTCCATGCCAAATGTTAGGCACAAGGATTTACACCAGCTGAAACCTGGTGTAAATCATGACGCAACATTTAGGCATGGATCCCCAGTATTCAGTAATACTAAGCGCGTATTTAGTGAATGCCCCTGCCCTCCCATGGCCACGCCCCTTTCAAGTTGCACACTATAAGATTTGCACGCAGATCTTTATGCACTTAGCAAGATGCGCAAGCAAATCCAAATTGTTGGAAATAACTGATTGTTAACACCCAACTATTGGTGCTAATTGGCTTGTTAGCCAATTTACTTGTGTGCACATCTTAGGATAGCAATCAATTTTGTGCAGGGAAATTTGTGCACCATTTATAGAACCCAGGGGCTAGAGTTCGGGCAGTCTGTAAGAAGTTTCAGTGGCACTATCCAGATATCCTTCGCTATGTCAGCATTCAGTTCTAACTGTTCAGATTCCAGACAGATCTTTCCTATATTGTTATTTAAAAGTCTTGAAAAGCGTGAACTAGTCAATGAGGTTTTAAATGTCAGTCTTCCCCCTCACTGTCAGGTTCTCAGGTTCAGAGCCCGCGGGGCCGGGCTCTGGAGCAAACGTGAGCCCTTGGGCTGCTGCCGAGGAGCGACAGCAGCAGGCAAAACCCACCCACTAACACTGGGTAAGCACACCGGCAGGGACTGCAGGCACTGCCCAGCAAACCGGAACACATGGGCTGGAATCCCCCGGACTGGAGGACACCGGACTGGAACACACACCGGACCGGAACACACTGGACTGGAGCACACCAGACTGGAACACACACCGGACCGGAACACACTGGACTGGAGCACACTGGACTGGTCCGCACAGCTTCACCTGTGCTTAGCTACTAAGCCCCCCAGGAGTTGAGCTTCTAGGTTCGAGTAGCCGACAGGACTTACTGGATACCGGGTGACATAGGGACCAGGACTGGAAACAGAAGTGCTCCTAAACCTAAACTGATCTACGTGCTCTCAAGCCCTAAACCAGCAAGAGTGTTCCTAACAGTAAACTGACAAAAGGACTTCCTAAGCCCTATACTAAACAGGAGCTCCTAAGCCCTGCTCAAGAAAGGGACTTCCTAAGCCCTAAACTAACAGAGCAGGGAACTAAACACAAAGCTAACAAAGGTGCTACTAAAAGCACCAAGCTACAAGCAGAGCTCTACCCTAATAAGCTAAACACAAACTAACAAGCTACCTAAGCACTGCTCTAGCAAGCTAGATACAACTAACAAGGTGCTTCCTAAGCACTACTCTGGCAAGCAACCAGAAGAGCTCCTAGCACTAAAAGGGAAGACAGGGGAGCCACAAGGAAAAAGAAGGGAAGCTAACACATAAGCCAATAGTGATTCTAAATCACCAAACACCAACAGCAAAGACTGCAATGCTCCCAATAGCACAAACACCAGAAGTACTTCTAACAGCAAACTCTGCAGAGTTCCTAACAACACCAAACCCTGAAGTACTTCTATCAGCAACAGAGCTTCCAAAGCCCTACACACAGCAATGCTTTCAAAACCAAGAGGGAAAAGCAAGAAAGCTAAACACACAGTCACCAGTGCACACTGCACTAACACTAACCTGGCCCTTAGCAAAAGCAAGCAGGGAAACTAGACACAAAGTCAGAAGTGCACACTGCACCACCCTACCTAAAGCAAACACCACTGTTGCAAAGGCCCTGAAGGAAACAACACCACTTCCTTATCAAGGCCCTCCCTGATGATGTCACACTCCCTAGACCTAGGCAAAAGCACACTGACCCAGAGAGGCCCAACCCACACCAATGCAACACTGTGAAGCACTTGAAGCCAGTACACCCAAAGAGAGTTAGAGCAACTCAGACTACCCACACAGGTGCAGTATAGTGAAACAATTAGAGCCCTGCTGCTGGAAGCTGCCAGCACAGAGAGGCAGAGCCAGCTCAGAAAGGACAGAGAAAGAAACAGAAGCCAGCTAAGAAGCTGACTCCCAGGAAAGAGGTAAGTTTGAGAGGGGTTCAGACCCCAATCATAACACTCACATTTCTTCAGAACCCTAACAAAGCAGTTGACTGTCCTCCACCTGGAACAATTATTTGTGCAATATTTTCCATCCAACTTCTTAAAATCCATATGCTTTCAAATAATTTCCTACCAATTTTTCTGATCCTTTTCATCCTTCATTTTTTGTCAAACCAAATAAAAAAATTGCATTAATTTGCACCTCTTTGTTAACCTTGATGAGAAAAGACATTACAAAATAAATTTTATTTATTTATTTTATTTATGCATTCTTGTATCCGGCTGTTATCAAAAAACAAGTTTTGGTTCAAAGTGGTTTACAATTTACATTTTAGGTGAAAATTACAATAGTATTTTACCATTATGACATGGATAGGATATCTGTAGTTTAGTAGTTTTCCATAGATGTTTATGTTTATGTGGTTTTGAAGAGGTAGGACAATAGTTCTTGTAATTATCTGAAGAGTTTTGATGAGGTAGATTTGAAGAGGTTGTACGCTGATAGAGGTAGGACGATAGTTGACGTGGTTATCTGAAGAGTTTTGATAAGATGGATTTGTAGGATGTTGATAGCTTATGTAGGACCCCTTTTACCAAGCTGTGGCAAAAGGGGGCCTGTGCTGGCATTGGTGCGTGTTTTTGACACGCACTGAGGCACCCTTTTACCACAGGAGGTAAAAGGTAGGTCTTTCTTTGTTTTAAGAAATGGCCGTGCGGGAAGTGAAGCACTTGCCGTGTGACCATTTCCTTACCACCACCCACTGAGGTGGCAGTAAGGACTCTCACGCTAACTCAGTGGTAACCGGACAGTGATTACCACTGGGTACACACTGGCACTACAAAAACTGATATATTTTTGTAGAGCTAGATATGACGGTGCACTGGGAGTGGGAAGTACCTCCGGGCTGCTGCGGTAGCCCAGTAGTACTTCCTTTTTAGCGAGCATTAAGCCCGAGTTGGGTTTACCACCACTTTGTAAAAGGGGCCTGTGGTTAGCTATAGAATTTTTTGAAGAGGTAGGTTTTTATTTCTTTCCTGAATTGAACATAGTGATGCTTCTTGTGGCTTTTGGTATTGAGTCCATCATTTGGAACCCAGGTAACTAAATCCTGCTGTGTAGATGGTTTTATAGGTTATGTTTCTGCAGTTGGGTAGGTGGATAAGTAGGTAACCTCTGGTTAAATAAAATAATAACAATAAAATGATTCAATGGTCTACAAAATAGTATTTTAAAAATAATCAAATGTAAACAGATGCCTGAAGCGAAAAAAAAGGAACTATATACTGTGATAAACACAGTGACTGCTCTACCCTGAGGAGACCGCCAGAGGGCGCACTCCACCTGAAAACCTGGGATATGCCAGAGGGAGCCAAAGGGGTATACCAGTTTAGTGACCTGAAGGGACAGCTAGGGGGTGATCGTGGTATAGGACCTGTCCTTCCCTGAAGAGGCCACCGGGGGGGAACTCTCTGAGTAGAAGCTGGAAAGTTGGAGAGAGTTCTAGGTGCGGACCTTTCTGGAAGCAGGGGGAGAGGCCTAAAGAGGTGGGGTGGATTATTGGTCACCCTATAAAAAGCACCCTCTAAGCCAAGAGAAGGAGGGAGATGGGGAACAAGATGAGAGCCTGGAAAGCCTGCTGGAGGAGGAGTACTGGGAAGATGGAAGAGAGAGAGAGAAGGAGACTCTAAAAGTCTAAGAAGGTACTTACCAGACCGGGTTGTTGATGGATTTGTGAACCAGGCCATGTGTTGATGAACTTGTGACTTATTTAAAATGAACTAACAGCTGTGGGGTGGAGGATAGGACTGTAAGGTCAATGTGAGTGAAGAAAGTCCTATCCAGGGGTGGAGGCTGTTAAACACTGGGACCCAGGTTCCCCACAGTAGATGGGCTCAGTGAGAGAACTTGTGCTAGATGACTAACGGCTGGAAAGAAGTGGGTTCCACAAGACTGCCATATAGTTCAATAAATTGAATTTGTATTTTGATGACTGTCTCATTTGCATGTATTTGAAGGCTGGAGAATCCTAGTTGAAGTTCCAGGAGAATGTGAGGGGTCACGGCCCGTGGATCAGAGGGGTGACCGTGGCCCACTGGACAGGACGGGGAGGATTCCCAGCCGAAGGAAGGCATGCCTGAGCAGCCACCCTGAGTAAGGCAGGAGCCCCAGATATAGAGGTGGGTGCTTGCAAGTGACTGGGAGAAGACCAGCCAAAGTCCTGCTCAGGAGCCCAGGGCCAGTGAGACCGGATAGAGAGCAGGGGCAGGTGTCTTTACAGACTGTCTTGAAGCCAAGGGCCAGGGAGCCTCAAGAGGGCTTAGTTTGAGAATGCCCTGAGGAGGGGAAGATAAAGTAAACCCCTTTGTTTTGAACTGTTTGCTTCTGTGCTGTTTTGCTGGAGTTACCAGGGATCTACCACAAGTTGTTTTGAAGTGCTTTGGTTGGAGCTGCATGTGGCTGAGCAGTTTGCCTGGTCAAGTGCAATACAGAGCTTGACTTAGGAGCCAAGGGTACTCCAAGGAGACTGGCAAGTGAGACCCCGGCCAGCAGAGGGCGGCATTTCTGAATCACCCTGTGGCCAGGAGCTTTACAATACCTTGTAATGGACTATATTGGAGTTACAAGCAGGATGCTTTTAACAATAGTATAGGCTATTTTTATTTCTTATTACATCATTCCTTTTCCTCATGATAATGTTTCTAAACTGATTGGCATATCTGTAAAGTCCTTTGTTCCATCCCAGGTCACATGATACCATGTAATGTTGAAATCTATCCTTAGAGCTGTCCGATGCAATGCTGGCTATTTCATAGATTAAGAATATAAGAACATAAGAATAGCCACACTGGGTCAGACCAGACTACACTGCAACTCGAGTTAGAGATGCTGATTTTACCAGTTAGTAAAAGAACCAATTGACACTTTGTGTGCCCCTGAAGCAGCCCTTGGTGAAACATGGTCATGTCAGGCATCTATTTGTAATCAACCTAGAGCAAGCATAGTGAATAAACAAAATGTTCTCCTTTTCATTGGTATACTGTTGTTCTCTTCCACTTTTTCATTGACTTAGACACAATGGGTGCAGACAGGTAGGGAGAAATTATGTCATTTTACAGGGGAAACGATTCATTTAAACTTCCTGTCCCACAAGAAAACAGAAATTACTGTTTTACAATATGAACATTAATCCCAATCTAAAGTGATTTTGCACATGAAATTCTATCCAGATAATCTTATAAATTAAGTATTTTATCTTTTTTTCAAATGGAAATTCACTTTTATGCCGATTATCTACCAATGAGATTTTAAAGAGACACCAATGAGATTTTTTAAGTAGGAAAATGCCTCTGTACATCAGCGGTCTGAATAATTTTGTTATAACAAGATCCGCTGAACCCACTCTTCATTGGCAATAACCCTTATTTGCTTGTATCTCTTTCTCTTTATAATTACTTTTTCCTTTTGTTAACTTGTATCACTTTTGATTACTTGTATATCTTTCTCTTTATAATTACTTTTATTTATTTTTTTAGATTGGGATTAATGTTCATGTTTGAGTGGTAAAAGTTCTACTATTTTTGAAAGTGTTTTACAATATGAAACAATGCCATGTCTGGAGAGCAATTCACCGCATATTCACTCCACCTCATATTCACTCATTTTCCATGTAAACTTATTTACTTACTTCCCCCTTTTTACAAACCCATGCAACAATGCCGACACAGCCCCACTTTGTAAAAAGGGGAGTATTTATCATGTATTTATTTCTTTATTACATTTACTACCTACCTAACTAAAATATTCTAGGTGGTGTGGAACAAAACATACATAAAGGTAAGGGGGGGGGGGGGCTGGTAATGGGATTTGATATACCGCCTTTCCATGGTAAATCAAAGAGGTTTACAATTATTGTATGGAGGTATGTTTTCTGTCCCTAGTGGGCTCACAATCTAAGTATTGTTCCTGGGGCAATGGTGGGTTAAATGACTTGCCCAGAGTCACACTGAGCTGCAGTGGGAATTGAACCCAGTTCCCCAGGCTCTCAGCCCACTATATTAATCACCAGGCTGCTCCTCTATTAACAATCAAATCTACAGCATGTAGCACATGGGTGATGTGTATGTCCTTTGAAATGCAAAGGGTCAACATTCTGCCAGCATGGTTACTGTTTTTATTTAAATATCAGCCACTGCAGCTGAAATAAATCCATATATTCAGTGCCAGGATCTGGATAATAGCCAGCGCTGAATATCTACATAGGGCAGTCAGTGCTATTGCTATCTAGAAAGCGGCAACATTCAGCCCACTGTCCAGATAGCTAATTGGATAGAGTTAGGGAAATCGTTTTGCTGTCCTAACTTTATCTGTACAGTTATATGGTTAATGGAGTGAATATTACTGCTAACTGGATAACTCTAAATAATGTCAGTGGCATTTCAAAGGCAAAAAAAAAAAAGAGTTTTAGAGCTTGTCTCCTTGACCTGTTCCACTTGGATGTGCAGTTGCAAAATTCACTACTTGTGTGATACTTACATGTTAAAAGCCCTCAGTAATGTTGCTGCCCCCTTTTTTCTCAACATTGCTTTCTGTAAAATGGCCAATCCTACTGTACATGCTGTGAAACATATATTGTTTCTGTAGCCTTATACATATTTTATTAAAGACTGTGTTCAGTGAGCTTTCTGCAAAATACCTTGCAAATTCTGCAAGACTCAACTTGGACAATGGCTCAACCCAGATGCCCTATATACAATTGGGTTTTATAAATACTCTACTAATGTCCTCAACTCCACACATGATTTGCCTCTGCGGACTGACTCACCTGGGTACTGTAGATTCATGTTATTGGTACCACCCAGAGACATCAAAGCTGAGCATGTTTACTCCTGACAGAAATAACTCTGGCTGTCACTTCCACTCAACTCCAATATATTCATAAGGACAGCTTATAAATATTTTAAAATCTTTCCTTGGTTATCAGCAAATATTTTCTCTTGTATTATTCACGCAGATTTATAATGCTGGATATAGAAATTTCCACACCCTCTTTGCATTTTTGAAATCTTTTTGTAGGAGTGGAGTCTGCTTAAACCACTTAAAGTGGCATTGTCTTTTTTTCCTTCCCATTTTAAAAACTTGCATTTTAACAAACCTCTCTGCCTCTATGTGTCATAATCTCTCCCTCCCCCCTTTCATTCTTCTGCCTTCTCTACAATAGAAGTAACTAGTTTTGGGGTATGTTTAATAATTACTTGTTGCAATAAGGTTAGCTTTTATGACGTAGCTGTCTCCTCAATTACTTGTATATAAGATCTGATTCTGATACATCAAAATGCAGAACACAAAGTACTTGAAAGCCACCTTTTGATTTTCACTAGGTGATATGTTCTTTACCCTTATTTCTACCTTTAAAAATGAAATGCTTGAAGATCATCATTAAGGGCATGATTTACTAAGATGTATCCCCACTGAAAAAAATTAGAAAGAAAGCTTAGCGAATCAGGGCCTGTGAAACATAAATACCTAATTTCTCACTTTCACTTACTAGGATGCCAATATAGGAAGCAATATTGAAACTTGAAGAGATGAGTTTATATTTCAAATGTGTGTTAAAGAGAATAATGTGTGCTATTTTCTATTGTAGATGGTAATATTATAATATGTTGCATAGGCGGAGAAGCCAAGAAGGTGTCTATGGTACTTATTTCAAGCCTTGTTTCTAAAGACACATGATAGGCAGTTTATGTGCCTTTATAAAAATGAACTATAAAAAATCTGCCAGGTAGGAAAATCATTGCTACTTTTTGGAAGGGGACTCTAAAACTTACCCACAGACACAAGCATGTTTCTGAGATTGCCACATTTGAGCATCTGTTTTACTAAAGGGGAAATGATTTATACAATAATATCTGCAACTCAAATTTGAAGCGATGAAGGCAACTGTTGTGATGGGCTCCTAACCGGTTATCTCCCGCTGATCTGATGACGTCCAGATTTTCAACAATATATAACTGAGTAATGCTTCTGAAAATCTAGGGAGATTGGCATTGCATTATCCACTTAGGCCCAGATTCAGTAAATGTCATCTAAAATGTAGGGGAGTCAAACTAATACACTTAGCGCTATGCTATAAACCATATCTGCAATAAGGCGGGGTTTATAGAATAGTGCATAGGCCAGGGGAACATGCCTACATTTAGGTGTGGCCCAGTATCCCTTCCCTTAATCCCTCTAGTGGCGAGCTGCTCAGTTGAAGAACCTTTCTGTAATCTGGATGTGCTGGATATCATTTTGGACATAGATGTCCCTTTCCCTTCTGAAATCAGAGTTGGGCATTCATATTTTGGTCCCTCCCTAGTCCCACTCAAAACAAACCCAGACCATGCCCACTTGCCATAAGGATGTACTGCATTTGCAGACTTCCATATCCTGGCTTTATAAAATCAGGATTTGGACCTCTGTGCAATATGAATAGCGCATCTAAAAGAAGGGCAATAAAATAGCAATTTTTGCACTCAAGTAGGCATTTATAAACTTGTCCAGAGTTATACACACCTCAGAGCAGATACTCGGAAAACATAGCAGCAACTTGTAAATGGTATATGGATAGGTGTTTAATTACAGCAGAATAGAGGCACCATCAATCCTTCCAAATCAAGGCAATCAACAAATGGAGAAAACCACAGGTATGACAGACCTCAGTTAAAATATATCAATCATATACATAAATATATTCAATTTGTGTGAAATTAGTCCTAAAATATTAGTTTTTGGAGAGCATCAGTGATTCGTGTAATAGAGAGAGGTCATAGGACTTCCTTGAGGAACAAATCTAATGTGCCCAGACCTTCAAAGATTTCCTCAATTATATGCCCTCATTTTGCGAATGTAAACTGTGCATTGCATCCATCATGTGATAGATTAAAAAATATATATAATGGAAAACTATTCAAAAACAATAAGGGAGGAAGTCTATAAATAGTGCTCAAAAATTGGCAATGACAAAAATCATAGCTAAGGGCTATTCTGTAAAGGGTGTGCACCCTTTATAGAATAGTGTTAGCGCCGATTCTCATGCCTAACTGTAGGTGCCAGACTTACACCTACCGAAACCGATGTAAATACTGACACCCAAGTTAGGCACCCTGAGCCAGAATTCTGTAACTACACACTTAACTTTCTGGATGTGGTTGAGATGTAATTGAGGCGATAGTGGTTGAGATGATGGTGCAGGGATGAGGGATTTAGATTCGTTAGGAACTGGGCAACATTCTGGGAAAAGGGGAGAGCCTGTTACAAAAGGATGGACTCCACCTTAACTAGAATAGAGTCAGGCTGCTGGTGCAAAGTTTTTAAAAGGAGATAGAGCAGCTTTTAAACTAAAATGGGAGGAAAGCCGACAGTTGCCCAGGAGTGCATGGTTTGGTGTGGAGTATCTTGAAGGATACATTTGAAACAGGACATATAAGGAATCCCGATACAGAGGTTTCAATAATGGTGAAAGAAAGCCAGGAGTGTTCAAGGAGAGAGCAGGGTAAAGGATGCATATCATCCCCGTCAACTTCTAAGCAGCTTGTAGATGCAAGAAAAAACACAATTTGAAGTGCCTGTATACAAATGCTAGAACCTAAAAATAAAATGGGAGAATTAGAGTGTATAGCATTAAACGATGAGGTAGATACAATAGGCATCTCAGAGACCTAGTGGAAGGAGGACAATCAATGGGACACTGGGGTACAAATTATATCGCAATGATAGAGAGGATCAAATTGGAGGGGGGTTGCGCTATATGTTAAAGAGGGAATTGAGTCAAACATTCTACATGAAAAAATAACAGCATGAAATCATTATGTGTAGAAATTCCATGTGTGAAAGGAAGGAGTATTCTTGTAAGGCTGCACTACCGTCCATCAGAATGAACAGATGGATAAAGAAATGTTTACAGAAATTAGGAAAGCTGATAAATTGGGCAATGGATGATTTCAATGACCCCAATATTGAATAGATAAATGTTACATTAGGGAGCGCCAGGGAGATAAAATTTCTAGATGTAATAAATGACTGCTTCTTGGATCAACTGGTCCAGCAACCGATAATAGGGGGAGCCATTTTAGATCTAGTCCTTAGTGGACTGCATGAGAGGTATGAGAGGTAACAATAATGCATCCACTGAGAAACAGTGATCATGACATGATCAAGTTTTAGCTACTATCTAGAAAGAAGCCATAAAGGAAATGTGGACAAATGCAATGTAGTGCACATTGGGAAGAACAATCCAAATCATAGTTACTTGATGCTAAGGTACACCGTGAGGATCAGCAGCCAAGAAAAAGATCTAGATGTCGTTCTAGACAATACATTGGAATTTTCTGCTCAGTATATGGTGGCATCCAAAAAAGCAAACAAGATGCTAGGAATTATTAGGAAAGGGATGGTAAACAAGACCAAGAATATTATAGCTCCTTGAGTATTGCGTTCAGTTCTGGTCACCATATTTCAAAAAATATATAATAGAATTAGAAAAGGTTCAAAGAAGAGTGACCAAAATGATAATGGGGATGGAACTCCTTTCATATGAGGAAAGGCTAAAGAGGTTAGGGTTCTTCAACTTGGAGAACAGACAGTTGAGGGGAGATATGATTGAGGTCTACAAAATCCTGAGTGGTGTAGAATGAGTAGAAGTGAATCGAGTTCTTACTCTTTCAAAAAGTACAAAGACTAGGGGACACTCGATGAAGTTACATAGAAATACTTAAAACAAATAGGAGTAAATATTTTTTCACTCAATGAATAGTTAAGCTCTGTAGCTCTTCCAGAAGATGTAGTAATAGCGGCTAGCATATCTGGGTTTAAAAAAGGTTTGGACAAATTCCTGGAGGAAAAGTCCATAGTCTGCTATTGAGACAAACATGGGGAATCTACTGCTTGCCCTGGGATTGGTATCGTGCAATGCTACTATTATTTGGGTTTCTACCAGGTACTTGTGACCTTGATTGGCCACTGTTGAAAGTAGGATACTGGGCTAGATGGACCATTGATCTGACCCAGTATGGCTTTTCTTTTGTTCTTATGATGTCCATGGTTGCACCCACTTTTGATTTACATAGAAACATAGAAAAATGTAGGCAGATAAAGACCATATGGCCTATCCATTCTGCTCAACCATGCCATCTACTCTTCCTATCACTCCCTTAGAGATCCTATAAACTTGTCTCAGGTTCTCTTGAATTTGGATACTGTTTTCATCTCCACCACTTCCACCAGGAGGTTGTCCCACAAATTCACCACCCTTTCTGTCAAGAAGTATTTCCTCAGGTTACTTATGAGTATCCCCTTTCACCTTCATCTTATGCCCTCTCATTCTAGAGCTTCCTTTCAATTGAAAGAGGCTCGCCTCCTATGCATTTATGCTGTATAAGTATTTAAATGTCTCTATTATATCTCCCCTCTCCCACCTTTCTTCTAAAGAATACATATTGAGATCTTTAAGTCTGTCCCCTTAGGCTTTATTAGATAGACCACTGACCATTTTAGTAGCCACCACTTGGACTGACTCCATCCTGTTTATATTTTTTAAGTGCGGTCTCCAGAATTGTACGCAGTATTCTAAATGAGGTCTCACTATCGTTACCTCCTTTTTCCTACTGCCCATCCTTCTCCCTATGCACCCTTCTACTTTTTACTGTTACCTTTTCCACCTGTTTGGCTACCTTAAGATCATCACATATGATCACACCCAAATTACATTTCTGTTTCATGCACAAAAGTTCTTCACCCCCTAAACTGTACCATTCTCTTAAGTTTTTGTAGCTCAAATGCATGACTCTGCATTTCTTAGCATGAAATCTAAGCTGCTAAATTCCAGACCATTCCTCTACCTTCCTCATGTTATCTACATCATCAGGAGTATCTACCCTATTGCAGATTTTGGTATCATTCACAAAGAGGCAGACCTTACCAGATAGCCCTTCAGCAATATCGCTTATAAAAATGTTAAAGAACCAGCCTAAGTACTGAACCATGCGGCACACCACTGGTAACATCCTTTTCCTCAGAATGAGCTCCATTTACCACTACCCTCTGTCACCTTCCAGTCAACCAGCTCCCAATCTTGTCACTTTAGAGCCCATACCAAAGGCACTCTGTTTATTTAATAGTCATCTATATGGAACCATGTCAAAGGTTTTGCTAAAATCTAAATTCACCACATCTAGTGCTCTCCCTCAATCCAACTCTCTGGTCACCTAGTGAAAGAAATTAATCAAATTTGTCTGACAAGATCTGCCTCTTGTGAAACCATGTTGTCTCAGGTCCTGTAATCTATTGGATTTCAAAAACTTTACTATTCTTTGTTTTAAAAGCATTTCCATTAATTTACTTGCAACAGAAATCAGACTTACCGACCTGTATTTCCCAACATCTTCCTTAATTCCTTGTTCGTAGAGAGAGACCACATCTGTTTTTCTCCAGTCCTCTAGGACCACTCCCGACTCTAGAGAAGCATTGAAAAGGTCAGCTAGCGGAGCAGCTAGAACTTCCCTAAGTTCCTTCAGTAGCCTTGGATATATTCCATCCAACCCCATCGCTTTGTCCACCGTTAGTTTAGCCAGCTCCTCATGAACACAGTTCTCTGAAAATCATTCAGGAACTACCACCCCTTGCTTCCTATTTGTGTTTGTCTTCTGTGGTCCAGTTCCTGGCCCTTCAGCTGTGAACACAGAACAGAAATATTTGTTAAGCAATTCTGCCTTATCTTTACCAGCGTCTACATATTCTTCCCCTTCATCTATAATATTTTCTCACCCCATTTTACCATATTGGCTATTTTTTCTTCCATTTGCATCTTTGCTTTCCTGTCTACTCTACCAGCTTCTCCTAGCTTTTCCAGATACTGTTGCTTATCTTCCCCGTTCTACAATCTCTTGCACTTTATAACGGCTAACCTCTTTTTCCTTCCCTTTTCAGCTACTACTTTTGGGAATCAATGCAGCCTCCTTTTCCTCTTACTTTTATTTACTTTCCTTAAAAAAGGTTTGTTGCCCTTACAATAGCTCCTTTCAGTTTTGCCCACTGCTTTCCAACTTCATCCAGATGTTCCCATCCAGAAAGCAATTCTTTGAGGTAATTCCCCATCTGAATAAAGTTAGTTTTAATGAAGTACAGAACCTTCACTTTTGAGTGAACCTCTCCACACCTATCTTAGTACTAAACCATACCATCTGGTGATCACTGGATGCCAAATAATCATCTACAATAACATCAGAAATACTATCCCCATTAGTAAGTACCTAGTTCAGTATGGCCCCATCCTGTGTAGGTTCCATTGCCAGTTATACACTAATAGAGTTTGGCACCATGCCTTATAGAATAGTGCAAAGCCAGATGTGCACGCAAATCCTAAGTGGTGCCAATTAACTAATAATTGGTTGGCACCCAATTATTGGTAGTTTAGAGCTTGTTACTTGATTAATTAGCCCGCACCCAAATTTGGGTACCTAAATCTGGGCACCATATATAGAATCCTTGGAAACGTGCTGAAAAAAATAGTCCAAACTTTTGTTACCCAACACCAACGCCAGTTGCTGCACTGATGAAAAACGCGTAAGAGTCCGAAAAATTGGCTGTTCACTTGTAGTCACTAAACAATTGATCTATTGTCCAGATGATCTAAAAAAAAAAGTGGCAGGAGATTACAATGGAATTTTGGTGAAAACAACGCCTGCATCCAGGGTTAATATGCCTCAACAGGATCGCTGCACATTCTGAAAAATACAATTGTTTCAATATGCACAAATACATTCAAACACTGAACTATCTCAAAAGCACAACAAAAAATACATGCATGGGAAACATCAGTGCCTGTAAGTTTGAACGGATGGCCGCTTGGAAAGCTCTGAACAGATAGCATTAGACTACTAAAAGATGCTGAAACAAGTGTGTCTCTCACGTGATAACATCATCTTCATTAAATGTTATGTAAACAACAAAATTAAAACCAGTCTATTTCCTTATTCAATCCTCTAGGTTCAATACAGTCTAATTTAAAAATCCAGTGTCTTTCTTTGCAAATGAATGCAGAGTTAATATCACTTCCCCCCCCCCCCCCCCCCCCCCCACACCCCCCACACCCCACACCTCACACCTTGGGGATTGCAGGTAAGAACCTCCACTGCACCGAAATGTAGTTGGTTGAAATAGTGTTAAATTTCCAAACAATGTGTGACTATTGGAGCCTTTTGTTTTTAATTTGTACCCCGTGCTTTCCCACTCATGGCAGGCTCAGGTACTTATTTGTACCTGGGGCAATGGAGGGTTAAGTGACTTGCCCAGAGCCACAAGGAGTTGCCTGTGCCTGCAGTGGGAATTGAACCCAGTTTGCCAGGACCAAAGTCCACCACTCTAACCACTCCTCCACATCTTACCTTTGAAGGCTCCTTTGATGTTCAAGCAGTTGTAATTATAAGGGTCTTATGGTTTTACTCCTGTATACTAAGTCACATGGGTAATAAGTTGCAAAAACTGCTTTTCCCCAGATTCTGTATATTGCACTAAGGTTTCTGCGTGGAAATTGAAGCATATTCCATGACAATGCACATAACTTAATTAGTTAACAAACTAGTCAGTGCTGATAATTGGATGTTAACAGGCAATAATTAACACTAATTGACATTACTTAGAATTTACACGCACTACCTGCTAAACATATTCTGCAAAGCATGTACATAAATTCTAATGCCTACTGCCAAAAAGGTGGTATGGCTATGGGCATGGAATGGGTGGGTTGTGAGTGTTCCAGAAAACTATGCACAAGGTTATAGAATATACCCACTCTGCGCTTAACTTAGGCACCGGTATTTACATCAAGTTTTGCTTAGCATAAATGGTGATAGGCACTGACATGGCCACTCAGTGTATTCTATATACTACACAGAAATTTAGGCTTATTGTATAAAGAACATCTAACTTTAGGAGTACTTTATAGAATGCGCTTAGGCAAATTTCATTTTGGCACTGAATTTTTAGGTGTGATATATAGAATCCTTTGTGTGTTTGGCATGTTGAAAAAGACTTTAATTTACCTATACATCAATTCATTATCATCACAATATTAAACCCATATCTACAGGACAAGGAGAGACCCAATAAGATCTGGGCCTGATTCATGAGGTATCGTTTCCCCTCAATTCTGGATGGGAATCAAAAAATACTCAAGCTGAGAGATCTGGATGGGTGTGTCCAGATTCAGAGAATGAGTGGAGCAGGGGTGGAGTGGTGGAGTAGCCTAATGTTTAGTACAGCAGTCTTTGATCCTCGTAACCTGGGACCAATTCCCACTGCAGTTCCTTGTGATCCTGGGCAAGTCACTTAACCCTTCATTGCCCCAGGTACAAGAAATTTAGATTATGAGCCCCCTAGGGACAGAGAAAGTACCCGTATATAATGGGTATAGCACTATGTGTATCTAGTGGAGGAGTGGCCTAGTGGTTAGAGCACTGGTCTGGTAATCCAGAGGTGGCCAGTTCAAATCCCACTGCTGCTCCTTGTGATTTTGGGCAAGTCACTTAACCCTCCATTGCCTCAGGTACAAACTTAGATTGTGAGCCCTCCTGGGACAGAGAAATATCTACAACTTTAAATACACATACTTGTTCTTTGCTTTTCTTTATAAATACAGTATTGAAAATGCAAGTCTATGCATGAAAATGAGGCATGACTTGGACTGATTCAACCTGAACCTGGTGACCTAATGCAACCTGTTAATCCTACTTGCATGTTCCTCTAACACATTTCTGGTCCTTCACCTTCACTGAACTCTCCCTGAACAATCCATAGGGTTTACCTAAAACCTGATTCCTTTTGTTTTATATTTACAAATCCTGTTAGTCTCTTAGAGGGGCATAATTGAACGGGGCACCCAAGTTTTCCTGAGGGCGTCATCGCAGGACGTCCCCGCGAAGGGGCGGGGAACCCGTATTATCGAAACAAGTTGTGCGTCCATCTTTCGTTTCGATAATACGGTTGGGGACACCCAAATCTCAACATTTAGGTCGACGTTAGAGATGGTCGTCCCCAGAGACGGTCATCCCCGATTTTCAGCGATAATGGAAACCGAGGACGCCCATCTCAGAAACGACCAAATCCAAGTCATTTGGTCATGGGAGGAGCCAGAATTCATAGTGCACTGGTCCCCCTCACATGCCAGGACACCAACCGTGCACCCTAGGGGGCACTGCAGTGGACTTCAGAAAAAGCTCCCAGGTGCATAACTCCCTTACCTTGTGTGCTGAGCCCCCCCCCAAACCCCACTCCCCACAAATGTACACCACTACCATAGCCCTTAGGAATGAAGGGGAGCACCTACATGTGGGTACGGTGGGTTTGTGGTGGGTTTTGGAGGGCTCACATTTACCACCACAAGTTTAATATGTAGGGGGGATGGGCCTGGGTCTACCTGCCTGAAGTGCACCGCAGTACCCACTAAAACTGCTCTAGGGACCTGCATACTGCTGTCATGGAGCTGGGTATGATATTTGTGGCTGGCATAGAGGCAGGAAAAAATATTTAAATAAAATTTTTTTAAGGTGGGAGGGGGTTAGTGACCACTGGGGGAGTAGGGGGAGGTCATCCCCGATTCCCTCCAGTGGTTATCTGGTCATTTAGGGCACACTTTGTGGCTTGGTCATAAAAAAAAGGACTAAGTAAAGTCGGCCAAGTGTTCGTCAGGGACGCCCTTCTTTTTTCCATTATCAGCCGAGGACACCCATGTGTTAAGCACGCCCCAGTCCCACCTTCGCTATGCTTCCGACACGCCCTCGTGAACTTTGGTCGTCCCCGCGACGGAAAGTAGTTGAGGGCGCCCAAAATCGGCTTTTGATTATGCCGATTTGGGCGACCCTGGGAGAAGGACGCCCATCTCCCAATTTGTGTCGAAAGATGGGCGCCCGTCTCTTTCGAAAATAAGCCTGATAGTATAATAGCATGGGAATATGACACGACCAGCTGATGCAATCTTTAAAATAGCAAAACCCACACTGTTTTTAAATCTGGTTTCTGATCTTACAATTGCCCTTCATCGAGGTAGATTATAGTATAGTTCAGAAAGATTATAATATAATAGAAATTATTTTTAATCCAGATCCTACACTGGAAAGTTGTCTCCATATAAAAGTTTTATAACTAAGTCAATCAGGGGCCCTTTTACAAAGGTGCGTTAGGCGCTATGTGCGTGTAGCATGCATCTAAACAAGACTACCGCCAGGCTACCACTCCCCCTGGTGATAATTTTAGATTTGGCACACACCCATAATGACTAGATGATTTATTTATTTCCTCCCACGTCCATCATTTCCAGCGGTAATCGGCAGTTGGCGTGTACCAACCGGTCACCGTGCATGTAGCATGTGAGTCCTTACCGCTATATCAATGGGTGGCTTTAAGGGCTCAGTCTGGTTTTGGACACGTGCTGGTTTCAGTTTTACCGCATACCCTTTTCCTGCGCCATTAAAAAAAAGCTCTTTTTTGCAGACGCAGTAAAAACTGGCCCAGCGTGCGCTCGATATACACATGTCTACACTACCACAGTCCACTTTTTATTACAGCCTAGTAAAAGGACCCCTCAATTCAAATTATAGGAAAAAAAAAACAAAAAGCACTGCAAAGTACGGTGATTTTTATTTAAATCCAAGTAGGCTATGAAAATCAATGAAAATTCAGAGGATTAGGGGTTCTTTTTTAGGCCGCAGAAAAAATTGACCTTAGAGTACCCTTACATGGGTCTTTTACATGCGCTAAGGCTATTTGTTTTACCATAGCATTCAAAATACATTTTTTCCGGTTATTTCACTTATTGCCATGTGCTAATGTTACCATCACGTGTGCCTTGCCATTCTATAAGGAAGCACATTAGTGCTTTAAGGGGTCTTTTGCAAAGGCACACTAGCGTTTTTAGTGTGCACTAATGATTAGTATGTGCTAAATGCTAGAGATGCTTATAGGAATATATGGGCATCTCTAATGTTTAGCGCACGCTTATTTTTAGCCTGCACTAAAAACACTAGCGCGCCTTTATGACAGGGGCCCTAAGTAGTGTAATTGCCAGATTTGCAAATATAATAAGATAACTCTAATCATTACTTTTTCTATTAACAAGTAATACAATCTGATGATATTTGGCGCTATTTAAGTGGCCAGGAACGGCTCCACTAAATAATTGCGCTTAGCGTATAGCAACTAATTGGCTATTAAATCACTCAACATAGCCAGCTATCTGCGAATATTCAAGCACTGGCTGGCTGGATCTGTGCATGCCCAAAACACACACCTACACTAGCGCAGCCCATTTTTCGGCGCACCTTAGTAAAAGGACCCCTTAGCGGTTAAGTTTGAGCTGGCCGAAACAGACACTTATTCAATGTTGGTTACCAGAAATGGCCCAGAATTGAATATCCAGGGTCGGCGCCAATTGCAGCACTTATGTGGGCTGCCTGCCAAGGTCTGAATATCATATCCAATGTCTCTTTACTTTATATAGTCACAGTAACTTAACATTACTTTTATTAAACAAGTAACTAGTAAGTGTAATATATTACTTTTACAAAGTAATTTGGGCAACACTGATCATTGCACAGGGGTGTATACTTGGGTGTAACATGGGTATGACTCCCACTTTCACATAAAACGTACAGAACAGAATACATTGCATTGCATGTTGCACCTAGGTGTGTCCACTTATGTTTATTGGAGACTTGATATACCACCTTTCACAACAAATCAAAGCGGTGTACAAAAAAATAAAAAAATGAAAAAAATAGGAAAGGAACGCCAATATCAGGAGAACAGGAGACACAGACTAGACCAGAAAGAAGGATAACTATGACAATGGGTAGGGAAACAGAGACAACCAACTACCTGCTGATACCTGTCACCTAAGAATGGAGAACTGCAGAATTAAGGAAACGCCTGAGAAAACAAATAAGCTTTAAGGAGACAGTGAAAATGGGGAAACGAAAGCTCAGACTTTAAAGGAAGAGGTCATGAATTCCAAAGAGAAGGGGTGAAACAAAAGAATGCAGAGGCATGTGTGGAGTTAAGACGGGCACATTGAACAGATGGTAAAGACAGAGGGGAATCAAATGCAGAATGAAGCTCACATGCAGGACAATAGGGAGTAATAATATTGTCCAAAAATGGTGGAGACCCCAAGTGTAAAGCCTTGAAAGTAATGGTCAGAATCTTATGGATATTTCAGTACTTTATAGGAAGTCTGCGGTGCTCTTTCAGGAGGGGTGATATTTGATCATAGCGACGGGCAAGAGAAAGAATGCAAATAGCAGTATTCTGGACTGTCTGAAATTTACGAAGGGAAACATCAGGAAGACCGGTGTATACAATAATCCATTGTTGGGCTGTGTGTGGGACATCAGTTGGACTTAATCCAGCTCTAGTATACTGTCTGGAGTTAGTGAGTTGGCCTCCAACTTTACTCCAGCCATTGATCTAGTATAAATGAGCATGCCTAACTTTGGGCACGTCATTTGTGTCGAAAGATGGGCGTACTTTTCTCCCTGATATTGTACCTGGGGCAATGGAGGGCTAGGTGACTTGCCCAGGGTCACATGTAGCTGCAGAGGGAATTGAACCCGGTTACTCAGAATCTCAACCCACTGCTGACCATTAGGCAGCAGCCGGAATCGAACCCAGTTCCTCAACCTGCTGCACTAACAATTAGGCCACTCCTTGCTATGACTTCAAGAGGTGCCATTTTGAACCTGGACGCCAACAGGGCAAGCGTGCCTGGAGATTTATCCTGCCTCCACTCCCACCCCTAACCCAACTTGCCACATATTGTTCAGAAATCTAGGTGAGAGCATTTACACCAGCTCTATGGCTGGTGTAAGAGCTTGTGCCTAAACACATAAGCGCGTACATGCCTGGTTATATTAGTATTCTTTAAAGTATTCTTGTATTTCTAGAATATAATCTAAATATGTGTTCTCTAGGTGTCTTCATATAGGCATCCCTTTATTAAATTGGAGCACTCTATACAGTATCGGTCTCTGAGTATCTGTTCCTGTGATGAAAACAGTATGCTGAGATAAAGAGGGAAGAAGACTGAGAAAAAAATAATTGTGGTGAGGGCCTTTTGGGGTGAGAGCAGCCAGATGGACTGCCCGTTACATATAATTAATGCTTGCCAGGCAAGCATCGCTTTCCAGCTGGATTCAATTATAAATGTCAGATGGATGGATACAGCCTGATCCCCAATTTATTGGTGATCATGAGTTCAGCAAAAAATTATATGCCTACAAGACAGAATAGAGAACAAACTGGTTCCTTTCTTTACAATCCCTAATTGAGAAATTCCAAATCCAGCCTAAGCATTGAATAAGCAAGGTCTAAATCATGCTTCAGACCTAACTGTCTGATCTGGTGACATTTGTCTCTGCAATTTTATGAGTTAGGTCAGGCAGCCTCAAGGTTTTTCGAGTCCATGGGCTCCAGGAGTAAAATGTGGTTATTCTTACACATCAGATTTGTCAGCATGAGAAATACTAGTCTTACCCCTGCACAAATGACCATTTTTGTTCCAGGACTAGTAGGGCTTAGTCTCAGTGTCAGTGTTACAATCCCTCCATTTTATTATGCATAAAACTGTCTGGACACCTGTCAAACTGCATAAGAGCAATCCAAATAATTCTGAAACGTGTTGGTTTTGTATGCAGGCCATAAGTACATTTGAGCATATGTTGTTTTCTTGTTCATCTGTCTCCTTCTGGCAATCAGTATGGGTTAAAATCACACATGTTATTTTTAATGTAATAGAAGATATTTCGTTTAAACATACTATATTTTGGTCTCAATGTTTACCAAGATATTATCCAAAGCAAACAAGATCTTTATTTGATATTTTAATAGCACTGGCACTGAAAATGATTCTTGAAAATTGGAAACATAGGAATCTGATTAATTTACCATTTTGGGGGTATTCTGTTTCTCTTACATCAAAATATGAAGCTGTTACAGCTGAAAGGTCCAGGTTGGTTTTAAAATACAGACTGTTTGGAAGCCAGTGTTCAGATTTTCAAAAAGTGTCAATGATCATTAAGCTTCTGGTTTCCAGTGGGCGTGTTGTTCTTGGTCTTGGTTTTGTATAACTGTTTCTATTTTTGCACTGTGAAAAAAAAAAGATTGAACTAATAGAGACAGTGTGTGTTAACTTATGTTAAATATCAAGGGGCCTATTTACTAAGGTGTGTTAAGTGTTTAATGTGGCTTTTACCACTCACTGAAAATGTGGTATCTCCATAGGCAGTTGGTGACTCAGCTATTTGAGGAGGCTATAGTGAGTGGGGCTAGGTACGGTTATAGAGCATAACTGGGGTCAGGATATGGGAAAGAGTGGAATGGAACACAGCAAGTTAAAATCCTTGGAGGAGCAAAACCTATGTCAGCAGTAAAAGGATAGAGGCAGTGGCGTTCCTAGGGGGGGGGGGGTGGGTGGGTGCGGTCTGCACCGGGTGCACGCCACTGAGGGGGTGCCGCGTGCACCTGTCCTCCGTTGTTCCATGCTTCTTCTCTGCCCCAGAACAGGTTACTTCCTGTTCCGGGGCAGAGAAGAAGTATGGAACAACGGAGGACAGGCGCGCGCGGCACCCCCCCAGCAGTGTGCACCTGGCGGGGGGGGTTCCTTCGTGGGGGTGTCCTTTCGCCGGGGGGGGGGGTGTCCGTGCTGCATAGGAGGGGGCGCTGCACCCAGGGGAGCGGGGCACATCGGCGATCCGCCCCGGGTGCCAGCCCCCCCCAGGAACGCCACTGGATAGAGGAGCACTTTTGAACACTGCAAACAAGGAGTTCTTCACTGTGTGGCTCTGGTGCAGATGTATCTTGGAGTAGAAGAGAAGCCTAATGGTTGGTGCAGTGGCCTAAGAACCAGGGGGACTGGGTTTGATTCCCAATGCAGCTCATTGTGACTCTGGGCAAATCACTTAACCCTCAATTGTCCCATGTACAAAATAAGTACCTGAGTAAAATATGTAAACTGCTTTGATTGTAACCACAGAAAGGCAGTATATCAAACCTCAACCCATCTCGTTTCCTTTCCTCTCCCCAGTACCTCTGTAATATCACACTGAATATACTCCAGAAATTATTTCCCAAACAAATCAAAATAGTTGACCAAAATAATATAACATTTTAAACAGTGCAATATTTGCAGTATTCTGGAAAAAATATATACACGTACTTTAACACAGATTTGTAAGCCCTCCACAGACAGGAAAATACCTACTGTACCTGAATGTAACTCTCACCGAGCTACAATTAAAAAGGCATGAGCTAAATTCAAATCCAAAATCCAGTACTAGGCATACTGTGAAGTAATACAAAACCCCACAAAATCACTCAGGACCTATAAAGCAATTCAATCATATCATAGCACTAACTTCAAGGGGTCACACAAGGGCATTCCTAGGGGAAATAAACAGTACTGTAAACATTGCAGTGGGCAGAACAACTTCAATATACCTATTGGAAAACTGAATAAACTGGATTAGACTAGATCAATCCTACACACACATGTGATGCTAACAGAATACCTAGCCTTTTTCACACAAGAATATGTAAGAACAAACTAAATATAGAAATATGTAGACAATAATTTACCTGAACCCCCAAGAAACCAAACAAAATATAAAGAGAGCAGATGTAAATTACAAAACTGACATATTCCAATTGCTACATTACAAATATAGCCAAAAGAGAAAATAAGGTGATACCTTTTTATTGGACTAACATTACATTTTATGACTAGTTTTCAGAGACCAAAAGCCTTGTCCTTAAGTCAAGGCAAGCATACTATTACAGCAGATACTCTCTCAACCTGAAGATGTAGGTTGCCTGTTTCTCTCTCTCTCTCTCTCTCTGTCTACCCCACACCATTCAGCATTGCCCCTCTCTATCTTTATCCCCCCTCCTCCATGCTCTACTTCCCCTCATTGCTGTCTCTCACTCTCTCCAGCCCATCCAGCATAGAGTCTGTCTCTCTTACATAAGTACATAAGTAGTGCCATACTGGGAAAGACCAAAGGTCCATCTAGCCCAGCATCCTGTCACCGACAGTGGCCAATCCAGGTCAAGGGCACCTGGCACGCTCCCCAAACGTAAAAACATTCCAGACAAGTTATACCTAAAAAATGCGGAATTTTTCCAAGTCCATTTAATAGCGGTCTATGGACTTGTCCTTTAGGAATCTATCTAACCCCTTTTTAAACTCCGTCAAGCTAACCGCCCGTACCACGTTCTCCGGCAACGAATTCCAGAGTCTAATTACACGTTGGGTGAAGAAAAATTTCTCCGATTCGTTTTAAATTTACCACACTGTAGCTTCAACTCATGCCCTCTAGTCCTAGTATTTTGGATAGCGTGAACAGTCGCTTCACATCCACCCGATCCATTCCACTCATTATTTATACACTTCTATCATATCTCCCCTCAGCCGTCTCTTCTCCAAGCTGAAAAGCCCTAGCCTTCTCAGCCTCTCTTCATAGGAAAGTCGTCCCATCCCCACTATCATTTTCGTCGCCCTTCGCTGTACCTTTTCCAATTCTACTATATCTTTTTTGAGATACGGAGACCAGTACTGAACACAATACTCCAGGTGCGGTCGCACCATGGAGCGATACAACGGCATTATAACATCCGCACACCTGGACTCCATACCCTTCCTAATAACACCCAACATTCTATTCGCTTTCCTAGCCGCAGCAGCACACTGAGCAGAAGGTTTCAGCGTATCATCGACGACGACACCCAGATCCCTTTCTTGATCCGTAACTCCTAACGCGGAACCTTGCAAGACGTAGCTATAATTCGGGTTCCTCTTACCCACATGCATCACTTTGCACTTGTCAACATTGAACTTCATCTGCCACTTGCACGCCCATTCTCCCAGTCTCGCAAGGTCCTCCTGTAATCGTTCACATTCCTCCTGCGACTTGACGACCCTGCCATTCATCATCTCCTCTCTGTCTCTCCTTCCCCCCACCCAATATCTCTTCTTTGTCTCTCCACACTCCTTCCCTCACCCCTCCCCCCCCCCACATCATTCAGCATTGCCTGTCTGTCTGTCTCTCTCCCCCTGGCATGCAGTAATACCTGTTTCTCTTTATGCACCCCACACCATTCAGTATTGCTCCTCTCTATTTCTCCCTCCCTCCATGCATTATTTTCCCTCTTTACTGCCTCTCATCCTCTCCAGCTCATTCAGCATAGGCTCTGTTTCTCCCCTTTCACCTTATGCAGCATTGCCCCGTCTCTTTCTCTCGCTCCCTCTCCTCCCATCCAATCTCTTGCCCTGTTTCTCTCTCTTCCCTCCCATCCACTGCCGCCATGCAGCATTGCAATTTGTCTCCCTCACTCCTGTTGTACCTCTGCAAAGCCCATGTTAACAAACAACCATGGGAGACACAGACACGTGGGACCCCAACTTTCTGCCTGCTGCTAGTGCTTCCTGTGCCAGTCCCGCCTCCTCTGATGTAAACCAGAAGCATTCTTGAAAAAAAAAAACCCAAATAGTCATCTTAATACAACTGAGGCTTGATCTAAGGATGAGAAGTTGCTTATGATAAACATCCTGAAGAGATACCCAGTAGACTGAAAATGTTTTCCTCTCAATCTAATGGGTATCATAAGCAACTTTGCATCATTGGAGCAAGTCTCAACTGTATAAAGATAGGTATTTGATTTGATTTTTTTTTCTACAAGAGATAAAAGAGACAGTTCTGAATAAACTGCAAAGGAAGCTACCACTGATTGGGTTTGGAAGGATGTAAGCAGTACCTACACTCTAGCTTATAGAGCATATGCATTGGCGTTCTGGGGAGGCTTGAAGAGTTGGAGCAAGTTTTTCTCATCCATGATAGCTGTGAGAATTAAGTATAAGTATCCCATTAAGCTCTGTTTCCTGATGATGCTCTAGTAAGCGAAACATGGTTCCGTGTTGGGAACAGAACAGGAATTTAGAAGAGTTGTTTATCTTCACATTATCATATATTTAGCACTGGATTGCAGATTAGACTGGTTTGTGCCAGAACCGAACAACAACATGAAACTTTGAAAAAGGACTGAGTATGGGGTGATCTACAACGGATTGATTATAAAATAGAGTTTGAGGGTCTTGGTCCAAGATGGCGCTGTGAATAGACGCACCTGTGTTTGCTCCTGGAGGCTGCTGTGTTTGTGAGTTTTTCTCGGTGCCTCTGTAGCCTCGTTAACCATGGGGAAGCGGAGGGGGAAGGTAAAGGAATTTCCCTCGGTTCCTGTGACCTCCTCGACGTTGAAACAAACAACCCTGCAATTTCCCAGGCAGCAACCGGGTCCTCAGGGAACTTCGACCCCCACTGCAGCTCTCGGCCCTTCAGAGTCGATTGAGAGTGGAAACGGGGCTTCCTTGAGCCCTGTGGAGCGAATTGCACCTCCCCAGCCTGGAAGAGAGTTGCTGGCTGTTCAAACAGACAGACGCCGAAGTGGCTCAGCTGGTCCTGTCTGAGGGTGTGACTGAGGCAACGGAGTTAGATTCTCAACAACAGGCTTCAAAGGTATTGCCTCAAGCTATTGTTTCCAAGTTAGCTCGGGCTGATAGTCTATCTTAATCTCCTCCTGTGGCTAGTGGAGTGATTAGACCAGCAATTGTGACGCTGGAGCCACTATGGGACATGGTTTACAATATCCAAACTTCTATGCAAACTACTTTAAAGCAGAATTCTTCTGATATTGTTTCTGAGG
Organism: Microcaecilia unicolor; assembly: GCF_901765095.1. Taxonomy (NCBI): domain Eukaryota; kingdom Metazoa; phylum Chordata; class Amphibia; order Gymnophiona; family Siphonopidae; genus Microcaecilia; species Microcaecilia unicolor. The sequence goes on along the minus strand of NC_044031.1, from coordinate 191,271,634 downwards.
CTGCCCTGCTTCAAGCACAAGTGACTGCACAGCAAACCCAGAAATTGTAACGTGTGGATATCAAAATTCAAGAAATGGGATCTATAGAAACAGCTTTGGTTAAAGACAATAATTTCCTACATAAACGACTTGAATACCTTGAAAATCAGACTAAAAGACTTAACCTTAGGTTTCTTAATTTTCCCAAATCACCGTTAATTTCTCCTTTGGAGATGGTCAAAAAATATTTGGTGGACATCCTGGGAATGGACAAGGACTCACTCCCTCCCATTACACGGGCTTATTACATCGGGAGTACTGGAGTGGAGGTGGGAACCCCCCCCCCCCCCCCGTAATAGGGGAGGGAATGAATCTTACCTCATTCCTAGAAAGCTCATTAGAAATAGTTACTCAGAGGTTAACTCTGCTTGCCACTTTTGCGTTGGAGCCTGATAGGAATGCCGTACTATGGCTTTCGTTGAGACACTTAGAAAATCTGTTTTTGGGCTCAAAGGTCCGTATCTTTCCAGATCTCTCATGGCCTACACAGATGAGACGAAGGGCCTTTTTGGAACTTCGCCCCAGGGTGGTGGCATTGGGAGCAAATTTTGTTTTGCGATTTCCTTGTTTTTGTAATGTGATGCTTGAGGGTAAACATTTTCAGTTTGTAGATCCAAAACAGTTGAAAGAGTTTATTGATGCAAGAGTTGATGTGAATATAGTAAACCTTCCCTAATTTAGCAGGCTGGGGCCTGAACCAGAGGAAGCATCTATTGATTATTAATTTTTGTATTTCTTTTTCTTTTTTTAATTTCCTTAATCTTGGAATCAAATTTCTTTAACCTGTGGACAAATGGGCTGTAAAGATATATACTTATCATTTTTGTTTCCTAATGTTAAATAATGCCGATTGCATATTCACTTTAAGTGGTGATATATTGGAAAATTTAAATAATTAAATAAAAAAAATTGAGTTTGAGACCTGGAGAAGGAGTATCTCTACCAAGAAGCTGTGTAAAAAAATTTTGTGATGGCATTACCGTTGGAAAAGTTTGTGAAGTTCAAAATACATGTGACGATGAATGTTTAAAGTGTTAAAAGGTGGTTATGTGGGATAAAGGTTTAGGAAGCACAGAAATAGAGCCAAGGAAAAGCTCCAAAATCCAGGCTCTCTAACGAATAATGTTTCTCAGCTATCCAGTTGGCAAAGAGGGGCATTTTCGAAAGGGATGTCCAAGTTTTCATTTGGACGTCCTCGCAAAACGTCCCGATCCATCTTTCATTTCGAAAATACCATCAGGGACGTCCAAATCCTTAAATTTGGTCGTCCCTAGATTTGGTCATCTCTAGACATGGACGTTGCTGATTTATGGCGATTTTCAAAACCAAGGGCAACCATCTCAGAAACAACTAAATGCAAGCCATTTGGCTGTGGGAGGAGCCAACATTTGTAGTGCACTGGTCCCCCTGACATGCCAGGACACCAACCGGGCACCCTAGGGGGCACTGCAGTGGACTTCATAAATTGCTCCCAGGAACATAGCTCCCTTACCTTGTGTGTTCAGCCACCCAAAACCCCCTAAAACCCACTCCCCACAACTGTACACCACTACCATAGCCCTAAGGGGTGGAGGGGGGCACCTACATGTGGGTACAGTGGGTTTCGGGTGGATTTTGGAGAGCTTGCTGTTTCCTCCACAAACATAACAGGTAGGGGGAGGATGGGGCTGGGTCCGCCTGTCTGAAGTGCACTGCACCCACTAAAACTGCTCCAGGGACCTGCATACTAATGTCATGGACCTGAGTATGACATCTGAGGCTAGAATAGAGGCTAGCACAAAATATTTTTAAAGATATTTTTTGAGGGTGGGAGGGGGTTAGTGACCACTGGAGGAGTAACGGGAGGTCATCCTTGATTCTCTCCAGTGGTCATCTGGTCATTTTGGGCACCTTTTTGTGCCTTAGTCGTAATAAAATACTCTGCTTCCGGTTCTCAGAAATGTAGATTTGATATATGATGTAATTCTCTTATATACGTGTATATACAATTATATATCTCTCATACCTAGTAGTGTCCTCAGCGGTGCATATATATTCACATATGTTTTGTTTTTTAGGGGGAAGTCCTTGAGACAGCCCATTACATGGGCGAAACATGCATGTCGGACGATATTAACCCCCAGTCCGACACATCTAAAAAGATGAGTATTGCTTAAATTTAAACAATATAACTAGAGTATACTAACATTACAAATTGATTTTGGAAAATGATCCGATGAAGAGGTGGGTGCTAAATCCATTACCATGTGTGGGATAAGCATAAAGGAATCCTGTGCAGAAGGAATGGATCCTCAGGAGCTTAGTCAAGATTGGGAGGCGGGGCTGGTGCTGGGCAGACTTATACGGTCTGTGCCAGAGCCAGTGGTGGGAAGCGGGACTGGTGGTTGGGAGGCAGGGATAGTGCTGGGCAGACTTATACGGTCTGTGCCAGAGCCGGTGCTGGGAGGCAGGGATAGTGCTGGGCAGACTTATACGATCTGTGCCAGAGCCGGTGGTTGGGAGGCGGGACTGGTGGTTGGGAGACGGGGATAGTGCTGGGCAGACTTATGCGGTCTGTGCCCTGAAGAACACAGGTATAGATCAAAGTAGGGTATACACAAAAATTAGCACATATGAGTTATCTTGTTGGGCAGACTGGATGGACCGTGCAGGTCTTTTTCTGCTGTCATCTACTATGTTACTATGTTCAATTTCTGGTAATGAGCAGAGGAGGACATTACTAGGTATGAGAGATATACAAGTGTATACATATAAGAGAATTACATCATATATCAAATCTACATTTCTGAGAACCGGAAGCAGAGCATTGAGTTGGAGTGGGGTTCCAGATAGGAATATTTATGAAAGCATCCATTACTGTTAGTATTAGTCGTAATAAAAACAGGTCCGAGTGAAAACGTCCAAGTGTTCATCAGGGACGTCCTTCTTTTTTTCGATTATGGATCAAGGACGTCCAAGCTTTAGGTACGCCTGTCAGGCTTCTTCCCTGGAAGCACTGGGTTTGTGAGCCCTTGGACCACTACCGTGGAGCGGCAGTGGCAGGCAAGGTCACCTTCAAAGCAAAGACTAGGCAAGGCTGGACTGGAACTAACTAGTCACAAGCTAGAAACTCACATTAAGCAAAACACAGGAGAACTAGTAAAGCTGTACACAAGCTAACAAGCAAAGCTATGCCCAAGCTAACTAGTCACACGCTAGGAACTCACACAACACAACACACAGGAGAACTAGTAAAGCTGTACACAAGCCAACAAGAAAAGCTATGCCCAAGCTACTAGTAACAAGCTAGAAACTCATACTGAACTGAAGAAGGTAGCAGTGCACAGAGCACTCGAACATACCAGGGACCATAGACGATGCAAAGGCAAAGGCTGCAGTCTCTAAGTGATTAATAAAGCCCTTCAACACCTGAGGAGCAGCTGCAGCCATCAGTAAGCAATTAAGGAGGCTGTACAGGCACAAACAAGAGAGACAAGTCCGGCAGCCTGGAAGAACCGGACCGGACTTGGCTAAAGTCTGGAACGGGTAGGAACAGCAAGACAAACTATGGCAGCCACTGGCTCTGGCCACCAGCGGGTGAGAGGAGCACAAACCAAGGAGCAGGCAGAGCGCACACAGAACATAGAGAGACTTAGAATACCTAGGTGCAGCACAGAGGAGCAAACAGAGCCAGGCTGGAGACAGAGGTAGAGCTAACTCAGGCAGCACCCCCAGGTGCCGTAGAATGGAGTAATTAGAGCCATGCTGGAAGCACCCAGCACACTGAAGGAAAACTACTCCAGAAAGGATAGGCAGAAGCCAGCTTAGAAGCTGACCCCCCCCCCCCCCCCCCCCCCCCGAGTGGAGGAGTGGCCTAGTGGTTAGGGTGGTAGACTTTGGTCCTGAGGAACTGAGTTCAATTCCCGGCACAGGGAGCTCCTTGTGACTCTGGGCAAGAGAGAGGTCTAGCATTTAGAGGAGACAGTAATATAATTGGAGATCCAAATAATGGAAATTTTCTTGGCATTCTGGAGTTGAGAGAATCACAACAAGAAGCTCATTTTCGGATGCAAGGTCACTATCTATCAGCTGACATACAGAATGAGTTTATCAAGTGCTGTTCTGATTAAAATTAATAGAAAGATATTCAGCAAAATACTATTCTATCATTGTTGATGCCACTCCCAATTCTGCTCACACAGAACAAACTAGTTTCATCTTAAGATATGTTCTTTTGAAGGAGGAAACTGGATTATTTAGAGAAAAACATAATGTGAGATAGTTTCAGCTGATAGACTAGGGGAAGTGACTGAGTTGGGGGAGCTGCATTGGGTAGATGAGTTCAACTGCTGAAAAATAGAAAAAAGTTACCTAGAGGGACTGGGAACTTTCTTAATACGTTACATGAGATTGAAGAGAGATTTCTTGAGTTTGTAAACTGCAATAAAAAGACTGGTGAAGACATTGCCAATCTAATTATTGAAGTTCTTGGCAAACACAAGATTCCAATTTCCGAGTATCTGGATCAGGGGTACGAAAATGGTAGCAACATGAGTGGGGCGTACAATGGTGCTAAAGCTCATTTATTAAAAATAAATCAGTTGGCTGAGTTTTCACCGTGTGCTTGCCACAGTCTAAATTTGTATGGTGTCCATGCAGCTGAAAGCAGTATTCAGGTTGTGATATTTCTTTTGGAGTTGTTGAAAAGTTATATTCCCTATTCGCCTCAAGTCCTCAAAGATGGGAAATACTTATGAAAAATATCAGTAGTTCATTGGATAGAATGTTGGACACCCATTGGTCTGCAAGGGTTGAAAGCATACATCCTATAGCTGCACATCTGCCAGGTATTTTGAATGCACTTGATGAAATGGAAAATCTAAACCTTATGACTATATTTGAAATTGATGGACTGCAGACATATCTGAAAACATTTCAATGTCTTTATGTGCTCTCTCTGGCTTAAGACATTGACAGAAATAGATTACCACAACAAAATATTGCAAGCAAAGAAACTGTTCATTAGAAATTGAAATAAAAACATTTGGAACTTATTATCAAACTTGAAAGTTATTAGAGAAAATTGGAGTGCCATTTTGAAAGAAAGCAAACTCGTTGCTGGAAATATAGGTTTCAACACGGAATTAGGAAAAGAAAAATAATGGCCGATGAACCACATCAATCAAATATATCAGAGATAAATGAAAGTGATCATGAAGAATGGTTCAAAAAATGTATGCTTTGATTGTTATTGCAAGTGTAACGTTGCGATATGAAGCGTATGTGAAACTTCAAGAAATATTCAGCTTCCTTTGGATGTATCTCCTTTTATCTGATGAAGAAATAGAAGAAAAGGTTAAAACCTTTTGCACCAAATACAGCATTAATGTTCCTTCTTCAGCATTGTTTGAAGAAATAAAACATTTAAAAGCAATTCACACTGCCAATAATGGAAACGACCCAATGGAGTCGCTTGAACTACTGAACAAGTTAAAGTGATTGAATCTGTCCTCATTGTTTCCAAATGTCTGTATTGCTTTATGCATATTTTGTACTCTACCAGTATCTATGGCTCAAGCTGAAAGATCATTCAGCACCTTGAAAAGAGTAAAAAGTGTGCTTCAATCAACAATGGGGCAGCAGAGACTCAGTAGTTTAGGATTGCTTGCCACTGAGGCTGAATTAGGAAGACTCATCAACTTTGACATTGTCAGAGAAACATTTGACAACAAAAGAAGCCTGCAAAGCATTCTCCAATAGAATACAACCACAGTCTGTCTAAGTATTCTATATAATTATGACAATATATTAAATTATAAATATTATCAAAATGTTTACTTTTGACTTATGATGTCTGGTGTGTGGTGGGGGGCCCTTAAGATTGTTTGTCCTGGGACATGCTTTGTCTCTCAGCGGCCCTGGTAGGAGATGCAGTCAGCCAGTCACATAGATATAGTACATTTGGTTATGGGTATCTCTAATCTGTTGGGGTCAAAGGATACCAAAAGCTGGGAGGAGTTCCTATGCATTTTGTATATTCCAGATAATATGCTAGAGCATGGTTGCAGTCTAAGGTATGCAGTGCTGGTTCTCCAGAATGAGAATGTAGCTTAGGGAAGAACACAGGTAGTGTAATGGACTGATTTAAGTGGAACTCTGATACCACTTTAGTGAGGAATTTGGGGTGGGTTCAGAATACAACCCTGTTATGGTAGAACATGGTGTAATCGGAGTCTGCCACAAGGGCTTGAAATTCGCTTACTCTTCTGGTAGTAGTAAGAGCTATTAAGAATACTACCTTATATGTGAGGAACCTCAGAGAACAGGAATGAAGGGGTTCAAAAGGAGGTTTCCTGAGAGCTGTGAGGATGACATTGAGATCCTAAACCACAGGTGGTGGCTTGATAGGAGGTTTGGTATAAAATAGACCTTTCACAAATCTTACTATCAAAGGATGAACAGAAACTGGTTTGTTATCAACTTTGAGGTGAAACACACTAATTACTCAAACACGCTCTGCCCGAGTTAGTTATGAGGTCAGAATTGGAAAGATGGAAGAGGTACTCCATAAGGGTAGGAATAGAGCACATTACAAGGTCAAGTGCTTTGGCTGCACACTGGAAAGAAAATATCCTCTACTTGAAATGGTAACATTTCTATGCAGGTTTCCTAGAAGCTAGGAGTACCCTAGAGACTCCTTCAGGAAAGTTTAAGGAACTTAACTCTATGTCATGAGGAATCAAGCCATCAGGGCTAGAGAGCGAGGGTTCAGATGGAAACGAGATCCCTCGTTCTGTGCTATTAGGGTTGGAAAAGGATCTAACCTCAATTGTTCTCTGGATGATAACTCTAGAAGCAGAGGGAACCAGATCTGACGAGTCCAGTGATGAGCAATTAGAATAATGGTCCCTTGGTCTCAATGCAGTTTGAGAAGAGATTTTCCTATGAGAGGTAGTGGAGGAAAGGTATATAGAAGATCTGTTCACCAATGGAGCAAGAAGGCACCAGGGGCTCTATGGTTGGGAGCATATATCCTGGAACAAAAGCTGAGGAGGCTGTTGACACCTGAAATGGCAACACTAACACTGTCCCCTGTAGCTATTGCATCTTGTTTCATACTGGCATTTTTCTATGCGGTAAACTGTGCACTAATCTCCTCCTTCTGCCAGTTTGTCAGTAAATAATACCAGGAAGTCATGGGAGGAAGCCTTAAGATCTTCATGTATTTTTATCTGCAGAAAATCACTTTCAAGCTATCTCCATTATCTTCTAGAGTATATTTTTACTTCCAGTCAGGTAAATCCAGCAACTTGTTGCACTAGCAAAGCCAGATTATGCCATAGGCCAGATTACAACATAGGCAAACAAGTCTATCACATGGGTCCCCCACTGCTGGAATATTTGACGAACTACAGAGATGCTGAGAGACCATTCGTGAGATTGTAGGACTCTGCTCAATTCGTCTACCACAGCATTGTGTTTGCCGACTAGGTAAACAGCTCTTAGAGAGATATATCAAGAAGCTGATCAAGTCCATATCTGTATGACTTGGTGATAGAGGTGAAAAGAACCTGTTCCCTCTTGTTTGTTCAGGTAATATATTGCAACTTGGTTTTCTGTGCAAACAAGTACGACCTGATTGAGAATGTCTTGAAACATCTTGAGAGCATTCCAGACTGCTCACAGTTCCAGGAGATTGATATGATGTTGTTTCTCCCATAGGGACCAAGAAACTTATATGTGGAGACTGTTGAGGTGAGCGCCCAACCTACCATGGAAACATCTGTGGTGAGTATCTTGTGTCTCAAACGCAGAGCATTTCTATATCATATGCATGGTATCAATCTTCTTTGGGGCTACCTGAACTGTTAGTGGTGTCTCCCAGATTTTAGTAGACTGTTCTTCATAATTGTATGAAGTGGAATAGAGATTCCTTCTCTAGGAGGAGAGTCATAATCTAGAACCCCAAAAAAGTTCTGAATGAGGCTCTTCCACTATTTCTAATTTCCCAAACAAATCTCATCCCCTTGCCATATGCACATTATTCAGATTTACATGTGTAAATCCCACCTTTCTATAATTCCTTTTCACATTTATTTTGGGAATATGTTTAAATGCTAACATTTACATGTGTAAATCATGAATAGGGCTTCTAAAATAAGGGCAATAGTATTTATAAAATTACCTCCATGAATGTACTTGAATTTTTTACTAATGACCTCAAAGCTTCATTTTCATCTTTAAACTGGAGTGAAATTTTGTATGTAGATTTTAGATCTAGCTACTTGCATTTCCAAACCCAAGCTTAAGGTGAGTTACAATCATGAGCAATAGGAAATTAGTACCTTGGACAAGATGGCTTACAATCTTGAGTTTGTGCCTGATTGCCCAATAACTTAAGGTATCTTAGAATTAATTGATGGAAAATGTAGATGACTTTTGAAGGCAATTTTCAACCAGCAAACTATATGGGTAGTCTTACAGCTTACTTTCTATAAAACTTTTCAAACACAAGCTATTTGCAACTCTCCGGTTCTTCCTTAAGCCTTTCACATCTTTTTGTATACACTTGTGCAAGCCACAAGATGCAGAAGGATGTGTAAACCAACAGATGGATGGACTGTCCCCAACAGGAGTTGTTGCTTATTATTTGGATTTGTCTTATTTGGATTTAACACATGCCTTTATTAGTAGTAGCTCAAGTTGAGTTACATTCAGGAGCACTAAGGGGCCCCATGTTTACTGAGCTATTACAGTATCCAGTGCGGTGAAAAACTAACCTTATGTGGAAGGCTGACCCCTGCTGGTAGTGCCACGAGACCACCGTTAGGGGTCAGTGATGCCATTTTGAACCCAAGCCGGGTGCTAGGGTATCTGTACTGTTGAAAACTAATGCACTGATACCATCTTACCTATCCGGCCCGATAGTACAGAGGACCAGTTTTATCAGCCCAAGCATGTAACATGGTGCCCATATTTTAACTATCTGCCCTAGGCAGTAAAAGCAGTGCATATTCAGGGCATTCCCCCTGCATTTTCCACATAAGCTTTGCACTTATAGCAGATTATTTTTTTTCAGTTAATGTGCAGTAAGTGCAAAACCTTACCACACTTTACTAAAAGAGCCATTTTTAGTTTGAGTTTTACCCTGCATCGAGATTGTTGCTGACATTAGTGACGAAGGTCAGAACTCTTCTGGCAACAGGCATGGAGGTCATTTTGCTCTAATTTGACCTGTCAGCGGCATTCGATATGGTCAATCATAAGTTGCTGCTTATTGGAATGGAGGAGTTAGGCATTACAGGGCTGGTTCTGAACTGGTTTGAGAAATTTCTGGTTCAACACAAACATGCAGTAAAGATAAAAGGGATCATTTCTAAAGTTTGGAGACCTGATTGTGGTGTACCACAAGGGTCCCTGCTGTCCCCTATTCTTTTTAACATTTTTATGAGCTCTCTCGGTTTTTTGTCTTTGGCCATTGATGAAACCATCTACTCCTATGAGAATGATATCTTTATATTAGAATCTGTTCTGGGCAACATCCAACAGACTTGTAGTAAAATTGAAAGACGTATAGAGAACCTAAAAGCCTAGGCTATTTCCTGGATGCTGAAGTTAAATGCAAATAAGACTAAGGTTCTCTGGTTTACTAACCAAGTGGAATGTTTACCAGATGAAATCCATATAGAACAAAATGATAAATTGAAGGCTAAACAGTCATCAAGAGTATTGGATGTAATATTGGATACAAATCTGTGTTTTGAAGCATAGACTGATAATTTATTTAAGAGGTCTTCTGGAAATTAAGACAACTGCGATCTGTGTGATCATACTTTAAACAGCATCATTTTAGATTGTTAGTCCAAAGCTTTGTCTTAGTTCAATTAGATTGCTGTAATGTTTTGTATTTGGGAATATCAACAAAGCTAAGGAATTGTTTGCAGCATTGCAAAATACGGCAGCTCATATGATATTTAAGAAGAGAAAGTTTGAACATGTATCTCCTTTGTTGAAGGAATTACATTGGCTACTGTTACAGGTTCAAATACTTTTTAAAGCGTGATGCCTAATGTACAAGATTTGGCATGGTCCAATACCTATTCAATTATCTCAATTAATTTTACATTCACCCAGACTAAGTTCTAGCCGATTATTACACCGGATGGATCTTGTGGGTCTATCATTTAAAGGCATTAAATTTAAAACAGTCCTGGAAACCTGTTTTCTACATCAAGCTCCCTGTGTATGGAATGATTTACCTTTGGGCCTTAAATGTCAATTTTCTTATGATTCATTCTGAAAGGATTTGAAACATTTTTTGTTTGAGTAATTTAAGAATTAAGTTATTACATAGAAACATGATGGCAGATAAGGGCCATATGGCTCATCCAGTCTGCCCATCCTCAATAACCACTAACTCCCCTTTCCATAAGAGATCCTACATGTCTGTTCCATGCCTTCTTAAACTCTACCACAGTCTTCATCTCCACAACCTCCACCAGGAGGCTATCTATGCATCCACCACTCTTTCCGTGAAAGAGTATTTCCTCAGATTCATTCCAAGCCTATTTCCCTTTAACTTCATCTTATGCCCTCTCTTCATTTGAAAAAGGTTCACCTCCTGTACATTAATGCCACTGAGATATTTAAACATCTCTATCATAACCCCTCTCTCCCACCTCTCTTCCAGCGTACACATGTTGAGGTTCATGAGCCTGTCCCTATATGTTTTATGACCAAGACTGCTGACCAATTTTGTAGCGCCCTCTAGATCGACTCCATCCAGTTATCTCTCCATAAGTGTGGTCTCTAGAATCGCACACAGTATTCTAAATGAGGTCTCACCAAAGATTTGTACAAGGGCACTATCACCTCTTTTTTCCTGCTGATCAACCCTCTCCTTATGCACCCGAGAATCCTTCTGGCTTTGAGCGTCACCTTTTCTACCTGTTTGGCCATCAGACACAATCACTCCCAAGTCCCACTCTTCTTTCATACACAGAAGATCTTTACGCTCTATACTGTACCTTTCCCTCTGGCGTTTGTTAGCCAAGTGCATAACCCTGCATTTTCTAGCATTAAATATTAGTTGCCAATTTTTGGACCATTCTTCAAGTTTTGCCAGATCCTTCTTTATGCTATCCACACCCTCCGGGGTGTCCACCCTATTATAGAGTGTGGTGTCATCTGCAAAGAGACAAACCTTACCAGACAGCCCTTCCATAATATCACTCACAAAGAAGTTAAAAAGAGCCAGCCCAAGACCAACCCCTGCGGTACACCATTTATAACATCTTTTCCTCAGAGCAAATTCCATGTACCACTACCCTCTATCTCTTTCCATTTAACCAGTTTTTAACCCAGTCAGTCACTTTAGCTCCCATACCGAGGGCACTCAATTTACTTATCAGTTGCCTGTGCGGAACCGTGTCAAAGGCCTTGCTAAAATCTAAGTACACTATATCTAGTGCCCCTCCCACATCCAACTATTTGGTCACCCAGTCAAAGAAGTCAATCAGATTTGTCTGACAAGATCTGCCTCTAGTGAAACCATACTGTCTCAGGTCCTGCAGTCTATTCGATTTGAGAAACCTCACAATCCTCCGCCTTAGAAGTGTTTCCATTACTCACCATTGAGGTCAGACTAACTGGTCTGTAATTCACAACTTCCTCCTTGCTTCCACTTTTGTGCAGAACTTTATTAACTACTATGCATCTCAGCTACTGTCTCTGACAACACTAGCACAGAATATTGGTCCACCTTTGAGTATCATGTCTGCAGAAAAGTTCTTGGAAATGGAAAGTCGAAATGTTGTTCCTTCCATGGCATGAACTACCAAGGAACCTACACTCCTGTGAGTGCTTCATTTTACATCTCAAAATACGTATGACTGCTTACATCTAGTAAAAGTTTGGGAAAGAAGCACTGTGAATTTATTTATAAAAAGGGGATCTGGCATTATTTGGGAGTTACACCATACTGTATATATAACGCTGTGCATGGAACTCCTATAGCACGTAATATCAAGGGGGCATGGCTAAGAGTGTTTTGGGGGAGTTCCAGGGTATTCCCAGAATTTATGGGCATTGTTACAGAATAGACTCAATCGGCATTTATACCAGCTTTCAGCAGGCATAATTGCCAGCACTTAGTTAGGTATCATTTATGCGCTTAACGCTATTCTATAAATGATGCGGATCCTTTTTAGAATTGCACTCAGTGTTAAATTTTTCAGCAATGATTTTTACATTATTTTTATTTCTGTATGTTTGCTTTTGATTTGTAATTTCCACTGATTCTGCAATTGTTAGTCACTTTGAACCTATATAGGAATGAAGCAGGTTAGAAATGTCAATTTAGATTAGATTAGATTAGAAATATTTCCCTGTCCCTGGAGGGTTTATAATCTAATTTGTACCTAAGCCAATAAAGTGACTTGACTAAGATCACAAGGAGCAGTTGTGCAATTGTAACTGGGCTTTGCTGCTTGTCAGCTTCGTGTTCTAACGACTATTCCTCCACTCCTGCTTAAGCAAAATCCCCTGGATTCTATATATGGAGACAAACGTTGCATGCGCACATCTGCACACATAGCTGATTTTTTTGGGCAACTGAATTGATTAAATGAGTCAATCAACACCAATAATTGACTGTTAATAACTAATTATTGTCATTATTTGGCATTAATTGGGAGTTCACGCATATCGTATTCTATAACATTATGCATGGAACACCTATAAGGAGGCTACTACTATACTACTATTTAGCATTTCTTTTTTTTTTTTTTTTAAGCATTTATTTATAATTTTAACATTTTAAAACACAGTACATATCCATATATTGATTCTGTAGATACATGTCTTCACATAGTAGCATAAGAGTTTCAAACATTATCTAATAATTTCAACTAAACAGTTATACACCTCTATGTAGGTTACCTATATTCCCCTCCTCTTAAGCCTTCCCACCCCCTATATAAGTATGTGCGCCACAAGTTTTATGGTGCAGAGGTTGCTTTCCATTTAATATACGGGTCCCAGATTTTATGGTAATGTATAATCCGACCATTTCTCATAGCTGTAAGTTTTGACATCAATTGTATTCTATCCAATTTTTCCCGGACTACGTGTATTCCCGGAATCATAGGCTTCTTCCAAGCTGAAGCAATGATGAGTTTGCCTGCCACAAATAACTGGGTGGCAAAGCTGTGTGTGATTTTTTTAATCCCTGTGGGTTTAAAGTGAAGCAGACAGCTCTCTGCCTTCATGGGATACGTCTGGCTCGTCACTTTACATAGGAAGCCTATCACCTCCATCCAAAACTTCTGGGCATGACTACAGGCCCACCACATGTGAAACATATCCCCTTTTATCTCACATTGCCTCCAACAGTTGCCCATGCCCTTTTTATACATTGTGGCTAATCGGTGGGGAGTGTAGTACCACCAATACAGCATCTTGTGCCCGTTTTCTATCAGGGTACTAGAGACTGATACCCTTAGTAGTGACCGAAAGGCTTGTGCCCATTGAGAGGGGTCATAGGTGGAACCCATTACTGTCTCCCATTTTGTAGTGTAGTGTTCTATTGGGTTCTCCCTAGATAAGAGGGCCCCATAAAGTTTAGTTATCCCCCCTTTACTACCCCCTTTCGTCAGACTTTTCTCCAGTATTGTCTCTGTCAGACTAAGCTCTTCTACCACTCTCCTCTTTATAAAGTCACGAACCTGGTAAAATTGAAAAGCTTGCAGGGGGGAAAGTCCATGTTCTCGGCATAATTCTGTGTATGAGGTCCTTACCCCTTGTTCCCACATTTGTCCCAGTTCACACAAGCCTCGCTCTTCCCATTCTAAGTACGCCCCGTCTAATTGACCCGGCCCAAACTGCGGGGCAAATCTGAGAAACATGTGCGTAAAGTATGTCCTTTCTGGGAAATGCTGCTTCCTTATTTGTCTCCAGGTCGTAAGAGGCCACCGCAGCACGGGAGGGCTTCTCTTAATTACTTCATCTAATTGTTGTGTCGGTAGCCATGGCACCGCTCTCAAGGGAATGGGATCTACCCATCTTTGCTCCATTTTAATGCCTATCTTTACCGGGTTCTGCTGCCACGCAGCTATTATTTTTAAATGCGCCGCCTGATAATAGGTCTTAAAAGATGGGACCCCCATCCCGCCCCGCTTACGCGATTGATATAGCACCTCTCTCCGCACTCTCGGGGGTTTTTTCTTCCAAATGAACGCGAATGCCTTTCTCTGCAAATTCCTCAGAAAGCCCTTTGGGAGATTGATTGGTAATGCCATAAAAAGATATAAAAGTTTGGGGAGAACTATCATTTTTAATGCACTGATTCTTCCCATCCATGACAAAGTCAAGCCCTCCCATCGCTCCATTTCCAAAAAGAGTTCTCGCACTTTGTCTGGGAAGTTGTATTTGAAAATGTCTTCTATTTTACGTGGAATATTGACCCCTAAGTATCGAATGTATTTGGTCGCCCACCTGTATTGAAATTGCTGTTGGAGCTGTGTCATCTGTATATCAGGTATCCCCACATCTAATGCTTCAGACTTGTCAAAGTTAATTTTAAACCCTGACACTTCCCCATATTTTTGTATAACTTCATTTATTTTTGGGAAGGAGACCAGGGGCTCCACCAACGTGAGCAATATATCGTCCGCGAACATAAGAACTTTAGTCTCTATTCCTCCCCATCTTGGGCCCCTGATCTCTCTCTGGGTTCTAATTTGAATAGCCAGCGGTTCCATTACTAGGGCAAATAAAAGCGGGGATAGCGCACAGCCCTGTCTGGTGCCCCTGTTCAGCTGGAACGCTTGAGAGAGATGGCCATTAACCCGCACAGCCGCTTTTGGGGATTTGTATATTGTGTGTAACCAGGACCCAAATCGCCCTCCAATGCCTATTTGTCTTAACACCTCAAATAAAAAAGCCCAGCTCACCCTGTCAAACGCTTTTTCGGCATCCAGAGACAAGATGCACAAGGTGGTATTATGAATTTGTGCATTCTGGACCATAAAAATGGCTCTCCTGACATTGTCAAAAGTTTGCCGACCTTCCACAAACCCTGCCTGATCTTCATGGACTAAATTCGGGAGATATCTTTGTAATCTAGTTGCCAGAATTTTAGTAAATATTTTGTAGTCCACCCCCAGTAGGGAGATGGGCCTGTATGACCCACATTTCTGCGGGTCCTTGCCTGCTTTGGGGATCACAGTTATAGTAGCAAGATCCCAAGTTGGCGGCAACCCCGTGGTCATATCTATGGAGTTGAAGACTCTCACCAAAATGGGGGCCAGCAACTCTCCAAAGATTTTGTAAAATCGGTTTGTATATCCATCGGGGCCCGGCGCCTTGTGGGGAGCCAGATTTTTAATGGTGGACTTGACCTCCTCTAACGTGATGGGCTTCGATAATATTTGCTGGGCCTCCTCAGATAATTGAGGGAGCTCAATTCCCGCCAGAAACTCCTCTATATTTTCTAGATTTGGGGCCGTTTCTGGAGTATATAGTTGTTGATAAAAGGATCTAAATATGGACTTTATTGACTCCTGATCTGAATGGAGCTCACCTTGTTCATCTTTTAAGCTTCCTACTCCATTCCTAGCAGCTCTTTGTTTTAATTTATACGCTAATAACCGACTGGGCTTATTGCCAAATTCAAAATGTGTTTGACCTACTCTTTGCAATTGTACAGTCAAGTCTGCCAATTCCAAGTCCAGAATCTGGTGTCTTATCTCCTGTGCCCGTCTCAGCAATGTTGGACTGGGCTGCGCATCCCCTTGTTGCAACTCCCCCTCCACTCGCAACAACTCCTCCCGCAATTTCTGTTCCTCTGCAATTCTCTTTTTCCAACAGTGTGAGCGCAGCGCAATCAATTGGCCCCGCAGCACTGCCTTAAGTCCCTCCCAGAGTGTGGCCGGGGATACCTCCCCATTGTCATTATAAGTGAGATATTCTTTAATATATTGTTCAATGGAGATTAGGTTATCTGGACTCACTAATAGTGTGTCATCTAGACTCCATATGCGCTCTTTTCTTGGCATCCCCATGTTTGCGAGTCGTAGCAGCACTGGGGAGTGATCTGACCATGTACGTGGTAGTATTTGGGATGTGGCCCCCATACTCGATATCATTACGTCTCCCAGCCACATGTCTATCCGGGAAAAGCTATGATGCACTGAAGAGTAAAATGTATAGCTACGTGTGGAGGGGTTATCCCTGCGCCACAAGTCTATTAATTGCCACCTTGTGAGTAGTTCTTTAAGCTGGCGTCTACCCTGTTGGCCATAAGTGACTCCTACTGCGGAGTTGTCTAAATGTGGATGTAGAGTAATGTTAAAGTCTCCTCCTACTAATAGGGATCCCTCAATGTGTTGTGTAATTTGTCGGTCTAGTTCTAGGAAAAATTGCTCCTGATTGGCATTGGGACCATAAATGTTTAATATCGTGTAAGCTTTTCCCGCTAATTGCAGATTCACAATCAAATATCGCCCATCTTTGTCCCGTATTACCTTCCGTACCACCCAGGGCTTGGAATTGCTTAGTGCTATCAGAACTCCCTTACTTTTTGTGTTTGCATGGGAAGAGGCGAAATATATATGAGGGTATTGTCTATGCGAACAGAGTCTCTCGTATCTGGGTTTAAGGTGGGTTTCCTGGATCAAAGCCACATCCACTTGTAGGCGGCAAAGTTCCCTAAATAATAATTGTCGCTTTCTGGGTATGTTTAGCCCCTTTACGTTTAATGATAGCCCTATTATATCAGCCATAATTATCTCGAGATGTCATTCTTCGCCTCTGCAGTGTATCTCTACCCTGATAAGCCTGATTTGCCTCATGTACTGTGTCATCTTTGTTCCCCTCCCTACTCCCCTCCCCCTCCCAATTCCCACCCTTCCCCCCATCTTTGTAATTTGGGTGTCTCTCAATATTGACAGGCACCCAAGCAAAGAGAAAGTGACTCACCAAACATTTACCGCATACCCCTTGAATATCAGTTAACGTAACATAAGCAAACTAACATTACTTAAACATGTCCTTCGTCTTGGTCCCGAATCGCTACTTTGGTGTCTAGCAGCTTTTCACCTTCTATTAATTCTGGATCTTCTCGTCTCGTGGCTTCATGTAACTTTAGCAGCAGATTGTTGTCGCTGAAGTCTCCGTGGACCTTTTCCCGCTCTTTTCCATTTTGTTGGTGCAGACTGCGTGGTACTTCTCTTATCCCCGTTAGGAGCAACCAAGTCCGTTTCCACTTCTAGTTCTGGGCAAATTGTTCTGGCCTCTTCAAGTGATCTTATTTGGTGCAACTTGCCGTCTTTATAGAATGCCAAGGCAAAGGGATATCGCCATCTGTACTGTATGTTGAGGTCACGCAGTCTTTTTGTAAAAGGCTTCAGTTCACTTCTTCTTTTCAACGTCGCTGCTGCCACATCTTGGTAGATTTCAATTCTATATGAGTCCCATTTAAATTCTGAGGCTTGGCGTGCTGCTGTTAAGATTTGTTCTTTGAGCTTAAAACTCGTAAAGCAGGCTATTATATCCTTTGATATGTTGTTGCGGCTCGGGCCCAGCACTCTATGGGCCCTTTCAATCTGAACTGCTTCTGCCTCAATAGCCGTATTGTTTGCTGCCATCAATTCGACCACCATTTTTTGAACCACCGTTGTGCTATCTTGATATGTGGGCGTCTCCGGTAGCCCACGAAAGCGCAGGTTGTTCCGTCGGCCTCTATTTTCTAGGTCTTCAACCTTGGCCCATAGTTGCTGTTGCTCTGTATGCAATCCTGTCATATGTTGTTCCATCTGCCCCAGAGCTTCACTGTGGCCTTCCACCTGGTTTTCTGTTTCTTCCAAGCGCGTCCCAAGCTCCCGAATTTCTCCCCTAAGGTCAGCTCCAAGCGTGGCTACTTCTGTACGTAGCGCTTTCAGGTTTGAGCTGATTTCCTGTAGCCAGTTTTTTAGCGCTGGAGCGATCTCTCCATCTGCTGTTTCCAGAGCGGGGCGCTCAGGCGATCCTTCGCCTCGGCGTTGACTCCTCTCCTCTTGTTTTTCTTGCTCTTCGCGGGCCGCCGCCATCTTGGAGCTTGGCGCACCGTCTCCGTTCGGGTAGGCAAATCGCGCTAGGTCCAACCCCGCCGCTTTCTGAGTCATCTTAACTCGATTGCTAACTGAAGGAGGGGGTATTCAGACCCGCTGAGCTTCGTTTGCCGCTGTTCGCTCGAGTTTATTAGCAGATTTCTTGCGGGGCAGCGGGAGCTCCGCTCTCAGACGTCCATTCTATCTGGTGACGTCACTTCCTCCCCCACTATTTAGCATTTCTAAAGCGCTACAAGGCGTACGCAGCGCTGCACAAACATAGAAGAAAGACAGTCCCTGCTCAAAGAGCTTACAATCTAATAGACAAAAAATAAAGTAAGCAAATCAAATCAATTAATGTGTACAGGAAGGAGGAGATGAGGGTAGGTGGAGGCGAGTGGTTACAAGTGGTTGCGAGTTAAAAGCAATGTTAAAGAGGTGGGCTTTCAGTCTAGATTTAAAGGTGGCCAAGGATGGGGCAAGACGTAGGGGCTCAGGAAGTTTATTCCAGGCGTAGGGTGCAGCGAGACAGAAGGCACGAAGTCTGGAGTTGGCAGTAGTGGAGAAGGGAACAGATAAGAAGGATTTATCCATGGAGCAGAGTGCATGGGAAGGGGTGTAGGGAAGGACAAGTATGGAGAGATACTGGGGAGCAGCAGAGTGAGTACATTTATAGGTTAGTAGAAGAAGTTTGAACAGGATGCGAAAACGGATAGGGAGCCAGTGAAGTGACTTGAGGAGAGCGGTAGTATGAGTAAAGTGACCCTGGCGGAAGACGAGACCGGCAGCAGAATTTTGAACCGATTGGAAAGGGGAGAGGTGACTAAGTGGGAGGCCAGCAAGAAGCAGATTGCAATAGTCTAAACGAGAGGTGACAAGGGCTAAGATAGGGGTGTTTTGGGGGCATTCCAGGGTATTCCCAGAATTTATGCACATTGTTACAGAATAGATTCAATTAGCACCTAGCTTAGACACCAGCATTTAAACCAGTTTTCATCAGGCGTAATTGCAGGCACCTAAAATTAAGTGTTGTTTATGCTTTTAGCGCTATTCCATAAAGCAGTGTTAAATTTTTAAGTGATGATTTTTTGGCGTCATTTATAGAATCTAGTCCAATATGTCTAAAAAACTACTTAGATTTGCAGAAATAGTATATATTACCTGTAGCTTTACAAACGACTTTAAACGGTAAAAAAAAAACCACACTTTGTCACATGGAAATGTCCCATCTGTCTCTATAAAAATGCTTTTAAAGCTGCTGACAAAATTAGATCTCTAGAAATGCCAGAACTATAAACTATAGAAGGAAAAGTATGTGAGGGCATGCTAAACTTTACGTGTGCCCAGAATTATGATGTCTTAAATTCTGACACATTTGCTGTAAGTACCCCAGACAAGTCAAGATTAATCCATGGCAAGAATTTGCTTTGGAGTACAGCACTTCGCTACATGGGTTTCAGCTTATTTTATATTGAAATGGAAAGCTAATAAAATACTAAAAATGCATGAATTTTTGCTATTAAATAATTTGTGAGTGTTGTCATTTCTAGTTAGGAGAGGAATAGAAAAGTTGGAAGGCACAACAAGCCAGCATTGGATTGATTTCAGAAGATATACTGAAGGGTATGTGAAATGTTTTCTGAAATAAAGTTTGGAAGTAATTTTGAGATGTAGTTAGAACTTATTAGAGCTGGATGGATTTACCCCTTAATCTGACCATATCATCCATAGTTTCTGGTCTATGCTTCAGATTAAAAAAAAAAAAGACCAAAGTTTGAACCAGGGGCGTAGCCAGACACCCAATTTTGGGTGGGCCTGGGCCCAAGATGGGTGGGCAGAAGAACTCCGCCCTGTCCCACAAGTGATATCAAAGCACTTTAGCCTTCCAAAGTTCCATAGGTTTGTCTCTCCCTCTCTTGCCTGCATGCCTTATGGTCTCTCAAAAATCCCCCTCCCCCCATATCTTTTAAATAGCAGATTTTCACTGGCAGCAAGCAGGAAATAATACATACTGCTCATGTTGGCTCCACAGCCGTCCCTCTGATGCAACTTCCTGTTTCCGCATAGGCGGCAATACATCAGAGGGAAGGCTGGTATGCAGGAAGGACAGGAATTTTCGGCTGGTGGGGCTTGGGAATCCCTGCCAGACACTTCATAGGTGTACTGCTACTGGATGGGCCTGAGCCCAAAGTAGGTGGGCCTGGGCCCACCCAGGCCCACCCTTGGCTACACCACTGGTTTGAACTCAAGCCATGAACCAGAGCGCAGAAAATACAACCCAGCAGAGGCAAGACTGTATGTTATGACAACTCCCCCAAAACACCTCTTTCTAATGTAGTTGAAAATATGTGTACACTGTTAGGTAGCTGAAAATCCAGTTAGGTGAATTCAGCCAATCTACTCACATAACTACATTTCTACTTATTAGGTCTTTGCAAACTAGGGACAAGGACTCTACTATTTGTGGTACAAGCATGAAGGAAATTGGATTAATGATTCAAGTCAGGATATGCATAGGGTTGGATAGCCCCACTGCCACATTGCACTAACACCATTCATGCATGTTATTTGCCATGGGGCTCATTGCATAGAAATGAAATGCTTGTTAACTGTGTTTGCATGCTTTAACTGTTAGCAAATGGCCCCTTAAGGCCAGATTCTTACTCAGCAGGCATAATGTCTACAATATTTGAAACTAGACCAAAAGACGTATTGTAGCCTAAGTTTCTTTTTTAAAACCCAGAACTTATGAATTACTTATTATTTATAACTTCATGTCAGTGAAAATTACCAAGGAAAAATGTTTCTCAGAAATCTGCTGAACAGAAATACAATGATATATTAAGCTATCCATTTTATATTTTTACCCATCCGTGTATATACACAAGGGAATTGGCAATGTCCTTTACAGAGAACAGTAATTCACAGATGCCATAATTATAATAATAAACATATTAATTTGCACTGAATAAAAACATTGTTTTAGTAACTTTGTAACAATAAAAAGTACAATCCATAGCATGTTGATGATTCTAAGAAATAATAAATTATATCATTTAAATCTTAAAATTCTCTGTACTCAGTGTCCTACTTTACACTTTAGGACATTTCTCAGTAATATGAAATAAGCATGTATAAATTTTAAAATATCATTGTTTCCAGTTCCTGCACATCTCTCTCAGACAGACTCCTTGTGCATCTCCTCATCACCTTGGTAGCCAGGGTAACCCCAGGACCTGGCAGGGAAATATCTGACCTAATGTCTCATCTCAGGAAAGACCCCACTCACAGACACCCTACAGCCATGACCTGAGAGAAGGGACTAGACAGGAAGACTGCAGTCATGTGTGACCCCCCCCCCCCCCCCCCCCCGTGGAACGTGGTAGCAGCTTCCATATACCTCACACCTGTGTCAGGTGCTAGAGTGGCCAACCTAAGTTCAACTGCTATTGCTGGCTGTGGCAGGTCATAAGTCATTCCCTGTCACTCTTTTTTTTTTTTATTTAGCTACTGGAGTCATGGGTTGAGTTTAGGGTGTGTCCTGGGATTCAGGGAGTGGCTTCAAGTTCTACTGGGGCTTCTTGTGATGCACGCCACATTTGATCCCTCTCTATTGGCTAACCCTCTGATTGGGCACTTGATGGTAAGAAGGAACTGCTCTGATTGTGGACAATGAGCGCCCTTTGGATGCATCTCTCCCCCCTCTCCCCATCCCCGTTCTACAAACTCCCTTTCCCAGGGATTGGCTAGTAGTATTTAAACCACAGCACTTGTCAGTCTTGAATATCAGGGCATCAACACATATTTTGGAGAATGGAAGCACAGACATTGGTATGCTTATATCAAAAAACACTATTTACAGTGGTGGAAATAAGTATTTGATCCCTTGCTGATTTTGTAAGTTTGCCCACTGACAAAGACATGAGCAGCCCATAATTGAAGGGTAGGTTATTGGTAACAGTGAGAGATAGCACATCACAAATTAAATCCGGAAAATCACATTGTGGAAAGTATATGAATTTATTTGCATTCTGCAGAGGGAAATAAGTATTTAATCCCTCTGGCAAACAAGACCTAATACTTGGTGGCAAAACCCTTGTTGGCAAGCACAGCGGTCAGACGTCTTCTGTAGTTGATGATGAGGTTTGCACACATGTCAGGAGGAATTTTGGTCCACTCCTCTTTGCAGATCATCTCTAAATCATTAAGAGTTCTGGGCTGTCGCTTGGCAACTCGCAGCTTCAGCTCCCTCCATAAGTTTTCAATGGGATTAAGGTCTGGTGACTGGCTAGGCCACTCCATGACCCTAATGTGCTTTTTCCTGAGCCACTCCTTTGTTGCCTTGGCTGTATGTTTTGGGTCATTGTCGTGCTGGAAGACCCAGCCACGACCCATTTTTAAGGCCCTGGCGGAGGGAAGGAGGTTGTCACTCAGAATTGTACGGTACATGGCCCCATCCATTCTCCCATTGATGCGGTGAAGTAGTCCTGTGCCCTTAGCAGAGAAACACCCCCAAAACATAACATTTCCACCTCCATGCTTGACAGTGGGGACGGTGTTCTTTGGGTCATAGGCAGCATTTCTCTTCCTCCAAACACGGCGAGTTGAGTTCATGCCAAAGAGCTCAATTTTTGTCTCATCTGACCACAGCACCTTCTCCCAATCACTCTCGGCATCATCCAGGTGTTCACTGGCAAACTTCAGACGGGCCGTCACATGTGCCTTCCGGAGCAGGGGGACTTTGCGGGCACTGCAGGATTGCAATCTGTTATGTCGTAATGTGTTACCAATGGTTTTCGTGGTGACAGTGGTCCCAGCTGCCTTGAGATCATTGACAAGTTCCCCCCTTGTAGTTGTAGGCTGATTTCTAACCTTCCTCATGATCAAGGATACCCCACGAGGTGAGATTTTGCGTGGAGCCCCAGATCTTTGTCGATTGACAGTCATTTTGTACTTCTTCCATTTTCTTACTATGGCACCAACAGTTGTCTCCTTCTCGCCCAGCGTCTTACTGATGGTTTTGTAGCCCATTCCAGCCTTGTGCAGGTGTATGATCTTGTCCCTGACATCCTTAGACAGCTCCTTGCTCTTGGCCATTTTGTAGAGGTTAGAGTCTGACTGATTCACTGAGTCTGTGGACAGGTGTCTTTCATACAGGTGACCATTGCCGACAGCTGTCTGTCATGCAGGTAACGAGTTGATTTGGAGCATCTACCTGGTCTGTAGGGGCCAGATCTCTTACTGGTTGGTGGGGGATCAAATACTTATTTCCCTCTGCAGAATGCAAATAAATTCATATACTTTCCACAATGTGATTTTCCGGATTTAATTTGTGATGTGCTATCTCTCACTGTTACCAATAACCTACCCTTCAATTATGGGCTGCTCATGTCTTTGTCAGTGGGCAAACTTACAAAATCAGCAAGGGATCAAATACTTATTTCCACCACTGTATAATAAAAAATAAAACTTTCACCTATTTACAACTATTTTGTCCATTGCCTTCTTTGTGGCTGCATCTGCTGCTGCAGCTACTCCTCACTCACGGAGCATCCTGAGCTCCTTCAGTATTTGCCCCTGAATATGCCATAGGGCTCCTGCTGTGCAATCTCTGTGCATGCCTGTGACTTTCAGCAGGAACTGGGCTAGAGGGACTGGCAGGTGTTTCAGAGGGAAGCTCTGCTGTTGTGACCTGCCTCGCTGCCTGGGGGAGGGGTTTCTTCCTCCACCCCTTCTTCCCCCTCCAGTGGGGACATGTTCTGCTGCTGGGTGTGGCTGTGTTGTGGGGTGAGGGGGAGCTCCCACTGCCCAGAGTACAACCACTTTCTCCTAGGCTCTCTCGGTGGTAGGCTGGTCCAGGGCTGGCTGGGCACTAGCTGGAGGGTGGCCAATGTGTTTAAAAGATTTGCAGATTAGGTCACTACATCCTACATGGCAAGCATAGTGGTGCAGCTGGCTATCAGCAGGAAGGAACAGGAACATCTTGAGGCTGTTGGTTGTTACCTGGGGGACATCTATGACCTGTGGCAACAGTAAAATGACAAAATAATAATCAATCCCAGAATCATATATATACTTTAAATTTAAAGCATTGCACATACTGTCTGGGAACTGAAGTTGCAGCAAATTTTAATACGTTATTAAGGTGAAGAAAAAATGAGAAACTTTCAGTATAGTCTGTTTCTTACAAAAGTACATAAGTATTGCCATACTGGGAAAAACCAAAGGTCCATCAAGCCCAGCATCCTGTTTCCAACAGTAGCCAATCCAGGTCATAAATACATAGCAAGATCCCAAAAAAGTGCAAAACATTCTATACTGCTTATCCCAGAAAGAGTGGATTTTCCCCAAGTCCATTTAATAATGGTCTATGGACTTTTTCTTTAGGAAGCCATCTAAACCTTTTTTAAACTCCGCTAAGCTAAATGCCTTTACCACATTTTCTGGCAACGAATTCCAGAGTTTAATTACACGTTGAGTGAAGAAAAATTTTCTCTGATTCGTTTTAAATTTACTACATTGTAGCTTCATTGCATGCCCCCTAGTCCTAGTATTTTTGGAAAGCGTAAACAGATGCTTCACATCTACCCGTTCCACTCCACTCATTATTTTATAGACCTCTATCATATCTCCCCTCAGCCACCTTTTCTCCAAGCTGAAGAGCCCTAGCCGCTTTAGCCTTTCCTCATAGGGAAATCGACCCATCCCCTTTATCATTTTCGTCCGCCTTCTCTGCACCTTTTCTAATTCCACTGTATCTTTTTTGAGATACGGCGACTAGAATTGAACACAATATTCAAGGTGCAGTCGCACCATGGTGTGATACAAAGGCATTATAACATCCTCATTTTTGTTTTCCATTCCTTTCCTAATAATACCTAACATTCTATTTGCTTTCTGAGCCGCAGCAGCACACCGAGCAGAAGGCTTCAACGCATCATCAATGACGACACCTAGATCCCTTTCTTAGTCTGTGACTCCTAACGTGCAACCTTGCATGATGTAGCTATAATTCGGGTTCCTCTTTCCCACATGCATCACTTTGCACTTGCTCACATTAAACATCATCTGCCATTTAGATGCCCAGTCTCCCAGTCTTGTAAGATCCTCTTATAATTTTTCACAATCCTCCCGTGATTTAACGACTTTGTGTCATCAGCAAATTTAATTACCTCATTAGTTACTCTCATCTCTAGGTCATTTATAAATATGTTAAAAAGCAGCAGTCCCAGAACAAACACCTGGGGAACCCCACTAACTACCCTTCTCCATTGAGAATAATGACCATTTAACCCTACTCTCTATTTTCTATCTTTTAACCAGTTTTTAATCTACAATAGAACACTACCTCTATCCCATGACTCTCCAATTTCCTCTGGAGTCCTTCATGAGGTACTTTGTCAAACGCCTTCTGAAAATCCAGATACACAATATCAACTGGCTCACCTTTATCCACATGTTTGTTCACCCCTTCAAAGAAATGCAGTAGATTGGTGAGGCAAGATTTCCCTTCACTAAATCCATGTTGACTTTATCTTATTAATCCATGCTTTTGAATATGCTCTGTAATTTTGTTCTTTATAATAGTCTCTACCATTTTGCCTGGCAGTCGACCCACAGCAATAGCGGGAATTTCATACTTATATTAAGATAAGTTTGCCGAGTTTTGCTTTGAAAATCTGTTGCCTTCATTGAACTGATTTATGTTAGCACTTATTTGAGGAGTTTATTTCAGCAGACTAAATTGCATCCACTTTAACGTTCTTCTGGGAAATAATTTAGTAAAAGTATTATTGCACTGAGGGCCCCATTTTCTAAATGTCGGTAAGCCCAACGAGGGCTTACTGCTCGCTAAACAGGAAGTACCGCCCGGCTACCGCAGCAGCCTGGCGGTACTTCCCACCCCTATCGTGCCCTCATATTGTAGTGCCATAGTGTACCCAGCAGTAATCGGGCAGCGCCGTGTGCTGTCCTGTTACCTCCGGGTTAGCGCGGGAGCCCTTATCACCAGCTCAATGGGTGGTGGTAAAGGCTTCTGCGGCAAGTGCTTTACTGCATGGCCATTTCCTGTAGGAAAGAGAGACTTCCCTTTTACCCGCTGTGGTAAAAGGGGGCCTCGGCACGTGTGAAAACATGCGCCAACACCAGCGCAAGACCCTTTTGCTGCAGCTTGTTAAAAGGGGTCCTCAGTTTGGTGTGTGTGTTTTTAAAAAAATCAATAATTTAAGTATGGTGTTGAAAAGCATTGGGAAGCATTATGATGTATAGAGCAAGTGAGTGAGCCGAAATTCAGGGTTTTCTCACTAAAAATTTAGTTCAGCTGTAAGAAACAGCCTATACTGAAAGTTTCTCATTTTTTCCTCACCTTAATAATGTATTACAATTTGCTGCCACTTCAGTTCCCAGACAGTACGTGCAGTGGTTTAAACTTAAAGTATATATACGATTCTGGGATTGATTATTATTTTGAATTTTGAGAGATTTATCCTTCCATTTGAGGTTAATTGTTTAAATGACCAATAAAATGACAGCAGGGAACCCTGGAGCCAATAGCTGTTTGATAGCTGTTTATCCCTTGAGAGAGTTGTCTCCCTAGGGGCACGCAAGATGGGTCCTGGCCTTGAAGGAGGGCCCTAGATGAGCAGGTGCTGGCTGGGAGGTAGTATGCCACTTTGCTGTTGCATGGATGGGGCCATTGTTTTAGCTCTTGTGTGTGTGTTTGTGTCCCCATGTCAATGTGGCCTACAGCTGGTTGGGAAATAGCAGGAGATTCTGTTTGATCCTCCCATCCTCTGGTCACCTCTGCTGGAACCCCTATGAGAAAGGCAGTTTAAATACTGCAAAGTGGTAAACCTAGATTTGGGGCATCAGTCTGTTATGTAATCATGCTAGCTGTCTTGGGGCCCTCACTAATGCCAGTGACTGCACATCAAGCCATGACTCATGGGCATGCTCTTGGGGGGAGTAGGGGAAGGTGTACACATAGGTAGTTGTTTCTCTAAAGAGGTGATTGTGTCCCACTATCATGAAAAAGGTTTCAAGGGCCCCCAGCTTTGGCCTTTAGGATGTTTCACAGGGTAGGATACCTAATTTTAGACCTCACAGTGGTATGTACAGTAACTGTGGGCTCTGGGCCATCCATTTGGGTGGCAACCTGTTCTCTCACGGCCCTCTGTGGTCAGTGCACTGTCCTCCTTGAACACTCCCTCTCGGATACTTGTGTGGCGTAGGAGTTAGAGCTGTGGACTCTCAATGCAGCAGATGTGGGTTGGATTGCTCCTGTGGGTCTTTCTGGTTACTGTTTTATTTAATTTGCCATGGCTGGTGCAATATGCTAGGTAGGTGTATGTGACATGCTGGCCACTTTTCTATTGCTCACAAGAGGGTGCTGTTCAATATCCCTTCACCTCACCCCCATTTCTTTCCATGTGAACTCATAGTTTTGAAGTTGGCTACAACACATTCTAGTAGATTTGGGAGTGGCTGGCACACTGTAATAAGGGTAGTTGTATACTCAGGCCTTGATCCAGGGCAGAGCTGTTATTGAGGTACAATGTCAGTGGTACTTACATCAGACCTTGAGGTGCTCCTTCATGCAATGGATAGGGCCTGGGTCTTCCCACTGTATCTCTCTGTACCAGCACCTGAGTTCCTCAAGGTCACGGTGTATGTAAAATCATCTGCAAAAAACATGTTGGTGGAGACAAAGTTCAGGTGATGGGCCTTTTTGGCTTCACATACATACTTTATGACATGTTATAGAATGCTCCTCACATAGCCTGTGAGAGATGGCAACAGACAGATTGGGTGGGGGGGGGGGGGGGTAACAGGGTAGGTATGCTGTACACAGGCACAGGTTCTCTGTCAGCTGAGGTGGCCATGAGGACTGAGGATGGCATGGTGGCATTTCAGTGGATCAAGTGCACTGTTACTTGGAGTTTGGGATGGGCAGTGGGATAAAGCAGATGTGCCTTTGGGTGGCAGCATGTACTTTTGTGAGGTCCTGCCAACATTCCCATCAGTATGTTGGCATGGGACAGCATGCTGGGGGGGGGGGGGGGGGGGGGGAGGTTAGGGAGTCCAGATATCTGCAGCACCTCATTTTAGCATTTATTAGTTAGTGAAGGGGGCCCCATAATGACTTGTCATTGGATATTCTGATTTTTTCAATGTTTTGTTATTCTTTATTATAAAAAATCCATAAAATGTATTGCAACAACAAAAAGAAGAGCTGACTGAATCTCACCCTGCCTATGTGGTGCTGTGATCCTGAGGGGCACTGCTTCATACTCACCTTTCCAGGCTGCTCCTGATAGATCTCCATGCCCTTATGGAGACATTGTGGGGTGGCAGGTGGTGGTGGCGCTTAATTATCTCTCTCCTTTGCCTGAGGAAAAACAGTTGAACCAGGAGATTTGTCTCCTGCAAGGGCTCCCTGCGCAGTGACATTGCTATCCACAAAGAGGAACGGTCCTCCATGTGCAGAGGTTTATATACGCACATTTTGCATGAAGAGGGAATGTCCTGCTGTTGCGCAGGATGTTTTCTCGATACATTGATCACTACCACAGTTGCATGTTTTGAATAAAGTATTTCTGATTGATGGCGATTTTTGTCTGAAAAAAATCTATGACTTTTGCAGTACCTCTTTTTTTTTTTAAACGTTGAGTAGTTTTGAATATTGGAAAACATTTATTTACCTCTTCCATTATGGACTTAGGGGTCCTTTTATAAAGATGTGCTAAAACGTGGCCTGCAAATAGGCATGAGGCTCCACAGAATACCCACAACCAAATCCAAGGGTCAGGAGTCGAGTTACTGAAGACCAAAAAATTTGTATCTGCCTATATGTCCACCAAACATGGTAAAATATCACACAGTCCTGCAAACAGTACCAACAAACATCAGTAGCATATACTGGATACATGGCTTTCAATTTAACCAGAGTATAGTACCAGCAGGAAACAACCTTGTATGCTTTTTTCTTTATCAAAACACAGATGGAAGACTTCTGTAGTTCCAGAAAAACCCGCTCCCATTCCCCCTTGGTAAGTTCCTCCCCCCAAAAAAAAATCCTGCTTCCAGTGCAACATACAAGTATGCTTAGTTAACCCAGAACCACATAAAAAAGTATGTAGAATAAAAATGGGTCCCTTTAACTTACCCAAGGACACCCACAAATTTTCAAAAGATTCCTTGTCCTCCGGATCTTGTCCTCTGGATCTTCACAAAACCACCCCTGAGATGCTATAAACTTTTTAACTTGTAGACATGAGAACAAATCAGAGGATTGGAGAGCACAGGTCTCCTGTAAATAAGCAAAAGCAAAAATCTCCCCCATATCAAGAAGCTAACAAAAACATGTTAACTCTTGAGATTCCCATTTTATAAAAGATTAGCCCACTCGGCTGGTATCAAAAGAAGGCTCATGCTGTATGGAAGCCAAGATTGTGGGTATTCTGTGGAGCCCCATGCCTATTTGCAGGCCACGTTTTAGCACATCTTTATAAAAGGACCCCTAAGTCCATAATGGAAGAGGTAAATACATGTTTTCCAATATTCAAAACTACTTAGTAAAAGGAGCCCTGAATTTACAAATATAACAACAATATAACAAATCAGTACTGAAACACTGAGGCTGAACTATTGACATAGTTTTGAACTATTGCTCATGTTTATAATGCTAAGATGCCATTGCGTTTAAGAACAAAGGAATTTTGTGACTGTAGAGAGAACATCGGAGAAATAATTCATGCATTCACATATAGATTACAGGAGAAAGTTTCTGTACTACCTCATCAGGGTCTTAATTGAATCAGAAAACCAGAAGAAACATTGAAGGAGCTGTTCAAGCTTGGACTAAAAGATGAAACCCTCAGAAGAGAAATGGATTGAAGTCTAGAAGAAAATCCAAGAATGACTTTTTAATGAGTTAATCCAAGCAGTCATCAAATGGGCCAAGGCGCAAGGGATGCCAACTTGTGAAGAAGAAATTATTAGACTGTTGCAAAAACATCAAAATATTCCAGAAGGAAGCTGGAGGAGATACTCTAGCACAAATTTCATATAAATTAGAAATATTAGAAAGATAAATTGTTGGATAGAGACAGAAGATGAGTCATTAACTAGGAGAATTTTCCACCAAGGACAGATAGAAATAAATGATGTGTGAATAGAAGACTACCTCTAAGAAATGAATTTAGGGCCTTTTACAAAGGCGCGGGAGAGCTAATGGCTGGGTAGTACGTGCCCAATCGGCACTACCACCAGGGTAGCGTGCCCTCTAGGGATATAGAAAGTATCTACATATAATATGTACATCCCTGCATATGTCTAGTAGCACCATAGAAATGATTAGTAGTAGTAGTAGTAGTGTATAGTTTAAAGTTTATTCACACTTTCTATACCGCCCAAGCTGACCTGGGAGGTGTAAAAAAACTAAAATTTACAAAGTAAACAACTTCAGGAAAAGAACTACAATCTATTGACAGGAAAGGTAGTATCACACAGATACCAGTAGGAACTTAATAAAATTAAGCAACAGGTCGTGATATGGTATAGGGAAGGATATAAAACAGGGAGAGGGTGAGGGAACGAGGAAGGAAAAACTTGCCAGTGCTGATGATAGTAATTCCGATTTTGGCACGTGCCAAATCCAGTGGTAGAAAATAATTTTCTATTTTCTACCATGGGGGTGTTCCCAGCAGTGACCGGAAATAAAGATAAGTGGGTTATTGAGTATCACATAATCTATTGAACTGTCTATGAAGGTGGAGTACACATATATACATTGTACCCACGAGTAATTTTGTTAATTAAATAACGCAAAGCAGGATTTTTTGGCCAAGGATGAAAGTAGGGTCTTGATACCCGGCGTAGCTTCTGCAGATCAATTGAAGACCTGGAAGCTCTTTGAGGCCTTTTTTTCCTGCTAATTTGAAGACAGCCTCCGTTGGAGGAAGTTCCTGTCATTTATCAGCAGCAGGTCCTTTTTTTGTGTTGTATTTTTTATTGTCTGATCTGCATTCGAACCGACATTAGTATTTAGCGAGCGATAAACCTGTATTGTGCATACTGCCACTTAGTAAAAGACCCCCTTAAGGAAAAAGCAATAGGACAATGTCCAGTTCTTCTTTTGCTTAACAGAGGAATAGAAACTCACTGCATCACGAATACTGCCTCTGCTGAATCTTTCTATAAAAGATGTGAATAACCAACAAAACTAAAAGATATCAGTTGGGTCAAAATTACGGTGGTTATCAGTACTGATTTACTAGTATGGGATATACTGAAGCAGATGTGCAGTACTTGGGATAAATGGTGCCTGATCGTTGCATATTAATTGTGAAAAATTACTAATATGTCAAACATGCCACAGAAGATCAAAGTACAGGAATTGTGAAAATGAATGTGTTATACTATTTAGAATGATTGTTTAAAGATCTGTCCAGTTTAACAGCAAATTCAAGTAAACATGGTGTAACCAAGATATTAACAAATATTCAGCAAAAAAATAATAATAAAAATAAAATTTTAAAAAATGTATATATATATATATAATGATCATGATTCATCTCATTGAATGAGTTTTATAAAATCCTTAGGCAACAAAAAACATATTTTTCTCCACTCTCCCGCCCGTTTAAATCACTTTGAATGTTGGCCAGTGTATCTCTCCATAAACCACCTTTAAAGAAAGACAGAACATCAGCTACCAGTATTCAGTGGTGATAATATAAATAGTCTCAAAATGGTCAACATAAATATTGAGGTGTGAAGAAAGGCTGAGAGCAGTGTGGACCCAATGGTGATCAGAAAGTGCTGACCTTATCAGAGGACAGAGGCCTTCCGTTGTGGGCAGTTATGACATCAGTGGCTCTGCCCCTCACCCCAGAATATCAAGTGCACCAAAGTTTGATGAGAGAAGCTGAGTGCAGTATGGGCCTAGCAGTGATCAGGAAGTGCTGACCTTATTGAAGGTCAGAGGCCTTCCATTGTGGGCAGTGGTGACATCAGTGGGTCCACCCCTCACACCAGAATATCAAGTAAAGCCACTGGGGCATGCCCGGAAGGGTGTGACCAAAGGGGCACCCCCTTTGAAGTTTTTTGAAGGACTTTGAAGTATAATAACTAAGCTTAGGGATTTTGAGTTGGTTTTGGACATTATGAGTATGGAGAGAGGCACATTAAAGAAATCTGTGGCTTCGACGACTGTCGCAAGAGGACCTATGGCAAACATCTGGTTGGGCCTGCTTCAACAGTGAATACTTCACTAGTTCTCTCTGATGAAGTGTCATTGAGTCCCAATCTAAGAATTCCTCTTCAACCGCCTGCAAATGTTAATTTTCAGTTGGAGCCCATAGGGTTGCAGGAAATTATCACAACTGTCAGGAATGGTGAGCCCTTGGACCAAAGCTGGAGCTTTGGCAGACAAATCACCTGGGCTGGCACAGGCAGGAATCAGAACAGACTGGACTAGGATAAACTAACAGACTCAACAAGGCAGGACAGAGGTCCTTTAGATTGTAAGCTCTTCTGAGCAGGGACTGTCCTTATTTGTTAATTTGTACAGCGCTGCATAACCCTAGTAGCGCTCTAGAAATGTTAAGTAGTAGTAGTAGTAGTAGTATCTAAACACAATGGACAATGCCAGAACCGGATCCAGACGAGGCAAGGAAAAGAAGGCAAAGGGGCCAGAACTGGAACCCAGACAGGACAAGGCAACAGACGGAAGTAGATTAAAACTGGGTCCAGAAAAGGGCAAGACAAGGACCAGGCAAGAACTGGATCCGGACAGGACTAGACTGAAAGAGACAAAACAAAGCACAACTAGACAGGCAAGACAGGGCAGGAACTAGACAACAGAATAACAGACGCAATACAATACATAAGGCAGGAACAGGATTCAGGCTTGGCTAGAACAGGATTCAGGATTCTCAAACAGGCTTGGCTGAAACAGGATTCAGGATTCTCAAACAGGCTTAGCTGAAACCGGATTCTGGAACGGGCTTGGCTTGGCTGGAACAGGATACTGAAAGGGACTTGGCTTGGCTTGGATACTGATAGGGGCAGGGCTTGGCTGGAACAGGATACTGAAAGAGACTTGGCTTGGCTAGAACAGGTTACTGAAAGGGACTTGGCTTAGCAGGGAACTGGGACAGAACTAGCTCAAATACAGAGCAGGAGCAGAACCTGGCTCAAACACACACAGGAACAGAACTCAAGAGCCAGGAAGCAAACATGGCAGGCAAAGGATTAATGTCACCACCCTCCTGCGCTCCATTGTATCTGTGAGGGTTTACCCAACACCTGTTGTTAGTAGTCGTGGTTAATGTTGGGTACCTCACAGAACTCAGGGGATGGTGCAGGAATACTAACCTTGTCCCACCCTTTCAAAAAGATGTGGGAGGAAAAATAAACTAAATTGGATACTTAACCAAATTAACTAGAACCACCACACTATTAAAATTTTAAACATTAAGACAGACTTTAATTTTAGAAATTACTATAACAAATATTATAACAATTAAAGTAAAACATAGTTTTAAGACAATGTGCAGATTAACTCTTTTGCTGTGATATTTTACTTATTTTTGTACCTCTTTTCTCTTTTAGGTTCACTTTCGTCAAGACCTACCCCAAAATCAGATAAGTATAAAATAACCTTAGCAAACCCAAATATTCTCTGTATTTTCTCTCTCCGTATTTCCCTGAATTTGATTCTTTGGTGTTTTCTTTTCTCTTTTCAGGTTTCCGTAAGCAGCCCACCCCTCTCACCAAGGAAATAAGGTAAGTATTGTTTTTTTTTTTTCTCCCTATTAGTCTTTCTCTCTTTACTTCTAATCACTTTTTGTGTCCCAGAATGTCACTTAGGTGTCGTTGGTTCACTCTCCGTTCTTGTCGCTGTCTTTCTTGCGTGGGGGCCCGTTGTCAACAGATGCTTTGTTTCTGTGAAGTCTTCCTTCTAAACCTTTCCTTAACAAAACGAAATGGGGGCAAAACCCTCTCTTCCTGGGTTGAACTGAAACCAGTTTAGCTAAGGAGTGGTATATGAAAAACTGTGGCCAACTATTCTTCAAAAATAAAATTAAACAAATGTTCCCTATCTTCCAGGCCTATACTCTAGTTTTTTTTTTCTTCCCTTAACTTATTTTGAGAGAGATTGACCGTCCCTTTCACACAATTACTCTTTCACATTTCTTAATCACTCTTATTCAAACTCCCATTTTTCAATTTTCCTTAAACTATGACTCTACTTTCCTTGAATTATTCCTTAAATTTATCCCCAAACCCTTACCCAAATACACCTTAAGCTACTATTACCCCAATAACCCTTTATTAACTAATTCCACTTAACTCCTACCTTATACCCCAGTTCATACAAACCTAACAAAATTTAAAACTTATTCTATAAATCACCCTTCCTTTCCCCTCCTTTCATTCATCCACCACCAATCACCTCAACTTTTCCTCAAAATCTCAGCTTATACTCTTAAAACACTTCCCACTCTGCCAGCACCTCCTCAGCACCTCCACTCTCACCGACCATCAATCTCACTCTGCCCAACTGCCCACTCCCCGGTTGCCTTGGTAACCAGCCTTGGCTTGCCTTCCAAACCAGCCTTGGCTTGCGTTCCAAGACCCTTTCAGCCAATCCCTGACTATTACCAACATTCTAATTTCCACTGCTGACCAGCGGAATGCTGGCCAGCAGTGCAAAATCCCCATTTTAACCCCATAGAAACTAATGGAAAAATAATAAAATTAAATAAAAACCCTATAAAACTATATCCGAATCACCCCAAAATTTCCATACCAATTAAACTTCCCATTCCCTATTAAATCCTGCTTTTAAAATTTAAAAATACCAATTTTTACAGTCCGCCCGCAATTATCCCTCCTAAACCCACCTCAAAAATCCCAAAATAATTTGAAACTCACTCTAAAAATTCAATACCCCTCCCCTCTATCTGCTATGTCGAATTTAAAATTTTACAATGTAATTAACCCCTTAAAACCCACACTACTCCAGAACACCCCCGAAAAATATTAACATTTAAAATGTAACCCCCCACAAAAATAAACAAAAATACCCCGATCCCAAATATGAAAAATAATTCCAATCCGTCAACCCCCTGATTTTTTAAAAATAAAAAACGCTATTTTCACAATTTAAAAATCAACCAATTAAAATTCCGGGCCAAACGACCCCTTACCCTGTTCCTGATTTTCTCCACACCTGATCCCAACCAACGGATCTGGTCCCGCTGGTCCTGAGCCGAAAACGGAGCCATTTAAAAAATTTGCTCCGAAAATGGCCGTTTCCCTGGAGCTCCGGCTCAAAAATCGAGGCCCAGGCTTGTAGGCCTCGCCGGAGCTCCCGCCCAAAAACTGTTCATGCGCGTGCGCGCACCCCCGACACACCCCTCAGCAGCCGGGGACGTACCCAACCATCCCCGGCCTGCAGGAAACTCCCGCGCCGTCTCTCTTCACTCCCGGGGACTCGCCCAATCGTCCCCGGGAGCCAAAAACACGGCGGCTGTAGCGCTCGCCGCGCGACTCTCCCGAAGGCCAGAATGACCCGGCCCGAAACAAAAAGAAACCCCGACGCGTCCCCGGACCCAGCAAAATTTCAGCGTCCCTCCCGCCGCTCTCCTGACTCCCTGATGGCCTTTTCGGCCCAAAATTCATTGGGAGCATTCCGCTCTTCTCCCGCAAACCCTGACCGGCACCAAAAATGCCTCCCCCCGCGACACTCCTTCCCGGAGCACCCTCAGCATCCAGGCCCACCACTGCCAGCTGCTCCTGGCCCGGAAACATTCCCGGACCTTCCCAGCCTACCCCCAGTGGCCCCCCAAGACCCAGGTAAGTATTTATTTATTATTTTTCCTTACCCTGGTTACATTAAGCAGACTAAGGGAAGACAAACAAACAAGCAATGTGCTTACCAGCACCCACAGCTGGATAGCAGTGAAGTAATCAGGTATGATGCTGGCTTCTACGGACTCAGAATAAACAGACAAGAACCACAAACACACAGGAAACAGAACAGGGAATACAGAAACAGAGCTTGGCTAAACACAGAGGTTGGCTTAAACACAGAGTTTAACTATAGCAAGAGTCAAAAGCAGGGCTAGACTATAAGCAGGAGCCAAGGGTAGAATCAAACAGGTACAGACACCAAGGGCAGAGTGTGGCTCTACAGCCAGGCTTTCAGGAAACAAGATTCAAAAGCAAATTCACAGAAACAAAGGAAAGCATTGAAACACAAGACTCGGAGAAACACAACACAGACCTTCAGGAGTAAAACACTCAGGAACAAAGCCAAGCATGGATATAATCTAAACAGGTAACACAAGATTAAGAGACCTCTTGCAAAGGCAACGTAGGAAAGCTCCCTGGGTCGTTATAAAGGATTAGGCTGATGATGTCACAAGTAGGAAATGAAGCAGAAGCAGGGACACCAAAGCAAGGCTTGGTTAACAGGAAGAACAACAATAGGAAAAAAGGCAGACTGGAGAGGTCACAGAGCTAGATACAGAGAAACAGTACGTCTGAACATAAGGGCACAGCCACAACCATGACAGAAATCTTGCAAATACCCTCAGTGGAGCATTTGAGTGAAAGTAGACCTCCCAAGCTGCAACTTGTCAGTTTTGACACAGATTTAGAATTACCTCTGCAAACGGTTACTCAAAGTGATATTTCTTTAAAAGACATTTGGCAGGTAGTTACTAGAACAGAGAGCTTACTGAAAGGGAAAGTTGCACAATTGTGCTCATTTACCTCAGATGTTGTTTCTAATTTTTCTGATATGCAGAGTGAAATCAGAAAAGTTAAATTCTGTTTCTGGTAAGTTGCAGACTCAGGTATATTCTTTACAGGCTGTTAGTACCTTAGCTGTGAAGGATAGCCTGCAGATGCATCATAAATTGGAATTGCTGGAAAATTGTTTACATGCTAATAATTTAAGGTTTCTAAACCTTCCTGGCTGGACAGATTCAGCTTCAGTAGCTGGAGAACAAGGCCAGTGCTGGGCAGACTTCTATAGTCTGTGACCTCATCATGGCTGGACAGATTTGGATGGGCTGGAGTGAGGCTTCGATGACAACTTCAAAAGTTGGAGAACAAGGTCACTGCCAGGCACACTTCTATGGTCAGTGCCATGAAAATGGCAAGGACAAATCAAGGTCAAGTATACATATGTAGTATCACATCATACCTTATGCTATGAGTTTATCTTGTTGGGCAGACTGGATGGACCGTGAGGTCTTTATCTGCCGTCATTTACTGTGTTACTACTAGTAAAAAAAAAAGCCCATTTCGGACTGAAATGAAACGGGCGCTAGCAAGATAGTTACCTTCTGCCTTTAATGTTTGTAAGGGAAGTGTTAGGAGGAATGTGTTATGATGGTAAGGAGATGTAATACTTGTTTAATTTGTAAATGATGTGTTCCCATGTTGTAACACCAAGGGCGGTCATTGTGACAGACTGTTTGTGTGTGTGAGAGTGTGTGTAAGACAGAGAGACAGACTGTGTGAGTCCGAGAGTGAGTGTGTGAGACAGAGGGATTCAAAGAGTGTGTGTGTGTGATACAGACTGTATGTTTGTGTGACAGAGAGATACAGACAGTGTGTGTGTGGAACTGATTTCTTTGACCCCCTCCTTCCTTTGCTGTAATTCCGTCTGTTGTGACAGTGTGTGTGCCGGACCACAGGGGCGGTCATAGAGACAGTGTGGAACTGAGTTCTATGACCCCCTCCTTCCCTTGCTCACCTTCCGTCTGATGTGAGAGAGTGTGTGTGCAGGACCACAGGGGCAGTAATTGTGACAATGTTTGTGTGAGTGAGAGTGTGTGTAAGAGAGTAAGACAGACTGTGTGAGTCCGAGAGTGAGTGTGTGTGATAGTGAGACAGAGGGATTGAAAGTGTGTGTGTGTGTGATAGAGACTGTGTGTTTGTGTGTCTGAGAGATACAGAGAGTGTGTGTGGTGAACTGAGTTCTATGACCCCCCTACTTCCCTTGCTCTCCTTCCTTCTGATGTGAGTGTGTGTGCAGGACCACAGGGGCAGTCATTGTGACAGTGTTTGTGTGAGTGAGAGTGTGTGTAAGAGAGAAAGACAGACTGTGTGAGTCCGAGAGTGAGTGTGTGTGATAGTGAGACAGAGGGATTGAAAGTGTGTGTGTGTGTGTGTGATAGAGACTGTGTGCTTGTGTGTCTGAGAGATACAGAGAGTGTGTGTGGTGAAGTGATTTCCATGACCCCCTCCTTCCCTTGCTCTCCTTGTGTTGCAGGCCCCACCCCCTCCGTCCCTCCCTCTTCAGTCCTACTTGAAGACAGAGATTATTGTATATAGGGATGTTGCCCTGTCTACCTTTGTTTCGTGTTTGTTTGCATTGGCCAGCACAGTGTTAACTGTGGAGGGAGGGTGTGCATAGCTTTCGTTCATTTATTTATTTTCACGAACGCCAGCTGATTTGAAAATGAGGAGGGAGTCTGTTCAGCACTTCACTGACAGCGCCGGTTTTTCTCTTTTCTTCTCATGGGAAGGGCAGCTGAGCGTTTTCTTTGCAGGTAGGCTTTTCACCACTTCACTGCCGGAACCCGTGTTCCGGGGGGTGGGGGGGTGGGGGGGGGGGGGTTCAGCGCTTCACCCACTGCTTCTTTTTTCCGTTTTTTTTTCTTCTCGTCTGTGGGAAGGCGAGCTGATCAGTTTCCCGTTTTCTTTGAGTCTGTGTGGAGGGCGGAGCGATGACAAAGATACGAACAGAGGACTCCGATGACGGGAGGGCTCTGAAGGCAGGGCTTTGAGAGTGATTGGTCCGATTCCTGTGGAGGGCGGAGCTATTACGAAGGCGACGAACACTTCAGGGCTTCAGGCTTCACTGCAACGCTGGCGGCTTCAGAACGTTGGATGTGCTTTTTATTGTATAGGATGACACCTTTACTTTTATCTGAAATATTACTTAGGAAGTATTTCAAGAAAATTTTGTGTTCATAAACTGCTGATTCAATTTCTATTGTTAATTCTATCTATTTGCTAAAGGTTAGAATGAGTCTCCTGGGAGGAGCGGCTGATTTAGGGTCTGAACTTGTAGCGGGTGAACTGACTGCCTTCCTAGAAGACTCTCAGGATATTATTACTATTGGAAAAAGAGAAGTTTTTAATTATGAAAATTTATTTTAGGTATAAGAAAGAAATTATTTGTGGCAGCTGACACATATTTTCCCAGATGTGACAAGGGTTACTCAAGAGCATAGGAAGCAATTCCTAGTTCTGAAATCTAAGGTTGCGGCCTTAGGGGCTACATTTTTACTTTTTTTTTTTTTTTTTTGCATTTTCCTTGCAGATGTGTGATTCATCTGCAGGGAAAGCAATATATTTTCTATGACTCGTTATACTTGGAAAAATATGTTTTGGAACCACAGAAGATAAAGAACTAGGATGAATTAGTGTTTAAGGCCCAAGATGTGTAAGGGGAATTGATCCCAATTATTTGCTTTTTGGGAGTTTCATTTCCTTGTTGTTTTATCTCTCATATTTCTCTCCTAGATGTGGACTTTAGGAAACATCATGTAAATTTATTTTTCCCCATGGAGTGTGTTTGTTTCCTTTCTGTTCCTATATCTATCTATCTATCTATAGATATATAGATATTTTTGTATATAAAAATAAATATTGAGGTGTGATGCTTCATGAGCATTTCCATTTTTTAATCTCCTTCTGTAATGCCAAGTAGAAAGCTATCATCTCTTGGTACTGCAGGGAGAAAGAGGAAAATACTATCTCGACACCACTGGCAGGCAGAATCAGTAAAATGCTACTACTACTACTATTTAGCATTTCTATAGCGCTACAAGGCGTGACCACTGGGGGACTACGGGGAGGTCATCCCTCATGGTCATCTGGTCTGTTGGGGCACCTTTTTGAGGCTTGGTCATGAAAATAAAAGGACCAAGTAAACCCGGTGAAATACTGTTTTACGCTGCTTTTTTTTCCATTATCTGCGAAAGCCGGCCATCTGGTAGCCACGCCCATGCCCGCCCATGTCCCGCCTTCGCTACGCCACCAACACGCCCCCTTGAACTTTCGCTGGCGCGGTGACGGGAAAGCGGCGATGGTGTCAAAAAAGCCGCTTTCGATTATACGGATTTGGCCGCTTTTGAGAGATCGCCGGCCATCTCCTGA
Organism: Microcaecilia unicolor; assembly: GCF_901765095.1. Classification (NCBI taxonomy): domain Eukaryota; kingdom Metazoa; phylum Chordata; class Amphibia; order Gymnophiona; family Siphonopidae; genus Microcaecilia; species Microcaecilia unicolor. The sequence continues at coordinate 191,231,339 of NC_044031.1, read as the reverse complement.
TTTATGTCGGGAAATGGCCGGTGATCACTTTCGAAATTAAGCCTGATAGGCACCTATGTGTCTTTATAAAATAGGTTAAAAATAGGTGCCTTCCTGCTAGCTGCTTTATGAGAACAATTCCATAAAGGCACCAAGAAGGGGCCAATTTAAAGCCTATTCTATAAAGGGAGGCAGGCCCCTACCTTCCTTTATACGCGTGTATAATTTTGGCATAGCTGCAGAAAACAGCATATAGCTGCTGTAAATGCTCATACCTAGATTGCTAAAAACACATATGTAAATTACAGTACTCTATAATTTACACACATAATTGTGCCCTGCCCACAATCCACTCAGACTCCACCCATGTGCATGTCCATCTTCATGCTATGTGTACATCTTTTTATAAATAGCACATAGCCAGTATATTGGCATTTGTGTATGTATGTGCATACACATACATGTATATGCTGAGCTTCTGGTCATTCACAGGCAATCAGTATGCAAAGGTTTTGCACCCTCTTTATAGAATTACCCTGAGGGTAAAATTATTCCTTTTGTTCAACAACATGTGTAATTTCAGCCACACAATTTAGAAGCATTTGCGGGGGTATGGTTAAATCAAGGAGGGAAAGAATGGATGTAGTTTTGGTTCTGCAAAACTATGCATTTTATTTTATTTTTTTGGCGTGGGGGGAACGTTTCTGGCAGAAAATGTAGGTAGTGATAGACAATTTCTTTACTGCCCCCTAAATTAACTAATCTAGGAACAGAAAAGTGAACAGTTATGAAAGAAATATTAGATTCCAAATGATGTGACTAGCTAAGAAATCTGTCTTCAATCATTTTTAATCCTAAAGTATGACTAAAAGTCTTGTTATATGACACACTGCATATAAATTTATGGGTGGCATCGTTAACAAGGCTCCCGATAAGTGTTGCAATTTGATGGTAAGCTTCAAATGTCTATTTATTCATCACTCTCTGCACTTACATCACATTTTGTACCTGTTGACATTTTATACTTCCAAAAACAATAGTAATGCATTTAAATTTGAATTTTTATAATGGTAATTAGACAGATGTGTGTTGGCAATGAGATACGGCACATCTGAGAAGAATATGGTGTTCATCTAGACCTCATGTCTCTATCCTCTGGGAAATGTATAATTTCTCATTAGTTATTGTTTCATCAACTTGCACCATTACATTTGTGCAGCAAGAATATTAGCGATACCATATCTTATGATAAATCAGAACCACTGAAAACACAACATAACCCTATGCTTACATTTAAGTGCCTAAGGGCATCTTTTACTAAGACGCGCTCATGTTTTTAGCGCACGCTAAAATTGTGGATGCACAAAATGTTAGACACGCCCATAGGAATACATTGGCATCTAACGTTTAGCACGCCCACAATTTTAGCACGTGCCAAGAACGTGAGCGCGTCTTAGTAAAAGACCCTCTAAATGTGCTTATGTGAGACCCCTTATTTTTGCTTTACAGAACACTAGCATAATTCCAGACAGATGCAGAAATGTTATCAGAAATTAGGGAGGCTAACTAACTGGGGAACACAATAATAATGAGTGATTTTAATTACCCTGATATTGACTGGGTAAATGTAGCATCAGGGCATGCTAAGAAGGTAAAATTCCTATATGAAATCAAGGACTGCTTTATGGAGCAGCTGGTTCAGGAACCAACAAGAAGGGAAGAATTCTAGGCCTAGTCCTCAGTGGAGTGCATGATCTGGTGCAGGAGGTAATGGTGCTGGGGCCACTAACAGGCTTATTTTCGAAAGAGATCGCCGGCGATCTTCCGACACAAATCGGGAGATGGCCAGCCATCTCCTAAAACCGGCCAAATCGGTATAATCGAAAGCCGATTTTTGGACACACTCGCCGGCATTCCGTCGCGGAGGCAGCCAAACTTCAAGGGGGCGTGTCGGCAGGGTAGTGAAGGCGGGACGTGGGCGTGCTTACGAGATGGCTGGCTTCAGCTGATAATGGAAAAAAGAAAACCGGCGATGACGAGCATTTGGCCGGTTTTACTTGGTCTATTTATTTTCACGACCAAGTCTCAAAAAGGTGCCCAAACTGACTAGATGACCACCGGAAGGAATCGAGGATGACCTCCCCATACTCCCCCAGTGGTCACCAACCCCCTCTCACCCACTTTAAAAACAAACTTTAAAACATTTTTTTGCCACCCTCTATGCCAGCCAGCTCCATGACAGCAGTATGCAGGTCCCTGGAGCAGATTTAAAGCCAGGTGCACTAAACTGCACGGAAGAGTCCTTCCCTTACCGATCCCTTAGCAAATCGGTAAGGGAAGGGCATGCATGAAGGAAATCGCATGCAAATGAGCTGCTCATTTGCACGCAAATTTCCTTCCCTAGGAGGGGAAGCCAGTCGGCCAGCTCGTAAAAAAAAAAAAAGGATCTTGCTGATCAGTTATGTTATGACTTACTTGTTCTGGAGTGCTGTATTTTGTGATACTGTTTTGAGAAATGTTCAATAAAGACTTCATACAAATTAAAAAATCCCTGCCGTGCATTTTCGCTTGATGGCTGTCCCTGACGTGCACTTCCCTTAATGGCCGTCTTTCTCCCCGAACGGGAAAAACAAAACTGTTTTTGCTCATAGCTTTTTTAGTAGTAACAGTGGGATTTGAACCAGCCACTTCTGTATTACAAGACCAGTGATGTAATGACTTGGCCACCACTCCACTTACTTAGATGTCCCTCTCTTTTGATTATGCCCCACCAGGTCTCTCTCAGCCACTCACAGACAGCTAAACGCACTGTGATTCACTGAAAGAGACCTGAAGGAGTATAATCAAAAGGGATTGACATCCAACTAAGTGGAGCTGTGGCCAAGTCATTACATCACTGGTCTTGTTAATGCAGAGGTGGCTGGTTCAAATCCCACTGTTACTACTAAAAAAGCTATGGGCAAAAACAGTTTTGATTTTCTCGTTCGGGGAGAAAGACGGCCATCAAGAGAACGGCGGCCATTAAGAGAAGTGCACGTCAGGGACGGCCATCAAGGGAAAATGCACGGCAGGGACTTTTTAATTTGTATGAAGTCTTTATTGAACATTTCTCAAAACAGTATCACAAAATACAGCACTCCAGAACAAGTCATAACATAACTGATCAGCAAGATCTAAATATCCAGAAGTACCAGTGTACTACGAATGCTGGCCCCTCCCACGGCCAAATGCCTTGGATTTGGCCGGGTTTGAGATGGCCGGTTCCAGTTTCCATTATCGCTGAAAAACAAAGTCAGCCATCTCAAACCCGGCGATCTACGGCATTTGGCCGGCCCCAACCGTATTATCGAAACAAAAGATGGCCGACTATTTTTTTCGATAATACGGTTCCGGACAGCTCTTTGCAGCGCCGCCAAAATAGATGGCCGGCCATCTATTGGCCAGCGCTGTTCGATTATGCCCCTCTAAATCAGGGGCGTATCTGAGGTTCAGCGGTAGGGGGGCAGGGGCTAGAGTGAGGGGGCACATTATAGCCCCCCTCCAGCCGCTGCCGACGCCCCCCCCCCACCGCCATCAACCCCCCCCCCCCCCGCTGTCACCTACCCCCGCCGAGGTCCACTTCCTCCTGCCTGCAGGTGCCTTTTACTTCAGCTGGCGGGGGACCCAACCCCCGCCAGCCCAGCCGAGGTCTTGTTTAAGTTTTCTTCCTCGTGCTGTGCTGTTAAAAGCTGCATCCCTTCCCTTCCAGTTTTGGATGGAGTCTGACGTCGCAGCACGTTGTACGTGCAGGACGTCAACGTGCTGCGACGTCAGACTCCGTCCAAAACTGGAAGGGAAGGGATGCAGCTTTTAACAGCACAGCACAGCACGAGGAAGAAAACTTAAACAAGACCTCGGCTGGGCTGGCGGGGGTTGGGGTCCCCCGCCAGCTGAAGTAAAAGGCACTAGCAGGCAGGAGGAAGCGGACCTCGGCGGGGGTAGGTGACGGCGGGGGAGGGTTGAAGGCGGTAGGGGGGGTCCAGGGCGAAATCTGCGGGGGTCCAGGCCCCTGTGGCCCCATGCAGATACACCCCTGCTCTACATAACAATGATCATAACATGATTAGATCTGATACAATTTCTAGAGTAAGTACACACAGGAAATCCAATATATTATCATTTAAATTTCAAGAAGGAGAGTGTGATAAAATGAGGAGAATGGCAATTAAAAAAAATCCCTTAGAGGAGCAGCTACAAAGGTTAAAAATTTACATCAAGCGGGGGGATGTTGTTCTAAAATACCATTCTGGAAGCCCAGATCAGATATATTCCATGTATTAAAAAAGGAGGAAGGAAAGCCAAACAATATACCCCTGTTGTTTGGCTGACGTGGTTAAAAAGTGAGGTGAAGGAAGCTATTACAGCTAAAAGAAAATTCTTCAGAAAATGGATGAAGGATCCAACCGAAAATAATAGAAAATAAATTTAAGTAATGGCAAGTCATGTGCAAAGTGCTGATAAGGAAGACAAACAGAGACTGAAAAGAAAATGCACTGGAGGCAAAAACACATAGTAATTTTTTTTTTAGGTATATTAGAAGGAAGAAGCTGGTAAAAGAATCAGTTGGACCATTAGATGACCGAGGGTAAAAGGAGCACTCAGGGAAGACAGGACCATAGCAGAGAGATTAATGAATTATTTGCTTTGGTTTTCACCGAGGAAGATGTGGGAGAGGTACCAATGCCAGAAATGGTATTTAGTGCTGATGAATCAGAGAAACTGAAACAAATCTCTTTCAACCTGAAAGATGTAATGGAGCAATTTGACAAATTGAAGAGTAGTTAATCGCTTGGACCGGATGGTATACATACCAAAGTACTGATAGAATTGGAAAATGAACTTGAAGCACTATTGTTAATAACATATAATTTATCTTTAAAATCAGGCATGGTACTGGAAGATTAGTGGGTGGCTAATGTAATGCCAATTTTTTAAAAGGGTTCCAGAGGTGATCCGGGAAATTATAGATCAGTGAGAGTGATAGTGCCAGGCAAAATGGTAGAGACTATTTTAAAGAATAAAATTACTAAGCATATATATAAGCATGGATTAATGAGACAAAGCCAACATGGATTAAGTTAAAGAAAATTTTGCCTCACCAATCTACTATATTTCTCTGAAGGAATGAATAAACATGTAGGTAAAGGTGACCCAGTTAATATTGTATATCTGGATTTTCAAAAGACATTTGACAAAGTACTTCATGAACGACTCCTTTGGAAATTAAAAAGTCATGGGATAGGAGGTAATGTCCTATTGTGGAGACTGAGGACTAGGCATGGAAAGCGGTAGGCTACAGGGACCACACTATATTTTTACCAAAATATCTTGACCAACTAGAGAGCTTTGTGACAGAGCAGAAGATTGGTTTGCTTGGCTGTTCCAACCCAAAAGATGTTTCCCTACCCCTGGAGAGAGAGAAGAGAAGCAGTACTGTAATTAATCTAAAGAGGGTTCAGATGAATTGACTGGGAATATGTCACTAGATGTGGCAGAGCACATTGTCACCACTCTATTACATTTCCCTAAAGAGGTGAATAGACGTGGATAAAGGTGAGCCAGTCAATATTTAAAAAAACAACAACAAAGATCCAAGTCCAACCATCTACCCTATCGGACACGGTATACTAGGAGCCCAAATTGAACTAATACCAAAATGAATACCATCAAATTACTCATAGCAACTTACTCCTTATCACTGATCCATTTAACACTAACTACCCCACTCACAGAAATTAACATCATCCCAATACTACATAATCACCAAAGACTGACTAGATACACCCCACCTCATCAAACCGTCAATAACCAAAACAAAGAAAAAACACCATCATGCGGACAACTCCAACAGAAGGGAAAGAAACCCTGTAACAAACCCACAATAACAAAGGAACGACAACTAACAAAAATCCGCATAACACCAAACAAAGACGACCCACACCAAAAAATTCAACTGGGCTACATCAACGCCAGATCCGCAGTAAACAAAACAACAATAGTAACAGACTTGATCACGTCAGAAAACCTTGATCTACTTTTCATCACTGAAACCTGGATCTATGATCAAAAGCACCCCATAATCCTAGATCTCTGCCTCTCAGGATACAAAATCGCTCACTGGACCAGATAGGAAAGGAGAGGCGGAGGCATAGCACTAATCTATCGATCACAGTTTACCATTGAAACCACTGCTGAGTCCATAACACCCCAACTTGAAATTGCCTCAATCAGAATCCACAACAAAACCCTGCTTGATCACCTGAATTGTGTCCTGTTTTATAGACCACCAGGTAATTGGAACGATGGCCAGACAATCTTCACAGACTTCATTTCGAACACGTGTGTAACCAACGCCAATATACTAATATTAGGAGACATCAACCTTCACCTAGAAGACCCAAACTCTACAAATGCACGAGACTGCAAGGAATTCCTCCACTCATGGAAACTTAGATGGCCACAAATGCAAGCAACCCATGTCAAAGGGCATACACTCGACCTCATCTCACATAAACTGTCAACAGACCAGAACCTAATAATAACACGTATCAAATGGACTGAAACACCATGGACCGATCACTACAAACTAAACCTATCCCTAAAATGGAGGCTCAAACTGCACAAAAAACCTACAGCACCAGAGGCCAAGTAGACCCGAAAACATTCTGGCTACAGATATACAATAATGAATGGACAGCACAAACAGACTCCACACGCTACCTCAAAGAATGGGATAAATGATGCAGAAGTATACTAGTCAAAATAGCACCCTTACGAATAAGAACCTCATGTAGGCATAACACTATACCATGGTTCAACGATGACTGAAAACACTAAAACCACAATTCAGGAAACTCAAACGAGCATGGAAAAAGATAAAAGATGAACACACATTCAATGCATGGAAACAGATACAAAGAAAATACAAATATGCAATAAGACAAACCAAAAGGACATACTATAAACTCAAAATAGGGCCTGATCACAAAGACACAAAGAAACTATACCAACTTGTCAACAAACTACTAGACACTACGGCAGTCATCACAACCAATACTGACATTCCATCTGCAGACAAACTTGCTAAATACTTCAATGAAAAAATTACAAACCTATGCAACATGCTCAGGACAATACCGATATCAAAAACTTCATCAATAGTCTGGATCCAACCCCCGGAGATTAACCAGATGACCGAACTTGGTCAAACATCACTCCCCTCACCGCCGAAACAGTCACCCAGGCGATCAAAAGGTTCTCCAACACCCACTGTAAATTGGATACCTGCCCCAGCTACCTAATAAAATCCACCCCTGACCACTTCATAACTGACCTCACATCCCACCTAACCTACATGCTTCAATAAGGTCTCTTCCCTAAGGATAATGGCAAAATCCTACTCACCCCAATACCAAAAGACACCAAAATAAAATACAAATGACATCACCAACTACTACTTGTATGCCAAAACTCGTTGGAAATTTGTGAACACAACTTTATAGAATCTGGGGATTAGTGAACTTTTGAGTAGAAATGTAAGCATTCAGCTCTAGTAAATTTTCAGAGAGCAATTTAGGAGTATAAATCTGACAGTTACTAGTATAAATCCAATGAATACCAGACCACCTATTTCTGGAAATAATTGCCCAGTCTTAAGTAGGAATAGCTAAATACAACGCACTATGCTGCTTTTTCTTGGCTATATGTTCTGTATATAGTTCCTTCTCCCTTATGTGGATCACAGAGGGCAGGTTATGATTTATTTTTCTTTTGTATTTCTTCTATTGGACTTGGTTTTGTTACTGTACTATCTTTTTATCTGATTTGATTTTGTAAATCTGTATTTTGAAAATTGCAAAAAGAAAATTAGAACTGTATCAATGTGCGTGCAGTTGGAAAACAACAGGGGCTGAATCATCTTTTATTTATTTATTTATAATTTTTCAAAATAATACATTCATATTTATATAAATGTAGGATTAAGGATTAATTTACAAACAGAAATATTATTCATCCATATTTAAATCATATACATATTGACCACAATAATTGGGGAACAAGATATAGGAAACATATAAGAAATAAAGCAATCAACCAAAGAGGAGAGCGTTATTCGCCCACTAGCAGGAACATACAGTATATTTCCTATGTGTCCATTCAGGGTTGAACATTTCCCTTCTCCTTGGCTATTATAAGTTCAGCCAATTTCTTGGGATCCAAAAATACATAACTTACATTTTCAATTGTTACTAAGCATCTACACAGATATTTCAATACATACATTCCTCCTAAGGCAAGAATCCTTGGCTTTAAGACCAAAAACTCTCGCCTTCTCTTCTGAATGTCTCTATTTAAGTCTGGATAAATCTGTATTTTTCCCCAAAAAAACTGGTTTGCATTTTTTTTTTAATATAGACGAAATATATTGTTTCTATCGACTTCAAAAGCAAAGGAAACTAACAAAGTCAATCTTTGCGTCACAATTTCAAGGGAATTCTCCAGAAAAGTGGTGATATTTAAATCAGAAGGTAGTTCTGGCGTTGTAGATTTTATCCCATAAATATATTGAGCCTTGACAATTGGAGGCAAACTTTCTTTAGGAATGTTCAAGACCTCTTCAAAATATCTCTTTAACATATCTATAGGAGGTATTAAAGATACCTTAGGGAAATTAAGAAGTCTTAGATTATTCCTTCTTGCTTGGTTGTCAAGGTACTCAACTTTGTTTTACCAGAGTCTCCTTATCTTTAATTATTGAACTTGTTAGACTATGCAAAGCTTTTATTTCACCGTCTAAAGTTCCAATTTTTTCTTCATTTTTTTGAGCTTGAGAAGCCGTAAGAACTTGGGTAGATTTAAGAGGGTTGAATCATCTTATTCAGGTTGACCTGGGTGAGTGCTCAAGTAATACTAATTAACCATTTGGGAGAGCTTGTACAGGAGGTAGAGTTTCTGCTCTTCTGAAGATCAGACATAAGGCTGAACAGGTACATGTGTATGTGTGTGTGTGTGGGGGGGGGGGGGGGGGGGGGTTTCAGATATATAGCAATTTATTGTCTATAAGCCCTAAGACTTCACATTCCTAGCTCAGTCATAAGAACGTTTTTAAGTTTGAAAAAAAATGTACTAGATTATAGTATCTTTTAGCTTTAGTTGGTAGCAGAATAAGAAACAGATAATTATTGCCAGTCATCCTACACTAGAGATCTGGTAACGATCTATTTTTAATGACAGTTTAATTTATTGGATGGAAAGTTAATTGAACTGGAATGCAGGTCAGAGTTGATCTTTCTATAAATACAGTGTCTATTCTGAAGGAAGGAAACTATACATAGCACAGTAGGGTCTATAAAGCCAACCTAGAGACTTCAGCTCCTTTATTAAGTACAGAGTACTGTCTTGATACAGCACTCACAGCAGATATCAGACACCAGTGTGAAACAAATTTAAAATACTCATAATGGCAAAAGACAGACCTGTCTCCCCCTGATATTTAGCCGGCAGCGGTCAACATTTTGCTGCCCATCTCCTCCATTATTCCTGGATATTCAATGCCAGATCCCGCCTGAGCTTTGGCATTGAATATTCAGTTTTTATTGAGTCAGCTAATACATAGATAGTTGGCTAAGTCAATATTCAGCCCTGGTCCACATAAGCCAAACCACTTAAAGATGACTGCTATTTATGTGGCCCGATTTAAGCGGTTTACTTATGCGGTGAGGGGATGAATATTGGCACAATCTGACTCCGCCCCTGGAATACCCACAAGCTAGACGCTGGTCATTTTCAGTGAAGATAACCAGTTACGTGCCACTGAAAATGACTATATAGTTGTGAAAAAGCGATTTAACCAGTCAGCAGCCATCTTCAGCCAGTTAAATAATTTTGAATATCTGCCGGTTTGTTGTACGGTTTTGTACTGTTGTGAGCATTAACTCCATGGAATCAAGTTTCATAAAGGTTCAGAACTGCTAAATAAACTGTTTCTTTTTTGTATGGGAGTGCAGTCATTTGATTTTGAAGTCACATACTTTATAGACAGAGGCGTAACCAGGTTTTGGCCTCAGGGGGAGCAGACTTTTCTAAAATAGGCGCCAGTCAGTGTCAGCCAGGCAGCAGGCTGATGTTTTTGCTCAGGTGCGGTAGCTGTGGCTATCAATGATTAACACAGGTTGCCTCTGCTGCGGGATCCAGCAGAAGTCTTGTGACTGGCTGGAGCAGGCAGCCTGTCTTCTTACCTACAATTAAAAATATTCAGATTGTGACCATCACCTCAGAAACAGTATATATACTCCTTCCACTGATAGACACTTTAAATCAGATGGGTTTTTGTTTGTATGGTGACTCAACAGGACGTGGAGACCACTAGTCCTGAGCATTTTCAATTTGGGTGACAACCAGACCCTATTTTCAAATACAGCCAGACACTGAAATAACACAAAATCTTGCAAAAAGACACTTAAAGCATTTATAGAAAACTTACCACACTGCAACAGCCCTAGCCCACCTATGAAAAAACAGTGCTATATAAATATTACACTGAGTCCTAGAGCACCAAACTTACCAGACCATAACAGCCCTAACCCATCTATGAAAAGACAGTGCTGTAAATATTGCACAGGGCCCTAAAGCACCAATATACCTGCAACTGGAACAAGCTGGACTGTTATAGATTCCTAGGCAGACACTACATGCTAATAGAATCCTTCACCTCAGTTGAGGACATGGACAGACGCTCATCTGATACAGAATAGGGAACATAAAAAAAAAAAACATGCTGACAAAAGCTGAAATGGAGACATCCCCCTTCACACCTGGCCCAAGAAAGCCAGACACTATAAGCAGTACAATACTAGTACAAGAGAAACAGAAATGTATTTTCTCCTATACTTTGCAAAATAAAAAAAATAGAAAAAATATATGCATTTCACAAAGCAGGCACATCTCAGTCCTTAAAAAGTATTAAATAAATATAATTGTTTTCTTTTCTACCTTTGTTGTCTGGGCATTTTATTTCTACAATTAGGTTGGTCTCTTTCCTCGTTTCATGTGTCAGTTTTCTAAATTCTTTTCTGGGTTGGCCTTTAGATTTCTTCTCTCTCCTCTTGTCTTCCTTTCTTTCTCTACATCTGTTTGGCACTGATCTTTTATTTTATGTTTTTTCCCCTGCTTTTCTATTCTCTGCATTTGTCCACCCATTTGATTTTACTCTCATTATCCCTTTCTCTCACCTTCGACCTTAGTCTCCTTTTCACTTTTCATCTACCTACTGGCTTTCCCCCATCTCCCTCCTATTGCCCCATCTATCCCTGTCCTTTTTCAGTCTCCTATCTCCCTCTTCATCTTTCATCCACTTCCTTACTCTCCCACAACTCGGGCATTCGGCACACCCTCAGACGTATCAACCCCGCCCCCTTCAATACCACACTACAAGCCGTATCTTCGATAGAATTGGATTTATTTTGGCCGCAGCCAGGAACATCAAAATTGTTACAACTTAAACAAATTACATTACATCTTCTACTAATCATTATGCCAGCATGCATTTCTACCCGGGTACACAGCTTCTACACGTAGTTGCATATTCTGGGCCACAGGCCAAGCCGTACCAAGCCCCTGTGGCCCCCTGTGCTGTTTTCCAAGCACCCTATGTCACTTGGTGTCTCCCATTGAAGGAGGCACCTACCACATTTACAAAATGACATTCTAGGCCTCCCGGCCGCCCAAGCCAGGAGACAAGCTGTATACACGTTGTTTCCCGTTGAAGGAGGCACCTACCACATTTACAAAATGACGTTCTAGGCCTCCCGGCCGCCCAAGCCAGGAGACAAGCTGTATACACGTTGTTTCCTTATAACAAGGCTGCTCACATGCAAGCCTACCATTTGCATCAACTTGATAATTTTCCACACAACTCTTTCTGCAGCAATAGTTACCCCAAACTTGTAACTGTTATGTGTCAAGCTGCTGTGTACCCATTGCTGGCTGTGCGCAAACATTGTAGTCTAACGCCTCGCTGCGACAAATCTTGCCTCTCAAGTGGGTGGGCGGGTGGGCGTTGCTCTTCTCCTGCTTCCAAATTCAAAAGGACTTCCTGTGCAGTTCACATTCCTCTCTCCTCCTCCCTTGCTCCTCCCCTTTTTTCCTGCCCCCTCCCCTTGCTACCCCTTGTTTCCCTCCCACTACTACCTCTGCTCTCTAGCTAGGCCCTCCCTGTACCCTCCCCCACACTTCTGTCTTTGCTGGCCTTCAGCCCGGTTGTGGTCGGCCCCCCTTTAATGGGTGTGCCTGGTTCTCAACTCGGGCATTCGGCACACCCTCAGACGTATCAACCCCCGCCCCCTTCAATACCACACTACAAGCCGTATCTTCGATAGAATTGGATTTATTTTGGCCGCAGCCAGGAACATCAAAATTGTTACAACTTAAACAAATTACATTACATCTTCTACTAATCATTATGCCAGCATGCATTTCTACCCGGGTACACAGCTTCTACACGTAGTTGCATATTCTGGGCCACAGGCCAAGCCGTACCAAGCCCCTGTGGCCCCCTGTGCTGTTTTCCAAGCACCCGATGTCACTTGGTGTCTCCCGTTGAAGGAGGCACCTACCACATTTACAAAATGACGTTCTAGGCCTCCCGGCCGCCCAAGCCAGGAGACAAGCTGTATACACGTTGTTTCCCCTTGAAGGAGGCACCTACCACATTTACAAAATGACGTTCTAGGCCTCCCGGCCGCCCAAGCCAGGAGACAAGCTGTATACACGTTGTTTCCTTATAACAAGGCTGCTCACATGCAAGCCTACCATTTGCATCAACTTGATAATTTTCCACACAACTCTTTCTGCAGCAGTAGTTACCCCAAACTTGTAACTGTTATGTGTCAAGCTGCTGTGTACCCATTGCTGGCTGTGCGTAAACATTGTAGTCTAACGCCACAGGCCTCGGCAACGACACCTCGTTTGCCGTGGTCCCCCACCCCTCCTGGCTGCGGTCATGCCCTAACGCTATGGCTTGTATCTATTCGCAAGTCATGTGGGATCGTATGACTTTTAATGCACACAAGAATGCCTGAAGCCTCCCTCCCTTACCTATACCCTGTTATGGCTACTCTATCGCCCTGGCTCCTCTATCACCCTGACAACCCAAGCTTTCACTGTTCGGTCTCACTGCTGCCCTTCTATGTGCCCACCGCCTTTCCCTGTGCCCAATGTACATACAAGTGATGAGTGACCGCATATCCAAATCCGCTGCAGCTCATTCTGGATATGGATACCTGTAATAGAATATAATGGGAAGCGACATGTTAGCACAGTGCAAGCAACCATTATCACTTTGCTGTGGATGCCTTAATGGGTCCAATGTACCGCTTGTATACACTAGATGGGTCTGATGTAGCGCTTATATACATTAGGTCGCCATCGGCCCAGTCTTTTGATGGCCTCTATGGACACTCCTAGCGCTGCCACTGCCATAGCTGCCCTAATCCTAAATGAGTGGGTACTGTACATAGTGTATGAATCAGCAGGCTGGTCTTTGGTCTTTGTTTTAAGTCGGCTTAAAGGTTCAGGACAGGGCATGTCTGTTCCGATCCATTTTGATTTGTGAATAAGTAGGTCAGTTGCCGCGGCTGTAATGGCCGCGTCACGTATTAAGAGGGACATGCCATGGTGGTCATGCTTGTACGTAGCCACCAACTCACTGACTCGCAGAGCACCATGCAAAGCTAATGAGAATGCGCATTTGACTCGACGGCCCTCAAACTCAGTGTCACTTATCTCCTCTAATGATGCAAAGAGACGGCCCATTTCCCTGCCGGTACTGGGTTTTCTTTTACCTGGGTAGGGTACTCCCGGCCTGCCCCATCCTTTCATCAGTCTCGTGACAACAAATGACCTAGATGGATTTTGGACAGCCACCGCTTTGGCGAGAAAACTGATGGCTGCGAACATGATTGAGACCTGGTTTCTGCTAATTCCCTTCATACATGCCGGGGGCCGGGAATATATCAGTACCACCCTTCTCTTCTAAGTGTTGACTATATGTGCGGTTGTGTATCTTGTCCGCGAGATATCTGTTAACTATCGCAGCATCGGGTCCCATTTCTGGGTCTGCGCTCTAAAAACGAGAAAGAGCATCCACTATAACCATTCTCCCTGCCTGGTATATGTTTAGCTGTAATCACTGCGGAACTATCTGTCTGCACACATAACTTGTGGGAAGTGCATGGCGGACAACTACTGCCATATTGTCTGAGGGAATTACAATTGACTTGTGAGATATGCCAGGTCCCCCCAGGAAACATGATATCCTACGTGGTCCCTGCTGAACCCCGAGCTTGCTGCGCACCACGCTCCCTGGAAGTAAATCTGCCGCATCTGTAAAGAAAATGCAGGGCTTCCGTGAGAGTGGGTGAATCGTGCCAAAATGAAATCCCATGGGCCAAGAACCTGCTAAATCTCGCTTGATGTCCTGTGTACGTCTGAGATGAAAATGCGCTTTGTTTGTTCCCGATGTTGCTAAAGCTATTGGGAATCACCCTTATTGCGAAGCCTACTGGACCCAGGAGTTCCTGTACCTGCTTCAGCCTTGCTTTTTTACAGTGCCACCTCGTATTCGCCGCTCTGGCAAGCTTATCAATTTTGTCAGCCGGCAGTCTGGAACATCTAGTTCCAATTCAATACCTATAATGTAAGGATTCGCCGTGGGTCTACTGTTTTTTCAACGGCTAATGGGATGTCCAATTTCTGTGCCAAGTGGATAAAGACCTGTAACACATCCATCCACTCTTGTGATTCCCGGTCTTTGAACAGGAAGTCCTCCAGATGAGGACCAGAGACCTAGCGGGGGCTAGTTGCTCCACTACCCCGTGCACAAACATGCTAAGCTCTTTGAAGTATGCGCACTAGATGTGGCCACACATGGGGACACATTTATCGCAATAAAACCTCTCCTGGAACCTGACACCTAACAAGGGAAAGGGCTGTGGGTGTAAAGGCAAGGTGCGAAAAGCCGAATCTCCGTCCACCTTAGCCCAATGTGCCTAGTTGCCTTGCCGCCGAATTATTTGAATGGCATTGTCTACAGATGTATATTGTACTGTACAGCTGCTATGGTCAATGTAGTCATTTACTGATGTTCCTATGTGGCGGGACAAATTACGACTGGGCCTACCTTTCCCCAGCTCCTTCCTTGGTATTATGCCTAGCGGAGACACTGTTGTTGCCTTGAAGGGCGGGTCCTCAAACAGCCCCGCTATGCAGCCTAGCAATAGTTCTTTGGTAATCTTGCCTGCAGCTATCTGTCGATGCATGTGAATCGAGGATGCATTGTTGGGGTAGTGTTGTCACTGTGGTGTTGTCCTCTAATATGGAATCATGCAACCTGATTGGAAACCTGTGGTGATGCACCCGTTCTGTCAGGGTAACGGGCTAATCTTGAAGCTTGATGGCTTCCGGACCCTGTCCTGAGTTAATAGGTTGCTTTCTCCTGTCTCATAAGCTTGATGGGGGGAGCGCTAGCTCCCTCAGTACCCTGTCCCGTGTTACTAGATTGCTGTTCCCTGTCTCTGGGGAGCCTGCCTTGCCCTGCAGCATGCCTGCCCGCACGGGAGCGTGTCGGGTGCTAGGTGCAATGTCCGCTGCCTCCGTCCTGCCTTTGTCCTGACGGCATTGCCTGACAGGACTACCACTGGTGCTGACCCGATATGAATGGATTGTCTGCACTGCTTTCTTGTAAATTTAATATCTTAGTTAAGCCATGCCCGTCCCCTAAATATCACACCAAGTCCGGGCCCCTTTCTGTTTCCTTCACTATAGTGAGTGTCCTGAGTATGTGAACAGCTGAGTGTCCTAAGTATGTGAACAGCCTCCGACCAGCCCATGAAGGACCCGAATATCTTGGGCTTCTTATCTGTTACGCTATCCCTGCCTACGGTACCCTCCTCATGCAACTCCCACACAAGGAGGGAGAAGATATCGATCCACCTGTATTGTGAGAACGGTACCTAATGCATCGCTCCTGTGATTAAGTACTCCCACATCCTGACTGGTCCCCTGTGCACCGACCGGTGCCACAACCACATTCTGTCCTGCCATATTGGGCTCCGTTACCCGTTCTTATCGTCCCATACTGCATATCTAGTTATGTCATGCGTCTGCGCTGGAAGGAGTGTGGTGCTGTCATTAGACTTACCCCTTGCCGGTACTGGCGGTAGCCCCGCAACTATGGAGGTAGAGTCTGCGGTGCTGCTACCTCCCTTGCAGGCCCCCGCACCGTCTGTGCTTGTGGTGTAGGTCCACTGTGACTTCTAAGGTCTGGGGCCACAGCACTCCGCGTCTTAGCTGGCGGAGTTTTGGTGGGCCGCTTGGCTGGCCTTGCTGGTGCATATGTCTCCTTCGTACACTACAATGACATTACTGCAATGGAGAGACTAAAAGAATAGACAATTTAAAGCAAAATGACCTCATTATAACTGATTGTGGTGATGCCGGCTTCCCCAATCGCTGCGTGCATCCTATGGTGCCTGTGTAAACTGTACCCTCCTTGCTCACAGCTACATATCCGACTGCGTGCTTCTGCGCAGTGCGCCCTTCCTTAAATGGCTGGCCTAAAGCCCCACGGGCGATGGCTGTTACATTCAAATTTGGCCTGGTAGTCAAAATGGCTGCCGTATGCAAAATGGGCCGCTAAAATTAAAATGGCCAGGCCCCTGTAAATCCGGCAGATAAATCAGTAAGACTGGTGGTCCTTCTATCAAAATGGCCACCGTTTTCAAATTAGCTGCTTTAGTCCACGTGGCCGCTCTAGTCAAAATGGCCGCTAAGTGCACATGGCCCTCTAGGACTAACACTGTTGTACCAACCCTTCCCCCCGTGGACCTGGTCCTAACGGCAGCTGAGAGTAGCATACTGTAACCGATATGTTTGTCCGATGCCCCTAAGTACTGTGTCCCGCTATGCTGGCACCAAACGGTATGATATCAATTGTTCCAGCCTATGCCGTGTGTCAAAGACACAAATGCGTGCGGTATCCAAGGTAGCCGCTGCGGTTAAATTTGTATTTGGAATGTCCATTCTAGTGAATTTTAGCGCTATAAAACTGGCTGCCTTTTCCAAATTTTACTGCTAGTCAGAATGGGCGGTGTATTGAAAGTGGCCACCGTTTTTACAATCGGCACTCATGCAAATGGCCACCCTATCAAAATTCACCGCTGCCATACGTGCCTCTGTAGGTTAATGGCCGACTGTATGGGCGGGCAATTACAACGCGTAGCGAAGCGCATGTCCCGCCAATTTGGGACTCCCCCTAAGTGGCCCGCAAGAGAAGACCCTGACTAGCGAGGATCGCAATGTGGACGTTTCTGCAAAAACACGCATCTCAAATATCGCACGGCAGGCCAATCATACAGACATGGCGCCGGTAAGTAACGTTTAGGATGAAGCATAGTCGACCGAGTAGAAAACACAGCATGGCCGTAGTGCTGCGTGACATGGGCAGCTTATACAACATGGGCAACTTATACCGCACTAAATTTTACCGAATTAGATAACACGGCATGGCAGACCACAATGGGGCTTGTATAGCTCTGCGTGGCCTGGGCGGCTTATACAGCATGAGCGATTTATACTGCACTCATTTTTGCCGCATTACATCGTAAATCTGGTGTGGCCGGCCATAACGGGGCTTAAGGTCCGTCGCCGTAATGGCATGGACGGCTTATACCGCATTAATTTATCGAATTTGATAACACGGCGTGGCCAGCCACAACAGGGTTCAAAGGTCCATTGCCGTATAGCGCGTAACTGTCGGCCAAGTATTATTGGCCGGCCATCACCGCATCTTAACATGCGGTGTGCCGCTGAGGCAGGAGAAGAGCAAAAATGACGTACCATTAAAGATGTTTTCGTCTCCCTGAGATCGTTTGCGTTTTGGTTCAGTGCTGTGCACAAGGTCTTCCAAGTCGTGCCTCAGTGCCGTGCTATGCACTAGGTCTGCCGGATCAACCGAAATGGGCCTAGACACGTGTGCCTGTAGAACAATCAATGGCCATAACGGGTTTTAAGGTCCGTCGCCGTATTGGCATGGACAGCTTATAACGCATTAATTTTTCAAATTAGATAACCCGGTGTGGCCAGCCACAACGGGGCTCGAAGGTCCGTTGCCGTATAGTGCGTAACTGTCGGCCAATTATTAGTGGCCGGCCATCATCGCATCTTAACGTGCGGTGTGCCGCTGAGGCAGGAGAAGAGCAAAAATGACGTACCATTAAAGGTGTTTTCGTCTCCCTGAGATCGTTTGCGCCTCGGTTCAGTACTGTGCACAAGGTCTTCCTAGTCGTGCCTCAGTGCCGTGCTATGCACTGCAGATTGTGAGCACTGCATGGCCGGCCAAAAATGGCAACCGCGCTGTGGCAAACCCATCTGCCATGCGCCATGGGCAGCGTATGTGGGACTCTAGCCTAGTGCACGTAATGCCGTGAGATAGGCAGCTAACCCGAGATGGCCGGCCATCCTGGAAAAACTAAATGGGGGTCGGCAGGAGAAAGCTAAAATGCCTTGCAGCTGCACAAAGTTTTAAATGTCTACATACCGTAAAATTTGTTCTCAATTTGCTGGAATATCGTGCTCTGCTGTAAGAGCTTCTTTGGCTGTACTCTGCACAAGCTCTGCCCAGGGCAGACACAAAACATGTGCCTGTAAAAATTTCAGGAGCTGCTGCCCAGGGTTGCTCTTCTCCTGCTTCCAAATTCAAAAGGACTTCCTGTGCAGTTCACATTCCTCTCTCCTCCTCCCTTGCTCCTCCCCTTTTTCCTGCCCCCTCCCCTTGCTACCCCTTGTTTCCCTCCCACTACTACCTCGGCTCTCTAGCTAGGCCCTCCCTCTACCCTCCCCCACACTTCTGTCTTTGCTGGCCTTCAGCCCGGTTGTGGTCGGCCCCCCTTTAATGGGTGTGCCTGGTTCTTTCCCATCCTCTGTACTCATTCTCTTAGCCCTCATCTACTCTCTACTGCTTCTTATTCCCTCATCAGCCCCAACTCCATCTACATCCCTGTCTCTCCTTCCTTCCCTTGCCTCCAGGCCGTTCCTATCTTTTACTCTATACCCCATGTCCTACTGCCTCTTCCACCATCTTTTTAACACCATTTCCACCCTCACACAATTCCTTCAGAGACCCATCCCCTTCCTGCAATACCCCTCTCCAGTAGCCCATCCCTTTTCAGTGCCTCTCATCCTCTCCAGTCTTCCAGGTCATTCACATTATATCTCAAACTTCCCCCAAACCTCATCCCCTTTTTTTGCCCCTTTTCTCTTTTCCATTTCACACCCTCACTCATTCCCCCAAACCATCAAACATACCCCCACTCATACCAACCAATGCCAAGATGAGCATCCCTCAAAATTCCCATGCCATCTCCTAATGTCTATCCAACTGGAACAGTTTTAGACTTTTTACAGATTGACCACACATTTATTTTTAATAATCTTTTACTACTGATTTAGCATTTGCTGTTTTTTTGGGTGAACTAAAGTCCGTATAATGGACTAGTAGGAACAAGTTAACCCATCTCCTGTTTTCTTCAACTTTCCTGTCCATCTCCCCTTTCTTCCCTGCCCCCCTCCTCTCTGGGTCTCCCTTGCTTCCCTCCCCTCTGAAGTCTCACTCTTTTTTCCCTTGATGACCCCTCATCTTAACCATCTTGCTCTCCCCCCCCCCCCCCCCCCCACCACCACCACCCAGTAAATTTTATTTCCAGCATGTCCCCTTTTTAAAATTTATTTTATGGGCTGAAAAAAAAGTGTGTGTGTGTCTGTAATCCCCACCCCCTTCCCTAACAGGGCATGCATGTGCAACTCTCTGCTTGCTAGAGAGAAGGGGGGGGGGGGGGGCGCGTCTGTGAAAAGACTTAAAAAAAAAAAAAACAAGCCCCTGTGCCAGCAGATTGGAATAAGTCAGTGGAGCTGTTAGGTTGTTTGCTCAGTAGTGGGTGATTCAGGGCTCCCTATCTGCTTCCCTTGTCCCTGTCTTTCTTTTCCTGCCTACAGATCTGTGAGCAGTGTGTTTGTTTGATAGCTTCTGCAATTAGCCAGTGCCACGGAGGTGGAACCCTTCCATCCCCAGCCTCACACACACAGTCAGCAAGCTACCTAGAAGAGACAGAGCACACAGCAGGTGCCACAGAACAGTCCCTTACCTCACTCAGAGAAGAAGAAGAAGAGCTCTCACAGCCGAGAGGCCAAGCACCGAACAGCTGGGCTGCAGCCTGCACCATAAACCGTCTGGGCCGTGATTGAGCTGAGAAGTACAAAAAACAGCAAAACAGCGAAGATGACTAACAAAAACAAAAATAATCCAAAATTTAAAAAAAGATCAAATTTGTATTTAAAAATACAAATACATAAAAGAATTAAAAAATGAAAAAGACGACACTTGTTTATAAAAAAATTAAAACACTTTATTAATTAAAGGATAGCAGGGAGAAAGGGACTCGACACAGCTGTGTTTCGGCCGTGCAGGCCTGCGTCAGGAGTCTTCTCACTGTGTGTTGATTTTTAATTCTATCCAATTATAAAGAAAATATGTGTGTCTCTTTTTAAAGCTGTAGCGTTAAATGATCCTTGTAACAAAGTAAGGCAAAAAGCATCAGACATTTGCTCTTATACTTGTGGAAATCCACACTCCCTCGGATTCTATATATGGCGCTCAACAATGTGCATGCAGATTTGCGCATTTTCCCAATTTGCACGCATAATTTAATTGAGTAGCGAGCCTATGAGTGTCAATAATTGGGCACTAGCAATCAATTATTGATGTTAATTGGCAACAATTTGGATTTACGCACATATCTTGCTAAGCACTATACTTTAAAGATATGCAAGTAAACCTTTTAGGGGTCTTTACTAAGGTGCGCTTAAAAATGGCCTGTGGTAGTGTAGGTGCGGGTTTTGGCTTGCGCAGATCCATTTTTCAGCATGCCTATAAAAAATGCCTTTTTTATTTTTGCCAAAAATGAACATGTGGCAAAATAAAAACGGACACGTGTCCATTTTGGGTCTGAGACCTTACCACCAGCCATTGACTTAGCAGTAAGGTCTCTCACATTAACCATGTGGTAATTGCCTTCACGCATCAAGTTGGAGTTATCGCCCGATTTTCGCCACGCATGTCCATTTTTTGGCAAAAATTAAAAAGGCATGGATTTAGTGAAGGGAAATCTTGCCTCACCAATTTACTATATTTCTTTGAAGGGGTGAACAAACATGGATAAAGTTGAGCAGGTTGATGTTGTGTTCTTGGATTTTCAAAAGGCATTTGACAAAGTACCTCAAGAAAGACAACAGAGGAAATTGGAGAGTCATGGTGTCACGTTTCTATTGATGTTCTGTTGGTGAGCCCTCAAGATCCCCGAGGCCCCACAAGGCCCCAGAGGACAGCCGAGCACCCCGAATCTTCACCCGCGGCGACCGCCGTTCACCGAGGGTTGAGCCCTCAGCTGCAGGCGGCCAGCAGGACTGCTGGAACCGCGGGGTGACGGCTGACCTGGCTGATAGTCAGCACGCAGTCCTTAAGGGAGGACTAGCCGAGGCGGCTAGAACTCCGAGAGGAGCTTCAGGCTCTGGAGGTGGCTAGCAAGATGGCTAGCTGACGACACCGTCTCTGAAGGAGGCTAGCAGGACGGCTAGCTGAAGAGGAACACTGTCTCTGGAGTTGGCTAGCAAGGACGGCTAGCGGAAAACACAGTCTCTGAAGGAGGCTAGCAGGACGGCTAGCTGAAGAGGAGCACTGTCTCTGGAGTTGGCTAGCAAGGACGGCTAGCGGAAGACACAGTCTCTGGAGGGGGCTAGCAGGACGGCTAGCTGAAGAGGAGCACTGTCTCTGGAGTTGGCTAGCAAGGACGGCTAGCGGAAGACACAGTCTCTGGAGGAGGCTAGCAGGACGGCTAGCTGAAGAGGAGCACTGTCTCTGGAGTTGGCTAGCAAGGACGGCTAGCGGAAGACACAGTCTCTGGAGGGGGCTAGCAGGACGGCTAGCTGAAGAGGAGCACTGTCTCTGGAGTTGGCTAGCAAGGACGGCTAGCGGAAGACACAGTCTCTGGAGGGGGCTAGCAGGACGGCTAGCTGAAGAAGAGCACTGTCTCTGGAGTTGGCTAGCAAGGACGGCTAGCGGAAGACACAGTCTCTGGAGGGGGCTAGCAGGACGGCTAGCTGAAGAGGAGCACTGTCTCTGGAGTTGGCTAGCAGACGGGAACCCCTGTGTCGGCTTCTGACGAACGAAACAGAAGCACTGGACCTCTTCCGTTTCGTGGTTTAAATCCCCTGCCCGTTCTTCCCCTGGTAACAGCTGGAGCCAATCCTCTTGTCCCAGGCAGGCAGAGGGGGCCCGGATTGGTCCCCCTGCCCGGCGGGCGGAGTCTCCCCGTTGATGCGCCAATCCGGCGCGAGTGGGCGGAGCTGCCTCGCTGGTCCTGCCCCAACGAGGAGGACGACGACGCCGGCGCCGCCATCTTGGCCGGCGGATCGCCTTCTCCGAGGCCGGCGCTTGCTCCCTCGGATCGCCGGCCTCGGAGCAGCCCGCGGCAGCGCCGGCCCTGTCGGCAGCTTCTCTTGGCCGTCCCGGATCCTGCGGGTGCCACTGGTTCCCGCTCCCTCCTGCGGGCCGCCAGGTAAGAGCCCGGGACAGGACAGTATCCTCCCCGGATGCCCCCTTCTCCCGGGGCCCGGGTTTGGACGGATATCGGGCGTGGAAGGCTTTAACCAATTCTGGAGCATGTACATTAGCAGCGGGTTCCCAGGAGTTGTCTTCGGGGCCGAAATATTTCCAGGATAACAAATAATACAGCCTTCCCCGCCGCTTTTTAGAGTCGAGAACCTCCTCTACTTCATACTCCGGATCAGGAGTAACCTCGAGAGCTTCCTCCTCAGATGGGTGAGGGTGCCATCTGGACCCACGGAATCTCTTCAATAAGGAGATGTGGAAGGCGTTGTGCACTCGTAGGGTCCTCGGTAACCGCAACCGGTACGTTACTGGTCCAATTCGTTCTTGGATAGCAAAAGGTCCAGCATACCGAGGTCCCAGTCTCCGGGAGGGCACCCGGAGCCTGAGGTACTTGGTGCTTAACCATACCTTCTGCCCCGGCTGGAGCACTGGAGCGGGTCGCCGGTGGCGATCTGCAAAGACCTTATCTTTGGCAACGGTTTTCTGTAGTTGCTCCCGAGCCATCTCCCAGACCTTCTGTAGATCCGCTAGGGTTTGGTCCCCCACAGGGGTTAAAGCTGTAGAAGGGAACGGCCCCGGAAGCCGAGGATGTTGTCCGTATACCAAGAAGAACGGAGAGTGTCCTGAGGATGAATGGTCACTCTGGTTATAAGCAAACTCGGCCCATGGAAGCAGAGAGGCCCAGTTATCCTGACGTTGGTTGACAAATGCCCGCAAGAATCCTTTCAATGTTTGGTTAATCCTCTCGACCATGCCGTTGGTTTGGGGATGGTAGGCGGATGAAAAGTGAGTCTCTACCCCCAGAGCCGTGCACAAGGCTCTCCAGAAGCGTGAGGTAAATTGGGGTCCTCGGTCACTGATGATCCGACTGGGCAGCCCATGTAGCCGAAAAATGTGCTGAATGAAAGCCTGGGCTAGAGAGGCCGCCGAAGGAAGGCTCGATAATGGAACGAAATGAGCCATTTTAGAGAAACGGTCTACCACAACCCAAATCACGGTATGGCCCCGGGAGCGGGGTAGGTCGGTGATGAAATCCATGGATAACTCCGTCCAGGGAGTGGTCGGTACGGGCAGTGGTTGCAGGTCCCCACGGGAGGCCCCACTAGTGGCTTGGTCCGTGCACACACAGGGCACGAGGTAACAAACTGGAGAACATCCCGCCTCATTTGCGGCCATTGATACTGTCTCGCGATGAACCGGAGGGTCTTTTGAAACCCGAAGTGCCCGGCCCATCTCGACGAGTGCCCCCATTGCATTATTCTTCTTCGGTCGGCGGCCGACACGAACTCCCTAGTCGGCGCGACTTCCCCGGTAGCCGCACTGAGACATGCGGGATCTAACATAGGGTGGACCTCCTTGGTCTCTTCAGGAACTTCAAATGCTCGGGAGAGCGAGTCCGCCGGGGTATTCTGAGACGCCCCCCGGAATACTAACTGAAAGTGAAACCTGGCAAAGAATAACGACCATCGGGCCTGTCGGGGGTTTAACCGTTGAGCCTCTTGAAGGTATAAGAGGTTCTTGTGATCAGTGATTACCGTAAATCGGTGCTCCGCTCCCTCCAGCAGGTGCCTCCATTCCTGCAGGGCTAATTTCAGGGCCAAGAGTTCTCTATCCCCTACCGTATAATTCCGTTCTGCTGGGGAGAATTTACGTGAGAAGAAAGAGCATGGTTGACGCCGGCCTCCGGGGTTGACTTGTGAGATGACCGCCCCGGCCCCCAAGGCGGACGCGTCCACTTCTACAATGAAGGGTTTCTCGGGATCGGGGGCTAGCAGGATGGACGCTGACTCGAAGGCCTCCTTCACCTGGCGAAAGGCCGCTTGTGCCTCTGGCGGCCAATCCCGGACCCTCGCGTTCTTTTGGGTGAGCGCCGTCAGCGGCGCTGTCAGTTGGGAATACTGAGGAATAAACTGGCGATAGTAATTTGCGAACCCCAGGAACCGTTGCAGTGCCTTCAATCCCAACGGTTGTGGCCACTCTCGAATCGCCCGGAGTTTGTCTGGCTCCATCTGTAGGCCCCCAGGTAGCAGAATGTGTCCTAAAAAGGGTAATGACCGCTGATGGAAGGCGCATTTACTGAGTTTAGCGAATAGACGGGCTTGTCTTAACCGGTGCAGCACAGCGCGGACGTGGCCCGTATGCTCTGCGGGTTCCTTAGAGTAGACCAGAATGTCATCCAGGTACACAATCACCGTGGAGTTCAACAAATCCTCTAGCACGTAGTTGATAAGACGTTGAAACACCGCAGGGGCATTACATAGGCCGAACGGCATCACCCGATATTCAAAATGTCCCTCGTGGGTGTTAAAAGCCGTTTTCCATTCGTCCCCTGACCGGATCCGAACTAAATTGTAGGCCCCCCGCAAATCCAACTTGGTGAACATCTGTGCTCCTTGCAGCCTGTCAAAGAGCTCGGGAATGAGCGGTAGAGGAAAGCGATCTTTCACTGTGATGGCATTGAGACCCCGATAGTCAATACAGGGCCTCAGGGACCCATCCTTCTTGGTAACAAAAAAGAATCCCGCCCCCGCTGGGGACGTAGAGGGCCGGATGAACCCTCTCCGCAGGTTCTCCCGGATGTATTCTTGCATTACCTTGGATTCTGCTCGGGACAGGGTGTACAGTCGGCCCCGAGGGGGCATGGTATCCGTCTTCAGATTAATGGCACAGTCAAAAGACCGATGAGGCGGTAGCACCTCCGCTTCCTTGGGATTAAACACATCTGCAAAGTCTCTATAATCCATAGGCAGAGAGCCCAGCTCTACCCGTCCCTCGCCGGGCAGCGTATTTAAGGCAGGGTAGCTGCCAGCCCGGCCCTTACAACAGTTCTCCTGACAGGAACTACCCCAAGCTTGAATCCTTCCCCCGGTCCAGTCGATAACAGGACTGTGGCACCGTAGCCACGGCAATCCCAGGACCACTGGGTGGATGGTCCGGGATAGCACTAGGAATTGGACCTCCTCCCGGTGATCCTCCCCCACCTGTAATCCCAACACGGGGGTGATCTCCGTGACCGGCTGGGGAAGTGTAGTTCCTTGGATGGAGGTTATTCGCAGCGCCGGCCTCCGCAGGAGCGTAGGCCAGCCCATCTGCTGCAGCAGTTCGAGTCCGATAAAATTGCCCCCGGACCCCGAGTCCACCAGAGCCCGGGTCTGGATTGTGGCCTCTTGCCACCGTAATATTATTTGCAGTGTTATCAAGGAGTCCGGTAGGGGAGCGGAGTGCCCCAAGAACCCTCCCCTCAGGGTGCCTTGGGGGAAGCATTTCCCGGCCGGACGGGACAAGTCCGGATGAAATGACCAGCCTCACCACAATAGAGGCACAGTCCGTTCGACAAGCGTTTCTGCCTGTCAGAGGGAGCCAGCCGTTGACGGCCCATCACCATCGGCTCTTCCCCGGGCTCCGTGGAGTCCCGGTTCCCCTGGCGAGGGGACGGCCCTTTGCCCATCCGGGACGCGCGCCCACTTCTGCCGCTCCGCCCGGGCTCTGGCTCGCTCCTGGAACCGGGTGTCTACTCGTATACAGAGCGAGATGAGGGCATCCAACTGTCCTGGGACCTCCCGTCCCGCCAATTCATCCTTGATTCGTTCTTGTAAGCCTTCCATAAAGATGGCCATCAAGGACTCCGGATTCCAACGCAGCTCCGTGGCTAAGGTCCGAAACCGAATGGCATAATCGGCCACCGTCCCTTCTCCCTGATGAATCCGCAGCAGTTCCGACGCTACAGAGGAGGGTCTCCCAGGAAGGTCGAACACCATCCGGAACCGGCGCTGAAATTCACTGTAATCATCCAAGATGGGGTCCTGTTGTTCGTTTAGGGGGGCCACCCAGGCCTGGGCCTTCCCTTCGCAGAGGCCCATAATGTAGCCCACCTTACTTTGGTCCGAAGCAAATGCCTCCGATTGCATCCGGAAGGCCAGGTTGCACTGGTTGAGGAACCCCCGACAACCTCCGGGGGTCCCATCATATCTTGCTGGTTCAGGGAACCGAGGTCCCATGCGGAACCCTCCCACACGGGGAGCTGCTGCGGCCCCCTGGACCGCAGCGGCCTGGTTCTGTACCTGAAGCGTGGAAAGTTGAGAGCATACGTTCTGGAGCGCCCCAGACAGGGCGTTAAGCTGCTCCTGCTGCTGCTGGAGTACCTTGGCCAGGTCCCGTAGATCAGGTTGCGTCGGCGAGCTCATGGCTTCCGTTTCCTGTCACGTCTCTATTGATGTTCTGTTGGTGAGCCCTCAAGATCCCCGAGGCCCCACAAGGCCCCAGAGGACAGCCGAGCACCCCGAATCTTCACCCGCGGCGACCGCCGTTCACCGAGGGTTGAGCCCTCAGCTGCAGGCGGCCAGCAGGACTGCTGGAACCGCGGGGTGACGGCTGACCTGGCTGATAGTCAGCACGCAGTCCTTAAGGGAGGACTAGCCGAGGCGGCTAGAACTCCGAGAGGAGCTTCAGGCTCTGGAGGTGGCTAGCAAGATGGCTAGCTGACGACACCGTCTCTGAAGGAGGCTAGCAGGACGGCTAGCTGAAGAGGAACACTGTCTCTGGAGTTGGCTAGCAAGGACGGCTAGCGGAAAACACAGTCTCTGAAGGAGGCTAGCAGGACGGCTAGCTGAAGAGGAGCACTGTCTCTGGAGTTGGCTAGCAAGGACGGCTAGCGGAAGACACAGTCTCTGGAGGGGGCTAGCAGGACGGCTAGCTGAAGAGGAGCACTGTCTCTGGAGTTGGCTAGCAAGGACGGCTAGCGGAAGACACAGTCTCTGGAGGAGGCTAGCAGGACGGCTAGCTGAAGAGGAGCACTGTCTCTGGAGTTGGCTAGCAAGGACGGCTAGCGGAAGACACAGTCTCTGGAGGGGGCTAGCAGGACGGCTAGCTGAAGAGGAGCACTGTCTCTGGAGTTGGCTAGCAAGGACGGCTAGCGGAAGACACAGTCTCTGGAGGGGGCTAGCAGGACGGCTAGCTGAAGAGGAGCACTGTCTCTGGAGTTGGCTAGCAAGGACGGCTAGCGGAAGACACAGTCTCTGGAGGGGGCTAGCAGGACGGCTAGCTGAAGAGGAGCACTGTCTCTGGAGTTGGCTAGCAGACGGGAACCCCTGTGTCGGCTTCTGACGAACGAAACGGAAGCACTGGACCTCTTCCGTTTCGTGGTTTAAATCCCCCGCCCGTTCTTCCCCTGGTAACAGCTGGAGCCAATCCTCTTGTCCCAGGCAGGCAGAGGGGGCCCGGATTGGTCCCCCTGCCCGGCGGGCGGAGTCTCCCCGTTGATGCGCCAATCCGGCGCAAGTGGGCGGAGCTGCCTCGCTGGTCCTGCCCCAACGAGGAGGACGACGACGCCGGCGCCGCCATCTTGGCCGGCGGATCGCCTTCTCCGAGGCCGGCGCTTGCTCCCTCGGATCGCTGGCCTCGGAGCAGCCCGCGGCAGCGCCGGCCCTGTCGGCAGCTTCTCTTGGCCGTCCCGGATCCTGCGGGTGCCACTGGTTCCCGCTCCCTCCTGCGGGCCGCCAGGTAAGAGCCCGGGACGGGACACATGGGATAGGAGGTAGTGTTCTATTGTGGCTTAAAAACTGGTTAAAAAATAGAAAACAGAGAGTAGGGTTAAATGGTCAGTATTCTCAATGGGGAAAGGTAGATAATGGGGTTCCCCAGGGGTCTGTGCTGGGACCACTGCTTTTTAACAAATTTATAAATTATCTAGAAACTAGTAACTAGTGAGGGAACTGCTGATAACACAACGTTATTCAAAGTTGTTAAATCGCAAGAGGATTGTGAAAAATTACAAGAGGACCTTACGAGACTAGGCATCAAAATGGCAGATGACGTTTAATGTGAGGAAGTGCAAAGTGATGCATGTGGGAAAGAGGAACCTGAACTATAGTTACATGATGCAAGGTTCCACATTAGGAATCACTGACCAGGAAAGGGATCTAGGTGTCTTCGTTAATGATACGTTGAAACCCTCTGCTCAATATGCAGTGGCGGCTAAAATAGAATGTTAGGTATTATTAGGAAAGGAATGGAAAACAAAAATGAGGATGTTATAATGCCTTTGTATCGCTCTATGGTTCAACTGGAACTCGAATACTGTGTGCAATTCTGGTCACCGCATCTAAAAAAATATATAGTAGAATTAGAAAAGGTCCAGAGAAGGGTGATGAAAATGATAAAGGGGTTTCCTATGAGGAAAGGCTAAAGTAGCTAGGGCTCTTCAACTTGGAGAAAAGACGGCTGAGGGGAAATATAACAGAGGTCTATACAATAATGAGTGGAGTGGAACGGGTAGACGTGAATCGCTTGTTTACTCTTTCCAAAAATACTAGGACTAGGGGGCATGCAATAAAGCAAATTGGAGAAAATATTTCTTCCCTCATTGTGTAATTAAACTCTGGAATTCATTGCCAGAGAATGTGGTAAAAACAGTTAGCTTAATGGGGTTTAAAAAGGTTTGGCTAGCTTCCTAAAAGAAAATACGATGAAAAAGATGTTCTACTCAATGTGGAAACTCAAAAGAGTAAAACCTTTCTTCCCGAGAAACATCTTCCGTACCCTAGTACAGTCAATGGTAATAAGTCATCTGGAATACTGTAACACATTGTACGCTGGCTGTAAAGAACAGACTATTAAAAAACTCCAAACAGCCCAGAATACTGCAGCCAGACTCATATTTGGAAAAACCAAATATGAAAGTACAAAACCTTTAAGAGAGAAACTTCACTGGCTCCCACTCAAGGAACGTATTGAGTTCAAGATCTGCACGACCGTATACAAAATTATTCATGCAGATGCCCCGCTATACATGCTAAACCTAGTGGACCTACAGTGGTGGAAATAAGTATTTGATCCCTTGCTGATTTTGTAAGTTTGCCCACTGACAAAGACATGAGCAGCCCTTAATTGAAGGGTAGGTTATTGGTAACAGTGAGAGATAGCACATCACAAATTAAATCCGGAAAATCACATTGTGGAAAGTATATGACTTTATTTGCATTCTGCAGAGGGAAATAAGTATTTAATCCCTCTGGCAAACAAGACCTAATACTTGGTGGCAAAACCCTTGTTGGCAAGCACAGCGGTCAGACGTCTTCTGTAGTTGATGATGAGGTTTGCACACATGTCAGGAGGAATTTTGGTCCACTCCTCTTTGCAGATCATCTCTAAATCATTAAGAGTTCTGGGCTGTCGCTTGGCAACTCGCAGCTTCAGCTCCCTCCATAAGTTTTCAATGGGATTAAGGTCTGGTGACTGGCTAGGCCACTCCATGACCCTAATGTGCTTCTTCCTGAGCCACTCCTTTGTTGCCTTGGCTGTATGTTTTGGGTCATTGTCGTGCTGGAAGACCCAGCCACGACCCATTTTTAAGGCCCTGGCGGAGGGAAGGAGGTTGTCACTCAGAATTGTACGGTACATGGCCCCATCCATTCTCCCATTGATGCGGTGAAGTAGTCCTGTGCCCTTAGCAGAGAAACACCCCCAAAACATAACATTTCCACCTCCATGCTTGACAGTGGGGACGGTGTTCTTTGGGTCATAGGCAGCATTTCTCTTCCTCCAAACACGGCGAGTTGAGTTCATGCCAAAGAGCTCAATTTTTGTCTCATCTGACCACAGCACCTTCTCCCAATCACTCTCGGCATCATCCAGGTGTTCACTGGCAAACTTCAGACGGGCCGTCACATGTGCCTTCCGGAGCAGGGGGACCTTGCGGGCACTGCAGGATTGCAATCCGTTATGTCGTAATGTGTTACCAATGGTTTTCGTGGTGACAGTGGTCCCAGCTGCCTTGAGATCATTGACAAGTTCCCCCCTTGTAGTTGTAGGCTGATTTCTAACCTTCCTCATGATCAAGGATACCCCACGAGGTGAGATTTTGCGTGGAGCCCCAGATCTTTGTCGATTGACAGTCATTTTGTACTTCTTCCATTTTCTTACTATGGCACCAACAGTTGTCTCCTTCTCGCCCAGCGTCTTACTGATGGTTTTGTAGCCCATTCCAGCCTTGTGCAGGTGTATGATCTTGTCCCTGACATCCTTAGACAGCTCCTTGCTCTTGGCCATTTTGTAGAGGTTAGAGTCTGACTGATTCACTGAGTCTGTGGACAGGTGTCTTTCATACAGGTGACCATTGCCGACAGCTGTCTGTCATGCAGGTAACGAGTTGATTTGGAGCATCTACCTGGTCTGTAGGGGCCAGATCTCTTACTGGTTGGTGGGGGATCAAATACTTATTTCCCTCTGCAGAATGCAAATAAATTCATATACTTTCCACAATGTGATTTTCCGGATTTAATTTGTGATGTGCTATCTCTCACTGTTACCAATAACCTACCCTTCAATTATGGGCTGCTCATGTCTTTGTCAGTGGGCAAACTTACAAAATCAGCAAGGGATCAAATACTTATTTCCACCACTGTACCTCCTAGAAACGCCAAAAGATCAGCTCACAAATTTCTCAACTTGCACTTCCCCAGCTGTAAAGGAATTAAATACAAGCAGACATACGCCACATCCTTCTCGTATAGGAGCACACAGCTATGGAACGCACTACCCACAGCCCTGAAAAGCATGGATGATCTAAGTAACTTTCGCAAATCTTTGAAGACGCATCTCTTCAACAAAGCCTACAAAGAGAACCCTTAACGACACAAAATCACCACACCAATCCTCCCAGATACCAAATACACCTTTAACACTACCCTATCTATCACCTTCTTCTCTAATTCCTCATCCAATCTCTGCTTATCACTGTTTGTATCTACGATCCTGTCATGACTATGTCATAACAACATTCTGTAAGCCACATTGAGCCTGCAAATAGGTGGGATAATGTGGGGTACAAATGCAATAAATAAATAAAATAAAAAATAAAAGTCCATAAGCCATTAAGATAGAGTTAGGGAAAATCCACTGCTTATTTCTAGGATAAGCAGCATAAAATGTACTGTTGTGGGATCTTGCCGGGTATTGTAACCTGGATTGGCCACTGTTGCTGGAAACAGGATGCTGGGTTTGATGGACCTTTAGTCTATCCCAGATAGCAACACTTATGTTCTAAGAATGTAAATCAATGTTTTATGTGTGAAAAGATTTTTTAAATGACCCTCCACATGTCTACCTGCCGAAATAGTACACAAACTAACAGAAGTAAGGGTATCAGTATGCCATACGATAGATTTAAACTTTGTTCAATATTTGAATGTTAATGTAACCCCCCCCCCCCCCCCCCCCCCCCCCCCGGGAGAAAGCCTCTGCTGCCAAGTAGGAGGTGGGAGGATCTCCTAGGGGTTACTGTGGCTATAGGGGGTTGGCAAAGCTGACCTAATGGGTGGAGATGGGGGAGCCCAGATTCCAAAGGTGGGGTGAGAGATCAATAAAAGGGACTGTGGTTAGTGGGTAAGGGTCTTTGGTTGAGTGACCCCCCGCTGAGACCCAGAGAATGGAGGGGGAGACACAGAGCTGAATAGAAAAATCCCGAAAGGACTGGCTGGTACAACTTCTGCCTGGGAGCAGAAGGAATTTATGTATGATTCCTCAAATGAAGGATCTAAAAGAAAGGACAAGTGCCTGGTGGAAAAGGACATCCCAGGAGGGAGGGAGAGGGATGTGAAGGAGACTCCCTTCCTGACAGGACTGTTTGCCAGTTGTCCGGGAAGGATCCTTGATCTTGGATGGGCCAGACTTGAATTGGATTGTGATTGGATGTGACTTATGGTCTTTTATGCACCTAAATTGTAAATACTGAGGATGTTCTATAAACTGTTGGTTTGGTTGGAGTTGTTAAAGTAAAAGAACAATTTGAATTTTATTTATAATGACTGCTGTTTCATTATTTATGAGTGAACTCTTACATACCTCAGACTGAGATATCCGTATAGGCAATCCAAGATTTTCTTCAGGCTGGGCCTACACCCAGCTCATCCAAAGAAAAATCTGTTTTGTGAATTCTGGTACCAGGCACCTGACCCAGGGAGCTTAGCTGGTGTCCCAGAACTGAGGGGTAGACCAGGGTTACAGTAAATTAAGAATATATTCTAACAAGCCCCTCCGGTGCTCCAGGTATTACCGCGTGAATTCTAAAACCTGGTGGTTGTAGTCGGGCCAGATTTCAGAGCTCACAGGGAAACACCGGAAAAGTTGTAGGTTCACTGACCTCGTCTTCCGTCTTCAAAAGGCAGAAGAGGAAAATTAATCTAATTTAGGATTTGGAATGATGGTTTTTCCCGAATTCAATAGCACCAGACACTATTTTTTAAAAAAGATTCACAGATATTTTATTTATCAAAAAAAACCAATTTCTTTAAAGAGAAGTAAACATGTAATCAATGCATTTAAAACAAAATTCTGCTCAAAACCCTAACACTACTGATTCTATCTTCTTTCTTTTGCAGATCTACTGATTAACAACTAACAACCAACAATATCAGATAAGTATTATGTTTCTTTCCCTCCCTTTAAACTCTATTTTTAATTAATGTATACCATCCAATTAATTTACTTTCTTTTATTTCTCTATACAAGAATTTGATTCTTTCTGTGTTGTTTATGTGTTTTCTAGGATCTACCTTCATCAACGGAATTCAGGATCTCAGGTAAGTATATATGTTTTATTTAATTTGTGTTCAAGTCACTTAGCTGTTCTTTATCACCACTGTTCTCTGAGGTGCAGGATCTTTCTTGCGTTGGGGCCCAGCTTTTCACTCCGTTCGGCGTCCAGACACTTGGCTCTTTACCCCAGGGGCGTAGCCAGCCTTCCGTGGGAGAGGGGTCCGAGCCCGGGGGGAGGGGGCACATTTTAGCCCTCCCCCCGGCGCCGCCCCCCCCCCACCGCCGACATTGCCGCCCCCCCTCCCGCCGCGAACCCGCCGCCGCTGCAGCCTACCTTTACTTTTGCTGGCGGGGGATCCCACTCCCCGCCAGCCGACGTCTTCTTCTTAGTCGCTTCCCGCTCTTCAATTTGTTTGCTGACGTCCTGCACGTTGTACGTGCAGGACGTCAGACTCAGAGAACAGAACTGTTCTCTGAGTCTGACGTCCTGCACGTATAATTACGTGCAGGACGTCAGCAAACAAATTGAAGTGCAGGAAGGACTGAGAAGACGTCGGCTGGCGGGGAGTGGGATCCCCCGCCAGCAAAAGTAAAGGTAGGCGGCGGCGGGGGCGGGTTCGCCGGGAGGGGGGTCCTGGGGTGAATCTGCGGGGGCCCCGGCCCCCTCAGGCCCCACGTAGCTACGCCACTGCTTTACCCTAAACCTAACCTTAATCAACTTAAAGGGGAAGAAAACCCTTTCTCCCTAATAAAATTTTTAAATAGAATCTCTAGGTGTCCAGTATAAAGGATTACATTTTGGCCATATAATACTTCAAAAATAAAATAAATTAAAATTTCCTATTCTACTGGACCTGTCCTATCTCTTTTACTTTTCCCTATTCTAGAGGAGCACTCGCGTCATCCACTCATGCACCCCCCCCCCCCCCACTACACCCAATACACCTTATTACCTATTAACCCCAATCAAACCCCTTTAAAATTTAACTTTAATTCCTAATACACTTATCTGTCACACAATCCCCCTCTTTCACTACTAGCATTCAATTAGTTTTAATTTCCTTCCTCAATCACACCATTCAGTCACCTTTAACCTTTTTTCCCTCTCTCAATCCCTGACACACCGCCAGACACATCCACTCACTTCGGTGTCTTCAGCTCCTCTGACCAACTGTCCACAGCCCCGTTACCTAAGCAACGGGACTGCGGCCAGAGTTCCAGAGACCCCTTAGCCAATCAGCTGTCCTTTCCAAGGTTCCGTTTTCCTCTGCTGACCAACGGAACCCTGGAAAGCCCAACTGAATCTCCATTTTTACCTTTATTTTTCCCATTGAAATCAATGGGAAAACCAAATAAATTTAAGAAAACCATACCAATTTATTTCCAAATTACCCCAAATTTTCCCCAATCACTACACTCCCCATCCTCTGCCGAATTGTATTGTTAAAATTTAAATTTAACTATTTTTTTTAAGTCCGTCCCAATATTACCTTCCCAAAAACCCATTTAAAAATCCCAAAACTAATTAAAAAGTATCCCACAAATTCACACAACCCCTTACACACCTACCCTGTCAAATTAAAAAATTTAACCCTTCCACGACCCCTTTAAACGACACCCTATAAAAAAAACTCGCACTCAAAACATTGAAATTTAAAATCTGACTCACCACAAAAATCCTAAAAAATTCCCCGACCCCGAATTTGAAAACCAAATTTAAATTAAACAAATCCCTGATTTTTAAAAAATAAAAACCCGAATTTACACATTTAAAAAATACATAAATTAAAATTTTGGGTCAAAAGACCCCTTACCTTGACCGGGATTTTCCCCTCACTCGATCCCTGCCTTCGGTTCCGGTCCTTGACGTCCTCATGCGAAAACAGAGACAAAAATAAAAAAGCTCCAAAGCTGGGCCCAAAATTTAGGCCGCTTCGGCCTAAACGCAAAATTTGCGTTCGCGATGTGTGCATGAGGCGCGCCGCCTCATGCACATGCCCGCACGCTCCAACAACGTCTTTTTTTCTCCGGCGCTTGCTGCCTCGCTGCTCCTCCAACGCCGACCTCTCAGGGCCCAAAATCCAGCCCGAATCTTCTTCTTCGTCGGCTTCCTCACTCCCGGCGTTCCCGAGCAGTCACGACAGTTCCCAAATTGGGAGTCCCTTCTCCTCTTCACTCCCAGGAACGTGCCAATTGTCCCTGGGAGTCAAAAACTTAACACTGCCTCCCACAGCGACCCTGGAACCGGCACCAAGCAAGAAAAACCCAGTGCCCTCTCCAAAACCGGCCTGAAACCTCCCGAACGGCCCCAAAGCCTCAAAACCCAGGAAAGCCCCAGCCAGGCCCGAAAACAACCCCCAAATGCCCCACAGATGTCCAGCCTGCTCCCGGAGACCTCAGAGATCCTTCAGAGCCCTAAAAACGGCCCCTCAGGTAAGTATTAAACTTTTATTTTTTTTTAATTCCCTTTTCTCTTACCCCCTGTTACATTCGCCGAGACAAAAACCAAATATTGTCCCCAATATTACCCAAGTCCATCCCCTCTAACAACTCCATACCACCTTATACCCCCAAACACACTCCAACACTTTCACACCTAACCCAAAAAAACACTACTCCAAAATAAAATTTTCCTGAAGATATTTGGAACACACACCCTTATTACTTCTTACTGAACTTCTTAATTTCTCTACTCTCTCATTCTCTAGTACAGAGGAATTCGTACTTGGGTTAACCACAAATTCTGTAATTATT
Organism: Microcaecilia unicolor; assembly: GCF_901765095.1. Taxonomy (NCBI): domain Eukaryota; kingdom Metazoa; phylum Chordata; class Amphibia; order Gymnophiona; family Siphonopidae; genus Microcaecilia; species Microcaecilia unicolor. The sequence continues at coordinate 191,195,314 of NC_044031.1, read as the reverse complement.
ACATAACCTTTTTGCTTTTCTTTCTTAGAATCTTTCTCAACATTATTTTCCCTTCTAGACACAACCAATTTCTCCTGAGTTTGTTCCTCCTGGACTTGTTCTACCTCTGATCCTTTCACTTCAAAAACATATTTTTAAGAGAATCTCTATGAACTATTTTCTCTCCATAAGTGTAATTTTGAATTCTAACCACATTACCGTACTTCCCAAAAACTCCTATCACCTTATATGGACAGGTCTCCCATACATCCTGAATTTTGTGTCTGCCTGAAAACCTCTGCTTCCTCAGCAAGACCCAATTTCCTTCTTCCAACAGCTCTGCTCCCGCTTTCTTATCATATTGTTCCTTCATTTTCGTGTTCTGATGTTCTGCAACTCTTCGTGCCTGTTCCTGAGCAAACATCAACTTTTCCTTATGCTGCTGTACCCAGTCTTCCAGATTTTCTATATTCTCCCAAACTTCACAATTTTCCTCCTCCTGTACCAATGACTCGAGAGAAAGTAATGATTCTCTTCCTAGAAATAACTCAGCCGGTGTATACCCAGTGGAACTATGCAAAGAACTGTTATAAATCTGGACTACTTCTGGCAAAAACTTGGACCAATTCTTCTTCTTATCTTCCGGGAAGGTACTCAAAATCTGATGCAGGGTTCTGTTAAACCTCTCGCACCGTCCGTTGCCCTGGGGATGGTATGGGGTGGTCCTCGTCTTCTTGATTCCATACCATTTGCAAATTTCCTTTATGACTCCGGATTCAAATGCTGGCCCCTGATCTGAGTGCAGCTTCTCAGGTACTCCATATACAGCGAACCATCTAGATATCAAGGCTTTCGCTGTGGTTTTGGCTGTCTGATTGTGCGTGGCAACTGCTACCGCAAACCGGGAAAATAGATCTGTCATGACAAGTATGCTTTCAAATCCTCGTCTGTCCTTTTCCAACACTGTATAGTCCACCGCTAGTACCTCCAGAGGTTTTATCACATGGAAACAACTCATCTCACACCTTTCCTTGGGAAATAATTCTCTCGATAAGCAACATCTTCTACAATTTTTAATCCATTCAGCTACATCCGCACGCATGTTTACCCAGAAGTGCTTCTTTCTCAAGTTTTTGAACATAGTTTCTACCGCATAATGTCCTATATTATCATGGAAATTTTCCAGCATTTCTTTCAGCGACTCGGGTACCACGATCTGTAAAACATCCTCTCCGGATCTGCAGTCTTCATAACCCCTGAACAGCATCCCATTCCTCAATAACAGACGGTCTCGATGTTTCCAGAGCTGTCTCACCTCAGGAGATGTCAAGTCTTCTTGGGAAGGAATATATTGATGTTCCTTCCACCCCATTACTACACTGACCGTGTTATCTTCTCTCTGGGCTTTCTGAATTCTCTCATTTGGATCTTCCAGTAGCAACCCCTGACAATTCTTCGTGAGTGGAACTCCATCCCCTTCTCACTCACCGATATCATTTTGCAGGAAAAACCGAAGAAATCTTTCTCTGCATCACAACCCTCCAGCTCCGGTTCTTCTTCTTCCGGTAACCTAGACAAAGCGTCAGCCACTTGATTACTCCGGTCTGGTTTGTATTCGACCACAAAGTCTAGGTCCGCCAACTGGGCCAGCCATCTCTGCTCAACAGCTTGAATTCTTGCAGAATTGAGATACTTGAGGGGGTTATGGTCTGTTCTTAAAATGAATCTTCGGTAAATCAAGTACTCTCTAAATTTTTCTGTCGCTGCCCATTTAAATGCCAGCAGCTCTAATTTAAAGGCTGAGTAGTTGTTAACATTCCGTTCTGATTTTCTCAAACCTCGGCTTGCAAAGGCTATTACTTTTTCCTCACCTTCTTGTACTTGACTCAACACAGCCCCCAGGCCTCGCCAACTCACATCCGTTGTGAGGATGAATGATTCGGTAAATACAGGATACCCCAGGATGGGAGCAGAAATAAGTCTCGCCTTTAAAGTGTCGAAAGCCCTCTGGCACTCTGCATTCCAGCTTATAGTAGAACTTTCAGGAACGGTCTTCCCCGTCAGGGCATGTAACGGTGCGGCTATTTTGGCGAAATCTTTTACAAAGCGTATGTAAAAGCTTGCCAGACCCAGGAAACTTCTCAACTCTGTTTTACTGGTCGGGATCTTCCACTCCTGCACCGTTTTTATTTTCTCCAAATCTGTTGATACTCCGTTCTGAGACACTATGAGGCATATTTTCAAAGCACTTTGGGAGGCTAAGTTCCATAGGTTTCTATGGAACTTTGGGAGGCTAAGTGCTTTGAAAATGAGCCTCTATGTAGCCCAGGAACTTCACTTCGCGACACAGGATCTTGCATTTCGCCGGCTTGAGCTTTAGACCACTCTCCTTCATCCTTTCAAAGACCAGATCGAGTCTTTCCAGGTGCTGTTCAAAGGTGGGTGCATATACCAGAATGTCATCAAGGTATAAGAGGAGGATTTCAAAGACATACTCCGCCATGACAGATTCCATCAACCTTTGGAAGCTAGCAGGAGCATTGCACAACCCGAAGGGCATACGTGTCCACTCAAAAAGCTCGAAAGGTGTTGTTACAGCGGTCTTTTCAATGTCTTTCGGAGCCATGCCCATCTGGAAGTACCCGGACGTCATGTCCAAAGACGAGAACCACTTTGAAGACCCCAGGGCATCCAGGGACTCGTCAATCCTCGGGAGAGGATATGCATCTCTGATGGTCAAAGAATTCAACTTCCTGTAGTCGCAGCAAAACCTCAAGCTGCCGTCCTTCTTTTTTATGACTACAGCCGGTGATGCCCAAGGACTGTAGCTCTTCCTCAGCACTCCTTGCTTCACCAGCTCGTACATGTGTGCTTTAAACTGGTCATAAATGTGCGGCGAGACCCTTCGGAATGGTTGTTTCACTGGCTTAGCTTCACCAGTATCTATCCTATGTGACACCAGGTCAGAAAATCCTATATCTGCATCATTGTTGGAAAAAACTGAGCGATGCTTCCATAATAGTTCTTTTAACTGTTGGGCCTGCCCAGTGGATAATTTGTCCCATTCCACTTTAACTTTAGGAATCTGTTCTTCCCAGCCGTTCATCTTCAGTTCATAACCAATGATACTCTCTTCAGACTTTCCATCCATTACTGTATGTACTTCTGCTATCTGAGCTCTGCCGGGTATAACAATATCCTGGACTCCCGCATTGATCATCCGGACTAAAATGTTTCCTCTTTCTGGCTTAATCAGGGTGTTGACCACTCTCACTTTACTAGGCAGCGTGACCTTCCGGGATGCAGTCACCAAAAGCACTCCTGAAACTTTCCGCACTTGCTGGCACTTTCCCATCAGCACTCTTTCTGTCCTTGCAGGTAGTATCTGTTTCACGCTACCGCGCACTTTTACATATCCTTCTGCTTTGTTCTTGTTCCGGGATATTTCGGCTCTCACTTTCGCGATCTTTTCAGGAGTACTCATCAAAACTGTCAGATCCTTGAACAAACCTTCCAGATACTTGAGCACATTCATTCCCACGATGCCCGGTACTGACTGGCTCTCAACTTGTCCATTGTAAAAGTTATCCTTTACAATAAAGATGCATCTCTTGGGTATCACTTGTCCAAGGCACTGAACGTCAGCGTCAATATACCCTAGCACGGGTAAATCTGTCCCGTTCACCGCCACCAGCACCAGTTCACTAGCATCTTTCAGATGAGCAGTGTCAGGGAAGTTTTTATAAAAGTAACTTGCCAGTATGGTTGATACACTCGAGCCAGTGTGGATTGTACACAAGGTTTCAACTCCATTTATCATAACCTTCAATACCAGACTGGTTCCCACTGCCCTCTCACCCAGGTAACTTGTTTCAGACGCTTCATCTACATTTACTGACTTCTGCCTCTGTACCGCTGGTTTTCCTTCTCTTCCCACCATCGGGATTGTAGCGCTTCCTCGTGCGTTACCACTGGTACTGGGCTTTTCTTCATTACCACCTTGACTCTTACTAACTTGAGGACCTCTTCCGTCACTTCCCGGATAATCTCTTCTCTCACTTTGACAGTATCTGGCAATGTGATCTGGCTCCTGGCAGCAGTAACAGATTGGTTCACCCGCTACAGTCCTGGAAGGCCTGGCATTATAGCTATATCGTGGAAACTCCTTTTGAACATTCGAGTATCTTCGCTGATCCCTCTGCATACGTTGTCGCTTCCATTCCTCCTCCTGCCTCTCACACATCTTAGCCAGCATGTTTGTCATCTGCCTCATCATGGCAACCATCGTTGTCTCATCTGGACGTCCATAATCACCCGCGTCTTCCCTCGGCTGCTGCAGAATCTTCTTTGGTACTGTCTCCCATGTGGTCAAGCCTCTCTCCTCACCTGCCCACCTTATGGCAGCCTGCATTAACTCAGCGAAGCTCTGTCTGGGGTTGTCTTCGTTGCTTTTCAGCACCTCTCTCTTTAACGACTCATCCTTGAGACCAATTATAAACTGCTCCTTCAAGGTTTCATCGGGATCCCCGACTCTTCTACGGTCTCTTGCCATGATACCTTCCAACTTCTCCTGTAGACAATACACATACACTCGGATGGAATCCTTCTCTCCTTGCCGTAAATTATAAAATTCTTGAAACCGAAGTCCCAAGGCCACTCGATCGCCGTACACTTGCTTCAGCAACTCGAAGATTTCCTCCACAGTGCAATCCCTCAGAAGCGTGTACTTCACGGTGTCTGCTGCAATCCCCTTCAGATGGTCCCTCACTACATCACATTGGTCTTCAGCTGGGATACGCATGATTTTCATCCTTGATTTCATCTTTTCCACCCATTCTCCTACTTTCAGATCTTCTGGACCTTTGGGAAATCCGCTGAATTCCGGCATAGAACGCTCCTGGGGAATGAACACCGTGTGCACGATCACTTGAGTCACAGGGACAGTAGAACCTCCAGACGCTCCTCCGTCCATTCTTGTAACTTCCAGGGAACAGGTGTTGCTGCAGAGCAGAGATCTCCGGCAAACCCAAAACCCAGGATAACTTGTTTTCCCCAAAAACAATTCACAACAATTTTTTTTCAAATTTTATTACACTGGTTCTCTTAAGGAGTTTCTTCGGCTTATTTCTCCCTTCTCCTCACTCAGAATTTACCTTCTGGGGCCCTCAAATTCAGGGAAGAAATCCTGCCGACTATGCCAAATTCTAACAAGCCCCTCCGGTGCTCCAGGTATTACCGCTTGAATTCTAAAACCTGGTGGTTGTAGTCGGGCCAGATTTCAGAGCTCACAGGGAAACACCGGAAAAGTTGTAGGTTCACTGACCTCGTCTTCCGTCTTCAAAAGGCAGAAGAGGAAAATTAATCTAATTTAGGATTTGGAATGATGGTTTTTCCCGAATTCAATAGCACCAGACACTATTTTTTTAAAAAGATTCACAGATATTTTATTTATCAAAAAAACCAATTTCTTTAAAGAGAAGTAAACATGTAATCAATGCATTTAAAACAAAATTCTGCTCAAAACCCTAACACTACTGATTCTATCTTCTTTCTTTTGCAGATCTACTGATTAACAACTAACAACCAACAATATCAGATAAGTATTATGTTTCTTTCACTCTCTTTAAACTCTATTTTTAATTAATGTATACCATCCAATTAATTTACTTTCTTTTATTTCTCTATACAAGAATTTGATTCTTTCTGTGTTGTTTATGTGTTTGCTAGGATCTACCTTCGTCAACGGAATTCAGGATCTCAGGTAAGTATATATGTTTTATTTAATTTGTGTTCAAGTCACTTAGCTGTTCTTTATCACCACTGTTCTCTGAGGCGCAGGATCTTTCTTGCGTTGGGGCCCAGCTTTTCACTCCGTTCGGCGTCCAGACACTTGGCTCTTTACCCTAAACCTAACCTTAATCAACTTAAAGGGGAAGAAAACCCTTTCTCCCTAATAAAATTTTTAAATAGAATCTCTAGGTGTCCAGTATAAAGGATTACATTTTGGCCATATAATACTTAAAAAATAAAATAAATTAAAATTTCCTATTCTACTGGACCTGTCCTATCTCTTTTACTTTTCCCTATTCTAGAGGAGCACTCGCGTCATCCACTCATGCACCCCCCCCCCCCCACTACACCCAATACACCTTATTACCTATTAACCCCAATCAAACCCCTTTAAAATTTAACTTTAATTCCTAATACACTTATCTGTCACACAATCCCCCTCTTTCACTACTAGCATTCAATTAGTTTTAATTTCCTTCCTCAATCACACCATTCAGTCACCTTTAACCTTTTTTCCCTCTCTCAATCCCTGACACACCGCCAGACACATCCACTCACTTCGGTGTCTTCAGCTCCTCTGACCAACTGTCCACAGCCCCGTTACCTAAGCAACGGGACTGCGGCCAGAGTTCCAGAGACCCCTTAGCCAATCAGCTGTCCTTTCCAAGGTTCCGTTTTCCTCTGCTGACCAACGGAACCCTGGAAAGCCCAACTGAATCTCCATTTTTACCTTTATTTTTCCCATTGAAATCAATGGGAAAACCAAATAAATTTAAGAAAACCATACCAATTTATTTCCAAATTACCCCAAATTTTCCCCAATCACTACACTCCCCATCCTCTGCCGAATTGTATTGTTAAAATTTAAATTTAACTATTTTTTTTAAGTCCGTCCCAATATTACCTTCCCAAAAACCCATTTAAAAATCCCAAAACTAATTAAAAAGTATCCCACAAATTCACACAACCCCTTACACACCTACCCTGTCAAATTAAAAAATTTAACCCTTCCACGACCCCTTTAAACGACACCCTATAAAAAAACTCCCACTCAAAACATTGAAATTTAAAATCTGACTCACCACAAAAATCCTAAAAAATTCCCTGACCCCGAATTCGAAAACCAAATTTAAATTAAACAAATCCCTGATTTTTAAAAAATAAAAACCCGAATTTACACATTTAAAAAATACATAAATTAAAATTTTGGGTCAAAAGACCCCTTACCTTGACCGGGATTTTCCCCTCACTCGATCCCTGCCTTCGGTTCCGGTCCTTGACGTCCTCACGTGAAAACGGAGACAAAAATAAAAAAGCTCCAAAGCCGGGCCCAAAATTTAGGCCCCGGCTTTGGCCTAAACGCAAAACTCGCGTTCGCGATGTGTGCATGAGGCGCGCCGCCTCCTCCAACGCCGACCTCTCAGGGCCCAAAATCCAGCCTGAATCTTCTTCTTCATCAGCCTCCTCACTCCCGGCGTTCCCACGCAGTCGCGACAGTTCCCAAATCGGGAGTCCCTTCTCCTCTTCACTCCCGGGAACGTGCCAATTGTCCCCGGGAGTCAAAAACTTAACACTGCCTCCCGCAACGACCCTGGAACCGGCACCAAGCAAGAAAAACCCAGCGCCCTCTCCAAAACCGGCCTGAAACCTCCCGAACGGCCCCAAAGCCTCAAAACCCAGGAAAGCCCCAGCCAGGCCCGAAAACAACCCCCAGATGCCCCACAGACGTCCAGCCTGCTCCCGGAGACCTCAGAGATCCTTCAGAGCCCTAAAAACGGCCCCTCAGGTAAGTATTAAACTTTTATTTTTTTTTATTCTCTTTTCTCTTACCCCCTGTTACAATATTTCAAACTTTAAAAATTTGCTTTGCTGCTTTAAATTTGATATTGTTCCACTTATGGATATGTTGGCCATTTTGCTTTGTTGATTAAGGCATACAGCTGCCATATATAGAGCAGCTGAGTCACAAATGGGCAGAGGCTTAACCAGGTAGATAGAGACTGGGGGGGGGGGGGTAGGGTAGGGGATTCAGGGTTAGGAAGGATTGGTTCTGCTAAACTACAAATGGGGAGCAGCACGCAGGCTCAAGGCAAATTTGTAAAAGGCAGACAATCCTGGGGCAACAAAATTCCCACCGTTGGAACACAGCATAAGTTTAAACTCTTAAAGGTGGAACAGAGTCAGTGACTTCTCCTGCCTTCAAGTGTTTAAATGTGATTGGAAAGATATGAACCAATTCAGATAAGAAATAATTCACAAAATCTAGCACACAGACCTACCAAAAAACATCACCCTGAAGAAAGCCACAGAGAGATGGCTGAAATATCAATCAAACTAACTCAGACACAGTACTACCCAGACAGCTGCAAGAACCATAACACCAGCAGTGGAAGCCTAAGAGAACATATTCTCTAGATTGTTCTCTATAGTTCAAATTGAATCAAGGAGCAATGGAATACTAGTAATAATTGTTTAACAAGAAAGGGGAAGTAATATTAAATAAAAAACAATCATCCAATTTTATGAGTCAAATTTTTGATGATGAATACTTATTCGTGCCAAGACAGGATCACTTCAATACTCAATGGAATAGGTTAGGACATTTTTTCTTACTTATGACAAGGGGTAGAATTTTAAACAGTTTACCATTTGCTAAGGATTAAGAAAATTAATCTAATCTCATATGATATCCTCCACAGAAACTGAATCACCTAGCACTTGACAAACAGCACTTAACCAACATGGGGTAACTTGCCCTGTGTCACTCAATGAGCTTATGATCAAGGTTGGACTCGGCTTGGGATCTTCAGGTTTCAGAGCTGAAAGTATACTACATCAATGATAGCTGACAGCAATAATTTCATGTTAGACTCAGAATTAACATTTGCTTGAACATATTCTGGAAATAGGGATCCCGACCTCACTGTATTTATGGAGTTTTAAAAGATTTTCCATATGTTTTTACTGCATTTCATTTTGAAACGCACAGGTCTGCATTTTGCCATCTCTTTTTATCTTAATAAGAATTGAAAGTTTTGTGCTGTCACACATGTGGAAAAACCTAGCTAAGACATGTCTTTCAGAAGAAAGAGGATAATAACATTCAAAATACTTTCCTGAAATATTTCCCTTAACATAATATCTAAACTTGATTTTCCAAGGGCTGCTTAGCTGAGATGATGTCCATATCACAGAAAGAAAGAAGTGCCTTCAGCAGCAGACTGGCTAACCTACTGAAGAGGGTTTTAAACTAGAATCATTGGGGCTGGCTGGGAGATCAAAGCCTCCAAGTAAGTAAAACATTAAATACCTCTATACAAATGGGAAAAAGAGGCAACGTCTGAAGAGCAGTATATACTAATGCACATAGTATGTGAAATAAGGTTCCGAATCTAGAATCTGTGATGGAAGAGGTTGATTTGGATTTAGTGGCAGTCACTAAATCCAAATCACCAGGTTCTACTCTGTTCAGCAAAGACAGGGTAGGAGGAAAGGGAGGGGGAGTGGCATTATATGTTAAAGTTAATATTTAAACTGCTCTATTGCAGGACCTAAAGGGTAAAGAAAAGACACCATGGGTCAATCTGGAAAAAGGGACTGGAAAATGTATTTACACTGGCATAGGAGCCAACTTTTCAAAATTATTGGGGGTGCTAAGCCCAGTGGAAATAACCCTTCCTTGAACACATACAAGGAATTTTCTCAATATTGGGGGTGCTTAAGCACCCACAGAGTCAGCTCCTATGTACACTGGTGCGATATGCAGGCCTCCTTCACAGACAGAAGAAATGGACAGAGATTTAATTAAGACATTCAAAATATAGCTGTGAAAGGGGAAGTACTACTAATAGGTGATTTTAATATGCAGATGTTTTGCGGGGTCTTCTAGAAGTAGGGAGATCCAGGATTCTCTACAGGAAGAATGGTTTCAGCAGTTGGTAATGGAATCCATATTGAACTTACACCCTAATTCTATATATGGCGCTCAAAACTGCACATGCATAGAGGGGCACACACCCAATTTGCACGCATAATTTAATCGATAAATAAGCTGATTTCTAAGTATATTCACTGCCTTACAACACAAGCTTCTTTTTTATGGACAGTATCAAAATCTTTGCAGGTCCAAATAAGCCACCCACTTTACCTTTCTTCTGCTCTTCTTCCCTACACTCCCTACATTCTTATCAGGCCTCACTCCTGGCTCTGCTGCCACCATCTAGAATTTGGCTTATCATCTCATGTTCTACAGTTTTCTGGTACTTGGGACCACATCTATGGAACCTACTCCCATTCAATATCCATACAGAACTTTCCTACAATAAATTTAAGTCTCTCCTTAAAAGCTGGATCCTTCCACTTATTCCCTTTGACCTTCTCCTTGACGCTTCCTCTACTACATTTATTTAATATACTCCTTTTTTTGCAATTCATTGTAATTTCCTTTCTGTTTTCTTCTTTGTTTTATATTGCAAACCACCTCATGGGACTACATGAAATTAGAAATAAATATACTAAAATAAATGAATAATTCTCCAGTAACCCAATAGAAAATATCAAATTTGCTTGATACAATCTGTATTTAGAAAACCCTTGCTGCCTCGGATCTGACAATCCATTGGATTACAGACTGCTCACTATCCTGGATTGGCCACTGTCATGGACAGGATGCTTTCAAAATACTTTGCAACTGTATAAATCAATTCAACTAAAGTTTAAAATAACAAGAAATAAAAATATATAGCTTACCAAATTTAGTGTGCACAAAAAGAGATCCCTACATTTATAGTGTGAAATGTAAAAGAATAAATAAATAAATAACTGACTTTATAAAATGCATACCAGTAAGGGGGTCAAAAAGCAGTTTAACAAGCAGCAGCTCCCCTCCACAATAAAATCACAGCACTATCGCGCTAAAAAATGGATAGAACAATAGTTCAGGAGCAATTGCTAACAAGCTATATAAATCAATTCAACTAATGTACACAATAACCAGTTCACTCAGCATACTCATAGAGTCATCAGTGTAAAGCAAGATGGGTTGCTGGTAGGGCTTCTTTATATGCCACTTCCTGGTTTGGACTAAAGGTATTCAAAGAATGCCAATGCAATCTGTAGAAAGATAAATAAAGCACCATCTCCAAAATGAAAAAAAACAGAACTAAAATGCCAAAAAATTGAAAAAGTCAGTTATTTATTCATTCTTTTGCATTTTACACTATAAATGTAGAGAGCACTCATGTGACCTCTAATTTGAGTCCTGCATGTCATTAATTATCATTGATCTTTAAAAGACTACAATGCTGAGAGGTGCATCAGAATTGCAGTTTAAGCTGTTTATTAATGTGCCTTTCAAATTTACTACAGTGCATGCTTCACTGCGCATTTTATATGGTTTGATGAATATTATAATCAGTGTGTTTTATCTATAGTTTATTTATTATTTAGTATGTAAGTGGCATTAAAAGACATTCAAAGCGTTTCCTAGGAAAATGAAAACTTAAGGAGCCATAGCAGCATTGACTGACTATCACTGGGAAGCCATTAAAAAAAATGTCAGGTGCTTTGGTGAATAAAGGAACATTAGGTGAAAACTTCATTCTGTGATCTGCTCTATTTTCATATCTTCATTGCTTGCAGATTGGAAGAGCCTCTCTTGTTTTCCTGACTAAATAGTGATTTATGCATGTGAACTGGATGTCTAAAAACTGGATCCATTCAATGCAGGTAATTCTATAAAAAAAATAGCTGCATGGTGGATAAATCTATAATGTGGATGCCAATATATACATGCATGATATGTACGGAAATGTTCAGAATACTATCATATACACCAGGGCTGCATAATGACTTTTGTCGTCCTAAGCACTTTTACCTTCGTGGGCCCCTCCTTCGGTAGCATTTAATATATGACTGAGCTTTTAATTTGAATTGTATGCATATTTTATTTGCATATGATTTGCATTTTATATACAGTGCACTCCATTTAAGTGCACGTCGGATAAGCGCATGCTCTGTTTAACTGCATGCTGTACTTCAGTCCCGTTTTTGGCAACATCAATTTCTATGGGACAAACTTCGGTTTAGTGCACCACCGATAAGTGCAAGATTCACTTATATGCATGGTTCAAGACCGTTCCTCTGCAGGAAAGACTCCGCATAAGCACGCGCATGGAATATGGAAGCCGATTGGTGTGTGACAACCAACCAGATTTCAAATTTAACACCAATTTAACTGCCACAGGCAGAATAAGTGAAAGAATGTTGTTAGAGCGTACACTGGGGTCATCGTCGTCGTCGTACACTGGGGTCGTCATTGTCGTGGAGGAACTGTAAGACTTTAACATTGGCTGAACGAATAGAAGTTCTTTAAAAATTAGAAAACAAACAAAGTCAATCATCTATTGCAAAAGAATATGGTGTCAATCCCAGTCAAATTTCACGTGTCTAGAAGCAAATACCAGCTTCTGGAAGACTGGCAAAACAATACAAATCTACAACGGAAACGAAAACGGGCGGGAAAAGCTGAAGAGCTAGAAGATGCTCTTCTTCGGTGGTTTTCTCGAGTCAGGAGCAGACAGTTTCCTGTCAGTGGTCCACTGCTTATGGAGAAAGCTAACCAGCTAGCTGAAAGTCTTGGAGTAACTGAATTCAAAACCACTGTTGGATGGTTGGAAAGATGGAAGGAGAGGAACAGCATAAAATTCAAGAAACAGCATGGTGAGAAACAAGATGCTGATGACTTTGGTGCTGAAAAGTGGGTTGTTTCAGTTCTTCCTACCATCTTGAACGAGTTTGCACCTCGTGACATTTTCAATGCTGATGAAAACAGTCTCTACTGGTGAGCGATTCCTGATGGAACACTTGCATTCAAACATGCCGAAACTACTGGAGGTAAAACGTCGAATGACTGACTGACGATCCTCCTTTGCTGCAATATGGATGGGAGTGAGAAGTTGGAACCCCTCATCATTGAAAAGAGAAAGCAGCCCCGTTGCTTCAAGAAAGATAAGCGACTTCCTGTGTCATACGAGGCTAACGCAAATTCATGGATGACTGGGAAATTTGGAAGCAGTGGCTAAATAAGTTAGACACTAGAATGCAGGCACAAAAGCATAAGATTTCGCTGCTTTGTGATAATTGTGCTGCACACAGGGATGATGTCAGGCTGTCTAACGTCAAGGTGGTCTTCCTGCCACCAAACATTACCTCTCTGATCCAACCTATGGATCAGATCATAATAGCCAATTTCAAACAACATTATCGGGCTCTTGTGCTCCATCGTCTGATGACCAGACTGGCAAGGATAATTGTGCTGTTGAACTGGCTCATAATCTATCACTGTTGGATTCCCTACATATGCAGAAAGAAGCCTGGAATCATGTTACACAGGCAACCATTGTGAACTGCTACAAGCGGGCAAGCTTTGTTAAAGATGTGGAGAGGGACAAAACAGATGCAGCTGTTGCAAATGCGTCAGATGAACAGGTTATTGACATTCCAGCCTGTGTTACTGAAGAGGAGTTTCATCACTACATAGCTGTTGACTACTATCTACACACAGCTGACAACAGCACTGATGTCAAGATATGCGCCTACACGCAGGCAACAACGGCTGATGATGAAACAGAGGATGAAATAAGCAATGAGGCACATGCTGATGAAATTCAACAACCTCCTCCTGTCACTTTTGCAAGAGCGCTGGAGAGTTTCAACACTGTGCGGGCCTATCTGGAGGCCACTGGATGTCAGTGCTATGACAGTTTTTACCATCTGGAAGGCGTAGTCTATAGAACTCACAGACCCAATAGTGTACAGAGGACTATAACTGATTACTTCAAGTAAGCCTAACGTCAGTTAACGGAGACTGTATACTGTATGTATAATAATGAACAGTACTGTACATATGTTTAGCAGATGTCAAGCTTCTTTGGGTCACAACGGTTAAGTACACAGATGCCAACTTGGACATATGTGTATGCATTTCTCAGAAGTGTAAAACGTTTGGAGGATTCTACAGCACTATCTACAACTACTTTGGCCCTCTTGCTTCATCTGGATCCTTTAACATTGTTTGGTCACTGCACCATTAGCATTCCAATTCACACTGGATTTACAAATTTCTTCTGCAGACTGGTGGTGTTTGCATTGAAAACAATCTTGTTGAATTGGCTGCTCACCACAGTGCCTACATTCCAACAGTGGAGAACCATAATGATCACCCAGATGAGCATGGAGCGCTTATAAGTTTATGACTTTTCCGAGGCTATTGGTACTCGATTTCAATCACTTGGGAGCCATTTTGGTTGACTTTGTCCTCTCAGGCTCGGAGTCACTTATTGAATATTTAATAACATGTAAAGAACCCCTGTAATACACTGAATTTTCTTTGAAGTTGGTGGGATGTGGGTGAAGGGGAGGGGTAGGTAGGGTTTTTAGATTAGTGATTCTTATAAACTTTGTTATGCCATCTGTCACGTCTGTGGCCGTGACCACCCTCAGACTTACTCTGGTTCTGGGAGTCAGTGGCTGTGCTGGCTTCTGCTTGTCTCTGTGTCTGTCTCTGTCTTAGTTTCTCTCTGGCTCTGTGTGCTGATTGCCTTACTGGACCTTACCTGTGTGGGCTATGCCTCTTCCAAGATGGCTACCGCCTCCTCTATGCCAGTATCCAAGATGGCTCCTGCTTGTCCTTCCTGTGGGCTCACTTCCTCTGTGTGTCAAGCCTCTGTTTGGAGGCAAGAAACTTCCTGCTTCTGTCCTGCTGGTGGTGACTCATCAGTGAGTTCCTTTATAAGGAAGGCCTGTGCTTGTAGTCAGGGCCTTCGCATGGTGTCATTGTCTGGTGTCATGCCCAGAGGCCGACAGGTTAGTTAGTGTGTTGCTGCGCTGCTTCTAAGCCTGTCTCCTGTGTGGGCTTCTTGCCCTTCTGTGTGGGCTAGTGCCTTTCAGTTCCCAGTATCTGTGGGCTGCTTGCCCTTCTGTGTGGGCTTCTTGCCCTTCTGTGTGGGCTAGTGCCTTTCGGTTCCCAGTACCTGTGGGCTGCTAGCCTTCTGCCTTTAGTCTGTGTTTAGAGCCTGCTGTTCAGCCCCGGTTTCCCCATCTGTGTTTGCAGCCTGCCCTACTCCCGGCTTGTATATTCTGTGTGCACATCCTGAACTTTGTATATCCTGTGTGCACATCCTGGTCCCTGCTTGTTCGTCCTGAGTCCTGGTTTTGGCTAGCTAGTGTTATCCGGCTTTCCGCTCTGCCTAGCTGCCATCTTCCCTGTGTGCACATCCTGATCCTTGTATATCCTGTGTGCACATCATGGTCCTTGCTTGTTCATCCCGAGTCCTGGTTTTGGCTAGCTAGTGTTATCCGGCTTTCCGCTCTGCCTAGCTGCCATCTTCCCTGTGTGCACATCCTGATCCTTGTATATCCTGGGTGCACATCCTGGTCCTTGCTTGTTGGTCCTGAGTCCTGGTTTTGGCTAGCTAGTGTTATCCGGTTTTCCGCTCTGCCTAGCTACCTTCTGTCCCGTGTGTCTACCTTGTACCTTGCTTGTATATCCGGTGTGCTTATCCGGATCCCTGCTTATGTATCCTGATTCCTATATCTGTCTAGCTAGCATGTATCTTCTACGGGATTTACCCTGTTACCTGCCTCGACCTAGCTAGTGGGTTTGCCCTGCGGGTATTCCCTGTCTCCCCTTCTTCCTTGCTTGTATGTCTGCCCTAGTCCCTGCTCCTGATAAGCTTCCGTCTGTCTAGTCTGTCTGGTGTGCCTGGCTTAGCGGCTGCGTGCAGCGCTTAGTGCAGTCTAGTATTGTTCCCCTGTGTTTCCTAGACCCAAGGGGGGTCCTCTGGATCTTCAGTTCCGGCCTTGCCCTACAGGTCCTGTCGGCTGCCCGCACGCTAGAGCTCAACTCTAGCGGAAAGGTGGCTAAGTACAGGTGAAGCAGTTCCTGTTCTGCCGGTTCAGTTGCCTACTTCCAGTCCAGAGTTCCGGTCCGGTCCTTCCGGACGTCCAGTTCCAAGACTGTCTTGCCTGCCTCTGCCGCTCCATGGCAGGGACCCATGGGCTCACAATTCCCAGTGCTGCCTTGAGGACCTGACAATATGCCAAGGTCCTCGAGAACGCAACACCATCCTTGTCAAGTGTTGCAAAATTGACCTGCTTGTCTTTGCTGGCTTATAAGAAAAAATGATTTAAACACAAATTGAATTCAAAATAAGACTGGAAGCCAAGAATATTTCTCCAAGAGCGAAGATGTTTAGCATCTGAGAAAATACATAGTGCAGTGTTTTGCAAGGTTTTCATGTTTTTAAATGCTAGTTGAGCAAGCCCACGGTATACAATGTTACAGTCCTCCAGTCTGGAAAGAAAAAGAGCATGGAGAATTATTGTCTGGGCAGAAGAATCAAGAAAGAATTTTACATCATAGAAAAGATGTAATGTAGAGAGAAACGATCTAGTATAATACCCACATATGTGAAATTGTCAACAAGAGTAATTGTGAAACCATTTATGTTTGGAGATAGGGATGGTTTGGTGGGATGACCAGCCAACCAACAAGCTACTGTTTTTGATAGATTCAATACAAGAAAATTAGAAATAAGCCTTTTGGAAATATCAGCTAATCATAGATTAATAAAAGGACCAAGATCAAGACTATCAGAACATGTATAATACACCAGTAAAATATAATTCACATAATAACACACTCTGACACTATCAGGCTCATTTTCAAAAGAGAAAAACGTCCAAAAAGTGACAAGTCTGCATTTGGACGTTTATCTCACAAAAACATCCAAATCAGTATTTTTGAAATCTCTTTTTAGGCATTTTTCTTTGAAGTCCATCAGAAGGACGTCTAAATCTCAAGGGGGGCATGCCAGGGGCATGTTCAAGGTGGGACGTGGGCATTCCTAAGACTTAGACATCTTTCAGCCATAATGGAACAAAACAAAAACTTCCAAAACTAAAACTTAGATGTTTTGAGCTAGACCTATTTTTATAAGAAATAGCTGCAATGGGAAGTGAACCCACTTCCCCAGGATCAAAGTCTGCTGCAATAACCACTAGTCAACTCCTCTACGCCACAAAAAAGGTGCTCCAAATGACCAGATGACCACTGGAGGGAATCGGGGATCAGCTCCCCTTACACCCCCAGTGGTCACTATCCCCCTCCCACCCCAACAAAATGTGATTAAAAATATTACTTGCCAGCTTCAGATGTTATACTCAGGTCCATTAGAATAGCATGCAGGTCCCTGGAGTATAGTAGTGGTGAAGTGCACTGCAGACAGGTGGTCCCAGGCTTCTACCTTCCCCTACTTGTTACACTTGTTGAGGAAACTGTGAACCCTCCAAAACCCACCAGAAACCCAATGTACCCACATATTGGTGCTCCCTTCACCTGTAAGGGCTATGGCAGTGGTGTACAGTTTGGGGTACGGGTTTTGGGAGGCTCAGCAGACAAAGTAAGGGAGCAATGGTGAGATGTCCACTGCAGTGTCCCTAAGGATGCCCTATTGCTTTCCTGGGATGTCACTTTTCCACTATTCTACCTGATGCCAAGCTTTCTATTTTTTTTATAACATCTGAGCCTTGTGTCTATTGTTTATCATTAGATTTGGGCTTTGATTTCAGATCTATAGATGAAAAGGAGGTCTCATTACATATATCTAAATAACAGAGTGCTATTTTTCCATGTTTCATAGCAAAAGTGTACATTCCCTAATTACCTGTCCCAATGCAACTGAAGCTTTTACCTCCTCAGTGCATGTAAATGGTTTCGTCGCTGTGTGGATTCTCTGATGCCATGTGAGGCTTTCTTTCCAACCAAAGCTTTTACCATAATCAGGACATATAAATAGTTTCATTCCTATGTATATTCTCTGGTACATTGTGAGGTTTACCTTCTGACCAAAGCTTTTACCAGACTCTATACATGCAAATGGTTTCTCTCCCATGTGGACTTTCTGATGCACTTTGAGATTGCCATTACAACCAAAACTTTTACCACACTTAGAACATGTGAATGGTTTCACTTTATTGTGGATTTTCTTGTGTATACTGCACGTTTTGCATTTGGATGTATTTGTTTGAAAATGGACCAAAAAATAAAACATCCAAATCACAAAAATTTTTCCAAACAGCATTTTCAAAAGGAAAAGAGAGACTTTTTTTTGTAGTTGATTACCTATTACTTCTTGTGTCGAGTTTAAGACTCTTGTGTTTACACACAAAGCCATTCATTCCAACAGTACCTTCTTTATTTCTGCTGATTCAACATTATACTCCATCTAGGGCTCTCTGTTCTCTTAATGAGTTTTGCTTAACACTTCTATTGTTGAAACAAGTGCACTATTGGGCTACAAGAGATAGATCTTTTTTTTCTACACTGCACCCTCTCTCTGGAATTCTCTTCCCCTTACTTTAGACTTGAAAACTCTTATCAAAAATTCAGATCTCTTTTGCCTTTTTATGAAAGCTTATAATATGCAAACCAATAGATCGGCTCCTCCTGGGATCCACTGACACTGAAGTCTATCTCTGTGTTATATTACTATAACCCCCCCCCCCCCCTGTTTACTAAGTTGCGCTAGCAGCTGCCATGCGCTAATACCGACACAGTCCATTCACTTTGAACGGGCTGTGTCGGCATTGCCGCGTGGCAGCCGCTAGCAGGGGGTAAGTTTCTATTGTTAATGTTACTGGTCCATCCAGTCTGCCCAACAGTCGCATTCATTCCCAATTCAAGATTAAATCAACAGTGAATGTGATATCATATACTTAATCATGGTCTTTGTTGTTTCTAGGACATAAGATCGTAGAAGTCCGCCTGGCTCTGTCCTTATGTTCCAACTACTGGAGTTTCCATCAAAGCCCACTCCAGCCTTTCTGAAACTGTCATGTCATTTACGGAATACAGACCGAAAAAGTCTGCCTTGCAATGTCCTCACATTCCAAATTACTGGAGTTTCCGTTGAAGCTCTCTTCAGCCCATCCTAAACCAGGCTTCTTTCTTTATATGTTTACTCCCTCTATACTTTACACTTTACTGTCACTTAATGGCACCCTTTTCTGATTTGTTTTCAATTAATATTTTACACTGCTCTGTTATCGCCTAAAGAAAGGCAGTATATCAAATAAAATTAACCATAAACCATACTCCAGATACTAATTTTAATTCTCTAGTATGCCTGCTGTACCTTGAATCATTTGATGTAACACTTAAGTCCTATTTTATTTTCTTATTCTTTCAAAAGAATTCTTTCAGAGACAAACTTTCACTGAAATACTCCTTAGGCATCAGTTTCAGTACTCAGGACAGCTCACTGCACAATTTTCTAACAGCCTGCCATTATTTACTCCTTTTAAATAATTTTTATGTAAGCTTCGCTGACAAAAAATTACTTTAGAATAAAAGGTGTGGCCGTTTCCAACATTCCTTTTTCTTGCCAATTGACTCTCCAATGACACTTTGCTATCACAAGATCAGTCACCTCTACCTCATCCTGCTTTCAGTCAGCACTCCCAGAAATGTCTATATTTGCATAGTCCAATCTGGAAGTTAAAAGGACATGAATGTAAGCATGTTTCATCCAACAGCATTTACTTGAGCATAATTGATGGAAAATACAAAAACTCTTCTGAAACTTAGTCCTCAAATGTATTTTTTTAAATATTTTATTGAGAAGGTTATACATATAACAAAAACTTCAAATCGGATCACTTAACATACTTATGCTCAAACTTCTACAAATGGCATTCATTATTGCTCTAAAAAGTCTAGAACACACCTATTTTATATTATCCCCCCCATATCCCACCCTCTGAAAGCGCCACAAATAATATTAACATATGCACTGAGAATTCTGTGTCTTGCCACATACATCACCAAAGACCAAAATGGTTCCCAGATAAGACAGAGCTTCTTCCCTCTTACAGAAGTAATATCTCCCAACCCAGTTTTTCAGATGTTAATAAAGACATCATCAAAGACCCCCAGTGTAATAGGGTTGAGGTCACCTCTGACATCTATGTATGCAAAAGGCTTTTCTTCACCATTAAAGTGGCTTGTTTCAGAAACCTCTGTAGCCCCTTGGGCATAGGATGGACCATATCAAAGAAATCAAAAAGAAGATTGGGGGTTACTAACCATCTAGTGTGCCAAAGATGAGAAACATGCCCACAAATCTGAGCCCAAAATGCTATAATATTGAGATTTCATCATTCGGTCATAATGTAGCTCTGTATGCCCAATTAGTTGAGATATATAACCTCATGATAAACGTATATTGCATTTCCCAGAGTAGCATACTTTCTGTTATCAATCATAACCCTGGATTTTAATTGACTTCCAAGTACCACAAGTCCCAATTCAGTGCCCCAAGCCTAAGACAATATCTCATAATCAAATTCAGGTAATTTACTTTGTACAATTGTAGTACAATGTACTACTTTGATTGTGAGCCCACTAGGGACAATCCTAGTACCTGTATAAATACTTGAATGAATGAGTTCATACTTATGATGATATGATAAAGGTAAAAGGAACTGAGCATCCAGGCAAACAGCAAAGGATAAGGTTTCTTGCACCTCACTCTCCAAGGCTGATACATCTAATGTTTGCACATCATCCTTAAGTCGCATATTAGCATACACATCTTTTTGTTCCAAGCCATATTCTTCACTCAGCTGAGAAAATAATTTTATATTCCCCACTTCATTTAAAACATGGTATAAATAATGACTGCCTTTCTCTGCCCAGCTTGACAGGACTTAGTGTGAGTACCTGGTGTGAAATCATGTTTCCACACAGTGATAAAAATGTAGTAGTAGAGACAAGATAGTGATGGCATTTACAAATCCACAGTGAAACCAGTCTCAGTGATCTGAAGACTGGGCATTGTCAAAAGGTTTTTAGCAGGTGTGTAAAGAACATAACTAAAATGTTCATGCTGAAGTAAAGCATTCTCTAGCAGCATCACTGAGAATTGAGATGCATTTCTGTACCATCTGAAAATATTAAAATTGTTACACTAGAAGATCTGACTGGAATCCCCAAAACTAAATTGTCCTTCCCCACAGTTCTCAATAAAGGCTCTAAATATAAGAGGAAAAGGAAAGGGAGACTGGGTATCCCTGCCTTGTGCATCTATAGATTGGAATTTTCTGTTCTAATACCGTTCAGTGGAATGATGACTCTAGAGTCACGGTAAAGGGCTTGAACCACTTCTAGGAACCGGTCTCCTATACCTACATAAGACAGGGTTTGAAATCAATAATACCAGTTTCATCCTATCAAATGCCTTTTCAGCATCCAAACCCAACACCATGGTTGGAAGGTCCAGTATTTGGTAGACACCATAGATAATATTTTCCTGACACTGATCACTTAACGAACCCAACTTTCTCTTCTCGTGTGAGGCCAAGTAGATGTATAGATAAGCGATCCACCAATATTTGAGATAAAATCTTAATATCTACTTTAATTAAGGCTATCAGACTATAAGATTCTGATATGGTGGTTTTCCTGATTTAGGGATTAAAGTGATGAAAGCATCATTTGAGCTCACAGGGAAAGAGCCTACCGCCAGTGCTTCAGTATAATATGCTTCCAGAGGACCACATAGCTGTGTTTGCCACCAATAAGTCCGGGTGCAGTGAGGTTTTTGGTTGACTTATGGGCTCATTTTTGAAAGAGAAGGACATCCATCTTTCAACATAAATCAGAAGATGGACGTCCTTCTCCCAGGGATGTCCAAATCGGTATAATCGAAACCCAATTTAGAACGTCTCCAACTGCACTTCGTCACAAGGACGGCCAAAGTTCAAGGGGGCATGTCGGAGGCATAGCGAAGGCAGGAATTGGGCATGCCTAACACTTGGATGTCTTTGACCCATAATCGAAAAAAACAAGGACGTCCCGCACATTCCTTGATCTGCACTTCCCTAACTGCAAAGATCTAAAATACAAAGTAATGCATGCGTTAAACTTCACCTACTTAAGCACACAGTTATGGAACGCACTATGTCTTATAATATCTGCTTGTCATACTACTATCATGTCTTATCATTATCATGTTACCAAAAATTTTCTGTAACACTAAATGCCTATTTTTCTACTATATTTCCACTATCCATGATGTATTGTAAGCCACATTGAGCCTGCAAAGAGGTGGGAAAATGTGGGATACAAATGCAATAAAATAAATAAATAATAAATAAATAAACACTTGGACGTTTTCAACCGGAACCTGTTTTTCTCACGACTAAGGCACAAAAAGGCGCCCGAAATGACCAGATGACCACCGGAGAGAATCGGGGATGACCTCCCGTTACTCCCCCAGTAGTCACTAACCTCCTCCCACCCTCAAAAAACAGCTTTAAAAATATGTTGTGCCAGCCTCAGATGTCATACTCAGGTCCATGACAGCACATGTAGGTCCCTGGAGCAGTTTTAGTGGGTACTGCAGTGCACTTCAGACAGGCGGACCAGGCCCATACCCCCCCCCCCCCTGTTACATTTGTGGAGGGAACAGCGAGCGCTCCAAAACCCACCACAAACCCACTGTACCCACATCTAGGTGCCCCCCTTCACCCATAAGGGCTATGGCAGTGTTGTACAGTTACGAGTAGTGGGTTTTGGGGGGGGGGGGGTTGGGGGGCTCAGCACACAAGGTAAGGGAGATATGTTCCTGGGAGCAATTTATGAAGTCCACTGCAGTGCCCCCTAGGGTGCCCGGTTGCTGTCCTGGCATGTTAGGGGAACCAATGCACTACAAATGCTGGCTCCTACCACGACCAAATGGCTTGCATTTGGCCGTTTTTGACATGGACATCTTTGGTTTCGAAAATCGCCGAAAGTCAGAAACGTCCATGTCTAGGGACGACCAAATCTAGGGACGTCCAAATTTAAGGATTTGGATGTCTCTGATGGTACTTTCAAAATGAAAGATGGATGTCTATCTTGTTTCGAAAATATGGGTTTCTTCGCCCCTGGATTTCGCCATTTTGCAAGGACGTCCCTTTCAAAAATGCCCCCCTTAATCATTTTTTTTTGTATTTCCTTGGTTCTCAGTGGTACCACCAACTAACCTTGTGCTTCTGATGACAATCGGGGGATACCAGAGGCATCTAAATAACCCTGTATGTCTTGAGACAAATTAATAGCTTCAGTACTGTAATAGCTTATACTAGTGCCCAAATGAGGCATATTACCTGAGGAATCATGTTATTAGAGAAACAACTCTGAGAGGCAAAACAGACCTATGTTAAAACACCTAACCCCCCCCCCTCCCCCAACAATAATCCCAACTGGTACTTAGCAAGACATTACCAAATATAAATAACTTATCATAATAGATTTTACACCTCCAGTATCAGAACTATGCCACAGCAATGTCATAATTCCCTGTGATTAGTGTATGGTGTATAAAGTAAATCTTTTAATTGCATAAGTTGCCTAGTGTTAAAACTTATAACCAAGATTTATACCACAACCTCATATGATAGGGAATATCTGGTCACTCCAGTCCCACAAACTGTGAAAGTAAGGCCAGGCAGATTAATCCAACATGATATTAGAAACTCCAAGTCATGAGGACAGCTGTCCAGACTTCATGTGGCGCTTTCAGTTACACTTTTCATATAATCAGCTGCTTCAGCAACCGTAGTGTATGAAGAACAACAACCCTCAGAGTAGACCTTTAATATGGCTGGGTATAACAGCATACATACACAGTTGTTTCTCAATCAACTTTGTGGAGATCAGGATGAAGGGTCTGCAGTGTACAGACAGTGCTGTGGAATAGTCCTGGAATATGTGAATAGGTGAGCCTTCATAAACTTCCTTCTTCACCTTATATCACCGCATTATCTCCACTTTCACCCAGATTCTATATAGGTTGCCAAATTTGGGCACCTACGGCAGATGTGCATGTAAATTAGTTAAAGAGCCATTAAATCAATTATTGATTTTAACTGGCACTAATTTGGATTTACACATGTATCTGCCTACATGCTAATCTATAATGCTGCTTGCCAAAGTGTCTCGTTTGTATGGTGTCCTCTGTACCTGATTCACGTTGCTCAAGCTCACCCATACGCTGCAAGATGCAAGCTATCTTTTGTTGCAAAATAGACATTTGAGCCAATAGCTTTTCAAATTTAGAATCTAAGGCTTGGACCACTGCCGTCGAAAGCTCTGCTATTGAAATTCATTCTGGAGCACAAAATGACTCAGGACCATCTCACTCCTTTCTTCCTGCACCCCTTCCCCAAGTTTACCTTCAAAGTCCAAAAGCCAGCACTGGCAGCAATTTTCATATGCTGCCCTGCCACCAGCACTGGCCTCACTTCACACACTGAGCCTGACAATCCCACCATGCTGCCACCAAAAAAGAATGACACTCAGATGATCCCTAGCACAGCTCAGGTTTGCCTGTACCTGCCGCATGTGTTGTACACTAGCACCACCCTCCTACCGACTGTGTCACAACTGCCTCTGGGTGAGTCTCTCAGTTTCAAATTTTCCCCCGTGATTTCTAGGTTACTCAACACTCCCAGTGGTCCCACATTTCCCAGAAAGCACTCACAGACCCAACACCCATACCACCAGGTTTCTTTATCAGTCCAGACAGGCAGAACAAACAAACAACTGTGTTTATTCTCATAAAAATATTGAACAGTGGACAAAAATGTGCAAATAGCAAACAATAACAAGTAACTGAAAATGGATCAATTATAACACTAACTAAATATTTGCATACTGGCTAAACAGTACTTGGAATGATGAGGACATATATCTGTTCACAGAGCTTCAGCAAGAGAGATCTGTCTCTCCATCTCCTGGGCTGAAACTGAAACAACAGCCAGCCACTGGGGGGTAATTTCAAAACTTCAGGCCAATCAGAGACCAGAACAGTCAAGTTTCAAATAAAAACTGGTTACATCACTACAGGCACTTCCTATCTGTGTGCCACATAAAAGAGAGAGAAGTCAGTCTTCTGTAACAGATTTAAGCATAAACATGCACCATCTGCTGGCCAAATAGGAGAAATACACTTCAGGACATTATTAAAACAGGAAAATATCCAATACATTTTACAGGCTTAAAACACACTGTTTCTTCACAGTATTTACCTAAATTACTGGATAGTCTGAATACATTAATTTGGAATAATAAGAGGCGTATTTTCAAAGCACTTAGACTTACAAAATGATATAGAGGGGCATAATCGAACAGGGGTGCCCATCTATAAGGGTGCCCATCTCTAAGGACAGCACCACGAAAGAGCGGAGCAACCCGCATTATCGAAACAGGATGGGCGGTCATCTTTTGTTTCGATAGTATGGTCGGGGACGGACAAATCTCAACAATTAAGGATCAATCTCCTTATGTCCTTGCATTGTCCATCTGCATTATGCAAATGAGTAAGCTCTTTACTACTGGAGCATGACGACCTCTATAAAAGATATGTATATATAGTCCTCCAGCCTGGTGAGCCTCCTTCAATAAACAGATTATGCTCACAAGTCAGCTCAATGGATCAGCGCAGCTTGAAGAGAGCTTCCTTTTGAATAGAGGAGTGGCCTAGTGGTTAGAGTGGTGGACTTTGGTCCTGGGGAACTGGGTTCATTTCCCACTGCAGGCACAGGCAGCTCCTTGTGACTCTGGGCAAGTCACTTAACCCTCCATTGCCCCAGGTACAAATAAGTACCTGTATATAATATGTAAGGCGCATTGAGCCTGCTATGAGTGGGAAAGCACGGGGTACAAATATAAGAAAAAAAAACTTGCATTATAGCTCCTCTCCACCTTCTCGCTCCTCGATGTGAGACTGCATTTCGGATTAACCTTTCTCAGGAGGAACAACTCCCAAAACCTTAGGGAATATCAGTCCAACATGAGACCCCCTGCTGAACGCCTCAGATCCTGAATGAATATTGTACTTAGCCAGAAACAAGGTACATACATGTGTGAATGTCTAGAGCACCAGCATTTACATGTGGCCCTGCCACTTAAATCTAGGCAGCTCCATATATAAAAAGCCTCTTTAAATGTAATATTTTTTCTTTTCTGCTATGGGAGAAAGAAGTGTCAACTTACTGATATTTTCCATAAGTTGATTGAGAACATGACTCTTTTAAGACATATTTCAAACTGACATAGTAGAGTTTGAGAAGGGCAGCTGTGCTTGTTGTACAGTTTAATGCAGATTAAGACATGAATTATTAACAACAATAGAAAATTATCGCCTGGAGCCAATTAGGGTTAAATTTTATATTAGGAAATCATTCTATAGCAGTGAGATAATTATTTACTTAGACTTTGTTTACATGGCATGGATAATTTCCTCATAAGGGAAAAAACGTGTGATGGCTAAAAAATGTGTACACTGTAAACTGAATGCTTTAGCACTGATGACAGACTAGACTCCTTAAGCACAAGGGAATGTGTTCACCAAACCTGACCTGGTTAAAACACCCTCTTGAGGAATTTATGAAATAGTTTTTTGGTAGTCTTTGAAATCTCTATTTTTTTTTCCAGGTAAAAGACTGAAGATATGGCCACTCTCATGTACATAAGCCCTCTATGGGACACATTTCTCTTTCGAAATCAAGTCATCTCTTGTCGATGTGCCTTTCGTTTTGTTTCTGCTTTTGCAAAGACGTGAAACTGTGATGACTGCCTAACAGCTTCCTTTTAGTGCACACGTGATGTCCAGTTAGTATTTAGTTATATGCTACATGAAGAAGGAATGGTATGTTGGTTGGAACTAGAACAGGGTTACAGAAGGAATGGTATGCTACTGAGAATGAAACCAGAGGTACAGATGACAGACACAATCTTTCATTACCAATTGCAGAATTCAGAGTTTCCACAATTAAAAAGACTATCCAAGCAAATATATAGCTGGTAACCTTACCATGCTATTTACAATTAATTCAGTCTACACAAAGAGCTTTATAATCCAAATTTTCTGCCTTACATAAACAGATATGATACACTGTAAAGGGACCAAGCTGGTGACCTTATAGTGCACTATTGATTTGGCTGTGCTTTTCAATAAGCTGCACAGCACACAGAAATGAAAGTTCCCTAGTGAAGAAAGGTTTACTTAAAGGTATGTGAACAAAACACTAAGGAAAGAATACAAGAAAATCCTAGCCCTCTCCAAGAGCTGACTCATACAGGTGCAGTTAGCCTCACTGCCAAGCTAAAACCTGATATCTCCAGCATAATGAATCAAGTTTCCTTACCCAGTGCTTTTCATCATTCTTCATAGTTCCTCGGATATAGCAGAGGAGAGTTTTTATGGCGTTCTAGTTTTTTGGTAAACATAGTTTAGAACTTCTAGAATTCACTGTACACCTGTTTTTTACCTTATCTGGTGCATGATGCAAGAAAACCTTCGCAGAGTGAGGTTCTCTTAGGGAAATGGTTATGGACTGGCTCTTGGAAACAGCTTTCATTTTAGCCGACATAGAATATTCCAGAGACTATCTGGTATTCTGGTTGTAGGCAGTAGCTGTTCTTGTTCCCTGCTGGGCTTCTAGGCAAGCAGTACATTAATAAGAAATTTGCTTTCTGCACAGAAAGATATTCCCAGGGTCTTGAAGTACCAATCTTCCAATACAGAGAATACAGCCATTCATCTCTTGAACTCAAACTTGAGTTTGACAATTTGTCCTTTCTTATATTATGTACCAAGATAAAAAGCCTGCATTGATATTCTCACCAGATCTATGATCAAGCTTAAAAAGAAAGTAAACATCTCATCAGTTTTTGATTTTAAAGTGGACTGTATTTCTGGCAATCCATTTGAGGGGTTTTTGATTATTAGGCTTGTCCCATTTCAGCAAATATTACCATAAAGATTATATGATCTATTTTTATTGCCGGGGCTTCATTTTTTTTTTGTTACATTTGTACCCTGCACTTTCCCACTCATAGCAGGCTCAATGCAGCAGGCAATAGAGGGTTAAGTGACTTGCCCAGAGTCACAAAGAGCTGCCTGTGCCAGGAATCAAACTCAGTTCCTCAGGACCAAAGTCCACCACCCTAGCCACTAGGCCACTCCTCCACAGTGCACAGTATACTTAAAAGCCTTGGTGAAACGTTTTCTGCTGATATAGACAACAGATTATTTTCTCATGTGTTTGTACTGTATTGTGGCTGATCTTTGAGGTACTCTGTAAAAATACTGGGGTCCTTTCTACTAAGCTATACTAAAAAGTGGCCTGTGGTATCAGTAGAATGGGGCTTTCCTGCACATTGAGGTCACTTTTAGCATAGATGTAAAATGGCCACAATTTCAATTTTCCCATTGCCATGCACTATTTCCCAATTAGCGCATGGCCATTAGCACGTGAGCCTTTATTGTCACCTATTTAGTAGGCAGTAAGGGCTCATGCGCCAACCCACACTAATCAGACAGTGCGCAGTGATTTCCCTGCACTACCTGATTAGCGAAGGGCATGTTTACTCTCCACCTCCAAACATGCCCCCACATCTCTACTATAATAAAAAGCACCTCCAACGTTCTGAAGCTGACTCCTTGGCTTCACTGAAGTGAAGGGTCCGTAAGGTTCGTCAGATTCGTCAGTCTGTCACCATCTCTCTCGGCCCCGCCCTCGCGCCAAAACGTGATGATGTTGAGGGCGGCGGACCTATCAGAGGCGCGAGGGCGGGGCAGAGAGAGATGGTGACAGACTGATGAATCTGACGAACCCTTCACTTCAGTGAAACCACGGAGTCAGCTTCACAATGCAAGGTTGGAATCCGACTTAAATATCATACTATTTGGAATTCTATGAGGACAATTAGGAAAGCCCTGTGTGGGTATGTGCAGGGTAATCGGTTTTTCTCTCCTCTGTTGCCCATGGTGGAAATGTAGATTTTCCTACGGGGATTAGGGGGAGGGGTTGTTTTGGCAGTGTGGTAGGTGAGGCTTAAACTGGATTGTAATTTGTTTAATTCAGGGGGTAAATTGTTCTATTTTTCTGAACTGCAATCTATGTATGAGCTTTCTCCCTCCAGTTTCTTATTGCTGTTATGCAGTTGTGGTACTGTTTCTCTACTTTGCCTAATGGCCCCCTTAGGGCTTCAGTTGCACAGCAGCCGAGTTTATGCATTTGGTTGGGGGAGCAGGTACCTTCTCAATTATGTCATTATGTGCATTTTATTCAGAACCTTTTGCCAGATCCTGCCTTATATCCTCTTGCAGTACTGTGGGGTAATGAGTTATGTTGTGACATTTCCTCAGAATTACTTAAAGTTTTCTTAGCTAATATTTTCAAGACATCTGACAGTATGCTTCATAGGGAACAATATAGATTTCACAGGATGGCTCCCTAATTTTGCAGTTAAACATCGAAGGGTGGCTGGAGGGGGGGGGGGAGAGGAGGGGGGCAACTGGGAGGGAGGGGGAGAGGGCCGACCCTGCAACTGGGAGGGGGAAACCCTGGAACTGGGAGGGAGGGAGGGAGGGGGGCCCCTAGCACACACTCTCATTCTCACACACACTCTCGCACCCAGTCTCACTCTCTCTGTCACACACACTCACACATTCACTCTCTCTCTATCACACACTCACTCTGACACACACTCCGAGGAAAACCTTGCTAGCGCCCGTTTCATTTGTGTCAGAAACGGGCCCTTTTTTCTAGTTAAAAAATAAAACCTATTTTTACTGCATGGGTAGCACAAGCTGATCCCAGAACTACATTGGGATGCCTGAGCATGTTAGTGCATGCCGCCGCTTAGTAAAAAAGGGTCCCACTATCTTTAAGGCTTTCAAAAATAAATTCTGCCTTTTAAGTCCACTTAATATGATAGGGACTTTCATTTTTTAGCAACCATTTTAGTTAATTACATGAAAGAACTCTCATTGTAGGTTGAGAAGAATGACTTATGATATCTGATTTATTAAATGGTGCTTGACTTTTCTTGATCCTATTGTATACTCCAAGTATACAAGTATACCATCTCATTGTATCTTCTACATGTATTGGGTTCTGCCATTTATTTATTTATTTAAAAATGTTATCCCGCTTTAGCCAAAGTGGGTTACAAAAGTACATGCATAATTTAAAAAACAAAACAAAAAAGAAACATACAATCAAACAAGATCATAGCCATTCAGAGAGTAACATCTGCTGAACGTTAAGTCCTATATAGAAAAAGAAACGTCAATAATATCCTTAAAATTACAATCTTTTAAAAAGCCTTTACAACACATCTTTAGTAATTTCCTGAAGTGTTGTATATAAGCACAACATCTTAAATAGCCAGGAAAATTATTCCATAAAAAAGGTGCTGCTACAAAAAATGAACAATTTTGAGTATCTACATAATGATACGCTATAGCATTTGGACTACATAATTGCTTAGTAGATACCGATCTCAAAGAACAAGATGGAGTATACATTTTCAAAATGTCATTAAAGTACATAGTACATAAGTACATAAGTAGTGCCATACTGGGAAAGACCAAAGGTCCATCTAGCCCAGCATCCTGTCACCGACAGTGGCCAATCCAGGTCAAGGGCACCTGGCACGCTCCCCAAACGTAAAAACATTCCAGACAAGTTATACCTAAAAATGCGGAATTTTTCCAAGTCCATTTAATAGCGGTCTATGGACTTGTCCTTTAGGAATCTATCTAACCCCTTTTTAAACTCCGTCAAGCTAACCGCCCGTACCACGTTCTCCGGCAACGAATTCCAGAGTCTAATTACACGTTGGGTGAAGAAAAATTTTCTCTGATTCGTTTTAAATTTACCACACTGTAGCTTCAACTCATGCCCTCTAGTCCTAGTATTTTTGGATAGCGTGAACAGTCGCTTCACATCCACCCGATCCATTCCACTCATTATTTTATACACTTCTATCATATCTCCCCTCAGCCGTCTCTTCTCCAAGCTGAAAAGCCCTAGCCTTCTCAGCCTCTCTTCATAGGAAAGTCGTCCCATCCCCACTATCATTTTCGTCGCCCTTCGCTGTACCTTTTCCAATTCTACTATATCTTTTTTGAGATACGGAGACCAGTACTGAACACAATACTCCAGGTGCGGTCGCACCATGGAGCGATACAACGGCATTATAACATCCGCACACCTGGACTCCATACCCTTCCTAATAACACCCAACATTCTATTCGCTTTCCTAGCCGCAGCAGCACACTGAGAAGGTTTCAGCGTATCATCGACGACGACACCCAGATCCCTTTCTTGATCCGTAACTCCTAACGCGGAACCTTGCAAGACGTAGCTATAATTCGGGTTCCTCTTACCCACATGCATCACTTTGCACTTGTCAACATTGAACTTCATCTGCCACTTGCACGCCCATTCTCCCAGTCTCGCAAGGTCCTCCTGTAATCGTTCACATTCCTCCTGCGACTTGACGACCCTGAATAATTTTGTGTCATCGGCGAATTTAATTACCTCACTAGTTATTCCCATCTCTAGGTCATTTATAAATACATTAAAAAGCAACGGACCCAGCACAGACCCCTGCGGGACCCCACTAACTACCCTCCTCCACTGAGAATACTGGCCACGCAATCCTACTCTCTGCTTCCTATCTTTCAACCAGTTCTTAATCCATAATAATACCCTACCTCCGATTCCATGACTCTGCAATTTCTTCAGGAGTCTTTCGTGCGGCACTTTGTCAAACGCCTTCTGAAAATCCAGATATACAATATCAACCAGCTCCCCATTGTCCACATGTTTGCTTACCCCCTCAAAAAAATGCATTAGATTGGTGAGGCAAGACTTCCCTTCACTAAATCCGTGCTGACTTTGTCTCATCAGTCCATGTTTTTGTATATGCTCTGCAATTTTATTCTTAATAATAGCCTCCATCATCTTGCCCGGCACCGACGTCAGACTCACCGGTCTATAATTTCCCGGATCTCCTCTGGAACCCTTCTTAAAAATCGGAGTAACATTGGCTACCCTCCAGTCTTCCGGTACTACACTCGATTTTAGGGACAGATTGCATATTTCTAACAGTAGCTCCGCAAGTTCATTTTTTAGTTCTATTAATACTCTGGGATGAATACCATCAGGTCCCGGTGATTTACTACTCTTCAGCTTGCTGAACTGACCCATTACATCCTCCAAGGTTACAGAGAATTTGTTTAGTTTCTCCGACTCCCCCGCTTCAAATATTCTTTCCGGCACCGGTGTCCCCCCCAAATCCTCCTCGGTGAAGACCGAAGCAAAGAATTCATTTAATTTCTCCGCTACGGCTTTGTCCTCCTTGATCGCCCCTTTAACACCATTTTCGTCCAGCGGCCCAACCGACTCTTTGGCCGGTTTCCTGCTTTTAATGTATCTAAAAAGATTTTTACTATGTATTTTTGCTTCCAACGCTAATTTCTTCTCAAAGTCCTTTTTTGCCCTCCTTATCTCCGCTTTGCATTTGGCTTGGCATTTCTTATGATCTATCCTGTTACTTTCAGTTGGTTCTCTTCTCCACTTTCTGAAGGATTGTTTTTTGGCTCTAATGATTTCCTTTATCTTACTGTTTAGCCACGCCGGCTGACGTTTAGTCTTTTTTCCCTTTTTTCTAATACGTGGAATATATTTGTCCTGAACCTCCAGGATGGTGTTTTTAAACAGCATCCACGCCTGATGCAAGTTTTTTACTCTGCGAGCTGCTCCTTTCAGTCTTTTTTTCACCATTTTTCTCATTTTGTCGTAATCACCTTTTCTATAGTTAAACGCTAGCGTACTTGATTTCCTAGTTTCACTTCCTTCAATGCCAATATCAAAACCGATCATATTATGATCACTGTTATCAAGCGGCCCTCGTATCGTTACCCCCTGCACTAGATCATGAGCACCACTAAGGACTAAGTCTAGTATTTTTCCTTCTCTTGTCGGCTCCTGAACTAGCTGTTCCATGAAGCTGTCCTTGATTTCATCAAGAAATCCTATGTCCCTTGCGTGTACAGATGTTACATTAACCCAGTCTATATGCGGGTAATTGAAATCCCCCATTATTATTGTGTTGCCCAGTTTATTTGCGTCCCTGATTTCCTTTAACATTTCCGCATCCGTCTGTTCGTCCTGGCCAGGCGGACGGTAGTACACTCCTATCACTATCCTTTTCCCCTTTGCACATGGAATTTCGATCCACAGTGATTCCAAGGAGTGTTTTGTTTCCTGCAGTATTTTCAATCTATTTGATTCAAGGCTCTCGTTAATATACAATGCTACCCCTCCACCAATCCGATTCACCCTATCACTACGATATAATTTGTACCCCGGTATGACAGTGTCCCACTGGTTATCCTCCTTCCACCAGGTCTCAGAGATGCCTATTATATCTAATTTTTCATTTAGTGCAATATATTCCAACTCCCCCATCTTATTTCTTAGGCTCCTGGCATTCGCATATAGACATTTCAAACTATGTTTGTTGTTCCTAAGTACATCATGCTTAGTACTTGACAGTATTAATTGGCAATCTTTTGTCTGATTTTTATTGTTATTTAAAGATACCCGATCTACTACAATCTCTTTTGCAACCTCACTATCAGGATACTCTATCTTCCCTGTTATGGTGATATCTTTGAAAGATACCTTATCCCGAACCATGCTCTTTTGAGCGACTGTCGGCCTTCCCCCCATTTCTAGTTTAAAAGCTGCTCTATCTCCTTCTTAAACGCCGATGCCAGCAGCCTGGTCCCACTCTGGTTAAGATGGAGCCCATCCTTTCGGAATAGGCTCCCCCTTCCCCAGAATGTTGCCCAGTTCCTAACAAATCTAAAGCCCTCCTCCCTGCACCATCGTCTCATCCACGCATTGAGACTCTGGAGCTCTGCCTGTCTCTTGGGCCCTGCGCTTGGCACAGGTAGCATTTCAGAAAATGCTACCCTGGAGGATCTGGATTTCAGCTTTCTACCTAAGAGCCTATATTTTGCTTCCAGAACCTCTCTCCCACATTTTCCTATGTCATTAGTACCCACATGTACCAAGACAGCCGTCTCCTCCCCAGCACTATATAAAATCCTATCTAGGTGACGCGTGAGGTCCGCCACCTTCGCACCAGGCAGGCAAGTCACCAGGCGATCCTCACGTCCACCAGCCACCCAGCTATCTATATGCCTAATGATCGAATCACCAAGTACAACAGCTGTCCTAACCTTTCCCTCCCGGGCAACATTTGGAGATATATCCTCGGTGCGAAAGGATAATACATCCCCTGGTGGGCAGGTCCTGGCTACAGGAGTACTTCCTACTTCACCAGGGTGATGCTCTCCTTCTAGGAGACCTCCCTCCTCCAAGGTAGCACAGGGGCTACCTGACTGGAGGTGGGACTTCTCTACAACATCCCTGTAGGTCTCCTCTATGTACCTCTCTGTCTCCCTCAGCTCCATCAAGTCTGCTACTCTAGCCTCTAGAGAACGGACACGTTCTCTGAGAGCTAGGAGCTCTTTGCATCGGGCACACACATATGACACCTCACCAATTGGGAGATAATCATACATGTGACACTCAATGCAAAAGACTGGATAGCACCCCTCTCGCTGCTGGACTGCTGACTCCATCTTAGTGTTTTTTGAGTTTTTCCGTAATTTAAAACTTGCTAAAGTATTAAGGATATCAGCCTATCACTAACTTACAGTAATTAGGTACTTCAGCATATATCCGTTTATAAAAAAAAACAAAATCTTATAATATACCCTATAAGCACTGGCAACCAGTGGCGTAGCTATAGGGGGCTATGGGAGCCCCCCCAAACTGGATCTGTGTCCCTGGTTTGGCTGGTGGGGGTCTCCGGAGCCAGGGCCGCCGAGAGGGGGGGCAGGGGGGACAAAATTCCACGGGCCTGGCACCACAGTCCCCTCCACCCGCCCCCATCCGTCCACCACCGGGCCGGGCCCCCCTGAAATAAAATCATAGCGCCTCACCTCGACCTTCCTCTGTGTGAAAGAAGCGCAGCAGCGGCAGTCTACAGATCGCCTACCTTCGGGCCTTCCCTCCCTGTGTCCCTCCCTCGAGGTTCTAGCAATTCAGTATTAAAGATTTATTGACATGGCCTTGTAGTCCTTTTCCTTGTGATCTCACTCTCTTTTCAAAGTTGATTCTTTCTGCAGCGTATAGTTTCATTGCATATTTTCTACATTTCTCTCTTTTAGGGTTCAGCAGCCATTCAGACGTACAGGTTCCCTAACTATAGCCTCCATTCCGCTATGCCTCTTCTCAGCTTCTCACTTTGTTGCAGTTACTCTCTCTCCCTCCCTCCTATTTCTCCTTTGCATTTTCATGGACTTCTCTGAGCCACTTCCTACTCCTGTATGAAAACATTGTGAAGACAAGTGCTTACTTGCCATCATCTGCCTTCCTCAACATAACTACACTCACCAGCACCTTATTATAGATACATTCTTAGCCATTTTCCTCTGTCCACTATTCCTATCTAGTCTCCTAAGACCACTTCCCCAAGTGGCACATCTTCAACTTCCTTCGTTTAACACCACCTTAGCACACTGCCCTTACTCTACCTTCTTCAAGGCACTACATACCCTCCAATGAGCACCATCATGTCAAT
The DNA here is from genome assembly GCF_901765095.1 of Microcaecilia unicolor. Taxonomy (NCBI): domain Eukaryota; kingdom Metazoa; phylum Chordata; class Amphibia; order Gymnophiona; family Siphonopidae; genus Microcaecilia; species Microcaecilia unicolor. The sequence goes on along the minus strand of NC_044031.1, from coordinate 191,159,979 downwards.
ATCCTGTCTTACACTGCACCTGACCTAAGTACTTCTCCAATTGATGGCATCAAGAGGTGGAAAATGTGACAGTTAGCAAGGTAGGAAGGGGTCCAGTGTGAAGACATTTAAGGGTAGTAATGTGATCACAGCATATTTGAAGGTGATAGGACGACAGAGTGAGGGACGTAGCATATGGATGGAATGAGTAAAGGAAGATAGCTACCCAGCTCTATGGAACAATAGTGAGTTTAAAAGAGGAGAAATGATAGGCAGTTTCCTCCTCTGAAACTGCAAAAAGGAAAGAAACAGTGCTAAAGTCTGTGAGGAACCTAGAGGAAAAATGCAGAGGAGCTAGAGCACATGTGGTGTAGAACTCGAGGATAAGCTTTTGAAACTTGTGTTGGAAGAAATCAGCCATTGTCTGTATAGAGAGTGAAGAGAGCAGGAGAAGGAAGAAGTCTGAGTAGGAGCTGAGTGTGACAAGAAACAGCAAGGCTTGGCGACAAAGGTATCTATATAGTATGCTTGCTTAACAAGTGCAATAGGAAACTAGAGGGAGGTGAGTATGAATTTGAAATGTAGGAAATAGCATAAGAAATAGGATTTTACTTAAAGACACTGTAGGTACAATCATTGGATGTAAGACAGGCCTGGGACTTGGTATTCTTTACAGGATGGAGAAGTCAGGGATAGGGTGAGAATGTCAATCAAGGAAGATATTGCCTTCTCAAAAGCTTTGGAGGAGAGGACATAAATGAAGAGGATGCAAGGAACAATGACCTGGAGATCCTTAAATCTACATCAATCTGCAGATGATGAAGTGTAAAGGTCAGAGAAGGGAATAACAGAGGTAGAGAAGTCAGAGAGAAAGCAGTTGGAAGAAAGGACTAGAATAAGGTAGCCATGCTGTTGAGTAAGGAGCATTACAATTAGAGATCTAATGGGGGGTGGGGGGGGGGGGGGGGGCGATGATGGTCACCAAGGATCTTTGAAGAATAAGAGGAGACATAGAAGATCAGAGTCCTCAAGAATAAGGGAAGGAGAGGATGGTTCAAACAAGAAAGACGCCAGAAGTCAGGGTAGATGTGGAAGGAAGGAATATGCGGTTGATAAACACAGCTACCTAGAGAAAAAGGGGGTGCAAGCATCTACAGGAAACATGAGAAATGGAAAGAGGAGGGAGAAGAGATGTAAGGATAAATGAATGTAACCCTATGGATTAAAATAATAATTTGTGTGTACCTGGGAGGGCCCCAAGAGGAAGAGAGGATTACTGCAGCCTAAAATCTTAGTGTCACATGCTGCATGAGGAGGGAGTCCCAGGTCAAGAGAGAAAGGGGTACAGCAGGGCAGGAGGAAGGATTTAGAGTGTGAAGGAGCAGGGTTGAAAGTGTTGTACTTGCCGGTGTACAGCATGGTGCCAGCAATAAGCTCTTCCTCCCCCTACCGAACCTGGAAGTAATTTGTGCATGCATCATTCAGCCGGGCATTGCACAGAAAAGAAATAGGGATTGATCTGGACCTGTGCCAGCCCCAGGAGAACAGAGGAAACTATGAGAAAGGAGAACTAGATTCTTTTAGAACCCACAGGAGGGGCTCCTAAACTTGAAAGTGCATGCACTTGAATCTTATGTACACTCCTTACCAGCTCAGGATGCAGAGCTGTGCAGTGCATGGGTAGCACATGCCCCATGGTAAATCTTTTTAACCTGAAGTAAGAATGTTAGTGCTTACCACAGCTTAATAAAAGGGCCCCTAAATTTCTTTAAGTGTAATATCACCAGGAAGTTTACATGCCAAAGAAAGTTACTACTACTACTACTATTTAGCATTTTTATAGCGCTACAAAGCGTACGCAGCGCTGCACAAACATAGAAGAAAGACAGTCCCTGCTCAAAGAGCTTACAATCTAATAGACAAAACAAATAAATAAAGCAAGCAAATCAATTAATGTGTAGAGGAAAGAGGAGAGGAGGGTAGGTGGAGGCGAGTGGTTACAAGTCAAAGGCAATGTTAAAGAGGTAGGCTTTCAATCTAGATTTAAAGATGGTCAAGGATGGGGCAAGACGTAGGGGCTCAGGAAGTCTATTCCAGGCGTAGGGTGCAGCGAGACAGAAGGAGCGAAGTCTGGAGTTGGCAGTAGTGGAGAAGGGAACAGATAAGAAGGATTTATCCATGGAACGGATTGCAGATGGAGTGAGACCTACTTTGAAGGATGACTTGGGATTTCTATCTTTAGTTGAGAAAAAAAAAGGAGAAGGAGAAGTGAAAAGTGAAGACGCAATATCAGTGAGATGGAGGAGATATTCTAAAGGACAGTGCTGGTGGATAACAGATGGACTATATTCTTGTATGTTTACGCTGCATTTATTCAAAAGACTCCTGAGGTAAGCACTATAGCCAAAACACAGTGCCGTGTCAAGTCCTTTAATGAAAAAGACCTTTATTACATCTATGTGTCTTCTGTTCTCCTTGGAGGTGTCATATTGACTACATCACTCCTTTTGGTTGGTTTTCTGTTCACAGTGTTTTGTGTTCACTACGGTGGTCTTCTCCATTAACAGAGGGAAAAACCATTGGAGGCAGGGCAGTGAACAAAACAGAAGAGACAGTGGTTAGGGTAGGAGACAATGTAGAGAAGGAGAATAATGAATTCAATATTTGGAATGGTTTGCTGTGATCAATTAGATTAGAAAAAATAATCATTAGACAGTAGATGGATTTTCTTGGCAAGTTCTGAATTTATGTTATAGTGTTCACTCACTGGTCAAAAGTGTGGGTCAGAGAATTTTTAGGAATCTACAACCAAGACAGCTAAGAGAAGCATACTGGTACATATGAGATGCAACCTTCCAAGCACCTGGTCCATTGGTCAACACAGTATGGGTTAGCAGAAGCTAAGAACCAAGTAAGTCACATCATCTTCAGGCATCCACAGTCAGAAGAGATATAGAAGAAGTAAGTAGGCATATTGCAATTCAATGTTTTACATAAATACATAAGTATTGCCACACTGGGGCAGACCAAAGGTCCATCAAGCCCAGCATCCTGTTTCCAACAATGGACAATCCAGGTCACAAATGCCTGGCAAGATCTGGAAAAAATTTAATAAAGTTTCTGCTGCTTATCCCAGAAATAGCAGTGAATTTTCCCCAAGTCAATTTAATAATGGTCTATGGACTTTTCCTTTAGGAAGCCGTCTAGACCTTTTTTAAACCCCGCTAAGCTAACCACCTTTACCACATTCTCTGGCAACGAATTCCAGAGTTTAATTACACGTTGTGAAGAAAAATTTCTCCAATTCGTATTAAAGTTACTACTTTGTAGTTTCATCGCATACCCTCTAGTCTTAGTATTTTTGGAAAGAGTAAACAAATGATTCACGTCTATCTGTTCCACTCCACTCATTATTTTATATACCTCTATCATATCTCCCCTCAGCCATCTTTTCTCCAAGATGAAGAGCCCTAGATGCTTCAGCCTTTCCTCATAGGGAAGTTGTCCCATCCACTTTATTATTTTCGTCGCCATTCTCTGTACCTTTTCTAATTCCACTATCTTATTTGAGATGAGGCGACCAGAATTGAATACAATATTCGAGGTGCGGTCGTACCATGGACCGAAACAAAGGCATTATAGCGTCCTCACTTTTGTTTTCCATTCCTTTCCTAATACCCAGCATTCTATTTGCTTTCTTAGCTGCTGCAGCACACTGAGCAGAGGGTTTCAACGTATCATCAACGACGACGCACAGATCCCTTTCTTGGTGACTCCTAATGTGGAACCTTGTTACGTAGCTATAGTTCGGGTTCCTCTTTCCCACATGCATCACTTTGCACTTACTCTCATTAAATGTCATCTACCATGTAGACACCCAGTCTCCTAGTCTCATAAGGTCCTCTTGTAACTTTTAACAATCCTCTTGCGATTTAACAACTTTGAATGACTTTGTGTTATCAGCAAATTTAATTACCTCACTAGTTACTCCTATCTCTAGATGATTTATAAACATGTTTAAAAGCAGCAGTCCCAGCACAGACCCCTGGGAAACCCCACTAACTACCCTTCTCCATTGAGAATACTGACCATTTAACCCTACTCTGTTTTCTATCCTTTAACCAATTTTTAATCCATAATAGGACACTACCTCCTACCCCATGACTCTTCAATTTCTTCTGGAGTCTTTCATGAGGATTTTGTCAAATGCCTTTTGAAAATACAGATACACAATATCAACCGGATCGCCTTTATCCACACATTGTTTCACCCCTTAGAAATGTAATAGATTGGTCAGGCAAGATTTCTCTTCACTAAATCCATGTTGGCTTTCAGGCTCATTTTTGAAAGAGAAGGATGCCCATCTTTCGACACAAATCAGAAGATGGGTGTCCTTCTCACAGGGTCGTCCAAATCGGTATAATCGAAAGCCGATTTTGGACATCCCCAACTGCTTTCCGTCGCAGAGACGGCCAAAGTTCAAGGGGGTGTATCGGAGGCGTAGCGAAGGCGGGACTTGGGCATGCCTAACACATGGACATCCTCGGCCCATAATGGAAAAATAAGGGCGTCCCTGACGAGCACTTGGACGACTTTACCTGGTCCTGTTTTTCTTACCTGGAGCAATTTTAGTGGGTGCAGTGCACTTCAGGCAGGCGGACCCAGTCCCATCCCACTCCCTGTTACATTTGTGGAGGAAACAGTGAGCCCTCCAAAACCCACCAGAAACCCACTGTACCCACATCTAGGTGCCCCCCTTCACCCATAAGGACTATGGTAGTGGTGTACAGTTGTGGGTAGTGGGTTTTAAGGGGGGGGGGTTGCGGGGCTCAGCAGACAAGGTAAGGGAGCTATGTTCCTGGAAGCATTTTATGAAGTCCACTGCAGTGCCCCCAGTTGGTGTCCTGGCATGCCAGGGGGACCAGTGCACTACAAATGCTGGCTCCTCCCATGACCAAAGGGCTTGCATTTGGTCGTTTCTGAGATGGGCGTCCTTGGTTTCCATTATCGCTGAAAATCAGAAAGGACCAAGTCAAATTTCAAGATTTTGGCGTCCCCGACTGTATTACCGAAACAAAAGATGGACGTCCATCTTGTTTCGATAATATGGGTTTCCCCGCCCTCCACCGGGACGTTTTGCGAGGGCATCCTCAACAAAACTTGGGTGTCCTTTTCGATTATGCCCCTCTTTGTCTCATTAATCCATGCTTTTGAATATGCTCTGTAATTTTGGTAAAGACTATTATATTTACCATTTTGCCCGGCACTGACGTCAGGCTCACCAGTCTATAATTTCCTGGATCCCCTCTGGAACCTTTTTTAAAAATTGGCATTACATTAGCCACCCTCCAATCTTCTGGTACTATGCTTGATTGTAAAGATACATTACATATTACTAACAATAGTTTCACCAGTTCATTTTTCAATTCTATCAGTACTCTGGGATGAATACCATCCGATCCAGGAGATTTGTCAAATTGCACATTACATCCTCTAGGTTTATAGAGATTTCATTCAGTTTCTCCAACTCGTCAGCTCTGAATACCATTTCTGGCACCAGTATCTCAAATTCATTTAATCTCTCCGCTTTGTCTTCCCTGATTGCCCCTTTTACCCCTCGGTTATCTAGCAGTCCAATTGATTCTTTTGCTGGCTTCTTGCTTTTTTTTTTTTTTTTATTTCTTTATTTATGAATTTTTAACATCAATCACAAGCATTACATCTTGTTAAGGAAAAACAGAAAAGAAATTAAAATTAAGAATTCTTCTTATGGAAAAAAGAAAAACAATAAATTTTCTTTCTTAGACCACTAACTTATAGAGAGGGGGAGAAAGGAAACAAAGAGGAGTTAAATCTGAAGTAAGTTAAAGCATATGGCCTGGATTACACCGCTTACATTGTATCGTGAATTACATGATCTAAAACTCAAACTGGTTCTATTTGTTCAGTTTTTTTTAATCTATAAAAGATCGCAAATGTTCTGGTTCGAGAAAAACATATTTGTTATCAAGATATCGTATTTGACATTTACAAGGGTATGCCAAAAGAAATTTTCCACCCAGAGCATTAAGTTCGTCCCTCAGTGCCAAGAAGGCTCGTCGTCTCTCCTGGGTAACCTTCACAACATCTGGAAAAATCCAGAGTTTTTCACCATAAAATGGTTTAGCAAGATTTTTAAAGTAAAGTTTTTTAAGCATATTTAAATCTTGTTCAAACACTAATGAAACAAGAAGAGTCCGCCTTTCAAATATCCCATCATTAGAACTTTCCAAGAACGCTGATAAATCTTGTAGACCTGCTTTCCCATCTTCTCCCTTTTTAGAAATTGGTAAATAAAAAATTTTATTTATAAGCGGTATTAAAGTAGGTGAGATAGATAGGTTTTCAGTCAAGTATTTTTTAAATAACTCCATGGCGTTCATCTCTGATGAGCGAGGAAAATTAAGAATTCGAAGGTTCAAACGCCTATTGTAGTTCTCAAAGTTCTCTATTTTCTTGTGGATTATCATTTTGTCCTTAATTAATAAGTCCGTTTTAACAGTCAAGGTAGTTATATCTTGTTGAACCTGCGTTTTATTTAACACAACTTCTTGCTTCAGCGTGTCGAGAGCTGTTGTTAATAAATCCAATTTACTCACAATCAAAGATGTCTCCTGTGCAGCCTTAGTGACTGTAGAAGTCAAAGTTTGTATAGCTGTCCAAATAGATTCCAGTGTAGGCGCCATGGGGGAAACAATTTCCCTTCCGTTGTTACTTCTCGCCGTTCTGGGAGAATCGCCACCGAACGAAGAGTCTGGAGCAACACATTCCGAGAGCTCCTGGACTTCCAGAGACTGCCAGGCTGCGGCGGGACATGGCGGTGGATTCACATCCGGCGAGGACAGAGTTGTTTCCGTTCCCTGTGGGTTTGATGCTCCTTCACCTTCCCCCACTGCGGGTAGACTCAAGCCGGTTAAGCGCGGTGTACTTGTGGCATACCGGTCCAGCGTTGTCTGCAATTGCGTTGTTCTTAAAGCTGTCGGCGGTAAGCTTTTTACAACACCCTTTCTTTTTGTATGAGGCATATTAAGAAAAATATCGGCAAAATCTTAAGAAATAATGAAAGGACTCAGACACGCTCCGGGAGCCATCAAGCCTGGTCCGCCATCTTGACACGCCCCCCCGGCCGCTGGCTTCTTGCTTTTAATATACCTTAAAAAAAAAATTTTTTACTATATGTTTTTGCCTCCAACGCAATCTTTTTTTCAAACTCCCTCTTTGCCTTCCTTATCAGCGCTTTACATTTGACTTGACATTCCTTATGCTGTTTCTTATTATTTTCAGTCGGTTTCTTCTTCCATTTTTTGAAGGATTTTCTTTTAGCTCTAATAGCTTTGTTCACCTCACTTTTTAACCATGCCGGCTGTCGTTTGGTCTTCCTCCCTCATTTTTTAATATACGGAATATATTTGGCCTGGGCTTCCAAGATGGTATTTTTTTTAACAGCACCCATGCCTGATGTAAATTTTTGACCCTCGCAGCCATTCCTCTAAGTTATTTTTTCACTGTTCTTCTCACTTTATCATAGTCTCCTTTTTGAAAGTGAAATGCTAACACTTTGGATTTCCTGTGTGTATTTACTCCAAAGCTAATATCAAATCTTATCATATTTTGATCACTGTTATCAAGCGGCCCCATCACCATTACCTCCCGCACCAGATCATGCGCTCCACTAAGGACAAAGTCTAGAATTTTTCCTTTTCTTTTCGGTTCCTGTACCAGCTGCTCCATAAAGCAGTCCTTGATTTTGTCAAGGAATTTTACCTCCCTAGCACGCCCTGATGTAACATTTACCCAGTCAATATCAGGGTAATTGAAAACACCCATTATTATTGTGTTGCCCAGTTTGTTAGCCTCCCTAATTTCTGAAAATATTTCTATATCTGTCTGTTCATCCTGGCCAGGTGGACAGTAGTACACTCCTATCACTATCCTTTTCTCCTTTACACATTGAATTTCAATCCATAGGGATTCCAAGATGTGTTTTGTTTCCTGCAGAATTTTCAATCTATTTGATTCAAGGCCCTCCTCAACATACAATGCTACCCCTCCACCAAATCGATTCACCCTATCATTATGGTATCATTTGTACCCTGGTCTGACAGTGTCCCCACTGGTTATCCTCCTTCCACCAGGTGTCAGCGATGCCTATTATATCAAATTTTTCATTTAGTGCAATATATTCTAACTCTCCCATCTTATTTCTTAAGCTTCTGGCATTCGCATATAGACATTTCAAATTGTTTGTTGTTCCTATTTACATCATACTCTGTACTTGACAGTATTAATTTTATGTTCAGAGGTTTAGCAGCTAGTGCTCCAGGTTACTTAAGCACTTGCATCAAAGTTCAAGTTAGGATGTTCACGTGTTCATCCTTTCAGTGAAACAGTTTAGACTGTCCACTAGCAAAGAAACCTTTTTTTGGGTACAGCACCTACTACCGCTATTGTTTATTTGGATTTAGCTCACAGGTTTTCATTGGTAGCTCAAGGCACATTACATCCAGGTTTACTTGGTATTTCCCTGTCCCTAGAGAACTTAGAAATCTAAGCCCTCTGCTTACTATGCTGCAGTTTAATAGCACATTTGTATGCTATCTTACCACACAATAATTTAATGTGGGATTCAGATAGTGAACCCCAAGGTATTTTTTTTTCTTTTTGGTTACAGCCAGAAGAGTACAACATTCCTGGTCTCAGCAATGCAAAGACAGTAGACAAAGGCGGGTATTTCCGATAGTTATAAATAATACTGTTCACTGTTCCTTTATGTAGTATTTCTTCAGATGTATTTTCAGTTCATTTTGGAAATAGGAAAAGGTGGCTATGGAAATTTGTAGAATATGTTAAAACAGGTCATTTTGCACTAAATTTCACACATGTACAAAATGCAGATTCCTCTCCTTAGAAGCTAAATAGATATGTGGGGCAAGGTTCCAGAGGAGATCCGGGAAATTATAGATCGGTGAGTCTGACGTCGGTGCCGGGCAAAATGGTAGAGACTATTATTAAGAACAAAATTACAGAGCATATTCAAAAGCATGGATTAATGAGACAAAGTCAACATGGATTTTGTGAAGGGAAATCTTGCCTCACCAATCTACTACATTTCTTTGAAGGGGTGAACAAACATGTGGATAAAGGCGATCCAGTTGATATCGTGTATCTGTATTTTCAAAAGGCGTTTGACAAAATACCTCATGAAAGACTCCAGAAGAAATTGGAGAGTCATGGGGTAGGAGGTAGTGTCCTATTATGGATTAAAAATTGGTTAAAGGATAGAAAACAAAGTAGGGTTAAATGGTCAGTATTCTCAATGGAGAAGGGTAGTTAGTGGGGTTTCCCAGGGGTCTGTGCTGGGACTGCTGCTTTTTAACATGTTTATAAATCATCTAGAGATAGGAGTAACTAGTGAGGTAATTAAATTTGCTGATAACACAAAGTTATTCAAAGTTGTTAAATCGCAAGAGGATTGAGAAAAATTACAAGAGGACCTTAAGAGACTGGGCGTCTAAATGGCAGATGATGTTTAATGTGAGCAAGTGCAAAGTGATGCATGTGGGAAAGAGGAGCCCGAATTATAGCTATGTCATGCAAGGTTCCACATTAGGAGTCACGGACCAAGAAAGGGATCTAGGTGTCGTCGTTGATGATACGTTGAAACCTTCTGCTCAGTGTGCTGCTGCGGCTAAGAAAGCAAATAAAATGTTAGGTATTATTAGGAAAGGAATGGAAAACAAAAATGAGGATGTTATAATGCCTTTGTATCGCTCCATGGTGCGACCGCACCTTGAATATTGTGTTCAATTATGGTCGCCGCATCTCAAAAAAGATATAGTGGAATTAGAAAAGGTGCAGAGAAGGGCGATGAAAATGATAAAGGGGATGGGATGACTTCCCTATGAGGAAAGGCTAAAGCGGCTAGGGCTCCTCAGCTTGGAGAAAAGGCGGCTGAGGGGAGATATGATAGAGGTCTATAAAATAATGAGTGGAGTTGAACGGGTAGATATGAAGTGTCTGTTCACGCTTTCCAAAAATACTAGGACTAGGGGGCATGCGATGAAGCTACAATGTAGTAAATTTAAAACCAATTGGAGAAAGTTTTCTTCACTCAACGTGTAATTAAACTCTGGAATTCGTTGCCAGAGAATGTGGTAAAGGCGGTTAGCTTAGCGGAGTTTAAAAAAGGTTTAGACGGCTTCCTAAAGGAAAAGTCCATAGACTGTTATTAAATGGACTGGGGAAAATCCACTATTTCTGGGATAAGCAGTATAAAATGGCAGATGATGTTTAATGTGAGCAAGTGCAAGGTGATGCATGTGGGAAAAAAGAACCCGAATTATAGCTACGTCATGCAAGGTTCCACGTTAGGAGTTACGGACCAAGAAAGGGATCTGGGTGTCGTCATCGATAACACACTGAAACCTTCTGCTCAGTGTGCTGCTGCGGCTAAGAAAGCGAATAGAATGTTGGGTATTATCAGGAAAGGTATGGAAAACAGGTGTGAGGATGTTATAATGCCGTTGTATCGCTCCATGGTGCGTCCGCACCTTGAGTATTGTGTTCAATTCTGGTCGCCGCATCTCAAGAAAGATATAGTAGAATTGGAAAAGGTGCAGCGAAGGGCAACTAAAATGATAGCGGGGATGGGACGACTTCCCTATGAAGAAAGACTAAGGAGGCTAGGGCTATACAGCTTGGAGAAGAGACGGCTGAGGGGAGACATGATAGAGGTATATAAAATAATGAGTGGAGTGGAACAGGTGGATGTGAAGCGTCTGTTCACGCTTTCCAAAAATACTAGGACTAGGGGGCATGCGATGAAACTACAGTGTAGTAAATTTAAAACAAATCGGAAAAAATTTTCTTCACCCAACGTGTAATTAAACTCTGGAATTCGTTGCCGGAGAAAGTGGTGAAGGCGGTTAGCTTAGCAGAGTTTAAAAAGGAGTTGGACGGTTTCCTAAAGGACAAGTCCATAAACCGCTACTAAACGGACTTGGAAAACTCCAAAATTCCAGGAATAACATGTATAGAATGTTTGTACGTTTGGGAAGCTTGCCAGGTGCCCTTGGCCTGGATTGGCCGCTGTCGTGGACAGGATGCTGGGCTCGATGGACCCTTGGTCTTTTCCCAGTATGGCATTACTTATGTACTTATGTAAAATGTTTTGGACATTTTGGGGATCTTGCCAGGTATTTGTGACCTGGATTGGCCACTGTTGGAAACAGGATGCTGGGCTCGATGGACCTTTGGTCTTTTCCAGTATGGCAATACTTATGTACTTATAACGTGCCTTTCCCAGTATCGTAAGGCATAAGTTGGAGGGAGTGTTGGAGGAAGCTGGATTTGAATTTGTATCCAGCTTCTGGACTATTTAGTTGATGAAAATTTTGGCTGGACCTATTCTTTATTCCACCATGGTAATTAAAGATTTCAGTCAGCAACGTAGAAAGGCTGATGCGTACCCTGTGCGACACACCCCTCAAATACTGGTGATGCACCCTCAACCCCCACTTTGCAAGAGAAGTCAATGGAAGGGGCATGAGCCACACCGCCAGCATATAGCTTGCTACGGCCCTGGTTTCAGTATTCTTTACTGGATATTATTTACAGCAGTAATTAAATACAATGGGATCATTATTCAGGTGGTGTGGTCAATGGCTTAAGTTTAAAGCAGTGCCAGCATTCAGCTTAGGAAGCAATCCTATAAATGCACCTGCATGCACTTAGCATTATTCTATAACAGTGTTAAGGTGTGTCTAACCCATTATAGTAGTATGAAGCTACTTTGGCGTTCCAAAACTGAGGTGCAACAGCTTACGCCAAGTCAATGGCAGGCATAATCTGGCATGCCTACGTGATCCTTGAAATATAGACATCTGACACTATTCTATAAGGTGCACTCATTGATAGGTGGAACGTCCGTGACACACCCATGCTACACCCACTGGTACAGCCCATTTGCTGTTACACACCATACCCTGAATTCTATATAGATCACCCAAATTTGGGCATGGAGCCCAGATACGCACACAAACTAGTCAATTAGGGGTTAACAATGAAAATTATTTAGGTTAATTGGAGTTCATTGGCACTTAATTGGTGCTATTCTATAATGTTGCACATCCAAAATGTCTCACATGCATCCCAAAAGGGGGTGTGTCCATGGGACGGGCAAGGGCGGATCATGAGCATTTCAAATATGTAGGTGCAGTGTTATAGAATACTGGTGTTATGTGCCAGGATCTACACTAGGTTTCAGCTAGTTTAAGTCCTTGCACCCAAAGTTGAACATAGGAATCCGTTCTGTAACAGAGCAGCACCCTTTATAGAATAGTGCTTGGCATGGATTTCCCCAGTGCACAAATCTGAGCACATTTACTGAATCTGGCCCCAACTACTAACACACCAATTTCATTGAATAGCACCTAGCACATACAGATGTAAATGCCAATTTGTGACACCATTCACATGCATAAGTGCCACCATTCTTTCTTTTTTTATTGAAAAATCCAAAATATACATCATAATAATATGAAAGAAAAATGAACCTAATTTTGGGCACTTTTACTAAGCAGCACTAAAAAGTGTCCAGCACTGTCCTCAGCACGGGCCTTTCCCACGTGCTAAGGCCACAGTGGTAATATTTATTTATTTATGTTGTCATTTATACCCCGCATTATCCTGAACATACTCAAATTCAATGTGACTAACAGAAAATAAAAAACAGACAAAGTTTACAAAGCCATAAACAAAATATCAAACATTGTCCATTGATGGCCACTTGCAATCTAAAATACTCCATCAATGCATAGAAGCCTCTCAAAGAGGAGTTTTCAGTCTTTTGCCACCACTTAGCACCCTGGTATCTAAAGTCTGCAGAGTGAACTAACTTTTGCAATCTGGAAGATGAAGTCTAAGGTAGTCCCTAGAACTACAGGTTATATTACGTAGGGGAATAGTTATTAAGGGATGCATATAATCTGAGGTCATGCCATATAATATTTGAAAGACAATTTTTTAAAATAGTTCTGGCTTTAATGGGAAGCCAGTGCAGCTTGCATAATAATGGAGTGGCTCTTTCAAAACGCAATACCTTGAAGACAAGCCTAGCTGCAGCATTTTGGGCTGTCTGCAGCCTTTTTAGGACACCCTTCTTACATCCAGCATAGATAGAATTGCAGTAATCCAACTGAGTTAAAACCAAGGATTGAACTAGCAGTCTAAATATGTCATGTGAGAAATATGATCTGATTCTCCTCAGCTTCCAAAGAGACCTGAAGGATTTTTTCACTACTGAGGAAACCTGAGGGTTGAATGTGAGGTGACTGTCCACTGCGACTGTTCCTGATGCCTTCAAACATGCCATAGTCACACCACTCCTTAAAAAACCTTCATTGGACCCTACCTGTCCTTCCAACTATCGCCCCATCTCCCTCCTCCCTTTCCTATCCAAGATACTAGAACGTGCTGCTCACCACCGTTGCCTTGACTTTCTTTCATCTCAAGCTATTCTTGATCTACTTCAATCTGGCTTTCGCCCCCTTCATTCAACTGAAACAACGCTTGCTAAAGTCTCCAATGATCTGTTCCTAGCCAGATCCAAAGGTCTCTATTCTATCCTCATCCTTCTCGATCTATCTGCTGCTTTTGACACTGTTGATCACAGCCTACTCCTTGATACGCTGTCCTCACTTGGATTTCAGGGCTCTGTTCTTTCCTGGTTTTCTTCTTATCTCTCCCAGCGTACCTTTAGTGTATACTCTAGTGGATCCTCTTCTACTTCTATCCCACTGTCAGTTGGTGTACCTCAGGGATCTGTCCTGGGACCTCATCTCCTCTCCACCTATACTTCTTCCCTTGGTACTCTGATCTCATCCCATGGTTTTCAGTAACATCTTTACGCTGATGGCTCCCAAATCTATCTCTCCACACCAGAAATCTCAGCCAAAATCCAGGCCAAAGTATCAGCCTGCCTGTCTGACATTGCTGCCTGGATGTCTCAGCGCCATCTGAAACTAAACATGACCAAGACTGAGCTTCTTATCTTTCCCCCTAAACCAACCTCTCCTCCTCCCCATTCTCTATTTCTGTGGATAACACTCTCATCCTTCCTGTCTCATCAGCTCGTAACCTTGGGATCGTCTTCAACTCCTCCCTCTCCTTCTCTGCACATATTCAGCAAACTGCTAAAACCTGTCGTTTCTTTCTCTATAATATCAGCAAATTTCACCCTTTCCTTTCTGAGCACACTACCAGAACCCTCATCCACGCTCTTATCACCTCTCACTTAGACTTTTGCAACTTGCTTCTCACAAGTCTCCCACTTAGCCATCTCTCTCCTCTTCAATCTGTTCAAAATTCTGCTGCACGACTAATATTCCGCCAGGGTTGTTATGCTCATATTAGCCCTCTCCTCAAGTCACTTCACTGGCTTCCTATCCATTTCCGCATACAGTTCAAACTCCTCTTATTGACCTATAAGTGCATTCACTCTGCAGCTCCTCAGTACCTCTCCACTCTCATCTCTCCCTACATTCCTCCCCGGGAACTCCGTTCACTGGGTAAATCTCTCTTATCTGCACCCTTCTCCTCCACCGCTAACTCCAGACTCCGTTCCTTTTATCTTGCTGCACCATATGCCTGGAATAGACTTCCTGAGCCAGTACATCAAGCTCCATCTCTGGCCGTCTTCAAATCTAAGCTAAAAGCCCACCTTTTTGATGCTGCTTTTAACTCCTAACCCTTATTCACTTGTTCAGAACACTTATTTTATCATCCTCACTTTAATATTCCCTTATCTCTTGTTTGTCCCGTTTGTCTGTCCTAATTAGATTGTAAGCTCTGTCGAGCAGGGACTGTCTCTTCATGTTCAAGTGCACAGCGCTGTGTACGTCTAGTAGTGCTCTAGAAAGGATAAGTAGTAGTAGTAGTGACTGTCAATTAATACACCCAGTACCCTAAGCGTAGAGTCTAGGGGGTAAGACAAGTTATCAACAGTAAAATTATTATATGTGGCACAGTCAAAGGGGTTGATTACCACAAGAAATTTAGTCTTATCTTTATTTAACTTAAACTTAAATTTGGAAGCCCAGGTTTTCAACAAATCAAGAGCAAGCCTAATCTTAGGGACAATTTCTGGAAGACCAGTGTTGAAAGGGATATAGACTGTGACATCATCCGAGTAAATAAAATTGCAGAACCCCGCTGCCTCTAGCCTTTCACCTAATGGAGCCATCATAACTACTACTACTGCTTAACATTTCTAGAGCGCTACTAGGGTTACGCAGCGCTGTACAGTTTAACAAAGAAGGACAGTCCCTGCTCAAAGGACATTGAATAGGATTGGAGAAAGCAGTAAGCCCTGTGGCACATCATAGTCAGGAGACCAGGAAAGCCCCATTTTCCATTTTTTTCTATTAATGGCCTCACGATAATCCATTAGCACATGGCTACTAGTGTGTGAGACCTTATCACCACCTATTTTGTGGTGGTAAGGGCTCATGTGCTAACCACCTGCTATTCAGTTAGCACACAGTCATGTAGCTGTGCTCACCTATTAGTACAGAACACGCCTACTCTCTGCTCCCATACATATCCCCAGTGCTAAAAAATACATTCTGTTTTTTAGTGCATTGGAAGCACGTGCTGATCCTAAAATTACCGCAGGATGCCAAAGCACACCCCACAGTAGTGCTTTTTAACCTGCGATAAGCATGAACTAGTGCTTACAGCAGATTAGTAAAAGATCTCCATAGGTAATTACAACACAAAGAAAATCAAATATCCCATCATATAATCATAGGTGCCGCAGCCCACATTACAGAAGCGCAATTGACATTGATCTTCAAAAAGGAAAATGGTTTAAAGAAAACACAATGGAATTCAATCCTACATACGGTAAAATTGTTCTAAATCTATACAAGGAATACTCACTTAAAGAAAACATATACAACTCCTCTCATGAAATTTACCTAGGAACTTTTATCATTACAGAGAAACCTTTCTAATTTTGTGGGATCAAAGAAGACATAACTCTTCCCTTCCCAGCTAATGAAACACGTCGGAACCATAAAAACAAAGTGGCGCTCCAAAATCAAGCATACGAACCTTTAATTCAAGAAATTGCTTGCTTCTCAATTGAGCGGACCTAGCCACATTGTACAAAGCTCTGGCCAAAACAATCATTTCTTATGGAAAAAAAGTGATGACTGCTGATATGATATGTGGATATGATATGGTTATGCTGTTGTGAAACTATGAAGCTGTTTTATGATATGATAAACTGTATAGGTGACGTGTCATCAATAAAAATGTTACAAAGTAAAAATCTATGTGTCACTGAGCTGGTGCAAAACCCCATTGGGAAATGTGCCTGACACACACCCCTTGTGATTTTTAACACAGTTTGACGGACTTCATAGAAAAATGTCTAAAAATTGGTTTTGAAAATACCGATTTGGACTTTTTGTGAAAAAAACGTCAAAATGCAGATTTATGCCACTTTTTGGACGTTTTTCTCTTTTGAAAATGAGCTCCAAAGTCTCTTCCAATTTATATCACCTCATATTACTAGAGACTCTGCCACATGCTATGCTCGAACAGGAGATTACTAGTGGGAAGATTGCCAGGGCAATTAAATGCCTCTAACGCAATAAAGCCTTGGGGGGGGGGGGGGGGGGGTGCAAGGGTGTTAAGCTGAATTTTACCAGGCCTTTTTGGATGAACTAGTCCGTATGCTCCTTTAACTTTACTCTGATTTTCATTCTAAGGGTATAGTAGGAAGGTCTTTTGTAGAAAGTAGAACTGTGATACAGAAGAAACTTGGAAAGGACACAAAATTCATCCAGAATTATAAGCCTATCTCATTAATTTATGTCAATAGCAAAATATTCACCAAAGTATTAGCTATGTGATTGAACGCTATTCTCTCACATGTAATCCATGTGGATCAAAATGGATTTATGGCAAGTAGATCCATGTCAGAGAATGCTATTCTGTAATATATTTTTCATTTGCTCACAAAACTAAGACGCTGGTAATAGTGCTTTCCTTAGATGCTGAGTAGAGAGGTGTGGTAGCCATGTTAGTCCACTCTTAAAGGTTATCAATAGAAATCAAACAAAATAAAACGTGGAAAAGAAAATAAGATGATACCTTTTTTATTGGACATAACTTAATACATTTCCTTCGAAAGCTAATCAAGAAATGTATTAAGTTATGTCCAATAAAAAAGGTATCATCTTATTTTCTTTTCCATGTTTTATTTTGTTTGATTTCTATTGATAACCTTAGATGCTGAGAAAGCATTCAGTTACAAGAAATGGCCCTATCTTTTTTTTTTAATTGTGCATTAGTTTGGCTTTGGGGGTTGTGTCCATATGGTTCAAGTGTTATATAAATGTTCCTACAGCAAGAACATTTGTCAATGGAATCACTTCAGAGCTTGTTCATTTGAGCAGGAGTATCAGGCAAGACTGCCCCTGTTGGTTTTGCTATTTAAACTTGCATTGGAACCTTTGGCTATAGCCATATGGCAGAATACCAATATCAAGGGTTTGAGGTGAGACCCTGGAATGCAAGTGGATTATCTACAGGGATGACATTACTACTACTACTACTATTTAACATTTCTAGAGCGCTACAAAGTGCACGCAGCGCTGTACAAACACAGAAGAAAGACAGTCCCTGCTCAAAGAGCTTACAATCTAATAGACAACAAGTAAAGCATTTAAATTTAAAATATTTAAGCAGTCAAGCACAAGAGAACAGTCACGGAAGGACTGAAAATGTTGAAGGTTGGTCAGTGTGATTAGGTGTAACTCTGGTTGGAGTAGTGGGAGAAGGTGATAGAAGAATAGAAATGGGTGAGGTAAAAGTAATGAGTGGGTTGATAGGGAGGTTATATAAGACATATCACTCTAGGGGTGGGCGGGACTAAGTCTAAAGCAGGAGAAGGTATTCTCTGCAGCCTATCTGTGAGATGGAAAATGCTCTCTGAAGCTGCTGCTATAAGTTGTTAGCAGGGTTGCCAGGTGGAAAATTTTTTTCCAGCCCAATCCAGCCCAAAAAACAGCCCAAAACCCGCCCAAACACAAACCCCGCCCCTGACACCCCCACCCCCGTGTCATCACCCCCACCCCCGCCGTCATCAACCCTGCCCCCGCCGTCACCGGCCCCGCCTCCCACGTCACCGGCCCCGCCTCCCCGTCATCGGCCCCCGCCTCCCCGTCATCGGCCCCGCCTCCCACGTCATCAGCCCCGCCTCCCCGTCATCGGCCCCCGCCTCCTACGTCATCGGCCCCGCCTCCCACGTCACTAACCCCGCCCAAAACGTCACTAACCCCGCCCAAAAACGTCACTAACCCCGCCCCCCCCGCGGCCGAAAAAAACGCCCTGAAGCCCAAAAACAGCCCAAAAAACCGCAACCCGCCGCGGGCAAAAATTTCCCGCGGCGGGTCGCGGAAAACCGCCCAATTGGCCGGTAAAACCGCCCACCTGGCAACACTGGTTGTTAGTTTTCTCTCCCTGAAAGAGATCCAAGCCACACCCACAAAGTTCAAACTGTCTGTGGGGAGGGGGAGGGGAAGAAATGGCAGTGCTTGATGAAAAAGAGAGCTCAGTTTGATAGGAGATATACTATAGGATGTCATTCTGAGGCAAGGCTAAGTCTAAAGCAGGAGAAGGTATTCTCTGCAGCCTATGCTAAAGCCCTCTGAGCAGATTTATATGTGTGCTATTCCTGCCCTATCTGTGAGATGGAAAATGCTCTCTGAAGCTGCTGCTATAAGTTGTTAGTTTTCTCTCCCTGAAAGAGATCCAAGCCACACCCACAAAGTTCAAACAGTGTTGCCAGGTGGGCGGTTTTACCGCCTAATTGGGCGGTTTTCCGCGACCCGCCGCGGGTTGCGGTTTTTTGGGCGGCTTTTTGGGTTTCTGTGCGGTTTTTTGGGCGGCTTTTTGCCTTTTTCGGCCGCGGGGGGGGCGGGGTTAGTGACGTTTTTTGGGCGGGGTTAGTGACGTTTTGGGCGGGCCGATGACGTGGGAGGCGGGGCCGATGACGGGGAGGCGGGGCCGATGACGGGGAGGCGGGGCCGGTGACGTGGGAGGCGGGGCCGGTGACGGCGGGGGCGTGGCCGGTGACGGCGGGGGCGGGGGTGTCAGGAGCGGGGTTTGTGTTTGGGCGGGTTTTGGGCTGGTTTTTGGCCTGGATTGGGCTAGAAAAAAATTTTCCACCTGGCAACCCTGAGTTCAAACTGTCTGTGGGGAGGGGGAGGGGAAGAAATGGCAGTGCTTGATGAAAAAGAGAGCTCAGTTTGATAGGAGATATATTATAGGATGTCATTCTGAGGCAAGGCTAAGTCTAAAGCAGGAGAAGGTATTCTCTGCAGCCTATGCTAAAGCCCTCTGAGCACTCCGTGCAGATTTATATGTGTGCTATTCCTGCCCTAACTGGCGTTACTGCATCAGTAGGTTTTGAGAATCAGCTTGCAGGAAATGCAGAAAGGAGATTAAAAAAAATAAGTCTAAAGCAGGAGAAGGTATTCTCTGCAGCCTATCTATGAGATGGAAAATGCTCTCTGAAGCTGCTGCTCAGGGTTGCCAGGTGGAAAAATTTTTTCCAGCCCAATCCAGCCCAAAACCCGCCCAAACACAAACCCCGCCCCTGACACCCCCACCCCCGCGTCATCACCCCCGCCCCCGCCGTCATCACCCCCGCCCCCACCGTCACCGGCCCCGCCTCCCACGTCACCGGCCCCGCCTCCCCGTCATCGGCCCCGCCTCCCACGTCATCGGCCCCGCCTCCCACATCATCGGCCCCGCCTCCTACATCATCGGCCCCGCCTCCCACGTCACTAACCCCGCCCAAAACGTCACTAACCCCGCCCAAAAACGTCACTAACCCCGCCCCCCCCCCCCGCGGCCGAAAAAACCGCCCTGAAGCCCAAAAACAGCCCAAAAAACCGCAACCCGCCGCGGGCAAAAATTTCCCGCGGCGGGTCACGTAAAACCGCCCACCTGGCAACACTGCTGCTGCTATAAGTTGTTAGTTTTCTCTCCCTGAAAGAGATCCAAGCCACACCCACGAAGTTCAAACTGTCTGTGGGGAGGGGGAGGGGAGGAAATGGAAGTGCTTGATGAAAAAGAGAGCTCAGTTTGATAGGAGATATACTATAGGACATTATGGCATTTCTTACTGTAGGTAAGGTTTTATTGCAGGTGACTGAGGATTTTTCCTTGTTATTTGGGTACAAAGTGAACTGGCCTGACATGGAACTCTGAATCGATATGCATCCACACAGGTGGTGCAGAATTACTCTTTTCAGTGGCAAAAGGGGGCTCATTCATTAACTAGGGGTAAATGAAGGCCACATGATTGAAGACAGTAAATAAAAATGTCTGGAATGCTCTAGAAGTTGTTCAGTCTTTAACCACCAAATGGTCCCCGCTCCATCTCTTGTGGTGGGGGAAGCTGGACATCATTAAAGTAATGATTGCTCCTAAATTAAATTACAAATGTAAGATGATTCTAGTTATTTTTCCAGATGGGACATATAAAGAACGGGAAATAATGATGGCTAGATTATTTATGGAATGATAAAAACCCTAGAACAGCTATGCATAAACAAAGCCAGCAAAGAAAAATTGCCAGACTTTGATTGTACCATCTGACATTTATTTTACATCAGGGTGGTCTATGGCTGCATAAGGGTCTGGCAGAAAATAAGCCAATCTGGCTCCAGCTAGAAGAATATGCATTAACTCTCGTCCCTTTGGAGACTGCACCCTTGATGACTTCCCTTCTGGTTCAGCATAGCTATCTCATGCTGTTGTCTATCAATCAGGCATTCCAACATATATATATGGGGAATGTGTAACCTCTTCAAGTCCTTTCCCAATGCATTCCATAAGGAATTCATCTAGATTCACCCACTAAATGGAGTTATTAATTGGAAAACCTGGAAGGCAGGACATTTGGGGAATAAAGCAATTGGTGGAAAGAGGCAAGTTTAAATCCTTTCACAGCTTGCAGCAAGCCTTCTAGCCTATTTAACAAAGTATATTTCAATAGTTGCAACTGAGGCATTGCATCAAGTCCTGTATAGGAGCAATGACTCATACTATTTTCGGGAAAGAGTCAAGCATAGTCTCTCAGTTCTACTGGCTTCTCAGACAATCATTAAACAAAACCCATACAGGTACAAAGAAAGTATGGGAGACAAAACTGAAATACATCTCATTGCTGCAAAAATGGGAACAGTTCTGGGGTGTTCAACTGAAAATCTCCCCATCAGTATCTCATTACCATTAACTACCCTAATGAACCTGGCTATGATTCAAGATACAAGGAACAAAAACACAAGAAGTCTTTGTAAACAGAACTCTGCTGGCTCCCGGCTGGCTACTAATGCGATTTTGTTGGACATTAAGCATCCAGTTGTATTTGTGCCATTTCCCGGCGTCTTTCAGTGTCTTTGCATTTTTGGGGGAATTGTGAACCATTGTAAGACCCTTGACGCAGGCAGTTTTGCCAAAACACGAATCATATCAGGTCTAAACAATTTGAGATGACGCCCCCCCCCCCCCCCCCCCCCCAATCCTGAAGGCTCCTTGTGCTTTTATTCCTTGCTCCTGTGTGTCTACTTTGGATTTTCCTCTCCTTTGTTTTCTTTTAAGATTCAAGGTATTCAGGAAAGCTAATGCTGGTTACATAAATCTAAGAATAAAACACAATTGTTTAATATGGGTCAGTTTCCAAATCACATACACATACTTTTTCTGTCTCTAGTGGGCTCACTGGGGCAATGAAGAGTTAAGTTGACTTGCCCAGAGTCACAAGGAACCATAGTAGGAATTGAACTCAGTTCCCCAGGTTCTCAGCCCACTGCACTAACAATTAAACTACTCATCCACTCCTAGCTACCATGCTGTACAACTGTACTAACATTCAACCATTTTGGCAAGCTATTCGGAGATGTATCTGTGGGATGCTGTCTATTCAAGAACCTCTGTCCTATAAAATAGTGATCTTAAAATCCATAGCAGTATCTGCCAGACTTACCAAACTGGAAGCAGGCATGCTTAATATCTTGCTAGTATTGGCACTGAAGCTAGTTTTAGCTTATTGGAAATGAATTCCAACTATAGAGGTCAAAATGTGGTAGAATCCGGTATGTTTGTATTATAAATATGATGAAGTACTGGCAGAGAAAAAAGGAAATTACATGAAAGGCATAGAAGTGTGGTTCCTGTACTTAATGAGATACAATGGTGTATATCCCATAGAATAAGAACAGTACTGTATTATGGATTTGGAAGTTGGCAGCTCTGCAAGATTGCTCTAAGGTTTATGCCTAATTCTGTATATGTTCTCTGAAATAAAATTGATGAACTAAAAACGACAGAACCTGGCAATAGTGAGAAGCCTCAAAGTTTCATTAGCAATGTTAACTAGAAGCAAGGCTCATCATACATCAGTACCAAATCTCATTTCATTATTATTTAAATCACTTGAACTATTCTACAAAAGGGTGGCAGATTCAAGCAACTGTCTTTTCCTCAACAAGATATGAGTGAAATAATACCCTGTAGTGACATGAACGGAAAAACTGTTCTGCTTTGTTCACTTAGGTCCAACCACTCTTGTGGCTTGTTTTGAGATTTGTAAAACCTGTTTCATTCAGGTCTCAATAAAGTCAGTAGGGCAAGCAATTCTGAACTCTACTAGTGGGGCTTTCCATTTTTATTGAAACTTGATTACAGCTTGCTGGCAGACATCTACCACAGAGACCATACGCTAATGCAGGGGTTCTCAACCCAGTCCTTAGGACACACCCGGCCAGTCAGATTTTCAAGATATCCACAATAAATATGCATGAACTACGTTTTCATGCAAGTGAGGCAGTGTAGTCGCATTTATCTCATGTATAGTTATTGTGAATATCCTGAAAACCTGACTGGCTAATTGAGTCCCAAGGACTGGGTTGAGAACCACTGCTCTAACAACATCGAGAGTGGAAAGATGGAGGAGTGGCCTAGTGGTTAGGGTGGTGGACTTTGGTCCTGGGGAACTGAGGAACTGAGTTTGATTCCCGGCACAGGCAGCTCCTTGTGACTCTGGGCAAGTCACTTAACCCTCCATTGCCCGCCGCATAGAGCCTGCCATGAGTGGGAAAGCGCGGGGTACAAATGTAACAAAAAAAAAAACCCACACCACCCAAAGAAGGACAAAGGGGACTAAAGTGGCATAAGGAACCCAGAGCATTGGGAAAAGGACAAGAGGAAAATGTCAGGAGCCAAGATGGTGCATGACTGCAGAGATTAGGCCCACTGCTGTTTGTGAATATTCTTCATTGCTATTTCCTATGGAGAAATGAAGAGGAGGACAGTGGGGAAAGGTTTCAAAGCCCGTGTTGCTATGCCTTTGATGGGTCCCATGAACCAATTTGTGATCTGGTCTGACAAGCAACAAATTGTTCTAGAGGCTGTCCTACTTAGACATAGTCTCACTATTGGAAGATGGGACCAGTCTTATGGGTCTCGAGTTACCTTAAGCCTGGATCAAAGGACTCTCCCACTGCAACCGAGGGCCATGAGTTCCCCAACCCCATTAAAGTGGCAGTGTACCTTGGAGGAAGAGAAGGGTGTAGCTGCCAGGGTACGCGCTGAAGTGAATTTACCATCGATAGTTGGGGATGGCGGCTGAAGTTACCAGTGCAGATGGAAAACAACAAACCTGCAAGGAGAGAGACGAACTCAGGCAGGAAGCCTTTCAAGCGCACAAAAAGTTCAAGCTCAGAATGATCACAGAAATTCCCTCCTCGATTCGTCAATATTGTTGTCAATGTCAGATTTAGGTAAGGCACTTATATCAGCATTTAGCAATGCTATCAACTCAAGTTAACAATATTGAGGAACAGGTTAAAATACATATTAATGAGATTGTTAAAATTAACTCAGAGAAGGCTGAATTTGATCAAACCATTAAAAGAATTCAAGAGACAAGTAAACACAATCACTGATCTAACTACAATTCACTCTAAGATGGAGACTTTTGAAAGCTCCATGAAAAGTATAAATTGTATCTAAAAAAATGTATACCCTGCTACATTCAAAATCTCTCACTTAAGAATGTATTTGTGAAATATGTGATGGAAGATTTTCAGACTGCACAGCAGGACACACCACCTATATATAGTGAAAGATTATTTTTTCTTGTGAAAAAAAGAGTGGTTTCACCAAGTCTTGAAGGAGGATTTATATTAGATTCTTTGGATAGTACTCACTCACACCATGAAGATACATTGGAAATATCTCAGGCTACACTTTTAAGGGCCCTTTTACCAAACTGTGGTAAAACACGGTCTTTAGCGCATGCTTACGTGGGTCATTCCCACACGCTAAGGCCATTTTTTCCGCATGGGTAAAAATGGCTGATTTTTTTTTCTATTAATGGCCATATGCTAATTTTCCTATTAGTGCTTGGTCATTAGCATGTGAGCACCACCTATTTTGTAGGCAGTAAGGGATTACACTACTACTACTACTACTACTATTTAGCATTTATATAGCGCTACAAAGCATACACGCTAACCACATGCTGATTAGGGTGCAGCAATGTAATTATGCTAACTGATTAGCACAAAACACGCCTACTCTCTGTCCCCAGACCCACCCCTAGCACTAAAAAATAAAAACTATTCTTTAGCACATGGGCAGCACACACACATGGACAAACTACCGTTGGATGCCTCAGTGTGCCCTGCGGAAGTGCATTTTAACCTGCGTTAAGCATGCATTAGTTCTTATTGCAGCTTAGTAAAAGGACCCCTTGATAATTGGAGGCTGGGAGGTGCAGCAATCACGTCCTCTCTGTGCTGCCACCAGTCATGTTTAACTTTCTACCAGCAGAGATACATGCAGTGGTGTGCTGGTAAATTTTTAACAACAGGCTCTCTCCCCGGTCCACCTCTGTGCCCCCCCCCCCCCCCCCACCAAACTGAAGAGCTGGCTATACCCGAGGTGAGAGCCTGGGGGGGGGGGGGCAATGCATTACTCTCTGCCCGGGGTATAGTCAGATCTGCAAATTGGGGGGGGGGGGGGGGGAGGCGCAGAGGTGGACCGAGGAGAGAGGCCATCTCTGGAAGTCTTGGCAGCCATTTTTAAAGAGCAATGCTACTGCAGGAGGGTCAGCGTCGGCAGCAGGCAGGAAAGACTGGGGATCTTTCCTGCCCCGAAGAATCCACTAGCCTTCAGGTATGCGCTGGGACCCTGCAGCTCGGGGGGGGGGGGGGGGGGATGGAGGAGAGGCGGCTCACCCTGCCAAAACCGGCTTGCAAAATTCCAAAAAGTGTAACAACTGGCTCTTGCGAGCCAGCTCCAGCACACCACTGGATATATGTCACTTTCTGTTCACTTCAGAATTCAGTGAAACATACAATTTGACCAAGGGTGCCTAAATGTTTACAGACAACTGTACATTAACAGAACATATTTCATTGTAAATATTTTTATATATTATTTCAAGAATTTACATAGTGCTGTGTTCACAAAATAAATTTATATTCAACTTATTGCCAGATAATAAACAATAATTTATTTTTCTTCCTTGATGAACAGTATACGTGGAGGGGCATAATCGAACGGAAACGTCTATCTCCATGGGCGTTTATCTCCGAGAACGGGTCCGTGAAGGGGCGGACCGAACCGTATTTTCGAAAAAAATAGACGTCCATGTTTTATTCGACAATTTGTGAGCTGGGCGTTTTTGTTTTTCAGTGATAATGGAAAATGAAAGCGCCCAGCTCAAAAATGAATAAATCCAAGGCATTTGTTCGTGGGACGGGCCAGGAGTCGTAGTGCACTGGTCCCCCTCACATGCCAGGACACCAACCGGGCACCCTAGGGGGCACTTTTACAAAAAAAAAAAAAAAAAGGTAAAAGAGCTCCCAGGTGCATAGCACCCTTCCCTTGGGTGTTGAGCCCCCCAAATCCCCCTCAAAACCCACTGCCCACAAGTCTACACCATTACTATAGCCCTAAGGGGTGAAGGGGGGCACCTACATGTGGGTACAGTGGGTTTGGGGGGCGGTGTGGAGGGCTCCCATTTACCAGCACAAGTGTAACAGGTGGGGGGGGGATGGGCCTGGGTCTACCTGCCTGACGTCCACTGCACCCCCTAATAACTGCTCCAGTGACCTGCATACTGCTGCCAGGGAGGTGGGTATGACATTTGAGGGTGAGCATAAAAAGTTGTGAAACGGCATATTTTTGTGGTGGGAGGGGGTTTGTGACCACTGGGGGAGTCAGGGGAGGTCATCCCCGACTCCCTCCAGTGGTCATCTGGTCATTTAGGGCACTTTTTGGGGCCCTATTCGTGGAAAAACAGGAGCCAGGAAAAGTGCCCTAAATTCTCGCTAAAAACGCGTATTTTTTTTCCATTATCGGCGAAAGACCCCTATCTCTGATCGGCCGATAACCATGCCCCAGTTCCGCCTTCACCACGCCTTTGACATGCCCCCATCAACTTTGTTCGCATCCGCGACGGAGTGCAGTTGAAAACGTCCAAATTCGGCTTTCGATTATACCGCTTTATTCGTTTTTGTGAGATAAACGTCTGTCTCCCGATTTGGGTCGCAATATAGGCGTTTTTCTTTTTCAATTATAAGCTGGATAGTTTCCCCTTCCCAGCTCTTCAAGTAGCAATATACAATTAACCATAACAGAAGCAACCAAACCTAAAATCTGGTCCATCAGCTTTGAATGTTTGTCCTTGTGATTTGACAATAGACTTGGCAAATGCTAGGCACATGGAAAAATGTTATTGTAAATGATTACTTTGTTACATCATGCATATATGTAGATATCATTAACATTCCTGGTACTAGTATGTCTTCCCCTTTTGCACAACCTGTCAATCTGCTCTTTCAATTATGTTTCACATAGAAAAGGAGCTCATTTAGAAGAGAAGACATACTGATTTCACAATTCATCTACTTCTCATAATTGTAACAACAGTATTTTCCACAGGAATTATTTTCAGCTGAATTTTGCTAGCTTTTTGTTGATTTTTTTTTGTTATGTAATGTTATTTATTTTGCCACATAGCCTATCATCACCCAAGCCAGTTTTTGAAACACTGATTACAAGAGCTATTTTTGTGTGATATCAGAGAAGACTATGGAGCTCTTTTACTAAGCAGCACTAAGAAGTGGCCTATGCTATTACTAGCACGTGTGTTTTCCCACTTGCTGTCACTTTTAGCGCGGCAGTAAAATGGTCCAATTTTCTATTTCTCCCATTAAATGGCCATGCACTAATTTCCTGATTAGTGCATGGCAATTAGCGAGTGAGTCCTTACCGACACCTATTAACTAGATGTTAAGGATTCCTATAATACACACGCTAATTAGTTAGCCTATGGCGATGCAGCTGCGCTGATTAGCAATGGGCATGCCTGCTCTCTGCCCCCAAACACACCCCCAGTGCTAAAAAATATTTTCTCTGTTTTAGCACGTGGGTAATGAATGCCGAAAAAATTACTGTGGGACCTAGGTAGTGGACTTTAACCTGTGGTAAGCATGCGCTAGTGCTTACCATAGCTCAGTATAAGGACCCCTAAGACTTCCAAAACAGATTTGTAAAAGGGGTGTGGGTAAGGAGTGGATATGGTTTATGGCAGAATTTTATTTGAGAAAATGAAAGCGTAGGTGGGATGTGCAGGGAAGTGCATTATGGGCCTCTTTTACCAAACTACGCTAACGATTCCCGGTGAGACAATGCCAACAAAGCTGATTCACTTTAAATGGGTTTTGTCGGCATTACTGCATGGGAATCGGTAGCATGGTTTTGTAAAAGAAGCTCTATGTCAGTGGTTACCAAACCTGGTCCTGGAGGCACCCCAGCCAGTCAGGTTTTCAGGATACCCACAATGCATATTCATCAGAAAGATTTGCATGCAGGAAATGTTGAGATCCAAGATGGCGTCGCTCTGTTAGGACGCTCCGAACCTCGCTCTCAAGATGCCGAAGCGTAGGGGGAGAATAGCGGGCAGAGCTTCCCCGCCTCAACCCCCTTTACCGGGTCCAACTGACCAATTTTTGAGGCCACGAGCAGTTGTACCTGAAAGCGGAATGCCACCGGTAGGGAACGTCGGCGAGAGGGATATTTCGGCTTCCCCCGGTCTTGAAACAACTCTGAGCCCCGCAGCGCGAACTCCGCCTCCCCAACCCCTCGGCGCAAGCTCCTTCCTCTCTGACCCGACAGGGTCCCCCTTGGAAGAAGGCACAGACCCAGGAGAACGCCGGGGAGAAGCGTCGATTCTATCTGAGGAGGGAATGGAGGGCAGTTTGCCCACAGTGCCGGTGGGAAACAAAGGGAGAGAAACTGAGAGTCAAAGTGAAGATCGTGAGCAGTCTCCAGCAAGGTTTGAACTTCCTAAAGAGTTAGCGGTAAAACCAAAAGAAGTGACTCTAGATGTTTTGTGGGACTTAATGTCTAACCTGGGACAGCTTTTCCTTAAACAAGTTAATGAGGTTTTACCAAAAGTAAAGCATATTGAAATGGAATTGCAAAAAAAAGGAAGAAGAGATTAAAGTTTTGAATGAAAAAGTAGAAAAAATTGATCAAAGGGTTATGAAGTTGGAAACAATACAAACTACAATGTTGAAAGATGTGGCGAATATCAGGCAAAAAATGGAAATATTTGATAATTTCACTAAAAATCATAACCTGAGATTTGTCAATTTTCCTAGGTTACCAAATGCTCTTCCTTTGGATATGTTGAAACGTTATTTTTCTGAAGTTTTGAATATCTTGGAAAAGGATTTTCCACCCTTTTCACAAGTATATTATGTCCCAGGAAAAAATTTGAATCAAGAAAACCTGATAGATGTCTCTCTTTTGCTCGAGACCTCTGACTCTGATTTGGCGACGGCCGCTACTTTGGTGGCGACTGTCACATTGATGCCTGATAAGAACTGGATTTTCCGTCTGTTTTTCCGAAATAAAGAGAAACCCTTTTTGGGTTTCAGAATAATGCTATTTCCTGATGTCTCTAAGGAGACAAGAAGACGGAGGAAACAATTTTTGCTCCTTAAGCCGAAGGTTTTGCACTTGGGGGGGTACCTTCTTTTAAGGTACCCCTGCAAGTGCATAATAAGACTTGGGGGTAAAAAATATATGTTTACTGAACCTGTCCACGTTTCAACACTGATAACCTCAGTTAAAATGGAGAAGCATTAAGAAGATGTACAATTTCTTAGCAGAGCAAGAATTGCCGTTTAATTAGTTCCTGTATCAATTTTCTCCCCTAGATTATTTAATCTTGGATCTCCATTTATGGACTTGAGAGTCATTTTTTTTTCCTTTTTGGTCTGTTTTTTTTCCTTATATTTACTTCTGTAATTCCTATTATTGACTCTATCCTAATCAAGATGTTTCTTGTAAATATTGTTTAAATGAATAAATAATAAAAAAAATTTTAAAAAAAGAAAGATTTGCATGCAATGCCTCTACTGCATGCAAATCTCTCTCATGAATATTTGTTGTGGATATCCTGAAAACCTGACTGGCAGGGGTGCCTCCAGGGCCAGGTTTGGGAACCACTGCTCAATGTGTTAAAGTGGGTGGAGTTGTGAGCATGGGGGAGTAAAGTTGTGCATGGATGTCTGTGTGGTTGGTACTGAGCTGGAGTGTATGGAGTAGAGAGAATAGAAGGTAGAGGTATGTAGGAATGCATCTTCATCGTATGTATAGGGTATGTGTGTGGCAGGTCAACTGGGGTGTATGGTAGCTGTGTTGGTGTGCATAGGTTTGGTTGTCATTCTGTGGGTCCCAGCATTTGGGGTTTGTGTGCATGGATGTATTTGCCAGTGAGCCAAACTGGTGCTCTGAGAAAAAAATGGTGAGACATAGCTAATCATTATTTAAATTAGAAAATCAGTAGTATCAATTCAAAATTTTGTGTTTCTAGATCTTGCCATATCATAGACTTTTCAACACCAAATAAATTTTGAAAATATTTATGTGGTAGATAAGCTCACCATCAGCAGAATATTTAGTAGTGGGTTTGAGAGTCAGAAGTTAGTTACTACTTTATTGCTATAATGGTGGACGGAAGTATAGTTCTCTAAACGTAGCTAAAACCTGCATTGATTTAGTCCACTAAAATGGTATTACTTACTACTTGTTTGCTTACCTTTTAGTTTTATGAAAAGGTACTGGCAATTTCTGGAGATCAATTCACACTGCTGCTCCTTGTGTAGGGTTACCGTATTTGCGGAGACAGAAAAAATAATAATGGTTGCTACCTTTGCTAAAGAAATATTTAATTGTAGCCTTTAATTAATGAACACACATCAAACAGTAACTTACTTACTGTACAGAAGCAGACAACCTACTTTTCAAAAACTTCAGGATTTAAGTTTGACTGAGTCTCAGTCCAAGCATACTTATCAGAAGAGTGGATGGATATCCCTCAACAACTTTGGCTGGCTTCTGAGATACGTGTGAAAGTCTGTTCATGACATATGCTTAAAGACCTGCTGCACAAACAAAATTCCTTTGACAAATTCAACCAGCAGCGGAACAAACAGGGGATCAGCAATACCTTTCTCTTTCTTTAGCACCCCCATTGACTAATAGGCCAGAGATGGTTTCTCTCATTATGTATTAATGTATTAAGTTATGTCCAATAAAAAAAGGTATCATCTTATTTTCTTTTCCACGTTTTATTTTGTTTGATTTCTATTGATAATCTCATTATGTGGATAGGTGTGTTGGTCATAGGCACATAAAAGAAAAAGAGGACATTTCCCTAAAAATTAAAAATACTGGAGGACATACCAGAAGAAGTCCAAAAAGAGGACATATGGTAACCCTATCCTTGTGACTCTGGGAAGTCATTTATCCCTCCCTTCCCCCCCCCCCCCCCCCCCCCCCCACACACACACACACACAGCTCCAGGTACAAATAAGTACCTGTATATATGTACATTTCCCTCCCCTCCTCCCCCATGGCGCTTTAGAAGCTACAAAGCCTGTGTAGAACTGCATATCATTCCCCTTTCTACAAAATAAGGAAATACGTATTTGGATTTTCTTTTAATGTAATCAGGTCGGTGAAAAGAGGCTTAGATTCCTGTAAATCCTTTTCTATTTCACTGGTTGAGCACTCCGCTGAATTCCAGAACTGACCAAAAGACCTCCCACCCCAAAAGGAAGTCCTATCACTTTTGCTTCCCCTCTCTTTTTGTCACTATGGTTGTTGTTGTTTCAAACTTCCTAAAGAACAAAGTGATCCTCCGGCTATTGAGACCGTGAGGCTCTAACCCGACCGAAGTTCCCATCAATCAAGGAAGTGAATGGCTTATACCATGCCAGTAAAGTGGCGGAGAAGCCTGAAAGACGGCATGCGTAACCCTATTGCATCATGCGCGCGAGGAGGAGGTTCCGGCGAGGGGTTCCCAGGGGGATTGCGTCAGACGGGCTGGAGCGCACGTTGGGAACGAGGTGGGTGTGTGCGCGTGTGGGGCCGCCGGGCTGGGACGTCCCTCCTTGCAGCGCACCCTCCCTCCAGGTGCTGGGTCTCGGTCACTTGCTCACCTCGCGCTGACCCGTGTGTGAGTCAGCGCGGCCGCTTCCGGCTGGCCCACAGAGAAACCAAAAGGCACACGTCAGGCTCGTTTATTACCCTTCCTGCTGAGAAAATATAAATACTTTCAATGTTTGTGAATATGACAAATGATCACGTCACTGGGACATCCAAAATCCCGTGTGGTTGGAGACACGCACGCGTAAGAAAACACAGGATTTCAGAGTTTGATATTTTCATAGTATAGGAGTCAAATATCCCATTCCTTCTCACATTGAAAGGGACTCCATAGAGGATGCAACACTTAGATGCATACTCACAATATGCATCTGAAATCTCCAGCCCATGCTCTACCCACATTTCTCGCAGGCTCCGATGCTCAGAATGTAATGCGGGCATTATAGCTGATTGGCGATGGACTAGCGCCTGCGTTAATCTGAGCAGAATGTTCAGAAGGCTTCACGCAGGAAACTACGTGTGCGCCCAAGATGGCCACAAATTAGATTCAAATGTCAAACGGCTTTGCAGGGCCCATTTACTAAAGGGTTGGCATGCGGCAACAGGCTTGCCACGCGCCAATCCAGAACTACCACGTACTGCAGAGTCCAGCGATGGTTTCCACCCCAAGCGCACGTGCACTTTCCAGCGCTACAAAAATATTTTCTATTTTTGTAGTGCCAGTGCTTACCTGTTGGCAGCGCTGCCCAGTTACTGCTGGGTTAACGTGGGTAGTATGGGAGCCCTTACTGCCACCTCAATGGGTGGTCTTTAAGTGCTCCCCCCCCCCCCCCCCCCCGAAATAGCTGCATGGCAAGTGGTTCACTTATCGCACAGCCATTTAAAAAAAAAAAAAAAAGACAGCCTTTTACCCGCTGCAGTAAAACGGGACTTCAGCAAGTGTCAAAAACACACGCTGATGCTAGCGCATGCCCTCTTTTACAGCAGCTTAATAAAAGGACCCCGTAATGAGGTCTTGCTGTTTCCTTCCAATGCTCAGAGATCAGTGCACAACCCTTACTGGAAACCTACCGCCAGCTTGGAACTGGCATTGGGGGGTTTGAAGAAATCTGCTGGTTTTGATTTGTTTTGGAAGCAGAAGGAAGCCTTTGCAAGCCTCTAAGCACCGGTACTGAAAAAAAAATGTATGCGAGTCCGAGCAAATCCAAAAGTAAAAGCACACATTGACACCTATTTTCTGCACTTAAATGTAAGTCTTTCAAGTGAAAAAAAATTGAAAATCTTATATTTAAAAGATACAGAAGAATGATGTTGATGTGTGCTTTACTTCCAAATTTGCCTGGGCATGCACACAAGAGCTACGCTTATCACAAAATTCTTGTATACATGTGCCAGATATGTTCTTCCTCTTTACTTTCTGTCTCACAGAATGCATATGATTTGCATGTTATTCATGTTGAGCATTGGGGAGCTAAATTTATGCACTTTTTCCGTGGTATGGGGTGGGCGCTATTTGCTGTAGCACCGGAGTTCTGAGCATCGGAGCCTCACTGCTCCCACTCCATCAAGCCTCAATCATTCCTCCCCAGTGCTTTCTGTCAGCTTGTCATCCTCTGCCTGCCCCCCCCCCCCCCCCCCCCCATTTCAGCATACTGAAGGACAATCTAGATTTCTCCCCACTACCCAGGGCCAGTTTAAAATTCTTAGGTGCCCTAAACAAACCTTCACTCTTGCACTCTCTTCAACTATCAGGACCTGAATGCAACCCTATTCCCCTAACCTTCACACACGTGAGACTTTGAAGTTAAACTCGACAATGATCAGCTCAACAGAACCAAGAAGAATCCTGTAAAAATACATATTTGGACACGATTTTGTACAGAGACAAACCTGCCTGCAAGTGTCAGTGTTAAACATACTGGGGCCCAAGCAGAAATTAAAAGGGTGCCCACAGCCCACTAGCAAGCTGTAGATCCTTAAGCTTGAGACAGTCTTGGGATCCTCTGTATCATAGGGGCCTAGGGCAATTCCATCCCCTAATTCCTGCACTGTCTGCCTAATACAGTGGTACCCAATCTGTTCATTGTGACAGGGGTGGACTGACCATTGGGCCATACTGCCCTGAAAAGCCAAAACACAGTAACTATTGAGAATGTAAATATGAGAAAAGTCCAAAAGGCTGATTTATTTGAATATATTTCTATATTGTAATTCTTCACCAAAATTAATACAGTACTGTGTTCTGGCTTAACATATCTTCCATTTATCAAGAGATTCTATATTTTGAATGCATCCAAATGTTAAACAGCTTCCATATTGAGATATGCACTGTAAGTACAAGACATCTGGCGAATTAGCTTAGTTTTGACAAAAATTTTGAGTTATTGTGTTCTGGCTTTTCAAGGCAGAATAGAGCAGTGCCCAAGGGCCCACAACAATATGGGGGCCACTCGCTTCTAGCCTCCATCTAGTTTAGTTACTTTTGAAAGGTGGTTAGGGACGCTTGGCCCTTATTGGCCGGGGGCCCAGAGCAATGTCAGTCCACCCCTGTTTTGTGATCCCCAAATGAGGTCATAAAATCATCCAGTGGGGCCATTTGAGTGCAGCCTGATGAAATATTTAAATGAACCACCGAGCTATTTCTATGCGTTCAACTACTGGGGTGTACAAATTGGTGAAGGAGGGGAATAAATCATACCAACCAATGAAACAGCTGGGCCAGACAGTAACAAAGTAATGGCCAATCAGCAGCTTTCCAACTGTATAAGAGAAGTCAGGATTCTAAACAGGTGATTAGTTTGGGGGGGGGGGGGGGGGGACTTTAAGACAAAGTGGCTGGATATGAAGAAGTGCGGTAAGACAGATCAACTAAACCAGGAGTGGGTAACCTCAGTCTTCAGGGGCTGCAACCCAGTGGGGTTTTCAGGATTTGTGCAATGAATATGCATGAGATCTATTTGCATGCAGTGGAGGCAGTGCATTCAAATAGATCTCAGGCATATTCATTGGGGAAATCCTGAAAACCTGAGTTGGTTGCGGTTCTCGAAGACTGATGTTGCCTACCCCTGAACTAAAGGATGGGGAGGGGTTAAGAGACTTGAACAGCTAGATGAATGGCAGTTGATAGGGTGGTATCTGATGACAATTAGATTTAGGTCTATGTTATTAAACGCAACTATGAGTTTTAACATAATGATTGTATTCTGTTTGTAGATATTTTTTTTCAACATTTTGGAGAGAGGTCTGTGTCCCTCGACCCTTCAGATTTGTTTTGGTAGATGTCCTCAGTTATGGGAATTTTTTGTTTTATAATAACAATAATAAAGAAATAAAGAAAAATTAGAAAACTCGAAGACTCTTTCCTGAGCCTGAGAGGAGTGCAGAAAAAAACTACCACACCTCAACACGGAGAAAAGAAAACTGAGGCGGCACACTCACGCGGTGGGCGGGAAATCAGTCCACGAGTGTGCGGTGCACGCTGCACGCACGCCAGAAGACTCTGGCAACACACAGAAAAAAATAAGTCAAAATAAAATAGCCACAATACCTTTTATTAAATTTAGGTATTAGATATGTATCATATGTCAAAGAATAAAGTGGTTGCTCAAAGCATATACTAACCACAATCGCTCAACTGCAAAACACTATGCACAACTTTGTGCAAAAACACACTCAGAACCTTACTGTACCATAAATATTACACTGGGCAGACCCTAATTCACCAATATAGCACCCATAAGTAAAATGCAGACCGTCAACAATATGAAACGAGGGATCATAATATCACAATTCTCATGTAGAGCCACCAAACACCCTTTTAGGGTGGATAGTGTTCACAATGAACTCCTTTTATTAACGACCATATGTAGATCCTTCAAGAGGTAGTGTGTCATGATTTAGGCTCTACACCCTTTCTGATGTTTTGGTGCCACCTCAGTAAGGCCAACACACAATCTCTCCACTGCAAAACACTATACACAAACTTGTGCAAGCATAGGCGCCGACTCCGTGGGTGCTGTGGGTGCTCGAGCACCCCCAATATTTCGCCGACCGGAAGTTCCTTTCTAGCCCAGAATTTTAAAAGTCCCTCCCTCTGAGTTCCAGGGCCGTCATCCGCCTTGAAACAGCCAGGGGTGGCACTGGCAATCTCATCCCATTTAAGACCTGCCAGCAAAACTATCACACTGGCAAGTGGCCCCATAAGCCTTTCAGAGCTTGCTGTTTGTGGGCAGCAGGGACTAGAGAGGGTCAAATAGTAACAGCCCTACCTGTAAAAGGCAGCAGCACTCTAGAACACCAGTATAATTCCTAAAAATAAATAAATAAATAACAGAATAAGTCATACTGCTACAGATCCCTACACAGAAAACTAAACACTAACAGAATACCTCACAGAAGCCACCTGCTAAGAGAATACCACACCTTGGTCACATGCACAAAAAAACAGACAGACCCTCAACAAATAAGAAACAGGGACCGCACATCTATAATACAGATATGAAGGAAAAAAAAAACAAAAAGTCAGACTTGCGTATACAGCAATACTAGTGGAATAGAAACTGAAATTTAAGATATCAAAGAAATGCATTTAGAATAAATAAAAAAAACGTATAATAAATCTTGTTTTCTACCTTTGTCGTCTGAGTATTTTATTTTTCCATTTATTTTGGTCCTAGTGTCTGTCTTCTTTTCTTCTCTTGCCTGGGTCTCCTGTCCATTTTACATTTCATCTTGCTCCGTCCACCATCTATCTTCCCTCTGTGTCTCTTATTCATCCTGTCCAACGTCTCCTCTTTATGTCCCTGTCTGTCCTCTCCCAATGTTCTTTTAGTGTGTTGAATTAAATCCAGCTTGAAGATACAGCAAATGGGATTAATTTGCCAAAGCTCCCAATGTTCTCCATCTACCTTCTCAGTGTCCCTGTCCCTCCCTCTGTGTCCAGCATATGCACCCTTCATACCTAACATTTTTTTCTCTATGTATCTGCCCCATCCCTTGTTCAGTTTATCCCCCTCTTCCCCTTCTGCATTCCCCAACTGGGGCTAGTATCTCTCCCTCTCTCTTCCCTGCCCACCCCCTGTCTGGCATCTCTCCCTCCATCCCTATATTGGTCCAGCATCTGTCCCTCTCTCTCTCCCATCATTCCCTGGTCTGGTCTCTCTCTTTTTTCCCTCCACTACCCATTGATCCCCCATCCTGGTCTCTTTTCCCTCCACTCCCCCCCATGAGTCCAGCATTTCTCTCCCCTCCCCATTCCAATCTCCTCTCACTCTCTTCCCCCCCCCCCCCTCACCCTGGTCTGGTATCTCTTCCCCCTCTGCTCTCACTCTCCTCCCACCCCTCCCCGCAGTTTGGCATCTCTACCTCTCTTCCAGCAGGTCTGGCATTTTCCCCCTGCCTTACCCCCACCCTATTCCCCTTCCCCTTGTGGGTCAGTACTCTCACTCTCTTCCTTCCCCAACCTCCCCCCCCCCCCCCCATGTTTGGTACTGCTTCTGTCTAGCTCCCACCCACTATCCTTCAAATATGGTAAGGCACAAGTCTCCCCCCATATGTTTGGCACCGCTCCTCTCCTGCTCTCACCCGGTTTCTTCAAATGCGGTAAGGCACCAGCAACGAGTAAGAAAGACACATTGTTTCTGCCAGCCTCAGAAGAACCTTCTCTCTGCTGTTGACCCTCTCACAGGAAGTTGCATCACAGAAGGCAAGACAGCAGCAGAGCGAAGCCCTGGGGCATCCGGAAGTAATGTGTCTTTACTGCTGCAGTGCTGCCAGTGACTCAGTACTTTGGAGGACCACGGAGGAGAGGAGAAGAAAAGAGGAGAGATGAGATGCTATGCTATAATGCTGGCGAACCTGCGGAAGCCACCTGGAGGGGAAAGGTAAACAGAGCTCAGCTGCCGGACCCAAGGGAGGGAAGGGAGAGATTCCCTACTGCAACAATTGACCAGCACCCTCCCCCCCACACACACAGGTCTGTTGCTGCCCCCCCCCCCCCATGTCCATCACCACCACTAACCTATTTTAGCACTAATGTGAAGCCTTTGTCCATAGACCTGCTTATCAGCGCTATCATATCGCACCTCCTCTTGACAACTTCCTGTCAGAAGGGGTAGAAGGGACAGCACTGGAGTGCAGGCCTGGTACCTCTATAAGCAAGGTATGTGTGGCACCCACAAAATGTCAGCTCCACCTTGCCATACTTACTTTGCTTACTGTGTTTTGTTGGCCCTGCTTTCACTTCCTCCTTGGAGCATCGACACACATGATAGTAGAGGAAGTTAACATTTTTTGATGTGTTAAGTTTCAGTGAATAACACATCTTGCAAAAAATTTACCGCAGGCTGCATTTTTCATTTTGCATAATACTGAGTTGCTTTGCATGCATTTTCATAGTTCACAGCTCATTATTATTTAACATAGGTTGCAGTAAAAAATCTGCATTAAGCTTTGTTCTTGAATTGCAGTATTGCTATAATGCAGCTTAGTGAATAGGGGCCTAAGTGTATTCCGGAGGTGAAGTGATTTGCCCCTAGGGCAGAAGGAGTGTCACTAGAACTGGGATTTGATCACTGGCCTCTTTCTTTTAGCTCACTCTGCAGAAGCTGATGCACCATACAACATTTTCAATAACGTAGGCATGCTTTGAGCTTGAAAGGTTTGGGAAATACTGTTTTATTTTATAGGATAATCTAATAAAAGGGGTTTTGGATATGCCAGTGATGCACTTGGTGGTCTTTTTCCCCCACACTTCCTGCATTGCTTTCTGCCTACTCAAGCACTTACTATAATTATTATTATTATTATTTAATGGTGATGTATATAATGTGTACCAGATGTAAACAGCACTCTACAGGAACGCATAACAGTACCTGCCCCTTGGAGCTTACAATCTAAACATCAGATGATTTAAGTTTACAGGAAATCCATGAATGAGAAAAAAAATCTTGAACTGTTATTTTTATTGTTATTATTCAGGCTTTTCTTTTTTTTTTTGGTTTCCCGATTAGTTTCCCGGAACAGCATATTCCATCCTGTATGATGACAAAACCATTAAAACACAAAGCGAAAGTAACCATGGGCAACTGCTATCAGGAAAACAGTGTAAGCCCAAAGATTCGCACTGTGCAACAGGAAGTATAAACAATTTGCATGTGGAACTGAACAGATTTGCTCAGATTTCTCACCAATGAGCCATCTGAATATACAATAGTTTTAATTTAGATTCTCCACAATTCCTTCATAGTGTGCACTGTTAAATAAAACTTCATGGGCAGAATACAGGTTTGCTTTAGACAACTGGTTTAACTAATATGGGGCTCCTTTTACAAAGCTGCGCTAGCGATTCCCACGTGACAAATGTGAGTAAAGCCCACAGGAATTGAATGGGCTTCGTCACATTTGCTGCATCAGAATCGCTGGTGTGGCTTTGCAAAAAGGGGGCCATGGTCTTTTTTTATTGAAAATTCAAAATAATGTTTTCAGAAACACTAATATTGTCTTTTTTTTTTTTTTGCAGGGAATATAGTGAGATGTATTTTTTTTAATATTTTTTTTTCTTTTTGTCTTCAACTTGTTTCTCCTCACATTTCAGTTTGTAACGGGTTTTGCACATGCAGGAAGAGAGTGTAATAATTACCTGCCACAGAAGCCCTTTTACCAAACTGCAATAAAAATTGGCCTTAGTGCATGCTTACGCAGATCAGTCCCATGCGCTAAAGCCATTTTTATCACATGAGTAACATGGCCGCTTTCTATTTTTTAATTAATGGCCACACGCTAATTTTGACAGCACATGGCCATTAGCGCATGAGCCCTTATCGTCACCTATTTGTATGGGTTTGCGATCTAATCAGCATGCGGCAAAACATTTATGCTAACTGATTAGCACAGAACACACCTTACTCTCCACCCCCTGATCCACCCCAATGCTAAAAAAAAATCTGTTCTTTAGCAGATGGGAAGCATGCACCGATGCCATAGTTACCGCGGGACACCTGAGTGCACCTCACAATAAGGCATTCTAAACTGTGGTAAGCACGTGTTTGTGCTTACCACAGCTTAGTAAAAGGACCCCTTAATGATACCTTGCCTTGAAAACAGCACCTAAAGGTCATTTCCTGCCTTGTCAGGAATATCATCACAAATACAGCACGTGCATAAAAACAGTACTGTTTTTCCTACCACACCTGATATCAATAATTGTATTGTCTTAGGTTTATGAATGAGAAACTGAAATTCTCATATGTCTGCCCAAACTACCAGTCTTTGCTGTGTTGCCCCCTCCAAACACTTTTCAAACATTTCATCTTCCTCTTTTTGCTTCTTTCATTTGTGGAGCACCAGACAGGAATAAAGTCGTACACCCCCCCCCCCCCTCGCCACACACACCTTGCTTACCATGATGGTGCCAGGGTCATGCTACAGTGATGCCACATCTCATTTCCTCTGAATCAGAGGAAGCAGAATGTGCCAAGTGCTGCAGCTTAGGCCTGGTTTCTTTCTGGCCTGGGCAGAGGCAGGGTTATCGGCTCATTTTTGGGGTGGGGTGGGGGGAGCAATAAGATGCTGGACATGGAGGAAAGGTAGGAGGGTTTCTGCCATCCTTCCATATTTTCATGCCTGTATTTTATATCACTTTTTAAAATGAAAATATCCTCCATCCTCCCTAATAACCTAGCCCAGTTATTGCAGTCATAGTTCTCAGCCAGGGACCATGCACCAGGGCTCTTTCTGGAACCCTGTAATCGTGGGCTCTAAATGCAGCCACTAGATGTCAGTGCTGTGTGATTACCAACTCCTCCCTCCTAAGGAAGCAAAAGATTCAACCTGAGAATCAAAACCAGGACCACCGAGACGGGGGGGGGGGGGGGGGGGGCAAGATTTCCCAGGCCCAGCCTCCAAGGATGGCCCAGCATGAGCAGAATTAAATGTGAAGTACAGTACATAATGTGGGTTTTCCATATTAGTAACTTACCACAGTTTCATGAATCTGTCCTTCAGTTTGTACTTGAGTCAATAGATGGGGAAAGGGGATGGCACTTGATATACTGCCTTTCTGTGGTTACAATCAAAGTGGTTTACATATTATATACAGGTACTTATTTTATTTTGTACCTGGGGCAATGTCACAACTGTCACTAGTTCCTTGATCGTGAGCCCAGGCCGCAAACAGGAAGGGAATCTAGGGAAGGCCTGAGGTGGACCGAACCACAACTAATACAATTAACAGACCACAGGGTACTCACCTAGGACTCCAGGCTCCTGAGGTGCAGAACCCCTCAAAGGATAGGGAACTACAGGACACGATCGGCTTACACCAACAGGCTAGGCAGCACCCAGCTACCAGATACGGAGCCACAGGAACTGGCTGGCCACCACAGGTACTACACGGTTGTCGCAGGGACACAGATACTGGAACAGCTTCGCCAGTCTTCACCTGCACTTAGCCACTGTCCCCCAGGAGTTGAGCCCCTGGGTTCAGGCGGCCGGCATGACTTAGGGTTAACAGAAGCAGCAGTAGTATCAGGCAA
Source organism: Microcaecilia unicolor (assembly GCF_901765095.1). NCBI lineage: Eukaryota > Metazoa > Chordata > Amphibia > Gymnophiona > Siphonopidae > Microcaecilia > Microcaecilia unicolor. The sequence goes on along the minus strand of NC_044031.1, from coordinate 191,118,873 downwards.
AGCTGAACCAGACTGACAGGTAAGGCAGACCAGGCAGAACCCAGCCCTGCCGGGAAAAGAGTCCTGAACAACAGGAGTACTAGCCAGAACACAGACTTCTAAGCACAAATAACCCACACACAGCAGACACAGAGACCGAGGGGTTAACACAGCACACTAACCCCAGGACAAGAGGTGAAACCACATCAAACAGAACTAAAACAGATAAGTTAACTAAAGCAAACAAGTCAACACATCACAGAAGACACATACTAACCTCAACCAGAGAACACCGCCCAGTTGCAGGGGAAAGCCAATTAACCCCACGTTGAGACAAACACATACAACGGAACACATAATAAATGCTGACAAGCCAGCACTAAGAACACAACGAGGGAGGGAACAGATCCCTCCCGCACACAAAGCAAGCTCTCAGGGAAAAAGATAGATAAGAAGCTACAGCAGGAAAGTCCTAAACGCTAAAGCAGCGCTTACCTGAAACTGCAGGTAAAAATAGCTCCTAGCTACTGACGTCAGTAACTGCAGACTTCAGCTACCACCTAGCTGACCAATAGCAAGCAAGTCCCACCCAGCTACCCTAGCAGAGAGATCCCTAGCCCCTCCCTAGCCCTAGCAGAGTGGATACCAGCCTCTCCTCAGCCTGCTTAGCAAAAACATAGCAGAAACATAACAGGCAACAGAGGGTTAAGTCCAGGAGCGTAGGTAGGTGGGGGCACTCCCCGCCACTTTGGACCCCCCCCCCCCGTCACCGCCGCCAACGAACCTCCCCCGTCGCCGCTGCCGCCAGGTACCTTTGCTGGCGGGGGTCCCCAATCTCCGCCAGCCAAAAAGTCTTCTTCAGCGCCAGTCAACTCCGGCGCCTTCGCTGATGATCTGTTTCTGACTCCTTATGTCCTGCATTCACGTCCTGTATGGGACTCGTAGGCTAAGCCTCCCCAGCAGCAAATATGACCTAAACAAAAGGACGGATCAATCTATTGCTCGCTCTCTCTGTTTCTCCCCACCTGCTGAGACTTTTGGCAACTTTCTTCTTTCCCCTCCCTCCCTGTCACCTGCAAGTCAAGTATTTCTCTCCTTTTATTATCCCCCCCCCCTTTTCTTACCCCTCACGGTTTCAGCATTTCTCCCCTTTTCTTACTCATGGTTCCAGCGTTTCTCCCCTTTTCTTACCCCCCTCGCGGTTCCAGCATTTCTCCCCTTTTCTACCCCTCCCCCCCATGGTTCCAGGGTCTCTCTCCCACTCCCCATGGTCCAATGGTGCTTGTTAACCTTCCTCAACAGCTGCAGGCAGGGCAGGAGCATTGCAGCGATTGAAAGGAGCTGCCACGATCTTCCCTGTGACGTGTTCTGATGGAATTTCCTGTTCCGCAGGGGCAGGACACATCACAGGGAAGATTGTGGCAATTTCTTTCAATCGCTGCAATGCTCCTGTCCTGCCTGCAGCTGTTGAAGAAGGTTAGCAACACCAATGGACCATGGGGAGTGGGAGGGAGGGAGAGAGACGCTGGAACTGCGGGGGGGGGGGGGGGGTTAGAAAAGGGGAGAAATGCTGGAACCGCAAGGGGGAGTAAGAAAAGGGGAGAAACGCTGGAACCACGAGAAGGTAAGAAAAGCGGAGAAACACTGAAACCGTGAGGGGTAAGAAAATGGGGGATAATAAAAGGGTTAGAAAAAGGGAGAAACGCTGAAACCGCGGGGAGGTAAGAAAAGTGGAGAAACGCTGGAACCGAGGGAGGGATAACAAAAGGACAGAAATGCTTGACTTGCAGGTGACAGGAAGGGAGAACTAGAGGGAGGGACAGAGACAGGAAGAGGTGCTGGAGAGAGAGGTATAGATACTCAGGGCCGTGCTAACCCACTCAGCAGGGTAAGCATGGCAGGGGGGCGCCTGCCTTTCAGGAGCGCCGCCGCCGGCCCAGTCAATTAAAAAATATAAATGTAAACCTCACCTCTCTCGCGTAGTCGCGTTGGCGCCTATATGCGCATGCGCCGCTGCTGGCTCTGGTTGCTGCCTTCCCGTGCGCAGCGCTGCCTCGTTCCATTGGTGACTGTTAGCACCGCCCCCCAGCTCTTCAATGCTTGCGCTTGGAGCCTCGCAGGCAGTCCAACTCTGGAGGACTTTGGGGGGGGCATAGGCGCCCCGTATAAGAGGCTTGGGGAGGCTAGCCCGCCACTGCCCCGCCCCCCCCCCCGCCGCCCTCCGTACCTTTAAATATTATATTTTTGCTGAAGTTGCGGGCAGCACCGGCATTGAAGGCATCAGCAGGCTCATCGCGCTTCCAGCAGCCTTCCCTCGCAAGTCGGATGATGGCTCCGCCCTCATAGAAATAGGAAATACGTCAGAAGGGGCGGAGCCATCATCCGACTTGCGAGGGAAGGCTGCTGGAAGCGCGATGAGCCTGCTGATGCCTTCAATGCCGGTGCTGCCCGCGACTTCAGCAAAAATATAATATTTAAAGGTACGGCGGCGTGGGGGGGGGGGTGCAGGAAGGAAACAAGGGCAGACGGGAGAGGAGAGGAGGGTTGCTGCACATGGTGGAAGAAGGGGAGAGGAGAGGGCAGGGGAAAGGAGGGTTGCTGGACATGGGTAGATGGAGGGAAGGGGAGAGGAGGGTTGCTGCACATGGTGGAAGAAGGGGAGAGGAGAGGGCAGGGGAAAGGAGGGTTGCTAGACATGGGTAGATGGAGGGAAGGGGAGAGGAGGGTTGCTGCACATGGTGGATGAAGGGGAAAGGAGAGGGCAGGGGAGAGGAGGGTTGCTGGACATGGGTGGATGGAGGGAAGGGGAGAGGAGGGTTGCTGCACATGGTGGATGAAGGGGAAAGGAGAGGGCAGGGGAGAGGAGGGTTGCTGGACATGGGTAGATGGAGGTAAGGGGAGAGGAGGGTTGCTGCACATGGTGGAAGAAGGGGAGAGGGCAGGGGAGAGGAGGGTTGCTGGACATGGGGAGAGGAGGGTTGCTGCACATGGTGGATGAAGGGGAGAGGAGAGGGCAGGGGAGAGGAGGGTTGCTGGACATGGGTGGATGGAGGGGAGAGGAGGGTTGCTGCACATGGTGGATGAAGGGGAGAAGAGAGGGCAGGGGAGAAGAGAGTTGCTGGACATGGGTGGATGGAGGGGAGGGTGGAGTGAGGAAGGAGATGAGATGATGGAAAAGGAAGAGAGTAGAAAAACTGCACATGGATGAAGAAAATAGGCAAAAGCTGGATCCACTGGACAGTCAAGTTTGCAGAGGACAAGAAATGAAGAAGAAAGGCGGAAAGTAAACAAATAAGGAAGCCCTGGAAACGGAGTTAAGAGGACAGATAGCAGCAGAATCGGATACTGGGCCAGCACAATCAGAAAAACAAAGTCACCAGACAACAAAGGTAGAAAAGATCATTTTATTTTCATTATAGTGTTTGGAATATGTCCACTTTGAGAATTAGGTGTTCGACATTAAAAGTTTATTTACTTATTTATGACATTTTATCCCACATTAAACATGAATTAGGATGTTTTGTGGCTCTACATGAGAATTGTGATATTATGATCCCTTGTTTCAATATTGTTGACGGTCTGCATTTTCCGTATGGGTGGTATATTGGTGTATTAGTTTCTGCCCAGTGTAATATTTATGGTACAGTAAGGTTCAGAGTGTGTTTTTGCACAAAGTTGTGCATAGTGTTTTGCAGTTGAGCGATTGTGGTTAGTATATGCTTTGAGCAACCACTTTATTCTTTGACATATGATACATAACTAATATCTAAATTTAATAAAAGGTATTAATTGTGACATTTATTTTTTTCTGTGTGTGATCAGACAATTATGGATTTAAGCTCCACCCCAGCCCCACCCCTAACCCCGCCCCTTTAGCCTCCCCAAACAGTTGGGCCACCGACCGCCTATGGGGGGAGGGGTGTTGCCGAGCCGAGTGCCGACGCCACGTTAGTGCTGCCCTACAGGAGAGAGGATAGGCGAGCCGGCACCGCGCTGCTTGGATCCGCTGCTGTTCTGTGGCAGTGGCGTGGACTGGACATCATTGGTAAGGTTTTGCCTGCCCTTGTTGTTGTACTTTTCATTATAATGGCTGCTGGCTGGCGTGGCGTGGTGGGCCTACTTTAAGTACATTTGAGGCTGCAGGTTGGGTGGGGGAACTGGAACCACCAGGCCAGCTGGGGAAGAAGAAAAGAAAGACAAGGCAGGCCAGGAAATTTCTGTGGGGGGGGGGGGGGGTTGGAGAACAAGCTAGAATCAGGGAGGAATGAAGGAGGGGAGAGTAAGGGCAGGAAAGGAAAATAAGAACTGATGGAACAGAAAGGCAAAGAGAAAGATTGGAAAAACAAGGAGGAAATTTCTGTGGGGGGGGGGGGGGGAGGAGGAGGGGAGACCAAGGCAGGAGGAAAGGAACAAGGAAGATAAGCTGATGAGTAATAAAATGGATTTTAAATGATAAGCAGTAGTCATCTGCTATAGAGAGATTCTATTCGACATGAGGTTTGAAGTGGTAGTGCTTAAATATAGGTAGCAAGGAGGGTAATCAATCATGTGATAGGCTTTCGGTTTTGTATAGTACTACTACTATTTAACATTTCTAAAGCGCTACTATGGTTATGCAGCGCTGTACAAGTTAACAAAGAAGGACAGTCCCTGCTCAAAGGAGCTTACAATCTTAAGGGACAAGAATGCAGTCAATCAAATTGGGGCAATCTGGGTTTCCTGGTTAGTCCAATGGTTAGGTGCCGAAAGCAACATTGAAGAGGTGGGCTTTAAGCAAGGATTTGAAGATGGGGAGGGATAGATCCTGTGTAGTGTTATTATTTAGTGTTTAAGATGGATGATTACGGTATGCCTTCTTGAAAAGATCTGCACTCCATCTTTCAGCTCCTATTTCCTTTGCATCTTGTGCCAAACTGGTGGGGGGGGGGGGGGGGGCGCCAACTGATAGTCTGCAGGGGGGCACCAGAGACCCTTGGCACGGCCCTGTAGATACTGGACCAGCTTGGAGGCGAGGGGGGCTAAGACAGAGACTGATTGACTGGCTGACTAGGGGAAGAAAGGGGAAAATATACTGGATGGAAGAGAGGGGAAGAGATCCTCAAGACCTAGGAGGGAAACATATTGAACTGTGGGGGAAGGGACTGGGATGAAAGAGGGAGACATCCTGGTCCCAGGATGGGGGGTGCGGGAAGAAAGGAAGAGAGAGGAGAGAGACAGAAGAGGTGCTAGGTATGGAGGGAAAGGGATAAGGACACAGAGGGGCAACACTGACAAAGGCGGCTGAGGGGAAATAAGATAGAGATCTATAAAATAATGAGTGGAGTTGAATGGGTAGATGTGAAACGTCTGTTCACACTTTCCAAAAATACTAGGACTAGGGGGCATATGATGAAGCTACAATGTAGTAAATTTAAAACGAATCTGAGAAAATGTTTCTTCACTCAACGTGTAATTAAACTCTGGAATTCATTGCCAGAGAATGTGGTAAAGGCGGTTAGCTTAGCGGAGTTTTAAAAAGGTTTGGATGACTTCCTAAAGGAAAAGCCCATAGACCGTTATTAAATGGACTTGGGGAAAATCCACTGTTTCTGGGATAAGCAGTATAAAATGTTTTGTACATTTTGGGGATCTTGCCAGGTATCTGTGACCTGGATTGGTCACTGTTGGAAACAGGATGCTGGGCTTGATGGACCTTTGGTCTTTCCCAGTATGGCAATACTTATGTACTAGATTTTCCTATGTAGACCTTATTACATGGACAAAGTATGTCATATATAATTCCCAAAGTGCGGCAAGTAGTATGATGGCTTAACTTGTAGAGCTGACCATTATGTGTGAAGCTTGTTGCCTCCTTTGTTAGGTCGCAAGTTTTACAATGTGTCTTACTGATTTAAAATGGCCTGTTGCTACTTCTGGGGTAACTGCATCCACATCAGGTAACTGCGCAGGACTTAGTATCTCCTTCAGATTCTTGGCTCGTGAAAATGCAGTCCTCAGATGGTGCTCAGCAAACAGGGGGTGGAACTTCATCACATCCCAATGTTGCCTAATAATGCCAGCCACTGCATCCCTTCCCGGGGCAAATCTCATGACAAATGTCATCACGGGATCCACTCGGTCTTCATGTTGCTTCGTTTGCAACAGGAGATCCCTGTTGTTATATTTTGCTCTACAATATGCCCACTTCAGTATTTTCCTGGCGGGTGGCAGGAAGGAGGCAGTAAGACTGTGAGCCAAGAGAATTATTTCACATGTGGGACTGTTCTATAGAAGATGTTGGCTAATGAGCTTTGTTGTGTTTTTGCAGGTCCGGTGCTATGACTCTCCTTGATAAAGCTTGGAAAGTGAAACAGGCACCTGTCGGGGACTATGAGCACACCGGCATACACAGATAAGTGCTATTGAGCCACCAGTGTATACAGTGAAAGAATGTGTAGGGCAGACTTAAGAATTATAAGCAAAGATACAGTTTTATAATTAATGAGTGAAAATTAAAAATTATAAAATATTAAGTTATAAACTGTTTAGTTCTACCGAACACATCTAGGAAGGTTGGGGGTTTAGTCTATGATTAAAACTGACACGAGCAGAGTGAACGTTGAAGTGAAAATTGCCGTGATAACCATATGAAACTTTCCCCTGAAAACCAATATACAGATATGATTTAGATTCACTCCTAGTTAGATCTCTACCACTTTTATTTTGTACGTATAATATTATTTGTAGAGTAGTGCCTTTTCAATTTGGCAGTATCCTAGAAATAAGCAGTGGATTTTCCCTAAGTCCATGCACTATTTCATTCAAGTTTCCAAGTTTATTATTTACTACCTCGCCTTATGGAAGCTGTTAGGGTGGTTTGCAATCCAAGATATGAGGAAAGAAGGACAAATGGACAAAGACTAGAAACAATAAGGGTAGCGGAGGAGGGGGGACTACAGTTGTGATAGAAAAGAGGCTGGGATAGAACAAAAGGAGTGCTCTGCTATGACATTCTACTCTTGACTGCTCTTGCTGCAAAATTCTAGGGTGTCAAATGCCTAAAATGTGAAAGCTAAAGCAAAGAGAAGGATGTTTTGAAATGCACATGTCCACAAATAGGAGAACAAATTATCACGAATGGCAAATTGCAGTCTCTATTTGATCCTCTGTGAATAAGTGAAATAGCGAATGCCAAACATGTGAATAAAGAGAACAGACTGGAATTACATTTGCTGATGACAGAAAGTTATTCAAAGTTGTTAAATCGTAAGAGGATTGTGAAAAATTGCAAGGGGACCTTGCGAGACTGGGACGCTGGACATCCAAATGTCAGATGACATTTAAAGCAAGTGCAAAGTGATGCTTCTGGGAAAGAGGAACCCAAACTACAGATACGTGATGCAAGGTTCCACATTAGAAGTCGCTGCCCAAGAGAAAGATCTAGGCGTCGTCATTGATAATACGTTGAAACCCTCTACTCAGTGTGCAGTGGCGGCTAACAAAGCAAATAAAATGTTAGGAATTATTATGAAAGGAATGGAGAACAAAAATAAGAATATTGCCTTTGTATTACTCCATGGTGTGACTGCACCTCGAATACTTAAAATACTCAGTGGCGTTGAATAGGTAAACGTGAATCACTAGTTTACTCTTTCCAATCATACTAGTTCTAGGGAGCAAACAATGAAGCTACTAAGTAGTAAATCTAAAACAAATCAAAGAAAATATTTCTTCACTCAACATGTAATTAAACTCTGGAATTTGTTGCCAGAGAATATGGTAAAAGCAGTTAGCTTAGCAGGGTTTAAAAAAGGTTTGGATAATTTCCCAAAAGTTCATAAGCCATTATTAAGATGGACTTGGGAAAATCCACTGCTTATTTCTAAGGTAAGTAGCATAAAATCTGTTTTACTGTTTTAGGATCTTGCTAGGTACTTGTGACCTGGATTGGCCACTGTTGGAAACAGGATACTGGGCTTGATTGACCTTTGGTATACCAACGCTTATGTTATGTTCCTATTGCGCTAATGACACCCATAGCTTTGCATTGTATTAATTAAATGTTGGCCACAGAAAGCAGAGAGTCCTATTTCCAAATGCACTGAATAGACTACCAGAAGGACCTGCCGTGTCTAACCACAGACACTCCCATGAGCCCTATCCAGAGATTTTTCAAAGGAGTATGATCACTACTAGGAGTGAAAAAAGTGCTTTTACTGCTGAACCCTCTGACTTTCCCTGCTGCACCAGCAAGCTGACTTCAGTTATTTAAGAGAAAATATCTTACTTTAAAAAAAAAAAATCTTTCTATGGCAATTTTTTCCTGAACCCTTTCCAGGGGTTAGTGACATCTGATTTATACCTGTTAGTTTTCCCTATGATGAACTGGCCACTTCCATGCCAGAAGTAAAACGTAACATCACATGGCAGCCAGTATGGATTGAAGAACTTTTTTTTACTACCAGTGAAGTAATACTTTTGATATATACATGCAGAGGCACAGTGAGATGTACATTTGGCCTGGTTCTTTGTTCTTGTGATTCTGATTTACATAACCTATTACAAAGAGTGAGTTTTACAGATATTCTTCTTTTATGTCAAGAAGATGACTTCAACTTTGTTCAAAACTAGCTTTTCAGAAAACGTGACCCACATTGTGCAACTTGATGGGGTGGAAATTACAACTGCAGGTCTTGAATATTCAATACATTGGACTTTTGGACTTTTGTTATGCTTAAGAGAACTTTGAAAGGCTACTAAAGCACTATGAGTCATCTGGATTGTGTGTCAGACTGTTCCCAGTAAATGACACCCAAAGATTACCTGGAAGAACATGAAAAGACTCTTTTGTCACATGAACAATTAATAAAAGTACAAATGCAAATTTAGAAAGCTAACACTCATTTTATCCCTCTGTTGTACAAATTGGCAAGCAACATATGTGGGAAGTGAAGACACGTATTTGCAGTTCATTTTCATTTATTGATTTCTAAAACTTTTTTGTTTCACTCCTCGAAAATTCTGAGCAGATTGCAAGGATTTCAGAAATACTTAACATGATTAAACACAAGACACAGGATTTCAAGAGTATACAATATAAACATACATGTAACCTGGGTCTCACCACCTCCAACCAGCTCAGTCCTCCATCCAACCCAGGCCACCATTTTTTTCCTTTTTTCCCAACTCCTCACAGCTCATCCAGTCCTTCTGATTTGAGCTTAGGCGCAGGCCGGGGCTGGATAAAGATCTGGACAGGGCCAGTCTTAGCAATTGTGGGGCCCTGTGCAAAGCAGTTCAGTGGGGCCCATGCCCACGCCCCCTGCTCCCCCACCCGTGCACCCCCACCACCTGCCTGCGCACCCCCAGCCCCCACCCGCCACCATAAACCATAATTTATCAGAGTTTAAAAGGAGGTTTAGAGCTCTCAGAACCCACCTCACCCCATACCTTGATGTGCATCCACCACATTTCAGTAGAGAGCAGCAGACAGCGGCAGCGATTTTCATATCCCGTCAGCTGCCGAACCCAGAGCCTCCTCGCTGCTGCATCCTGCCCTTGTGAAAGCAGGAAGTGACATCAAAAGGGGGCGGGATGTAAATCAATAGATACTAAGTTGCTCTTTAAGAGGCCCTTTTACAAAGGCGTGCTGAAAAATGGCCTATGGTAGTGTAGACATGTGTTTTAGGCATGAGCAGAATCATTTTTCAGCGCACCTGTAAAAAATGACTTTTTAAAATTTGTGCCTAAAATGGTCATGTGGCAAAATGAAAATTGCCACGCATCCATGTTGGGTCTGAGACCTTGCCGCCAGCCATTGACCTAGCAGTAAAGTCTCAGCGATAACTGGGTGGTAATGACCTATGTGCGTCAAATGCCACTTTGCGCGTGCCCAATATGTGCATCCAAAAATGAAATTATTTTTCAGATGCGTGTATCGGACACATGCCAAAAATTAAATTACTGCAAGAGCTACGTGGTAATAGGGTGGTAACTCCATTTTGGCGTGCATTGGGCTTGTAGACGGTTATGTGGTTTAGTAAAAGGGCCCCTAAGGTTCTTTATAGTCTTACTAACATGAATAAATTAACATCTCCAGTTGTTGATAAACCATCAGCTACTGAATTAGCGACTTTTATTTTAGCTCTAAAATTGCCACTGTTAGAAGTCTTTTTTAACTAGACCAACCTCAAATGGTAAATAAAATCTGGAAAGATTTCTCCAATATTTCTTGGTCTTTAGTGAATACTTTATTTAAGAAATATGGCACTTCCTATTGCAGTTTGATTTCCTGTCCACCTAATGTTATGCAAACAGCATCTGGAAAATTAATTGTACTATTGATGAATTAGTTGCAAGCATCTTTAAAGAACAGGATTTTTCCCTCACATATGGGAAATATTATTATAACCCCTATCATTAAGAACATAAAGGACTCCAGTCAACTGATAACGAATTACAGGCCTGTTGCCTCAATTCCTCTGTTGAGTAAGCTTATGGAGAGAATAGTGGCCGTTCAATTCTCTGAATATCTGGATTTATTTCATATTCTGCATGTCTCCCACTCAGTCTTTAGGTCGAACTTTAGCTCCGAGATTATTGCCTCACTCTTAGACAATATTCGTAAAATTTTGGCTGAGGGCAGGAAGGCATTGGTGCTACAGTTTGACCTATCTAGTGCATTTGGTCTGGTGGATCACGATATTCTCAGGTTTTTTAAAAGATTGTTTTTATAGAATGAGATTTGATCATAATTGTTCAGAGAATTGACACAATCAATGCGAGGTTCCACAGGGGTCACCTCTATCTCTTGTTCTTTTCAATGTTTATATGCATTCATTAGGATATGTTTTAGAAAAGTTGGGAGTATCCCTTTTCAACTATGCTGATGATATCATGGTTATGGTCCTCATCTCTTTTTCAGTCGCCTCGTACTTAGAGTCATTGCAAAACATCTTAAATGAAATAGAACACCGGATGCTAAAGCATAAGCTCAAATTAAATTGAGACAAAGCAAAATTTATGTTAATCAGCTGTAGTTCTGGAATGGATGCAAAGAGTATTATGATAAATAAGACTCAGTATCAGTTTTCTCCATCCATTGAGTTTTTGGGGGTATGGTTAGATAATAAATTATCTTTAGAGATGCAAATTAACAATCTCACATAAAGATCCTTCTTTCTGTTGCACAACTTGCGTCGAATTTGGAAATATTTTGATCATTTCCAGCTTATCATCCAGGCTTTAATTTTGAGTATGCTTAATTATTGTAATATTGTTTATTTGGGAGCTTCAGATATTGAAGAAACTTTTCATTATACAGAATGTAGAATTATGTTTAATCTTCTCTTTTAAAAAACGTTTGACACTTTATCTTGCTGTTATGTGAAGCTTCATTGGCTCCCTGTGCAAGCCAGAGTCCTGTTTCAATTTTCTTGTCTTGTGCACAAAATTATATATGGTCTATTCCCACTTTACGTACTGAACCATCTTGTTTTTACAAATAAAACTAGAGATACCAGAGCATTAGAACATTTTACCTTTCCTTCTCTAAAAAATATGAGAAGAACCAAATTAATAGACACTCTTTTTTCATATCAAATGGTTCGTTTGGACAAGGCTATTAAAGATCTCTTGATATCCAAAATTTCCTATAACCTGTTTTGTAAACAGGTACTTATTTTAAAAATGTGTGTTAAATCATGCTGAATAGAATATATATAGATTAGGGATATCTTGAGGGACATTTTCGATATGACATCTAATTCCGACTTTGGACGTTTTGCATAAAAATCTGAAGAGGAAAGAAGGTCATTTTCAAAAAAGAAAAGCATCTATCTTTTTTTTTTTTGAAAATACTGCTTTGAATAAGGTTTTGTTATTTGGATGTTTTGTTTTTTGGGCCATTTTCGGAAAAAAAAAAACACATCCAAGTACAAAACACACAAAATCAAGCCATTCGGATGTAAGAGGAGCCAGCATTTTCAGTAGACTGGTACCCCTGACATCCCAGTAAAGCAATAGGGCACCCTAGGGGGCATTGCAGTGGACTTCATAAAATGCTCCGATCTGACCACTGCTCCCTTTCCTTGTTTGCTGAGCCCCCCCAAAATCCACTACCTCCAACTATACACCACTACCATAGCCCTTACGGGTGAAGGGGCACCAATATGTGGGTACAGTGGGTTTCTGGTGATTTTTGGAGGGCTCACAGTTTCTTCCACAAGTGTAACAGGTAGGGGTTGGTAGAAGCCTGGGTCCACCTGTCTGCAGTGCATTTCACCACTACTAGACTACTCAGGGACCTGCATGCTATTCTAATGGACCTGAGTCCCCACCTCTCCCTCCCCTTGCCGTTCCCCAAACTCCCCTATCCCTCCGTCCTTTTCCTCCTTTCCCGAAATCACTGATGAGAGAACAACACATCTTCTCTCCTCCTCAAAACGAACTACCTGTTCCTCTGATCCCATTCCTACTCACCTTCTTAACACCATCTCTCCTACTCTTACCCCTTTTATCTGTCATATTCTCAATCTTTCACTTTCCACTGCGACTGTTCCTGATGCCTTCAAACATGCCGTGGTCACACTACTCCTTAAGAAGCCTTCACTTGACCCTACCTGTCCTTCCAACTATCAACCCATCTCCCTCCTCCGCTTCCTCTCCAATATACTTGAATGTGCCGTTCACCGCCGCTGTCTCGACTTTCTTTCATCTCAAGCTGTTCTTGACCCACTCCAATCTGGCTTTCGCCCTCTTCATTCAACTGAAACTGCACTTACTAAAGTTTCCAATGACCTGTTACTGGCCAAATCCAAAGGTCTCTATTCTATCCTCATCCTTCTCGATCTATCCGCCGCTTTTGACACTGTTGATCACAGCTTACTCCTTGATATGTTGTCTTCACTTGGATTCCAGGACTCGGTTCTTTCCTGGTTCTCCTCCTACCTCTCGCTTCACACCTTTAGTGTACACTCTGGTGGATCCTCTTCCACCTCTATCCCATTACCAATCAGTGTACCTCAGGGTTCTGTTCTCGGTCCTCTCCTGTTCTCCATCTACACTTCTTCCCTTGGCTCTCTGATATCATCCCTTGGTTTTCAATACCATCTCTATGCTGATGACTCCCAGATCTACCTCTCTGCCCCCGAAATCTCAACCAGCATCCAGACCAATGTTTCAGCCTGCCTGTCTGATATCGCTACCTGGATGTCTCAACGTCATCTGAAAATTAACATGGCCAAGACTGAGCTTCTCATCTTTCCCCCTAAACCCACCTCTTCTCACCCCCCTTTCTCTATTTCTGTGGATGGCACTCTCATTCTCCCTGTCTCATCAGCTCGTAACCTTGGGATCATCTTCGACTCCTCTCTCTCCTTCTCTGCTCACATTCAGCAGATTGCCAAAACCTGTCGTTTCTTTCTCTATAACATCAGCAAAATCCGTCCCTTCATCTCTGAGCACTCTACCAGAACCCTCATTCACACTCTTATCACCTCTCGCCTAGACTATTGCAACCTGCTTCTCACCGGCCTCCCACTTAGCCATCTCTCTCCTCTTCAATCAGTCCAAAACTCTGCTGCACGACTCATTTTCTGCCAAAATCGCTATGCTCACACTAGCCCTCTCCTCAAGTCACTTCACTGGCTCCCTATCCATTTCCGCATTCAATTCAAACTTCTCTTACTGACCTATAAGTGTATTCACTCTGCTGCTCCCCAGTGCCTCTCCACTCTTGTCTCTCCCTACACCCCCCCTCTGGCACTCCGTTCTGTTGACAAATCTCTCTTGTCTGTCCCCTTCTCCTCTACTGCTAATTCTAGACTTCGTTCCTTCTATCTCGCTGCACCACACGCCTGGAATAGACTTCTTGAGCATGTACGTCTAGCCCCGTCTTTGGCCATTTTCAAGTCCAAGCTAAAAGCCCACCTCTTTGACGCCGCTTTTGAGTCCTAACCACTGCTCACTTGCCTGTAACTTTTATCCCCTCCTCTTTAATTACCCTTACCCCTTAGTTGTTCTGTCTGTTACCTGTCTTATTTAGATTGTGAGCTCTTTGAGCAGGGACTGTCTTTATGTGTATGGTGTACAGCGCTGCGTATGCCTTGTAGCTCTATAGAAGTGTTAAGTAGTAGTAGTAGTAGTAGTAGAGTATAACATCTGAGGCTGGCATTGAGACTGGCAAGTAATGTTTTTAATCACATTTTTTGAGGGTGGGAGGGGGTTAGTGACCACTGAGGGAGGTCATTCCTGATTCCCTCCAGTGGTCATCTGGTCATTGGGGGCACATTTTTGTGCCTTATTCGTTAAAAACAGGTCTAGCACAAAACATCTTAGTTTTAGTCCTGGACGGTTTTGTTTTTTTTCCATTATGGCTGAAAAACATCTAAGTCCCAGCCTGAACACGCCCCTGACACGCCCCCTTGAGATTTGGATGCACTTCTGATGGACTTCATAGAAAAACGTCTAAAAAGAGGTTTCAAAAATACTGATTTGGACGTTTTTGTGAGAAAAATGTCCAAATGCTGCTTTATGCCACTTTTTAGACATTTTTCTATTTTAAAAATGAGCCCACTTGTTTCTATAAGGTTACATTTTCTTATTCCTGGAAATGTCCAGTCTTCTTTAATGTGTGATCCACATTAAACTGAAAGGTATATGGCAGAATATAAATTTATTATTATTATTATTATTAATAATAATAATAATAATAATAATAATAATAACAATAATAATAATAATATGAAACGCATCATATAGCTATAGTTTGGGTTCCTCTTTCCCATATGCATCCCATGTGCCACTTGGATGCCCAGTCTCCCAGTCTCATAAGGTCCTCTTGTAATTTTTCACAATCCTGTTGTAATTTAACAATTTCCTTACTAATTATTCCCATCTCCAGGGGGCTCTTTTATAAAGGCGCGCTGAAAAATGGCCTGCGGTAGTCTAGATGTGTGTTTTGGGCGTGTGCAGAATCATTTTTCAGTGCACCTGTAAAAAATGACTTTTCAAAATTTTTGCCAAAAATAGACATGCGGCAAAATGAAAATTGCCATGCGTCCATTTTGGGTCTGAGACCTTACCGCCAACCATTGACCTACCGGTAAAGTCTCACGTGGTAACTGGGCGGTAATGACCTATGTACATCAAATGCCACTTGTCGTGCGTCCGACATGCGCGTCTGAAAATAAAAATTATTTTTCGGACGTGTATTGGACGCACACCAAAAATGAAATTTCTGCAGGAGCCACGCGGTAGCCGGGCGGTAACTCCATTTTGGCACGCGTTGAGCACATGTAGATGCTTACACGGCTTAGTAAAAGGGCCCCTAGATCTTTTATAAATATGTTAAAATGCAGCAATCTCAGCACAGAACCCTAATATCTACCCTTCTTCATTGAGAATACTGACTATTTAACCCTACTCTCTTTTCTATCTTTTAACCAGTTTTTTTAATCCACATTAGAACATTACCTACTAATCCATGACTTTCTAATTTCCTCAGGAGTCTTTCATAAAGTACTTTGTCAAATGCCTTTTGAAAATCTAGATACACAATGGCACACCTTTATCCACATCTTTGTTCACCCCTTCAAAAAATGTAGTAGAATGGTGAGGCAAGATTTCCTTCACTATGTTGGTTTTCTCTCATTCATCTATGCTTATGTATATACTCTGTAATTTTGTTCTATATAATAGTCTCATCTATTTTGTCCGGCACTGATGTTGGGCTCACTGGTCTATAATTTCCCAGATCACCTCTGAAACACTTTTTAAAAATTGGCGTTACATTGGCCACCCTCTAATCTTCTGGTATAATGCTTGATTTTTTTAGATAAATTCTGTATGACTAACAATAGTGCTGCAAGTTCATTTGTCATTTCTATCAGTACTTTGGGATGTATGCCATCCAGTCCAGGTGATATGCTACTCTTCAATTTGTCAAATTGCCCCATTACATCTTCCAGGTTTACAGATATTTAATTCAGTTTCTCTGACTTGTCAGTACTGAATACCATTTCTGCATCGGTATTGCTCCTACATCTTCCTTGATGAAGACTGAATTAGAAAATTAATTTAATCTCTCTGCTATGGCCTTGTCTTCCCTGAGTCCCCATTTACCCATCTGTCATCTAGCGGTTCAAATGATTCTTTTGCCAGGTTCTTGTTTCTAATATACCTAAAAATGTTTTTACTGTCCTGCTTATTTTTGAAGGAGATCGACGGCCATCTGCCGACACAAATCGGGAGATGGCCGGCCATCTCCTGAAGCCGGCAAAATCGGTATAATCAAAAGCTGATTTTGGCCGACTCCAACTGCTTTCCGTCGCAGAGCCAGCCTAACTTAAAGGGGGCATTTCTGCAGGGTATGGAAGGCGGGATGTAGGCGGGACGGGGGCATTGTTAAGACATGGCCGGCTTCAGCCGATAATGGAAAAAAGAAGGCCGGCTCGAACGAGCATTTGGCCAGCTTCACTTGCTCCATTTATTTTTTGGACCAAGCCTCAATAAAGTGCCCGAACTGACCAGATGACCACCGGAGGGAATCGGTGATCACCTCCCCTTACTCCCCCAGTGGTCACCAACCCCCTCCCACTCAAAAAAAAGCAACAACAAAAAATTTTGCCAGCCTCTATGGCAGCCTGAAATGTCATACCCAGCTCCCTGGCATCAGTATGCAGGTCCCAGGAACAGTATTTTGTGGGTGCAGTGCACTTCAGGCAGGTGGACCCAGGCCCATCCCCCCTACCTGTTACACTTGTGGTGGTAAATGGGAGCCCTCCAACCCCCCCCCCCCCACAAAACTCACTATACCCACATGTAGGTGCCCCCCTTCACCCATAAGGGCTATGGTAATGATGTAGAGTTGTGGGGAGTGGGTTTGGGGAGATTTGGGGGGCTCAACACACAAGGTAAGGGAGGTATGCACCTGGGAGCAATTTTTGAAGTCCACTGCAGTGCCCCCTAGAGTACCCGGTTGGTGTCCTGGCATGTGAGGGGACCAGTGCACTACAAATGCTGGCCCCTCCCATGACCAAATGCCTTGGATTTGGCCAGGTTTGAGATGGCCGGCATCGGTTTCCATTATTTGCGAGAACCGATGCTGGCCATCTCAAACCCTGTCATCTCTGACACTTGGCCGGCCCCAACCGTATTATCGAAACGAAAGATGGCCGGCCATCTTTTTCGATAATACGGTTCGGGACTACTGTTTGCGGCGCCGGCTTATAGATGGCCGACGCCGTTCGATTATGTCCCTCTATGTGTTTTTGCCTCCAACTCAAAGTCTCTCTTTGCCTTCGTTATCAAGGCTTTCCATTTGACTTGCCATTCCTTATGCTATTTCCTATTATTTTCGGTTGGATCCTTCTTCCATTTTCTGAAGAATTTTCTTTTAGCTCTAATAGCTTCCTTCAACTCACTTTTTAACCATGCTGGCTATCATTTGGCCTTCCCTCCTCTTTTTTTTAATGCATGGAATATATGTGGCCTGGTCTTCCAGGATGGTATTTTTGAACAGCATCCATGCCTGATGTAAATTTTTCACCTTTGCAGCTGCTCCTCTAAGTTTTTTTTATTTTTTATTTTTTTTTTACAGTTCTTCTCATTTTATCATAGTCTCCTTTTTGAAAGTTAAAGGCTAATGTAATATATTGGATTTTCTCTGTGTACTTACTCCAGAGTTTATATCAAACCTAATCATGTTCTGATTACTGCTATTGAGTGGCCCCAGCACCATTACCTCCTGCACCAGATCATGTGCTCCACTAAGGACTAGGTCTAGAATTGTTCCCCCTCTTATTGGTTCCTGATCCAGCAGCTCCACAGTCTTCTTTATCAGTGCTTTGCATCTAGCTTGCCACTGCTTATGTTGCTTCTTATTTTCTTCACGTACATCCTTTTTCCATTCTTTGAAGGATGCTCTTTCACTTCACCTTTTAACCATGCTGGATGTCATTTGCTCTTCTTTCCACCTTTGTTAATAAATGGAATTCATCTGGTCTGGGCTTCCACAATGGTATTTTTTAAACAACGTCCACACCTGATTTAAGTCCTAACCTTTGCGGCTGACCTTTTCTGTTTCTTTTTAACCATTTTCCTCATTTTATCATAGTTGCCCTTTTGAAAATTGAATAGTGCTACAGTAGATTTCTTTAGTGACTTCACTCCAGATATCAGCTCAAATTTGATCATGGTATGATCACTAATTCCCAGTGGATCCAACACTGTTACCTCTCGTACCATGTCCTGCATTCCACTAAGGACTAGAACTAAAATAGCTCCCCTTTTTCTCATTCTTATTTTATTTATTTATTTATAACATTTTTACCCCACATTAGACCAAGAGTGACTCAGGTTCAATGTGGCTTACATAACAAACAATTAATTACATGAATGATACATATTAAAAATTACAGAGGGGAGATTCAAAATGGTGGACGTATAGGAAGCAGAGATGCTTGCTCTCTAGGGAACGCTCAGATTGTTGAATTACTGAGTACCTTTTGCCTTGAATTCTTAGAAGAGCATGCCAAAAAGAAAGGGGAAACCTAAGGGACCTCCTCTCCTTAGAGTAGATACCCCTAGACCTCGGCAAACATCGATTTCAGCTTTCTTGGTTTCTACTCCAACGGGCGTATCCGCTTTCAATGCGAGGGAGAGCACAGGTTTGGAGAGCGATTATTTGCTCAGTCTGGCAGGCCCACTAGCCCCTCCATTCCCACAACCTACTGGAGCTTTAGTTCCGGAAAGCATAGTGGATTTATCTCCGAAGGGGAGGCAGGCCCCTGAAGAAAGATCGATTGTGGGGGAGAAAATGAAAGGAGACCAGCTATCTCGATTCCCTGGCGGTTGATGTGGAACAAAAGAACATTTCCCCGAATGTGATTCAAGCAGAGACTCTGTTGTGTGCTGTGGCAACTCAACCGCTGTTGAGACCGGCCGAAATATCGCTGGAGGCTATATGGACTGCCCTAGAGAACCTTCTCAAGGTCTGTGTATCATTTATTACTGTATCTTTGAATAATTCTACTCAAATAGGAGATATGAAAAGCAACATGGAAACTATCAGCTAAACAAGTGAAAACAGAAATGGAACTACAAAAATTACAAGAAGTTCAAGCTCAAATGGCAGGTGATAAACTGTTAATTAGTAGAAAAATTGAAATATATATGAAATCTAAACCTTAGAATTCTAAATTTTCCTTTGAGTGATTTGACTTCGCCAAGAGAGATGTTGTTCAGATTTCTGAAGGAACAATTTAAATACTCAGAACAGATGCTTCCACCTGTTCAGAAACTATTTTATCTACCCGTAAAATGTAACACTCAACAGGATCAGGAAGATCAGATTCAAACAAGAGATCTAGAAGGTTTGGACTTATCTGCTTTCCTAGAGCAATCTAGAGAAGAAATGAAAAAGAGATCAACACTTCTTGTGACTTTTGTTTTTCTTCAGGATAAAGACGCGCTGTTAAAAACGTATTTTCAAAAAGCCAAGGTGGACTTTTTGGGAGGAAAATTTTCTATTTTCCCAGATATATCTAAATGGACACAACAGCAGAGGAAAATCTTTTTAGAAATGAAACAAGATGTACTCTCTTTACAAGTTCGTTTTCAACTAAGGTTCCCATGTAAATGCTTAGTAATATTTAAAGATAAGAAATATGTTTTTTATGATGTTAAACAATTGAGTGATTTTCTTAAGACCAGGAAGGACAAAGGGCAAGACCAAAGCCATTAGAAGGATTAAAGTAAATGAGTAAGCCTATATATTGTGAACACTGAATTATTTCTTGAGATGCCAACTCCCTTTGGATTTTTTTTAGAACATCTTGGATCTCCTTAATGTGGACTAATAACTAGCACTTAGTGAAATTCTTCTTTAAAAATTACCTTATTTAATGAGTGTTATTTCCTCAAAGATTATGTATCTTTGTTATATATTGTAAATTATAAATAAATAAATTAGAGAAACAGATTATAAAGTACAATAAATAATGCTATAATATTGGCTTTGTAAAACAAATCTAATATATGTGGTGAATTAACCTGGATGTTACTATTCTTAAGGGTAGATGGATAGAAAAGAAGATTAAAATCATAATTAAGTTTGTAAACAAGGAAGTGAAGATGAATAAATATGAGTAAAATTAGGACTAGATAGGATTAGGGAGGAAAGAAGAAATGAAATTAATTGTATGAATGGGTAATGTTCAAATAGAATTCTTTGTTTTCTGAAAGGCTAACTTGAAAAAAGTGAGTTTTCAGTAGATTTCTAAAGGACAGGTAATCATCTGTGCATTTGTTTTTGATAAAGAATTCCAAATTTTAGTACCTTGATATGGGAATAATTTGCATCCTTTACTCTGTTCTCCCATTAAACACTCCTGGCTTTTTTTTCACCATTATTGAAATCTCTGTATTGGGATTCCCTAAATATCCTGTTTCAATAGTATCCTATTCAATAGATGACATTAAACAATAAATAGCATTACAATAATCTAAATGAAAATAAAATTAATGATCAAATCAAAATTGCAAAATGTTCAGACAGAAAAAGGATGAACATTTTTGAACTGGTGAAGCTTGAACAGAACTGATCTGACCACAGCTTAGGGGGCCTTTTACTAAAGTGCGCTAGCGTTTTTAGCTCAGTGCATCAGCTGAGGCTAAACGCTGAAATGCCCATAGGAATATAATGGGCATCTCAGCATTTAGTGTCAGCTGATTTTTAGTATGAGCTAACAATGCTAGCACACCTTAGTAGAAGACCTTCTTAACTTGAGGGACAAGAGATAACGAGGTATCTAAATATGCTCCTAAAACTTTGGAAACCCTGTTTATTTCAAACCTCAAACCATTTCCAACTAGAATATTTGGAGAAATGAATGTACCAGAATAATGTAGACAGGCTACTCAGGGGAGTTCTCTGTCATTTTCATACATAAATTAACCAGAAAGGCAGGTGTGTAATTCACAACAATAACTTTACTGAAAGGTACTGGGGTTTATCTTAAAAGCAGGAATAGCAAGGCAATAAGACAGTTATACAAGGGGAAAAGGACCAGCATAAGATAAGATAAACAGTACTTCTTTTAAATAGCAAATGTTACTTAAAAATTTGGAGTTTCAGTCAGTTATTTGTTAGACTGCTATACCTGACTTGTGATCTGGATTGGCCACTGTTGGAAACAGGATACTGGGCTTGATGGACCATTAGTCTGACCCAAGAAAAGATATTCTTATACTCATATACTCAAAAGTCTTATAGCAGGATGTTGGGGCCTAGTTGGTGGTCTTGCTGATTCCAAATAGAATTCCTAAAGAAAAGGTGTGACAACCCTCTCAGTGCTAAATTAAAATTTGAATAATCTGTCTCTTCTGTGTTAAGTACCTTTTTTCTCTGCTGAAGTAGTATATCATTGTCTTTTTCCCAAAATCCTGGC
Source organism: Microcaecilia unicolor (assembly GCF_901765095.1). Lineage (NCBI taxonomy): Eukaryota > Metazoa > Chordata > Amphibia > Gymnophiona > Siphonopidae > Microcaecilia > Microcaecilia unicolor. The sequence continues at coordinate 191,097,466 of NC_044031.1, read as the reverse complement.
TGTTTTACCATGACAATTTCTCCTTTCTTAAACTGTCAAATGAAAGGCACAACAGTTGAGTTATCAAGCAGCTGTGTGTTTCCTTTGGGCTGGTGAAGTCCAAATTATTCTCCTGTAAACTCTCAGGTCCTGTGTGAGTTCGTGATGCTGACTGTTCTCTCTCCAACTTGCACACCCTTCTCCAACACTCTTTTTTCCCTTCTGGCCCTTGTTGTAGGCTGAGCAAAACTGCTAGATTGTGAAAAATTTTCCAGCCCAATTTGTGACCAAAAGTAGCCAAAAAATAACCCAATATTAATAACATCATTGTGAATATTAATAAGGTCAATATGAATATTGATATTGTAATCATCGTATTCATTGTAATCATCATCAGCATAATCATAATCAGCAGCAGTAACAGTATAATATTATTATTTATATTTTACAACTATCTTCATTTGTCTTTTTCATAAAAAGCAAACTAACATTAATTTGTGCAAGGACTTAACAGTCCACAACAAGTAAAGTCAGAAACAACATAGTTTATACCTAATTGTGCAATCACCCTTAGGATTCACCTTTGGGTTTAAAAAGCAAAACCATTTGCATATAAGGACTAGATAAATGAATTAAAACAAAGTTCAAAGCAAATGCCCTTAATATGTAATGCTTGGTAGCAATAATGGAATATTCACTGATTTTTCCACTGAACATTAGAAGGAAGCCCTTCTCTCATTATTCAATATCTCTCTGTAAAACAGTAATAAAAAAAGGCAAGTTCATTTTGTAATATACCACATAAAGGGTCACCAAAACAGACATCGTGTTATAAGAATCAGGTGCTTAATGCCATCTTTTTTCTTTTGATGTAGGTACAGGAAAAAAAGATTTTAAATGCTCCCAGGTTTCAACCTAATTAATGCTTTTAAAAAAATTGTACCTATAAATAGTAAGTTTGATTGTTAAGCACCTGATTCTCATAACATGATGTCTGTTTCGGTGGCCCTTTACAAGGTGAAAACATCTCTGCACAAAGACAGGGAGTCCCTATAACCAGCCCTTCCAAATGACACAATGATTTACAATTTAGAACCAATTACTAATCTGGTAAAACCAATACTTCCTCTGTATACATATGCTATAGAAGACAGGATCAAATAAAAATGCTACAAAAAAATAAAGAAATGTGTGGATAGAGCCACTGGTCTGGACTTGGAATAGAGGGATAGGAGGGATGGGAGAGGACCTGTAAAAAAAAAAAATCTTGCTAGCCTAGGGAGGGGGCCTTGGGGGGTGCCTGCAATAAACGCTGGAGTACAGCATTTATTGCAGGCATCCCCGGGCCCCAGCCCCCTCCCTAGGCTAGCAAGCATTTTTTTACAGCTCACCTCCCATCCCTCCATAGCCCGCTGCCCAGCCCTTCTCCTCCGCTCCAAGTCTGGACTGGTGCCTCCCTCAGGTGGTCCTTGCTCCCACTGGCTCCTGCTAGCAGCTACTTACAGTTGGGCTGGCCTTGGTCGAGCACAGTCCATGTCTCCCACCGGCCATGAGGCAGACACCAGCACCATGAGTCACAATGGGAGCGAGCATGCCAGCAATCATTTGTAAGAGGGCTGGATCATGCCTCCAATTAGGACCATTAGGAGGGGCGAGAAGCAGAGTACTCAACCTGTGGCCACAGCGGTGAAAAAGCACCCAACCTGCAGCCACAGGGATTAAAAAGCGCCCAAAAAACCGCAACCTGTGGGCTTTCAAAAAATCTCATGGGGAGAAGCAGGAGGTTTTACTACAGAACTGGCAACTTTGAGGCTGAGCTCCCAGAGTCTTTCAAAGTAGCCAATAGTAACAGCTATGTTCATGAAGTGGGAGGAGTCAATGCAATGTACTTTCACTTCCATATTGCTATACAGAGGCCTGCATGTACATTTTTTCTTTACAAAAACACAAGGGGCTTTCAGGTCCTGGTGAGTGCCATAGACCAATTCCTTTGATTTCTTTGTAAACACTCAGTGGTCGATATTCAGCCAGCAGGAGACAGCTCACATGAGAGCCGCATTTGGCGCTGACCCCAGATATTCAATGCTGGGCTGTTTCTGGTGACTGGCACTGAATATCAAGGGTTTCTTTGGCCGGCCTTAACTTAACCGGCCAAGTGAATATTCAGCACTGGACATTTAAGTTAATAGCAGGTAAAGATAGAACTGCTATTTACACGGTCCGATTTGCCTGCTATGCTTAGCCGACCAGCGCTGAATATTTTTATGACATATGGGATTAGCGACTAGTTGCAAAGATTCAGCAGAGATAACCAGCTAACTCCCACTTAATATTAGCGGTTAGCTGGCTAAATGCTATTTAACCAGCCAGGAACTGTTCCTTCATCATGGCAGGATCCTGAGTTGCTTGCACACGAATCTGTGATAATATTTGAGTCATTGTAGATGATCTGCATGTTCAATGAATAGTAGGATTTGTAGTTCCTATAGGTAGCCTCACTCCCTGCAGGCGGTCTCAGGGCTATATAGATACTTTCAATAGCCACCAGCACGGATGGAAAGCCTGCCAGCTGATAAAAGAAACTCTCAGTAGAGGGAAATTGGTATACTGGGTGTCTCTGCAGAAAACTCTGTAAGAACTGAGCAATGTAGCATTATGCAGCTGGCTGGCTAATGCCTAGTGTGACTTGAAAAGTCTAAAGTCTACACAAAAGCCGTAGCTTATAAAAGAAGGTCAATCAATTGATCTAATATAGAACTTTATGGAAAACATGGAGTCTAGGAAACCCCCCCCCCCCCCCACCCAACATTTTAGGTTTCTGTCAACATCAGGATAATATGCCCTTTGATCTGGATGGAAGATGGAAGATCCAGATAGCTGGAGGCATTCATCAACAGGGTACTAGTCAGGCAGAAACAGTCTTTAAGGAAGTAATATTGCAAGTCACCTATGTGTGAGGCAATATAGACACCTAAGTTTAGCCCATTTTATAAAGACATTTGGAGTGAAATTTTACAAAGGACATCCACATTAGAATTTAGACATCTGTCCAAGTCAGGACTTCTGAAGTTCTGCTAGTACAGGATCTGTTGACATAGAGCCTGTTCTAAAATATAACATGACATGCAGTGCAAGCATCCATTTTAGAAAAAATAGACATCTAAAATATCAATGGGGCAACACAAGAACATAAATATTTCTGTGGCAACATATGAACATCTGTATTATGAAATGACAAAATTGTGGAACACACCAGTGTTTTGTGACATTTAAGATTGATCATTCTGGGGTCCCTTATCTGTCCCGGGTGAACTCTGTTCCTCCTGAGGAAGCCAGGGTAAAAAATATGGATCTATATAGAGGACAGGTTTTAACCTCTGGATTTTAATGCTGATATAAGAAGTTTTGGAGATATCTTTATTCTTTGGAGTGTGAAAGAGGAGAGGGTGAATTCCTTTATGGGGTTTTTTTTATATATAGCCCTGATCAAGGAGATTTGCTTCTGGATATCCCTGAACAAATGATATTGTTTTGACATGCTTTAAGCCACTTTAAGACATTGACTTTGAAGGCATTAAAAGCTTCATCTTCACTGATTTAGGAACTTATTTGTGGACTATAACACCTGTGGTTAGGTTTCAGGGACTGATTAATGGGATTATCTTCAGTGCACCAGATTACTTCATTTCATCTCCTTAGTTTGAGAGTGGATTTTAAATGTAAAGGTTTATAGCAATATGAATAAAAGTTTGTATATTCTATAAATGTATTACCAGTAACAATTGTTTTTTAGTTACAGTGTATGGTTCTAGTATTTATATTTTGATTTACCCTTGTATTTGTGGAACACATAAATACACATGGTTTAATGGGACAGAGTCAGTATGGGTTCAGCCAAGGGAAATGGGACTTGATATACCACCTTTTTGAGGTTTTTACAACTACATTCAAAGCGGTTTACATATATTCAGGTACTTATTTTGTACCAGGGGCAATGGAGGGTTAAGTGACTTGCCCAGAGTCACAAGGAGCTGTAGTGGGAATTGAAGTCAGTTCCCCAGGGTCAAAGTTCACTGCACTAACCACTGGGCTACTCCTAGTTGTGAGTCTTGCCTCACCAATTTGCATCATTTCTTTGAAAGAATTAATAAACATATGGATAAAGGTGAGCCAGTTGATGTAGTGTATCTAGATTTTCAGAAAGCTTTTGACAAAGTTCCTCAAGAGAGACTCCTGAGAAAATTAAAGAGTCATGGGACAAGAGGCAATGTTCTGTTGTGGATTAAAAATTGGTTACTGGACAGAAAACAGAGGGTAGGGTTAAATGGTCATTTCTCTCAGTGGAGGAGTGTGAATAGTGAAGTGCTACAGGGATCGGTACTGGGACCAGTGCTATTTAACACATTTATGAATGATATAATGATGAGTGAGGTGATTAAATTTGGAGATGACACAAAACTATTCAAGGTTGTTAAAACACGTGTGGACTGTAAAATATTGCAGGAAGACCTTAGGAAATTGGAAGACTGGGAATCCAAATGGCAGATGAAATTTAATGTGAACAAATGCAAAGTGATGCACTTTAGAAAGAATAATCTGAATCATAGTTATCTGATGCTAAGGTTGATCTTGGGGGCAGTGGCGTACCTAGCATACTTGACACCCGTGGATGACCTTTTTTTAATCCCCCCCCCCCCCCCATGGAAAAATTATTTTTAGCAATAATCATGAAATGAGATAAATGACTCTTTGGAGGTCTGCCACAGCTCCTTTAAGACCTGATTTACTATGGTTGTTTTCCCATTCTTTGTCCAAGGAAAAAGAAAGCTTAGCAAATCAGACCTTTAATGTACCTTAGGAGCCAATGACAGAAATACATAGCCAGCAGCAACCCTCTCCCATCCAGTCTTTCAATCTCTCTCCTCCCCTCCCCACCTCATTATCACCCAATCTCTCTCTTTTGGCCCCTTCCTCCTACCAGTCTCTCTCCCCATCCCACCATTTCCCTCCTAATTTAAATTGGCCAACACCCCAACTCTCCACACACCAGTTTGCCCTCACCACTCAGCAAACAGTGACTACCTACCCCCCTGAGCCTGTACTACTACTCCAACACATCAGCCATCCTCAGCTCCTATCCTTACTCCCATCAAACCAAATAGAAATACCCCTAGCCGCCCCTATCCTTACCCCAGTCAGGAGCCAAACACCGAAGAGACCGTCGTCGACGTTACTGCACTGCAGTGCAGCAGGAAGGCCAAGGCGCACTGGCACGCAGAGGGTGCCATAGGGGGAGAAACGAGAAAGGCGTCTGGCGTCATGATGTCAGATGGGCGGAACTCAACTCGGACGAAACTGAGAGGGAGGGAGAGAGAGGAGCCGCTGGGAGCGGGAGGAGACAAGTGAGCCCAAGCCACAGAGGTGTGTAAGGCACGCGCCAGTGCAGCATTAGGGCCCAGGGGAAGTCCAAACTGATGGCCGGAGCAGCGGAGCGCTGGAGAAGAAGGTAGAAGTTACAACACCCCCCCATTGGCTTGCACCGGAGCAGTCCGCCCCCCCCGCCCCCCCTGCCCCCCCTTGGTACGCCACTGCTTGGGGGTCAGCACCCAAGAAAAAGATCTAGGTGTTGTTGTAGATAATACACTGATATCGTCTGCCCAGTGTATGTCAGTGGCCAAAAAAGCAAACAGGATGCTACAAATTATTAGGAAAGGGATGGTGAATAAGACTGAAAATATTATAATGCCTTTGTATCGCTCCATGCTGCAACCTCACCTTGAGTATTGCGTTCAGTTATATCCTCCATATGTCAAAAAAAGATATAGTGGAATTAGAAAAGGTTCAAAGAAGAGTGACCAAAATGATAAAGGGGATGGAACTCCTCTCATATGAGGAAAGGCTAAAGAGGATAGGGCCCTTCAGCTTGGAAAAGAGATGGATGAGGGGAGATATGATTGAGGTCTACAAAATCCTGAGTGGTGTAGAAATGAATCGATTTTCTATTCATTCCAAAAGTACAAAGACTAGGGGACACTCAAAGAAGTTACACAGAAATAAATTTAAAACATATAGGAGGAAATATTTTTTCACTCAGGGGCCATTTTACTAAGCCACGTAAGCATCTACGCATGCCCAGTGCACGCCAAAATGGAGTTACCGCCTGCCTACCGCGTGGCTCTTGCTGTGATTTCATTTTTGGTGCATGTCTGATACACATGGCCAAAAATAATTTTTATTTTCAGATGCATATATCAGATGCATGCCAAGTGGCTTTTGATGTGCGTAGGTTATTACCACCCAGTTACCGCGTGAGACTTTATCAGTAGGTCAATGGCTAGTGGTAAGGTCTCAGACCCAAAATCGATGAGCAGCACATCCATTGTTGGCAAAAATGTTAAAAAAGGCCTTTTTTACAGGTGCGCTGAAAAAAAGATTGGCGCATGCCCAAAACCCGTGCCTACACTACCACAAGCAATTTTTCTGTGCACCTTAGTAAAAGGACCCCTCAATGAGTAGTTAAGCTCTGGAACTCTTTGCCAGAGGATGTACTAACAGTGGTTAGTGTATCTGGGTTTAAAAAGGTTTGGGCAAGTTCCTGGAAGAAAAGTCTATAGTCTGCTATTGAGACAGACATGGGGAAGCTACTGCTTGCCCTGGGATTGGTAGCATGGAATGTTGTCACTATTTGGGTATCTGCCAGGTTCTTGTGACCTGGATTTTCCATTGTTAGAAACAGGATACTGGGCTAGATGGACCGTTGGTCTGACCCAGCATGGTTATTCTTATGTTCCTTTGTTCTTATGTAAAATAAACATGTGCTACTACATAAACAGTTCTGTCACCCATTTTCGATATCTATTTTTTCCAAAGCTGTCACAGAGCCCAGTATCTCTTTCTGGCTTTCGTGAGGGGAAAGGGGACCAACCACTAGGGAATAAAGGAGGTATTCTCCCTGAATCCCTCCAGTGCAGTGCTGCTAAATAGGAGCACACTTTCGACCTAGACACTCTTTCCCCTTCTGAAATGGGGAGTGAGGGGGTGGTCAATATTCAGCCTGGAGCACTCAACATTTTGCTGACCGCTGCCTGTGGTAAGCTTGGAAATTCAATACTGGGCCATGTCCAAGCTTCGGCATTAAATTTCAGGGTTTGCAAAGCTGGCTAAAGCATAGCCGGTTACGTGCGATATTCAACATTAAATCAGGACACCCCGATTCTGAATTGGATGTTTTGGGGTTTTTTTTAATGCCCCGCCACATATCTGTATAGGTTGTTTAGGTTGAGAGGTCAAGTAGATCCTACTGACCACTAGGTTTCTCCTGGGAACTGCTTGCTGCTCTGTTGGGTATGCCCATAATATCTGAAGCTGTCATAGCGCCTGGTATCCACTTTTAATTTCACTTCTTAAGGGGGTGGGAGGGAGACAGCATCAACTGGGGGATTATAATGGGCTCATGCCTTTATCTGTCCAGTGGTCAGCTGGTCAATAAAGCACCTTTTTGTTACTTGGATGTGATTGAAACAGATCTAAATACAAACGTCCTTCTTTTATGACTTGGACGTTTCTTCCTGTTCCATTATCATTGTAAGATGGCCTAATTCTGGGACTGCCCTATTCCCACTCAGAACACACCTCCAACATGCCCCTTGCTATTTGGATGAACTGCAGTGCAATACGTCCTATTTTTGTTATTTTAAAATTGGCATTTGGACTTTTTTTGGCCATTTTGAGATGACAATGTGCTTCAAAAATGAGCACCATAGGCACATATTTGACATTCCATGTACACATACATGGGGGGCTTATAATTTTGTAAGAGGCCTTTTGTGTGTGTGAAAAAAAATATTAATAAATTAACCCTATCCAGGTGAGCTTATTCTTTTGGTGTACATAAACCATGCTGAACATAAGGAACGTAAGAATTGCCATGCCATATTGGGTCAGACTAAAGTTCAGGCAAGCTCAGTATCCTGTTTCCAATGGTAGCCAATTCAGTTCAGAAGTACCTGCAAGATTCCAAAAATACAGATTTTAAGTCTACCTTAATAATGTTTATGGGTTTATACTCCAGGAACATGTCAAAATATTTTCTAAACCCACCTATGCTGACTGGTTTTACCACATTTTTTATTTATTTATTTATTTTTTATTTTTTATTTATTTACATCAATTTATATACCGTATCTTATTGCTACTGCAAGACAGAACGGTTTACAATTTATAAAAAAAAAAAAAAAAAAGCAGTACAATAAGTACAAGTTGGACAAACATTAGAACTCCAATCATTACAGGAAAGCACAGCAAACCCAACAAACTAGCTACATAAGATGAAAACAATATAACTCATGATTAATACACAGGAGAACACTGCAGATACAAAATTAAATACATAATATAATCTACACAGACAGATAATACAGTTTTGACTTAGTATATATTACAGATGCCCATTTATAACCTTTCTTCCATTATTCTAAATTCTGATCTACATACTCGATAAAGTAGAAGGTTTTCAAAAGTTTCCGAAAATGAAAGTAAGATTTCTCAAGTCTGATCTCTTTTGGAAGGCCATTCCAAAGAGAGGGAGACAGATAGAAAAAAGCCGAATTCCGTGTAGATTCCCATCTAGCCCTAGCAAGAGGAGGAATCACTAACCTGTTATCTGTCAGGGATCTAAGGGTTCGTGTGGCAGTGTAAGGAATAGTTAGATTTGACAGATAGTCAGGATTTAGTGTATAAAAGGCCTTATGGGTCAAGACTAAGGCTTTAAACTTAACTCTTGCTTCAACTGGAAGCCAATGCAGTTGATGTAGCAAAGGTGTTACTCTGTCATCCCTCCGGGCCCTACAAATCATACGTGCTGCAGTATTCTGTATTCTTTGTAATCGCTTCAAGCTAGCTTGGGTGATCCCTGAATATATGATATTACAGTAGTCTAAGCGTGAGGACAGTAGTTCCCTGGGAACAAATTCTAGACCTTAATTATGCATCTCATTCAGAAAATTATACCAACCAATCAATTTTTTAAGGTGAAAATGCTAATTGAGCATGCCCCATGTGACTAGTTACCCTCGAAAAGGAATGCCAGTCACAGCAGAGCTCCAACCAGCCCAGTGGGATGTGGAAGGAAGACTACAGCAGTAATATTACAAGTTGCTACTGACCATTGTACAGTGGTTGAGCCCTTGTCTTCTTGTGAGCAGCACTCGATGACGTATTAAAGAAGTACTCACCAAGGCTAGAGCTGCTTACAAGGCTTTGAACTCATACTGCTGTAGTTTCATATGCTCCACCCTGTTCTTTCTATCCCTGCTTAGTATCTACTACTACTATTACTTAACATTTCTAGAGTGCTACTAGGGCTACACAGCGCTGTACAGTTTAACAAAGACGGACAGTCCCTGCTCGAAGGAGCTTACAATCTAAAGGACGAAATGTCAAGTCTAGATTTCCTGAATAGAGGTGTAGTGGTTAGGTGCCGAAGGCGACATTGAAGAGGTGGGCTTTGAGCAAGGATTTGAAGATGGGCAGGGAGGGGGCCTGGCATATGGGCTCAGGGAGTTTATTCCAAGCATGGGGTGAGGCGAGGCAGAAAGGGTGGAGCCTGGAGTTGGCGGTGGTGGAGAAGGGTACTGAGAGGAGGTTACATGTAGGAACGAAAGGGGAGATGAGGGTAGAGAGGTAAGGAGGAGCTGCAGATCGAGTGCATTTGTAGGTTAGTAGGAGAAGCTTGAACTGTATGCAGTACCTGTTCGGAAGCCAGTGAAGTGACTTGAGGAGAGGGATGATATGAGTATATCGGTCCAGGCGGAATATAAGACGTGCAGCCGAGTTCTGAACGGACTGAAGGGGGGATAGATGGCTAAGTGGGAGGCCAGTGAGGAGTAGGTTGCAGTAGTCAAGGCGAGAGGTAATGAGAGAGTGGACGAGAGTTCGGGTGATGTGCTCAGAGAGGAAAGGGCGAATTTTGCTAATGTTATAGAGGAAGAAGCGACAGGTCTTGGCTATCTGCTGGATATGCACAGAGAAGGAGAGGGAGGAGTCGAAGATGACTCCAAGGTTGCAGGCAGATGAGACGGGGACGATGAGGGTGTTATCAACTGAGATAGAGAGTGGCGGGAGAGGGGAAGTGGGTTTGGGTAGGAAGACAATAAGCTCGGTCTTGGCCATGTTCAGTTTCAGGTGGCAGTTGAACATCCAGGCAGCAATGTCGGATAAGCAAGCCGATACTTTGGCCTGGGTTTCGGCAGTGATGTCTGGTGTGGAGAGATAAAGCTGGGTGTCATCAGCATAAAGATGATATTGGAAACCATGAGATGAGATCAGGGAGCCCAGGGAAGAGGTGTAGATTGCAAAAAGAAGGGGTCCAAGGACAGATCCCTGAGGAACTGCAACAGAGAGCGGGATGGGGGTGGTATCCTGTAACCTCTGCAGCCAGGACCTCATTATGACTTCTGTAGGCCCTAGGCACTTTTGCCTTCAGGAGCCCTAACTAAGCTTTTAATTTGAATTGTATATATATTTGATGTGTATATTGTGTTTATATTTTATTTTGTGTATGTTTTCAAGGCCAAAAAGCAAGGCCTGAAAATAAATAACTTCTACTTCATTTTTATTCTTTCTAATTAAAAATAAATAAATAAAACATTGCCTATGTGCCTAATGGATAACTCTGCCTTGGCTTCAGCCAGAGAAAATGGGTCACACAGGCTGCTGCTCCTGTCCTGCCAACACTCCCAAGGAATGGTAAGGGATGTGAAATGTGGGAGCAGCTGGCAGATAGGAGCTGTCATAGCCACTTTTCCATAGACAAGTGGTCTGATGGGCTTTATCTTTAAAGCTGGTGAGAAACAGCTCTGAAACAGGACTTTGCATAGCTCTTTCCAGGCATTTTAAAAATTATTACTTTCAGATATCATAACAATGAGATCAAATAGAAGAAAAGAATCTGACACAGGTGGTTCCCATGGCTTTGAATGGAAGGAAAAGAAAATCAGAAAATTTTCCATCCCCCTGGAAACATGGGAGCTATGGATACAAAGGGAGGTCTGCTGAACTTGCTCCTCCTTTGAGTAGTAGGAAAATTATTTTCTCAGAGTTCTCAAGGAAGTAAATTAAATCCACAGAACACTATTTAGATTAGAAAAACAAAACAAAACATTGAAGTGAGGGCAGGCTGAAAGTGCAGGAGGGGGTGTGACAATGGAAAGCATAAACAGTTTCTGTCTCCTTCATGATCTGAAATCTGTTTCTGTGCTCTTTTAAATGAGGTTTTCAAATATTTCATAGAGCGTTATATAATATCTGACTATTCCATTTCAGTAGATATTCAGGAAAACCTCCCAAGCTAAATAAACTCCAGTATCTTTTAGTAATTTTTTCATCATATGCAGCAAATATAAATATTGTAACTTTGAAAATTCTTCCTTTTCCTAAATGAGTGTTCCACATCTGCAAGTCTCAGGCCGTACTTCAACTTTTTTGAGTAGCATGAAGATGGGATGCTTTGCTCTGAAAGACTAGGGAAGAAGGCTGGTTAAACATGAGTTGGAGTTTGCCTCTGGTTTCCAAATGAGAAATTTGTTCAAATTAATACGCTCTTGCAACACTAATTGGTTTCAAGAGTGTATGAACTTCATGTGTACTAACAATACCCTAATTTTGCACTGTATTCAACAGAAGGCCCTAATTCCAGATGTGCCGAATGGACTAACCAGAAGGACGTGCTGTGCAGCACTGCAGTACTACCAGAATTTTTAAAAAGTGTGATTACTGCTAGCTGCATTAGGCGCCTACTTTAGCTCTGTATAAAGGATGGGGAGGCAAAAAATTTGTTTCATTTCACGGGGGATTAATTATGGTGCGGTAAAATATCACCCTTTACCGCACCTTGCTTCCCTGTTGGATTCAGCAACTTGCAGGATCCTGGCACCACAGGCTGTTGAATCCCACCTTACAAGAATAATGCTGCGTGCAAGCCACCTCGCAAGCAGCATTATTCCCATTGCTTGGGAGCATCACTCCGCATGGAGAGGGTCCCAAGCAGTCCAACTAAAATCCTCCCCACATGACCCCCCCTCCCATGGCTACCTGTGAAATGGCATTGCTGGTCTAGGGGGATCTTGGGGTCCAGGAGTGGTTATCTGGGGTACGGAGGAATCCGAGGGTCTTCAGGCAGGAGTAATGCCCAGAAACGTCTGCCTAGTCTAGCTCCTCCCTGAAAATGGCAGCCCTATCGGTAGTCTTGCATTACCACCTCTAGGGGGTCATATTTCCCGATGCTCCAAGGCCACATAGAGAGGGCCCCCAGTCCTGCCTGCTCCCTCCAACCTAAAATACCCCTTCCCACCCCCCCACCCCCACTGCATGTCTTTTGCCACCACCAGGAGCTACCTCTGAAATGGCATTGGTGGTCTGGGGAGGGTCATCCAGGGGTCCAATGGTATTCAGGCAGTTGCTCCTGCCCAGTCCGGCTCCATCCTGCAAATGGCATCTTTTGAGACTACTACTAGGAGCACCATTTGCAGGAAGGAGCCAAACTGGGCAGGAGTGACTGGGCCTTGCTCCTGCCTGAAGATCCTTGGAGCCCCCGGACCTCCATGGAGCCCCGGATGACCCTCTTGGACCCCCAGGTGACCTCCCTAGACCCCCGGATCCCTTCTTGGACTACCAATGCCGTTTCACAGGTAGCCCCTAGGGTGGGGGCTGGGACATGTGGGGGAAGATTTTAGATGGAGGCTGCAGGCAGGACTGAGGGAGACCCTCTTCATAAGACCCGAGAGCATTGAGCTGTAGTTTTGCGGCCCGATGCTCCCAGGCGGTAAAATAACCCCACTAAAATGTTGGGTTATTGTATTGTGGTTTTTAGGCCCTAACACAACTTGTGATGTATCACCGCAAGTTGCATTAGGGTATTTGCATAGTAATGAGATACAAACCATACATTTGTATATTTTGCATCTCATTGCTAACTAACCCATGAAGACTTAAATATGGCTGCAATATGTTAAGTCAAGCAGCATTAGGACCCTTTAGGTCATGTTAAGGGCTAAATAACACGCATTAAGTCACCAACACCGCTTGATAAATTCCCCCCTCCCCCTCTCCCATTAGTTTTATGTTTCAGGAACAGTGGAATATCTTTTTACTTGGGAGAGGCAAAGACACCAAGACCTCTCCCTGGCACCCTATCTTCCTAATTGCTGATGCTGTATGGGGCAAAAAACTGGTAGCACCATTTCCCCTTGGCCCACCCTGTTCCGTTGTCTATATGTCTAATTTGTGTTTTTTCCATTTTCTTTTTAAAAACTGTTTGGGTGTATTTTCATTATAGTTTCCAGTTGTCCAAACATTTAATTTATTAAAAACAAAGGTTAAATAGCAAAGCACCCCAACCCCTCCTGATCAAAACCCAAACAACCTGATAATTACCAGACTAACTCCCCACATTCCAAAGTGTCGTTATCATAACCCCAACTCCCCTACCTTGATCACAACCTGAACCTCCCTCCAGAAATTATCACCCAACCCACCCCAGACCCCTGCTAATCTCTCCCAAGTATCAACATTAACCCCCTCCATCACCCCCAGGAACATCCCCATCTCCTCTCCACTACCAACAGAAGAGGGAGCTGTTCTCCTCCCTCCCCCCTTAATCCTATCCCTGGCTCTTACTGGTGTCCTTGATGCTCTAGTGGGAATAGGAGTGATCCCCAGCCACTCCTATTTATTGCTGCACCAGGTTCAAATTGGCACGTTGACCCTTAGTGTTAATCTTGTGGTATTATTGTGTCTCTCCTATTCATTAGTTTTTCCTTCAAGTACCAATACCAATGTCTTACTCATTTCAGGCTTTATTTGGTTCACTGTGCATTTTAAGCTTTATGTTTACAAAGTTATATACTAGTTATGATTTTATACATTTCCATGGACCTATATTTATGTATCGTATTTTAACTTGTAGACTCCTGAGGCAGGCGGTGTTCACCGAAACATGGTGCCATGTCGAGTCTTCTCCACTATTAAAGAATATTTTACCATCTTTCGTCTCCTTGGATTTGTTTGGAAGTGTCCTGTTGATCACGCTACTCCCTTGCCTCTGCATTTCAAACAAATGTTCATCCCTATTGCTTATAAGTAAAGCATTTTATCATACTGAAAAAAAAATCTACTCTGATTTTTTTCTGCATTCTTTCAGAGTTCTCATTTCAGGCTTTATTTGGTTCACTGTGCATTTTAAGCTTTATGCTTACAACGTTATATACTATTTATGATTTTATACATTTCTATATACCTATATTTATGTATTGTATTTTAACTTGTAGACTCCTGAGGCAGGCGGTGTTCACCAAAACACAGTGCCGTGTCAAGTCTTCTCCACTATTTAAAAAATATTTTACCATCTTTCGTCTCCTTGGATTTGTTTGGAAGCAGTGGCGTAACCAAGGATGGCAAGGACAAATCAAGGTCAGGTATACATATAAAGTAGCACATATGAGTTTATCTTGTTTGGCAGACTGGATGGACTGCACAGGTCTTTATCTGCCATCATCTACTATGTTACTATTTTACTATGATTGCAAAGAAGTGTATTTTCCAGGTTAGGAACTTCAGAGATGCAACATCCAGATATTCAAAAGGAGTTTTCATAAGCAAAGTAAGCACCAAATGTAAGCCCCTTGGCACAGGGATGTTTTCACAACAGAGGTCTTGAATGAAGTAGGCCTTTTATGAAGCAAGCCACCACATGCAAGAGTAATGCTAGAAGGTTATTAAGCGGAGTATGATAAGTTGACAATTCACTGAGGTGTATTCTAATAAAGAGGTCTGAAGGCTTAGACAATATAAATGATGTGGCCTAGTGGTTAGGGTGGTGGACTTTGGTCCTGAGGAGCTGAGTTCAATTCCCACTTCAGGCACAGGCAGATCCTTGTGACTCTGGGCAAGTCACTTAACCCTCTGTTGCACAACTGTAAGGGAACCCATGATAGGATCATGGCTGTTAGTAGAGCACCAGATTGAAAATATTTTCCACCTGCAAATATAAGATCATCAAGTTGAAGGTTTCTGAGCAGTAATGAGGATGTCTTTGATACACTATGGAACACTGAGGGACTTTGCTGAATTTCCAGGCAGTAAGGGCTAGGGATTTCAGGTCTGGATGAAGAAATCGGCCCTCCTGTTATAGGGAATTGGATTAGCTTGTAAGGAGGTAGAACTTCTCAGTTCTGTAGAAGAGAAAGCTAGTTCTGTCATGACCAGTAGGACACTATGAGAATTATAGTATTTCAGCTTTGTTGGAACTTTCAGAAAACTTTTGTTATCAGAGGGATAAGAAGGTAGGTATAGAGAATAGCAGACAACTTGGCTGGGTCCATTGGTAGCCCCTGATCAGAGATGATATACCCAAAAAAGGGTAATTTAGAGCATTCAAAGACATATTTTCCAATTTGGCAAACAGTCGGTTTAGGCGCAGACGGTGGAGCACCATCTTGATGTTCTGCCTATTTTGTTTCAATGAACGGGAGAAGATCAGGATGTCATCGAGATAGACAAGAACACATTTGTACAACAGATATCAGAATATATCAATAATGAAGTTCTGGAAAACAGCAGAAACATTGGCCAGACTATGGTGTTGAAGGCTGTTTTCCACACATCCCCCTCCCGGATATGGATGAGGTTATAGGCTCCTTATAGACCTAGTCTGGTGAAGACACAGGTGTCCTGGAGTCGGTCAAAGAGTTCAGAGATAGGTGATAGGGGATATTTATTCTTCACAGCAATGGTATTTAAGCCCCTGTAATCAATACATGGCTGCAGCCCCTCCCCCCCATCCTTCTTGCCTACAAAAAAGAATCCTGCCCTGGCCAGGGACATAGAGAGATGGATGAAACCCCACTGCAGATTGTCCTTGATATAGACGGACATGGATTCAGTCTTAGGGCATGACAGCAGATAGGCTCTGCCCCGTGGTGTGTGTGTGTGGGGGGTCTTTCTAGGCAACAGCTCCATGGGGCAGTTGTAGGCCAAGTGCAGTGGAAGGGTCTCTGCCCGTTGTTTAGAGAAAGCATCCACAAACTCCTGATAGGCCTGAGTAGGGTCTTCCCGACTTCCAGCGTAATAACTGCCATTGACATGGGGAGCGTAATGGAGCTTAAAAACTGTCCTTGACAGAGCCAACCCTAAGCTGCTATTTGACCCTGATTCTAGTCGATCTGGGGGTTGTGCCGTTGTAACCAAGGGAGACCCAGTATGATGGGGTTCACGGCCATTTCTAGAACATACAGCATTATGGCCTCCCTATGTAACACCCAAATCCGGAGACTGAGTGGGAGTATTTTGAAGGATGTGGGAAGTTCATTGGAAGGACTCTAGTCCTGCCTCCCCAGACAGAATTAGATTTGTAAGTTTCCTGGCTTCTTAAAGCACCGGTAGGCATAGTTCCCTTTCTCACTGCAGTATAAGTACAAATCCGTTGCTCATTTCTGCTACTTCTCTTGATCCGAAAGCCCCAGCTGATCCACCTGCATAGGTTCCCCATTGTTGGCAGGTAAAGCAGATAGTGAAGGGGAAGGCGCAGATTTACACTGGAATGTAGGAGCCAACCGAAAAGGCCTGTGACTAGCCTGACATTCCAGGGTTCATTCACGGAAGCGGATATTTACTTATATGCGTAGTAGAATTAGTTCATCGAGATTCATAGGGAGCTCATGCCCGGCCAGTTCGTCCTTAATCTGGGAAGATACACTTTGCCAGAGCACGGTGGCTAGGCTCTCCTTGTTCCATTCCAGTTCAGCCGCCAGGGTCCGGAACCAAATGGCATAGTCTGTGACCCTGGTGGTAAGCTCAGTAGTTCCGTGGCCACTGAGGTAGCTTTGCTAGGTTCCATAAAAATACTATGAAAATGAACAAGAAACTCTGCCAGATTTTTCAGTATAGGCTCATTCCTCTCCCAAATAGGGGAGGCCCAGGCGAGGGCAGGGTCAGTAAGAAGAGAAATGAGATAGGCCACTTTGGCCATATCAGAAACAAAGTCTTGTGCTTGTAATTCAAATACAATTTGACATTGGTCCAAGAAGCCCCAGCTAATTTTAGTGCTCCCATCAAAGTGAGGAGGTGGGACAACACAGATCCCCATGCCACTGGGAAGGACAGCGGGTCCAGGTTCTGTGACAGGAGGCGGGGTTGCAGCTAGAGCTACATTCAGCCCTTGGATATTGTCCATCTGATGGGTCAGCCTTTGAACAGCCCCAGATAGCTGTTGCAGCTGGAGCACAAGCTGCTGCAGCAGCTGCAGGGTTGGTGACTCTGTCGAACTCATGGCCTTTGCAAGCTGTTTTGATCATTGGTGGTGAGCCGTAGGAACGTAGCCAGATTCCCGACCACAGCAGACAGGTCACTTCTGGAGTAGAAGGAGAAGATGTAAGACAAGAGCTTGGCACAGCAGGAACCAGAAGACAAGCAGAACTTGGCAAGCAGGAACCAGGAGATAAGCTAGACTTGGCAAGCAGGAACCAGAAGACCAATGGAACCAGTTAAGAAGGAGCTCGTGGTGGGGTTGGGCTTGCCTAAAAGCACCAGTCTCATGACATCACTCTGCCACACTTCTCCATTGTCCCACCACTAGTCCTATAACAATCAGGCTACGCAGTGGCGTCGCGAGGGCAGCTGACACCCGGGGCGGGTCACCGCTGCGCACCCCCCCCCCAGGTGCAGCGCGACACACCCTCCCGCCTCCGTAGCGCAACCCCCCCCCCCCCCCGCAAGAACATACCTGGAAGGCGGTGAGGGGCGGGCGGGAGAGCCAATCCGCCGAGTGCACGCCGCTGGGGGGTGTCGGCGCCTCACTGGTTCCTTGCTCTCTCTGCCCCGGAACAGGAAGTAACTTGTTCCGGGGCAGAGAGAGCAAGGAACCAGCGAGGCGCCGACACCCCCCAGCGGCGTGCACCCGGGGCGGACCGCCCCACCGCCCCCCCTTCCTACGCCACTGAGGCTACGGTGTGCATGCGAGCTCTAGATGTGTGTGTGTGTGTGCATGACAGTGAAATGTGGAAGGACACCATCTCACTGTCACTCCAAGGGGTAAGTGTGGCGGGATTTGAGGCTGGGGTCATGGCAGCACCATGACAGTAAGCTAGGAATCACTTTCCAAAAGTCCAAAAATCAGTATATGGTTCAAAAGCAGGTGGATTCAGGTAGAGTTTAGTGGGAACTGAGGAGCTAAGCTGTCATTCAATGTGCTGAAGTCACTTTCTCCCTTTGCTTACTATTTTCTACTTCAGTTTTTTATAGGGGAAAGGGAAGTGGGACTTGATATACTGCCTTTCTGAGGTTTTTGCAACTACATTCAAAGCGGTTTACATATATTCCGGTACTTATTTTTGTATCAGGAGCATTGGAGGGTTAAGTGACTTGTCCAGAGTCACAAGGAGCTGCAGTGGGAATTGAACTCAGTTCCCCAGGATCAAAGTCCACTCCACTAACCACTAGGCTACTCCTCCACAGGGCACGTGGCAGCTCCAGTGTTTCCATTGCGCTGCCTGTAGCTTACTCAGAAGCCTTCATTCTGTTGCATTCCATGAAGGCAAAGGATGTTGTGTCAAAGGAGGGCAGGACATGGCAGAAGGAAGGCTTCCGGGTGCCATAAGCAGCACGAGGGAAACACTGACACTGCCAGCTACTCTATGAAGAGCTGCAATAGAAAATAGAAAGCAAAGATTTTTTAAACGTAAACGGGGGAGGGGGCATTAAAAACTTTAATTTTTGTTAAATGAAAGGTCCCTCATTCAATTTTAAAAAATTATATCACGTTAGTAGCATGATAAATGCCCACCCATATGTAAGATATGCACATAATTGGGAGCATCGCTTTTGTCTCACCCTTGCTCTATCCCTATGTAACCCCCCTTGAAAATTTGCTCTGTAAGTTAAAAGAGTATTTTCAGGATAGTGCTTAGGCACCCTGCTAGCACTTACACAGGTTCAGTTTTATTTAATAGTAACATAGTAGATGATGGCAGAGAAAGACCTGTACGATCCATCCAGTCTGCCCATCAAGATAAACTCATATGTGCTACTTTATGTGTATACCTGACCTTGATTTGTATCTGACATTTTCAGGGCACAGACCATAGATGTCTGCCCCCACCACCGGCGCTGCCCCCAATCTCTGCTAAGCTTGAGGATCCATTCCTTCTGAACAGGATTCCTTAATGTTTATCCCACGCATTTTTGAATTCTGTTACCATTTTCATCTCCACTACATCCCGCGGGAGGGCATTCCAAGTATCCACCACTCTCTCCGTGAAAAAATACTTCCTGACATTTTTCTTCAGTCTGCCCCCCTTCAATCTCATTTCATGTCCTCTAGTTCTACCACCTTCCCATCTCCAGAAAAGGTTAGTTTGCAGATTAATACCTTTCAAATATTTGAACGTCTGTATCATATCACCCCTGTTTCTCCTTTCCTCCAGGGTATACATGTTCAGGTCAGCAAGTCTCCCTCATACGTCTTGTAACGCAAATCCCATACCATTTTTGTAGCTTTTCTTTGCACCACTTCAATTCTTGCTACATCCTTAGCAAGATACGGCCTCCAAAACTGAACACAATACTCCAGGTGGGGCCTCACCAATGACTTATACAGGGGCATCAACACCTCCTTTCTTCTGCTGGTCACACCTCTCTCTATAGAACCTAGGAACCTTCTGGCTACGGCCACCGCCTTGTCACACTGTTTCGTCACCTTCAGATTCTCAGATACTATCACCCCAAGATCCCTCTCTCCGTCTGTACATATCAGACTCTCACTGCCTAACATATACGTCTCCCGTGGATTTCTACTCCCTAAGTGCATCACTTTGCATTGAATTTTAATTGTCAAACCTTAGACCATTCTTCTAGCTTCTGCAGATCCTTTTTCATGTTTTCCACTCCCTCCTGGGTGTCCACTCTGTTACAAATCTTGGTATCACCCGCAAAAAGGCAAACTTTACCTTCTAACCCTTCGGCAATGTCACTCACAAATATGTTGAACAGAATTGGCCCCAGCACCTTTCCCTCATCTGAGCGAATTCCATTAACCATCACCCTCTGGCGTCTGTCCATCAACCAGTTCCTAATCCAGTTCACCACTTCGGGTCCTATCTTCAGCCTGTCCAGTTTATTCAAGAGCCTCTTATGGGGAACGGTGTCAAAAGCTTTGCTGAAATCTAAGTAGATTACGTTTATAGCACGTCCATGATTCAATTCCCCAGTCAAAGAATTCAATGAGATTCATTTGGCACGATTTACCCTTGGTAAAACCATGTTGTCTCAGATCTTGCAACTTATTGGCTTCCAGGAAATTCACTATCCTTTCCTTCAGCATCGCTTCCATTACTTTTCCAGTAACCGAAGAGAGGCTTACCGGCCTGTAGTTTCCAGCTTCTTTCCTATCACCACTTTTGTGAAGAGGGACCACATCCACTCTTCTCCAATCCCACAGAACCTCTCCTGTCTCCAAGGATTTATTAAACAAATCTTTGAGAGGACCCGCCAGAACCTCTCTGAGCTCCCTCAATATTCTGGGGTGGATCCCGTCTGGTCCCATGACTTTGTCCACCTTTAGATTTTCAAGTTGTTCATACACACTCTCTTCCGTGAACGGTGCTTTATCCACTCCATTCTCATATGTACTTTTGCCAGTCAATCGTGGTCCTTCTCCAGGATTTTCTTCAGTGAAAACAGAACAAAAGTATCTGTTTAGCAAATTTGCTTTTTCTTCATCATTATCTCCATAGCGGTTCGCAGCATCTTTCAGTCTCACAATTCCCTTTTTAGTCTTCCTCCTTTCACTAATATACCTGAAGAAATTTTTGTCACCCCTCATTACATTTCTAGCCATTTAATATACCGCAGATCAAAGCTTTCTAAGTGTTTTACATCAAGAAATATATATAAGGGAATATAAGAAAAGACTAGAAAAGGAGACATGAATGAGAAAACACAAAAGGGAACTAGGTTACAATTCTGCATAATAAGGAAGGGGGTACAAGGGGAGCATACCCATGTGTTATCATTCTACACATTTATGTGGGTATCATGCTTATGAAAGGTTGTTTTCTGTAGCAGATCCACTTTTCGTGGAATTTGCTGCCTGCAAAGATGTGATATGAGACTGAATACATGACATTTCTTAAATAGCCAAAGGGCTTTCTATTTGTGAAGGCCTTTGGATCTGCAGCAGCTTAATGGATGGGCTTTAACTCTATATTTTGAGAATTTTCTATTACATGTTATCCTAATTCTATTTTTTAATGTATTTGGTATAATGTTCATCTTATTTTATTATGTATGTGATTTGTGTAGCACACTTATGTGGGGCATTATGGTCTATAAATGCTAATAAATGAAATGAGATGCAAGCATTGAGTCTAAGAAGAAAGCTATTTTATATAGATTGATTATCTTTTAAAACAAAGGTGTCTGGGTCCTCTCGGAATAGGGAACCTCTGAATGATGATATGAATGGTGATACACATGTGTGTAATAACTCACCACAACATGAATATGTTCATGAAGTACCAATGTCTTTTTGGGTGATAATTAGCTGAGATAGTGTTTACTGTTCTAGCTGCATGTGACCACTACACAGGTAGATTTAAAGTTTTATGACAAGATTTCTTTTAAAACATATGACTGCTTTTTGTGAACTTAAATGTGTCTTTCCCATTAAAAAAAAACCCCTCTGCTTTCGTCATAAGTCTAGTGTTATAAAAGTACACAGGATGCATAGCGCCAGGACACAGGAAGGGCCTTTGCACATCAGGGGAAGGGCGAGAGTTTTATGAATGGAACTGCAAAATGGAAAATGATACTTCCCCTTTTTTGTTGCTCCCCTTGGAACAGCCATCACACAGTGTGTGTACTACCTGATTTCCATTTTTAGAACAAATGTTTCCTGTAACAGTAAAACTCCTGTTGTCAGATGGGTGGAACTCAGAGTAGCAGCTCTGTGAACTGCTAGAGACCAGCAGCCATGGCACTTAATAGATTATAAAATATCTTATCAACCATAGCATTAGTTGGAGCAGCTGACTAAGATACATTTAATGAATTACAAACTAATCCATCAGCTGCTACACAATTTTGACTCTCCCAATGGGGTATTTAGAAGGCATCTGTGTATTCTTGCAAAGTCCAGGAAGTAGCTTATACTTACAGTCTTTGTACTAGTTTTCAAAGTGAGGGCACTGTCACTTTGAAAATTACCTAACAAAAGCATGCTATTTCTTATAACTAAACCAATGCGCATAGTTTGCAAAATGAAAACTTACATACATTCAACCACATTTTAGATAGAATGCAGAAATCAAAATCGAGATGTCCAGGTTGGGATGAGTCAAATTCTGATAGTATTTTAGAGAAGGATCTGCTAATGTAGAACCTTTTCTAAAATGCAATACATCCAGGAATGCACATATATGTATTGGCAACGTGCAGCGGGAGCAACCATTTTACAGCTACTACTAATCATTTCTATAGTGCTACTAGATGTACATAAGAGCATAAGGACATAAGTATTGCCATACAAGGACAGAGCAAAGGTCTATCAAGCCCACCATTCTGTTTCCAACACTGGCCAATCCAGGTTACAAGAACCTGGCAAGATCCCAAAAGAGTACATTTTATTTATTTATTTATTTTATTTATTTGTTTGTTACATTTGTATCCCATATCGATTGTGAATAAATAACAGAGGGGGAGAGGACCTCAGACCAGTGACACTTTTTAATCAAATAAGATTATATTCGTGTAGTCACAGATATATAATCACTGGTCCTCTACCAACCTCCTCCCTCAGTATTCATTTGTGCGCTTCTGATATTTATTAGTGCTGAATTTCTCAAACATATTCAGTAAACATCAAACACTACAGCTACTTAGCTTATTGCTGCTCCAACCAGGGGCTCCCCAACGGTCCTGTTTCACCACATGGGGCTTCATCAGGGGAAGAGCACCCTGCAATGCCGGACTGTGGTAAATATCCGGCAAGCCAGTAAAGTCGCCGACAAAATGTGCGCCAAACAGTCCCACATTTTGTCGGCAGCTTTACTGGCTTGCCAGATATTTACCACAGTCCGGCATTGCAGGGTGCTCTTCCCCCGATGAAGCCCCATGTGGCGAAACAGGACCGTTGGGAAGCCCCTGGTTGGAGCAGCAATAAGCTAAGTAGCTGTGGTGTTTGATGTTTACTGAATATGTTTGAGAAATTCAGCACTAATAAATATCAGAAGCGCACAAATGAATATTGAGGGAGGAGGTTGGTAGAGGATCAGTGATTATATATCTGTGACTACACGAATATAATCTTATTTGATTAAAAAGTGTCACTGGTCTGAGGTCCTCTCCCCCTCTGTTATTTATTCACAATCGATATGAAATACCCGCTGTTTTGGGGTTGTTATGTTCTATAATCCAGCGGAGTGATCCCCATTTGTTTTTGTTACATTTGTATCCCACATTTTCCCACCTATTTATGCTGCTTATCCTAGAAATAAGCAGTGGATTAACCCCAAGTCCATTTTAATAATGGCTCATGGACTTCTCTTTTAGGAAGCTATCCAAACCTATTTAAAACCCCACTAAACTAACTGTTTTTACTACATTCTCTGGCAATGAATTCCAGAGTTTAATTACACGTTGAGTGAAGAAATATTTTCTCCAATTCGTTTTAAATTTACTAGTTTGTAGCTTCATTGCATACCCCGTAGTCCTAGTTCCACTCCACTCATTATTTTATAGATTTCTATCGTATCTCCCCTCAGCCGTCTTTTCTGCGAGCTGAAGAGCCCTAGATGCATTAGCCTTTCCTCATAGGGAAGTTGTCCCATCTCCTTTATCATTTTCATCAACCTTCTCTGTACCTTCTCTTTTTTTTCCCTCTTTATTAATTTTATAATATATCCCAACAAATGAGATAATCCAGAAATTATGAAAAATGTACAACACTTTGAAAAAGATTTCTAAAAATAAAGGGAAAAACTAATAAACTTTCGCCCTCAATAAATGAAAAAATTTCCCAAGAAATAGAAATTACATTAACTAGAAAAAGTTACAGAAATAAATCCCAAGACTGTCATATACCCATAAAGCCCACCCCAGCCTGTCCCTACAGCACGTGATGGGATTATACAACAACATTTATTTCCTCTTTAGCAACAAGAAATTCTTCTAGTTGCTTTGGTTCAAAGAATTGAAATTGTTTACCCTGAAATATTACAAATAATAAACAAGGAAATTTAAGCACAAAATTGGTGCCCAGAGCCAATATCCTCGGCCAAAAGGCCAGGAAGGTTTTATGCCTTATCTCTGTCTCTCTTGATAGATCAGGAAATACTCAAACTTTTGAACCCAAGAACTGTGTATCCAAATGTCTAAAAGAAAGTTTCAAAATAGCATTACGATCCGGCTCCAGAGCAAAGGATACCTCCATAGTATTTCTCTGTGTAATTACTTCCAATGAGGATTCCAAGAAGGTTGTGAGATTCATATTATCCCCATCTCAGTGGCGTAGCTACGTGGGGCCAGAGGGGGCTGGACCCCCATAGATTTGGCCCTGGACCCCCTGCCGACGACCCTCTCGACCCCCCCCCCCCCCACCATCAACCCTCCCCCACCGTCGCCGTGGGCTACCTTTGCTGGCGGGGTCCCCAATCCCCGCCAGCTGAGGAGGTCCTCTTCTTCCTCCAAAGGCTTCGTTCTGTTTCTGATGTCCTGCACGATGTACATGCAGGATGTCAGACTCACAGAAACAGAATGAAGCCTTGCAGATCAGCTTAATAACAAATAGGCTGCTAACTCTGATGATCAAAAATGACAGGAAGCACTAGAGCAGCAATTCAATTTCATTCTGTATTCTGGCATTCTCTGAGACTTGGGCATAAGGATGAATAATACCTATTCATACAATGGAATCCCTAAGACCTACTACTACTACTACTTATCATTTCTATAGTATACAGCACTGTATACATTATATGCAGGTACTTTTACTGTCCCTAGTGGGTTCATAGTCTAAGGTGTTTTGGAGGGATCTGAATCAACAATGATAGTAGTAAACTGGAGAACTCTAATTCCTAATGAATAGCAAAAGTTTGTAGCAGGGGCGTAGCCAGATGGCCAACTGCGGGTAGGCCTAAGCCTAAGGTGGGTTGGCATGGAATTCATCCCCCCTCGTTTACTCCTCTCTCCACCCCTCCCTGCCCACAAACCCCAAATATTAAATACTTGAGCTGGCGGGGATCCCCAAACCCTGCCAACTGAAGATTTCCTCCTCCTCCTCAAGCAGCCAGCACTCTTCCAAATGGCAGCACCTGCTTCAAATTGATGCTGCTGCTGGCAGGCCGTGCATGCTGTGCATGCTCAGTGCTTTTGCTTGTGTGAAAACTGAGCATGTGCAGAAGGGCCAGTCTCAGCCTCAGTTCAAGGCAAGTGCTGCTGGCCAACATTTGGAAGAGTGGGGACTGCCCAAGGACAGAAAATCTTCAGCTGGCAAGGTTTGGGGATCCCCACCAGCCACAGCAAGAGTGTCACAATTTTGGGTGGGCCTGTCCAAAATCCACCTGTGGTTACGCCACTGGCTCGTAGAAAAGAACTTGTTTAGATATCAGCCTTGCTAATTTTTTAATGACTTTGAGTTTTAATTGTTCTAAATTTCTGAGTTGAAGCTTGTTTCAAAGTTGTTGTTTTTCTGCATTTCTTAATGTGATTTTATTATACTAAAAGAGGAAACATTAGGTTTATTTTGAATTCAGCCTCCCTGCCCCTCACCCAGCCACCTTACTTCCTGTTTCCTTTTACTGATTGTCATTGGGGCAGAGGTTTTATTTTCAAGTTTTCCAAATTAGTTAAATTGGTCCCTGTCCACTAATAAAACCTGTGTGAATTTATGTGATTTCACATTACAATTTCAAGAAAAACATCTTGGAGTGAAAGTTAGAGATGTACAAACAGAATAATAATCACAGAATTCTATACACCACATAGCATTTCCATTATCCATAATTAGATGGGAGATGCAAGTCGCAACTGAGAAGAAAGAATTATAAAAGAAAAAGGTAGAAAAGGCAACATAGTTAAGTTATAAAGTGCAAACTTTACAGTGTGACAAAATGTTTCCCCTTGCCTCCATTTGCATTCATGTCTCTGTTGGAACTTGGTATGAAGACATAGGGCAAAGTGTGTCTCATTAGGGTAGGTTAGGGTAGCATGGGCCGTGACGTTCCTCTGTTAGTGTTTTTGTGGGTGGGTGTATATGTGTAGGTGGGAGGGTGTGGGTAGAGAGAGGGAGGAGAGTGTGGAATGTATTGGAGGGCTGTGAGGGAATGAGGCTATGTGCAGAGGGGTAGGGGTGTGCGGTGTGGGTCATGTGTATATGGAGGGTGAGAAGTGGCTTGTGGACTAGGTATGTGGAGGGATGATGTGTGGCTCTGTGTGGGAGGGTGCTATGGGGGTGTGGTAATGTATGTGATGTGTGTGAGGGGGAGGTGTAGGAGGGAACTCTGTGTATAGGGGGAGGGTGTGTGGGAAACAGGTGACGTTGGTGTGGGGGTGAGGGGTATTATGAATGTAACTGCTGACATGGAATTTGCACTTAGCACACACTATTATTTATTACTAGTATAAAAGGCCCGTTTCGGTAGGCAATGAAACGGGCGCTATCAAGGTAATCCCCCCCCCCCGCAGCGTCCTTCCTGTCTCCCCTGCCCCCCTGCAGCCACCCATCTGGTCTCAGGGCCCCCTCCCCACCAACCCTCCTCTGCCCTTGCAGCCACGCATGTCCAACGACCCTCCTCTCCCCTTGCCCCCCCTGCAGCCACCCATGTCCAGCAACCCTCCTCTCCCCCTGCAGCTACCCATGTCCAGCGACCCTCCTCTCCCCTGCCCTCCTGCAGCCACCCTTGTCCAGCAACCCTCCTCTCCCCCTGCAGCTACCCATGTCCAGCGACCCTCCTCTCCCCTGCCCCCCTGCAGCCACCCATGTCCAACGACCCTCCTCTTCTTTCCCCTTGCCCCCCCCTGTAGCCACCCATGTCCAGCGACCCACCTCTCTCCCCTGCCCCCCCTGCAGCCACCCATGCCCAGCGACCCTCCTTTCCCCCTGCCCCCCCTGCAGCATCCCATCTGTCTCCCCTGCCCTCCCCTGCAGCCACCCATCTGGTTTCAGGACCCCCTCCCCTCCTCCCTCTTCCCTGCCCCCCGCAGCCATCCATGTCCAGTGACCCTCCCCTCCCCCTGCCCCCCTCCAGCCACCCATGTCCAGCGACAATGTGCTGGGACGTCAGACTCCGAACTAGATTGAACAGCTATCAACTACAGCATGGCCACGGAGGCCGAAGAAGAACTTTAAAGACGTCGAGTCGGCTGGCGGGGGTTGGGGTCCTCTGCCAGCTGAAGAAATATCTTTAAAGGCGGCAAGCAGACCTCGGCTGGTGGGGGGTGGGGTCATTGATGGGAGGATCTGTCAATGGCAGGGGGGTTCTGGCAATGGCGGCAGTGGGGGGGGGGGTCGTTGGGGGGGCTAAAATGTGCCCCCTCCCTCTGGCTCTGGCCCCCCCTACCGCCGGAGTCCAGATACGCCCCTGGTAGGCAGGGGGAGGAGTAGGGAAACACGTGGAGCATGTTTCCCTACTCCTCCCCCTGCCTGGCTCGCGGTTTTGCAGGGCAGGGGCTTGGGTGTTGCGCCGAGGGGGGGAGCACTGACAGCTGTTTCCCAGGCAGGCGGAGGAGTAGGGAAACACGCGGAGCTGGAACATGGAATCAGCTGTCAGTGACATCACTGACGTCAGTGCATTCTAAACTGCCTAGCAGACCACCTCCAAGGGAGCCACGGTCCCAGGCACATTAGATCGTTGGAGGTGAGAATTATTATATATTTATTGCATTTGTATCCCACATTTCCCCACCTTTTTGCAGGCTCAATGTGGCTTACAATACATCATGAATGGTGGAAATATAATTAGGAAATAGACATTTAGTGTTACAGAAGAATCACCCTGGCACCTAACTTTAGGCAACCTGTAGAGAATGGGACTGTAGGAGGGCAATTCTTGCACCACAATTTAAGTGCCATACACCAGGGATATTAAACCTATTTTATAAGAACACCTACACACATAAGTGTCCTTATAAAATACTACCATAACCCAAGGAGGTTGAAGAAAGCAAGAGACGGGATGACATCAAAAATTTGAAGCCAATTTAGTTGCTGTTTCCCATTCCCCGCGCACAGTTGTCATCTAGTACACTCAAAACAAAGCAAACAAACCTATGAGCTGCTGCATCCATGTTGTCATTCTTTATTGTTGGTAGCATTTTTATTTAATGTCACTTATATTTTCAAAGAAGCCAGCTTGTTCTGCATATGGATGTACACAGAGGAAGTATAATAATGGAATAACTTCATAGCTAAAGTAGTATTTTGTTATAAATCATAATCAGTGTGTCATTTGGAGGGGCTGCTTATAGGGACACCCTAGCATGTGTTATATTCGTGCAGAGATGTATTTTTCCTGGTAAAGGGTCACTAAAACAGACATCATGTTATGAGAATCAGGTGCTCAACATTTAGAGTTGTATCTGTTTATTTATTTACTTATTAATGACATTTATATCCCACATTAAACATTAATTAGGTTGAAACCTGGGAGCATTTAAAATCCTTTTATTTTCTTGGGCCTAGATCAAATGAGAAAGATAATTTGTGGCAACTTGCTCTTTTTGTTTTCTGGAATGCAGTGGTATATTGTACAAATGCACTTAATACTGTTTATTACTACTATTTATAAGAGAGATATCAAATAATGTATATAGATGCATCCTGAGAATAATGATGGCTAAGAGAAAGCAACCGTAGAAGAGTTGGAGCTGAATGGCATTTATGTTTTCCAAATGGTGACACATAGCTTGATGGGATGTCCTTGTTGTAAGGGAAAGGGAAACGGGACTTGATATACTGCCTTTCTGAGGTTTTTGCAACTACATTCAAAGCGGTTTACATATATTCAGGTACTTATTTTGTACCAGGGGTAATGGAGGGTTAAGTGACTTGCCCAGGGTCATAAGGAGCTGCAGTGGGAATCAAAGTCCACTGCACTAACCACTAGACTACTCCTGCATTCCACAAGACCAGAGTAAATAATTTCTTAGCTTCTAGTTAAATATTAACCAAGAAGGAACAAATCTGGTGGAGGGGAAATTAGTCAGCATGAGTTCAGCAAACAAAATCTAGCCTTTAAACTATTAAACTGCTAATAGTTCAGCAGAAGTTAACGTGGAGGGGGCATAATCGAACGGGGCACCCAAGTTTTCCTGAGGGCGTCCTCGCAGGATGTCCCTGCGAAGGGGCGGGGAAACCCGTATTGTCAAAACAAGATGGGCTTTCATCTTTCGTTTTGATAATACGGTCGGGGATGCCCAAATCTCCACATTTAGGTCGACCTTAGAGATGGTTGTCCCTAGAGATGGTCATCCCCGATTTTCGGCGATAATGGAAATTGAGGACGCCAATCTCAGAAACAACCAAATCCAAGCCCTTTGGTCATGGGAGGAACCAGCATTCGTAGGGCACTGGTCCCCCTCACATGCCAGCACACCAATCGGGCACCCTAGGGGGCACTACAGTGGACTTCAGAAAAAGCTCCCAGGTGCATAGCTCCCTTACCTTGTGTGCTGAGCCCCTCAACCCCCCCCCCAAACCCACTACCCACAACTGTACACCACTACCATAGCCCTTAGGGATGAAGGGGGGCACCTACATGTGAGTACAGTGGGTTTGTGGTGGGTTTTGGAAGGCTCACATTTACCACCACAAGTTTAACAGGTGGGGGGATGGGCCTGGGTCCGCCTGCCTGAAGTGCACTGCAGTACCCACTAAAACTGCTCCAGGGACCTGCATACTGCTGTCATGGAGCTGGGTATGATATTTGAGGCTGGCATAAAGGCTGGAAAAAATATTTAAAAAAAAAAGGTTTTGGGGGTGGGAGGGGGTTAGTGACCACTGGTGGAGTAGGGGGAGGTCATCCCTGATTCCCTCCGGTGGTCATCTGGTCATTTAGGGCACCTTTTTCTGGCTTGGTCATAAAAAAAAGGACCAAGTAAAGTCGTCCAAGTGTTCGTCAGGGACGCCCTCTTTTTTTTCATTATTGGCCGAGAACGCCCATGTGTTAAGCACACCCCAGTCCCACCTTCACTATGCTTCTGACACGCCCCTGGGAACTTTAGTCGTCCCTGCGATGGAAAGCAGTTGAGGGCGCCCAAAATCGGGTTTCGATTATGCCGATTTGGGCGACCCTGGGAGAAGGATACCCATCTCACGATTTGTGTCGAAAGATGGGTGCCCTTCTCTTTCGAAAATGAGCCCAATAGTCAACTTCAAGCTTCCTGATATGATTTGATAACAGTAGTTTCTCAGTTATTACCCAAATGCGAACACAATTGTAATGTTAATTATACGACAGCGTATGCTTCTAAAGGTAGTTAGGCTAACCCAGTGGTTCCCAAACCTGGTCCTGGAGGCACCACAGGCAGTCAGCTTTTCAGGATATCCACAATGAATATTCATGAGAGAGATCTGCATGCAGTGGAGGCAGTGCATGCAAATATCTCTCATGGATATTCATTGTGGATATCCTGAAAAGCTGACTGCGTAGGGTGCCTCTGAGACCAGGTTTAGGATTTATTTGTCTAACCCATTCATACAATAGTAGCCGCAGTCCACAATTTGGTAATTGTCACATGTTCTTTGCTTAGGTTTCCATCAAAGCCCTTTCTTTGAAAGCGCAGGATTTCTGCTATTCGACGTAAACATTTTGTCCCTTCACGTACTTCAGGGAAGAGGACTTTGACTGAAGCAGCTCGTTATTTGTTTTCGTGAAGGTGCTTTTCCATCTTATCTTCGAACAGTCAAAAAAAGACCCGAAAACCTCCCAAATCACGATCACTTAATACACCACCCAAACCAAATCCTGATAATGAAATTCACTTGCTACTTCCTGAACCTGTCATTAGAGACAGTTGTGTTAAATAATCTAGCTACATCCCGATCATTTTATACACCACCCAAACCTAATTCTGATAGTGAAATACACTAGTCACTTCCTGAACCTGCCACTACAGAGACAGGTCTGTTAAATAATTCAGATAACCCCAGAAAAGGAAGCTCTAAAATGGAAACTTGAACATGTACAAACAGAGCTTTCTACAGCACGCATTACTGCTACAGGCCAAATGGTTGTATTGCTTTAGGTCCTACTGATCTATACTGTATATCTTTTATGTTATTTTGGTGGGTGGAAAGAGTCAGGTGGGCTTATAGGGAGGGAGGGGAGTATAGGAGGGGAAGGATTCTTGGGGTATGTTCTCTGTAAAAGTTTATATTGTGCCATGTTGGATGGTTCATTGGTTTTTCTTGTTCTGTATGAAGCTTATCAACCAACATGCTTTTCTTTTAATAAAGATGATTAAAACATAAAAAAATAAGTTTTGGATGTTACTGAATTCTGTTATTCTGTCTTGCTATATTTCCAGTTTTGGCACAATATAAGCCATCACAAGAACAAAATTTAAGAAAACCAATGGACTGCATTAGGGGCTTATAGCCCATTTAGTTATGTTTCAACAAATAAGAGATATGTATGAAACAACATATTTATTTTTATTATTTTGACTTATAAAACCACTTGTCCCTGAAACATGCTCAAACAACAGAATAATCCATTTGTGTATCTAAAATGAACATTTCTACAAAAAAGATGAGGTGAATATGTGATGTTTACTTCCATTTAATTTCATTCTATTCCATCTTTATAGCACCAGGCTTCCCAAGGCAGATTACAACAACAGTTAAGATGAACCCATCAGGAAACAGGATACCCTCACTGAAATCTGGCTATCTGTATTGTATAGAACAGTGTAGAAAAATGAACACAAAATATAGTCTATAAGTGCTGTTTCTACCAGCTATAATACTTTTTGAAGCTGTTTTACTGATATTCCATTTTTATTTCATGATATTTATATCTAGACATGGGAAGTTTTCAAATAAATTAAAAGGCTGTCAAAAATGTTTAAAAAAAATCTTTTGTCCTCCAACTTTTAAGGCACTGCCTATCCAACTAGAACAGCTTTTGACTTTTTACTGACAAACCACACGTAGGCAATCCGTTATTTCTAATAATCTTTGGCTATTGTTTTCAATAGTGTTTGCTATTGTTTTGGTTGAACTAAAATGGCATCAAGCTCCGCCTACTGCTTAGAAGCGACAGAATTGTGAAAAATTACAGAAGGACCTTACGAGACTGGGAGACTGGGCGGCTAAATGGCAGATGACGTTTAATGTGAGCAAGTGCAAGGTGATGCATGTGGGAAAAAAGAACTCGAATTATAGCTACGTCATGCAAGGTTCCACGTTAGGAGTTACGGACCAAGAAATGGATCTGGGTGTCATCGTTAATAATACACTGAAACCTTCTGCTCAGTGTGCTGCTGCGGCTTGGAAAGGGAATAGAATGTTGGGTATTATTGGGAAAGGTATGGAAAACAGGTGTGAGGATGTTATAATGCCATTATATCGCTCCATGGTGCGACCACACCTTGACTATTGTGTTCAATTCTGGTTGCCGAATCTCAAGAAAGATATAGTGGAATTGGAAAAGGTGCAGCGAAGGGCGACTAAAATGATAATGGGGATGGGACGACTTCCCTATGAAGAAAGACTAAGGAGGCTAGGGCTTTTCAGCTTGGAGAAGAGACGGCTGAGGGGAGACATGATAGAGGTATATAAAATAATGAGTGGAGTGGAACAGGTGGCTGTGAAGCGTCTGTTCACGCTTTCCAAAAATACTAGGACTAGGGGGCATACGATGAAACTACAGTGTAGTAAATTTAAAACAAATCGGAGAACAACGCATAAATAAACTCTGGAATTTGTTGCCGGAGAACGTGGTGAAGGCGGTTAGCTTGGCAGAGTTTAAAAAGGGGTTAGACGGTTTCCTAAAGGACAAGTCCATAAACCGCTACTAAATGGACTTGGGAAAAATCCACAATTCCTGGAATAACATGTATAGAATGTTTGTACGTATGGGAAGCTTGCCAGGTGCCCTTGGACTGGATTGGCCGCTGTCGTGGACAGGATGCTGGGCTCGATGGACCCTTGGTCTTTTCCCTGTGTGGCATTACTTATGTACTTATGTACTGGCTTCAGCCCATATAATAGACTAGATAGGAACACCCCGTCTCCTGTTTTCTTCAACCTCCTTACATAAACCTACATCACAAGGGCACCCGAATTATATAGGGTTTTGCCTTAAACAAGCATTTTTGAAGTTCTTTTTAATGTTTTGTGTTTTTAGTTCCTGGAATGACTTCCTTGGTTAAAACAGTGATTACATTTTTACACATCACTGGAACATATAAAACATCACTGGAACTCATAGTAGCAATCTGGAGTGCATAAGTGAACCGCTTATGTGTTTTTGTTTTTAGTGATATTGACATTTGTGAATATGTCAAAATTGAAAAAGTGATACATTTCAGCTAATTAACACACGCTTCATTGATTCTGGTAACTTTTTGTTTGATTTTTTAGCATTTTTGAATGCTTGGACATACCTAGAGTACATTTGTTTTTTTAAAGTTAACATCTTTTAACTCCCCTTTCTCAGAAATGTTTGGTTTTTAGGTACAGAGACTTTTTTGTCAATTTAGAAGCACTTTTTAGCACTTTTTTAACTTTTAATTTCTCAAGTAAGTCATGTAACATCAGATCAGGCATGGTTGCAGTAGTGATACAACCTAACACTGAGGGAGAAAGCTGAATTGTTTTGAGAAAAGAAATGGGGAAGGGAAAGGGAATGGGATTTGATATACCCACCTCACTGCGGTTACAATGAAAATGGTTTACATATATATATATACAGGTACTTATTTTTGGTATTCATTCACCTTTTTAATAATATCTTTCAGTGATGTAGTAATATATCTTTATACCCTTCTTATTTATTTTTGTAGCTTTAATCAGATTAGTGTTAGCTTTATCTCACACCTGACAGATACAATCAAGGTAAGGTATACACAAAAAGTAGCACATATGAGTTTATCTTGTTGGGCAGACTGGATGGACCATGTAGGTCTTTTTCTGCCATCATCTACTATGTTACTATGCTATATGTTACTTGTCTGGGTATATGTATTATCTGGTGCTTTTATAATTCACTGATAGTCACCACAAGTGCCCCTATGCACTTCTCTGTGTCTTTCCTGCACATTTTCATTTGCCAATGACAGGAAATGAGAGAGGAAATGTGGCTGATATTTCCTCTTCATTGTTAGCAACAGAGGCTAATGAAGGGGATTATCACTGAAGAAGAGTGTCTGTGAGAAGCAGAGTTTCTATTTATTGGCTGAAGGTGGGCTACAGAGTTACTGTCTCTCATCTGCAGCAGTTTGGGAGTATTATTAGAATTCTTCTACTAGGGAGAGGGAGGGAGGGAGGGAGAATGTGCTTCAAAGGAACTGATATAGGAAAAGCCCTGGGTAGGTCCCCCACCAAAAAGTGCCTTTGCTAGGGAGTGGTTGATGAAGAAACCCCATAGGGTGTGCAGATTCTTTAAACTGTGAATTTTTTTAATGTTTTTTGACATTTTGATTTCTGTGTGGATTGCACCAGACATAAGTGTACTATTTGCCAAATTATTCATGTCCATCAAATTCCCCCTGTAAAACTGTTGTTTTTTTTGGAACAATCCCAACTAGCATTTGGTACTTAGCCTTGGCAAGATAATTTCTTTCAAGCCTGAGCCTTGGAAGGCTATCTTTCCCTCCTTGCCAGGAAAAGACCCAGAGAGCATGAGTTGTTTGATGGCCTATGGTCTTCTCCAAAGGTCCTCTGTGTCTAATCAGCAAGGGGAACATGGGTTTGCCAAAAGGAATCTAACATGAGTTCATTTGTATGGTTTTGCACCAGTAATTTTGTGACCATAGTGTGAACTGTTTATAACCTCATAATGAATATACCCTTTGGGTGTATATACACTGAAGTCAGAAAAGCATGCAGGGTTGTTACCTTGTCCAATTAGCATATTACATTTTGCCCTCAAGAGCTGGGTGTGGTGAGAGTGATAAAGGGAGCAGTACAATGACTGCATCAAGCCTGCAGCATACCCTGTCTATCCTAATGAAGCATGCCATTGTGTATTATAAAGCTTATTACAGCTATGGTAGATTCCTGCCCTGTCTTGTTTTGCGAAGCATGACATCTAATTTTTCTTGTTACTGTTAGCAAGCATGAATTTAAAGTGAGAGCTGTGTAGCTCTGCCCTGTTTTGCATGGTTAGTTATAAATCTTTTTGCATTCCTTGTACAGTATTTGATGGCTCTGTGTGTAGAGTTAGTTGGCCATTTGTGAATACTTTCCAAGCTTGGGAACCTAACCTTCCTATCTAAAGAATCTGTAAGCAAACAAGGCTTGTCAAGTCTCAGCTGGCTTCCACTAGTAGCTCGTAATGTGGTGTTACTGTGAATTATGAAATGGTAAGAAGATTCCCCGAGCTGGGATTGGCTGCTGAGGATTATGACCCATATTGACATCTTAATACCATAAGATAGGCCAGCATTATACTGCTGTGTTGTGTTTTATTTATATCTTATTTTATTTCTTTTATACCGCCTGCATGCTCACAAGCTACTGAAGTGGTCTACATTTAGGTACTATGTGCATTTTTATGTTCCTGAAGGGCTCGCAATCTGAGTTTGCACCTGAACCAAGATCACAAGGAGATGATTCTTTCAACTGTCAGGATTCCAAAGCAATTCATGCAGCCCATAACATAAAGAGTTCTCTCTACATGTCCCAAAATGTCAGAGGCCCCCATTCCAGATTAAACCATGATATAAGACAAAAGCACACCTGAGCCAATCTGTCAGTGAGCAAAAAATCTTCTGCACAGTGTAAAACATAAAGATCAAGCTTTAGCATTGTCTTTTTTTTTTTAAACAAAGGTATATCTTTACATATTTGAGAGCGACAAATCCCTATCTGTACAGCACCGGTCTGACACACCCTGTTTTCTGCTACTACTTGCATTATGCAAGTTAACTAGGGTTGCCAACTGACTCCATGATTAAGATGGATTGATCCATTTCTGGTGTTACCCTATTGCATGCCTGTATGTGTAGTTCATCTGCTTTTCTTATAGAATTCATGCATGTGGAGATCAGTTCTATAATAGATTACCCGGTAAGAGTCTATTATATGAAGAAATATAGGAACCTACTTTCCTTCATTGAGTACTAGTGAAACCACTTAAATACTCACTTAAAGTGTGAACACTTTTGCGAGCCGCAGAGCTGGGTGTTAGTGCCCACATGCCAAAGATAGGTACATAACTTACATTAGCACCTTCTCCTACCTCCTCTACCCCCTCTCCCTTATATTATTACCTATCTACATATCCCCATTACTCTGCTAAGCTTAACCTGTTTTCTCTGTACTACACATTGTGATCTTACTACTATGTAAGCCGCATTGAGCCTGCTATCTGTGGGAAAGTACGGGGTACAAATGTAACAAATAAATAAATAAATATTATTCTTTTAAGCAGCATGTGTGTGAGTCCCATCCAAGCTCCATCCATGTGCAAATACACACTATCCACCTTATAATTGAAAGAGAAAAACGCCTAGATTTCGACCCAAATCGGGAGATAGACGTTTATCTCACAAAAACGAATAAATCGGTATAATGGAAAGCCGATTTTGGACGTTTTCAACTGCACTCCATCGCGGAAGCGTACAAAGTTGACGGGGGCATGTCGGAGACGTGGCAAAGGTGGAACTGGGGCATGGTTATCGGCCGAGGAGAGATGGGCGCCTTTCACCGATAATGGACAAAAAGTATGCGTTTGTAGCTAGAATTTAAGGCACTTTTCCTGGACCCTGTTTTTTCACGAACAAGGCCCCAAAAAGTGCCCTAAATGACCAGATTACCACCAGAGGGAATCGGGGATGACCTTCCCTGACTCCCCCAGTGGTCACTAAGCCCCTCCCACCACAAAAAATGATGTTTCACAACTTTTTATTTTCACCCTCAAATGTCATACCCACCTCCCTGGCAGCAGTATGCAGGTCCCTGGAGCAGTTGTTAGGGGGTGCAGTGGACTTCAGGCAGGTGGACCCAGGCCCATCCCCCCCTACCTGTTACAATTGTGCTGCTTAATGCTTAGTCGTCCAACCCCCCCAAACCCACTGTACCCACATGTAGGTGCCCCCCTTCACCCCTTAGGGCTATAGTAATGGTGTAGACTTGTGGGCAGTGGGTTTTGAGGGGGATTTGGGGGGCTCAACACACAAGGGAAGGGTGCTATGCACCTGGGAGCTCTTTTACCTTTTTTTTTTTTTTTTTTTCTAAAAGTGCCCCCTAGGGTGCCCGGTTGGTGTCCTGGCATGTGAGGGGGACCAGTGCACTTCGAATCCTGGCCCCTCCCACGAACAAATGCCTTGGATTTATTCGTTTTTGAGCTGGGCGCTTTCATTTTCCATTATCACTGAAAAACAAAAACGCCCAGCTCACAAATTGTCGAATAAAACATGGACGTCTATTTTTTACGAAAATACGGTTCGGTCCGCCCCTTCACGGACCCGTTCTTGGAGATAAACGCCCATGGAGATAGACGTTCTCGTTCAATTATGCCCCTCCATGCGACCCTCCTATCAAACAGTAGTAAAAAGCAAACTTACCACACCCTTATGCAGGTCTTTCCCATATGCTAAGGCACTGTTTCCCAAACCTGATCCTGGAGACACCCCAGCCAATCAAGTTTTCAGAACATAAGAGTAGCCATACTGGGTCAGATCAATGATCCATCTAGCCCAGTATCCTGTTTCCAACAGTGGCCTATTCAGGTCACAAGTACCTGGCAGAAACCAAAATAGAGGCAACATTCCCACGACACACAGTGGCTTCCTCATGTTTGTCTCAATAACAGACTATGGACTTTTCCTCCAGGAACTTGTCTAAACCTTTTTTAAAACCCAGATACCTTAACCGCCATTGCTATATCCTCTGGCAAAGAGTTCCAGAGCTTAACTATTCGTTGAGTGAAAAAAAATATTTCTTCCTTTTTGTGGAGGCAGTGCATGCAAATCTCTCTCATGAATATTCATTGTGGATATCCTGAAAACTTGACTGACTAGGGTGCCTCCAGGACCAGGTGTGGGAACCACTGTGCTAAGGCCATTTTTATTGTGGGAGTAAAATGACTGAATTTTCTATTTTATTTAATTAAAGGCCATGCACTAATTTTACAAATACATAAAGATTCTTTATATACTCATAAACATGCAATGAAAATGTTATATAGGGAGGAAAAAGCCTCAAAAAGCTCCCAGCTATCAGCTGGAAGAACAGGGCTTCATCATCAATGGCAAAAGAACCTCCCACATGGATTTATTGTAGTCTAATCACAGATTTAGCAAAACCTAGCAAAAATAACAGCTTTAAATACTTAGCAGCAAAGTCTCTTTCTTCCGGCTGAACCAAAAACCAGACCATGACCGATGATGGCTAACATTTCATTAGGCTGCGTCGGGGTCAGTTGGTCAAAAATCTGCAGGAAAAAAAAGAGAGAAAGTATAAGAGTATACAGTCCAAAATTTCTTGATGTTATCTTGCATGCTTACTTAAACTCCATTCAGTACTGACGAAACTATAAAGACACAATTTGGAAAAGATTGGTGATCCCTCTCTATATCAGTTATGTGACATCAGACGCCCAAAAAGGCATGAACCAATCAGGAGAACGCCAGCAGGAAAGTGGGACCAATCAAACATGAGAGTATGTGAGTATGTGAGTGGAGAAGGAAAGCTTCCTTCAATGGAGGAGCAGAGGAGTAGTGAGTGGCCTTCTTCCTCAAGAAGAACCAAGGAGGAGAAGGGATCTACAATGCTGGAGCCCAGCAAGTAGAAACAATGAGCACCTCTGGACTTGTGGAGGGGCATTTTTGAAAGGATGTCCAAGACAAAATAGTGATGCCCAGGCCAAAACAGACATCCATTATTAAAAGAGGAAATATGTCGACATTTCCTGTTTGAAAATATGTGAGATGGATGTCCATATGCTGGAGACATACAGTATGAACAACCATTTTACAAATTGGAACATGCAAATTATGAACAACGAGCAACAATGGAAATGGACATCAGTATGGCAGCATTCTTAGCAAATGACCATACAGCTGTGTCTGCAGAATAGTGGAACCAGGCTGCTGGCAACAGCATTTAAAAGGAGATAGAGCAGCTTTTAAACTAGAAACTGGTGGCAGGCCGACAGTCGCTCAAAACAGCATGGTTCAGAACAAGGTATCTTTCAAAGATATTACTATAACAGGGAAGATAGGGCATCCTGATAGCAAGATTGCAATAGAGACCATAGTAGATAAGCCTGCTTATAATCGAACGAGAAAAACGCCCAAGTTCTGACCTAAATCGGGAGATGGACGTTTATCTCACAAAACCGAATAAAGCGGTATAATCGAAAGCCGATTTTTGGACGTTTTCAACTGCACTCCGTCGTGGATGCGGACAAAGTTCATGGGGGCGTGTCAGAGGTGTGGCAAAGGCGGAACTGGGGCGTGGTTATCTGCCGAACAAAGATGGGCGCATTTCACTGATAATGGGAAAAAAGTATGCGTTTTTAGCTAGAATTTAGGACACTTTTCCTGGACCCTGTTTTTTCACGAATAAGGCCCCAAAAAGTGCCCTAAATGACCAGATGACCACTGGAGGGAATCGGGGATGACCTCCCCTGACTCCCCCAGTGGTCACTAACCCCCTCCCACCACAAAAAAATGATGTTTCACAAATTTTTATTTTCACCCTCAAATGTCATACCCAGCTCCCTGGCAGCAGTATGCAGGTCACTGGAGGAGTTGTTAGGGGGTGCAGTGGACTTCAGGCAGGTGGACCCAGGCCCATCCCCCCTACCTGTTACAATTGTGCTGCTTAATGCTTATTAGTCGTCCAACCCCCCCAAACCCACTGTACCCACATGTAGGTGCCCCCCTTCACCCCTTAGGGCTATAGTAATGGTGTAGACTTGTGGGCAGTGGGTTTTGAGGGGGATTTGGGGGGCTCAACACACAAGGGAAGGGTGCTATGCACCTGGGAGCTCTTTTACCTGTTTTGTTGGTTTTGTAAAAGTGCCCCCTAGGGTGCCCGGTTGATGTCCTGGCATGTGAGGGGGACCAGTACACTACGAATCCTGGCCCCTCCCACGAATAAATGTCTTGGATTTATTCGTTTTTGAGCTGGGCGCTTTCATTTTCCATTATCGCTGAAAAACAAAAACGCCCAGCTCACACATTGTTGAATAAAACATGGGCGTCTATTTTTTTTCGAAAATATGGTTCGGTCCGCCCCTTCACGGACCCGTTCTCGGAGATAAACGCCCATGGAGATAGGCGTTTTCCTTCAATTATGCCCCTCAAGGTGTCTTTAAATAAAAAGCAATCAGATTTTCAAGATTGCAAATTATCACTGTCAACTACTGAGCAAGTTGTAAATAAGAACAGCAAACATAGTTTGTATGCAAATGCCAGAAAACTAAGAAATAAGATTAATATTGCACTAAATGAAAAGATAGGTATCTCTGAGACCTGGTGAAGGAAGATAACCAGTTGGAAAATGTCATACCAGGGTACAAATTATATTGCAGTGATAGGGTGGATCGAATTGGTGGAGGGGTAACATTATATGTTAAGGAGAGCTTTGAATCGAATAAGCTAAAAGTTCTGCAGGACACAAAACACATATGGATAGAAATGCCATGTGTAGAGGGGAAAAGGATAGTGATAGGAGTGCATTACCGTCCGCCTGGCCATGATGAACAGACGGATGTAGAAATGTTATCAGAAATTAAGGAAGCTAACAAACTGGGGAACACAGTAATAATGGGTGATTTCAATTGCCCCGATATTGACAGGGTAAATATAACATCAGGGTATGCTAGGGAGGTAAAATTCCTTGATGAAATCAGGGACTGCTCTATGGAGCAGATGGTTTAGGAACCAACACAAGGGGGAACAATTCTAGACCTAGTTCTTAGTGGAGCACATGATCTGGTGTGGGAGGTAATGGTGCTAGGGCCGCTTGACAACAGTGATCATAATATGATCGGATTTGATATAAGCTCTGGAGTAAGTCTACAAAGGAAATCCAATATGTTAGCACTTAACATTCAAAAGGGAAGCTCAGGCCAGATATATTCCATGTATTAAAAAAGGAGGAAGAAAGGCCAAATGACAGCCAGCACAGTTAAAAAGTGAAGTGAAGGAATCTATTACAGCTAAAAGAATATCCTTCAGAAAATAGAAGAAGGATTCAACTGAAAATAATAGGAAACAGCATAAGAAATGGCAAGTCAAATTCAAAGTGCTGATAAGGAAGGCAAAGAGAGACTTTGAAAAGAAGATTGTGATGGAGGCAAAAATATATAGTAAAAACTTTTTTTAGGTGTATTAGAACTAAGAAGCTGGCAAAAGAATCATTTGGCCCACTAGATGGCAGAGGGGTAAAAGGGTCACTCAGGGGGAAGACAAGGCCATAGCAGAGAGATTAAATGAATTCTTTGCTTCTTCTTCACCAAAGAAGATGTGGGAGAGACACCAGTGCCAGGAATGGTATTCAATGCTGATGAGTCAGAGAAAATGAATCAAATCTCTGTAAACCTGGAAGATGTAATAATTCAATTTGACACATTGAAGAGTAGCAAATTGCCTGGACTGAAAGATATACATCCCAGAGTACTGATAGAATTGAAAAATGAACTTGCAGAACTATTGTTAGTGATATGTAATGTATCTTTACAATCAAGCATAGTACCAGAAGATTGGAGGGTGGCTAATGTAACACCAATTTTTAAAAAAAGTTCCAGAGGGGATCCAGGAAATTATAGACCGGTGAGCCTGACATCAGTGCTGTACAAAATGGTAGAGACTATCATAAAGAACAAAATTACAAAGCATATTCAAAAGCATGGATTTATAAGACGTGGAGGGGCATAATCGAACGGGACACCCAACTTTTCCTGAGGACATCCTGCGAAGGGGCGGAGAAACTCGTATTATCGAAACAAGATGAGCGTCCATCTTTCGTTTCGATAATACGGTCGGAGATGCCCAAATCTCAGAGATGGTCGTCCCTGATTTTCGGCGATAATGGAAACCGAGTACGCCCATCTCAGAAATGACCAAATCAAAGCCATTTGGTCATGGGAGGAGCCAGCATTTGTAGTGCACTGGTCCCTCTCACATGCCAGGACACCAACCGAGCACCCTAGGGGGCACTGCAGTGGACGTCAGAAAAAGCTCCCAGGTGCATAGCTCCCTTACCTTGTTTGCTGAGCCCCCCAACCCCCCCCCCCCCAAAAAAAAACCCACTCCCCACAACTGTACATCACTACCATAGCCGTTAGGGGTGAAGGGGGCACCTACATATGGGCACAGTAGGTTTGTGGTGGGTTTTGGAGGGCTCACATTTACCACCACAAGTGTAACAGGTAGGGGGAGGATGGGCCTGGGTCCGCTTGCCTGAAGTGCACTGCAGTACCCACTAAAACTGCTCCAGGGACCTGCATACTGCTGTCAGGGAGTTGGGTATGATATTTGAGGCTGGCCTAGAGGCTGGAAAAAATATTTTAAAAACTTTTTAGGGTGGGAGGGTGTTAGTGACCACTGGTGGAGTAAGGGGAGGTCATCCCCGATTCCCTCCAGTGGTCATCTGGTCATTTAGGGCACATTTTTGTGGCTTGGTTGTAAAAAAAAGGACCAAGTAAAGTCGTCCAAGTGTTCGTTAGGGACTCCTTTCTTTTTTCCATTATCAGCCGAGGATGCCCATGTGTTAAGCATGCCCCATTCCCCCCTTCGCTATGCTTCCGACACGCCCCCGTGAACTTTGGCCATCCCCATGACGAAAAGCAGTTGAGGATGCCCAAAATCGGCTTTCAATTATGCCGATTTGGGCGACCTTGTGAGAAGGAAGCCCATCTTCTGATTTGTGTCGAAAGATGGGCGCCCTTCTCTTTCGAAAATAAGCCTGTAAGAGGGGCATTTTTGATAGAACGTCTAAATCAGAATTTGGACGTTTTACAAAAACGTCCAAATTCTGAACAGGAAAGAAGGCAATTTTCGAAAAAATAGATGTCTTGTGAT
The DNA here is from genome assembly GCF_901765095.1 of Microcaecilia unicolor. Taxonomy (NCBI): domain Eukaryota; kingdom Metazoa; phylum Chordata; class Amphibia; order Gymnophiona; family Siphonopidae; genus Microcaecilia; species Microcaecilia unicolor. The sequence goes on along the minus strand of NC_044031.1, from coordinate 191,054,239 downwards.
TTGGACTTTTTTTTTTAGTCCATTTTCGAACAAAAAATGTCCAAATGCAAAACATCCAAAACAGAGGAGGAGTGGCTTAATGGTTAGTATAGCGGGCCTTGATCCTAGCAACATGGGTTCAATTTCCACTGCTGCTCCTTGTGACTTTGGGCAAGTCAAATGCACAAGGGGCATTTTTGGATATGACATCTAAGTCTGAATTTGGACATTTTTTGTAAACGTCCAAAATCAGAACAGAAAAGGTCATTTTCTACAAAAAAAAGTCTATCTTTTCCTTTTGAAAATGCTGTTTGGAAAAACATTTTGTGATTTGGAAGCTTTATTGTTTGGTCCAGTTTCAAACAAAAAACGTACAAATGCAAAACGTACAAAATACACAAGAAAATCTACAATAGAGTGAAACCATTCACATGTTCTAAGTACGGTAAAAGCTTTGGTTGTAATGTAAATCTCAAAGCGCAACAGAAAGTCCACACGGGAGAGAAACCATTTGCATGTATAGAGTCTGGTAAAAGCTTTGCTCAGAAGGTAAACCTCACAATGCACCAGAGAATACACACAGGAGTGAAACCATTTACATGTCCTGAGTGTGGTAAAAGCTTTGGTTGGAAAGAAAGCCTCACACGGCATCAGAGAATTCACACAGGGATGAAACCATTTACATGCACTGAGGAGGTAAAAACTTCAGTTGTATTGGGACAGGAAATTAGGGAATGTACACTCTTGCTATGAAGTATGGAAAAATAGCACTCTGGTATTTAGATATATATAATGAGAACTTTTTATCTATAGATCTGAATAGACATAAGGCTCAGATGTTATAAAAAAAATAGAAAGCTTGGCATCATGTAGAATAGTGGAAAAGTGACATCACAGAAAGCAATAGGGCATCCTTGGGGGCACTGCAGAGGACTTTATAAAATGCCCCCAGGTACACATCTGACCATTGCTCCCTTACCTTGTCTGCTGAGCTCCTCCAAAACCTACTACCATAGCCCTTACGGGTGAAGGGAGCACCAATATGTGGGTACAGTGGATTTCTGGTGGGTTTTGGAGGAATCACAGTTTCCTCCACAAGTGTAACAGGTAGAGGGAGGTAGAAGCCTGGGTCCACCTGTCTGCAGTGCACCCACCACTAGACTACTCCAGGGATCTGCATGCTATTCTAATGGACCTGAGTATAACATCAGAGTCTGGCAAGTAATATTTTAATCACATTTTTTGGTGGTGGGAGGCGGTTAGCGACCACTAGGGGAGTAAGAGCATCTTTTTGTGTGGAGTGGAGGAGTAGCCTAATGGTTAGTGCAGTGGACTTTGGTAGTGGGTTCAATTCCTACTGCAGATATTTATTATAAATACAGATCTAGCTCAAAACATCTAAGTTTTAGTCCTGGACGTTTTTGTTCCATTATGGCTGAAAGTCATCTAAGTCTTAGGAATGCCCAAGTCCCGCCTTGAACACGCCCCTTGAGATTTAGACGTCCTTCTGATGGACTTCAGAGAAAAAACGTCTAAAAAGAGGTTGCAAAAATACTGATTTGGACGTTTTTGTGAGATAAATGACTTAAATGTCACTTTTTGGATGTTTTTCTCTTTTGAAAATGAGCCCCTAAGCCAACTTGGATTTAGTGAAGGGAAATCTTGCCTCAGCAATCTACTATATTTCTTTGAAAGGGTGAACAAACATGTGAATAAAGGTGAGCCGGTTGATATTGTGGTACTGGATTTTCAACAAGTATTTGACAAAGTACCTCATGAAAGACTCCAGAGGAAACTGGAAAGTCATGGGATAGGAGGTAGGATCCTACTGTGGATTAAAAGCTGGTTAATGGACAGAAACAGAGAGTAGGGTTAAATGGTCAGTATTCACAATAGAGAAAGGTAGCTAGTGCTGGGACTGCTGCATTTTTAACATATTTATAAAGATAGGGATAACTAGTGAAATAATTACATTTACTGATGACACAAAGTTATTCAAAGTTGTTAAATCACAAGAGGATTGTGAAAAATTGCAAAAGTACTTTATGAGACTGCGAGACTGGGCATCCAATTGGCAGATGACATTTGGGACAAGATTCTATGGCACCTGAAAATTCTGCTTGTGAAAAAAAAATGTGCCTAGGCATATTCTGTAAAGTATACCTAAATTTTATAGAATAGGCATAAATTTCCACGTGGATATATAAAATAATGCAGAGCACCTCTCCACGCAACCAAATGTAGTCAGGGCCATTTATGCCATGTTTTTCTTGGCGTAAATCTCGATGCTTAAATTAGGCGCAGAGCAGTTATATTCTATAACAACGTGCTTAGCTTTTAGAAATACCCACGCCCCACCCATGGCCATGTCCCTTTTTCCACTATGCAACTTAGAATTTTGGCGCACCACGTTACAAAATGCGCTTAGCGAGTTGTGCAAGTAAATCCAAATGCCAATTAGTGCTGATAATTGCTTGTTAACATCCAATTAACAGTGCTGATTAGCTAGTTAACCAGTTAAGTTACACACATTGTTATAGAATACGCTTCGATTTCCGCACGGAAAATAAGGCACCATATATAGAATCCCGGGGTTAATGTGTGCAAGTGCAAGTGATGCACATGGGAAAGAGAAACTCAAACTATAGCTAAGTGATGCAAGGTTCCACAGTAGGAGTCAGTGACCAAGAAAAGAATCTAGGTGTCATCATTGATGATACTTTGAAACTGTCTGCTCAGTGTGCAGCGGCAGGTAAGAAAACAAATAGAATGTTAGTTATTATTAGAAAACAGGGGTGTAGCCGGCCCAGTTTGGGGTTAGGTCCACCCAGCAGCAGTGTCCCTTAAGTAGCTGCTGCCTTCCACTGGTCAAAGGCTTGCAGCAATTCCCTCACGCTGCCTGCCGCTCAACAACCTCCTTGCAGCTGCTAAGCGCTAACCCGGAAGCCTCTACGTGCCATAACTTCTGGTTTCTGCCCAGTCAAGATGCAGCAGAGGACAGGCTTCTGAGTTAGTGCTTAACGGCTGCAAGGAGATTGTTGAGCGGCAGGTAGCGTGTAGAAATCATTGTCGCTGCCGGCTGGCAACCCATAGAAGCAGGAGGAGAGTTGTGGGTAGGAAAGAGAAAGGAAGGGGACGATAGGTGCTGCAAGGGGGTGAAGGAAGACGGAGGGAAAATGCTGCATGGGGTGAGGGAAGATAAGGGGAAGATGCTGCACAGGGGTGAGGGAAAACGGGGGACAGATGCTGCACAGGGGAAAGATGCTGCAAGGGGTGAGGGAATATAGGGGAAAGATGCTGCATGGGGGAGGGAAAATGGGGGTCAGATGCTGCACGCGGGGAGGGAAGATGGGGGACAGATGATGCACAACAGGGAGGGAAAACTGGACAGATGCTACAGGGGGAGGGAAGACAGGGGACAGATGCTGCATGGGGGGGGGAAGATGGAGGACAGATGATGCACAACAGGGAGGGAAAACTGGACAGATGCTGCAGGGGGAGGGAAGACAGGGGACAGATGCTGCATGGGGGGGGGGGAGAGAAGCCAATAGGGAACAGATGCAACACGGGGGAGGAAAGAGGAGGGAAAGATGCTGCACAGGGGAGGGAACATGGGGGACAGATGCTGCAAAGGGGAAGGGAACATGGGGAAAATGCTGCATGGCGAGAGGGGAGGGAAAATGCTGCATGGGGGAGAAGATGCTGCACGGGAGAAGAAGGGAGATAAGCAGCAAAGAGGTGGAGGGGTGAGAAAGGGTGAAATCTTTCATATAAGGTGGAAGGGAGGGAGACATGCTGCATAGACAGGAGATAGGTGGTAAGAAAGGGAGAAATGTTGAACATAGGGGTGGAGAGGAGGGAGAAATGATAGACATAGGGTGGAGGGGAGAGAGAAATGTTGGACAGGGAGAGATGCTGCATGGGAAGGGTAGAGAGATGTTGGACCAACAACACAAGGGAGGGGGAGAGAGAGATGGTGGACAATGGGAATGAGAGGGGAAGATGTTGGACATGGGGGTGGATGAGAAGGAGGGAGAGGTACACAAGAGGTGGTGAGGGGAGAAAGAGGGAAAATGCTGGACCATGGGGAAGAGGGCAAGAGGGAAAAGAGAAGAGACAGGAAAATGGCAGGCTGTGAGGGTGGGGTGGGGAGGGAAGAGGGATCAGATGCTAGCTAGAAGAATGGAGGGAGGAAGACGATGGGAATGGTGGAACCCTGTGGGAGAAGCCAGGAGGGGGTGGCAAGGAAATGAATGAGAGGATAGTGATTACAGAGGGTAGACATATGGTAATGGGGAGTAGATTAAAGAAAATGTAGGGCTGGGGAAAGAGTAAGATGGGAAATGTGAGAGCTAGTGAGTGAAAGAAGAAGATGGAAATTTGATAAGTAGTTGAAAAGTAAAAAGGAGGAAAAGAAGGGTGAGAGAGAGGCAGAAAAGAGCTAAAAAGGAATGATCAATATGTCAGAGGCAGGAGTAGGGAGGGAACAGACAGAAGAGAGGAGAAAAAACAAATGGACTACAGCCAATTGAAGAAGAATTAGCAGATGGCAGACAGGAAAGCAGAAAAGAGAAATTGGAACCAGCAAGATGGAAAAATAAAAAGTCCAGACAACAAAGGTAGAAACAAAGCATTTTATTCTGAATGTTTCAAATGGAATATGTTAGCTTTTGGAAATGTGCATAGCAAATGTCTTTGTACTGTGTTCAGAAGGAAAGGAGATGCATTTCTGTTTTATGTCTCAAGTGTTGCAGTAATGCTAAGTTTAACTTCTTGGGGTTCCCATTCAATTTTTTTCTAAATATTTTACTTCTAATTTGTGATCCCTTGTTCTGTATTTGGTGAGGGTCTGTTGGTGTGATAGTAATTACAGGTGGGAAATCTGAGGGGAGACAGAGAGGAGAGGGAATCGGGGAGGGGGCCCTCCTTTATTTCCTGACCTGGGACCAAGCAGGTCTAACACCAGTCCTGACCCTTGCTGTATAGCTGATGAGGATCCCCAAGAATCCCCAGCTAAGGACCTCCTCCAAAGATGGCCAGAACTCCCTTTTACCAAGCTTTGCAGTTGGCAACAGCATCCTTGAACCATCATGTGTGGGGAGCCGGCATCAGTGGCTTAGGGTAATTTCTGCTGCCTGTCAAGCTTGGTAAAAGAGAGTTCTGGCCACCTTCAGAGAAAGATTTCAGCTGGCAGAGCTTGGGGATCCTCATTAGCTAAAGTGTTTACATTTTGAAGTGGGGGTAGGGCGGGGCAGAGAAACTTTTGTGCCCACCTACTTTGGGCATAGGCCCACCCAAAACTGGTTGTCTGGCTAACGCCACTGTTAGAAAAGGAATGGAAAGCAAAAGTGAAAATGTTATAATGCCTTTTTATCGCTCCGTGGTGCGACCACACCTCAAATACTTTGTGCAATTCTGGTCACCGCATCTCAAAAAAGATATAGTAGAATTAGAAATGGCACACAGAATGGCGATGAAAATGATAAAAGGGATGGGACATCTTCCCTATAAGGAAAGGCTAAAGCGGTTAGGGCTCTTCCGCTTGGAGAAGAGACCACTGAGGGGAGATAATATAGAGGTCTATAAAATAATGAGTGAAATGGAATGGGTGGATGTGAATCGCTTATAAATACTAGCACTAGGGGACACACAATGAAGCTATTAAGTAGTAAATGTAAAACATATCAGAGAAAAGATTTCTTCACTCAACGTGTAATTAAGCTCTGGAATTCATTGCCAAAGCAGGGTTTAATAAAGGTTCGGCTAACTTCCTAAAAGAAAAGTCCGTAAGCCATTATTAAGAATGACTTGGGGAAAATCCATTGCTTATTTCTAGGATAAGCAGCATAAATTCTATTTTACTGTTTTGGGATCTTGCTAGCTAACAAATTGCTCCATCATGCCTGGAAATATGATCATTTCTCTCCCCTGTTTATTAAATCCCACTGGCTCCCGGTTGATAAACAAATTATTTTCAAGACTCTTACACTTGCTTTTAAAGCTTATCAGTTAGGTCATCCATTATACCTATCTAATTTCAGTATCCCCTACTTCCCTACTCCCTATTCAGCTTGGAGAAGAGACGGCTGAGGGGAGACATGATAGAGGTATATAAAATAATGAGTGGAGTGGAACAGGTGGATGTGAAGCGTCTGTTCACGCTTTCCAAAAATACTAGGACTAGGGGGCATGCGATGAAACTACAGTGTAGTAAATTTAAAACAAATCAGAGAAAATGTTTCTTCACCCAACATATAATTAAACTCTGGAATTCGTTGCCGGAGAAAGTGGTGAAGGCGGTTAGCTTAGCAGAGTTTAAAAAGGGGTTGGACGGTTTCCTAAAGGACAAGTCCATAAACCGCTACTAGATGGACTTGGGAAAAATCCACAATTCCAGGAATGACATGTATAGAATGTTTGTACGTTTGGGAAGCTTGCCAGGTGCCCTTGGCCTGGATTGGCAGCTGTTGTGGACAGGATGCTCGGCTCGATGGACCCTTGGTCTTTTCCCAGTGTGGCATTACTTATGTACTTATGTACATGTTTGCTTCACTCAATTAATGATCACCGTTTGTGTCTCCCTAGCCCCTGTTTTACCCAGTTGGATTCAACCCAGCAACAGCTTTCTTTTTTGCAGTTCCTTTTCTTTGGAATTCTATGCCACTTCCAATTTGCGCTAAATTATCATTTAAGAAGTTAAAAGTAGCCCTAAAAACTTGGTTGTTTCACCAAGTATTTGATGCCACCCGAGGCTTTAATTATCTTCCACATTTGTTCCTGCAGCTTCCTCTCTTCTTTCCCTCTCCCTCTCCCTCTCCCCATCCCTTATACCTGTCTTTTTCGAGTGACTGAGTTTCTTTAAATCTGTTCTATTATTATTATTGTAGTTCCTTTCTATCTTTCTTTGATTTTAGAACTGTACACCATTATGATCTGCAACTTAGTTAATGGCGACATACTAGGGACGCCCCAACAATTACCACATAGCCGTTGCACTTATTGCACATTAACTTGTGCTATTACAGCCAAAGAGGTTTGATTAACAGGAGATGGCAGGAGCATGCTTGGCCCATTATTTGGCCTGAAGCCAGTAGGTAGAGCCAGTGGCGTTCCTAGGGAGGCTGACACCTGGGGCGGATCGCCGATGCGCCCCACCCCCCCGGGTGCAGCGCGACCCCCCCCCTGGTGAAAGAAACCCCCCCTGGGTGCACGCCGCTGGGGAGGGTGCCGCGCGCCTGTCCGCGTTGTTCGTTTCCATGCTCCCTCTGCCCCGGAACAGGAAGTAACCTGTTCCAGGGCACAGAGAGCACAGAACGAACGTAGCGGACAGGCGCGTGGCACCCCCCCCCCAGCGCCGTGCACCCGTGGCGGACCGCACCCACCACACCCCCCTTGGTACGCCACTGAGTAGAGCTTGTCATCCTATCGTTTACATTGTTTTGAATGTACCATGATGGCAATGGCTGCATTGGGGAGAATTAAAACCTCCTTGGGTGGACAGTCTTGTGATTTCACGCCGTCTCTTATTCATCAAACCTCCTAGGTTATAGCATTGTAAGGGCAAAACCTTACTGCACTTTACTAAAAGGGCCCCTAAGTTACTCCCCAAAATGCAGTTTGATGCTGTAAACCTTATAAATTTTGCTTGGCAGACTGATCACATTTTTTTAACGTATTGAAACTTAACGTAAGTTGACCAAGAGACCAAATCCTTATTTTAAGGCACATTTTGCAGAAAGTGAGAATGCCTATTCTGGAAGGTTAGTCCCTCTGTCTGTCTGTTCATCCATCCATGCACATACATTTGATTGTACATGTGCAAACATATGTGTTTGGAAATAAGAGGTGCATAGAAGCTAGAAGAATGGGTAGTGAGGAAGCCAGGTCCTGCTACACAAAGACTAGAAGAGCTGCTGCTAACAGAATGATGGGAAGTCACCAAAAGAATGGAGGAGCCTGTTACAGAAGAAACATCAGAGTGGCAGGGAAGCTGACCTGCCACTTAGTGACAGGAGGAGCTGGTGGCATTGGGAACTGAAATAAAAGAAGTGACCTGTGACACTACAGAAAGAAGTGCTGGCAGGAGCTCTTAGCAACCACTGCCAAAGATCTGAGGCACTGTACAAATAAAATACAAAATAGAGTCTCCAGCCCTCGCCAATAAGGATTTACTCGGAGTTGTGGCAGCACAGAGTGAAGTGTCAGTGGGCATAGGAGCCAACTTGTCAATATGATTAGGGGTGCTAAACCCAATGGAAATCACATTTTCCTATTCACAAAGTGTTTGCTCAATTTTGGGGGTGCTCAGGAACTCATAGCACCCACAGAGCTGGCTCCTATGTCAGTGGAAGTCTCCAGCTTCTGCCAGTAAAAATGTCTGCATAGAGAGGTAGAATGAGAAGGGAGGAGGTGAATGCTCTGGAAAAAAAGGGAAGGTTGAAAGAGGGGAGCAAAGCAAAAGAGAGGAGAGGGGGCTGAGAGAAAAGAAGAAGCTGGTTCACACTCCCACCATCATATGGAGATGTCTGACAGCTCTAATATTCCCACCATTGAAGATGGGTCGGCTAGAACAGAGAAGAGGGAGAAAGGATATGGGGGAGAAAGGGGCTGAAGCACACATCCCGCACTCATCCTGCCCTACACATCTCCAACCCTTTCCCTCCCATGTGCAGTCACACACCTACCACACACACCCCTTGTTATTACTGATAGAAAATTACATACACACATTCACATCCTACCCACTCAGCAAAATGCACCATCAACAGCACTTAGAGGATGCATATTTTGACTCATTTTAGTTTTATCTTTACTTGGATATTTTTTGCAATTAAGAGAAAAAAAAGTTGACATAATTCTGTTTCAGTACACAACATATGTAAGCCGCATTGAACCTGCTATGAGTGGGAAAGTGTGGGGTACAAATGTAACAAAATAAATAAAAACATCTTTAGAACTATCATGTCCAAAAATATAATAAAGAACATCTTATTTTGTAAATCACAATTCAGATTTAACAGTTACAGTTATTTAAGGCACTTGCATTCATTGGTTTATATAACATCTCAACAATTTGCCAGTCCTCTGAGTTCTAAGAAACAGCTCCCCTATTGTCCTAATTATTTGTTCTGTGATCAATTTTCAGCCTCCCTATGGTGCTCTATTTATTATGCAGACTGCTAGACAAATCTCCATAGCAGACAGTGGTTCAAGGGTTAATATGAATAAAATGGGAGAGGGGGAGGGGCAACTGTGCCCCCTTCTTCTTCCAAGAGACATCTGCTTTGAGATCTGCCTATTAACTTTTAGTTTTGCCTTTAGACAACCATAAATTAGGACGTAATTTACCAGCACTGGCCTTTCCAAAGCAGAGAAAAATTATTTCCAGTGTACTAGGTCAGATGCCTTTTCTGCATCCAACAATATAACTTATTTGCCATTCTTTTCTTTCTTGCTAACTGGAGTAATTTAATAGCATGGTTTACATTAACTAGTCCCTGAGATCTCTTAAAGAGGCCTCTTTGATCTTTTTTGCACCACATAGGGACCACTTCAGTCAACTGGATTTTTCTATATTCTGAATAACGCGTTATGGTGTCCTTTTACTAAGCTGCGATAAAAGGGGGCTTGCGCTAGCATCAGCGCATGTTTTTGATGCACGCTGAGGCCCCCTTTTACCGCAACAGGTAAAAAAGGCTGATTTGTTTTTCACAAAAAGAAATGGCCGTGAGGTAAGTGAACCACTTGCCGCGTAGCTGTTTTAGGGAGAAGCTCTTACCGCCATCCATGGAGGTGGCGGTAAGGACTCCCGCACTAACCTGGCGGAACCGGGCAGCACACAGGGCTGCTTGATTACTACCGAGTAAGCACTGGAACTCCAAAAATAGAAAATATTTTGTTAGCGCTGGAAATGGCGCATGCTGGGGTTGGGAACTACCAGTGGGCTTCTGTGGTAGTTACGGATTGTTGCGCAGCAACAAAGAATCCTATATGATATCGGCATTTTTGGGGCTAGTTGACATGTTGTTCCTACCACAGTTTCAAACTTTTGAACTTCTTTGTGTGTTGATACCAGTGGCGTAGCTATGGGGGGCCATGGGGGCCTGGGCCCCCAAAAATTGACTCTGGGTCCCCGGTTTGGATGGCAGAGATCCCTGACCCCTACCCACGCCAGCTGAATTTATCTGTCCTGCGTTGGTCTCGCACTTGCCTCCTCTCCTGTTTCCAGTCACGCCGTGCATTCTCGCGCATGCTCAGTTTCATTAAAATGAGTGTGCAGTGCATGGCGGGGGGGGGGGGGGGGGTTGGAAGCGGCAGCAGGGGGGTCGGAAGCAGCAACGACGGGGTCAGAAGCAGTGGGGGAGGGGCAGCGGCTGGAGGAGGCAGCCTAAAATGTGCCCCCCAACCTTGGACTCTGGACCCCCCTCCTGCCGGTCTGGCTACGCCCCTGGTTGATACTCAAATTAAATGTGTTTAAGGGGATAATTTTTTAACAGGCGCCTTTAAAAATTTCCCAAAACTATGACTATTTTCTCAAGGCTCGCGCTAAATATTAATTTTGTTTTAGTTTAAAATACCTCAGTCCGTCGGAGTTGTGGGGCACTCTGTGGTTCTAGCCGCCACTCTCCTATCGTCACCAGTCTTCCTAAAGTTTTCTTCATGGTTATTTTTTAATATGTTTTTAAATTATACTTTCAGTTAGTTTTTCATTTGTTAAACAATTCCAAACTTTTTTCATTAATTAGCCATTCGTTGTCCTTAGACAAGATTGTAATACACTTAGTTAGACAAGATTGTAATACACTTAGCTTAAATGTGTTGTTTTCAAGGGGAATTTGCTGTCCGAGATGACATCATGTTTCACCACTTGGCTGTTTCAAGGATATTTCCCCATATGGGCAGTATACAAGATCGGACAGCAAAGAATGGCTAATTAATGAAAAAAGTTTGGAATTGTTTAACAAATGAAAAACTAACTGAAAGTCTAATTTAAAAATATATTAAAAAATAACATGATAAAAAGAAAACTTTAGGAAGACCGGTGACGATAGAAAGAGTGGCGGCTAGAACCATAGAGTGCCCCACAACTCCGATGGACTGAGGTCTTTTAAACTAAAAAAAATTAACATTTAGCATGAGCCTTATTATAAGTTTCACAAATGTTAATTTGGCTTATGCAAATTATTGGAGCCTACAAAATAGTTATTTTCTAAAGGTAACGTGGAGGGCCATAATCGAATGGGGCTGGCCATCTATAAGGGCGGCCATCTCTAACGTTGGCCCGGTCAAACGGCGTAACCGACTGTATTATTGAAACAAGATGACCGGCCATCTTTCGCTTTGATAATATGGTCGGGGCCAGCCAAATCTCTTAGAGATCGTCGGCGTTAGAGATGGCCGCCATTGGTTTTTGCCGATAATGGAAACTAATGGCAGCCATCTCAAACCCGGCCATATCCAAGGCATTTGGTCATGGAAGGAGCCAGCATTTGTAGTGCACTGGTCCTCTTCACATGCCAGGACACCAACCGGGCACCCTAGGGGGCACTGCAGTGGACTTCATAAATTGATCCCAGGTACATAGCTCCCTTACCTTGTGTGCTGAGCCCCCCAAATCCCCCCCAAACCCAACTACCCACAACTGTACACCACTACCATAGCCCTTAGGGATGAAGAGGGGCACCTACATGTGGGTACAGTGGGTTTGGGGGGGGGGGGTTGGAGGGATCCCATTTACCACCACAAGTGTAACAGGTAGGGGGGATGGGCCTGGGTCCGCCTGCCTGAAGTGCACTGCAGTACCCACTAAAACTGCTCCAGGGACCTGCATACTGCTGTCATGGAGCTGGGTATGACATTTGAGGCTGGCAAAGAGGCTGGTAAAAAAATGTTTTTTATATTTTTATTTTTTGGGGGGGAAGGGGGTTGGTGACCACTGGGGGAGTAAGGGGAGGTCATTCCCCATTCCCTGCGGTGGTCATCTGGTCAGTTGGGGCACCTTTTTAAGGCTTGGTCATGAACAAAAAGGGACCAAGTAAAGTCAGCCAAATGTTCGTCAGGGCCGGCTTTCTTTTTTCCATTATCGGTCAAAGCCGGCCATCTCTTAACCACACCCCCGTCCCTCCTTCGCTACCCTGCCGACACGCCCCCTTGAACTTTGGTCGACTCTGCAATGGAAAGCAGTTGAAGCCAGCCAAAATCGGCTTTCGATTATATCGATTTGGCAGTCTTTCGGAGAAGGCCGGCCATCTTCCGATTTGTGTCGGAAGATGGCCGGCCTTCTCGTTCGAAAATAAGCAGGATAGGCAACTATGTCCTTTTATAAAATAGGCAGCCAGAATGACTTCTCATACTGCTCAAATGCCCTTATTCAAATATACACCTTCTCCAATTCAGGTGCAAACATGTATGCTTTACTTTATGCATATTTATGTGTATTTTATACATTAAGGGTCTTATTTTAGAAGCTCTAATAGTGATTTCCACATGTAAAGAGTGGCATTTACACACCTGCATTGCATATAAGTGTAAGTACTGATTTCAGAAGCTGCTATTTACACATGGAAATCCATACTATCCTCCTAATTCTGTAAAAGTCACCCAAACTTGTGTGTGCAAATGTGGAGCATTTTTTTCAGCACTTAATAAGCAATAATGAGCACTAATTGGCAATAATTAGAATTTAAGTGCACAACTCGCTAAGGGCGCCTTTTACTAAGTAGCGGTAAGCCCAATGTGGGCTTACCGCTCGCTACTCAGAAGGTACTGCCGAGCTACCACAGCAGCCCAGCAATACTTCTCACCCCTAGCGCACCTTCATTTCTGGCGCTACAAAAATGTATTTATGTTTGTAGTGCCAGAATGTAGCCGGCAGTAATCAGGCAGTGCCATACGCTGCCCAGTTACCGCCGGGTTAACGTTGGAGCCCTTACCGCCACCTCAATGGGTTGTGGTAAGGGCTTCCCTCGAAATGGCTGCGCGGCAATTGCTTTACTTGCCGCTTGGACATTTCCTGCGGGAAGTCGAGACTTCCCCTTTACCAGCTGCGGTAAAAGGGGACCTCGGCGCGAGTGTAAAACATGCGCTGATGCCAGCGCTGGGTCCCTTTTAAATGAGCATTTTGTGAGTGTTCCAAACTTTAGGTGCGCTGTTATAGAATATGCCTCTCTGTGCCTAAATCTACATGCAGTATTTATGCTATGTTTTCCTTGCTGTGAATGGATGCGCGTAGTTCTAGGGATATCAACTAAGCATGTTGTACAGACCGTGCCTAAATTTAGGTGCTGCTTATAGAATACACATATATGGAAATGTATTCCGCATGGAATTTTCAGGTGCCATATAGAGAATCTAGCCCATGATCCATGCCTAAATTTTATACATGTCCCGGAAGAGGGGACATGGCAATGGAAGGGTTATGGGCGTTTCAGGGCAAGTATGGGCATGGATTCCAGTTATGTGTGCAATTATAGAATAAGGGGGCAATGCATGTAAATGTAGACACTGGCATTTGCACCACATTTTCAATGGTGCAAATGAACGCACCTAAATTTATGCACAACCCCTGCACTTAAGTGCTATTCTAAAAACCACATCTAAGTTGAGGCATGTCTTATAGAATAGCACTTAAGCATTTTTTTTTGGTGCTGATTTTTTAGGCACCATTTTTAGAATTCACCCCTATGGGCCAGTTTCTATATATGGTGCCTAAAAATCTATGCAGAATAAACTTCCGCGTAAGAGTATTCTGGAAGAGGCACCTATATTTAGGCGTGATATATAGAATATGCTTAGTTAATATCACGGTGCTTAAAGCTACGTGCATTTATTTACACCATGGGAACTCCAGCGTGTAGATTTCGGCGCATTGAAGCACATTCTATAGCAATACATATAAATTTTGGAATGCCCATGAAATGTCCATTCCCCCCCCCCCCCCCCCCCCCCCATATCCATGCCCCTTTTTGGCTCGATGCATTAGAATTTAGGTGCTCTGTGTTCAGGGCTGTGCTGGTAAATTTTTAACAACGAGCTCTCTCTCTCTCTGGGCATAGCCGGCCCTGAAATTTTGGGGGTGGGGTGGGGTGGGGTGTGGGAATACATGCCTCTCTCTCTCTTCTCCCTTGTGCGGGCACGCTAGGCATACCTTTGCCGAGCCCCACCAGCCAATAAATGGACTGCCACAATTCTCTGCTGCTTGTTTCTGGCTCTGAGCAACATGATGGAACCTTCTTGCACTTGCATGAAAAGTCCCAGCCTGATGATCAGAGTCAGAAACAAGGAGCAGGGAGCAGCAGCAATCTATTTACTTGGCTGGTGGGGCCAGCCTCACTGCCATCAAAGTAAAAGAGAATTCAGGAGGGGGCCCAAGCCCACATTTTGGGAGTCAGTTGTTAAAATAGCCATGGGAAGGCCTACTTTAACAACCGGCTCCCAAAATTCTTAAAAACTTAACAAACGGCTCTCGCGAGCCTGTGAGAGCCTGCTCCAGCACACCACTGTCTGTGTTAGAGAATGTGCTTAGCGAGTTATGCATGTAGATTCTAATTATTTGCAATTACTGCTCATTATTGCTCGTTAACACCTGTTATCAATGCTGATTAGCTAGCCAATTAAGTAACGCACCTTTTTATAGAATGCGCTTGGATTTCAGCATGGAACACTAGCACCTATGTTTACTAAGGCACTAAGGCATTATCCCCTAGAAATGTATAGTAATGTTAGCATTTAATGCATCTTAACTTTAAAGGCACATTAAAAACGCTAATGCACCTTAGTAAACATACCCCTAGATGGACTATGTAGAATCTGGGGGTATATGTAGTTTGCAAGGGGTGGGGCTTGAGTGGAAACAAAATCTACACACGCATTTCCCATTTTACAAAGGGAATATATATGCACAGAACTAATAAGTAATGCCACACTGGGAAAAGACCAAGGGTCCATCGAGCCCAGCATCCTGTCCACAACAGCGGCCAATCCAGGTCAAGGGCACCTGGCAAGCTTCCCAAACGTACAAACATTCTATACATGTTATTCCTGGAATTGTGGATTTTTCCCAAGTCCATTTAGTAATGGTTTATGGACTTGTCCTTTAGGAAACCGTCCAACCCCCTTTTAAACTCTGCCAAGCTAACTTCCTTCATCACGTTCTCCGGCAATGAATTCCAGAGTTCAATTATGCGTTGGGTGTCACAGCCATGTTAGTCCACTTTTAAAGGTAATAAATAGAAATAAAACAAAACAGAGAAAAGAAAATAAGATGATACCCTTTTTTAATTATTTATAAACTTTATTAATATATCATGGTAACAAAATCTGGAGACAAATGCTCCTTGAGTAATTCAAAACATCAACAATCAAGCAATGATACCTTTTTATTGGACTAACAATCCTTTCTTTGATGAGCTTTTTTTGATCTGAAGAAGAAGGGTTACCTATGAAAGCTAACAAAAAAATGGATTGTTAATCCAATAAAAAAGGTATTATCGTATTTTCTTTTCTCTGTTGTATTTTATTTTTATTTATTACCAGAATTCTAAAAAAAAAAAAAGCTTTAAACAGCTCTGAGCATGATTTGGAAAGTTAGGCTAAAAATCCAAATCTATTACTAACAATACATCTCTTACTGGAAAGACAGAGCAAAATGAATTGCAATGGAACTTCACAACATAAGCAGAATGGACTAGATTCTATACATGGTGCTTGAAAAATCATCGCCGGAAATACTTTTCCCTAGGCGTATTCTGTAAACCATGCTTAGATTTAGGCATGGTTCATAGAATATGCCTAGCGGCCAGATCTACACCTATCTCTAGGTGTGTCCATTTACGTCAAGTAAAACTTGGTTTAAATGCCATTGCCTAAGTTAGGCACGAAATAGGTGTATTCTACAATCCTAGGTATAGATTTAGGAATGCCTGCGGTCCGCCCATTCCATGCCCATTGCATGGCCACTCCCCCTTTTTGGTAGCATGCATTGGAATTTATGCACATCACTTTAGAGAATATGGCTAGCAAGTGCTGTGTGTAAATTATAATTAATGCCAATTAGTATCAATATTTGCCTGTTAAGTGGCAATTATCGACACTGATTGGCTTGTTAAGTAACAAAATTGCATGCACAAATCTACAATGTGGATTTGCATTCACAATTTTGGTCACACTATATAGAAACCGGGGGAATATGTCTATTGTTGTGAAAAGCAGAATAGCAAACATTAAAGATTCTTGAGTCTAAATTAAAAGTCATATCTGAATGTAAATGGTATGAATCACCCGATTAAAAATAAGATTCTGATGTGGTATCATTAAGAAACTCACTTTTGTTGTAAAGAAGGTAAAGCTGAAAGGGGATGAGTCAAGGAAAGTGTCTTCTCACCAGCAGCGTAGACAGAAATGCAGTAACTATCTTGTTTAAAATAAGCTAGCTTCTCAAACACTAGAAATTGAAGGGAAATGGGTTACAGGTGATGCAGCTTTTAACTCTTAACCCTTAATCACTTGTTCAGAACCCTTATTTTATCATCCTCACCTTAATATTCCCTTATCTCTTGTTTGTCCTGTTTGTCTGTCCTAATTAGATTGTAAGCTCTGTCGAGTAGGGACTGTCTCTTCATGTTCAAGTGTACAGTGCTGCATACATCTAGTAGCGCTTTAGAAATGATAAGTAGTAATAGAAATAGTAGTACTTTTCTGGATACAAAAATAGTCAGGTCAACCTCATAAGTGATCTTTTGCTAAAGACTGGGGTTATTTTTATACATACTTTGGTCATTTGACTTAGAAAATAAGCAACATTATGGGGTAAATTATCAATGTGGGCTACTGTTAAGATGCATAATTTTACCATAACTCATGCTATTTTATGCAATCAGGCTTAGTTACTGATAACCTGGTTTAACAGTAAAACAACCTATCTTAATGGTAGCCCATGTTGATAACTTTCCCCCTATATATTTAGAAATGGACAGTGGTTTGGGGAAGAGCAAGGGCAGGCATAACTTATACATTTTAATGCAAAATTCAGCCAC
The DNA here is from genome assembly GCF_901765095.1 of Microcaecilia unicolor. Lineage (NCBI taxonomy): Eukaryota > Metazoa > Chordata > Amphibia > Gymnophiona > Siphonopidae > Microcaecilia > Microcaecilia unicolor. Next base: position 191,037,227 of record NC_044031.1, on the reverse strand, counting down.
TAAGGGGATAATTCTATGAGGAGCTGCCTAGATTTACAGGGTAAGAAGGTATGTTAATGCCGGTATTCTAGTCACATAAATTGTAAGTTTATGTTAAATTGTACCTGTTGTACACCACCTTGGGTGAATCTTTTCATAAAGGTGGTTAATAAATCCCAATAAATAAATAAATAAATAAATATATGCGTATGTTGACAGTTTTCATCTATGCATATCTGGTGGTTTTCTTAAATTTTTAAGCTGGGGCCACTTTGTATTCTAATAAACTGAAGGAGAGATGCCATATATCTTCCCATATGGGGTCACGACACCAGCCCACCTTCAAATTTCATTGGGGGGTATCATCAAAGTTGTGGGCATTTCCAAATGCATTCTCTTTTGTCTATTGAGAAATGCCTTGTCCTTCAAGCATGCAGCTCTTTCCCCCATCCACTTTCCCTTGACCATCCTGTGCCAGGGTAGAGTGTCAGAGTAGCAGAAAAAAACAAACCAGAAAGACAGTGGAGGCCGCCATTGGCCTCTGGGCCTTGCAATGAAGAATACTGCAAGGCCCAGAGGAGAGTACTTTTCAGGTAGGCATTCAGATGGAGCATGGACTGGGCACATTTTTACTCACATTTTAAAATACTACAATGTACACAAATTCTTTAACAGCAAAATTTGCTCACTCCATAATGTTTCATTTGTCTCGGAAATTATATGCTTACTAGGAAAAAAGGCCCGTTTCTCAGCGCAATGAAACGGGCACTAGCAAGGTTCTATAATGGGAAGGGGCCCCCTCCCTCCATCCCTCCGAGCTGCTTGCCTGCCTCCGTGTGACCGTCGGACGTTGTTCGTGGTTTGCTCTGTGTGGGGAGGTTTTTTTTTTTGCTGTGCCTCCGTGTCTGTGCCGTTTTTGTTTCGGCCCTCGAGTGTCATTGCTCCGCCCTCGACGTCATCACATTTTGACGCGAGGGCGGTGCAGATACTCAGTGGCACACCGAATATCTCGGGCGCCTCAACTTCCGTGGAGGCTTCATTAGAACATTGGGGTTGCCTTTTATATAGAGAGATCTTTTAGTGAAAACCCCATTTTGACCAACTGTAAATGATGATGTCATAACTATGTCATGATTTGCAAAGAATATCATGCTACATTTTTGTTGCGTGATCATTTTATAACTCAAATATATTTGTGAGCCAAATTTTATTAGTGTATGCCCTGCCATAAAAGGAGTCCTGTTATCTTGAAACATGATATAGATAAGTACAGAGATATACCTACTCCCAAGGGAAGAGTGTTAATCCTGTGAATTTGAGCCTTTTGATCACTGTAGTTGGGGTTGGGAAGGAGTGTTTTTCATAGCTGCAGATGCACAGTGTTATTTTCACAGTCTCCTGGATTATCATGTGGCGAAAGCTGCATAGCAATGAAAAAATGGATGAAGTCAAAAGACTTTCAGACTCTTTCAATCTGACCAATTGTGTGCAATGTATGAGGGGACGGAAGAGTACCACATACTTGTTTTGGGGGCCAGCATACATCCTTTATTAATTGACATTGCTGTTAATATTATGTAAATTAAGGGTTCATCTCAGTCCTCAGTACATGCCTAGCCAGTTAAGTTTTCAGGATATCCACAGTGAATATCCAAGAAAACAACAGGGTAACTGATCTGCAATCTCCAATATGGAAAGCAACCAAAGCAGATAAGTGGATGATAAAACAATATTTATTAAAAATAGGTGGTGATAAAATTAGAAAGCCCGACACAGGCCATGTTTCGCCCAACTAGGCTGCATCAGGGGCTAACAGATATCTGTCTGATCATATAAATCCTGAAGAATAAAAAAACCTATTTGTTGAATTCACAAATATGAGATGCAATGTGTAGCTGATTAAACCAAAAAATGCTTCAACATGGAAAAACACTCCAATGCCAAGACTCGACATCAATCCACACAAAATATCTTTAAGATTAACAAGCAATTATTGACACTAATTGGCATTAATTAGAGTTTATGAGCACTACTGTCTAAGTATAGTCTGTAACGTGATATGCATAACTTCTAAGTCACATAGTTGAAAAGGGGGCATGGTCATGGGCGTGGAATGGGTGGGTTACGCATGTTTCAAAAATTTATGCGCATTGTTATAGAATACACCCGGTCCGTGCCTAATTTAGGTGTCAGCATTTACACCAAGTTTTACTTGGCATAACTGCCTATGACTAAATTTAGTCGCACGGGTGGATGCTCGGTATATTCCATAAACCACACAGAAATTTAGGCGTATTCTATAATGTAGGCCTAAATTTAGGCCTACTTTATAGAATACGTCTAGGTGTATTTTTTTCGATGACAATTTTTTAGGTGTGATATATAGAATCTAGCCTTAAGTGCCGAAACATGTTGAACATATAGACTATTGTGTAAAGTGTTTTGGACCTAATAATTCCGCTTTGAATGAGGTTGTTTTTAATTAAAGGATTTTTTTAAAGAAATAGCTACTGGCTTAATAATTGCTGCTCTGTGTTTTTGATACAATTGGACTGCAACATTTGGGCCTCTTGTTTGCTCGTGCTAATGCTAAATCTGCTGTAAGTGGCAGTGGGTAGATGGCATAGGAGCCAACTCTGTGGGTGCTGTGGGTGCTTGAGCACCCCCAATATTGAGAAAATTCCTTGTATGTGTCCATGGAGGGGTTATTTCCACTGGGCTTAGCACCCCCAATAATTTTGAAAAGTTGGCTCCTATGAGCTGGTGCCCTGCATAACTACACATGCATTAGCCACCATTTTCATAGCTCGAGGAAATCTGCAAAAGCATTCAAAAGCAGTCATGACTGAGTCATACTGTGCTTTGCTTTTTCCTTTACAGCCTATTTTAACATTTGTTTCTTCTCCACTGGAACGAGGCAGGGAAGCAGGAAGAAATTTCATTACTGCCCTATCATAGTAACATAGTAGATGATGGCAGATAAGCCCTGAACAGACCATCCAGTCTGCCCAACAGTCCTATCAATAAGAGCAGGGGTGTGCTGGTAAATTGTTAACAGGGGGCTCTCTCTCGCCAGCAAAGTAAAAGAGAATTCAGGAGGGGCCCAAGCTCACATTTTGGGATCCATTTGTTAAAGTAGCCATGGAGAACCAGCTCCCAAAATTCTTAAAAACTTAACAAACGGCTCTTGAGAGCCTGTGAGAGCCTGCTCCAGCACACCACTGAATAAGAGGATAGTGGTCCCACCAGCTACAGACTATATTGACCCTTAGTACTTTTTTTCTCCCCTTGCATAAAAGCTATATTGCTACTTAAATTCATTTCTTGGGGTTGATGCCTGTTTGTTGTTACAGGTAGGGTGTACGTGGACTGTTTGTGAACATTATTGTATATGAAGAGGGTGGCATAGGGATTAGCAAGCAAAAGACATAAAGAGAGGACAGAAGGGGTTAAATGAGGGAGAAAGAAAAGGAGACTTTAGAGGCAAAAGGAGAGGGGGGTGGTAATCCAGATGAGGACTTTGTGAAAGGGTGGGGAAGGAAAGAAGGGAAGAGCATGAAGCCTGAAGGAGATGAAATATGGCCAAGAAAAAAACAGGAGGAGGGAGAAGAGGTCTGGGGAGTAGGAAAGGCAAAGAAAAGGGAACTGCAGACGCACAGACATGAATGGAGCTGCCCAGCTGCCATCAGCAGGCAGAATGATTTACCTCTGCTTAAGGCGAAGGGTAATGCATTTAGCTAGAAGACTGCTTTCTGGTATAAAGAAAGCACTCTGTATTTCAGCAGAATAACACCTTTGTGCAATGTTGGAAGGATAGGGGCAAGAGAGGCAGGAAACAACATTGTGCTTCTCTACAAAGTCCATGGCTACTGCCACACTTGTGAAGAGCAGAAAAGTCAAACTGAACACCAGAAAAAATCCAACCAGAGAAGGTGACCTGGGCCAGTGGCTCTGTAGAACACACAAATTTTCAAAGCTCAGCACCCTATACAGCACCACCACCAGCACTAGCCTTAAGCTATATGCCCCAAGGCTGACAAAAAAAAACCTCGATATGTTCGTTTGAGACAGGAAAATCTGCACCGCAGCTCATTTTTTCTTACTAAAATCTTGTTCTTTTCTTGACTTTTTTTTGTTCCAGCTGTACCATACAGTAAAAATCAATGATCATTGTGAAATGACACTGCCCCTTTTCCTGTTTAGAGTTTATGAGTGAGCACAAAACTTACACAGCGTTAAAAAAAAAACAACAACAACATTGTTTTAGCAGCACATGGTTCCAGTGAGTATTTTTCCCTTCTAATGTGTATTAATATGTCAGCAATACAGGCATTACTCACAGTCACATGTTCAAAGAACATGATGTACTTTATTTTCTTTTCCCAGGTGACTATTTTTTCTTTTTGTGCATTGTGTAGACATTTCCATAACTTATAAATACTCTTTTCAAATTTCCAGCCAAAAGTTGTCAAGTCAGAAGAACAAATTCCATCAAAGTAAAGAACATATAAAGCAAAAAAAAAAAAAAGATATCAGCTATTTGGATGAGTATTTTACTCATAGGAAAATTAAGTAGGTCAAATCGAAGTGTTTATACAACAGCTATTTTTTTTCATACTTGGCCAAGGGAGCTTCATGGAAAACCCATATTCTGGTTTGACATATTCTTCTGTCTTGTTTAGTTATTAATAGCCTTGGGACTTGGGAATTCTAAAGGACCTAGGCAGTGAACTCCAGGGCCGTTGAGAGACTAAACCTTGCCCAGGGCAGGGCCGTCGCCCCTCCCCATGATGGGTCACCACTGCCGCCCCCCCCAAAATCATTGTCCACTGCCGCCCCCCCACGATCATCGCTGCTGCTGTCCCCCCCCCCCCAGATTGCTGCCGCAATTCAGATACAATGGCTGACGAGGCCCCGCCAGCAGAAAACATCTTCCTCCGGTGCTGATTCTTCACTCTGCCAATTGCCTGGCCCTGCGGCTGCTTTTTCTCTCAGGGCATGCTCGTTTTCACAACCGAGCATGCGCACCTGAGAGGAAAAGCATTCACTCGACATGCAATAGACAGAAGAGCAGCGCTAGAAGACCTGCAGTGTCTGCTCCTCCGGGTCCTCCCCAGCCTCCAAGGTGGGCCCAGCACCAGAGTTTTCTCTCTCCTGCTCCTGTTGGGACGCGATCACTCAGCTCCCATCAAGAGCAGGAGAGAGAGAGAGAGACCCTGGTGCTAGGGTTACCATATGTCCAGTTTTACCCAGACATGTCCTGTTTTTGAGGACAAGGCCGGGCAACTGGGCGGGTTTTGCCACCCTGGCCATTTGTCCGGATTTCAGGACAATCAAGCCTAGTGGTGTCCTATACTCCACTCCCCTTACCTTACTATACTGCCCTGGTGGTCTAGTGACCTCTTTGGGGCAGTAAAGAGCCCCCTCTTTCCTGCCCCCAGTGCCTACATGCTGTTCCTTGCTGACTCCGGTCCCGGTGCCGATTCAAAATGGCCGCTGAGAGTTGAAGTCTTGCGAGGCCACTTCAACTCTCAGCGGCCATTTTGAATCAGCGCCGGAACCGGAGTCAGCAAGGAACAGCATGCAGGTGCTCCGGGCAGGAAAGCGGGGGCTCTTTACTGCCCCAAAGAGGTCACTAGACCACCAGGGCAGTATAGTAAAGTAAGGGGAGTGGAGTGGCGTATAGGACACCCTTAGGGGTGTGTGATGGGGGTTGGGGGGTGGGTGGGGGCAGTATGTGACAGGGGCATGGTGGGGGTGTGACAGGGATGTGGTAGGGGCAGGGTGGGATGTTGCAAGGGTGGGGCATGTGTCCTCTTTTTGGGGAGAGCAAATATGATAACCCTACCTGGCACCAGGCCCCCCTTGGAGGCCCGAGCGCAGGCAATTTTGCCCCCCTGCCCCTCTTCTCGGCAGCCCTGGTGAACTCCGTGTAAAGGAGCATGAAAGGGATGAAAACTGTGACACACTCATTGATCTTGCTGTGTTGCACAGTAGTCTCTGAGAGCTCCAACTTACTTTTACATCACTGTTAGACTGAAGAAGATTGGCTAATATGCAGGGGCAAAATATAGCTGCACATCTTGCTGTACAGTTGAATAACAGGGCACCGATATAATTAGACTCTCAAAAGGCACACAGTAGGAGCCTGTTCTACAAAGGGAAGTAAGCACCTCCTTCTTTCTATAGAACACCAGTGTAAGGTATATACGTGTTTATGCACGTAACAGGGGAATTCTATATATGGTGCCCAAAACTGTGCACACAATTTAATTGATCAATGAGACCTTAACTAGCAATAATTGGCCACTTACAGCCAATTATTGCAGTTCATTGGCATCAATTAGAATTTTCATGTGCAACTGTCAGAGTGTTATTCTATGAGGATCAGCACCTAACTCTCATAGTGCATATTTGAAAAGGGGGCATTTCAGGGGTGTTCTGAAAGGTTGTGTGTGGAAACACAGAATTTTTTTTTGTTACATTTGTACCCCGTGCTTTCCCACTCATGGCAGGCTAAACGCAGCTTACATATACAGGTATTTATTTGTACCTGGGGCAATGGAGGGTTAAGTGACTTGCCCAGAGTCACAAGGAGCTGCCTGTGCCTGAAGTGGGAATCAAACTCAGTTCCCCAGTTCCCCAGGACCAGAGTCCACCACCCTAACCACTAGGCCACTCCTCCACACCTTAGCACCCCTAATTTGGGTGCTGGCATTTACACCTGGTTTTAACAGACATAAATCCAGCACCCAGATCCGCGCCTAAGTGTTATGCTATTTAAGGCATGCACCCTTTGGAGAAGTTTTGGCACAATTTATAGAATTTTCCTTTAGGCACAAGCACTTGCATCTGCCGTAGAGCTGGTGGTTTAGCTCCTAAGTGCTGCAGATACCCACGTAACTTACAATGTTCTCTAAGTTACATAAGTCTGAGCCCCACTCAGGCTCTTCCTCTGTGTATACCCCCTTGCAAATATGTGATATGCAAGTTAACAGAATAGTGTATAGGTAGAATTTTGGCAGTTGCACACATAAATGCAATTATTCTAAATATTTATGCACCTTGGGCCTTATTCTATAAAGGTTATACTCCTAAATTTACGCTCCTAAATTACAAGCGTAATCTATGCTCCTAAATTTATGCTCCTAATTTAGGGCCTATTACGCTCATAGGTTTTGCATACATTTAGAAACATGAATTTAGGAGCATAACCTTATAGAATAAGGCCCATAATGGGTGCATAAATGTTATCAGCTATGTTGTAGAATAGCCATCTTGGAGGGTCATTTTATAAAGTATGGTTAGTCCATAAAGCATACTTGACTTGCAGAAAAGAGTTTTTACAGAAAACTCTGTGGCAGTCTACATGTGTACAAGTACATAAGTACATTTCAGCAATTGCAAGGAGTTAAAAGTGGAGATGGAATGAGGATGAGACCTGATTTCTGGCTGCAAGAAACACTGCTCCACTCGGTGCTTCACCACCAGTTGCATGCACTTTGGTCTCCATTGCCTGCAGCACATTGGGGTTCCAGCACTAATCTGCTGTCATTTGTGATGAAAAGAGCCCAGTTCATTTAGGATGCTGCAGTGTGCATGGATTAGGAGCAGGTGGGGAAGCAAAGAAACTCTTGGTTTAACTGTGCTTAAAGCTGGGGTGGGGGGGCATGCAGTATACAGAAAAGCTATGGGCTTCAGTTTCTGCTGGCAAGAGGCGACTCGCGAGCCTGGTTTCTCCGTATGAACTTGATACCCAGAAGCAAAAGAAGTGGGAGTGAACTGATTCATAGGACTTGTTCCTTTGGGGGATTTGGAGAAGTATGATGATCTGTAGGATCCCAGGTTTCAACAGGCTTGGTGGAAACGTCCCTTGTAAAGGACTCAAGAAGACAGGTAGTGTGTATTTTTCATGTACTACTTTTATAACAATTCTGATATCTGACATTATCTGCCAGAATTGAACTGGTGTTGTATGCTATCTGTTCTTGTATGCCTGATATTAATGATAGCACGGTCATTTGGAAAGCAATAAAGCACAGAACTCAGGTGCTGGCTTCTGCATACACAGTCAGATGGCCTATTATTCTATAATTATGTTTCTTTGATGTGATATGAGATGTTAAATCTTCTAATACAAATGTAATAAAGATGTCTATATGTTTTCAAGGAAAGCACTTAGGCCCAGATGCACAAAACTTTAACGATCCTTTAACAACCCTTTAACGAGGAAATTTTGAAACGTAGCATGCATTAAAGGCCATTTTCCGACAACACTAGCAGCTAACGAAAACGGAATGCAAACGAGAAACTACCATTGAAATGAGGACAATTCGAAATGCACTAAGCATACCGACGATTGCAATGAACCATTTACCCTCAGAAATTTAACGTGAGCTCAGACCTGTCGTTAAGGCCTGAGCTGTCATCTCCCCGCTGCCCCCTGCACCATAAAAAACATGTTTAAAAAAGAAAAGTGAGCTCCCCCGCTTCCCTCTGCCAAAAACAAAAAATGAAACTAAAATTAAAAAAGGATCGGGAGGGGGCAAAGGCGCTCATCAGCAGCGTCCTGTATGGACAGCCTTGCCCCCCCCCCCCCGAGGTCGCCGCTGCTCCCCGCTGCTCCGTGTGTGAAATAAAAGCTGTTAAAAATCTAACCTTTTGCAAATACATGGCTCCCCGCTTTCCCCTGCATGTCTCCACAAACATAAAGGATCAGGAGGGGGCAAAGGTGCTCATAAGGACCGCCCTGTATGGACGGCCTTGCCCCCCCCCCCCCCGAGGTCGCCGCTGCTCCCCGCTGCTCCGTGTGTAAAATAAAAGCTGTTAAAAATCTTAACTTTTGCAGTGCCGGGCCCCCCTCCCTTCCTGTCTCTCTCTTCTCCTTCTGTATCCAATGCTCCGCCTCCTGCCATCCTCCGCCTCCGTGCCCCGCCCCCTGAGTTCAGTGCCGCCGTTCCCCCCTCCACCGGACCCCCCCCCTCCGCCATAATGGCCGGTGCAGCACCTCTCACCTATGTTTGAAGGCGCTGCACGGGTTGGATCAGCTGTTCGTCGATCGCTTCTGTCTCCTCCAACGTCTCTCTCCTTCTTCCTGTGCCCGCCCTCCTCTGACGTCAGTTACGAACAACAGTCTTGAAATCCAGAGGTGGCCTGTTCAAATCCCACTGCTGCTCCTTGTGATCTTGGGCAAGTCACTTAACCCTCCATTGCCTCAGGTACAAACTTAGATTGTGAGCCCCCCTGGGACAGAAAAATATCCAATGTACCTGAATGTAACTCACCTTGAGCTACTACTGAAAAAGGTGTGAGCAAAATCCAAATAATAAAAAATTGTGAAGTTTCTTCCCATATTCCTATTTTGTTTTAGAGGTTTCATCTGTGAAGCTCTTTGGATTATAATCTCAAATCCATGAGCTGTTTTTGCATTTTCTAATGTCAAAATGGATAGGTGAACATTTAGTTGTAATCAGGGGTGCAGCCAGACACCCAATTTTGGGTGGACCTGGGAAAATGGGTGGGCAGAAGAACTGTACCTTGTCCCACAAGTGATTTGGTCTTTCCCTCTCTCTCCTGCATACCATATGGTCTCTCAACCCCCCCCCCCCCCCCCCCCCCCGCATACTTTTTAAATAGCAGATTTTCACCAGCAGCAACTAACACACACTGCTTATGTTGGCCCCACATCTTTCCCTCTGATGCAACTTCCTGTTTCCGCATAGGCGAGAATACATGAGCGGGAACGCTGTGGGGCCGGTCTGAGCAGTATGTATCAGTCGCTGCTCACTGCAGGCAAAGATCTGCTATTTATAAGGTATGCAGGAGGGACAGTTGTTGGGAGTTTTCGGCTGGTGGTGCTTGGGGATCCCTTCCAGCCAGGGCAGTGGTGAGGAGTCTGCACCAGAGGCAGAGGCAGAGGCTTCTGCTGCTGGCCCTGCTCAGCAACAGGGCACAGAACATCAAGGTGCAGCAGCAGCAGACTATGAAGACTTGCCACCTCTAGAGGGAGATGAGGACATCAGGAACACAGGGGTTCCACCAGAAATGGAAGAGGAGGTGGAGGAGGAAGAGGGGGAGCCAGCAGAAATGCCAGAATTCTATGATGCCTCTGTACATCAGCAGGGACATCTAGCCCACCCTGAGCAGATAGACACCAATGATCCAGTTGTGGCAGTGGAGAGGCAGACCATTGAACAGCAAGTTCTGCTCAGGAAAGAGGTCGCTAGTATGTGCCAGGATCTCGCAGGCATCATGTGGGTACTGGCTGGTGTGGAACAAGAATTGGCAAGGGAGGACAGGGAGGCCAGGAGACTGTTTGAAAACCAGCTTTTCCATCATTGCTGGGCCCTGTGTCCCAAGTAAGTCCCTCACCTGGGCCACTAATTGCTAGGCCCAGTGCCCCACCCCCAGTTCCTGCAAGCCAGCCCCGTGGCAGAGGCAGTGGGGCAACACCCCATGGCCAAAACTGGGGTAGGGAAGGGGAAAGCAGTAATTGGGTTCACTTGAGCCCTACTTCTTTTCCCAGGACTTTATGGGACTTGCTGTTGGGACGGTTGCCTTTTGTGCCTGACATCTGGGTTTTGCCACACCCATCCCTCATTTTGTCTTTATTTTACTCCTCCACATGATGATTGGAGGGCAGTTAAGGCACTGGCAGATGTGATGCCAGAGACCAGGCTACGTATTGCTCTTGACCTTAGATGCTGCAGGCCCATACAGGACATTGAAGTCTGCAGGGGAGGGGGAAGGAAGAAGGTTTACTTTTTACATATATAGCACTGTGGGGGGGGGGGGGGGGGAGGAGAGGGTTCACTTTCGGTTTGTGAATCATATATAGTAACATAGTAACATAGTAACATAGTAGATGACGGCAGAAAAAGACCTGCATGGTCCATCCAGTCTGCCCAAGACAAACTCATATGTGTATACCTTACCTTGAATTTGTACCTGTCCTTTTCAGGGCACAGACCATATAAGTCTGCCCAGCAGTATTTCCCGCCTCCCAACCACCAGTCCCGCCTCCCATCACCGGCTCTGGTACAGACCTTATAAGTCTGCCCTCCCCTATCCTCGCCTCCCAAACACCACCCCCTCTTCCCCCCACCTGCTCCGCCACCCAATTTCAGCTAATCTTTTGAGGATCCATTCCTTCTGCACAGGATTCCTCTATGCATATCCCACGCATGTTTGAACTCCGTTACCGTTTTCATCTCCACCACCTCCCGCGGGAGGGCATTCCAAGCGTCTACCACCCTCTCCGTGAAAAAATACTTCCTGACATCTTTCCTGAGTCTGCCCCCCTTCAATCTCATTTCATGTCCTCTCGTTCTACCGCCTTCCCATCTCCTGAAAAGATTAGTTTGCGGATTAATACCTTTCAAATATTTGAACGTCTGTATCATATCACCCCTGTTCCTCCTTTCCTCCAGGGTGTACATGTTCAGGTCAGCAAGCCTCTCTTCATACGTCTTGGAACGTAAATCCCATACCATCCTCGTAGCTTTTCTTTGCACCGCTTCCATTTTTTAAACATCCTTCGCAAGATACGGCCTCCAAAACTGAACACAATACTCCAGGTGGGGCCTCACCAACGTCTTATACAGGGGCATTAAAACCTCCTTTCTTCTGCTGGTTACTCCTCTCTCTATACAGCCTAGCAATCTTCTAGCTACGGCCACCGCCTTGTCGCACTGTTTTGTCATCTTCAGGTCCTCAGATACTATCACCCCAAGATCCCTCTCCCCGTCCGTGCCTATCAGACTCTCCCCGCCTAACACATACGTCTCCCTTGGATTTCTACTCCCTAAGTGCATCACTTTGCATTTCTTCGCATTGAATTTTAATTGCCAAACGTTAGACCATTCTTCTAGCTTCTTCAGATCTTTTTTCATGTTTTCCACTCCCTCCGGGGTGTCCACTCTGTTGGAAATCTTGGTGTCATCCGCAAAAAGGCAAACTTTACTTTGTAACCCTTCGGCAATGTCACTCACAAATATATTGAACAGAATGGGCCCCAGCACCGATCCCTGAGGCACTCCACTACTCACCTTTCCCTCCTCTGAGCGAACTCCATTCACCACCACCCTCTGGCGTCTGTCCGTCAACCAGTTCCTAATCCAGTTCACCACTTCGGGTCCTATCTTCAGGCCGTCTAGTTTATTTAAGAGCCCCCTGTGGGGAACCGTGTCAAAAGCCTTGCTGAAATCTAAGTAGATGACTTCCATAGCACGTCCTTGATTTAATTCTCCTGTCACCCAGTCAAAGAATTCAATGAGATTCGTTTGGCACGATTTCCCTTTGGTGAAACCATGTTGTCTCGGATCTTGCAACTTATTGGCTTCCAGGAAATTCACTATCCTTTCCTTCAGCATGGCTTCCATTACTTTTCCAATAACCGAAGTGAGGCTTACCGGCCTGTAGTTTCCAGCTTCTTCCCTATCCCCACTTTTGTGAAGAGGGACCACCTCCGCTGTTCTCCAATCCCTCGGAACCTCTCCCGTCTCCAAGGATATACAGCACTGGGGTGGGGGGGAGAGGTGGAAGTATTCACTTTTTGTATCTCACTTTCCAGAAAAAACACCCCACTGTCCAAAAAAACCAAAACAGTATGTAAAGCTGTTAGTAAACAAAAATAGAAAGGAAAAGGCCTCAAAGAGCTCCAAGTCATCCAACTTATAGAGCTAAATTTGAAGCTCTTTGAGGCCTTTTTCTTTCTATTTTTGTTTATTAACAGCTTTACATACTATTTTGTTTTTTGGACAGTGGGGCATTTTTTCTGGAAAGTATATTGTGTGTCACCACGTCCATTTTGGATGTTGTATTGGCTTTTTGTATCTCAAACATATACAACACTGTGTGAGGGAGAAGGAGGGTTCACTTTTTGTATGCAAAGCATGTACAGCACAGTGAGGAGAGAGGAGAGTCCCTCACTTTTTGTGTCTCAAACATGTACAGCATTATGGGAGAGGGGGAAGGGAAGGGTTCATTTTTGGTTTTGAAAAAATGTACAGCGCTATGGGGGGGACTGTTCACTTTTTGTATCTCAAACATGTACAGCACTGTGGGGGGGGGGGGGGGGAAGGGGATGGAGAGGGTTCACTCTTTGTACCTTGTACAACAAAAAAAGGATCACCTTTTTCACTAAAAAATGTGTCTTGATTAAGATATTGTAGATTTGTTGGCCTCTGACATATTGATCTTTCCATTTTAGCTCTTTCCTCTCTTTTTTTCTTTCCTGTTCTCTGTCCACTCGGATTTTACTCTCTTTCTAACACCTTTCCTTCTTTTTTTTACTTTTCAGATACCTATCAGATTTCCATCTCCTTCTTTCACCCACTTGCTCTCGTATCCCTCATCTCACACCTTCCCCAGCCTTCCATCTTCAATTTATTCCCCAATATCATATTTCTACCCCATGTAATCACTATCCTCCTCTTCTTCATTTTCTTACCACCCCACTTGGCCTCTCCCACATGGTTCCACCATTCCAGAGTCTCCCTCCTTCCCACCCTTTTAGCCCAGCATCTGTTCCCTCTTTCTCCTCTCCCCACCCTTCACCCCCTCCCAGCATTTTCCTGTTCCTTCTATCTTTCTCCTTGCCCCCTCTCCAGGAGGCCAGCATTTTTCCCTCTCTTCCATCCCACCCATAGTTCAATATTTCTCCCTCATTACCTTCTATCCCTGGATCCAACATCTCCCTCCTTCTTCCCCCCTCCAGTGCAGCATCTCTCCTTCCCTCTCCTCCACCCTCATGTTCAACATCATTCTCTCTCTTTTTCCTCTTCCCTCTCTACCATTGTCCACCATCTCTCTTTCTCTCTCTCTCTCTCTCTCTCTCTCACCCACCCTTACATCCCAAATTTAATATCTCTCTTCCCCATACAGCATCTCTCCATCTCCTCCACCACCATGTCCAACATTTCTCATCTCTCTCTCCTCTGTGCAGAATCTCTCCCTCCCTCCCAGGTCCAACATTTCTTCTTCTCTTATCCTTCACCCCTCCTGTGCAGCATCTCTCATTCCCTCCCCACCCAACATCCAACAATTAACATACTCTCCCCCCATCTTGCAGCATCTCTCCCTCTCTCCCCCTCCATGTCCAACAATGACCCTCTCTTCTACCTGCTGATGCAGCATCTCTCCCTCCCCTCCACTCCTATGCCCAACAATTTTCCTTCTCTCCTACACCCCCCCAAGCAGCATCTGTTCTTCTCTTCCTCCCTTCCACTCTCATGCTCAACAGTTTTCACTCTCTCTTACACCCTCCTATGCAGCAGAAGTCTTCCCTCTACTGCATCTTTCCTCCCAGGAAATTACATCATAGTTGGGGAGAAAGACGTGACAGAGGGATTGAGGGAAGGCTTCCGGGTCAGCCGGCAGCAGCAGCAGCGATTCTTATATGCTGCCAGCGACCCTTGAAACAAGTGCAGTAGCAGAGGGAATGCATCCAGGTCAGTCTGCAGCAATTTTTGCATGCTACCGGCAACCCTTTTGAATGGCAGCAGCTGCAGAGGGAAAGGCAGACATGGGAGCCTAGCTTGCTCCAGCTTTGGCAAGGGTGCACCGCTGCTGCGCGGGCCTGAGCCCAAACTGGGTGGGCCCAGGCCCACCTGTGACTATGCCCCTGTTTTATAGCCTTGGCCATATTTAGCAAATGTCCTTCTCATTACATGTAAACTTGAAGCTTATTCAGGAAATAGGCCCCATCTTGAGAGCTGAAGATGGCCTGAGTCTGTATCTCTTGTCAGGTTCATAGTGCTGAATAGTGCCTCCTGCAGGGACCTTTTGCTCCCACAGTCCCCCCCTACACACACACACATACATACTTTTCATGAAATTCAGCTCTACAAAGGAGCTAAAAAGCTTGAAACACTAGTTAATAATAGCAGTATGCATACTCTTGCCCACCATGACAGGCAAATTAGCAAACAACATAAAATTTCTTCCATTAGTACAACATATGCTAGTTCTGGTGATTCAAAGCAATTCAATAATATGCCTTAATACAAACAAACATGTGAATATATAGAGGTATATAAAGTGATATTATAGTTTGTTGTCATGTTACAAGCAAATTAAAAGGCACTAAACAATGTCCATAAGAGATGTGATTGAGTGGCAAGATGGTAATGAACGTCTATAAAAGTCAAATGACTTATCAGTCCATGGAGAAGTCACTGGTAACAAATTTGGTAATGATGAAATGATGTGAGCAATGTTGATGGAAATGCCTAACATACATGGAGGGGCATAATCGAACGCGAACGCCCATCTCCATGTGCGTCTATCTCCGAGAATGGGTACGTGAAGGGGCGGGACAGACCGTATTTTCGAAAAAAATGGGCATCCATCTTTTTTTTCGATAATATGGTTTGTGCCAGGCAAATGCATCAGATTTGTGCGGATTTGAGCTGGGCGGTTTCGTTTTTCAGCGATAATGAAAACCGAAGGTGCCCAGCTCAAAAACGAACAAATCCAAGGCATTTGGTCGTGGGAGGGGCCAGGATTCATAGTGCACTGGTCTCCCTCACATGCCAGGACACCAACCGGGCACCCTAGGGGGCACTTATAACAATTTAAAAAAAAAGTAAAATACCTCCCAAGTCCATAGCTCCCATCCCTTGGGTGCTGAGCCCCCCAAATCCCCCCAAAACCCACTGCCCACAACTCTACACCATTACCATAGCACTTATGGCTGAAGGGGGCACCTAGATGTGGGTACAGTGGGATTTGGGGGCGATTTTGAGCGCTCCCATTTACCACCACAAGTGTAACAGGTAGGGGGGATGGGCCTGGAGAAGTGGCCTGGAATGGTGGAGTGGCCTAGTGGTTAGAGCAGCAGTCGTGAAATCCAGAGGTGGCTGGTTCAAATCCTACTGCTGCTCCTTGTGATCTTGGGCAAGCACTTAACCCTCCATTGCCTCAGGTACAAACTTAGATTGTGAGCCCTCCTGGGACAGAGAAATATCCAGTGTACCTGAATGTAACTCACCTTGAGCTACTACTGAAAAAAAGGTGTGAGTAAATCTCAATAAATAAACATGGGAATCCTACATAATAATTCTCACCTCCAACGTTCGGTCTCTGCCTGGGACCATGGCTGCGTGGTCTGATTCCGGCAGTAGATCAGTGACGTCATCCACATCACACAGCCTCTTCTATCACTAACAACTGCTCCAGGGACCTGCATACTGCTGTGATGGAGCTGGGTATGGCATTTGAGGCTGGCATACAGGCTGGAAATAAAAGTTGTTAAAGTTATTTTTTTTTTGGTGGGAGGGGGTTAGTGACCACTGGGGGAGTCAGGGGTGGTCATCCCCGATTCCCTCCGGTGGTCATCTGGTCATTTAGGGGACATTTTTGGGACTTTTTCGTGAAAAAAAGGGTAAAAAAAAAGTGACACAAATCCGCGCTAAAAACGCCTTTCTTTTTTCGATTATCGGCCGGGGCGCCCATCTCTCCCCGTCCGATAAACACGCCCCAGTCCCTCCTTCACCATGCCTCCAACACTCTTCCATCAACTTTGCCCGTTTCCGCAACAGATTGCAGTTGAAGACGCCAAAAATCGGCGTTCGATTATACCGATTTGGGCGCCTTTGCGAGATGGGCACCCATCTCTCGATTTGGGTCAAAATATGGGCGCCCATCACTTTCGAAAATAAGGCCGATGGTGTCCTTGGATTTAAAATACAGTTCATCAAATATTTCCAAAATACATTTATGAAACATTTCCCTCTATAGGCCGGATACCAGAGGTAGGATCTGTAAGGTTTCCAACAATTGGAAATGAACAACAAATGAATAATGCTACCAATAAGCAATAGAATGAAGCTGCTGAATTTCTGTGCACAATACAACTAAGGGTCCTTTTTTCTAAGCTGCAGAAGCATCTACCCGCACCCAATGCGGACCAAAATGGAGTTACCGCCTGGCTACCGCGTGGCTCTTGTGGTAATTTCATTTTTGGCGCGCGTCTGATACACGTGCCCGAAAAATAAGTTTTATTTTCGGGCACGAATATCGGACACGCCCCAAGTGGCATTTGACATGAGCAGGTCATTACCGCCTGGTTACCGCATGAGACTTTACTGCTAGGTCAATGGCTGGCGGTAAGGTCTCAGACCCAAAATGGACTCTTGGCAATTTTTCATTTTGCTGCATATCCATTTTTGGCAAAAATTTTAAAAAGGCATTTTTTTTACAGGTGCACTGAAAAATGATTCTACGCTCGCCCAAAACATGTATCAACACTACCGCAGGCTATTTTTCAGCACTCCTTTGTAAAAGGGCCCCTTAATATCCATAGTAGTGGCTGCATAAAAATGTAGTAACTGCATAACACAGTTTATCAGGCTGTGATCAGTTTCTGGATTTTACACTAGGAGTGGCCTAGTGGTTAGGGTGGTGGACTTTGGTCCTGAGGAACTGAGTTCGGTTCCCACTTCAGGCACAGGCAGCTCCTTGTGACTCTGGGCAAATCACTTAACCCTCCATTGCCCCATGTAAGCCACATTGAGCCTGCCATGAGTGGGAAAGCATGGGGTACAAATGTAACAAAAGTAAAATAAAACTCAGGTAAACATGATTGAAAAACAATCTCCACACAATAAATGTTTATCTGTGATATACAATATATGGACAATAAACAATGGGACAGTAGAGTGCAACATTAACACCATAAATGGTTACAGCTATCAACAATACTCAAACATCATACTGTTTCATTGCATTCTTTATTGTGACAATAGGTGATGGCAGCAAAACCCACACAGTGTGTGGAAAACCTGTGTTTTGTTTGACAGTATGGTGTGTAAGTAACATTTCAATGAAGCAGCTTTATTAAAATGATAGCTTATAGAAGGAAAAACCATGAACATGGAAGAAGAACCTATGGAGTTTATTTTTACTAAAATGATGGTAAATATCAATTAAAGCAACGAGTTACCAAGCGGAGTACCCCTAAAACAACGTATCACTTGGAAATGCTTGAAGTGCAGGTTTAGTGCAATTCACACTAAATAGTGTGGGGAAAAATGTACGCTATTTGTACCTTATAAGAACATATAGCTTTGCATGTGTGTCTGTGTGTAGGCTAAACAAGGTAACTGTTTTACTCTATGTTACTCTATGTGCCTTGCATCATGCCCCTGGATAGGATATCCTGTATACCTTGATTCCACAGCATAATTTTACTTCATGAGTCAACAGGCACATACAAAGACACATGCATCCTGATAGAACAAAAGGTTTGACTGTGATGTCAGTGTCAGCCATCAGGCAAGAGAAATCTTTGTGGGCCTAACCGCATCCTTTGGTAAAATCATATTCAAGGCTATTTTAAACTAGAACCTTTAAAGAATGTATCTATCTGTCAAGTGTCACATCTCTGAGACTTGTATTCCCTCAGCTTCAGAGCTTGCAGGGTATTTAATTCTGCCTTGGAAACTGAGTTTGAGGTTTCTTTAGGAGAAGAGGGTGCTATTCTCTCTGCCTGCCCAACTCATTTGAACTGCTGCTCCAAATGCTCTGTCTAAGTTACTTGTGAGTTTGCATTCTTCTGCTTATCCCCTGGATATGGTTCCACCCTTCCTGGCTTGAGCTTCCTTCTCAAGGCCTGTTAATACTTCTGCTCCTCATGGCCAACCAAAGTCTGACGTTAAGGCTGTCCCTTTTCCATGCTTCAGTCCATCCAGTTTTGAAAACACCACATTCAGACTCTGTTGTAATCAAATTACAGGCCTATTTCCAACTTGTTCTTTCCTGAAGCATTCTTTAAAAAGCCATTTTACATCAACTTATGGATTCTTTAGATTCCTCCAACATGCTTCACCCAGCAGAAATCTTGCTTACGGCGCAAACATAACATTAAAACTATTTTTACGGCCTTCCTATGTGAAGTACAAAGCATGGCAGATAGCAGACAATTTATTTTAGTGGTTTCTCTAGATCTCTTGGCGGCCTTCAACCTAGTGGATCATGGCTTACTGTTTAATACTGGCCTTCTTGGTCTTCTTTTGTGGTTTGCTTTTTTTTTCTGACAGCCTGCTCATTTTTAGTTACAATTCAAGGTACAGCATCTTTAGTTTGTCCTTCGGCCTATGGAGTTCCACAGGGTTCTGTGCTTTTTCCCACATTGTTCAATCTCTTTTTACATCCCCTAACAGCAAATGTTTAAAAATGCAGCATTTGTTTTTATTTTTACTCTGATATTCTTCTTGTTGCCTGTGCTTCTACATTCATGACCCCCCCCTTCCCTCCCCTGTCGTTTCAGGACCCCCCTCCCCACCTCCTGCACGTTTTTACCTCCTGCACTGTAGGGACCCCGCTTCACACAGCCTCTTCTTTCTCTTCTGTTTCAGCTGTTCGTGTGGTCCCGCCCTCAAGGGCGGGACCACATGAACAGCAGAAACAGAAACGATAGAAGAGGCTGTGTGATGCAGATGGCTGTGTGATGCGGATGACATCACTGATCTACTGCCGGAATCAGACCACGAAGCCATGGTCCCAGGCAGAGACCGAACGTTGGAGGTGAGAATTATTATGTAGGATTCCCAGGTTTATTTATTGAGATTTACTCACACCTTTTTTTCAGTAGTAGCTCAAGGTGAGTTACATTCAGGTACATTGGATATTTCTCTGTCCCAGGAGGGCTCACAATCTAAGTTTGTACCTGAGGCAATGGAGGGTTAAGTGCTTGCCCAAGATCACAAGGAGCAGCAGTGGGATTTGAACCAGCCACCTCTGGATTTCACGACTGCTGCTCTAACCACTAGGCCACTCCACCACTCCAGGCCACTTCTCCACTCCACGTGTGGCATTTCCAGCGGTAATCAGCAGTTGGCACATGCCAAGCAGTCACCACGCATGTAGTGCGTGAGTCCTTACCGCTAGATCAATGGGCGGTGTTGAGGGCTCAGGTTGGTTTTAGGCGCACGCTGGTTTCAGTTTTACCGCATGCCCTTTTCCCGTCCCATTTAAAAAAAAAAAAAACACTTTTTTGCAGACGCGGTAAAAACTGGCCCGGCGCCCGTCCACAACATGCGCCTACACTACTGCAGACCACTTTTTACTGTGGCTTAGTAAAAGGACCCCATCGTGTTTATCCAGCCCTGAATGCCAGGCCTCAAAGCTGAAAAATACTTCTTAATGTTGGATTCAATTATTTTTGTTTGGCAAAGTCTGTACATATGGTTCTGCTGAAAGGTTTTCTAAGTGCCTCTGGAATGCTGCAGCAATTTGTAGTAGAACCCCAGTCTGGTGACTGTGTGAACCCGAAGTAGCTCCATTCTGAGCAGTACAGATGCTCTGATCATCCCATATCTGACTGCAGCCAGGTCACGTCTACACCATAGATATCTGCAAGCAGTTGAGCAGCTGGCAAGGAATATGTTTTGTTTTTAAAGTTAAGAAAAAAAAACAAAAAGAAAGAAAGATCAGCTTTCAGTCTTCTTTGTAATGTAGGCTCAATTACTCCAGCTGAAATTTCAGTGGACTCAGAGCAAAGTGATGTCACCAGGCATTGCCAGAGCTGCTTTTCCATTGACTGGTTCTGCATGGGTGTTTGACTGCACGTCAGGGGATTCTGACACAGGATTGCATGGTGCAGTCTGCCAAACCAAAAGAAAAAAAAAAAAGCTTGCTTTCTCCCAATCATTCTACAGCTTGGCTCAGCGTCACCTGTCATAGAACACTCTGCAATACATCGACTTAAATTCTCAAATAACACTGTGCCTCTAATGCAATGTATAAAAATAGAGCTAAAGGTTTCACCCTGCACCTAATGCCAATCTAACTGGCTGTGTGTCATCGCCGGGTGAGAAAGTCCTACAATGTTCAATCCAAATTCCCCTCCCAGTGTACCGACCTTCTCCTTGATTTATAAAATACAGCACAAGGGGGAAAATTTATAGGAAATTTCACTTACTCTTTAGACACTGCCTACTGGAACAGTTTTGAAAAAAAAGTTTGCTATATGTGTATCTGTGTCTCTCGGCTGTCTTTTGTCACTTGTCCAACATTATGAAGGACCGATATCCCACTTGTGGTTTTGGCAGGTTTAAGAGGATTATAGCCCCAGGGGTAATTGCATTTTCCTATTTTGGCAGGGTATTTACATATTTCATCATGAAGACTTTTACTTACTCGAGTAGTCTAAATAATGTGTTGAAAATATGAGCCGTAATCCAAAGCCAGCAATTTACGGAGCATGCATGCATTGCGTACTCGTGAACTACAAGAGGTACAGCAGAGTGGGATAACTATATTCAAATTACTATAAACAGGCCAATATAAAGTACAAGTTAATTTCAACCTAGCATGTGTACTTTGGGGTTGGATCATACTGAGAAAAAATATTTATGTTATTCTAGTATCTGTATTGTTCCTGCAGAAAACTGTATCGTTGTTATTCCTGGCATCTATGTAGGTAATACTAAATATACTTTTGAGATCGCACAGGACCCTTCTCCCAGGTGGTACTGGAAAATCTAAGGGCCCTTTTACCAAACTGCACTAAAAAGTGGCCTTAGTGTATGCTTACGCAGATCATTCCCATACGCTAAGGTCATTTTCCCACATGGGTACAAATGGCTACTTTTTCTATTTTTTGAATTAATGGCCATGAGCTAATTGTCCAATCAGTGTGTGGCCATTAGAACATGAGTCACTGCCACCAACTAAGGGCTCACACACTAATCATCTGCTAATTGGTTAGCACGTAGCGACGCAGCTGTGCTTAGTGCAGAACACGCCTACTCTCTGCCCCCAGTGCTAAAAAATACATGTATTTTTTAGGGGCCCTTTTACAAAGGCGCACTGAAAAAATGGCCTGTGGTAGTGTAGACGAGTGCTTTGGGCACGCGCAGAATCATTTTTCAGCACACCTGTACAAAATGCACTTTTTAAAATTTTTGCCAAAAATGGAAGTGCGGCAAAATGAAAATTGCCATGCGTCCATTTTGGGTCTGAGACCTCAACGCCAGCCATTGACCTAGCGGTAAGGTCTCACACAGTAACCAGGCGATAATGGTCTATGCGTGTAAAATGCCGATTACCGCCCGCCTGCCAGAATTTTCCGGGGCGCATAGCGGATGCGCATCAAAAATGAAATTACTGCAAGGGCCACACAGTTAGCCGGGTGGTAACTCAAAATTGACGTGTGTTGGGCATGCCAAGGCACCTACATGCCTTAGTAAAATGGTCCCTTAGTGGGAAGCACACGCCAATCCCAAAATTACTGCAGGATGTCTGAGTGCACCCCACAGTAAGGCCTTTTTTGCTGCAGTAAACACGAATTAGTGCTTACTGCAGCTTAGTAAAAGGAAACTAAAATGATCTTTACTTTTATAAAAATGCAACTACCACCATTCAATGTGATTTACAATCAATCTAAGGGGCGCTTTTACTAAAGAGATGGCGCGCGGCAACAGGCTTGCCGCACACCAATCTGGAACTACCACCGGGCTACCTCGATTGGTGGCGGTAAGTGCTTCCCTCCAAATGGTCGCATGGCAGTTCACTTACCGCACGACCATTTCCTTTTGTGAAAAAAAGACAGCCTTTTACCCGCTGCAGTACAAGGGGGCCTCAGAGCACGTCAAAAACATGCGCTGACACTAGCTCAGGCCCCCTTTTACCGCATTAGTAAACGAACCCCTAAGGTCATAAAAAATGGACTGATTAAAACGGAATTTTTTTTTAAATGTAGGACCTGCTCTTTGACCATGACATAAAGCGGGTGACTTAAGTGAACCCTGAGCCGCTAAGAATTCTGCGTGTCTTAGCTTAATGCAAACTGATCCCAAGGTTTTTCAGATCTCACAGTCTATACTAGTTCATTTAAATGTAACAGAAAGTTTTGCTGCTATAGTCTCCAGACAAAATACACTCCGTTCTGAGCAGCTTATCAATACGCTCTTTGTAAAATAGGCTTCAGACAAGCTAACTCGAGGAATGTTTCAAAACTTGGACAACTAGCGACCTCTACTGATCCGTTGATGTAACAGGATGTAAAAGGAATCCTGCTAGCTACAGATACCCGAGAACAAGGAAATTCAGTGATACAGTAAACCTTTTTCCTTCTTGGCATCCTGCACGTAGTTCCAGAGGTACTAAGGTGTTTTCCCCATTGTGCGTGCAGTACATCTGGTCTTAAAGTGTATTTCGAAACATCTGGAAAATAGAGTCATGCTGTTTCATCAGCTCCGCTACGGTGGATTTTGTCTTCATAAAATAACGTTAACAAGGACCTTAAAAAGACCCCCCCCCCCCCCCACCACCACCACCACCCTACGCACATTGGTGCTAACGCTAAAACGTGAAAAGCTTCAATGTGAATTGTGTTAAGAACAATATTTTAATGTACAAGAAACAGATTAGGATGATTAAGAAAGATCCTAAACCTTAGTTCGTTCGTTTGGATTCTCGGGGGGGGGGGGGGGGGGGGGGAGTGGCACAGTTGTGCAGAAGAATGATAAGAATTTATTTATTGCATTTATATCCCACATTTCCCCACCATCAATAAGGATGTAGTTGCTCAAAATATGTCTAATGTCCAATCCTTAGGTTTTCTGCACGTTCTTGGCTATTTAGTGTCGAGGGAACATTCATCTGGGTCCTGGTACCGAATATTCCCAGCCTCCCATACCGGGATTTGCTGGACATGGAATGGAACCGCCCGTGCCAGTTCCCTTCCGATTTTATTTCCACGTTCCACCCCACAGCCTGCGCCTAAGGAAAGATGGGGGAGGGGAGGAACGTTCCAGCATACTGGTGCTCCAGGATGTGCACAGGGAAGTGAGCTATGAAAAAGGGAAAGCTGTTATACTTTAGCTTACAAGTTGGATACTTTAAATGGGTGGCAGTGCACTACTAGGAGACGGTTCCTGTGGTTTTCAACGCTTCATCTTGCAGCAGTTTATATTATGAAAATAAAAAGTTGAGAATGAATTCGGCAAAGCTGGTGGCTGTAAGGCGCCGGCTCTCTAGACAGCGAGCCTCACTTGTCTTGCCCTCCCCCCGGATTTTGAAGCATCTGCGCTCCAAATCCCTACATTCCCGGAGCCCAAAAGCATGACAAAAGTTTTCCTTGAAACAAAAGTCGCATAATGCAATCCGTTTATTATTATTATGATTGCTCCACCACCTTTTTTTTTTAATGGGTGTTCTTGGAGATGCACTTGAACGCAAATCAGAAGCAGGAGGAACTCCCCTTTCCTCCTGGCTCCCCCTAACCCGAAACCTGAATTGCCAAGCCGCTCCGGTCCGCCCGCAGCACAGGAGTAGTTCACAATCCAGAGTCCGGGGCGTGTCTCAAGCAGCCACTGTATATAGCCAGAGCATGAAGTGAATGAGAGAACAGATGGAGGAAAGAGTTACCGGGGTTAGGAGAAATAGGAGACAACTGAAGGGAACTGAATAGTTTAATTTTCCTTATCATTTTATTTTTTTAAGAAGAATCTATTTTATTTGATTAAGATATACCTATCCATATTTCCCTTCTCCTAGCACCATCAAAGAAGAAAACTTTTGGGGAGTAATTTATTGACTCCCAGTTACTCACCCCACCCCCCCATTATCTTGCAAAGTGACTTTAAGAAGCTAACTTTTGGCAACTGGAGTGCTGTAATTAGGGCACTGGGGCAATACAACGTTGGCCCCCCTAAGCCTCAAGCCAGATTGCCTTGCAAGGGGCTAGAAAGGCAGGAGCAAGTGCCAAGTGTTAGGATCGGGAACCCTCTGCCCCGCTCTCCTTCTCCCGGGGTTGGCATGCACTGCAGGCTCCCGCCGGAGGAGGCGGCCGCGCTGCTGCTGCTCTTGCTGCTCAGCCGCCTCGCGCTGGCCGCGGCCGCTGCGGGGCTGGGGCCGGTGGTGCGCTGCGAGCCGTGCGACTCGCGCGCGCTGGAGCAGTGCAAGCCGTTGGCGGCCGAGTGCGCGGAGCTGGCGCGCGAGCCGGGCTGCGGCTGCTGCCTGACGTGTGCGCTGCGCGAGGGCAGCCCGTGCGGCGTGTACAGCGAGAGGTGCGGCTCGGGGCTGAGCTGCCAACCGCGGCCCGGCGAGACGCGGCCCCTGCAGGCGCTGCTGGAGGGCAGGGGCGTCTGCGCCAACGACACGGAGAGCCGCCAGCAGGGCTCCCAGCCTGGGGGAGGACCTCACGTCGCTGCAGGTAAGGCGCTGCAGGGGGATCGCGGCTTTGCATGTGCCCCAGAAATCCGTTGTGGCCCCTTTTCGCTCTGCAGAGCGGTGATCACTAGTTTTCCCTACTTGCGTTGTGCCGTCGCTGCAGGGATAGAGCAAGCACTAAAAAGTTGTTGGAATGCAAGCTGTTGCATGAGGTTGCTAACTTTATTTTGTGGCTGGATGGGTTGATGGTGCACAGAAATGGCTTTATATTGCATCGAGGGGTTGCAAAGTGCCCCGGGATCTTGTGCAGTTAACGTTATGGAGATTTAAGACCCCCCCCCCCCCCTTGCTGCTACCGCAGAACAAAATGCCTTTTTTAAAACAGGAGAGCACATGGCTGACTTCTGTGCTTTGAATTGCCAGTAGTACAATGGCATAGGTGTTAAAGAGGTCCGGCTGCCAGGCAGCCAGGGGCCGGCGGTGGCACAGTGGCCTTGAAAACCCGGGGCGAAGGCGCCTGCCGAAGGAGCTGAGCGCTGCAAGGTTGACGGGGGCTTAAGTTTGTGATGGGCAGGAAGCGACTGAAGGGAGCCTTTGTGGTTCTTTAGACCGACAGATGAAGTTGTGTTCCAAAGATTCCCATGCAGTTTGGAAGAGTCTTTCTTTTGTACACAGAGAGCTTTAAAAAAAAAAAAATCCTGGCTTTCCTCAGGGGCTGATAGTGAATGAGGTTAGAGGGCGTTTTTGTTTTGGGAGGGGAGAGGAGAGTCTACATATAAGGTAGATTTTCTCCAAGAGAAAGTTTTCTGTAGTTTTGGTTATGTGATTCAGCATTTTTGCTGTCCATAATGTCTATGGACTCTGAGGGCGCAAGGATTTGCATGAAGACTATCCCACTGCCTGATACAGATTCCTTCCAGATAAAGCCCTCCAAATGACTAAACCTCTTCACAGGTTTTCTGCCAGAAAATGAGGTTTCAAGTTTTTACTCTTGGTGGTTATAGACATCGCTGTAGTTTAATGCATCTGTTAACACAGTCTTGGCAATTTGGGCTCAAAATGCAAAGGAAGCCCCAGCAGTGTAAATAGCAAAGGTTCTGCCATTTTACCATTGAGAGTATGTGAACCAGTCTTGTTACTGCTCTGTAATATAGGGCATTTTCTTGCAGCTTGGAAGGGTGGGAAGAAGTTGCTCTTTAGATCTCAAAAACTGAGGGGCATGTGTGGAAACCAGGAATAGCTGTGAGAAATGCTACTTTTTTTTTTTTTTTTTAGTGGAGGCGTAAAATCTTTCACACTGCAGTTTTAGTTGCAAATAAGTATTACAAGTCATGTTAGCAGTGAAAATCACAGTAAAGTTGTGTTTTGCCTGTGAAGTGCAACTTAGACCATCAGCTGTATGCCCTGTATCTAATGGCACAGAGAAAGTGCATTTTTTACAAAGCAGTATATATAGAAAATGAAACCAGATGTTCAGTACATGTGCTTGCTTTTAAGTGGATAGATGAATAAAACAAAAGAGCAAATTAAAAAAAAAATCTCCAGCTGATTAATTGTGTTGCCATGATATTTTTGTGCACTAGATTTCATTTACTTTTATGGTAGGAAGAGAGGACATTTATTTTTAAACGCTAGCTCAAGACTAATAAGCAGGAGGTGTTGTGTTTTGGTTCCAGAAAATTGCATCAGAGCTGGGAGATTCACTGTAGTTCCAAGATATATTTCCAAACAGTTCTGTCAGAATCAAAATAACACTAAAACATACATGACCAGTTAGGTGAGGGGACTTCTGTGGGAAATACTAACCTTGCAGCTACCCTTCATGAAGTAGGGATTTAATGGCATTTTATTAGAATTATATTGTTTTGTCTTTCCTAACTCCCACACGTACGAAAAGGACTTGGCACAGTAAAAAAAAAAAAGTAGGAATAACTGCAGCTTTCAGGAAATAATGATCTTCCGCAGGCATAATCATTAATGTTGTTAAGCCGGCATATAGTATAAATTGTATGCATTCTTTGGCCGTTCTGGATTTGGGTAATGCTGTTAACAGATTTCTGGGAGGCATCCAAATTGAGAAAATTCACGCGTCAGGGTACACGCCTGCCCTCTTGTGTTGGGAAATTCTTAACTTTAGAACCCAGGAAATGAATATGCCGAGTCATCTTGTGAGAGAAACAGCCTCTTGTATTTTGTTCCATTTTGCTGAATTCTAGGAAGGCATGTGTGAAAATTAAAAGGCTGTTAGAAACTACACCAAAGAAAAAAGGGCGTGTGTAATTAACAAGCAGCAGTAATGACATTTATTTTCACTATTGGGGGAGAACTGTTGGCACTTAAAAATAGAATTTCTATTAAATACATTTAACTGTGCTCATTAAACTATTTTAATGATTCTGTAGTTTTTAAGTTCTTTTAAAATGTACAACAAATTGCCACAGTTTTAGTAGTGCATTTTTGTTATTTCTGTTGTGCTTTCCTTCCTGCTTTAGGAAACTCTAGTGATTCAGAAGACCGAAACACCAGCAGCTTAGAGAACCAGGCCATTACTGGCCCACACAGAGTACAGAGTCATAGTTCAAATTACATCAAGAACAACATCATCCAGAAAGAACAAAACAAAAGTAATCAGCGCTACAAAGTGGACAATGACCCTCAAAACACAGATACTCTGAATTTTTCTTCTGAATCTAAGCTGGAGACTGAGTATGTAAGTATAGCCTACAGCTGCTTTGTTTGTAATTTGAGTAAAATGGTGTGGTGTAGTAGCAGTGTTACTTTTAAAGGTAATAAATAGAAATAAAACAAAACATAGAAAAGAAAATAAGATGATACTTTTTTTTATTGGACTAACTTTATACATTTTTTGATTAGCTTTCGAATGTAGCCCTTCTTCTTCTTCAGATCAGAAAACTACCACACATTTTTCTGATCTGAAGAAGGGTTACCTTCAAAAGCTAATCAAAAATATATTGTTCGTTCAATAAAAAAAGGTATCATCTTATTTTCTATGTTTTGTTTTACTTCTGTTTATTATCTTTGTAATTTGAACAATTAAAGGGGTAAGAGACAGTATTGCAGCCCCTTAGGCCCATCCGCCTGTCCATATCCTCCTGTATGTGGGTTTGAAAGCTAGGGAGTGTTTTAAGAGCATAGGAGGGCCTGCTATTTCTATTTATTTTGACCTGCATGGCGATCAACAATTTCCTGAGTGGTGTCAACAGTAGTTTTGATTTAGCTATCCTGCATACAGAGAAGTAAAAGACAGAGAACAGTAGAGAGAAAGAGATGTCATGCCTCCAGTGCCAAGGTATATGACTGTATTCCAAGAGGCAGATTATATAAATGACCGTGAGACTATGGAACTCAGTATGTGTTTTTTGGCCTTCTATCAAATTCCTCTACAGCACATGTTAAAATGTGTCTGAATCAATGCTGAGTGCTCTAGACTGAGCAAGGACTTTCTGAAATGTAAGTCAATACTGTTCTGCCTTCCTATGGCCAGGACCTGTGAGCCAGCCCTGCAGGGAAGGAATTTAAATATTATAGTCAGTGCTACAGCTCTTTTTTAGGCAAAACTGGTTATCCCCACCCCCTACCATACCCCTCTCCAAAAAAGTGCCACAGTGTAGCATTCAGGATTCCTCTGAACTGTACCAGAAGTCTCACAGGTGGATCAGACCTAACATTTAATTTTAAAAAAAATATTTTTAAGAATCTATAACTTATAGCACAAATGCAGATATGTTCCTTGCAGACAGATTTAGCCATGGGTTTGGTTAAGTCTTAAATACTCTACAGTTCCCCATATTGGTATTGTGATGCCCTCAAAACTCTGATCCTTAATAGGTATGTATATATAAACAGTCCTTAACTAAGTTTCATATAATCTCACTGTTGATTTATCAGTAAGAATTCTCCAGCTAGTCTGATAGATTTTCTAAGACTTTTATCACACCAAAGAGGAGGAAAAACTTTAAAAGGGAAATGGAGAAGGATGTGACTTTTGTGAAATGCCAAAAGAGAGAGAGTTGATGTGCCCATTGCTTCTGAATTCCACCCACTGGTCCTCAGGAGCCTGTTGTGGTAAGGTGTGTGAAATACGTTTAACTTTGTACCCAGAAGGCTTTACTTCTACAGCAGGGAAAAAAACAAAACAAAAAAGAAACCCTTCAATTAAGAGAACTGTGGGGTCAATAATGTTTACTAAACGGTGTTACAGGCTGTTGATCTCTATCCCTAAGCGGATCACAATAGGGGTGGGCAGCCAGAACATTTTCATTTTGTGTCATTTCCCATGTCGTTTACAGGAATTTTGTTTTATCTCTTTGTGTGTGTGTGTGTGTTTTTTTTTTTTTTTTGCCCCATGTCATTACAATAGTGCACATTATTTAGAAACCGGGCGCACTGTTTTTCAAACAGTGCACACACTTTTCCCAATAGTGTGTGCATGTGTGCACTGATTGCAGTGATTTAAAAAACCACAAAATGCCATGGGGCGTTTTTTTCTACTTGCTTTTGGTTGTTAATAACATGCAGTGATATATGTTGTCGACATTTCTCATGTCTTTGCAGTCGACAGCCCATCTTTAGATCATAGTACTGATCAGGGCTGTGATGTCAGTACTACTGATGTGGCGTAGCTATGTGGGGCCACGGGGGCCTGGTCCCCTCCAAATTTCCTGTAGGCCCCTGGTTTTGCTGGCATGGGTCCCCAACCCCCACCAGTTGAAGGATTATCCAGTGCCGGTCTCCGGCGCCGCAGTATGCAGTATTCTAACTAGAAGCTAAATGCACTCTGGTTTAGAATGTTGCAGAGAGCTATGCATAAGATGAGTATATTGCTGACCAGAGGTAGTACCTTGTAATTAAACGTTGCACCTAGGTGCCATGCACTAAAAGGAGTAAATAAATGTAGGTCTGAAAGATGAAATGAAAGATGTATATAACTCATTCCAGTTTCCAGGTGTTCTTAGACATATATATGGCTGGCTAGGTTGGATGCTATTCATGTGGCCTTCTCCATGTCAAGAATATTCTTTTTCAAGCTACATCAAACATTTTCTTTTTTGACAAATATATACTGGATAACTACTTTTATAACTTTTCAAAGTCAAAAAACAAAAGCTGTGCAGTTTTAATAAAGTCCATAAACCTTCAGCCATGCATTCCCCCAAAAGGCAGCTCAAGGTCCTTAGCCCTAGTCCAGCATCTCTCCTTCCTCCCTTTCTTCTTCTATCCACCCCATCCCTTCAAATTGCCAGCATCTCCCCTTTCCCTCTATTCCTCAGCTCCCACACATTTTGCAAGCATTTTATGTTCTCTTCTCCTCGATTCCCTCTTTCCCGTGACCAGCATTTTATATTCCTTTCCCTATCCCCATCTTGCAATCCTCACTGTTTCCCAGATGTTGCAAATACCTGCTCCCAGGCTGGATCAAAGAAAACTTAGTGCTGCACAGGCAATGAAGGATAGTCCCACGCTCAAGTGCTGCTGGGTCCTACCCCCCTCCAAGGCAGACTTCCAGTTATACAGGGCAATACATGGTAGGACTTGACTGTGGGCCTCTGCCTACAGAACCTGCACAGTGCTATGTTTTGTTTAAGCTTTGTGCCAGCTTGGAAGCAAGTGCATAAGTATTGCCACACTGGGACAGACCAAAGGTCCATCAAGCCCAGCATCCTGTTTCCAACAGTAGCCATTCCAGGTCACAAATACCTGGCAAGATCCCAAAAAAGTTCAATACATTTTATGCTGCTTATCCCAGAAATATGCAGTGGATTTTCCCCAAATCAATTTAATAATGGTGTATGGGAAGCCGTCCAGACCTTTTTTAAACCCCGCTAAGCTAACCGCCTTTACCACATTATCTGGCAACGAATTCCAGAGTTAATTACATGTTGAATGAAGAAAAATTCTCTACGATTCATGTTAAATTTACTATTATGTAGCTTCATCGCATACCTCCTAGTATTTTTGGAAAGAGTAAACAAATGATTCACATCTACCCGTTCCACTCCACTCATTATTTTATAGACCTCTATCATATCTCCCCTCAGCTGTCTTTTCTCCAAGCTGAAGAGCCCTAGACACTTCAGCCTTTCCTCATAGGGAAGTTGTCCCATCCCCTTTATCATTTTCGTCGCCCTTTATTTATTGCTTACATTTGTATTCATTACTTACTGAATTTAATATATATTTGTTTTTAGACTCCTGACACAGACCTCAGGCTGAAACATAGCACCGTATCGAGTCTTTGATCAATAAACCTTTTTAAGCATCAAGTTTGTTCTCCTCGTTTCTGGAGTCTGTGGTCCATTTCCCACTTTTTGTTCTTGTTTTGAATTTCAGTGATAAATTTTACACACTTTAATGATTACGTATTACTATTAAACAACATTTAATTATTTGAAGCTATGTTGATGTTACTGACATTTTAGCATTATTACCTAGCAATTTTTGCACTTTAAAAATGTTTGATCCAAAACACTGTAAAATTCAGATTATACAATTAACAATGTGTCAGAATTTTGCAATCACTGTGAATGCTCAACTTGTCCACCCCCAGCTTTAACACAGGCCTTCAGTTGCTTTGGGAAGTTCTTAACAGCCTTCTCAACCGATCCCTGTTTCAAACTGACCCAGATCATCTGCCGACACTTTGCCCATGATTGTCATTCTGATCTGAAATGCTTTTAAAGAAGTTACATGTAAATTATCATTTTATCAAATACAAATTGTTGCTTACAAAAGTCTATGTCACTGTGACATAGACTGGTACCCCCTTTTTTTTTTTTCTTTTTTCAAATAATGATAGTTTTACAGTGCAAACATTTTTGAACACGTGAAAATCTCTAGGTGGTCGCATTAAAAATTCTGCAGCTACCACTTGGAACATAATTCTGCCACTTGGAACATAAATGTAGATAGTAATAACAAATAAAACTGTAAAATTTCACTCTCAAATTCTAAGCAGTTGGTGAGAAAACAGCAAAAAAACTTCAAAAGGTTACTTTTTTTTTTTTTTTTGCTTCACCCTGTACATAGAACTTAACATGAAGCCTACTTAGAGAATACTACAATCACTGAGAGATTTACCTTTATAATAATGGGTGTGGTTGTGTGGGCGGAGCTTCTGAAACCTGTTAACAATTTCAGAAATCAGGGAATTTTATCAGGGGAATTTTGGTTTTCACATGACTGTTTTAACCACCAACAGAATGTTAGCTGGCACCAGAACAGTAAGTTATACACTCCTATGACACGTGTGCCAGGCTGAACTTTGGTTGAAATGATCCCAGACAACACTGACATTTCACTTGCACTTGGATCTCTCTCAAACTTTAAGCCTACTACTCTGCTGGTTGTATGCCGATAAATATTAAGCAGTATTATGTGAGGACTGGTTGCTCACGGTTTTAGAAGCATATGGTAGAGCACCACCATCAATAGCAAACCCACTAATGCTTTCAATAGCCTGCAAATAGGTGGGAAAATGTGGGGTACAAATGTAATAAATAAAATAAATAAATGTTTTGTTGTTTGATCAGATAAAATAGATAATATTTCTGTCAGAGGGGACAAGGCACATTGCTGATCTAACCGAGCCCAAGCAATATAGGTCAATGCATGGCAGTCATATTGACTTATTCATTGCTGGGAGTGGTGGGTAGTTCACTCCCTACACACACAGTCTGAGAGGCAACGTCTTTTCCCTACCTTGCAATGAAGAGATTTAGAGGGCCTTTTACAAAGCCGCGCTGACGTTTTTAGCTTGTGCTAAAAATCAGCTTGCGCTAAACGCTGAGCCGCCCATTATATTCCTGTGGGCGTGTCAGCATTTAGCACACACTGATTTCTAGTGCGAGCTAAAAACTCTAGCATGGCTTTGTAAAACACCCCCTGAGCTGGACATCTTATACTGTTGAGTTCCCCACTGAGAGTGCACCATTCTTTTTGGCTTTCCTTTTGATACATGAGGTAGAATGTCGGTCAAAAAAAACTAGAGATTAGGGTTTCCCAAGAGGCATTAACCTCAAAAGCTTATGGCACTGATCACACCCCTTCATATTTCGGCATGCAGTGTGTAGGATAATTTAAAGGCAAGATTGATGTGTACAGATCAACTGAAGACAGTATGCCTCATGCTTGGCTCATTGTTGCATGTTGGGTGTGTTCCAGATTTCTTTGCCAAATAATAATGACAGCAATCATTTGAGATTATTCTTCATCCAAACCTGATCCCAGTGTACTTTACAGGTTAATACTTCAGAAACAAGTTTCTAGCCACCTGTGGGGCAGAAAATCCAGCTACTAAGTCTGAAATCCAGTCTCTCTGACAACTTCCGTGGTGGAGAGGGGGCCTGCAGGGAAAGAGGAGGAGAGTCCTTAGCTACTAAAACTTTCCACTTTTTTTTTCACCTTCTATGTTACCAGCTGGTGACCTTTCCCTTGCAATGGCTCTTATGGTAGATAACTGGCAGTGTAAGGTCTCTGGAGAGAGCAGAGTGAATGACAGTGACTGAAAGAGTTGAGTCAGCACGAAAGCAGCAGGGAAACTTCCAGGGCTGGTACAAAGGTACTGGGTGTTCTAGGCAAACCATCAGCCTTTAACCCCCTTCCCCCATTACCCTTCAGGCCCCTAATCTGCCCCACCCCTAATACATCATGCTTTTAAACATTAAATTTTGTATTGGGGGGGGGGGGGGGTACTCATACTAATAAGGGCAATTTCTAAAAGTCTTAGAAATTGCCCTTATTTGTCTTGTACCAGGTAAATGATCTATTTGAAAGTTTCTCAGCTTTCCTGCAAGTAAAAGCATGTATTAATGGTTCTTTGTGTGGTTGTCAGTATGTATTGTTTTGCTTTGACTGTAGATCCTCTTGGCTGTTAACCCCACCCCCACTCATCCGGACGCATGCTCATGCCTGTGATTCAGGGCAGAAAAACAGAATATTACTTGCATCAAGGCACTCGTAATCTTGCCCATTTCCTAAAATTGTAGGCAACAGTGCATTTCTTTCTGAACTTGCTAAAAAACATGGTGTGGTGTTGGGAGGCTGTGGATTTGCAGCGATGGTTTAAAGAAGCAAGTAGGATCTGCTTATCGCACATACAGAAGACTCTACTGGGATTATCACTTTCTTAAAACTCTGTCTTGCTGCTTGATTTGGCAGGGTCCTTGCCGTAGAGAAATGGAAAGCATACTGAACAATCTGAAGATCACAAACATCTTGAATCCGAGAGGTTTCCATATTCCCAACTGTGACAAGAAAGGTTTCTACAAGAAAAAGCAGGTAAGGGTGATGCCCCACCAGGCTCATATTGACCTTATGAAGACATGTTTCAGTTTCTGTATCCTGCTCTTTGCATAATATTTATTTAAAAATAAGTTTCCCGCTTTATCTATAAATATAAATGTATACTTATTCCTTGTTTGCTCTGTAGACTCTTAGACTGCACCCACTAATTGCCAGAGCCTCCTGTAGAGAAACTTGAACAGTGCATGCCCTGTTTATTATTGCAAACACAGCACGCTGAAAAATAGGAGTATCTAAAACAGGCTTGTCCAAGTTCAGTCCTCAAGGGCTGCAGGCAGACCAGGTGTTCAGGATATCCCTAATGAATATGCATGAAAGAGATCTGCATAGAATGGATGTAATAGGCATGCAAATCGTTCTCGTGCATATACATTATTGTCATTTACTATGATGACTGTTGTACTTTGAATTACAAACTTTTCAAACTTTATCCAAGTATATCAAACATCAATTAAGTATATCTCACAAGAATGACTCTTAACACAACATATGTAAAATCTACTTATCTCTATTCAGTGCTTTGTAGGTTCACTGGAGCAATCTAATCATCCAAATTAAATGTGAGTGGTTTTCCCATGTTCAAGGTCTCTAGATCACTCAAACAGAGATCAGTTCTTGAATGCAAAAATCCTTATACAAGTAGAGTTCCAATGTCACATTCAAGTGGTTACTACAGTTTTTAAGTGAGACCTGGGATGATCTTTTTCTGAACAGTTGTGCATTCTTATCACATTAAACCAGGATCCTTACAGAGTACCTCTCAAAACTCTTCAGTCTCTGTTGATTGTATGTAGCAATCTCAAGGTCTCAACAGGTCCTGTTTCACAAAATGCCTCATCAAAAGACCATGCTGCCGGAAACCCGAACTGCATTTCCAATATGGTGGCTTTCAGTAACAGCCGCCGTATTGGTGGTAGGTTCAGTGTGGCTTACAGTCAGTGGTGTGCTGGTAAAATTTTAACAACAGGCTCTCTCCCTGGTCCACCTCGGTGCCCCCCGTTCACCACTGCACCCCCCCAATCCACCTCTGCGCCCCCCCATCCACCTCTGCGTCTCCCCCCCCAAAAAAATAAATTGCAGAGCTGGCTATAGCCGGGGGGGGGGGGGGGGGGGGCAATGCATTACTCTCTCCAGGAAAAAAAAAAATTAAATGATCCCAGGTTCCAATCTAATTCATGTTTAATATGGGATAAAATGCCATAAATAAGTAAATAAATATAAACTTTTAATGTTCAGCACCTGATTCTCAAAGTGGACATATTCCAAACACTATAATGAAAATAAAATTATTTTTTTCTACCTTTGTTGTCTGGTGACTTTGTTTCTCTGATCATGCTGGCCCAGTATCTGATTCTGCTGCTCTCTATCTGTTCCCTTGACTCCATTTCCAGGGCTTCCTTTCCATTTATTTCTTTTCTTTCCTCCTTTCTTCTTCATTTCTGGTCCTCCGCACACTTGACTGTACAGTGGATCCAGCTTCTGCCTATTTTCTCCATCCATGTGCAGTTTCTCTCCTCACTTCCTTTTCCCTCATCTAATCTCCTTCCTCTATATTCCCTCCATGTCCAGCATTTCTTCTCTCTCCCTTCCCTCCCCTCCATCCATGTCCTGAAACTCTCTTCTCTCCCCTGTCCTCCTCTATCCATCCATACCCAGCAATTCTCTTCTCTCCCCTGCCCCCCTACCCATCCATGCCCAGCAATTGTCTTCTCTCCTCTGCCCCCCTCTACCCATCCATGCCCAGCGATTCTCCTCCCTCCCATGCCCTTCCCTCCCACTCCCATCCATGTCCAGCGATTCTCCTCCCTCCCCTGCCCTTCCCTCCCGCTCCCATCCATGTCCAGCGATTCTCCTCCCTCCCCTGCCCTTCCCTCCTGCTCCCATCCATGTCCAGCAATTCTCCTCCCTCCCCTGCCCCCATCCATGTCCAGCGATTCTCCTCCTTCCTCTGCCCTTCCCTCCCGCTCCCATCTCAAGTCCAGCGATTTTCCTCCCTCCCCTGCCCTCCCCTCCTGCTCCCATCCATGTCCAATGATTTTCCTCCCTCCCCTGCCCTCCCCTTCCGCGCCCATCTCACGTCCAGCGATTCTCCTCCCTCCCCTGCCCTCCCCTCCCGCTCCCAAACATGCCCAGCGATTGCCCTTCGCCCCACCGTCCCCTCCCGCTCCCATCCATCTTTTTTAAATACCTCCTCGCCGTTGAAGCGCCGCGTTAAAGTCCTGCTGCCCGTCTCTAGCTTTCCCTCCCTGTTTGCTGCAGTTCGCGTGAACTTCGTGCCCTTAGTCCCGCCTTCTGACGTATGATACGTCAGAAGGCGGGACTAAGGGCACGAAGTTCACACGAAGAACTACAGCTAACGGAGGAAAAGCTTGGGCAGCAGCAGCAGGGCTTTAATGCGGCGCTTCAACGGCGAGGAGGTATTTTAAAAAGATGGATGGGAGCGGGAGGGGACGGTGGGGGCGAAGGGCAATCGCTGGGCATGTTTGGGAGCGGGAGGGGAGGTAAGCATGGTGCCCTCCTGCCATGCTTACCTCCTGCAATGGAGCCGGCTCGCCCCGAACAACAACCGGCTCGCAAGAGCTGTCAAAATTTAACAAGCGGCTCTTGCGAGCCGGCTCCAGCACACCACTGTTTACAGTTAACGTTATAGAGACCGGTTACATATTAGGAGCTGTGTGATGTAGACAGTATAGTTCAATCAGAGTAGTTCAGTATGATCCATTCAGGTTTGGGGATTTGGAGTGTTGATCTTTATTCTATTGTGTTAGGTGGTATTTCCAGGGAGAAATGTTTTATATAAGTGAGCTTTCAGGTGTTTTCT
Source organism: Microcaecilia unicolor (assembly GCF_901765095.1). Taxonomy (NCBI): domain Eukaryota; kingdom Metazoa; phylum Chordata; class Amphibia; order Gymnophiona; family Siphonopidae; genus Microcaecilia; species Microcaecilia unicolor. Next base: position 190,999,987 of record NC_044031.1, on the reverse strand, counting down.
GAATTGTAGATAGTTGGTTATGAATTTTATGTTCTTTGGTAAGGAGTTCCAGATTTTGGTGGAGATGTAGGAGAAGCCCGTACTGTATATATGCTTTTGTATTTCAGGCCTTGACATTTGGGGAAGTGGAAGGTTAGGTAGGATCTTCAGTTCTTATTTGCATTGCGTGGTGATAGGATAATTAGGTCTGACATGTAAGCCGAGGAGAGGCCGAAGAATATTCTGAAGACCAGTGTACAGATTTGAAGGATATGAGCGCTTGATAGGTAGCCAGTGTAGATTATAGAGTAGAGGTCTTGCACTTGAAAAGCAGTTTTTGCCAAAGATAAGTCTTGCAGCTCTGTTTTGTGCAGTTTGTAGTTTCAAGGTTTGTTCCTTGCATTCTGCGTAGATTCCATTGCAATAATCTGCATGAGCAAGGACAATGGATTGGAATAGGGAGCAAAAGACTTCCCATGGGAAATAATTTTGTATTCGTTTGAGTTTCCACATTGTTTGAAACATTTTCTTTGTGGTGTTACCTGCCTGTTTATTGAAGGACAATTTGCGATCGATGGTAATTCCTAGTATCGTTAGGTCGTCTGCTATTGGGAGAGTTGTACCCATAGCACTGATGGTTGTAAAATGGTTGTCATTATATGGTGATGTAAGTATCAAACAGTGAGCTTTCTACCTATTTAGTTTCAATTTGAAATTTGATGCCCAATGCTCCATGATATTCATGCGGTTAGTGATTTTGTTATTAATTTCAGATACATCTTTTTTGAAGGGGCTGTAGTTTGAGACGTCTGCATATATGAAGGGGTTGAATCCTTGGTTGGACAAAGATCGTGCTAGGGGGATCATTATTAGGTTGAATAGTATTGGAGAGAGTGGAGAACCCTGTGGTATTCTGCCTTCCAGGGGTTGGAGATAGTGAAGTTCGATTTCACTTGGTATGATCAAGTGGTTAGGAATTCCTGGAACTACTTTAGTGCTTTTCCTCCTATTTCTATTTTGTCGAGGATTCTTTGTAAAATGGTGTGGTCAGCCATATCGAATGCACTGGACATATCAAATTGTAGTAGAAGGATGTAGTATAGAAAACTTGTTGAGGTATTCAGTTAGCTGCTTGGTGGCGATACCTTCCATAATTTTCGGCATTAGAGGTATGGATGCTATTGGTCTATAATTTGAGGTGTCCTTGCTGGGTTTTTTTGATGTCTTTTCGGATTGACATGAGAGTAAGTTGCCTTTTTCTTTTGGGAAACGTCCTTCTCGAGCATGAAGTTTAGATATGATGTTAGTCGGCCAATATAATGGTCTGGGGGAGCATTCATGATATAATTGGGACAGTTGTCTAATGCACAGTGTGCATTCGAGAATTTTCTTATCGCTTGTGTTACCGCGTCGTTGGTAAGATGGACGAAGGTAGTCCAGGGTTCTGTCTGTTGGTGATTCCTTTGGGGGCTGATCAAGTTCGTCTATTAGGTTTTCAGGGTCAGTGTTGGTTTGTGGTAGGCTCTTCCTTAAATTGATGATTTTCTCTTCAAAATATCTAGCCATTTCTTGTGCTGGTGTTGGGTCGTTGTTCCCAGTGTTGAAAGGTTTGGTGTTTAGTAGGTTATTTGCAAGTTTGTGGAGTTTCTTTAAGTCTTTAAATCTGAACCTGCTTGTTTTTTGTAGAATTTCTTCTTAACCATTTTAATTCTGTTCTTGTTCTTTTTTTGTGCTTCCCTCCCTCCATGCAGATATATGGTGGTTTCGGGTTGTTTTTTCTTCCAGGTTCGTTCTTGTCTTTTGCATTGGGTTTTTTATTCTTTCAGAGTATCGTTGAACCATTTTTCTGTCCCGGGTTTCATGTGGGCTGTTTCATTTAGTATAGTGGTGCATCTTTTGTCCCATTCTGTTGTGAAGTACATCGAATCCATTTGAGGTGACCAATGGTTGCCGTAGATGGCAGCCCAGAATTTAATTGCATCAGGGCTAAGATTACTTGCAAAGATCTGAGCTAACCTTTTGCTGATAGATATGTCCATCTTGGCCAATGGGCTGGATGGCATGAGTATCTCCTAGAAGCTCTTGTCAGCTGGTTTTCCTGCCTTCACATCTCCCTTTCCTTCACTGACTGCTGCACATCTCCTTGATTTTATTTTTTTCAGTGATTTTTCTGGGAAGTTCGTCCCTTAAGTGCCTTGAGGGTAACTGGATTGTTTTCATAAAATAATAATAAAATTAATTGCCTAAACCAGCGCCGTTGTTCAATATTACTCTAGTGTTTTTAAATACTTGTTTAAGGACTTGTATCTTCGTGTTTTGCAGAACGCTATATGCCATACAACTATAACTTACAGGGACTCCTGAGGCAGGCCTCTGCGGCCGAAACATGACTCATGTCAAGTCCACTTGTTCTTAAATAAAGCACCTGATGTGAACTTTTTAGTCCACTGGACATGTCTTTTCTGCATCATCCTTCGTGTCACCCTTGCTGTGTTTGTCTGTCTACATTTTAGTTTATGCAGATCAAAATGCAAGGATTGATTCTTAGTACGAATCAGATGTTGCTCATGGGTTATAATTTTATTTTCCGTAGAGTTGAGCTCCTCCTGTTATTTTTTCCACTGGCCTTTAACATATGATTGAACGATCTCATGGATAAAAGTCTTAAAGGCATCCCACCAATCTATAAGAGAGGTGTTGGACCTTGAATTGCACTGGAAATATGTTTGACACTCAGACTTAAGATAACCAAGAAATTCCTCTTAGGCCAGCAAAGTAGTATTAAATCTCCATTGTCTATAAGTAGACTGAGAAGAAGTTGTCTCCAAAGAGAGAGAGAGTGATAGCCACACGATCTGACAGCGTTATGGTCTGTGTGCTTGTTGTTTGCAGAAATAGAAACATTGATTTCATAATGAATAAATAGTCCAACCATCCTATGTGGAAGTGAGTAAAATATAAAGTCTTTATCCTTGGGATTTTGAATAATACTACAAGTCCACCAGGCCCAGTGATGCAATTACCATTTATATGAACTTTGGGGAGTGGAATAGTACAAAAGTGGCTACTTAAGGAGAGAGTCAGATGGTAGATTAAAATCACCCCTAACAATCAACCAAAGTGAAGTACAGTGTTGTAGTTGCTGTGCAAGCCTCTCGATAAAGGATTGTGAATCGGCCATGGGAACATAAATGTTGAAAGTACAAAATGTGATATTGCCAGTTTTTACAGTGGACTCCACTTTAGGTCCTCTTTGATCTTCATCGCTGGAAATAAGTGTATAAGGAACGGACTTAAAGGGTTGCCACACCATTTTTTCAGCCTTCAGCTGGAGAAAATCCCAACAGCTTATAATGATTGTCAACCAGTTTCAGTGATTCTTTATGATATCTACAGTAGCTTTACATAACATAACGTAATATCTTTTTCTTTTTTAATCAGATTGTTGAGCCTTTTGTAAATCCATTAATTAAGCACCAAACCCACAGCTCAATGTTCTGAGGACAATTAGAGATTTTACTTTGACTAATACATAAAAGTGGAGGATGCCAGCTTTTAAGATTATAGAAGTTGAAATACAAACAGATAAGGCACTCTGTCAACAACCAGACTAATGCCAAAATAGGCAACCAGACAAATACTGGGGCGTGGGGAGTAAGCGCAAGCAAGCTCGAACATCACAGGGCCCAAGTTACATGGAAGTTCTATATATCCACTCATATGATACATTTATTTATTTATTAATTTGTGATATTTCTATCCCACATTATCCCAAACAAGTTTGAGTTCAATGTGGCTTACAATAAACAGTATAGGATACATAACAATGCATAAGAAAGTAATTTGTTGTAAGAATCAAATTTTACAATACAGTATCATAAACATATTGGGATAACTATGGATATTAATATCTCTCTACCATATCCAGCATATAAGTAACCAAACATATAGCTTACACATCCCCAAGTTCTGGAGCTCTAGCGGGGATTACCCATGCTGATGTGAACAAAACAGAGTCCTTGCACAAATATTTAATCTTCATATCTGCTGCCAACATCTGAGAGAGACATTCTTGGTTCTTCAAAGCTCTTTGTGGCATTATGTATAGTAACTCTCATATCTTGCTCCAGTATGCTTCAATTGCTCCTACAGTGCCAAGAGCTGTTTACACCAGTGTGCTGTGGCAGCATTAAGGCCTAAGACATTTTGGGTGGTATAAGTCTGAAATTTTATTGACGCTCTAGATTTTGGAAATTGTAAAATTTTTAAGGGCTCACCATTCCGACCATAGTTCAAGGTTAGCTTACCTAGAATCTACAAGACACAGAGCATTTTTCTTTCTCTCCCCACATACTTTGGACAACTTACCCCTCACCTTACATGGTAATAGCTCTTTTAAGAGTTTTAAAACAGGCTTAAAAACCTGGCTTTTTCTGCAGGCAATCGGTGAGATTGTCTAATTGATAGGCACCTACTACGCTATCCTTTTTACCCTACCCTTGTTCGATCTTTTCTTGCCCACCTCTACCTTTTCTCTCCTAGTTAGTTTTTCTTTTGCTTGATTGTTACATATGAGTTTATCTTGTTGGGCAGACTGGATGGACCGTGCAGGTCTTTTTCTGCCGTCATCTACTATGTTACTATCCACCTTATAATCGAAAGAGAAAAACGCCTAGATTTCGACCCAAATCGGGAGATAGACGTTTATCTCACAAAAACGAATAAATCGGTACAATCGAAAGCCAGTTTTGGACGTTTTCAACTGCACTCCATCGCGGATGCGGACAAAGTTGATGGGGGCGTGTCAGAGGTGTGGCGAAGGTGGAACTGGGGCGTGGTTATCGGCCGAGGAGAGATGTTCACGTTAGGGCGATAATCGAAAAAATAAAGGCGTTTTTAGCGAACATTTAGGACACTTTTGTTGGACCCTTTTTTCACACGAACAGGTCCCAAAAAAGTGCTCTAAAAGACTAGATGACCATCGGAGGGAATCGGGGATGACCTCCCCTGACTCCCCCAGTGGTCACTAACCCCCTCCCACCACAAAAAAATGATGTTTCACAACTTTTTATTTTCACCATCAAATGTTATACCCACCTCCCTGGCAGCAGTATGCAGGTCCCTGGAGCAGTTGTTAGGGGGTGCAGTGGACTTCAGGCAGGTGGACCCAGGCCCATCCCCCCCTACCTGTTACAATTGTGCTGCTTAATGCTTATTAGTCGTCCAACCCCCCCAAACCCACTGTACCCACATGTAGGTGCCCCCCTTCACCCCTTAGGGCAATAATAATGGTGTAGACTTGTGGGCATTGGGTTTTGAGGGGGATTTGGGGGGCTCAACACACAAGGTAAGGGTGCTATGCACCTGGGAGCTCTTTTACCTTTTTTTTTTGGTTTTTGTAAAAGTGCCCCCTAGGGTGCCCGGTTGGTGTCCTGGCATGTGAGGGGGACCAGTGCACTACGAATCCTGGCCCCTCCCACGAACAAATGCCTTGGATTTATTCGTTTTTGAGCTGGGCGCTTTCATTTTCCATTATCGCTGAAAAACAAAAACGCCCAGCTCACAAATTGTCGAATAAAACATGGACGTCTATTTTGTGCGAAAATACGGTTCGGTCCGCCCCTTCACGGACCCGTTCTCGGAGATAAACGCCCATGGAGATAGACGTTTTCGTTCAATTATGCCCCTCCATGTTATGTTACTTTCCTATTTTTTAATGGAGTTCCTTTTGCCTTCTTTATTTGAGCCTTTACAGTAATCTGCTCTAATAGTCAGAGCAGTATAGAAAGTTTTGTAAATAAATAATAAAATATAACTTAGTACTCCTGTAATCATTGGCTGTGGGTGCATAGCATTGTGAAGTATGATGCACCCATTCAATTTCAAGTGCAAATCAAACTGAAGGCTTTGCTTGGTGGGCAGCTGCAATTCAATGCACTCAACAGGATTACCTTCCTTATAGCCTCAAGTTGGCCTAAGATTTTTCAGGTTGTTCCATTGCACTCAATTATTTTGGTCCTCAAACTCCCACTTGAGCTTTGAGGGCTTTAACGTTTACCTCTGAAGGTTCTTTGTGAGTGCAGTCTACTGACAGTCTCCAACTTCTGCATATACTTCGTGGTGGTATTCAGTTGAGTGTGCACTGCTACTTTTCAATTTTGTGATACCCTCAGTTTTGCGATACTTTCCACATTGTCTTTCAAGATCGCTTTTACTTGTAAAATTTGGATGGCCTGAAAACCTGGGGAATTGGGTTTAATTCCCCCTACAGCTCCTTGTGACTGGCCAAGCCAGTTAACCCTTCATTTGCCCCCAAGTACAAAATAGGTACCAATATGTAAAACCACTTTGATTGTAACTACAGAAAGGCAGTATATCAAATCCCATCCCCTTTCTCTTTCCCTAAATTTCCTTCATGATAGCCTTTAGTTGTGTGTCCAGTGGTATCAGATTCTGTGATTTTACATGATTCCAGCAGTGTCAGTTTAGGTCTCTCAATCCCTGGAGTAGTTGGGGCTGTGAAGTCTAACTTGTTCAGCCTGATTGTTGTCATTCTGTGCTTGTTAAGCGGAAAACAGCTTCCAGTAACCCTTTGACATCACAAATCTTGCCTCATGCTGCCATCTTGTGCAGTGCCCTCTAGCACCCCCTCAGGCTCCACATTTTCAAGCAGCTGCTTTAAAGCAGAGTCACCGAGGCTCTTGCACACATTAGATTGCTATTCGGTACTACTCGATGACAACTTTCACAACAATGTGGAGGAGGGGCATGGCTGTTAGTGAATCTGCTCGCAGGGTTTCTCCTGTCCCAAAGATAGTCTCACCAAGATAATAGATTTACAATTAGTGTGAAACGAAATACACAAGAGGGTAGGCATTTAAGTGAGATGCCCTGGGTGCTCTGCACCAACTTTAGCAGCATCCTGAAACAGGTCAGTTTGTTCATTGTGAACGGGTCTGGTGAGTGTGCATGCGTGTATTTATGTCTATGTTGAAACAGAGGAAGAGAGAGGAGAATTTGGATAACAACGGTCATTGGCTTTTCAGTTACTTTATTAACTTATCCATCTTTCGTATCAAGTTTTTCAAAACAGCTCCTCCCACGCCCCATCCAAATTCCCTCATAATTTAAAAGCCCTTGCATGCAGGTTATCTAAGTCCCAGACACATCCAAAGAACATGCAAAGGTCAGAGAACATGTGTTCCCAATTTATTGGGGTTCAGAATAGTCAGTTTTCCCAACCTTGAAGAGTGCCCAAGCTTGAATTGTTTTCGCTCAAAGCAGAATTAGTATTTGCTGCACCTTAGAAATCATCTCTTGTCAAGCTCTGTGACAGTGTAAACCTGTCTTCCCTTTCAGCAGAGCCATTGACATTAACATTAGTATAATCCCTGAGCTAAACTGTACTCATCAGAGCAGAGCAAAGTTCTATTTTGGTCTCTCCCATTTTGAATACACATGATAAGCAAAATGTTTGTGGGAAATCATCTGTCCCACTGCCTGAACTGCTCAACAGATTTTTATACTGTTGTATGTTGTGGAATTGTGATACACTCTAATTAATATTTAGAGTTTCTCTGTGTTTCTTGTGGACGTTTTACAAATAAAAGGATCTATAGAAATTGACAAAGGAGACTCAAGAGGAGATGGAAATATACTGTTCAGTTCCAGGGTGCTTCAGTTGTGTGCCCTCTTTTATTTAACATTTCCCTGTCAAAGTATTAAGTTGTAGGGCCTTGTTTACTAAGGCGCATTAAGAGTTTTTAACGCGCCAATTAGCACACGTGTTAACTGTGTAGGTGCCTATAGGGATATTGTAGGCACGTACACAGTTAACGCGCATTAAAGATGCTCACGTGTCTATAACGCTGCTTAGTAAACAGGGCCCGTAATTTGTTAAATGTTTTCTTCAAACCAACACAGCATACTTCTTCAATGAACAGTAAATAGTTGATGGTTACTTTTTAGGATGTCCCTCCAATATGAGCTCAGTAGCTGATTTTAATATTTTGCAGTGTAGATGCTTATATTTTTTCTTGAAGACATTTTTCTTTTATTTTCTAATCTTATTAACCCCCCTCCCCTTCTCAATTGTGGATTAGAGTGCATGTTGATTAAAAATTTTTCTTCCTTACGGTTTTTGTTCTTGTTACTTTGTCTTAAATTTTATATCCAATATTTATTTTTGTACAAGCTAATTTATGGTCAGAAATGTGATAGTGAACTTTAAGGTTTAATTTACATAGGGGTCGTGGGCCTGTGCTGCCGTTGGCACGCATTTTAGATGCGCGCCGAGGCCCCCTTTTACCGCAGCAATGAAGCATTTGCCACATGGCCATTTCAGGGGGGAGCGCTTACTGCCACCCATTAAGGATAACCCGGCAGTAACTGGGCAGTGAGCGCTGGGGGTGAAAACTACCACTGGGCTGCTGAGGTAGCCCGTGGTACTTCTGTTTTAGCGAGTTTTAGCAGTAAGCCTGCATTGGACTTACTGCCGCTTTGTAAAAGATCTCCATAGTTCTTAAGCAAAAAGGACAAAAAACCCCAGCGATATCACAACTACAGGTAGACATCAAAAATAACAGCAAACACTTAGGCACTCATTTTCAAAAGAGGAAAGCGTCTCAAAAGTAACACAAAGCAGCAGATGGATGTTTTTCACAGTAAAACGTTGAAGTCGCAATTTTCAGAACTCAGATTTGAGACGGTTTTCTCTGCAGCTCATCTAAATCACAAGGAGGCAAGTTTTAGGCAGGATTTGGGCGGACCAAAAATTGAACGTTTTCTCGGGATAATGGAACAAGATAAAAATGTTTAGGACAAAATTGGGATGTTTTTTATCTGAACCTGTTTCAATCACAACTAAGTCACTAAGGCTCATTTTCGAAAGAGAAGGATGTCCATCTTTCAACATAAAACGGAAGATGGATGTCCTTCTCCCACACATGTCCAAATCAGTATAATTGAAACCCGATTTTGGACGTCTCCAACTGCAGTCCGTTGCAAGGACGTCCAAATTTCAAGGGGGCGTGTTGGAGGCGTAGCGAAGGCGGGACTTGGGCGTGCCTAACACTTGGACGTCTTTGACCCATAATCGAAAAAAGCAAGGACGTCCCTGATGAACACTTGGACGTTTTCACCCAGACGTACTTTTTTTACGAATAAGGCACAAAAAGGTGCCCGAAATGACCAGCCAGCTTATTTTCGAAAGAGATCGTCGGCCATCTTCCGACACAAATCGGGAGATGGCTGGTGATCTCCTGAACCCGGCCAAATCGGTATAATCGAAAGCAGATTTTTGGCCGGTGCCATCTGCTTTCCGTCGCGGAGCCGGCCAAACTTCAAGGGGGCGTTTCGGCAGGGTACAGAAGGCAGGACGGGCGCGTGGTTACGAGATGGCTGACTTCGCCCGATAATGGAAAAAAGATGGCCGGCTCTGACGAGCATTTCGCCGGCTTCACTTGGTCCATTTATTTTTACGACCAAGCCTCAAAAAAGTGCCCCAATTGACCAGATGACCACTGGAGGGAATTGGGGTCACCTCCCCTTACTCCCCCAGTGGTCACCAACCCCCTCCCACCCAAAAAAAAAGCAAAAAAAAAATTTTTGCCAGCCTCTATGGCAGCCTGAAATGTCATACCCAGCTCCCTGGCAGCAGTATGCAGATACCTGGAGCAGTTTTTTGTGGGTGCAGTGCACTTCAGGCAGGTGGACCCAGGCCAATCCCCCCCTACCTGTTACACTTGTGGTGGTAAATGGGAGCCCTCCAACCCCCCCCCCCAAAAAAAAAACCCCACTGTACCCACATGTAGGTGCCCCCTTCACCCCTTAGGGCTATGGTAGTGGTCTAGAGTTGCGGGGAGTGGGTTTTGGGGGGATTTGGGGGGCTCAGCACCCAAGGTAAGGGAGCTATGCACCTGGGACCAATTTTTGAAGTCCACTGCAGTGCCCCCTAGGGTGCCCGGTTGGTGTCCTGGCATGTGAAGGGGACCAGTGCACTACAAATGCTGGCTCCTCCCATGACCAAATACCTTGCATTTCGCCGGGTTTGAGATGGCCGGGCCCGGTTTCCATTATGGCCGAAAACCGAAGCCAGCGATCTCAACATTTGACCTAAATGTTGAGATTTAGCCGGTCTCAACCGTATTGTCGAAAGAAAAGATGGCTGGCCATCTTTTTTTGAAAATACGGTTGGCTCCACCCCTTTGCGGAGCCAGCCCCGAAGATAGCCGGCCATCTATTTGGCCAGCGCCGTTCGATTATGCCCCTCCAGATGACCACTGAAGGGAATCGAGGATGACCACCCGTTACTCCCCCAGTGGTCACTAACCCCCTCCCACTGTCAAAAAACACCTTTAAAAATATTTTGTGCCAGTCTCAGATGTCATACTCAGGTCCATGACAGGGCATGCAGGTCCCTGGCGCAGTTTTAGTGGATACTGCAGTGCACTTCAGACAGGCGGACCCAGGCCCATACCCCCCCTACCTGTTACATTTGTGGAGGAAACAGCGAGCTCTCCAAAACCCACCACAAACCCACTGTACCCATTTGTAGGTGCCCCCCTTCACACGTAAGGTCTATGGTAGTGTTGTACAGTTGTGGGTAGTAGGTTTTGGGGGGCTCAGCACACAAGGTAAGGGAGCTATATTCCTGGGAGCAATTTATGAAGTCCACTGCAGTGCCCCCTAGGGTGCCCGGTTGGTGTCCTGGCATGTCAGGGGGACCAGTACACTACAAATGCTGGCTCCTTCCATGCCCAAATGGCTTGCATTTGGACATTTGTGACATGGACGTCTTTGGTTTCAAAAATCGCTGAAAGTCAGAAATGTCCAGATCCAAGGACGTCCAAATTTAAGGATTTGGACGTCTCTGATGGTATTTTAGAAATGAAAGATGGACGTCCATCTTTTTTCGAAAATACGGGTTTCCCTGCCCCTGGATTTCAACGTTTTGCAAGGACGTCCAAATCGCAACTTGGATGTTTCTTTCGAAAATGCCCCTCTAACTGACCAGCTGACTACTGGAGGGATTAAGGCATGACTCCCCCATAATCCCCCAGTGGTCACTGATCTCCTCCTTCCCTCAACCTCCCAATGATGTGACAGTACATGCCAGGCTCTATGACAGCTCCAGATATTATGGCCATACCTATTAGAGCAGCAAGCTGGTCTCAGGAGTAAGCTAGTGGTCAGTGTAATGGACTAGAGAGAAAGGGACCCTGCTTCATATCCCACTCTAACTAGTACACGTGGTGGAAATTGTGAGCCTTCCAGCACCCACAAAATATCAACTGGAGACACCTGCAGACCTGAGAGCTTTTGTAGCATACAGTTAGATAACAGTAGGTTTTTAGGTGTTCCCGGAGGGCTTGCAATACAAACTAAGGTTGTTAAGGTGGAATTTGTACCTGGATCCCTTTATGTGAAATCCACTGCACTGACCACTAGGCTGCCCGTCTGCTCTGCTGGGATGTCTGTGTGGCCAGTTTACTAGGACTGGTACCACACAGCCATCCCTATGACTTCTTTTTATTTCTCATAGCTCATTTTCAAGGATAATCAATGACTTTTCGAGATCTAACCAGCTAATATTATTTTATTGACTTTTCTTCCAGGAACATTTTAAAAAGTTATCACAAGCTACAAAGCCTTGAATTAAAATGAATGTTATTTGATAAATGATACTGAGTACCGATGTAGACTATTTACAAATCAAAGCATTCTTAGAAAACAGAAGACAAAGGCTTTCCCTTGGTCTTCACTCCCAGTCCTTGAGAAGTGCCAGTTGGTGAGGTTTCCAGCCTTGGTCTTCACTCCCAGTCCTTGAGAAGTGCCAGTTGGTGAGGTTTCCAGCCTATCCCTAGTGCATATACATAAGAATCCATTGGTGTGGGGTGGGTCTTGAATGTTTTCTTTTTTTCTTTTTGTTGTGGGTGGTGAGTGGGGGAGGAAGGGGCCTCAGGGTACCGGGGTTGTTGGATCTCCTTTTCAGTACCAAGTGGGTCCCTTTGGCCGATGCTTCGGTCGTTGCATGGGATTGGCTGTTCATCATCGGCTGGAAGGCCTCCTTGGATGTGTGTGATAGTGTCCACGATGTAAACCAGATTTTAGAGCACTACAGATTTGCATCGTGGACACTATCACGCGTGTTTGGGGAGGTTTTTTGGCCGATGGTGGGTGGCTGGTCCCATGTGGCGACCGAGGTATCGGCGGAGGGGATTCATTTGGTACTGAGGGGGAGATTTGATGGCCTTGGTACTTTGGGGCTTTTTCCTCCTTTGTTCACTACTCACGGTGAAGGGAAAGGGGGAGGACATTTGGGACTTGTTCCACGCTGGTGGATCACACGTTCCTTCTTGCTCGGTGGTGGAGTTGTTGGTTTAGTATTATATCTAATTTGTGGTAGCCATGTTAGTCCACTTTTAAAGGTAATCAATAAAAATAAAACATGGAAAAGAAAATAAGATGATACATTTTTTATTGGACATAACTTAATACATTTTTTGATGAAGAAGGGCTGCCTTCGAAAGCTAATCAGAAAATGTATTGTTATGTCCAATAAAAAAAGGTATCATCTTACTTTCTTTTCCATGTTTTATTTTGTTTTATATCTATTGACTTCATAGGAGGAAGCAAAACCGAGCTTCTCATTTTCCCCCCCAAACCCACCTCCCCGCTCCCCCCGTTTTCTATTTCTGTTGATGGCTCTCTCATTCTCCCTGTCTCCTCAGCTCGAAACCTTGGGGTCATCTTTGACTCTTCTCTCTTCTTCTCTGCTCATATCCAGCAGACCGCCAAAACCTGTCGTTTCTTTCTTTACAACATCCGCAAAATCCGCCCCTTTGTTTCCGAGCACTCTACCAAAACCCTCATCCACACCCTTGTCACCTCTCGTTTAGACTACTGCAATCTGCTTCTTGCTGGCCTCCCACTTAGTCACCTCTCCCCTCTCCAGTCGGTTCAAAACTCTGCTGCCCGTCTCATCTTCCGCCAGGGTCGCTTTACTCATACTACCCCTCTCCTCAAGACCCTTCACTGGCTCCCTATCCGTTTTCGCATCCTGTTCAAACTTCTTCTACTAACCTATAAATGTATTCACTCTGCTGCTCCCCAGTATCTCTCCACACTCATCCTTCCCTACACCCCTTCCCGTGCACTCCGCTCCATGGATAAATCCTTCTTATCTGTTCCCTTCTCCACTACTGCCAACTCCAGACTTCGCACCTTCTGTCTCGCTGCACCCTACTCCTGGAATAAACTTCCTGAGCCCCTACGTCTTGCCCCATCCTTGGCCACCTTTAAATCTAGACTGAAAGCCCACCTCTTTAACATTGCTTTTGACTCGTAACCACTTGTAACCACTCGCCTCCACCTACCCTCCTCTCTTCCTTCCCGTTCTCATTAATCGATTTGATTTGCTTACTTTATTTATTTTTTGTCTATTAGATTGTAAGCTCTTTGAGCAGGGACTGTCTTTCTTCTATGTTTGTGCAGCGCTGCGTATGCCTTGTAGCGCTATAGAAATGCTAAATAGTAGTAGTAGTAGTAGTAAGAAAGACTGCCATGCCCATTACCTCCATTGTATGCAAATCTCCATCATGCATACAGGGATAGCCTGGAAACCTGACCCACTGGCAGTCCTCAAGGACCAGGATTTACATAATCTCCCTCCTCCTGATTGCTGTTCTGTTGTTCTCCTTTTGGAGAAAACTTGTGCGAGTTTTGCAGTATACCTAGTGCTGACAAGCTTTATGTGTATGACCATTAGTGTATTTGAGGTTAATGTGACCATTAATGCACGAGCCCTTAAGATCATTCTTATAGATTGTTTTTGCCCTATGTGGCTTGGGTACGAAAGAAATAAAAGAACACAATATACAATGCTAATGCAATTCAGTGATTTGGGGATCTGTCGGGTGCTTGTGGTCTGGACAGGCCATTGTTGGAGATGGGATGGTGGGCTTGATGGACCTTGGTCTGACTTAGCATGGCTTTTCCCAAGTTCTTATAAAGTAGTAAATGAGCTTTTGGAGACCTTGTTGACTGTAGGGCTGCAAGATGGAGTTTTTAGAAATAACAAATCTTTGAGGATCAGTTGTCACCACACACTAGAACATTTATAATTTCAAGACATGGGAAATGATATATAACAGATTTTTGCTTTTCTATGGAACTTCAGTAAGAATTCCCAGTTATTAAGAGGAATGAATACTGGTCATCATTTTTTGTTGTTGATGAATTGCAGGAAAAACTGGTAGATTTAAAAGTAGAGTTTACAGCTACGCATTCGAACTATTGGCACTATCCCTCTCTCCATTACCACTAGACAGAGAATTCCAGAACAAGACAAGCTTAGTGAAACACAAACACAGGTGATAGAACACAGCAGATGTTATCACTTCTTTATTGGGGAATAAGTGGGGGGAAAAAAAGTGCAAGTCATTAATCCTTCATTTGTTAGCCTTCAGGTAAGGCAGCTTCAGGGCAAAATACAGATTTTGGTGGACTGACTTTCTCAACGCAGCCTTGCTGTGACTAATTTTGCCCACAAGATTCCCCCCTCCCCCCCCCCCCCCCCCCCCAGTAAGCACTGTACCAATCACATCACCATCCTAAAACAAGCATGCTTCTCTTTTCACTGGCAAAGCAGCATGGTCTAGTTCCAGCACATCGATACATGGTGAAACCCTGGCCTCTTGCCAGGAATGCAGAGCAAATATACACTTTCTTTTCAGTTGATGAGGTTGCTGTTAGTTCATGCTCTCCTGCGTTTCCCAACTGACATGACGATGTAGAAGTTTGCATAAATCAAACATTGAGCACAAGCAAATGGCTTCCAAGTGTTTGAGGGCTGTAGGCAAACACAGCCAATAGGATGTGGGTGGTAGGTCTAATAAATACTGAATCGGGAGATATCTGTACAGTATGATAAGTGGCATGGGAATATTTTATTAGCAGATAGGTTTTAACATGCACATGTTGTGTACCTGGAAGAGTGAGTCTTTTATCCTGCACTGACCAGCTATTTTCCAGGCAGAAGGTTTGATTTTTCTTCTGTTTAACATTTGGGATGTATGGTGTTAAGTAGGATTTTTGATACTGAGTGATATATCTTGAGTTCCTTAATTTTGCTGATTGACTTAGGATTTGATTGATTATAGAAGTGATCATAGAAGTACACAAATACATGTGGATTTCTAATACACCCACCAGTTGTTTAAGTGAGAACTGTTGTACAGGATTGTGTATCTGGTAATGAATGTCAAAAATAGCACTGAAATTCCAGAGATAAGCAGATATAGAATGAGGTGCTAATGCCAAGGGGATGCATCTGGTAACCATATGCCCTTCTGGTATGTAGTTATTGGCATAGTAAGCTCTGGTCCTCTTTTAAGAAGAAGGAAATTCAGCTCCTCTGCCTTTGTGACTGAGTGTTAGGTAGAGCTGCATCTGAGTGTTTATTCAGGCTGCAAGACCACAAGGACAATTGCTTGAACTCATTGTGACCTAGTGCTTTAAAAATTTTTATTAAGTTTGTTGTGAATTTGCCCAACCATTTTGGTTCAACACGGTTTACAAAGAAATAAAACCAGTACAACACTAACGATGAACAATGCTTATTTAACAGTTCATTTAAAAAAACAGAAACGATTTAAATTTGCCCCTGAAATTCATATTTAACCATCTTATAGACCAAACATGCCTGCAGTATTTTGTAATGTCTCTAATTTTTTTTAATAACCTTTTAGAGCATCCACATATAGGGGTCCTTTTACCCAGCTGCGGTAAAAAGGGCCCTGCGGTAGTGATGGGGGCCGTTTTTGCTGCGCACCATAGCCCTTTTTACCGCAGTGGGTAAAAGGCAGCTAAAAAAGACATGGCCAATGTGGTATGTTGAGTTGAGTTGGCAGTAAAGGCTCCCGTGGTATTTCGGAAGTAACTGGGGCTGCAGACGGTGCTGCTCGATTACCGCCGGGCTAGCGCCACACTAGAAATTACGGAATTATTTCCATAGCACTGGAACTGGCTCGCGTTGGACCTGCGGTAGTTCTGGGTTGATGCACGGCAAGCCCGTTGCTGCTTGGCAACCCTTTAGTAAAAGGTCCTTATAGTATATTACAGTAGTCCAATTGTGATTAATGATTGGACTAAAACTTTAAATTGTTCAAGTAGGAAAAACTTATGCACTTGTTGAAGCAGTCTCATTTTAAAGAAAACTTTCCATATCAACAGGTTAATTTGAACATCCATTGTTAATTCTAAATCTAAAGTACTTCCTAATATTTTCAGTGATGATGCAGAATTAAATATCTCTTGTCCTATTTTCAGGTTTACTGGAGATATTGAAGATCCCAAACTATACATTTGTATTGTTTTTTTTCCCTGTCTAATTTCATTTTATTACCTCTGGTTTCTTCTCAGAGCTATAGTTTTATTTTATTTATTTATTACATTTGTATCCCACATTTTCCCACCTATTTGTAGGCTCAATGTGGCTTACATAGTACCGGAGAGGCGATTGCAGACTCCGGTGTAAACAAATACATAGTGTTGTGGTAAGATAACGTTCATGTGGTAATAGCCACATAATGGAATTGTACTCGGAAGGGTTGTGTTATGTCCATTTCTTTTTTTGTTGTTGTTGCAGTGATCAGTCATTTATGTTGGATTGGTAATAATGTATCCTTAATCCTAAGAAAAGTACCTTAGATTTCATAGGTTGTGAAATAGGGTGTGCTGCTTAGGCCAAGGCCCTACCAATATCTTTCCCAACACAGCATCAGCAGCTTGAGTGCTGGTGGGGGGGGGGGGGGGGGGGGTGCAAAACCCTAGTTTGTTTGGCCACTCCAACCAAAGATTTGTTCTGATGCCCCTCTTAGGTTTCCCACTTCATTTATACAATAATTTTCTCTCCAATTCTATTGGGTGAAAATAGATCTGAATCTAGTAGAATCTTCCCATAGAATGGATAGTTAGTCGGGCATTGGATATTTCATGTATGGGGTGTAACAAACTATGGGCTAATCATTAGTGCACACTAAATCCATTAATGCACCTTAGTAAAACGACCCCTATGTTAAAGCCATTTGCTATAAAGACTAAAGTGTAGTTACCTAGGGCCTTGATACTCAAGTGCTCCTTATTATTGCTGTTGACATTTTACTATCAAGCTATTGAAAGACTTTAGATCCGTGGGATTCACTCCCAGTCCTCCAACCTGCCAACAGGTCAGGTTTTCAACATATCCATAATGAATGTGCATGAGTGAAATTTTCACGTCTGTTACCTTCTTTGCATGCAAACACCTCTCCTGCAGGTTAGTATGAGACAGATAAACACAAACCTGTATAAGGCGCTAGGAAGCCACTGATTTGAATTGGAGTATAAGAAATGCCATGCTGAAGCAGACCAGTGGTTCATTAAGACCAGCATTCTGTCTCCAGCAGTAGCTGGTCTGGGTTGCTTCAAAGAATCCAGCAGATCCTAGTAGGAAAGTCTGTTCCCAATGGCTCACTCCCAGAAATATGAATTTGTATCTACCTAGCTAATTGTTTTCAGGACTTGCCCTCCAGAAACTTATGTAGACCTTGCTTAAACTTAGCTATTCTATGAGACTTATAGGTCTATTTTCAAAGGTTCTATGTAACTTTGTAAGTCTATGTGCTTCGAAAATGAGCCTCCATACCACATTCTGTAGCAACAGGTTCTATGGCCCATCTGTAATTTTTTAAAATTTGATTTTAGTCTGGCACTTAACTAATTTCATTCAATCTTATTTAGTCCTAGTGTTGTTTGATTGACATACATTAACTTGTTCAGTGACACTCATGATCTTGTAACCCTCTATCACATATTATCTCTTAGGCATTGCCAAGCTAAAGAACCCCAACCTGTTAGCCTTTCCTTGAAAGGGAGCTTTTCATCTCCTTAATCAGTTTTGTTGCCATTCTGTTTTTTTATTTCCATTATATCTTTTTTGAGATATGGTGAGCAGAATTCTACTTGGTACTGAAGGTGTGATTGTATCATTATGGAGACATTGTTGTGTTCTGTTTTCTATTTATTTCCAATCGATTCCTAATATTCTGTTAAGCTTTTATAGCTGCTGCTGCTCACTGAGCTAATTTCAATGTATTGTCCACAATGATGCCAAGATTCTTTAGTATTTCCTATTATGGAGGCCAGTTTTGTGTACCTGTAACTTGGATATTCTTTTCAGGGCGCATCATTTTGTATTTCTTCACGCTAAATTTCAAGTGCCATGTAGATGCTTAGTCCACCAGTCTCACAAAGTCTTTCTGCAGTTCTTCATAATCTACTCATGTTATAATAACTTTAAACAACCGTGTTTCCTTTGCAAGTTTGATCAGCTCACTTGTCCCCTTTTCCTGATCATTTATGTAAATATTATGGCAAAAGTTTCAGTACAGATTCTTGGGCCTTCTTTCTTCTCATTTCTCTCACCCAAGCCATGGTCCCACATTTCCCTAAGGACCAGGTTCTGTCTCCGTCCAATCCATATGCAGCCTTGTTGAGACAAGTGTCACTGTTTATGCTGCTTTCGAAGTGAGCTAACCCATACCAGTAGCATAGCCAGACCTCAGATTTTCAGTGAGCTTAAAGGCAAAATGGGTAGGCATGAAATGTCCCCTATGCAGCCAGCCCCCCCCCCCCCCCCCAAACAAGTCATCTTAAAATAAGCCCTGCCAGCTGAAGACTGCCTCAAAGGTGCTGAGAACTTCCTGCAGCACGGCTCGGCAGTCATTGACAGCTTCCCTGAGCCACACCTGTGCCAGCACTTGGTACATGCTCAGTTTTCACTCATGCTTGAAAACTGAGCATGCACCAGATGGTGGCATTGGGAAGCTCAGGAAAACTTTCAACGACTGCCGAGCTGCCCTTTAGGGGTTCTCGGCACCTTCAAGAAGGTCTTAAACTGGTAGGGCTTGGGAATCCTCACAAGCTGTACTAAGGACATGCTGCTGCTAGGTGGGCCTGAGCCCAAAGTGGACGGGTCTCTGTTCATCCACAAATCATTGATCAATTCAGCAATAACTGTGCACGCCTAAATTGGTAACTTGACTTTATCCTGCTCATACCCTGGTAAATGAATGTACCATTCTTCATGGTGAAGTAGAGGAGGAGGCTTGTCCTCATTTTCCTATAACTTCCTTTCCATGATATTTAATGATGAAGGAATTGTATTGCGCATGCTCAACTAGTGCCTTGCCAATCAAGTTGGGGCTGAGATCAAAGGGGCACACTATTCAGTATAATGTCCTGGAGAAAACCTAACCAGATCAATCAAAAATCCAACTGTCCGTGCATATCAGAAACAAATATTTAAGGTGTTCCAGCCATCTTGCTTCATACCACAGTACTGTTGACACTAATACTGGTATCAATCTAGTCTACTTAAATAACTTAGTTTTGACTTTCTTCTTTACCCTCAGTGCCGCCCATCCAAAGGACGAAAGAGAGGGAGTTGCTGGTGTGTGGATAAATACGGACAGCAACTCCCTGGATACGACGGGAAAACTAAAGGAGATGTTCAGTGCTATAATCTGGAGAACAAATGATTGGTGGACCTCTCCTGTGGACTTTGTGTGGCTATTCAATCCATCAGAGACCTTTTGAGAGACTGGAAAAGGCATGGATTGCACTGACCTTGGAGCTACGAGTTCTACTGCCCTCTAATGAGGTTGGAGATGGAGGGGGTGGGCTTTATGGTCTCTGTGGATATTCCAGCTGCACCCTGCCACTGACACACTTCCAGCTTTCTATAGAACATAGGGAGCTCTGAATTCCTAAGTAAATCTGCACTATTGATCCCAGAGAGAAAGAGAAGAAAAAGGCACTTGAAAATGGATTCAGGGAGTCTCCACTGACTATTTAAAAGAATGGCCTGTGACCAATTTGATCCCGAAAGATGCTGTCTTTACTTTTAAAGAATTTATAGATTTTAAGCTTGTTAAAGTATAAAAAAAATAAGGATTTAAGTTTAAGCTTTCTTTCTACAGTTCTGACGGGAAACTTATCTTCACGGGTAAAAATGTTTTATAAAAATTTCAAAGAACTTTTTTTAACGTGTTTCTAAAACAAAGACATGGCTATTTTTTCTGTAAAATATATTATGATTATTCTGTTAGTCTGTATTTAATATAATTATGTTTTTTAATAAACTTTATTTAAATGTATGTAATTTATGCTGTTGGTTATACTAGTGTGGGTTGCCATTCTAGACCACTTGAATGTGAGGAAACTGAATGCCATCATTTTCGTTCAATTCTGAAACTCTGTCTTCATGGAAGTATCTGATGTCTGCTCCTGCTTCGAGATAGACCATATAACAGACATCGTAGTCACAAAGTTGCAGGTAGTGTGGTGGATTGCCTGTTAATCACCTGAACTCTTGAAAGACACACATAGTTCCAAGTGAAGAGGGCAAAGACAAATTTCTTAGTTTGAAGTGTCCCAGAAATAAATGAGTAGCCTTCATGAGATGAGCCTGTTTCTTGCTCTGCACATTGGTCCAGTTCACTACAGAAGACATGGGGCGTTACCGGCCACAGCATGGTGATCTGTTGTATCATGACTATGAAATTTATCTTTTAATTATGCAAATATTTTCAGTGATTTATATAGCAGTACTCAGAAGTGAAAAGTGTACATCTACTCTTCATCCTGCAGACTTTGCTGGATTTTCAAAAGTGCCTATTGTTCGCTTTGAAAATTACCCCAAGAAAAATTCCATACACATTTTATGTTAACTTAGAGGTCCTTCTACTACAATGCATTTAGCAGTTTAACGTGCAGTAACAACTAATGCACAAATGTGCCAACCGAATTTGCAGTATTTTTAAGGTTACCTTGTGCTAAGTGCTTCTGCACTACCTACAACCTGATTACCGCATGCTAATGCAAGTGTTAACGCATGATCAGCAATGGAAAATGCTGGGCATGTCCCCAATAGTAGCTGTGTAAGATTTGTAGTTACTGTTTATAACTTTTCTGCATTAAGCCACAGTAACTGCAAAATCTGACCCACTTCATTACAAAGGCCCCCTTAGTGAACATAAGAATAGCCATACTGGGTCAGACCAATGGTCCATCCAGCCCAGTATCCTGTTTCCAACTGTGGCCAATCCAGGTCACAAGTACCTGACAGAATCCCATATTGTAGCAAGATTCCATGCTACCAATCCTAGGGTAAGCAGTAGCTTCCCCATGTCTGTCTCAATAGCAGACTATGAACTTTTCCTCCAGGAATTTGTCCAAACCGTTTTTAAACCCAGATACGCTAATCGCCTTACCACATCTTCTGGCAATGAGTTGCAGAGATTAACTATAATTTGAGTGAAAAAATATTTCCTCTTGTGTTAAAAGTATTTCCATGTAACTTCATTGAGCGTCCCCTGGTCTTTGTAATTTTTGAAATAATAAAAAATTGATTCACTTTTACCCCACTCAGTATTTTGTAGACCTCAATCATATCTCTCCTCAGCCATCTCTTTGCCAAGCTGAAGAGCCCTAACGTCTTTAGCCTTTCCTTATATGGGAAAACTTGATGAAAACAGTCTTTTAGAACACAATTCTTTTGGATCTGGAAAGTGCAATAATGGAGTATTTCATAATGCATCAATCCTATCCCCATTTAGAATATGTATCAGATTTAGCGTATATAATGGAGGGTAAGAAAGTACCTACTTAGATGTTATTTTGTAAAGCACATAGACGCCTATCGCTGTAAGCTGAGTGGGAGTCCCCCACCTACAGTCCTGCCAGTGGGTGGTGCTGTTTCACTATTACATCTTCAATAGTGAGGGACAGACCTGCCTGTCCCTAGTGTTGAAAACACAGTATTGAAGCACCCCCCCCCCCCCCCCCACACTGGCAACAATGTAGTTGGAGGACTCCTGCTCAGCTTAGAGGGAACAGCGGTTCCTATGTGTCTTTATAAAATACTAGCATAAGCAGAAGAAAGTACACCTAACCTTGCAGGCATGGACACTTATGTGGTGTATGGTGTATTGCCTGCATTGTGCATGTAGGCACATAGATCAGTGTATTTTATAATCCACATGTGTACTCAAGAACTCTGCCCATGCCCAACCCTAACCCCACTCCACAGATTCCTATCAGCAAAGTACACATCAACATGTTAAGGTGCATATTTTCAGGCTGAAGGACCCATTTCACACATGTAAATCAGTATTTTACTTGCAAACAAAGCTTATAAAATCCTCAACCAGTAGGCAGACTAGGTGCTTGCCTAGGGCAGTAGATTCTATAGGGCAGGAAAGAGCATCTGCAATCAAACTATCCTGGCAGCCACACAAACTCAACCATCAGTGTGAGCTTTTTGCCTTTCAGGAGTGTGGATAGTTCTCAAACAGCTCATTTACCCAGGAGATTGACTTTTGGAAATTACTAAGTTTATAACAAGGCACCAAAACAGAAAAAGCACAAAGGTGTGTATGTTGCATCTCTTTTATAAAGGCAGCATATGCACCTATGTACGTTTATAAAAGTACCTCTCTGAAAAATGCCACATAAATTTAAACTTGCATCGAGCAGGAGTAGCTGTACATGTACTTGCAGGCAGAAATTGGCACACATGCATTTTATAAAATACACACGAAAGTGTTGATCCTGCCCTTGCTGTCACCATTTTACAACTGCAGGAATACCTACACATGTATCACGTATAAGAATAGCTATACTGGGTCAGACCAATGGTCCATCTATCCCAGTATCCTGCTTCCAACTGTGGCTAATTCAGGTCACGAGTACACAGAAACCTAATTAGTAGCAACATTCCATGCTACCAATCCCAGGGCAAACGGTGGCTTCACCCAAGTCCATCTCCATAACAGACTATGGACTTTTCCTCCAGGAACTTGTCCAAACCATTTTTAAACCCAGATATGCTAACCGCTGTTACCAGGTCCGCCAGCAACAAGTTCCAGAGCTTAACTATTCTTTGAGTGAAAAATATGTCCTATTTGTTTTAAAAGTATTTCCATGTAAATTCATTGAGTGCCCCCTGGTCTTTGTACTTTTTGAAAGAGTAAGAAATCGATTCACTTCTACCCATTCAACACCACTCAGATATTTATTAGACCTCAATCATATCATAAGTACATAAGTACATAAGTAGTGCCATACTGGGAAAGACCAAAGGTCCATCTAGCCCAGCATCCTGTCACCGACAGTGGCCAATCCAGGTCAAGGGCACCTGGCACGCTCCCCAAACGTAAAAACATTCCAGACAAGTTATACCTAAAAATGCGGAATTTTTCCAAGTCCATTTAATAGCGGTCTATGGACTTGTCCTTTAGGAATCTATCTAACCCCTTTTTAAACTCCGTCAAGCTAACCGCCCGTACCACGTTCTCCGGCAACGAATTCCAGAGTCTAATTACACGTTGGGTGAAGAAAATTTTTCTCCGATTCGTTTTAAATTTACCACACTGTAGCTTCAACTCATGCCCTCTAGTCCTAGTATTTTTGGATAGCGTGAACAGTCGCTTCACATCCACCCGATCCATTCCATTCATTATTTTATACACTTCTATCATATCTCCCCTCAGCCGTCTCTTCTCCAAGCTGAAAAGCCCTAGCCTTCTCAGCCTCTCTTCATAGGAAAGTCGTCCCATCCCCACTATCATTTTCGTCGCCCCCTGAGCCATCTCTTTTCCAAGCGGATGAACCCTACCCACTTTAACCTTTCCTCATACTGGAGCAGTTCCATCCCCTTTATCATTTTAGTTGCTCTGTGTTTGCCCAGTTCTCATCTTTATGCACATACATCACTGGGGCAATTTTATAAGCAACTAATTGAGCACCTAAAATGCTATTCCACATGCTCAAGTTGTTTATAAAATTACCCCCATTGTGAATAATCTTATAACAGGGTGTCTACGATAAGAGGGTAAGAAGGCACCTAATTATGCATAAGTGGCAAGTGCGCTTTCTCCCTCCCCTAGCTCCAGCCATAGGGGTGGTGTAAATGTCTATGTTAATATTTGTCGTGTCTGCATGTAAATTATTTTATAATCTATATGCACACTTTGTACTCTGCCTAAACTCTACCCCTATGCATGCCTACTGGCAAAGTATGTGCCATAATATCATGGCACAGACTTTTCAACTGGTTAGCTGTAATAGGTCTCGGTTACAATAAATTCATAAAACATAAAAATAAAAGAATTCCATGACTATAAAGGCAAGATAGTCACACAGGTAATCAATAAAGCAACAAACATATTAACAATAACATTGTAGACAGACCATCACCAGCAAATCTACAGCCCACGTGTCCCAAATTCTTTGGTAAAAGAATGAGCCTTAAGCAAATCCTTAAAATATAACAGGGTTGGTTCAGATCTCAAAACTAAAGGGAGCTGATTCCAAAGATTAAGTACTCACCAGAAATAAAGCACTCTAATGTGTCAACTGTCTATGGGCCTTAAATAACAGGAGTAGAAATTAAGTTACTGGACTCACAGCCCTATGATCAAAGGTAAATATGGGCACTGGAGGCCACTAGCACTGGACTACTGCCCACATTTATCTGCTCCCCAATGATCATCGGGCAAACAGCGCTCTGATCGTAGGGGCGGAATAGCGCCTTAACCCTATAACAGAACTGGCGCTAGGTTAAGGCTCTGTTTCCCCCCCCCCCCCATTAGAGTCAAGCAGCCCAGACTGACAGTGACATAGGCCCCTGGCCCCACCTACCAAAGCAAGGCCCTGGTGGCCTAGTGCTCCCCCCAAGCATCCCCCCCACCCCCCGGGATGGCGACATGAGGGCACGGAAGCTGGAGGTCCAGTAGATATCCAGCTCCCCCAATCTCCGCACACCCCCAAAAAATATATCTGGTGGCCCAAGTAGGTCGCTGACGCAACCCCTCCACCCTTCCTGGTGGTCTAGTGGCAATCCCGCTAGCCACCTCAGCATTGGAAGAAGGAGTAGTACTCCCTCCTCTTTCCAGCACTGCCTTCAAAATGGCACCCAGCCCTGCTCAGTGCATCCTGGGATGTGCTGGGTGGAGTTTTCCTACCATATAAGGATGTTTCTCCCTTATATGGTAGGGAAGCCCCACCCAGCGCATCCTGTGATAAATGGCTGCACCCTCTCCTGCCCAGGGCATCGGATGCCCTGGGCAGGGTTTCCCTAGGGCGCCACCATTTTGAAGGCAGCTCTGGAAAGAGAAGGGAGTACTACTCCAATGCTGAGGTATGGCGGGGGTGGACGGGTATGCCACTATTACACCAGGGGAGGGAGGGTGAGGGACTTGCATCGACAGCCTACTTGGGCCATCAGATATATTTTTTGGGGTGTGGGGGGTCAGAATGATCAACATTAATAATGTGCTTAAATTTTCATGTTATTTAGCATTGATCATTGGGATGTTAATTCCCTGCACTGTTCTGGCGCTATTTTAAGGGCGCTGTTTCAGAACAGCATGGGGAATTGATCATTGGGACCTCAGAGTGCAATGCTGTTCCAGGAATATAAGGTGGGACCATGGAAGCCCATGATAGTATGCCTTAAGAGCCAGTACCAAAAGCTTAAAATCAATCCTGTACTTCACAGGCAGCCAATGATAGTGAAAATATAAAGGGTGTAATGTTATCAAATTTCGCCAACAAACCAGGGTCACATTCTGCAAAGTTTGTAAACTTTTAAGTGAGGCCCGCATACACCACTTTCTCATAATTGAGATGCGAAATCGCTAACACATGAATCAGCAGATGCAGGGTACCATTATCGGAAACATATTTCAGTGCATGAATTATATGACTTAAGAAATAAAAACCCTTTTTACCACACTGAAAACCTGTTCAGAGAATGACAGATGGTAAACAGTAAGGATCCCCAATATTTAAACAAATCACAGACTGCCATTGGGCGCCCCAATAATATCAGTACCAGCAATGTTTGACCCAATGGCCAGACAACCTTGCCACATCTGCTTGTTAGTACCCTAAAGTGAGCATGTACTTTACCACTTAAAATATACATCCCCTTGTAGAATTACCCCAGTTGCATGCTAACGGGCCGATGCTCAGAACTCCTCTGGTAAACAAAGAGTGCAGAACACATAGCTCTGGAACAGCGTAGAAAAGTAGCTCGCCAATGCTCAAAGGGAATTATATATGCACTGTAAAAGTGAAAGCAAGGGGGAAATGTGCTTGGTGCATGCACAGAATTTTGCGGGAAGCTCAGCTCTTGTGTGCGCTATACATTTTCATCTTTTTTTTTTTTTACTTGGAAGGCTTATATTGAAGTGCAGGAAACAGGTGCCAATGTGTGCTTTCACTTTTGGGTTTGCTCTGACTCACACACATTCATCTCTCACTACTAGCACTTAGGGGCTTGCACGGACTTCTTTCTGCTTCCAAATTAAATAAAAACCAACAGATTTTAAAGAAAGAATCGTAAGAAATCCTCTCTTGTAACACTCTAACATTAGGTTTTCAGCAGTAAGGGCAGCTTTGTTTTGTGCACTGTTCTCTGAGTATAGGAAGGGAATAAGAAATGACCTCATTAACATATAGTAACATAGTAAATGACGACAGATAAAGACCTGTATGGTCCATCCAGTCTGCCCAAGACAAACTCATACATGGTATGTGATACTTATACCTGAGGTTTGATTTTTCCTTGCCTTTCTCAGGACACAGGACAGTAAAAGTCTGCCCAGCACTGTTCTTGAACTTTCCATATCTATTCAGTTACGATCAGGGCGCAGACCGTAGAAGTCTGCCCAACACTGGTTTTGCTTCCCAATTACCAGTGTTGCCACCCAATCTTCCCTAAGATTCTGTGGATCCATTCCTTCTAAACAGGATTCTTTGTGTTTATTCCCACGCATGTTTGAATTCCATTACTGTTTTTATCTCCACCACCTCCTGTGGGAGGGCATTCCAAGTGTCCACCTCCATTTCCATGAAAAAATACTTTCTGACATTACTCCTGAGTCTGCCCCCTTCAACCTCAATTCATGTCCTCTAGTTCTACCACCTTCCCGTCTCTGGAAAAGGTTCGTTTGCGGACTAATACCTTTCAAATATTTGAATGTTTGACTACATTTGCATGCTATTTGCTCTAATCTTTGGCATGCACATCGTCTCCCATACTAGAGCCGTCTGAGCATACTGCACTCACTAATGCCTGCACTAGTCTAGTGCTAATCACCTCTAGTGCTAGCGTTACATTTTGAGCATCGGCCCATTAATGCAGCAGGGACACATTCTGTAAGTAAGGTTTGTAACTGGGAGCCCTATCTATGACCCACCCTGTTGTGCACCCCCTTGCAACTATTACTATACAAGATAGGTATTAAAAGAATAGTATTTAGGTGAGCACACTGGCCTATATTTGCAGAAGGGCACACTTACATATATGCTAGTATTCTACATATTTAATGCACATTGGGTGTGTAAATGTTAACCACCTAGTTAACAGAATTGGAACCAAAGAAACCTAGTGGTGGGCATAGATGGCAACTCCAGTAAGGAAGCAAAGCCAGTACTGGGCAGACTTCTACGGGCTGTATCCTGATCATGGCTGTTGAAACGAGAAAAAACATCCGAAAGATGGCATAAGTGGCAGAACGTTTTTCAAAATTGATGTTTGGGATGTCTTTCTCTGCAGTTCATCTAAATTGCAAGGGGGCATGTAGGAGATGTGTTTTTGTGGGGGGTGGGGTGGGGTGGGGGGGACTAGGCAGGCTTGCGATTTGGACGTTTTTTGCAATAATGCAATATGGACAAATTGTCCAGGCCAAAAAATAGGACTTTTTTGTCTAGACCTGTTTCAATAAACTCTAAGGGCCCAATATTTAGCACCAGCACTAATAGCCAGTGTGAGATAGCCGGTTATCTCAGTAGAACATTAGCACTTAGTGGGTAGCTGCTAACGGTTATGCTGTGCGACTTAGCTGGCTAAGCTCAAATATTCAGTGCTAAACCAGCTAGGTTGAGTGGTTAAGATAGATTAGTTAAATAGCAGGCCTATTTTTAACTGCTATTAGCTTAACAGGCTAGCGCTAAATAGTTGCTTAGCTGGTTAAGTTGTCACAGTCAAAACAGAAACCAGATATGGGCCCGGCATTGAATATCTGGGGCAGCGCCAGTGGCGGCAGCTAATCACGCTGCCTGCCGCCAGCTGAGTAGCAGGGGTAAGGTGGTTAAAAAGGTGTCCAAACTGACCAGAATGACCATTGGAGGAATAAAGGCATAATCCATCCCCTCAACCCCCCAGTGGTCACTCCCCCCCCCCCCCCCCGCTATGAGGTGAAAGTGACAGTACATACCAGTCTCTATGACAGCAGCAAATATAATGGGTAGTCCTCTTAGAGCAGCAAGCAAGTCCCTAGAGTAGCCTATTGGTCGGTGCAGTTGACTGTAGAGAAGGGGGCCCGGGTCCATATCCCACTCTAAGTGGTACATTTGTAGTGGAACGTGTGAGCCCTCCAAAACCCACAAAATACCTACTCTACCTACATATAGGTGACATCTGCAGGCTTATGGGCTATTGTAGTGGTCTACAGTACATTCTTTGCTATTCCTGATGGGTTATGGAGAGATGTATACCTGGGACCTTTTATGTGAAGTCCACTGCAGTACCTCCCTAGGCTGCCCCACTGCTCTGCTGGGATGTCTGTGTGGTCCATCTACTGAGAAGCTTGGCCCCCAGGATTTGTTTTTTTCCTAGGACTTTTTTTCCCCACAATTAGTACCAAAAGATAGATGCACAAAAATGTCTAGAAATGGCGATTTTGAAAACAAAAAGATAGACGTTTTCTGGTTTAAATATTGCTTGGCATTGTTGTGCATGATGCTTGCTACACTTAGATGTGCCCATGTATACCTGCCACAGACCTAGTATAAATGAGCACACTTACATTTAGGCACACTGATGCAGGAATATACTAGTATTCTATAAGGTAACTTTGATGTCCTCCTAGTCCCCAATGATCAATTCTCTGTGCTGTTCCGAAACTGTGTCCCACCCTCTGATGTAACTTCCTATTTCCGCAAGGGAAGGGCCGACGTGACGAGGCGATTTGCTTCATTTACAGCAGAGCAGACACGAGGCGCTTCACAGATTTTTTTTAAAGGCTGGGTGCCGGCCAGGTGGCAGGAGAAGAGGGTTGTCTGTCGACGGAGCTGGTAGGCAGGTGGGGACTGGGTCAGGGAGGGGAGAGGCTCAGATGAGAGAAGTGGATTGGGTCTGGGGGGGGGCTCAGATGGAAGACGGGGACAGGATCTGGGGGGCTCAGATGGGAGAAAGGGACTGGGACTGGGTGGGGGGCTCAGTTGGGAGAAGGGGACAGGGAGAAGTGGCTGGGGCTGAAACTGAGGGCTGAAAAGGGGGGGCAGGTGTGAGATGTGGGCTGGGGCTGGAACTAGGGGCGGGTGAGATAATGGGACTGGAACTGGGGGCCGAAAAGAGGGGGGAGAGAGAGAGAGAGAGAGAGAGGGGACAGATCCTGGATTGGAAGGGGGAGTGAGAGGGAGGGCAGACCCTGGATGGATGGATGGGAGAGGGAGGGCAAATGGTGGATTGAAGGGCATAGAGAAAGGGCAGACAGTGGATGGAAGGGGGAGAGAGAGAGGGCAGATGGGGCAGATGGTGGATGGAAGGGGCAGAGATAGAGGGCAGATTTGGATGGAAGAGAGAGAGAGGACAGACAGGTGGATGGAAGGGGCAGGAGAGAGGGCCAGACATTGGATGGAGGGGACGGCAGAGAGGGCAGACACTGGATGGCAGAGAGAGAGAGAGCGAAGACAGATGCTGGATGGAAGAAAGACAGTGAAAAGAAGATGAGGAAAGCAGAAACCAAGACAACAAACTGTAAACAAAATATATATTTTTTATTTCTTGCTTTAGGATAAAGTAGTATTGTAGATGTGCTAATAAATGTTATAAATAGAACATGTAAATAAGGTAATCTTTTATTGGACTAATTTTAATACATTTGACTAACTTTCAGAGAACAAAACCCCCTTCCTCAGGTCAGGATAGGATAC
This sequence comes from Microcaecilia unicolor, assembly GCF_901765095.1. NCBI lineage: Eukaryota > Metazoa > Chordata > Amphibia > Gymnophiona > Siphonopidae > Microcaecilia > Microcaecilia unicolor. Next base: position 190,969,960 of record NC_044031.1, on the reverse strand, counting down.
TGTAACAGCACTATACTGTATTGACCTGAGGAAGGAGGAAGGAGGTTTTGGCCTCTGAAAGCTAAATGTATTAGTTAGTCCAATAAAGTGGTATTATTTTATTTTCTATATTTGTTTTATTTCTATTTGTTAATTTGTAAAGTGGTGATTGGTATTTGTTAGTTTTTTTCAAATTTACATTTGCTGTCTATATTTTGCACAGTACTAGGGGACATTTTCTGTTTCTGTGGTGTTGCAGAGTCTGGCATCTTGGGGGTTCCGTTTAATTTTTGTCTAAATAGAAAGTTTATTACTTATTCTATAGTGGATTAGGGTGTATCTGTGTCTGTGAAAAAGACATGGCTTTCAGTTGGCATTGACTGTGCAGGATCGACGATCTGTACTATTCTGTCTGGTTTCGTTTTACAATAGGTGAATTGATGTTCTAGTGCTCACTGTAGTGTTTAAGATGCTTTCCTTTTCCTTGTGTGACTTGTAGAAATGACTGCTTATGGTATGCTAGAATTGCTCTATAGGTCCTGAGTGTTTTGTATTCTCGGTATGCCTAATACTGGGTTTTGGGAGGGGGGTGTTAAAAAATGACCAGCTCCGGGGTGTCCAACTACCCTAGGTATGCCACTGGGTGAGGTACACTACTTACGTATAACCTAGGCAGATTACGAAAAACACACTTAATAAATCAACAATCAACTATAAAATCAAACACAGCAACATTAAACCCCTCATCCTTCTCAATCCTGTTCACTTTAACTGCTCATAAACAATACATATGAACAGTAAAGAATGCCTTCACAAATAAATGTGTTTCCAAAAGCTTCCTAAATTGCACAGTACTGTTAAATAATCACAGAAACCTAGGCAATGGGTTCAACAAAAATAGACCGAAAAAAGAAAAAGGAGTGCCCCTGTGAAGCGCTGCGTACAACTGGTAGCGCTATAGAAATGATTTATAGTAGTAGTAGTTTCTGCATAAGGGCTTCAAAAGTCTCCTGAATCAAGAACCACATAGCAGTTTCTGAGCGTAATTGTCTATGTGGGTAGTAGATTACCAAAGCCTGAACCATATACCAGGGAACAACAGATTAAAGAGTTTGATGATCACTGAAAGTATCTTGAAGTGTACTCTAAACTGAACAGGCAACAACTGTTTCAGTACCGGAGTGATGTGCAAATATTTTGAAACTCCCATTACTACTCTAGCTGCTGCATTTTGGACCAGTTGCAGCGCCTGATACCTGGTCTTCGAAGACTTAATATGCTATGAAACATTTCCCTCTGCTGCAAGCACAGTAGTACAGTAAGCACCAGGATCCCCTCCCCCCCCCCACTCACTCCTTCACTCTTCCTCGGAGGACCACTCTAGCTGTGCCCACTGATACTGAAGCAAGACCAGCTCTCCACCTTTTCAGCGTCTCCCCCTGCTAGATGCTGCTGAAGCCAACACTTCAGGAGGTCGTTCCTGGATTGGTCCTGTCTGAGTGGAAGTCTTTATTGGCTGGAACAGCAATATAGTGCACTTGCTATGGGAAATGCTGCTGTTACCAAATCCTGGAAATTGACATATGTTAGTCTTCCCCAGTTGGGAATCCTGCAGGGTAAGGGGAACCACCAATCGCAAATGGCTTTTTCATTTCTCTATGGTACTCAGCAATCAAGCAAAGAGCTTTCATGGTGAGTCCTATCCAGGTACTATCTTAGTCCCAGAACCTTTACAGTTAAGGAAAATAATATTCTGAAAAAAGTGATGGGTCATTACAGTTTCCTTATCTTATTTTGTTAATGTTCTGTGTGGTATGGTTTGTCTGAATGTGCTTTTTTGCAAGTATAGCCTAAACGCAGCAGGTGGCAGCAGTGAGGCAACTGTCTGCATAGCTAAGGTTGATGGACTTTAATGCATATTACAGAGTGAACTGTAATTCTGCTTTAAAGGTTGAGTGTTATTGAAAACATAAAATACTCCTAGAAAAATGTATAAAATGTTTTAAAACTGCAATAACAAGTATAAAACTATTGAAATTCAAGACAATAAAAATAAGCAAAATTCTTTTCTATAAAAACTGACAAAATAGGAAATGTTCCGATTCATTTTTCTCTCTTTCTTTTGCTCTCTAATCATTTATTGAGTAATTGTCTTTTGATATGCTATTATAAATAGTCATCTCCTTCCAGATAACTTGTGAAGGGCTATATCATTAAGTTGATGGGTTTGCCATCCCATTGAGTGTCCCATCGTTCTGAAGGTTAAACAGCTGTACTGATTGGTGGGTTTCAGTTGGTGACATACCACTCTGAAAGCTTTAGGGCCCTGTTTACTAAAGTGTGTTAGTGTTTTTAGCACGCCTACACTTAGCATGCATGCTAACCATGTAGGCGCCTACAGGGATTTGTAGGCACATACATGGTTATCGTGCATGGATAATGCACGTTAAAATCATTATGCGCCTATAAACGCTGCTTAGTAAATATGGCCGTTTGTGTTTATAATGTGTAATGGCTGTCACCCCAATAAGTTTCCTACCTAGAATAAAAAGATGTATTTGGACTCCTTCTAAGGTGATGGCTTACTTGTAATTGTGAATAAAGATGTGCTGTTTCTATCCAAATTTACCTAGAAGAGCTTGAAGGTGATTTTTCTAAATCAGGAATTGTCTAATGATAAAAATTAAATAATTGATGAGTCCCCACCCAGGAGACCTTACCTACGGAAAGTTGAGATGTATCAAATGTTCTTGTCTTTGCAGGTGACAGAGATAGTTTCAGGCTAGGATTTTGGTTAATCACCCTATAGCCAAGATTTGGGGAAGGTATTGTGTCTTTCTCTCTTACATAGAAAAGTATAAGTGACCCTCCATGGATTTTGAAAAAACTATGTGAACATCCTGTGACTGTGAATTCCAGCAGAAGTGAAATAGATTTTTCTGTAATGTGACTTTTGCCTGTGGGTGTCTGCAGCACCCTAGGCCTGTGACTTGCACCCAGCAGTTATGGCGGATTTTCCATCTTTTAAATCTGACTCAGTTGGGGGGGGGGGGGGATTTTCTAGGGGGGGGGCATTTAAAAGGGAATTTTATAACAAGGCACTTAGTAAAAGGGCTCCTTAGACATGTAGCTTGCATGTATATATAAGGCACTTATATATACATGCAAACTACATGTCTAAGGAGCCCTTTTACTAAAGGGTTGCCGCGAGCAACCCGGAACTACCACCGGCCCAATGCGGCCACCAGCAGTAGTTCTGCCCCAGCTCATGGCATTTCTGGCACTGCCAGAATTTTTGAAAAATTAATACCACAGGTGTTACCCAGTGGTAATTGGACAGATTAGTAAACGGGGCCCTAAATGTTTATGTTTTTATTATTTATAGATCGCCTTTATCCAAGGCGGGTAATAAATAAACATACACTGCTAAAAATACAATCAACAAACACCTGACTGAAAACAAACATACAGCAAGCAATAACACCAATAAGTCATAGGCAACTCATGATTGCTCTTAAGCTTGACTTAGCAGATAACATTTTAACATTGACTTAAAGGATACAACAGTCTGCTGTAATTTCAACATGCCCAAGTATATTTACTTGCAAGACTGCGAGGAGGGCGCCTAATCAGTGTGCTACAAATATGCACTCAAATGGCTTAGTGCATATTTGTAAAGGACATTCACATAGGCCATAGGTAGGGCTGATATTTAGGTAGGCAACTTACAGAATGCTGTTAGTTGCCTGCACGCTTAAAATATTTAGGTGCCCCCATTTATGCCAGCTCTATGCCAGGTGTAAATGTGAGCATCTAAATGTGCATGCACCAATACCAGGTTTAAACTAGTATTCTTTAAGGACACTTGAACGCCCATGTATCTATAGAGAATAGGTTCTCACCCCATATTACCACAGAACCTAAATGGAGGTGCTCTGTTTTAGAATTGCCCTATAGTGATTTTTCCAACCATAGATGAAATGTTGATATGTGAGATAATGCATTGTAGGAAAAATGGTTTCTCTGTGCTGTCCCCCCCCCCCCTTTTTTTTTGCAAGGAGGGGGAGAGTACAGAGACTTCTGCATTGATAAACTTCTAGTGGATCTCTAAAAATACAGGACTTTGACTTGTGAATATCGCCACAGATTCTAGAACAAAGGGGAGGCTCTCCTGACTAATGAAGTAATGGTGGGAGGAGACCTGTTTTAGTGGGAAACAATTCTCTGCCTTTGGCTCCTGCTTCCATTGTACCACAGAGTGAGACAAAGGGTCTTTGATTTTGATACCCTGGTCATTGTACCAGATTCTGGAGGGCATCCAGGATTTTGGCTAGCCAACTTTTTGCCATCAGGAGAGAAGAAGTGGTGAGCAGTGATAAGGTTGCTGAAGCTTCTGTAATTTCTTGAAAATGTAAGCCGTAACAGAACCAGCCGACTGCTGCTTCTCAGAAGGAGAAAGGAGTGGAACAGTTGGGAAAACTGGAAAAAAACCCACAGAAGATCCTGCTCCTGAGAAGCAGGAGGGAGCACAGAGGACATCCCTAGGTTCTGCAAAGAGAACACAACAATGGTGTTAAGTTGTACAGGAGTATAGAAATAAAGAGGAGTCTCCAAGGAATGGAGGCATCTGAAAGATAAAATAAGTGAATGCAAGTGTGTGCTGTTATTTTTTGCTCTCTGCCTGATCTTTTTTGAGAGTGTGTGATGTTGTCCCCTTTTTGCTTAAAAACTACTAGAGGTGTGTGCATAGCAATAATTTTAAATTCCTTTCTGCATCATTTTTTGATTTTTTTTTTTTTACAAATTTACATTTCCATATCATCAAGCTGATCAATCCATAGACTGGTGGGTTGTGTCCATCTACCAGCAGGTGGAGATAGAGAGCAAACTTTTGCCTCCCTATATGTGGTCATGTGCTGCCGGAAACTCCTCAGTATGTTCTCTATCTCAGCAGGTGGTGGTCACACACAGCAGCAGCAGCTCTGGCTAGGCCTCCAAGCCTAATTTTTAGGTTTTGTTGAGTGCCTGGGGTTGAGGGCTCTTTGAGCAAGTGCAAACCTGGTGGTGCCAGGTCCCTCCTTTTCTCCCCCCTCCCGCTGGCTCCGTTAAAAAAAAAAAAAAAAAAAAAAAAAAAAAAATTTTAAACGTCCTTAAAGGCGTTTATTTCGACGTTTATTTAAGCGTCTATTGCAGCTACTCACTGGGACACCAGGTCGTTACAATTCGGAGCGGACAGCAGGTAATTTTACCTTTTTATAGCGGGCGGGGTTCCCCGATTCTTCTCCTCGTGGCACATGGCGTCGGAGGGCGAGGGCGCAAAGGGTCGCTCCCCGGGTCGCTTGAGCGCTTCTAGAGGGGATGCGGGGGTCTTAAAGCCTGATTCGCCCTTGTTGGGTGGCAGTTTCGTGACCGATGAATGTCCCGGTCCTTCCTCCGGCGTGCGGTTTTTCCCGCCATAAACGCCCATCCCCCGCTCCTCGCCTCCGCCATTTTGGCCGGCCACGCGGCTCGGACGGCTTCTTCTTGGGCCGCCCTTGAGGTTGGAGACATTAATGCCATGAACGCCCTTAATTTGGGCGACGGCACAGAAGCGGCTAAAGTTAAGAGCCGTTCTTCCCGCGCGGCTCCTTCGCGGAGTTTCGCGCCGGACGCCATTTTGGATGCGCAGCAGGCCTCTCCCCCGCTGTTGCGAGCGCCGTTGAGAGTGCGCCTAGGGCTGTTGCCCAGGCTGCGGAAGTGCACAGTCTGGGGGTTTCTCCCCCGAGTTTGTTTTGCTGCTGCATCAGGCCTTCCTCATGCACAACGCTGCCCCCGCTCCCTCGTCTGGTAAAGAGGTTGAGGTTCCCAGAGGTAAACGCCCTCGGGTTGATTCCCAGGCCTTGGAGGAATTTGTCTCCTCCGATGTAGATGAGGGCAGCGTGTCTGAGGTCTCCCAACGGTCCTTTGCGGATTCCTTGGAGGAGACGGATCCCCGCTCGGATGGAGCGGATGACCCCTCTGCAGCGCGGCTTTTTCGCCCAGAGGATTTGCCCAACCTGTTGTTTCAGGCCATGGACACTTTGAAGATTTCCTCTCCGGAGGACGTCTCTCCCTCAGCCCCTGTTGGCTCTGCCATTATGCTGGGGACGAAGCGCCCGCCTAGAACCTTCCACGTGCATGATGCCATGCACACCTTAATTTCGGCTCAATGGGATGTCCCAGAAGCGAGCCTTAAAGTGGCTAGGGCTATGTCCCGCCTCTATCCTTTGGCTGTGAGTGAACGTGAGGCCTATCTGTGGCCTACCGTGGATTCTTTAATCACTGCGGTGACTAAGAAAACGGCATTGCCGGTGGAAGGTGGCACGGCCCTAAAGGACGCCCAAGACAGGAGATTGGAGGCGGCCTTAAGGTCGTCCTTTGAGGCGGCTGCTTTAAGTTTGCAGGCCTCAGTTTGCGGCTCCTATGTGGCCAGGGCGTGCCTGACTATGGTGCAGCGGGCTTCCCCCTCGGATCATTCCTTGAGGGATGATTGGCCAGCCCTGGAATCGGGCTTAGCCTATGTGGCAGACTTGCTGTATGATGTCTTGAGAGCCTCAGCTAAAGGCATGGCTCAGACAGTCTCTGCGCGGCGGTGGCTTTGGCTGAAACATTGGTCTGCTGACCACGCCTCTAAATCCCGCCTGGCTAGGTTGCCTTTTAAAGGCAAGCTGCTCTTTGGGGTCGAGCTGGACAAAATCGTGACCGATCTCGGCACATCTAAGGGCAAGAAGTTACCAGAGGTCAGGGCTCGGGCTAGTGCTCGTCCCGGTACCTCCAGAGGACGGTTTCAGGAAGCCCGTCGGTACCGCCCGGGCAGGTCGGGTTCTTCTGCCCCCTCTTCCTTTAAGAGGCATTTCTCCCCCAAGCAGCGTTCCTTTCGCAGAGACCGCCGTCCCGGAGGTGCTCCCTCCGGTCCTCCCCCAGGGTCTCGTACCCAATGACGGGGTCTTGGTCCACGCCCCAGTGCAGATTGGAGGACGGCTGTCCTCGTTTCTGGGCGAGTGGACCACAATAACTTCAGACGCTTGGGTGCTGGAAGTCATCAGAGACGGCTACAAGCTAGAGTTCTGCCGACCCTTAAGAGACGGGTTTGTACTCTCTCCCTGCAAGTCTCCGGTCAAAGCTGTGGCAGTGCAGCAGACTTTGGACAATCTGATCCGCCTGGGTGCGGTCGTTCCGGTGCCAGAAAGTCAGCTTGGCAAGGGGCGTTACTCCATTTACTTTGTGGTACCAAAGAAAGGAGGTTCTGTCCGGCCTATCCTCGACCTCAAAGGGGTCAATCGGGCCTTGAAAGTGCGGCACTTTCGCATGGAGACTCTCCGCTCTGTTATAGCGGCAGTGAAGGCAGGGGAGTACCTGGCTTCCTTGGACATCAAGGAAGCGTACCTGCATATTCCCATCTGGCCTCCTCATCAACGCTTTCTGCGTTTTGCAGTCCTGGGCCGACACTTCCAGTTCAGAGCCCTCCCGTTCGGGTTGGCTACTGCTCCGCGGACCTTTTCCAAAGTAATGGTGGTCATAGCGGCCTTCCTGCGAAAGGAAGGAGTACAAGTCCATCCTTATCTGGACGACTGGTTGATCCGAGCCCCCTCTTATGCAGAGTGCGGCAAAGCTGTGGACCGGGTAGTTGCTCTTTTGAGCTCCCTGGGATGGATCATCAACTGGGAGAAGAGCCAGCTGCGCCCGACTCAGTCCCTGGAGTATCTGGGAGTTCGATTCGACACCCAAGTGGGCAGAGTGTTCCTGCCAGACAATCGGATTGTCAAACTTCAGGCTCAGGTGGACCAGTTCCTGGTAGCCTCTCCTCTTCGGGCTTGGGACTATGTGCAGCTGTTGGGCTCTATGACGGCCACGATGGAAGTAGTGCCCTGGGCCAGGGCTCATATGAGACCACTACAACACTCTCTGCTGCAGCGCTGGACTCCGATGTCGGAGGATTATGCGGTGCGTCTTCCCTTGGATCCAGCAGTGCGCAGGCGCTGAGCTGGTGGATGCAGACAGACAAGTTGTCTGCAGGAATGCCTCTGGTGACCCCAGAGTGGATTGTCGTCACGACGGACGCCTCATTGTCGGGCTGGGGAGCCCACTGCTTGGGAAGGACAGCGCAGGGGCTCTGGTCTCCTGCAGAGGCGAAGTGGTCTATCAACCTCCTGGAACTCAGAGCCATTCGGTTGGCGCTTTTGGAGTTCATCCCGGTACTGGTGCTGAAGCCTGTACGGGTACTGTCGGACAATGCCACGGCTGTGGCCTATGTCAACCGCCAGGGAGGTACCAAGAGCGCCCCTCTAGCCAAGGAGGCTATGAGTCTATGCCAGTGGGCGGAAGCGAACCTGGAACAGCTGTCAGCGGCCCACATTGCCGGAGTCATGAATGTCAAGGCGGACTTTCTCAGTCGCCATACCTTGGAGCCCGGAGAGTGGCAGCTATCTGCTCAGGCGTTCTTGGACATCACGAAGCGCTGGGGCCAGCCGAGCCTAGATCTGATGGCGTCATCGGCCAATTGCCAAGTGCCGCGCTTCTTCAGCAGAGGACGGGACCCTCGATCCCTGGGAGTAGATGCTCTTCTCCAACAATGGCCGACACAAGAGCTTCTCTATGTGTTCCCACCCTGGCCCATGTTGGGCAGGGTCCTAGACCGGGTGGCAAGACATCCCGGCAGGATAATCCTGGTGGGTCCGGATTGGCCCAGACGTCCCTGGTATGCGGACTTGATCAGGCTCTCAATCGACGATCCTCTGCGGCTGCCAGTGGAGCAGGGCCTGTTACATCAGGGTCCCGTGGTGATGGAGGATCCCTCCCCCTTTGGTCTTACGGCCTGGCTATTGAGCGGCAGCGTCTGAGGAAGAAGGGCTTCTCAGACAAGGTTATCGCCACTATGCTGAGAGCGAGGAAACGCTCTACTTCTACTGCTTACGCCAGGGTTTGGCGTATCTTTGCAGCGTGGTGTGAAGCAGGCTCACTTTCTCCCTTCACTGCTCCAATTTCTTCAGTGTTGGCGTTCCTGCAAGAAGGTCTGGACAAAGGCCTGTCGCTCAGTTCCCTTAAGGTCCAGGTAGCGGCTCTGGCTTGCTTCAGGGGCCGCCTGAAGGGTGCTTCCCTGGCTTCCCAGCCAGATGTGGTGCGCTTTCTCAGGGGAGTTAATCACCTGCGCCCTCCTCTGCACTCAGTGGTGCCTGCGTGGAATCTCAACCTGGTGCTAAGAGCATTGCAGAAGCCGCCGTTTGAACCCTTGTCGAGGGCATCTCTGAAAGACCTGACGTTGAAAGCAGTCTTTTTGGTGGCTATCACTTCAGCCAGAAGAGTTTCCGAGCTCCAGGCGCTCTCATGTCGAGAGCCTTTTCTGCAGTTCACTGAGGCAGGAGTGACTATTCGCACAGTGCCTTCCTTTCTGCCCAAGATTGTTTCTCGCTTCCATGTGAATCAGCAGCTCTGTCTCCCTTCCTTTCGTAGGGAGGACTACCCAGAGGAGTACTCTGCTCTTAAATATCTGGATGTGAGACGAGTCATCATCAGATACTTGGAAGTGACCAATGATTTCCGGAAATCGGATCATCTGTTTGTCCTGTTTGCAGGTCCTCGTAGGGGTCTGCAGGCGGCTAAGCCTACAGTGGCAAGATGGGTCAAGGAAGCCATTGCAGCGGCTTATGTGGCCGCAGGGAAGGTGCCGCCTATCCAGCTGAAGGCTCACTCCACAAGAGCTCAGGCGGCCTCGATGGCAGAGGCCGGTTCCGTCTCCTTGGAAGAGATATGCAAGGCGGCAACTTGGGCTTCGGCCCATACATTCTCCAAGCATTACCGCTTGACTGTGGCTGCTCGGGCGGAGGCCCGGTTTGGAGCTTCAGTGTTGCGGTCAGGGATTTCTATGTCCCGCCCTGGGTGAGTACTGCTTCGGTACATCCCACCAGTCTATGGATTGATCAGCTTGATGATATGGAAGGTAAAATTATGTATAATCATACCTGATAATTTTCTTTCCATTAATCATAGCTGATCAATCCATAGCCCCTCCCAGATATCTGTATTGTTTTATTCTGGTTGCATTTCAGGTTCAAGTTTACTCTTCAGTTACTTCAGAAAGACTTCGTGTTCAAGTTTTTTCACTTGGATTCTTCAAGAGTTAAGACGAGTTTGTGTTACAGTGAGCTGCTGCATTCCTCTCCCCTCCGTTTTACGGGGCTGGATTGAGACTTATAATTCTGCCGGCACTCCCTCCCGCTTCGTGCGGCTGTAGGGCAGTTTTGTACCCCTCCCGCTTCGGCGGTGTTCGGGTCAGTCAGCTCCTCCCGCGGTTGCGGTTGCAGGATAAGCCAGATCCCCCCGCATCGGCGGGTGTGGTGTCCCTCCCCCGCTCCGCGGGGATGAGCTGGACGGATTCCCCTCCCCCACTTGTGTGGGGATGAGCTGGGTTAATTCCCCTCCCCCGTTTCGGCGGTGGTGAGCTGGGCAGAGTGTCCCTTCGTGGGTGTAATTCTCTAAGTGCTGAGTCCTGCGGATGGAGCTTTGATATCGACATACTGAGGAGTTTCCGGCAGCACATGACCACATATAGGGAGGCAAAAGTTTGCTCTCTATCTCCACCTGCTGGTAGATGGACACAACCCACCAGTCTATGGATTGATCAGCTATGATTAATGGAAAGAAAATTATCAGGTATGATTATACATAATTTTACCATATTTATTATGTTTTGTTTTTCCACTTCGCATTATACATAATTTTCTTACGCACCTTAAATGCTATAAGGCTGTAATTGTTATTCCGTTAATAGGTTGCCATGATATTCTCATGCACCTTATTTGTTATCTATATTCTGATTTCCTTATCCCATCAATGTGATTGTTGTTGTATTATATTGTAAGCCACATTGAGCCTGCAAATAGGTGGGAAAATGTGGGATATAAGTGCAGCAAATAAATAAATAAATAAATATTTCATCTATTTATTCCAAACATTATTCCATGTAAATTTGATTAATGCACATAAAAATGTGTAACATACATATAAGTCACATGTATAAGCATTAAGTTTTAGATTTTATGTGTGTAAATCAATTTTTGGTCCATGGTCTCTATGTGCATACCCCTGGATTCTATCTATATATGGCACCGACTTTTTGGTGCCAACGTTTTAGCTCAGATTCAAGATGCACATGCAACTAAATTGGTTAATAAGCCATTATCAAATAATTAGCATTAAGAATCAATTATTAATTGGTAATAATTTGGATTTTCACATGCATCTACTTGTGCTGTTCTATAACTTCGCCCCCCCCCCCCCCCCCCGATATTCAGTTGGCGGCAAGCAGTGCGGTTAGCTGCCACCACTGGTGCTGACCCTGGTTATTCAATGCTGGGCCATAACTGATGACCGGCCTTGAATATCTAGTTTAAGTTTTGGTTGTGGCAACTTAACCGGCTAAGCTGATATTCAGTGCTAGCCGGTTAAGTTAATAGCGGTCAAAGACAGGCCTGCTATTTAAGCTGCCTATCGTAACCACTCAACATAACTAGTTTGGTGCTGATTATTCACACTTAACTAGCTAAGTCATGTGACATAACTAGTTAGTGGCTAGCTGCTAAGCTCTAATATTCAGCGGGGATAACTGTCCATCTTGTGCTGAATATTAATGCTTAGTTAAGCGCTCTTTAACCAGCCAGGAGCAAATGCCGGTTAAATAGCGCTGAATGTCGGGCCCCAGGTACCTAAATCCTATAGAGAACAACACAAAAGGGAGTGTGGCCAGGGAAGGGGCATGGGTGGGGCAGGATTGCACAGTGTGATAGAATAACACCATTGATGTCCCAAAATGCCATGCGTTGGGTGCTGGAGAAACTGTCACACAACCAAAAGAGTAGTGTTATCTTTCCTATGGGAAAATTTCAAACTACATTACAGCCAATGTAAATCCCATAAATCAATACTTTCTAAATCATTGCAGTATAGAAATTTTTTTAAAAATGCACTCATACATTTTCAAAGGACTTTCACAGACCGATTGGTCTAATAATGCTCACATGAATATAATCATCACACAGTTAGGGGCCCTTTTACAAAAGGCTTGCCACGCACCAATTCAGAACTACAGCTGGGCTAATGCAGAATCCGGTGGCAGTTCCCTCCCCCAGCGCGTACCATTTCCGGTGCTACAAAAATATTTTGTATTTTTGTAGTGCTGGGGCTTACCCAACAGTAATCGCTGCCTAGTTACCACTGGGTTAGCGCACGAGCCCTTACCGTCAACTAAATAGGTGATGGTGAGGGCTCCCCCTGGAAATGGCCATGCGCCAAATTCTGGGGCCCTTTTACTAAGGCGTGTAGGTGCCTACACATGCCCAACGTGCATCAATTTTGAGTTACCGCCCAGCTACCACGTGGCCCTTGCAGTAATTTCATTTTTGACGCGCGCCCACTACGTGCCCCGGAAATTCTGACACATGGGTGGTAATTGGGCAGTAATTGGCATTTTACATGCATAGACCATTACAGCATGAGACCTTACTGCTAGGTCAATGGCTGGCGGTAAGGTCTCGGACCCAAAATGAACACGCAACAATTTTCATTTTGCCGCATGTCCATTTTCGACAAAAAATTTTAAAAAGATATTTTTTACAGGTGCACTGAAAAATGATTCTGCGCATGCCCAAAACACGCGTCTACACTTCCGCAGGCCATTTTTCAGCATGCCTTTGTAAAAGGGCTCCTCTGTAATTAGTGCAGGGCCATTTTCTATTTTTTTTTTTAAATGCCTTTTACCCGCTGCAGTAAAAGGGGGCCTTGACACACGTCAAAAACACATACTGATGCTACTGCAGGCCCCCTTTTTCTGCGGCTTGGTAAAAGGGGCCTTTAGTGCCTTCATGAACTTCACTCCAAACTACAAAAAAGTGTGTTTTAATGTTTCACACTTAACTTTCTCAGTTTGAACATCAGGGACTCTTGGGCTAATGCATTTCAACTAAAACTCAACAAGGAAAAAACACACTGTCCCATCCTTTTACTGCCAGTGGGTGTATAGAGAGAGACCAAAGTAATTTCTGTATTCTTAATTTTCCCCTGTACCCACACCCACCTACTCTCTGTATCCCCACCTATCTTGTGCAGAGTAAAGGGGATCATTTTCTTTAACAGGATCATTACCCCTCCTTTTCTGGGGCCAAAAGAGAATTGAAATATCTATTTTCCTCCTGCTCAATTAATTTAGTTTCCTGTAACAGGACAATGTCAACTTCCTCATCCTTCAACCATTTTAGTACCGTTTTTCATTTAACTGCATTGTCCCACCCCCCACACCAAGGTCCTATAATATACCTCTTGCCCCCATACCATCCCACCCCTTCTCCTCCCACACTCCCTAAAGTCCCAATAACCTAACACCCCCCATCTAGTTCCACCATTTCCCTCCCCTACCAAGACTCACTGTTGTCCTCCTCATACATCTCCTTCTTAGTGTCACACATTTGTACCAACCCTAACCCCACACATCCAGTCCGAGTCCTTGTTCGTAGCATCCTCCCAATCACTATAATATGTGCCCCATCTCAAATGTCCCCTTTGCTCAAAATGATCAGTTTAGATACTGGAGTAGAATACTAACCAGTGCACCCTCACTCAAGCAAATGAACCACAAAGTTTCATAGTATCAGTCGTTACCCTCAACTGTTGCATTCCTTTCTTTCTCTGGTAAATCTGAGCCCACTCTGTCCCCCACAGCACTCAGCCTGAGTGTCATCTTCATTGTCTCTGGTGGAGTGTTCACCTGATTGCTCATCAACTGGAGAGTCTAAAGTATTAGCAGAAGGTGAACTGTCCCCTCAGGGAATTAGGTGCAGATTCCTGCCCTTTCACAACCGGCTAGTCAATACTCCAAATCTGTTGTCTGTGGGAGTTGCCAATCTTAATTTGCTAGGTTTTTGGGTGCATCCCCCAAAGACATCTTGGTTTTTAAAAAAAATGTTCATCTCCCTTTTGGTTTATAAAGTTCAGTGTCTTAATGAAGGCCTCTGTCTCCTTGTACGATTTCAAAAATCTGTGCTTACCATCTTTATTAATCACCATTTTCGCCAGGAACCAAATTCCTGAGCACACTCCTCTGTTCAACAAGGCCTGCTTATATTTCAATTTCTATGTCACACTGTCTCTACCACAAAATCAGGAATAATACGGATTTTTGTATTCTCAGAAGTACTGTCCCTTTGCCTGCCACAGCATATAATCCACTTCAGGATATTTTAGCTACTTTGCAATTATGCTTTGGGAGGTACATGAGGGTCTGGTTTTGGTCTTAGATCTCTATCCAGCTTATTTTCGAAAGAGAAAGACGCCCATATTTCGACCCAAATCGGGAGATGGGCGTCCGTTTCCTGTGGCTGCCCAAATCTGTATAATTGTAATCCAATTTTTGGCGTCCTCAACTGCAGTCCGTCATGGAGACGAACAAAGATCATGGGGGCATGCCGGAGGCGTGGCTAAGGTGGGACTGGGACGTGGTTATCGGCCGAGGAGAGATGGGCGTCTTTAGCTAATAATCGAAACAAGAAGAGCGTTTTTGACGAGAATTTGGTCCGCTTTATTTGGACCCTTTTTTTTCAGGTCCAAGTCCCAAAAAAGTGCCCCAACTGACCTGATGACCACTGGAGGGAATCGGGGATCACCTCCCCTAACTCCCCCAGTGGTCACTAACCCTCTCCCACCAAAAAAAAAAACACTTTACAAACTTTTTTTGCCAGCCTGTATGCCAGCCTCAAATGCCGTACCTACCTCCATGACAGCAGAATGTGTTCTATCCTCTAACAGCCTTTCCCTGGTTCTGATGTGGGTCTCGGGTGACTGTGACACCTTTTCTGTTAAGGGCACTGCAGAGTCACATCAGCAATGCATTGTGGTGGGTGTAGAGTATTGGGCTCCGTGATTCCACTAGCTTATGTTAAATGCTCACGATTTTGGTAGTTGGTGAGCTCTACTCCCATGGTGCTTTTCCCTCTGCTTACTGGGTCAGAGTGTGCCCTGTTTTGTTTCCGGTAGTCCATGAGGTAGTGGCCATTTCTGTAAGACACTTTTAGATCCCTTTCATGTGTTAGCCACGTTACAGCACTTAGTTCTTACCTTGAATGTTGCTGAAAGAGGGCATTGTACACCATTCTGCCAGCTCGGACCTACTGCTAATCTCAGTACCAGTGAGACTCGTTGCCAGTGGGACACACCCTCTGATCTGCAGTTAACTGTGAGTAAAGGTGCTTATTCAAATAAAGGACGTTTTCAGCAAGATTAGTCTTCAGGTGTCAACTGCTGTGCCAAGGTTATACACCAGCAACAAGTCCTGTCCCTGGAGCACTTTTAGTGGGTAATGCAGTGCACTTCAGGCAGGCGGACCCAGGCCCATCCCCCCCCACCCGTAACACTTGTGGTGGTAAATGGGAGGCCTCTAAAACCCACTGTACCCACATGTAGTTGCCCCCTTCACCCCTAAGAGCTATGGTAGTGTTGTACATTTGTCCCTCCCACGACCAAATGGCTTAGATTGGGACGTTTCTGAGCTGGGTGTTTTTAGTTTCCATTATCGCAAAAAAAAAAAAAAAAAAACGCCCATCTCAGAAGGGACCAAATCCATGGCATTTGGTCCATCCAAACCGTATTTTCAAAATGAAAGATGGACGCCCATCTTTTTCGATAATACGGTCTGTCCCGCCTCTTCACATACCCATTTTCGGACATAGACGTCCATGGAGATGGCTGTTCGCATTCGATTATGCCCCTCCACTCAGGAAGTGAAGAAGTAGAGGGGCATAATCGAATGTGAACGGCCATCTCCATGGACGTCTATGTCCGAAAACAGGTATGTGAAGAGGCGGGACAGACCGTATTATCGAAAAAGATGGGCGTCCATGTTTCATTTTGAAAATACGGTTTGGACGGACCAAATGCCATGGATTTGGTCCCTTCTGAGATGGGTGTTTTTTTTTTTTGCGATAATGGAAACTAAAAACACCCAGCTCAGAAACTTCCCAATCTAAGCCATTTGGTCGTGGGAGGGACAAATGTACAAATGTAGTGAATTTTATACACAATCTACTTCCTGAACTCGCTCACAGTGTCTCAATATGAAATAGAGTACATAGAAGTCACTTCTTTTCTACCCTCAGGAACACCGACTCCATGTTGGATCTCTGACTCCAGCGCTATAGAAATGATAAGTAGTAGTAGTAGTAGTTTTCTTGATCTTCTATTTTCTCTTTCAAATATGCCCTATCATGGAGTAGGCCTTTCTACTCATTTGACTCTGCCTCATGGCTATCCTTGAGCACCATCAAACAGCCCTCTAACTCCTCTATAATGCCTTTCAGTTCCTCCATTTTTTGTTCTATGTGAAAGGAGACTGCCTCCACTATCTCATATTTAGTCTTGTATCTCCGCCAGCAGTTTACAGACTGTTAACTTGAGGCCTTCTGTTTTCACTGACCTTTGAGCCTTTTCAGAGGAGCTTCTGGCAATAGATGAACTCTGACTTCCTCTGAACTTAGCACTTTTGAGCGCGTGCATATCTCTGAGCAAAATCTAAATAAACAAGTGGTGGTTTTAGGTTTCATACTTCTCAGCATACCGCCCTCAAAAGTGGACTGCTGGAATCTCCAAACTATCACCTTGCAAATAATGTATCTTCTCCTGACAGCTCTTGAACACTTAGGAAGTAGAAAGGGGAACTCAGAGCAGTCTTAGCTGCATCCTTCCAGCAGGACTGCCAGATTGGAAGTCTCAAATCATAGGTTTGACCTTTACTATTTTAAGTACTGTCACATTCAGAATATATTGTCCTCTGGTGGAGCAGTTGGGGACACCAACACTATCTGACTATATCTCTTCTCTTTATCTCCCCTTTTTACTTATGATGTAACTTTTTTTCACTATTTCCTTCTAATTATTGGATTGTCTTAATGTAAACTGCTCCATCTGGATTCCTAAATGGACTGTATATCAAATATTGATTAGACTTGGAAACTATTCTTGTACTTGAAAAGCACTGTCATATATATTGGTTTCACACATGAAGGATAACTTTTCATAGGGTGTCTAGGCTGGAAAATGCCATTTAGGTGTTTATATTCAGAAAATCCTTAGTATTTTATAACAGGCTTGCTGAATGCAGAGACTTTTATAAAATGCATATAGTGCCACAGAAGGAGCTATTTCAGAAATAAGAATGTTCGAAAAAGGAGTGCCAGAACTTGGCTCATTAAGTAGTGCCACTGATGTACAAACAGTGATTTTATCCATAATGGTGGCTTGACCCTAACGGTAGCACCACTAGATTACCATTAGGGATCATCAGTGCCATTTTTAACCTCAGAATTGGAAAAACATGATCAAGTGAGGATTATTTTGGCTCCCAAACACCAGTAAGATCCGGGCAGGGTGGGGTGGGGGAGAAAGGAGTGTGATCAGTGGGATGGAGGTAATGAATATTGTAGGCCCACTCATATTACTGTCTCTCCATGCCCTAAGCACGCCCTTTCCATTAAGACAAGTATGAATCACCGCATATAAACAGCAGCTTTCAAGAATTGCATTTACACATATATATCTACACATGTAAAAGCTAATATTTACACATGGGCATCTTTCTAAAATAAGGGCCTATATGTGACTGAATGCAGGTGTGTAGTAGCGTGTCTGGCAGCCAGCTGCAGGGCCTCACAGAAACAGCTAGAAAGGGTACAAAAGAAAACACTGTATTCCACTATGCCAAAATGTTTTGCTTCACAGCTTAATACAGTGCCATCAATGTCTCTTTCAAAATCAGAAGGAGGCAGTCTTAATAAGGCAAATAGTGTTGCAATTCCAAACAAACATAGATAAACACAGGCCTACTTTCAGCCTGGACACAATATATCTGAATCTTCCAAGTGATTGCAGAAAACTTCTTACCTTGACAGTCTTTCTCACAGACTCTGGAGGCATAAGCTGGAGGGCTGCTCTGCTTCCCTGTGCCTCTCTTCAGGTACTACAGCTTAACTTGGAACACCCTGGGAGGATCTTTCTCTCTTACTTGGGGTTTCCCTGTTCTATTCCCACTCTGGGGTTTTAACTTCCTGATCTCTGCTTGAGTCCCCCCCCCCCCCCCCCCCCCCCCCCCGGGCTAGGCAGGCTAACATGCCTGTTCTTGAGAGAAAGTTAGATTATATTGCACTAAATGAAAAGATAGGCATCTCTGAGACCTGGTGGAAGGAGATTAACCAGTAGGATACTGTCATACCAGGGTACAAATTATATCACAGTGATAGGGTAGATCAAATTGGTGGAGGGGTAGCAATATAACCTAGAATCAAATAGACTGAAAATTCTGCAGGACATGAAACACATCTTAGAATCCTTATGGACAGAAGCTCCATATGTAAAGGGGAAAAGCATATTAATAGGAGTGTACTACTGTCCACCTAGCCAGGATGAACAGACTGATGTAGAAATGTTATCAGAAATTAGGAGGCTAACAAACTGGGGAACACAATAATAATGGGTAATTTCAATTACCCTGATATTAGCTGGGCAAATATAATATCAGGGCATGCCAGGGAGGT
Organism: Microcaecilia unicolor; assembly: GCF_901765095.1. Classification (NCBI taxonomy): domain Eukaryota; kingdom Metazoa; phylum Chordata; class Amphibia; order Gymnophiona; family Siphonopidae; genus Microcaecilia; species Microcaecilia unicolor. Next base: position 190,951,394 of record NC_044031.1, on the reverse strand, counting down.
AAAATTCCTTGATGAAATCAAGGACTGCTTTATGGAGCAGCTGGTTCAGGAACAAACATGAGGGGGAACAATTCTAGATCTAGTCCTTAGTGAAGTGTGTGTTCTGGTGCAGGAGGTAATGGTGTTAGGGTCACTTGACAACAATGATCTTAAAATGATCAGATTTGATATAATCTCTGGAGTAAGTACACACCGGAAATCCAATATGTTAGCATTTAAATTTCAAAAAGGAGACTATGATAAAACAAGAAATGTGGTAAAAAAAAACAAAACAGAATCGTGGAGGATCAGCTGCAAAGGTCAAAAATTTACATCAGGTGTGGATGCTGTTAAAAATACCATCCTGGAAGCCCAGACAAGATATATTCCAAGTTTTAAAAAAAGGAAGATGGAAGACCAAATGGCAGCCAACATGGTTAAAAGTGAGGTGAAAGAAGGTATTAGATCTAAAAGAAAATTCGTTAGAAAATGGAAGAAGAATCCTACTGAAAATAATAGGAAACATTATAAGGAATGTCAAGTCAAATGCAAAGCGCTGATAAGGAAGGCAAAGAGAGACTTTGAACAGAAGATTATATTGGAGAAAAAAACAAATAAGTAGTGTATCTATCGTACCGACATGCCACTTCTGGGCTCTAGGCCAATCAGAAGTGAGGACACACCAAAGCCACACCCATACTCTGCCAAAGCCATGCGCTGCCCCTTTGATAACGTCAGGATATGGTATCATAGCCCCACTCAAGCCCCACCCCTTTATATAACAATGCCTCTTACCTTGCCTTATTTATATAGCTCCACCCCTTTTGGTGATACCATAGGAAGTGACATCATAGCAATGCTCCTTTTTTAAAAAAATGGTGGCTACTACTGGACACATCACATCACTTCCTGTTTCCATTAAGAGTAGTTACTTACCTGTAACAGGTGTTTTCCGAAGACAGCAGGCAATATATTCTCACAGATGGGTGACGTCACGTCGGCCCGGAGGACTTTCTAGCAAAGTCCATGACAAAATCAAAAAATGTCCCCCATCGCGCGGGCGGATGCAGTGCGCATGCGCGCGTCCGTTTTCCCGCCCATCGCACGGGCACATTCCTCAGTTAATTTACAAGAATTAGAGGAATACAACTCCAAAGGGGAGGTGGGAGGGTTGTGAGAATATATTGCCTGCTGTCTTCGGAGAACACCTGTTACAGGTAAGTAACTACTCTTTCTCCAAAGACAAGCAGGCCAATATTCTCACAGATGGGTATCCCTAGCCCCCAGGCTCACTCAACATAACAAAGAGTGGTCAATTGGGTCCCGCAACGGCGAGGACAAAAACAAAATTGACCTGAAACCAAACACAACTAACTGAGAGTGCAGCCTGGAACAGAATAAAAATAGGCCTAGGGGGGTGGAGTTGGATTCTAAACCCCAAACAGACTCTGCAGCACCGACTGCCCAAACCGACTGTCGCGTCGGCTATGCTGCTGAAGGCAGTAATGTGATGTGAATGTGTGGATTGAAGACCACGTCGCAGCTTTGCAAATCTCTTCTATGGTGGCTGACTTCAGATGAGCCAGTGACGCCGCCATGGCTCTAACATTATGAGCCGTGACATGGCCATTCAAAGTCAGCCCAGCTTGGGCGTAAGAGAAGGAAATGCAATCTGCTAGCCAATTAGAAATGGTGCGTTTTCCGACAGCAACTCCCCTCTTATTGGGATTAAAAGAAACAAACAGATGGGCGGACTGTCTGAAGGGGCGTGTCCGCTCCACGTAACAGGCCAGTGCTCTTTTACAGTCCAAAGGGTGCAACTTGCTTTCGCCCGGGCTCGTGTGAGGAGAGGGAAAAAATGTTGGCAAGACAATTGACTGGTTCAGATGGAACTCCGACACCACCTTCGGTAGAAACTTTGGGTGCGTGCGGAGAACTACTCTGTCATGATGAAAGACAAGGAATGGTGCATGAACTACCAGGGCTTGAAGCTCACTGACCCTACGAGCTGAAGTAACAGCCACCAAGAAAATGACCTTCAAGGTCAAGTACTTCAGATGACAGGAATCCAGTGGCTCGAAAGGAGTTGTCATCAGCTGGGTGAGAACGACATTGAGATCCCATGGCACTGGAGGAGGTTTGACAGGGGGCTTTGACAAAAACAAACCTCTCATGAAACACATGACTAAAGGCTGTCCAGAGATAGGCAAGCCATCAACATGTGAATGATAAGCACTGATTGCGCTAAGATGAACCTTGACCGAGTTGGTCTTAAGACCAGACTCGGATAAATGCAGAAGATACTCAAGCAAGGTCTGTGCAGGACAAGAGAAAGGATCTAGACCGTTGCTGTCACACCAGACGGCAAACCTCCTCCATTTAAAAGAGTAACACCTATGTGTGGAATATTTTCTGGAAGCAAACAGAACTCTGGAGACACCCTCAGAGAAACCAAAGGAGGCAACCTCTATGCTCGCAACATCCAGGCCGTGAGAGCCAGAGACCGGAGGTTGGGATGTAGAAGCGCCCCCTCGTTCTGAGTAATGAGGGTCGGAAAACAGTCCAATCTCCATGGATCTTCTGAAGAAAGTTCCAGAAGAAGGGGAAACCATATCTGACGGGGCCAAAAGGGCGCTATCAGAATCATGGTTCCCTGGTCTTGCTTGAGTTTCAGGAGAGTCTTCCCCACTAAAGGGATGGGAGGATACGCATATAGGAGTCCTGTCCCACAAAAAAGGAGGAAGGCATCCGACGCTAGTCTGCCGTGGGCCTGAAGTCTGGAACAGAATTGAGGAACCTTGTGAGTGTCCTGGGAAGCAAAAAGATCTATCGATGGAGTGCCCCAGACTCGAAAGATCTTTTTGGCAATAGTCATGTTCAAGGACCACTCGTGAGGCCGCATAACTCTGCTCAGCCTGTCGGCCAGACTGTTGTTTACACCGGCTAGATAAGTGGCTTGGAGAAACATTCCGTTTTGATATGCCCATAGCCACATCTGCACGGCCTCCTGACACAGAGGACGAGATCCGGTACCCCCTTGCTTGTTGGTGTAATACATTGCCACCTGATTGTCTGTCTGAATGAGGACAATTTTGTTGGCTAGCCGATCTCTGAAGGCCTTCAGGGCGTTCCAGATCGCTCGCAATTCCAGGAGATTGATCTGGAGATGCCTCTCCTGAAGAGACCAAGCTCCTTGAGTGTGAAGCCCATCTACATGCGCTCCCCACCCGAGGAGGGATGCATCCGTCGTCAGCACTTTTTGGGGCTGAGGAATTTGGAATGGGCGTCCCAAGACCAGATTGGATCGAATGGTCCACCAATTGAGGGAGTTTCAAAAATTGATGGACAGCTGGACAACATCCTCTAGATTCCCCATGGCCTGAAACCACTGAGAAGCTAGGGTCCATTGAGCAGATCTCATGTGTAAATGAGCCATGGGTGTCACATGAACTGTGGAGGCCATGTGGCCAAGCAATCTCAACATCTGCCGAGCTGTGATCTGCTGAGACGCTTGCACTGTGGAAACCAGAGACAGAAGTCTGTCCGCTCTGGGTCCTGGGAGATAAGCGCAAGCTGTCTTTGTGCACAACAGAGCTCCTATGAATTCCAATTTTTGAGCTGGGACGAGATGGGACTTGGGATAATTGATGACAAACCCCAACATCTCTAGCACCTGAATAGTCATCCGCATGGACTGCAAAGTTTCTTGCGGGGAGGTGTTCTTCACCAGCCAATCGTCCAGATAAGGGAACACATGCACTCCCAGTCTGCGTTGCGACGCTGCCACAACTGCCAGGCACTTTGTAAATACCCTGGGTGCAGACGCCAAGCCAAAAGGCAAAACACAGTACTGAAAGTGCTGTGATCCCAGCCGAAATCGAAGATACTTCCTGTGAGCTGGAAGTATCGATATGTGAGTGTAAGCGTCCTTCAAGTCCAGAGAGCATAGCCAATCGTTTTCCTGAATCATGGGAAGAAGGGTGCCCAGGGAAAGCATCCTGAACTTTTCTCGGACCAGGAATTTGTTCAGGGCCCTTAGGTCTAGGATGGGACGCATCCCCCCTGTTTTCTTTTCCACAAGGAAGTACCTGGAATAGAATCCCAGCCCTTCTTGCCCTGGTGGAACGGGCTCGACCACATTGGCGCTGAGAAGGGCGGAGAGTTCCTCTGCAAGTACCTGCTTGTGGTAGGAGCTGTAAGACTGAGCTCCTGGTGGGCAATTTGGAGGTTCGGAAATCAAATTGAGAGCGTACCCGTACCGGACTATTTAGAGAACCCACCGATCGGAGGTTAAGAGAGGCCACCTTTGGTGAAAAAATTTTAACCTCCCCCCGACCGGCAGATCGTCCGGCACAGGTACTTTGATTTCGGCTATGCTCTGCCAGAGCCAGTCAAAAACCCGTCCCTGGTTTTTGCTGGGGAGCTGCAGGGGCCTGTTTTGGTGCCCGCTGCTGACGAGAGCGAGCGGGCTGGGGTCGAGCCTGAACCGGCTGACGGGAATAAGAAGTGTACCTTCGGTTCCTAGAAGCGAAAGGAGCACTTCTTCTTCCCTTAAAAAACTTCCTAGCAGTGGAAGTGGTTGCAGAAGGCGCCCGGCGGGAGAGAGAATCCATAGCGTTGTCACGCTGGTAGAGATGATCAATCATCTCTTCTACCTTCTCTCCAAAAAGGTGATCCCCCCGGCATGGGATATCTGCTATCTTCCGCTGAGTTCGTTCCTCCAGGTTAGAGGCACGCAGCCATGAGAGCCTGCGCATCGCTATACCTTGAGCAGAGAAGCGAGATACCACATCGCAAGTGTCAAAAATGCCTCTGGACAGGAACTTGCGACACGCCTTCTGCTGCCTGATCACTTGACGAAAGGGTTCGGCCTTCTCCTCTGGGAGTGTATCTACCAAACTCTCAAGTTGCCTCACAGAGTTCCGCAAATGAATACTCGTGTAGAGTTGGTACGATTGGATCTTGGCAGCAAGCAGACCAGCCTGATACGCCTTTCTCCCAAAAGAGTCCAGAGTCCCAAACTCCCGCCCCGGGGGCGCCGAGGAGAAGCTCCTGGAACTCTTGGCTCTTCTGAGAGCGGAATCCACCACCGCTGAATCATGGGACAATTGAGCCCGCATGAGGCTGGGTTCCCCGTGGATCCGGTATTGGGACTCAACTTTTTGGGGGACGGTTGGGCAAGAAAAAGGCTTCTCCCAGTTCCTCAACATAAGTTCCTTGAGAGTCTCATGAAAAGGAACTGTGGCAGAAGATGAAGGTGGAGATGGATAGTCCAGAACCTCAAGCATTTTGGCTCTGGGCTCATCCACAATTTCCACGGGGAAGGGGATGGCCTCAGACATCTCCCGAACAAAAGATGAAAAAGACAAGCTCTCGGGAGGAGACAGCTGCCTCTGTGGCGAGGGAGTGGAGTCAGATGGAATGCCTTGAGAATCCTCGCCAGAGAACTCCCCATGCACTCCATCATCATCCTCAGACGAGGTATTGTCAGATGGGGCTAAAAGCTCAGACAGAGCCGCCCTGATCTGAGCCCGTCTCGACGAAGAGGCTTGACGGCCTCTATGACGAAGCCGAGAAGTTGACGGTCCCTTACACTCCGGAGAAGCTTCCTGCCCCGACGTCTCGGGAGAGCCAACTTGGGAAGTCAAAGACACCGGCGCCGGAGGCGGCACCGGTGAGACAGACCTCACCACGGACTGAAGGCCTGATGCAGAAACATCCGGCACCGGCAATGTCGATACCTCCGACGCCGTCGGCACCGGTGCCTCTGAAATCATCGACACCGGCACCGCCGACGCCGTCGGCACCGACAACCTCGATGCCGACTGCTACTGCTGCATCATGTCCATAAAAAATGGGAACATGGCCTGCATACGCTCATCCAGAGTTGCTGCCGGAAGATGCTGAGGGGTCGGTTGAGGCACTGGAGGCAAAGTCTGCTGAGGCTGGGGAGTGGGGACTCGGCTGCCAGTGACCCCACGCGTTGGAACCTCAGTAATAGAGGGAGAGCGGTCCTCTCGGCACCGACGCTTCTCGGGTATCGAATGTATCGATGACCCGGAGCTCCCGGTGCCGTGACGCGAAGGAGACCGACGACGATGCCTCTTGGCCTTCGCCCGACGCATGTCGTCGAGACTCCTCGGCACCGGAGAAGAGGATGTGGAATCCACACGTCTCTTCGGGGCCGGGTCCGACGCAGGACGGTCCCGGGGGGTCTGCAAAGCAGGAGGCGCCGAGGCGGGTGGAGACCCACTCGATGCATCACTGCTCCCAGCGTGCATCGGTCGAATGGCAGCCTGTCCCCTGTCTCCCGGTGCCGACGCTTCCTTCGACGTCGACCTCGACGACCCCGGCTGCGAAGACATCGTCCTCGACGGCACCGACTTCACCGGCGCCGATTTGGATGGCGCTGACTTAGACGACATCGACGGCGCCAACGTCGACGGCGCCGACGCCGAAGCACCGGGCCCAAAATCTTTTCTCTCTGGGCATCTCGAGAGAGCAGTGTCCGCTTTTTCATGGCGAGACACAATTTGCAGCTCTCCAAGCGGTGGTCCGGCCCAAGGCACTGAATACACCACGAGTGTGTGTCAGTGCCAGAGATGGCCCGATGACAGCGGGCACAAGGCTTGAAGCCGCTGGGCGTCTTCGTTGACATCTCGGGAAAAACTGTCCCTGCCAAATCAAAAGACGCGATTGTGTCTATAAAAAGATGACACAAGACAAAAAAGGGGAAAAAATAAACCCGAACGAGCGATTTAAATAAAATCGCAGGCTAAAAGAAAGGAAACTTAATAAACGAAAAAATACTAATACAATTATTAAGGATACTTCTTTCTTTCTTCGAATCTTCACCTCCGGGCACAACAACACGAAGACGAAAGTCGAGCTCCGTGTCACCTCAGACGCGGAGAAGAAAAAACTGAGGAATGTGCCCGTGCGACGGGCGGGAAAACGGACGTGCGCATGCGTACTGCATCCGCCCGCGCGACGGGGGACATTTTTTGATTTTGTCATGGACTTTGCTAGAAAGTCCTCCGGGCCAACGTGACATCACCCATCTGTGAGAATATTGGCCTGCTTGTCTTTGGAGAACTAGCTGCTATCTTGGATGGGGGGGGGGGGGGGGGGGGGGTCACATGACAGGAAGTGATGTCAAATGCCCCCCCCCCCCAACACTGTTCCATACAGCTGTGGAGGCATGTGTGCAGCTTAACCTTTTTTCTCTCAGGAAAGAAAATAGGCATTTGTTTTCTTTTTCTTATTTCTCTTTCAAAAGGATACCTTGTGTTTATGTTAAGCTAGATGGAGTTAAATCCATCTGTATATCAGAATGACAGGCTGATTGCTGAATGACAGCTGTTTTAAAACAAAAGGCTTGACTCAGACTTTCCTCTTCCTCCTCCTTGCTTTAAAGGGCAAATTGACAAAAGAACTAGTGTGAAGGAGATGTGCTGTGCCCCTCCTCTCACAGCGCTCCTGCTTTTTGTGCCTGAAGAGCTGTTAGTTTTTAAGACATGTCAGGAAAAAAGACCTTTCTGAACCCATGCAGGGAAAAAGCAAAATTACATTTTTTAGGCTGTAAAGGCCACACAGACAAAAGAACTAGTGTTGAATTTTAAAACAGACAAGGAGGGATGTGCTGCTTCTTGTGTGAGAATCCACATTCACCTAAATTTCTTTCTGCAGACAGTTCAAAAGGGGAGAAAAAGTGACTGAAGAGCTGCAACCCCCCCCCCCCCCCCTCCATTTTCTGTCTGTAGGATCAGAGCCTGGCAATGTGAATCAGGGGCAGATAGCCCCACACAACAGAGAAAACACTCCAGACCCACATATTTTATGCTGTTTGCAATTTGGCTGCTTTAAAAAAGGTAAAGTGGTAGTTAACATCACACTGTAGCCTGTCCCTCCTCACCAAATGTGTACACCGCCCCCTCCCCACCAGTACACCTGACAAACAGTGGCATAGCCAGACTGCCAATTTTGGGTGGGCCTGAACCCAAAGTGGGTGGGCACAAAATTTTCTCTCTACCTCCCCCCCCCCCCCCCTCCCCAGCAAAATTTAGTCACACTCAGATGCATTTGTCACACAGGGTAAAGTGCTGCTTTTCAGTGCATCCGATTTCAGACAATTTACTAATCCTTTTCAGTGAGCTTTCAGAGGCCAAAACCTCCTGCCTCAGGTCAGTATAATGCTGTTACGGTATCCTCTCCTGACCTAAGGAAGGAAGTATTGGTCTCTGAAACTTTATTAACACCATATTACTTTATCCTAAATTAAAAATAAAATTATTTTCTTTACCTTTGTTGTATGGCCATTTACTTTGTCTCATTGTGTCTCTAGATTCTGCTTTCTTTCGTTTAACTCTTCTGCCAGGGTTTCCTGGCCATTTGTCATTTTTCTCTCCTTTTTCTTTGCTTTCTTCAATATTTTTCTGCCTCTCTCTGTGTCCAGATTTAATTCATTCTTACTATCCATTCTTTAATTTCCTTCATCTACTTATGGCTTTTCATATTTTTCTCACCCTTGTTCTCCCCATGCCCCTTCCTCTTATTCTCCAGTCTTTCACTACTCCCCTTTTCCATGCAGCAGCTCTCCTCTTTCTCTCCCCATCCTTCCAGCGTCTCCCCTCTCTCTCCCCATCCTTCCAATAGTCTCATCTCTTTCTTTCAGCATCCTTCCATCCAGTGTCATCTCTTTCTCCCTACCCTTCCATCCAGCGTCTTCCCTCTTTCTCTCCCCATCCTTCCACCCATCTACCCTCTCTCCTGATCCTTCCATCTAATGTCTCTCTCCCTCCTTCTAACCAGTGTCTATCTCTCTACCCTTTTCTGTTCAGTTTCCCTTCTCTCTCCACATCCTTCCAGTCTCTCCCCTTTCTCTCTGCATCCTTTCATCCATCTCCCCTCTTTCTCTCCCCATCCTTCCATCCATCCAGTGTCTCTCTCCCCATCCTTCCGTTTTCCCTCTTTCTCTGCCATCCTTTAAAAAGATTTTAAATGCTCCCAGGTTTCGACCTAATTCATGTTTAATGTGGGATATAAATGTCATAAATAAGTAAATAAATAAATAGACATTCTGAATGTTGAGCACCTGATTCTCATAACATGATGTCTGTTTTAGTGGCCCTTTACCAGGAGAAAAAAAAATCTCTGCACGAATATAATAACCTGCCCCTCCAAATGACACACTGATTAAGATTTATAACAAACTACTTCCTCTGTGTACATCCGTATGCTGCACAAGCTGGAATGTTTGAAAATATAAATGAGATTAAAAATAAAAATGCTACCAACAATAAAGAAGAACAACGTGGGATGAAGCAGCTATTGGTTTGCTTTGTGTTGAGCGAATGCAGAACGACCCTTGCACGAGGAAGGGGAAACACAGATTAACCTAAGTGGCTTCAACTATTGACCTCACTTCATCTCCTGTTCTCAATGAATCCTCTTAGCCGGTAGGTGAGCTTAACGACGAGAAAAAATGTTTAAAAAAAGCATGGCAACGTAGGCAGCCTCAAAGCCAGGGCCGTGCCAAAGCGGTAAGCGAGGTAAGCGTGGCAGGGGGGCGCCGTCCTCTGGGGGGCGCCCCGCCGCGCCATGCTTGCCTCGCCCTCCCGCTCCCATGTCCCAACTGCCCGCCCTCTTCTCCCCCCAACAAAATCTCTTTTAAATTTACCTCCGTCCGGCTGGCAGGGCAGCGAACGGCGCAGCGTCAGTGAAGGAGGCGGCGCTCTCGACGTCTCTACTGGTCTTCCCTTCGCTCAATGTCCCGCCTTCTTCTGACCTTCCATGTTCGGCGTGTATTTTTCTGGGTTCTTGTACAATTTTACATGTTTTAGCTTAACAGCGGTCATGAGTGCCTTGAGATTCCCCGCAAAACACAAGCTATTACCCCCATTGTTTAGATCTACTAAATGTCTTCTTTTTTTTCCCGATAATGTGGCTATTGAGAACACTTTGTAAAGACCTGTTACAACCCCCCCCCCCCCACCACTACTTTTGTTTCTGATAACCATCTCAATGAGATGCATATTCTTATTAATGTGAATTTCTCTGAAACTGTAGGAAATTCTTGTTATGCCTCGGGCCCTCCTGCTCTGTGATTGCTAGAATACAAGGAATTATATAAACTGCTGGGCAAAAATCTTATTTGTAAGCAATCCTCGGGCGATGTTCTACTATTTATGATACCTAAAGCTTGTTGGATACCTTGTCATATGGCATTTTGAACATCATTGAATGATCTTGTTATGTCTATATTAACAAAATGGAATTGATCTGAGTAACGTGTGCCATTAAACCTGGGTGAGGTTCTAGTTCATGTGTTCACAAACTCTATATAGCTCATTGGTTCAGGGTCCACTATAACATTTCCAGACATATTGTCTATAACAGAATCACTTACAGTTTCAGAATCATTACCAGCCTCATACTCACTACCGATGGTGTCCACGTCCAAAGATCCGCTCTCTGCACTGATATCACAGTGCACCCTGTTTCTCCCTCTTTGTTTAGGAGGGCTATTCAAGCGTTTTCCTCTTTTCTCAGTTGTGCTCCTCAGTCATTTTTACAAATAGTTGGATTTATTTCTAGGTTTAATGTACCAGTTTGGCAGCGTCAATTGCCCGTGATTGGATTGCAGCAAATGTCCAGCTGATGATATTTCACCAATTGGCTCATTTCTTGATCTGAGGGATAAAAAAAATCATGAAACTTACAAACAACCAATCTTTTACTCACAGGTTCCTGTTGCTGAAGACCATCAAGATGGATGTCAACACTGTAATGGATGGATGTCACATGACTGCAGCTACATATGTCATTTTGTAAGACTCTCCACGGCTTCCGAAATTTCTTTAAAGGTAGGGTGCTCAGCTGGTTGGAGGGAGCTGAGGAGGGTAGGCACTGGGTTGGGGGGGGGTGTCATCGTGCTGTACCCGGGGGGGGGGGGAGCTGGCAGGGAGCACCCCCCCCAAGCTGACACCCAGGGCGGACTGCCTCTGCCGCCCCCCCCTTGCTACGCCACTGTTGTGTTCTGTCCTGTTTTCTTAATGCTATGGTTGGGATTGGTGCATGACTGCAGTGGATGCCCAGTTGTTGATGTTTCTTGATCTGCGGGATAAAAAAGCAGAACATTATGAAAACTAATGAACACACGGCCTATCATTTGCAGGTACTCACTGCAGGGAGGGTGGGGAGGGTTCATCAAGATGGCCACCAACACAGCACATTGCAGATGCCACGTGGCCACATCTACCTGTTCCATTTTGTAAGATTACCAAACGCCATGCGGAAACAGTTACAAACACCAGTTTATGAGACTCTGCAGCTATCGGCATGTAATGTCAAATTAGAATCAAGCATAATGCAACAAAAATTGTTCTTTGCAAAACTTAAATGCTTACTATCTTGCTGTAGTAAACCTTCTAGCTATGTGAGACATTTCTTTGAGCAGTACGTTTGGCGTTGCAGGGAGCTCTTCCCCTGACGAAGCCCTAGGTGGCGAAAGGGACCGTTGGGGAGCCCCTGGTTGGAGCAGCAACAAGCTAAGTAGCTGTGGTGTTTGATATTTGTCAAAGACGTCTGTGATAGTTAGCACCGTCACAGAGTAGCAGCACACAAACGAATATTGAGGGAGGAGGTTGGTAGAGGACCAGTGATTATATGATTATGGCCACATGAATATCGTTTTATTGATTAAAAAGGTGGCACTGGTCTGAGGTCCTCTCCTCCTCTGTTTCTCATTTATTGTTTCACAATTGCTATTTAACACCCACTGTTTGCAAGTTGTTATAAAATATATAATGCACATATACTATGAAGGGTTATCCACACCAGATGCAGAAAAAGCTATCTTAAATTTTCTATGTGCTGTGACTTCCACATTATGTAGCACATTTTCTAAAATTGCTACTTATTTGTATATGCCAGTTTGCCCATGTAAATTGGCTTTTTGCATGTATAACTGGAGCGTAACCTTCCTAAAATAACCTCCTAAATCTCATCTGTCTCTGGTGGCCAAAATTCCAAGATGTCTGTATCCTTCTATCATCAGTGAGTCTGTATGTAAATAACAACACAGTTACATAGTCATTGATGACAGAATAAGATCAAGTGGCCCATCCAGTCCACACAGATTTTCCTTTCCACAGAGCAAGTATATATCCCAAATGTCAGACTAACTAGTTTTTCTGAGTTCAATATATCTTTATTTCTTTTCTTAAGGGTGAAAGTTAGAAATAAATACATTATTTTACCAGTCTTTAAACAAACTTTAAACAGATTTAGCAATTTAAGGATCACTTTCAAAACTCAAGTCAGATGTCATTTGGTAAAATTACTTGTGTTTGATATTTATACCTCAAGCTTCCAAATCTCTTGCCCAGCGTGGGTGTGAGTAGTTTTATTGGTCACAACCAACTTGTATGTATGTGTAATGTATAAGATGTTCCACCAGGACATGATGAGTATAATTCTATAAAGAAAACACTAATATTTACATGGTAAATGTGCATCCAAAATGATGTGAATACCGGCATATATGCATGTTTGTGTGCACATATGCATGAAATGCTGGAAATCCAGCTATGCACTATTTTCTATGTACATATCTTCAATATCATGTAGTTTGCAGGTGGACATTCACATGGGCAGAGTCTAGACAGGGCATGGGCACCCTATAACCAAATATATCTATTGGCCTGGTAGATTTTTAACAGTAATAAGATGCCTGCTATTTTAGAGCATTGTGGATCAATAAAAGAATTTCAAATTTAACTCTTGCATAAACTCTAACAACTGTGGTATAATAAGCAGAAAATGAGAAACACCAGTTAGAAAATGTTCTGCATCACTTTGTACAATCTGAAGGGGTCTAAGGGCTGCTGCAGATAAGCCTAAATATACAGAATTATAGTAGTTGATCTTAGAAAGCCTTCCCAGAGTACTCAGTTTACTCAATAATCATAATTTGAAGAAGACATCTTTCATCACTGATCGTATATGTGGTTTATGAGAATCCAACACAACCCGTACACCTGAAACCTGTTGTCAAATTGAGATATCCTGATCACATAAACTGGTCGCTGCATCTCAAGAAAGATATAGTTGAACTGGAAAAGGTGCAGAGAAGGGCGACAAAAATGATAGCGGGGATGGGACATCTTCTCTATGAAGAAAGACTAAGGAGGCTAGGACTTTTCAGCTTGGAGAAGAGACGGCTGAGGGGAGACATGATAGAGGTATATAAAATAATGAGTGGAGTGGAACAGGTGGATGTGAAGCATCTGTTCACGCTTTCCAAAAATACTAGGACTAGGGGGCATGCGATGAAACTACAGTGTAATAAATTTAAAGCAAATAGGAGAAAAGTTTTCTTCACCCAATGCCTAATTAAACTCTGGAATTCGTTGCCGGAGAACGTGGTGAAGGCGGTTAGCTTGGCAGAGTTTAAAAAGGGGTTGGACGGTTTCCTAAAGGACAAGTGGAGGAGTGGCCTAGTGGTTAGGGTGGTGGATTTTGGTCCTGAGGAACTGAGTTCAATTCCCACTTCAGGCACAGGCAGCTCCTTGTGACTCTGGGCAAGTCACTTAACCCTCCATTGCTCCATGTAAGCTGCATTGAGCCTGCCATGAGTGGGAAAGCACAGGGTACAAATGTAACAACAAAAAATAAGTATATAGACTGCTACTAAATGGACTTGGGAAAAAACCACAATTTCGGGAATAACTTGTATAAAATGTTTGTACATTTGGGTAGCTTGCCAGGTGCCCTTGACTTGGATTGGCTGCTGTCGGGGACAGGATGCTAGGCTCGATGGACCTTTGGTCTTTTCCCAGTATGGCATTACTTATGTATTATGTACTAATATGAGTAAATCCCTGGGGACACAGGGTGCAGCTAACATATAACTTTCAGTTTTGGCCACATTCAATGCTAGCTTGTTTTCATTGATAGTGGCAAAACGTGTCACAGTCTGACTGTAGCTTCCTCCAAGGATGAATCAAATGAAAAGCAAAACTGAATGTTATCATCATATATTCTATAGTGACCATTTAGTTCTTTCAATTTCCAATAAAGAGGAATGAGATAAAGAATAAATAGTATTACTGATAAGTGACAAAGAGGATTCTTGTGAACCCCAGCTATTAGAGGCAAAGGGGAGGAAAGTCCATGCTCCAGTTGCACTTTTTGCCTTCTTCTTGTCTAAATTGTTAGAACAACTCACAAACTATACCCTTCATCCCAAAGAGTTCAAGCTGACTGAGCAATATCTGATGGTTGAAAGTGTCAAATGCAGCAGATATATCTAAAAGACTACAAAAATTTATTGCAGTGGTCTAAATTCGGACAAAGTACATCAAATGAAGATTCAGCAATGATTCTGTACTTGGAGACATTAGAAAATATACTGAAATGCATCTACAGTAGGATGGGTTGCTTTATCTGGAAAGTCAGACAGCAGCTCTAGGATTACCCACCCAATTAATTTACCTAATACTGGGAGGGAAAATATTGGATGATAACTGGCCAACACTGAAGGTCCAATGTATTCTTCTTCAATAGTGATTGAATGGTGGCTGGCTTTAGATTTTCTGGGAACTATACTGATTGAAGAAAAGAATTCACTATAGATATCAACATATGAGCAATATTTTCTTTCATCTGCTGAGAAATCTCCAGGCAACAATAAAGCAAACTTATTCACCTGTAGCAGATTTTCTCTGAGGACAGCAGGACACACATTACCACGTGGGCAATGTGATCCGACAGCCAAGCGTGGACACTACTTAGTATTCTAGGAAAAAATAGAAGCCTTTGGCAGCTCTGTACCATGTATGTATGGGTGCCTTCCTGCCTAACTGCTCCCATCCTGTTTGGATCAAAAGAAATAAAAAGCTGGGTGGACTGTCTATGAGCTTTAGTCAGCACCAGATAGAGGGCTAAGGCTCACTTGAACTCAGAGATGTGCAGTGCACTTTTGCCAGGATGGGCATGAAATTATGGGGAAAATGTGACTGATTAAGGTGGAAATCTGACACCACTTTTAGAAGAAAATTAGGATGCATGCAAAGAACCACTCTATTATGATGAAACTTTGTGTAAGGTGGATCAGCTACTAGAGTCTGAAGTTCACTGACCCTGCATTCAGGATTGGCTGTCACAGGAAGCAATCTTCCATGTCAAGAACTTCTGATGGCAAGTATCAAGCGGCTCAAAAGGTGCTTTCATCAGCTGGGTGAGGACAATGTTGAGGTCCCATGACACTGCAGGAGTTTTGATTGGGGGTTTAATCAAAAGCAAACCTCTCATAACATGGACTAGAGTCTGTACCAAGATAAGTACATAAGTACATAAGTAGTGCCATACTGGGAAAGACCAAAGGTCCATCTAGCCCAGCATCCTGTCACCGACAGTGGCCAATCCAGGTCAAGGGCACCTGGCACGCTCCCCAAACGCTCCAAAGATGGATTTACTTTCTACACGGTGATGGTAAGCTCAAATTGCACTCAGGTGAAACCTTATGGAGTTGGTCTTAAGACCAGATTCAGAAAGGTGTAGAAGTTATTCAAGTAGTTTTTGTATAGGACAGGAAAAGGGATCTAAGGCCTTGCCCTCATACCAGGCAGCAAACCTTCTCTATTTAAAATGATTTGACCCCTTAGTAGAATCATTCCTGGAACCAAGCAGGACCCAGGAAACACTGTCATTCAGTTGGAGAAATGCATATTCCACGCTGTCAACAACCAAGTTGTGAGGGCTAGGGATTGGAAACTGGAATGCAGTAGAGACTCCTTGTTCTAACTGATGAGAGTTGGAAAACATTCCAGTCTCCACAGATCTTCAGAGAACAACTCCAGAAGTAGAAGGAACCATATCTGCCTCAGCCAGTAAGGCGCAATGAGGATCATGGTTCCCCTATCCTGCTTGAGTTTCAGCAAAGTCTTCTCTATGAGATGTCTGACAGGATACACATACAGGAGGCCCTTCTCACAATCGAGAAGAAAGACATTCAACACTAGTACGCTGTACACGTGATCTCAACCTGGAGCAAAACTGAAGGACTTTGTTGTTCAGATGAATGGCAAAGAGATCCACCAAGGGGAATGCCCCACTCTCAGAAGACCCACTGGGCAATGTACTAGTTGGTAAGTCACTTGTGCAGTTGACACGGAGCTAGGAAAACATAACTTTAGACCCAACAAGGCCACCGTTTTTCTTGACAGCATTCAGGCTTTTTCAGATTTCACTAAACCAGCATATTTTTTATACAAAAAAACTGGAATTATCATCTTCATTATATCCATCATATATCAGTCCCGTGGCCAGAAGGATGCTAGGCTGCGTAGAGAGGGGCATAACCAGCAGAAGAAAGGAGGTGTTGATGCCCCTCTACAAGTTGTTGGTGAGGCCCCACTTGGAGTATTGTGTTCAGTTTTGGAGGCCGTATCTTGCTAAAGATGTAAAAGACTGGAAGCGGTGCAAAGAAAGGCTATAAAAATGGTATGGGATTTGTGTTGCAAACCGTACGAGGAGAGACTTGCTGACCTGAACATGTGTACCTTAGAGGAAAGGAGAAACAGGGGTGACATGAGACAGACATTCAAATATTTGAAAGGTATTAATCCACAAATTAACCTTTTTCGGAGATGGGAAGACGGTAGAACTAGAGGACATGAATTGAGGTTGTAGGGGGGGCAGACTCAGGACTAATGTCAGGAAGTATTTTTTCATGGATAGGGTGGTGGATATGCGGAATGCCCTCCCACGGGAGGTGGTGGAGATGAAAATGGTAATGGAATTCAAACATGCGTGGGATAAACACAAAGGAATCCTGTTTAGAAGGAATGGTTCTGTGGAATCTTAGCGGAGATTGGGTGGCGATGCCAGAAATTGGGAAACAAAATGGGAGCTGGGCAGACTTCTACGCTCTATGCCCTGATTGTGACTGAATAGATACGGATGGGCTGGAGTGTAAATTTTAAGGAACTTCGCCGTTAGCTTCAGAACTTAGTACAAGAACAGTGCTGGGTAGACTTCTATGGTCTGTGCCCTCAGAAAGGCAAGGACAAATCAAACTCGGGTATACATATAAAGCAGTGGCGTAGGAAGGGGGGGCGGTGGGGCGGTACGCCCTGGGTGCACGCACTGGGGGGGTGTCGGTGCCGCTGGTTACCTGCTCTCTCTGCCCGGAACAGGTTACTTCCTGTTCTGGGGCAGAGAAAGCAGGGAACCAACGGAGCCGACGCAACTCCCAGAGACGACGTGCACTCGGCGGGGCGGAGTGCCAGCGGTAATGATGCACTCTGGGGGGGGGTTGCGCGCGCCGAGGGGTGTGTGCGCCACACTGCACCCGGGGGGGGGATGCGCAGCGGCGACCCGCCCCGGGTGTCAGCCGGCCTCGTTACGCCGCTGATATAAAGTATCGCATACCATGTAAATGAGTTTATCTTGTTGGGCAGACTGGATGGACCGTACAGGTCTTTATCTGCCGTCATTTACTATGTTACTATTGTTACATATATAATTAAAGAACAACTTACTATTACCAGAAACCAGCTTCTCTTGTTTGTTCTTTGCAATCAGCATGGTTTCTAATTACTAATGAGATGCCATTGCCATTATGAATAGCCACTGGACTTCCCTGTGTGATCCCATCACACAGCTACTCATGGGGTGTGCCTTAACACTTTGTTATGACTCCGAAGCGCATGGAGAAAGAAACTATCCATCCAGCCTCCTAAACTCCCCAAAACCAAATAGCTACTGATTACCTCCTATGCTCTTCCTTCTCCGTTGGTGTCTGTAGGTCAGGGACCGGAAGGTTGAAGGGGCCTTGGTCCACCATCTCCTGGAATGCTCACTGAGCCTGGACTTGAGGAATTTACCTCCTCCTTCTCCTCCTCCTCTTCCCCTGCCAGGTTCCAGCACACAGGTGTCGCAGGAAGTTTTGCGGAGCACCGGCTTGTCGAGCTGCAAGGCTTTGCTTGGATTGGGACCAATGGCAGTGAATGACCCGCCAGGTCTGGCAGATCCCCTTGAAGATACAAACTGCAGAGCTGGTGGACTGAGCGGGGGAGGCTTCATTCTCATCTATGGGGCAGAGTGTGGGATTATTGCCATCAACTTTGGAGTCGGGCATTTCGGTGCAGGCTTCTGTCACTAAGGTGCTGAAAGGGAATGCCTCTGCTTCGATGATTAAACCACCAGTGGTGACATTAGAAGCTGTTTGGTCAGTAGTTTGGTCAGTAGTAGTAGTAATTGGACACTTCAGTATCAAGAATTACAGAAGAACTAGCTGAGATATCTAAAACATTAGAAATGGATAAAACTCATCAGGAAGGAAAAATTGGAACACTAACAGAGTGGAAAAGCTAGAACAAGCCATGGAACAACAAGGTATGGTGTCTAATTCAATTGCTCAGGATAGACTGTTTGTACATTGAAGGTTGGAGTTGGCGGAGAATAAATTAAGATCTTTTAAATTTAAGGTTTATGAACTTTACCAAGGTGCCCTTTGAACTACCGAGAGACACCTTGAAGAGATACTTTATGGATATCCTGTAGGTTTCAGCTGAGTTGCACCCTCCTGTGGCTGTGTTATTTTCTACCAGTAAAATCTGGGCAAAGAGATGATGATGATGAGAGAGTTGACATTTCTAATGATAGTCTCAATGTTTCAGCCATACAAGAGAGATCAGTGGATGAAGAGACTAACAAGGCTACTTTATTGTATCCTTTGTGTTCAAGCAAGACAAAGAAAGAATATTCACTCTGCATTCTCATCAGTGGCATTCCTAGGCTGGCTGACAGAAAGAAGGTCATTTTCAAAAAAGAAAAACGTCTTTTTTATTTCGAAAAAACTGTTTCATGATTTGGACGTTTTGTGATTTGGACAGTTTTTTGGGGGGACCATTTTCGAAAAAAAAAAAAAAAAGTCAAAGTGCAAAACGCACAAAATCAAGCCATTGGGATGTAGGAGGAGCCATCATTTTTAGTAGACTGGTCCCCCTGACATCCCAAGACAGCAATAGGGTACCCTAGGGGGCACTGCAGTGGACTTCATAAAAAGCTCCCAGGTACACGTCTCACCGTTACTCCCTTACCTTGTCTGCTGAGCCCCCCAAAACTTACCCAAAATCCATTACCCCCAACTGTGTGGGTGAAGGGGGCACCTATATGTGGGCACAGTGGGTTTCTGGTGAGTTTTGGAGAGCTCACAGTTTCCTCCAGAAGTGTAACAGGTAGGAGGAGGTAGGAGCCTGGGTCCACCTGTCTGCATTGCACTGCACACACCATTAGACTACTCCAGGGACCTGCATGCTATTCTAATGGACCTGAATATAACATCTGAGGTTGTTATAGAGGCTGGCAAGTAATGTTTTTCATCACATTTTGGGGGGGTGGGCGGGGGTTAGTGACCAGTAGGGGAATAAGAGGAGGTCACCCCTGGTTCCCTCCAGTGGTCATCTGGTTATTTAGGGCACCTTTTTGTGCCTTATTTGTTATAAAAGCAGGTTTAGCTCAAAATGACTTAGTTTTAGTCCCACCCTGAACATACCCTGACATGCCCCCTTGGGATTTGGACGTACTTCTGATGGACTTCATAGAAAAACGTCTAAAAATAGGTTTTGAAAATACTGTTTTGAACGTTTTTGTAAGAAAAACATCCAAATGCTGCTTTATGCCACTTTTTAGACGTTTTTCTGTTTTGAAAATGAGCCCGATAGTGATTTGCGATTCTCATATCTGTTTTGATCCTGCACTACACTTTTTCAGCTTTCCACTGTTATTTGATCAAGGTTGCTAGATAAAACTTTGGAACGATTTACCCCCTTTCTTTTGGTCCGAACCCTTATTTAAGAAATTTAAATCATTACTTAAGTTCCATTATTTTTCCTTAGCTTTTGGAATTTTACAACAGTGATTTTTCCAGTGCTCGGGTTCAACTGATACTACATAATTCATTTGAGTATTCCCTGGTCTGCCTGTGTCTTTCCTATCACAATAGAATTCATTTCTTTGTTTTTATACATGCTATTTTAGCCTTGTTTGTAAACCGCCCTGACCTGCTTGCTCATAAAAGGGCGATATAACATAAACATAGTACATTTTCTCTTCCTCGTGATGTGTATTTATAATTACGTTATTGAGTAATGTTTCATTGATTGTAACTGGTACCACTAAGATGAGTCATTTGAATGTCAGTATATCAAATAACAGAAATTTTAAAAACAGGTTTGATCTTAAGTTACCATCTCTTAGTGAGCTCTCTAGAGGGGCATTTTCGAAAGGGACGTCCATGTTTTGATATAGACATCCTCACAAAACGTCCTGATCCAGGGGCGGGGAAACCTGTATTTTTGAAACAAGATGGATGTCCATCTTTAGTTTCAAAAATACAGTCAGGGATGTCTAAATCCTTAAATTTGGTTGTCCCTAGACTTGGTCGTTTCTGATTTTCGGCGATAATGGAAACCAAGGACGTCCATGTCAGAAATGACCAAATGGAAGCCATTTGGTCATGGGAGGAGCCAGCATTTGTAGTGCACTGGTCCCCCTGACATGACAGGACACCAGCCGGGCACCCTAGGGGGCACTGCAGTGGACTTCATAAATTGCTCCCAGGTACATAGCTCCCTTACCTTATGTGCTGAGCCACCCCCCCCCCAAAAAAAAACACTACCCCCAACTGTACACCACTACCATAGCCCTTACAGGTGAAGGGGGGGCACCTAGATGTGGGTACAGTGGGTTTGTGGTGGGTTTTGGAGGGCTTGCTGTTTCCTCCAGAAACGTAACAGGTAGGGGGGTATGGGCCTGGGTCCGCCTGTTTGAAGTGCACTGCACCCACTAAAACTGCTCCAGTGACCTGCTTATGACATCTGAGGCTGGCATGATATTTTGAAAGATATTTTTTGAGGGTGGGAGGGGGTTAGTGACCACTGGAGGAGTAAGGGGAGGTCATCCCCGATTCTCTCCGGTGGTCATCTGGTCATTTTGGGCACCTTTTTGTGCCTTGGTCGTAAGAAAAACACGACCAGGTAAAGTCGTCCAATTGTTCGTCAGGGACGTCCTTGTTTCTTTTGATTATGGGTCAAAGACGTCCAAGTATTACGCATGCCTCCAGCACGCCCCCCTGAACTTTGGCCGTCCCTGCGACGGAAAGCAGTTGGGGACGTCCAAGATTGGCTTTCGATTATACCGATTTGGATGACCCTGGGAGAATGACGCCCATCTTCCAATTTATGTCGAAAGATAGGCATCCTTCTCTTTTGAAAATGAGTCCGTAGTGCTCCAGCCCCCTTCAAAAAATAAAAAAAAGTCTGACAACTTCTAGGGTCTTACCTTCATCCAAGTCAATTTTGATGCCTATTCATTAGTACTCTACCATCATCAGCAGATGAGCATACCAGATCCCAGCACCCCCACCAAATTCACCCATAAGCTCAATACCAAACAAAACTGATGAATCTATTGCCTGAACGTCCAACCCCCTGGGATCCTGTAGTTTTGCTGGCCAGTACCTGGCCACTCTCAGCTTATGAACACCAGCACAGTTTCTGAGGAGTTGTAGCTTACTGGTACCAGCTCTAGTACTTGCTGGTACCAGCTTGAGTACTCCATGGCCTATGCTGTTGCTTGGTCATGTTTTTTTTTTCTCCATCCTCCATCCTCTTCTCTTGAGGGAATGAAGGTGAGCTGTTTGCAATACTGCAATATCCCAACCCTGCTCCTATCATATTACTCAATACCATAGATTTTAGCAAATCTCTAGTGTTTTCCCTTATTCTCCACTAGAGACAGTTTCTCCTAATCTCATGTCTTTTAAGAGTCTATTACCATTTTTGTCTCAACCACCTCATTGGCCATCACAACTTACTTAGAGAATCATACTTATTATTTATCATGCTTCTAGATGTCTTTCCAAAAGAAAAAAACACTGGATAAGGTTTCTAAAGCATAATGCTGAAATATGTCTAATGAACAAAAAAAGTAGAATACTATGACCTCTTGCTCTTAAGCAATCTTTCACCTTTAAAGATCAAGTTTGTCACTAACATTCTTGAGGAAAAAATTTCTGATCTGGCAAGACCTGTTGCACCTGAATCCATGCTGATTGTTAGTAATCATTGCCTTTACTCTGTGTGTGCAATTGTCACATCTTTTATAATGACATCAAGTGTTTTCCCTAGAATGAGGTTAGTCTAACTGGTATATACTTGTCTGATTTCACCTGACTCCTCCTTTGGATATGGGGATTAAATGTACCCTTAGCAAATAATGAAAAAGCTGCCCCACCTTAAATAAGTCTTTAAAAAATTACAGTGGTTATGCAACCACATCACCTGTTTCTTGTAGTACCCTTGTTTCAATTTTGTCTGCCCATTATTTTATTCACTATACAGTTCTTTCTTTACCAGCTTCTGAATTATGCAAAACCTAATATTTCATCCTACATGGGTTATTTTGCTTACATGGCCTTTCTTTTCAAATAAAAAAAATTACAACATAATTTATGATATCTGCTTTATCCCTATAATTTATTTTCTCCATATTACCCACAAAGGAATTCATTAGCAACCTGCCTCATTCCTTGGCTCCTAATATGTCCCAACTGCATATGTCCCTTTTGCTGCCTATTAAGATGTTTCATTTGCATCATGCTGCCATCATATCTTATTTCTGTTATGAATTGTCTACTGTGCTCTTTTAGTGTGTATGGTAGTGACATTGGGGCTCATTTTCAAAGAGAAAAATGTTTAAAAAGTGGCATAAACCGGCAGACATTTTTCTCGCCAAAATGTCCAAATTGGTATTTTTGAAACCCATTTCCCAGATATTTTTCTATGCTGTTCATCTGCAGTGCATTCAAATCTCAAGTGGGTGTGTTGGGGGTGTGTCAAGGGCAGGATTTTGGTATTCCCAAGACTTGGACTTTTTCAGCCATAATGGAACAAAATGAAAACATCTAGGACTAAAACTAACATTTTGAGCTAGACCCGTTTTAATAAAAAAGTGCACTAAATGACCAGATGACTACTGGAGGAATAAAGGAATGACCTTCCCCCACCCTTAATCCACCAATGATCACGGACCTTCTCCTACACCCCAAAGATATGAAAGGAACAGTGCATACCAACCTCTATGACAGCCTCAGATGTTATAGCCAGTCCTATTAGAGCAGCAAGTAGGTCCCAGGGGTAACTTAGTGGAGTGCATTGTAGAGAAGGAGACCCAGGTTTATAACCCACTCTGTTACACTTGTGGTGGAAAGTGTGAATTCTCCAATACCCACCAAAAACCTATTGTACTCAACTGTACACCACTATTAAAGTCCTTATGGCTACAGGTGTCACCTACATGTGGGTACAGTAGGTTTTTGGTGGGTTTTGGAGGGCTCATTATAGCCCACTGCAATGCCCCCATGGTGCCCCACTGCTCTGCTAGGATGTCTGTGTGGCCAGCCTACTAAGAATGCTAGCTACTCCTTCATCCCAATGGCTTGATTTTGTGCGTTTTTCACTTGAACATTTTTTTTTTAATGGAACAAAAAGATAAACACACAGAGCACAAAAACAAAGTGACCATTTTCGAAAAAAAAAAAAAAAGCTAGACATTTTGCTGTTTCGAAAATCACTATATTCACTATTCGGATTCTGAATATTTTGGGCAAAACATTCCAAGTCGGACTTAGATGTTATATTGAAAATGCCCCTCATTGTGTCATTGCTGTCATTTTTACCTCTTTACATAGCATTTACTCCTCATGTAGCAGTCCCTCTATTTACATATTTGAGATTATAACATAGACTTGTTAATTCTGTCATTATTACAATTTTTAAACTATTTCCTTGCCTAACCTTACATTATTATTTAATTTTTAATATAATTTTTATATATATTCTTTTCATATGGTTTTCTTATATATATATGTTTTTGGATCATCTAGTTAATTAATTATGCAGACCACATTCATTATTTTTATATTTTTTAAGAGACATATATATTATTTATTCATAATTATCTTTATATATTATCAGTTTACATAGTCCACGATGTTTATATATTTCCCGTAAAAAATTGTTTATATGTCCTGTATTATTTCTCATGTTCTATTCCACCATACATCGCATCATATGGGTTAGCCTACAGACTGTCCTGAAGTTTCTTTACAACCACTATCTCCGATTCTCTGTGCTACTTCACATATGCTAATTTTTTGACGTCATGGAATTTCTTTTGTAAAAATTCTTTCCCGTTTAAATTATTCTCCTTCAACTACATTTTTGGTTTATACAATTGTCCCACAATGTTCTGGTTTTTATTACATACAATTTTAAAGTTTTTAATCACTATAGCACACGTCATTGATTGCATAACCTTAACCGTTTTTCCCGCACTTTCTTCTTACAAAGGCGTTCACTTCTCATCAGCTGTTTTTCAACATTATTGCTCAGACTGTCACATCTGCGATCTAGCAAGGATTCTCAATAACGGTCT
The DNA here is from genome assembly GCF_901765095.1 of Microcaecilia unicolor. NCBI lineage: Eukaryota > Metazoa > Chordata > Amphibia > Gymnophiona > Siphonopidae > Microcaecilia > Microcaecilia unicolor. The sequence continues at coordinate 190,926,908 of NC_044031.1, read as the reverse complement.
TTCTCAATTTTGATTTAATGACACAGATTTCTATATGCCCATCTGTTCAAGTTTGTATAGAAATCCACAACTACCGTCTATATTAGTTTTCTATTTTCGGTATTTGGCATTTGATCCCGTAGCCCAGTCACAGCAAGACTACCGATTAGTGTCATACTGCTCCCCATTTTTTTCAGACTCTAAGGTCCTTTTGGATGGTTTATCGACGTTTCTTTATAGAATAAGGAACGTGATATAGATATATATATATTTTTTTTTTTTTTTTGTATACTATTTAATATCGTTTGATAGTATCTTTTCATTTTTTGCCATATTGTTCAGAACATTTTTTCTGCCTATAAAATTTACCCATTTTTTTGTCGTTCTGTCTGAATAGTCCATTTTTTAGTGTTTATTATTACTTGCCTTATAATATATTTTTTATTGATCCATTTGTGTTTCTCCCGCCATGTTCTTTCTTTTTTATCTTTATAAGTACATAAGTAGTGCCATACTGGGAAAGACCAAAGGTCCATCTAGCCCAGCATCCTGTCACCGACAGTGGCCAATCCAGGTCAAGGGCACCTGGCACGCTCCCCAAACGTAAAAACATTCCAGACAAGTTATACCTAAAAATGCGGAATTTTTCCAAGTCCATTTAATAGCGGTCTATGGACTTGTCCTTTAGGAATCTATCTAACCCCTTTTTAAACTCCGTCAAGCTAACCGCCCGTACCACGTTCTCCGGCAACGAATTCCAGAGTCTAATTACACGTTGGGTGAAGAAAAATTTTCTCCGATTCGTTTTAAATTTACTACACTGTAGCTTCAACTCATGCCCTCTAGTCCTAGTATTTTTGGATAGCGTGAACAGTCGCTTCACATCCACCCGATCCATTCCACTCATTATTTTATACACTTCTATCATATCTCCCCTCAGCCGTCTCTTCTCCAAGCTGAAAAGCCCTAGCCTTCTCAGCCTCTCTTCATATGAAAGTCGTCCCATCCCCATTATCATTTTCGTCGCCCTTCGCTGTACCTTTTCCAATTCTACTATATCTTTTTTGAGATACGGAGACCAGTACTGAACACAATACTCCAGGTGCGGTCGCACCATGGAGCGATACAACGGCATTATAACATCCGCATACCTGGACTCCATACCCTTCCTAATAACACCCAACATTCTATTCGCTTTCCTAGCCGCAGCAGCACACTGAGCAGAAGGTTTCAGCGTATCATCGACGACGACACCCAGATCCCTTTCTTGATCCGTAACTCCTAACGCGGAACCTTGCAAGACGTAGCTATAATTCGGGTTCCTCTTACCCACATGCATCACTTTGCACTTGTCAACATTGAACTTCATCTGCCACTTGCACGCCCATTCTCCCAGTCTCGCAAGGTCCTCCTGTAATCGTTCACATTCCTCCTGCGACTTGACGACCCTGAATAATTTTGTGTCATCGGCGAATTTAATTACCTCACTAGTTATTCCCATCTCTAGGTCATTTATAAATACATTAAAAAGCAACGGACCCAGCACAGACCCCTGCGGGACCCCACTAACTACCCTCCTCCACTGAGAATACTGGCCACGCAATCCTACTCTCTGCTTCCTATCTTTCAACCAGTTCTTAATCCATAATAATACCCTACCTCCGATTCCATGACTCTGCAATTTCTTCAGGAGTCTTTCGTGCGGCACTTTGTCAAACGCCTTCTGAAAATCCAGATATACAATATCAACCGGCTCCCCATTGTCCACATGTTTGCTTACCCCCTCAAAAAAATGCATTAGATTGGTGAGGCAAGACTTCCCTTCACTAAATCCGTGCTGACTTTGTCTCATCAGTCCATGTTTTTGTATATGCTTTTTAAAATATTTTTCCCTTTACATATACTGGCTTATTACAATGTTCTTTAGCATTTGTGTTCTCTATCTCTCTAGACCACCGTAATCCAACATCGCCATTTCTGGATTCTCATCATTTTTTTGTTTAAGCATACAGGTTAGTCCCTTTTCAATTATAATTTTCTGTAACACAAACACATATACATTTTTCACATTTTTCACATTTTCTTTATTTTTTTATTTTTATTCTTTCATTATTATCATAATTTTCATTATTATATCCCGTACTGGAAGTCAGATTCTATATATTTTTAATGTATCTTTTTTAGTATTTTTTACATTTTTTCTTCAGGTCACTTATACATACACACATATGGATGGTTTCCTTTCACACCATTACTATCTAATGTCATTTATATACTTTTTTTTATTTTTTTCTATATATATGATTGCTCAAGTACAAATATAGTTCTGTTACATATCCATGTTTTTACATTTCATAGCAAGTTTTTTCAAGATTTCAATGCTATACGTAATAGGCACCTATTAATGTTCAATACTATATGTATTTTCTATTTTTGTCAGAATTTTACTTTTACACATTGTTTTTATTTATAGACTCCTGATGTAGGCCTTCTGGCCGAAACACAATGTTGTGTCGAGTCATTTTATTGTTTAATAAACTTTGCTTCATTTTCACTACTGCTGTGGTCTAGTCTTTGGGAATCCTGGTTTTTATTCCCACTTCCATTTGCTCTTTTTTTTTTTTTTTACCTCACTGTTCTAACATTTGTATTATGCTGACATTTGGTCATTTTACTATTATTATGCTGTTACTACAGTGTAAGTTGCTATGTCTGGCTACATTAGTGGTATACCACCTTGGGTGAATCTGTTCATAAAAATGGTTAATAAATCATATAAAACAAACATGCTTTAAAAGCATTTTGGCATTAGTTCTGCTGTATTTGGCAGCTTTTCTTTCATTACAATTCTAGTATGTTGACTATTCTCTTACACTTCCAGACATGTTTTGCTCTTTTTGTAAGCATTGTTCTCTATTTTTCCCCTTGCCTTGTTTTAAAGGCTACAATACTTGCTGTAGGGAGAAAGCCTTATACGATCCCCCTGTCTCTCTGCTGTGTTCTGCTAATAACTTTCCCATTCATGACCTAACAACACCAAATTTTCAGGGCATGTGAGGGTTCCTACAGGTGTCAGACAGCTAATTTTGTTTTCCAGATTCACATAGAGGGGCATTTTCGATATGACGTCTAAGTCTGAATTTGGATATTTTGCAAAAACGTCCAAAATCTGAACAGGAAAGAAGGTCATTTTCAACAACAAAAAATGTCTATCTTTCCCTTTTGAAAATACTGTCTGGAAAAACGTTTTGTGATTTGGATGTTTTATTTTTTGGACCATTTTCGAACAAAAAAAGGTTCAAATGCAAAACGCACAAAATACACAAGAAAATCCACAATAGACTGAAACCATTCACATGTTCTAAGTGTGGTAAAAGATTTGTTGTAATGTAAGTCTCAAAATGCATCACAGAGGCCACACGGGAGAGAAACCATTTGCATGTATAGAGCATGGTAAAAGCTTTGGCCAGAAGGTAAACCTCAGAATGCACCAGAGAATACACACAGGAGTAAAACCATTTGCATGTTCTGAGTGTGGTAAAAGCTTTGGTTGGAAAGAAAGCCTCTCACGGCATCAGAGAATCTATACAGGGATGAAACAATTTACATGCACTGAGGAGGTAAAAACGTATTGGGACAGGTAATTAGGGAATGTACACTATTGCTATGAAGTATAGAACAATAGCACTCTGGTATTTAGATATATGTAACGAGACCTCCTTTTTATCTGTAGATCTGAATTCAAAGCCCAAATCTACTGATAAACAATACACACAAGGCTCAGATGTTATAAAAAAAAAAAAAATAGAAAGCTTGGCATCAGGTAGAATAGTGGAAAAGTGACATTCCAGGAAAGCAACAGGGCACCCTAAGGGGCACTGCAGTGGACTTTATAAAATGCCCCCAGGTACACATCTCACCATTGCTCCCTTACCTTGTCTGCTGAGCCCCCCCCCCCAAACCCACTACCCCAACTGTACACCACTACCATAACCTTTACAGGTGAAGGGGGCACCTATACTTGGGTACAGTGGGTTTCTGGTGAGTTTTGGAGGGTTCACAGTTTCCTCCATAAGTGTAACAGGTAGGGGGAGGTAGAAGCCTGGGTCCACCTGTCTGCAGTGCACCCACCACTAGACTACTCCAGGGACCTGCATGCTATTCTAATGGCCTTGAGAATAACATCTGAGGTTGGCATAGAGGCTAGCAAGTAATGTTTTTCATCACATTTTTTTGGGGTGGGAGAGGGTTAGTGACCACTGGGAGAATAAGGGGAGGTCATCCCTGATTCCCTCCAGTGGTCATCTGGTTATTTAGGGCACCTTTTTGTGCCTTATTCGTTATAAAAACAGGTCTAGCTCAAAACATCTAAGTTTTAGTCCTGGACAGTTTAGTTTTGTTCCATTATGGCTGAAAAACGTCTAAGTCTTAGGAACGCCCAAGTTCTGCCATGGACACACCCCTGGCACGCCCCCTTGAGATGTGGATGAACTTTTGGTGGACTTCATAAAAAAATGTTTAAAAATAGATTTTAAGAATGCTGATTTGGATGTTTTTTGTGAGAAAAACGTCCAAATGCAGACATGTGACTTTTTGGATGTTGTTCTCCTTTGAAAATGTGCCCAATAGTAGAGAATACACTGAAATCTTCTGCCCATTGTGCGACAGCAGCCAAAAATGCAAACAGGATGCTAGGAATTAGTATGAAAGGGATGGTAAATAAGACCTAGAATATTATAATTCCTCTGTATTGCTCCATGGTGTGACCTCAACTTGAGTATTGTGTTCAGTTCTAGTGTCCAAATCTCAAAAAAGACATAGTGGAAGTTTTAAGAAGAACGACCAAAATGATAAGGGGGATGGAACTCCTCTCATATGAGGAAAGGCTAAAGAGGTTAGGACTCTTCAGCTTGGAAAAGAGAAGGCTGAGGGGAGATATGATTGAGGTCTACAAAATCCTGAGTGGTGTAGAATGAGGAGAAGTGAATCAATTTTTTACTCTTTGAAAATGTCCAGTGTGGGCTTACCATTCACTAAAAAGGAAGTACCACTGGGCTACCGCAGCAGCCCGGTGGTAGTTCCCAACCCCAGCACACCGTCAAATCTGGTGCTACATTGTATCACCAGTGTATACCCATAATCGAGCAGTGCTGTGTGCTGCCCAGTTATGCTGGGTTAGTGTGGGAGCCCTTACTATCACCTCAATGGGTGGCAGTAAGGGCTTCCCCCCACCAAATGGGCACACAGCAAGTGCTGCAGATTGGCGAAAGGAGTCCTCAATAAAGTTAGATGGAAACAATTTTAAAACAAATAGGATGAAATATTTGTTCACTCAATGAATAGTTAAGCCCTGGTATTCTTTACCGGAGAATATAGTAACAGCGGTTAGCGTATTTGGGTTTAAAAAAGGTTTGGACAAGTTCCTGGAGGAAAGTCCATAGTCTGCTATTGAGATAGACCTGGGAAAGCCACTGCTTGCCCTGGGATTGGTAGTATGGAATGTTGCTACTATCTGGGTTTCTGCCAGGTACTTGTGACCTGGATTGGCCACTGTTGGATACAGGATACTGGTCTAAATGGACCATTGGTCTGACCCAGTATGGCTATTCTTATGTTAATCATATGCATACATACAAAATGTGGTTTATTTTATTTTTAATTCCCAGCAGACAGATTAATAAAACCTAAATTAGTACTTGTGGGCTGATGCAAATATGGAAGCAAGAGCAGTAATTAGTTGTCTATGGTGGCTCCGCCTCCTGCTCACTGATATTTTCATTCAGTTTATATAACTTACAGGTTTTGGTAGCCATCTATATGTGGCTAAAATAGAAAAATCTGGAGCATCAAGGCAAAATACACTGCTTCATTTCAGTTCATCTTTTATAATATCTGAACTCAGTTTGTCTCATTCTCCAGGAATTCTATTGTTTCCTCCTTTCTATCTTATGCTAAGTTATTTGAGGATTTTTGTTTCTCAGTATATCTTTTTTTTTTAATCCTACAATATGATGGATAATTTAGAACCTCTATTCTTGTTTTTGGACATATGAAAACTGACATTTAGGTGTCCATGTTGCATGAATGTCCAAATTCTAATTATATAAAGCCAGGATATGGACATCTAACACTGCAGTACATTCATATGCAAGAAGGCATGGTCTGGGCATGTTTTGGGTGGGATTAGGGAGGGTCCAAAATATTGATGTTCTACTCTGATCACAAAGGGGGAAGGGATGTCTATGTCTAAAAAGATGGATGCTGTTATTTAGACCTGGAACTTGGCATGTTCAGGTTACAGAAAGGTGCTCTGATTGAGCAACTGCATACTGAAGTGTTGTCTCGATTTCTGGGGGGTTTGGAGTTAGACTCCATGCCTCCTTTATCGGAGAACTTTCCCAGATTTGGGGGACCTGACTATAGAAGAAAAAGTGATCCAATGGCAAGAAATACTGACTGGAATATTGAATGATTTGGCCCTTTATCAGGGTGTGTAGGGATAGGCATGCCTCTTGGTGCCATTCAGGTTTGCATCTTTTGAAGACGCAGGTGAGGCATCATGAGCGGTTGTGGAGAAAGAAAGATACATCAGATTTAAAAATCCATTGTAAGTTTCTTAGGACCCAGTATAATGTGGTAGTGCAGAAGGCAAAAAAAGGCTTATTTTACTACTACTACTACTCATCATTTCTATAGTGCTACTAGACGTATGCAGAGTTGTACACTGAACATGTAAAAGACAGTCCCTGCTTGACAGCTTACAATCTAATCAAGACAGATAAACAGGACAAATAAGGGATAAGGGAATTATTTAAGGTGGGGAGTATAAAAGAGACATGGGTACTGAACAAGTGAATAGGAGTTAGAAGTTTAAAGCATCCTCAAAAAGATGAGCTAGATTTGAAGACGGCCAGAGCTGGAACTTGATGTACTGATTCAGGAAGTTTATTCCAGGTGTATTGTGCAGCAAGATAAAAGGAACAGAGTCTGGAGTTCACAGTGGAGGGGAGAAAGAGAGAGAGAGGAGTCAAAGATGACCCCAAGGTTACAAGCTGATGAGACAGGGAGGATGAGAGTGTTATCCACAGAGATAGAGAATGGGGGAAGAGGAGAGGTGATTTTAGGGGGAAAGATAAGAAGCTCAGTCTTGGCCATGTTTAGTTTCAGATGGTGGTGAGACATCAAGGTAGCAATATCAGACAGGCATGCTGAGACTTGGGCCTGGATTCCTTCTGAAATGTCTGGTGTGGAGAGCTAGATCTGGGAGTCATCAGCATAAAGCTGATACTGAAAAGCATGGGAGGAGATCAGAGCACAAAGGGAAGAAGTATATATGGAAAAAAGAAGAGCCCTGGGGTACACCAATTGATAGTAGGATAGAAGTGGAGGAAGATCCATCAGAGTATACACTAAAAATGCAATGGGAGAGATAAGAAAATGAAGAAAGAACAGAGCCCTGAAATCCAAGTGAGGACAGCGAATCAAGTAGTAGGTGGTGATCAAAAGTGTCAAAAGCAGCAGATAGATCGAGAAGGATAAGGATAGGATAGATATCTTTGGAAATGGCCAGAAACAGGTAATTGGAGACTTTAGCAAATGCTGTTTCAGTTGAAAATAGAGGGTGAATGCCAGATTGAAGTGGATCAAGATAGCTTGCAATGAAAGAAAGCCAAGAGAACAGCAGTGAACAGCAAGCTCAGGTATCTTGGATAGGAAAGGGAGGAGGGAGGTGGGCAATAGTTGAAAAGGCAGGTAGGTTCCAATGACGATTTTTTGAGGAGTGGTGTAACTACGGCATGTTTGAAGACATTAGGAATAGTTGTAGTGGAAAGTGAAAGATTGAGGATATGACAGATAGAATGGATGACAGTTTGAGAGATAGTGCTGAGTAGATGGGTGGGAATAGGATCAGAGGAACAGGTAGTCAGTTTGGAGGAGGAAAGAAACTGTGCAGTTTCCTCTTCAGTGATTTCAGAAAAGGAAGAAAAGCAGGCAGTGGTTAAAGGAGAGTTGACAGAAAGGACTGGGGAAATGAGAGGTAGAGGTGACTTAGTTGAGAACTCAAGGTTAATCTTGTGAACCTTATCATGAAGGTACTAAGGGGTCCTTTTACTAAGGTGTGCTGAAAAACGGCCTGTGGTAGTGTAGGCACATGTTTTGGGTGTGCGCAGATCCATTTTTCAGCGCGCCTGCAAAAATTGCCTTTTTGCCAAAAATGGATGTGCAGCAAAATAAAAATTGGCATGCATCCATTTTGGGACTGAGACCTTACCACCAGCCATTGACCTAGCGGTAAAGTCTCACGCAGTAACTGGGCAGTAATGACTTACCTATGTCAAATTCATGTAGGGGATGCACGCCAGAAAATAGCAATTATTTTTTGGACGCACGTATCAGACACGCACCAAAAATGAAATTATTGCAAGATCCACACGTTAGCCGGGCAATAACTCCAAATTGGCATGCGTTGGGCAAGTGTAGACGCTTACGCAGCTTGGTAAAAGGGCCTCTTAGTGAACTTATTGTTCAGGATGTGTGTCCTGCATGTAAGATGTATGCTATAATGCGGGAGTTAAGTGAGGGCATGGCTTTGGTCCAGGTGCCTATACCTTCTGTAGAAAATCTGGCCTCATTTTTTGTGAGTAAGATGACTGCTTAAAGAGGAACAGTGAGTGTTTTAGGAGAGGAGGATGATTCAGTTGGAGGGGGGTGTCATCTATTTGTGATTTTGGGGATCAGGAGGATGCTGGTCAGTCTGTCTTTGCTCCATTAACCTTGGATTATTTGAAAAAACTGGTTGGGCAGGTCCATAAAATAAATCCGGTTTTGGATTTAGTACAGCAAAGCTGGTTACTTTGTGATCATCATGGGTTGGTACTGTTATTGTTGGCTATGTTAGATCAAAGTTTGATTGAAGGTATTATACCCCATGATTAGAAGCATGCATCCTGTATTTAAGAATACATCTTTAGGTCCTCCATTGACTCCTGGGGCACTCCACAGGTAAAAGCACAGGGGTCAACGTTGTCTCCAATTCTTTTAAATATTTTTATTCAACCCCTGATGGGCTTGATTGATCGCTATGGAGTGAGTCCGTATTTTATGCTGATGATATTTTGGTGGTTGTATGGATTTCACCAGGTTTGGTTCCTGTCTAAGGTTGTTGACACTGACAGGCAATTTGCCAGTGGTTAAAAAGTAATAAGATGGTTTTGAATGTGAAGAAAACGGTGGCCTGCTGGATAGCAAGTGGGCGGAACAGACCGAGTACTTCTGTGCATTGTAGTGGGGATGCTCTACCAATAATAGATGAGTTAAAATACTTTGCGGTCTGGCTGGACTATCAATTAGATTGTTCAGGACAAATAGACTGGTGGGCTGAGGTTTTATGGGCAATAAGAGGATATGTGGACAAGAAGGTTTTTCATTGTTTATTTTATGCTCTGTTTATATCACAACTAGATTATACTAATGCAGTTTTAATTGGGCTACCTCAATACCGTCTGAGGAAGATTCAAACATTACAAAATGTGGCTATTCATGTGTTAGGGAGAGTGGCCTATCAGGAGCATGTTACTCCAGTTTATGTTCAATATCATTTAAAGTATTAGTTTTGACCCACAAGGCATATCAGGAACATACTCCATTGAGTATTGCATCATTGATATTAGCCTGTGTCCCAAGTAGGGAGTTGCATTCTGAGGAGCCTTTTCTGTTAGTGGCACTGGGGGTTACGCGAAACAGGACTTTTTTGTAGTTGCCCCTGATCTTTGGAATAAGCAGAACGTAGTTCTCAATATTTTTAATGCTTGTTAAAAGCGTATTTGTTTTCTAACATCTTTTTGGGTGGTTAGTGGGAGAGTTATTATTACTATCTATGAGTCATCTTTGAGTGTGTATCTGGAGTGTTGTGAGCTTTCCTATAACCATTGAAAAAGAACTAAAATTTCATATTTTTCTTCTTATTTGTATTTTATGATGTTATCGTAAACAGCTTTGATATAACTATTTTATAATGCGGTATATTAAGTGTAATAAAACTGTAAATTATAACTGAAGGGATTAAAGCATGACACCTCCTTAATCCCCCACTGGTTGATATCCCCCTTCCTCTCTCCTGAAAATGAAACCAGGAAGGGATACCAGGCTGTAGGACAGATTCATGTTCTATGCACATTCTTTTAACACAGCACCATGCAGATCCCAGGAGTAGACTAATATTTAGGGGCCCTTTTACAAAGTGGCAGTAAGCCCAATGTGGGCTGATCGCACGCTATCCTGGCACTACCATTGGCACAATATGGCCACCGGCAGTAGTTCCGGCTGCAGTGTGCGCCATTTCTGGCACACCGGAAAAAAATGTTTTATTTTATAGTGCAGTGCTAACCCAGCGGTAATCAGGCATTGCCGGGTTACCGCAGGAGCCCTTACTGCTACCTCAATGGGTGGCGGTAAGTGCTCCCTGCTGCATGGCCATGTAGTAAGAGTTATCATACCATATGGCCATTTTTTTTTGGGGGGGGGGGGGGGACATTTTACCTGCTGCGGTAAAAAGGGCCCTGGCGCACAGGAAAAATGGACCCCACCGCTACTGCAGGGCCCTTTTTCCTGCAGCTTAGTAAAAGGGCCCCTTAGTGTACTGGATTGAGACCAAGGGATCCAGGTTCAAATCCCACTTCAGTAAAAAATTTTTTTTTTAATTCTGAGCCCTTCAGGGACAGAAAAAATACCTATTATACCTGAATATATGCTATGTTATGTATTTATATCCTTGTCTTCTCCTGGTAAGGTCCAAAGTGAAGTCACAAATCAAGAATCTAGTTATTAGGATTAGGAATATTACAAACAATTATGATATTATAGTATTACATTTTTAGATTAAATATTTATGAAAAAGAAATGTCTTCAATTGTCTTAAAAAAAAGATAATTAGAAGATATTAACTGGATAATAAGAGGAAGCGAGTTCCAAATTTTAACAGATTGAAAACAGACTACATGTTCTAAAAATTGTTTTATTCGTAGACTTGAAACTGATGGAAAACAGAGAAGACCTCATTTCATTGTACAGTTTGCTCAACTTTCTGAAGGAATCCTTTAAGCAGCAAAAGAACTTTTAGAAGACTGCCCAGATAGTATTTTATAAACTTAGGGGCCCTTTTACTAAGCTGCATAGATGTGAATTGATTTTTTTTACTCTTTGAAAAAGTACAAAGACTAGGGGACATTCAATGAAGTTACATGGAAATACTTTTAACACAAATAGGAGGAAATACTTTTTTCAATCAACGAATAGTAAAGCTCTGAGACTCATTGCCAGAAGATGTAGTAATAGTGGTTTGTGTATCTGGATTAAAAAAAAGGTTTGGACAAGTTCCTGAAGGAAAAGTCCATAGTCTGCTATTAAGACAGACACAGGAAAGCCACTGCTTACCCTCGGATTGGTAGCTTGGAATGTTGCTAATATTTGGGTTTCTGCCAAGTACTTGTGACCTGGATTGGCCAGTGTTGGAAACAGAATACAAGGCTAGATGGACCATTGGTCTGACCAGTATGGCTATTCTTATGTTCTTATGCATTTCTGCAGATGAATGATTGGGTGAACATCTTGCTCAGCTTCACACCTGGTTTATGAACAGAGAAGACATTTATCCCATGGTTAACTGAGCTGTCAGGGGTTATTTGCTAGTGTTCTGAGTGCTGACCTTTCCCTGGTTATCCCAATAAAGTGAAGCCAGGCATCACCTACAGTCAGAACAGTAATTGCTGAGGCAGGCACAGATGCTTTCTGAAAAGACTGAACAAAAGCCAAACCAGACGTCTGCAAAATTTACATCTTTAATTAGAAAAATCAAAGATCACTCACAGCTGTGAAGTGCAGCAAGTTTATTAATTGCCAAAGGGGTTAAGCAGCAGAGGAATTTAAATACAAAGCAAAACATCTTGTGATCAGTTTGTTCCACAGCACAGATATATATGTACAATGTAAAAAAAAGAATCATATTAGCAGCATATGTCACATATCAACATGAAACGTAGGTTTACACAAAGAAAATGTACATGTTTAGCAGCAAACTGGATGAGTTGGGGGCATGCTAGTCAACCTTCGCCATCTTAATTCCACTTTTTCCTCAACAGAGGAAACAACCACTTCCTGGTACATTTTACAAACATTCCCCTTCACTTCCATATGGAGGTTGACAGCCATGTGGTTTACAAAATATTCCAGCATTATACAGTGCATTTCAATGTCTCAGAGTGGTACAAAGTCACAGGGTCGATTTTATCCCCAGTGAAAACATACATTGTGAATTAAATCTCCACAGAAAACAAAAGACTCATCTACTTCTCAAAGTACTTCCCTTAATATGCTTAAGACCCTTGGGCTAGTTCAACCTTTTTTGACACATGACAAGTTTAAAGCTTTCTGCTGAAAGCTCTGTTATCTGTCTGCCTAGTTTAAAAAAAAATGTTTTCTTTTTAAAGGGCTTTTCTGTCACTTAGCTCTTTAAGCCTCATACATACCCAGGTCCCTCCTCCCTTCTGGCCAACCTGCCCTTCAGGGCATAATGGTGGCTATTTGTGCACATGGACAGAGGGCTTGCATGGATACCAAACCACAGAATTAATTAGTTGTTAGTACATTCTGCACTGGTGAGAGAGTACATTTCACAGCCGCATGAAGAGAAATAAGGCCTATATTGAAGCAAAAGATTTACAGAACATTCAGAGAATTGTCACTGCACTCTCTATGAATTAACCACCCCATAGTCACATAAGGTGACCTCTCTTTTTATGAGAAAGTTCCTCTGAGTGCCTTAAAAACGAATGCAAGTCTTGAACGCAGACCAGTTTAGTTATAATTAGGGCTTCTATTTTTAGGTGTTTATAACTTGTAAATTTAGGGATTTATTTTCCAGCTAATTAGGGTGTTTGTGTGTGTGTGTGTGTGTGTGTGTATATATATATATATATATATATATATATATATATATATATATATATATATATATATAAGCAGTGTTTGATGTTTTCATGGCTCAGGCACTATTACTGAGTACCTTTACCAGTTGAATCAAATATGCATATTTGAGTAGCATAGGAGTGGCAATGCAGGAAAGGTATGAAAACCAGATTGGAGGAGACAAAGCAGCCAAGCGGAGGGGCAAGAGTGTACTAGGGGAAGCAGTTTTTATCTAATGAACACCTATTTTAATTTGTTGTTTTATTTATTTAGATTTTGCTCACACCTTTTTCAGTAGTAGCTCAAGATGAGTTACATTTAGGTACACTGGATATTTCCCTGTCGCTGGAGGACTCACAAACTAAGTTTTGTACCAGAGGCAATGGAGGGTTAAGTGACTTGCCCAAGATCACAAGCAGCAGTAATGGTATTTGGACAGGGCAGATAGGAAAGATATGGCAATATCTCCCAGCGTCCAAATGGTTTCATGTCCACAGTGGGGTTCTAGTGGCAAGGCATCAATGCTCCCCCGCCTCCTCATATTGTCCAGGTTCTAAATCTTAGCCAGAAGGTCAAGGAGGGACCATCCTCAACTTGCCACTCAGACTCTGTGCATGATCTGAGGTGAGAGGCTGAATCGTACTCTTTCAACTGTTGGCTATTTAGGCCTGTCAGCATGTGGCAAAACCATGGTATGAAACTGTGTTAAACTGTTTGCATTATGAGCTGATTCTCTTGGGGTAGGCTGTAATATTTGTTTAAATTTTTTAAAAGAAAGGTGCCAGAGGACCAGCGGTACAGAATAGAACTCCAGTGTTCATTTAGAGCTGCAACTGAACTCCACATTCCTGTGAGTGTTTTAAAAGGCTGTATATCTAACTAATTACTATGTGCTTAATAAAAAGTCTGCTCAACCCCCTAGAACAGCAGTTAACTACTAGAAACACTTGTGGCCTGAAGCCTACTTTTCCTGTCCCTTTATCCAAAAATGGATCTATTAATTAGAAAGGCTCAGATCAGAGTGACTGAATTCAGGTTTTGCTGCTGCAAGCAGCCTCCACCAGCTGCTTGTTCAAGGGAGAACAGTAGCTGTAACAAAGTAGAGAGTATTAACTAAGGTGTCTTTTTACTAAGGTGCGCTAACAGATTTAGCACGCGTGCTAAATCCATTAGCACACCTTAGCAAAAAGAACTGCTTAATCTCGCTAGATTTTTTGTTTTTTAACAACTAGACACTGCTCAGTTTTAAACTATTAAACTCTTCCCTGCACCATAGCAAGAACGTAGAAAAATTGAAATAACGGTACCCTCTGCTAGAACTAAGCAGAATTCCATGTGGTTGCTGTGCACCACCTCTTGCTAAGTTACCCTAGCTAGGTCTGAGGGTGGGGAGGGGAGGCCTGTTATTACACTTGCTCAATGGCAGTACGCAACTGTAACGATCCGTGACAAAAATATTAGGGTTCCTTTTACTAAGGTGCGCTGAAAAATGATCTGCGGTAGTGTAGGCACATGTTTTGGGCGCACACAGATCCATTTTTCAGCGCGGCTGCAAAAAATGCCTTTTTAAACATTTTTGACAAAAATGGATGTGCGCGGCAAAATAAAAATTGGCGCACGTCCAATTTGGGTCTCAGACCTTACTGCCAGCCATTGACCTAGCGGTAAGGTCTCATGCGTTAACCGGGCGGTAATGACCTACAAGTGTTAAATGCCACTTGGAATGCGTAGTGGACGTGCACCAGAAAATAAAACTTATTTTTCAGACGCACGTATCAGATGCGCGCCAAAAATGAAATTACCACAAGAGCCACGCGGTAGCCAGGTGGTAACTCCAAATTGGTGCATGGTGGGCGTGCGTAGATGCTTAGTAAAAGGGCCCCTTAGTATCTGAAAGCAAAACAGCACAGAGGTAGCAGAGGTTTTAATTTGTGGTAATGCAACTTGTTTTATGTATTTGTCTATATGAGATATATCGGATTGTTTAATAATTTTCTTTAATAACAGCTAGATGCTTGTATCGTATGCTTGATACGATACAAAAAATCAAAAGGAAAAAAGTGAAAATTCCCTGCATATATATATTTCCCCAGATTCTATAAATGGTGCAGATATTTACGCGTGCAACTAAATTGGCTAACAAGCCAATTAGTGCTAATTGGGTGCTATCAATTACTGGAACTAATTGGCAACAATTTGGGTTTGCACACGCATCTTGCTATGTGCTATTCTGTAAAGAGCTGCGTGCAAATCTTTTAGCGTGTAACTCAAAAGGGGGTGTGGCCATGGGAGGGGCATGGGCAGGTCAGGCACATTCACTAAAGATTTGCACAATATTACAGAATACTGGGGATCTGGGCCTAACTTATGCGCCAGGAGTTACAACTGGTTTCAGTTGGCGTACATCCTTGTGCTCAAAGTTGAGTGCTGATCCTGGTAGCTCGAGCACCAATCCCAGAGCAATACCGTTCAGTACCGATTTTTTTTGAACCAAATTTTGAGCACCATTTACTCAATCTAAGTGGTTGGAAGGGGTACAATAAACTAGTTTTAATATGCAAAGCTTAAAGGGAGCAGAAAAGCCTACGAAGCAAGCGAGACCTTCAAGAAAACATTTGTTCTTCCTTTTGTTTAAAGATTTGTTGGTTGCAGAAATTGGAACGTACTGCCACACGCTGGGATGATCAAAAATATCACCCAGTTTCTGTAAGGTGTTGTTACTTTTCTATAGCCAGGGCACTTGGTCCACCTGGAAACTATCAGGAAGAAAAACAAAAGAAAAATCGATCTCCATGGATGGGAAGCAAAAGCAAAACACAGCAGAGATAACCAAGGACCAGTGCAGAGCCCAAGAAGACTCTTGACAAACTGCACTGGTCCTTGGGTTATCTCGCTAGTGTTTCCTTCCTAGGCTTCTACTGCAGAATCTAAAAATGTAGAGGGTCTTTCATAAAGAAACAGATTAACACTTGGAAGGGAGGCATGAAGGTAACTACAATATACAAATAATAATAAAAAAAAACTGTGGAAATATGGTTTCTAACATGTTGAGACTTTAAAATCAGATCTATTTCAAAATGATTTCTCATTACATCCACAAACCATAAATACATAAGCTTAAAACGAAGTTTCACTGAGTGCTTTACTGAAATGTATGTAGACATATCACTGTCTAAAAATAACAAAACATACGTATAGGTTTTAGACACTTTAAATTAAGTATTTACATATAAAGGTATATTATATGTAGAAAATATAATAATACACAAGTTCTAGCACACACCAAAGAAAAAGAAAATATATTTACTGTAAAATAAATAGTTCCTCAATATTACATTATTAGACAGTGTACATATCTGTTTGCTTGAGCAGTTCATGTGTTTTTCTCCCCTATATGACCTCTCTCGCTATCTTATTCCTGCGCAGTCAGATACTGCTGACAATCAATGTCTCCTCTTAGCTCAGGTGATCCAGGGATCCTTTTGCCATTTAATGGATATACACACCAGCATCGGCCACGCTCTCCATCTAAGGATGCTTCACACTTAATTAAAAGAGACAAAACAAACTGTGAATAGGGAGAAAGGGAATATGTATGTTACTGCATATGAGACAGGGACACATTTTTGCATTTGCCTGGATCAGATCAGCTGCATACTTAAGAACCCATATGTACTCAAGTTTGGGCCAGGACTGGTGTTAGACATTCAGGGGCCCAGGACAGAAACTGGAGAGGGGGGGGCCCCAAATCCTGCCTGCAGGCTATACCTCCTTGAGCTTGGGCTCCCCTGTGGCATAGGGGTGCCATTCTCTAATGCAGCTTATTTACTTGACGACTTGGAGTAGAGTAATTGGCATGTAAGACAGACATTGATAAAGAGGGGGGCTATCCTTGAAAAAGCCGCTTGAAGGCGAAACATGTGCCATGTTGGATTGAAGAACCCTCAGAGCCGACACCATTTGCTGATAAGCTAAGTAAGATCTTATAGAATTACAAGTTTAAACATTCATAAAAGTTTAAAGCATAGGACATACACGCTAAAAATTGATAGCATTAAATAAGTATGGACCAGTGACGACATTGGGAATGGTCTAAGCGACATTTGAACCCACTGTTCACTTAGCTCCCACACTGAAGTCTATTTAAAACATTTGTTTTCAAGCGAGTAAATTAAGGGGGTCCTTTTACTAAGGTGCACTGAAAATGGCTTGCGGTAGTGTAGGTGCGGGTTTTGGGTGCACGCCATTCCATTTTTCAGTGCGCCTGTAAAAAAGCCCTTTGTAAAATTTTTGCCAAAAATGGACGTGCAGCAAAATCAAAATTGCCACACGTCCATTTTGAGTCTGAGACCTTACCACTAGCAATTGACCTAGTGGTAAAGTCTCACGTGGTAACCGGGCGATAATAACCTACGCGCGCCAAATGCCACTTGGCAAGCGTCCGATACGCTCGGCTGAAAAAAAATTATTTTTTTGTGTTCAGTACTGGTCTCCGTATCTCAAAAAAGATATAGTAGAATTGGAAAAGGTACAGCGAAGGGCGACGAAAATGATAGTGGGGATGGGACGACTTTCCTATGAAGAGAGGCTGAGAAGGCTAGGGCTTTTCAGCTTGGAGAAGAGACGGCTGAGGGGAGATATGATAGAAGTGTATAAAATAATGAGTGGAATGGATCGGGTGGATGTGAAGCGACTGTTCACGCTATCCAAAAATACTAGGACTAGAGGGCATGAGTTGAAGCTACAGTGTGGTAAATTTAAAATGAATCGGAGAAAATTTTTCTTCACCCAACGTGTAATTAGACTCTGGAATTCGTTGCCGGAGAACGTGGTACGGGCGGTTAGCTTGACGGAGTTTAAAAAGGGGTTAGATAGATTCCTAAAGGACAAGTCCATAGACCGCTATTAAATGGACTTGGAAAAATTCCGCATTTTTAGGTATAACTTGTCTGGAATGTTTTTACGTTTGGGGAGCGTGCCAGGTGCCCTTGACCTGGATTGGCCACTGTCGGTGACAGGATGCTGGGCTAGATGGACCTTTGGTCTTTCCCAGTATGGCACTACTTATGTACTTATGGCTGTGCGTATCTGCTGCATGGCAAAACTGAAATTACCGCAAGAGCCACACGGTAGCCATGCGGTAACTCCATTCTGCCCATGCCCCTCCAATGGTCACACCCCCTTTTGGGTTACCCGCTATGGGATTTGGGTGCACATTATTATAGAATAGCACGTAGCAAAATGTGCGTTCAAATTCAAATTGGTTCCAATTAGCACCCAATTATTGGCACTATTTGGCTTGTTAGCCAGTTCAGTTGGGTGCACATCTTGGATCTATGGCCAAATATCAGTGCCCAATTTTGGGTGCCATATATATAATCTGGAGGATAATGGGGAAAAGCTTTCTTGAATAAGGCCCTCTGACTCTTCTTTTTCATTCACTCAAACTATGAAAAACAATTAAAGTAGCAATTTATTTTTCCTAATGGTACAGAACTGAGCCACAAGTTAGTAATGATAAAATGCATGGTGATATCTACCCCCAATTTGGAAAAGTGCCACTGAGCCAGAACACTTATGAACTTACACGAACACCACTAGGAAAGGAAGACTGGTTGCTCAGCATGAAAGACATGCTAAGGTATCAGAGAAAAGGCAACACTCATTTTCAAAAACAGGTAACGGGAACCACCAACCCCAGGACCTCAAAATCTCTATGGACGTAATTTAGCAATGTACAAGTCTGATCAACACATACTCTGTGTCTGAAAGGAAATTCAGGATAATAAAATCCATTTCTGTTGGAATCAGTTCATGACTTCTCTGGTAGGGCCAATGTGCAAGAGATTATGTGAACAGGTTTAAGGGGGTAATTTTATAAGTGGGCACCTCCGTTTAGGTGCCCTAATGCTGCATGGTGGCAACCTACTGGTTAGTGCAGTGGACTGTAAACCAAAGAACACAGGTTCTAATCCCACTGTAACTATTAATTTTGAGTAGAGGAGTAGCCCAATGGTTAATGCAGTGGGCTTTGATCTGGTAACCTCGGTTTGATTCCCACTGTAACTCCTTGTGACCTTGGGCAAGTCACTTAACCCTCTATTGCCCCAGGTACAAAAACTTAGATTGTGAGCCCTCTAAGGTCAGAAAGAGTACATGCATATACCCCCAGATTCTATATAGCGCGCCTAGAGATCTGTGCCAAAATCCAGGCGTATTCTGTAACAACATGTGCAACTTAATTGGTTTAACGAGCTAATTAGCATTGATAACAGCACTTAACAAGCAATAATAATTTATGTGCACAACTCGTTACGCATATTCTGTAATAAACTGCACCTAAATTCTAATGTGTGCAGTTAAAAAGGGGGTGTGGCTATTGGAAGGGAAAAGTGCATTCCAAAATTTGCATGATATAGAATCTGGCCCATAATGTGTTCAGCACTGCATATGTCTAGGAGCGCTATAGAAATGATTAGTAGTAGTAGTAATGTAATGGCATCTGGGTGTCCAGATCCAGATGCCATTATAGAATACTAGTATAAACTCATATCAAAGTACCTAAAATCTAGGTGCCATAGACTTGGTGTAACTGTAGAAAGGGCATGCATAACTTCTAGTATTCTCTAAAGTGTATGTGGAAGTGGCAACCTCGCTTCTGTGTATGCCCTCTTGCATTTAGGCGCTATGCAACTTATGCACATAAGTGTCAATATTCCCCCTAAGCACTATTCTGTAAGGGCAGGCCTATGTGCATGCTAATCTCAGTATTCTGTATATTTATGCAAATAGGAGTAAGTTCTATATTGGTCACTAAAAGTTATGCACCGAAAACTGGTCGCTGCTAAGATAGAATTTTATAACGGCAGACTTGCATGCCCAATCTGCTATATTTATTAACCAAACGTCAGGCTTGACCACTTATGCCACGTCTATGGCTGGTGTAAATGGTGGTGCCTAAATGCAGCAGCTGGGCACATAAATACAACTACTCTATAATAAAGTGTACATAAGACTAGTCAGACCATCCCTGACGTGCCCATCCCCCTACCCTTTAACTCCCCCTTTGCATTTGTGTGCAAGAGAAGTTAGGTGCGCTGTTTATAGAATAGGAGTGTAAGTCTGTTACATGCGCAATGGCAAATTAGTGTTCATTAATACCAATTACTCGTATTCATCACCAATTATTTGCCAATTTAGTGCCAATTAATTATGTTACATGCATAACTGGTCCTATTCTATATCAGCATGCCCATTTGTGCACCTAAATTTGGGTGCCATTTATAGAACTTGGGGGATAATGAGAGTATAAATGTAAGTGCCCTGTTATAGAATTGCCTCCTTAATCACCAGTTATCAGATTGGCCACCATGAGGGCTGAAATAAGCTGTAGAGATGTCAGACGGCCACCAGAGGGCATCTTTGCTCCAGCATTGCTCTCAGAGCTGCTACTTTTTGGCTCTGCATCTTCCTCCTGCTTATGATGTAGGTTGTGGCACCACATTTCTAACTTCTCCTCCATGAAGCACCAACACTGCAGTCATACTCAGCCAAGGCCACCCTGGGACCCATGCTGAGTGCTTAAGAGGATCATGTAAAAGGAACAGCACAACTATTTTACCCACTTCCAATGGAAAGACATTTCGTTTTGAAATCCTTGCACTTTCTAAAATAATGGATGTGTTACTATAGTCCAGCAAACTTTCTAGAATACAATGAGTTGCAAGATGCAGTGTAATATGGTTTAACTGTAGGCAGATTGTGCCAAGCAGTTATGAATGATTTATTCAACTGGGTGACTCATAGGCACGGAATAAGGCAGGCCACTAGAGCCATGGCCTAACCGATATTTTGCCCAACACAGCTGGGGGCAGCGCCAGAAATGTGCTTGTTTGGTCCCCTCCAGCCAAAAAGGTGTTTCACTACCCTGGGAGAAACTAGAGAATTCGATTGAAGGCATGTACAAGATGTGATGGATTTTTGCAAAGCCTTTGATATCGTGCCTTATGGGAGGCTTGTGAATAAACTGAACAGGCTGGAGGGGGGAGGGAGGTGGGTCTGAAAGATAGTGAACTAGATTAGAAATTGTCAGGCTGACTGAAGACAGAGGGTAGTGTTAAATGGAATTCATTCAGAGGAGAGAAAGGCGCACAGTAGAGTGACTCAAGGATCACTCCTGGGACCGATGCTGTTTGGTATCTTTGTGAGCAACGTTTCTGAAGGGTTAGAAGGAAAGGTCTGCAAATGACACAAAGATATTAAACAGAGCAGACACCTCTGAGTAACTAAACAACATGAGAACTGATCTACGAATGCCAGAAGACTGGTTTAATGTGAAAAAGTGCAGAATAATGTGGTAATCTAAAAGAAGCTGTTTTAAATTGGTGTTGGGGGGGGGGGGGGGGGGAGGGAAGAGGCTGATGTGCATGACCAGGAGAGAGAGAGAGAGAGAGAAAGCTTGAGATGATGGAGTTTAAGGTAAGTAGGTACGTAAATAGTGTTGCAAGGCAATGGCCAGAGTCAGAGGACTCTTATGCTGCACAGAGAGGGTGAGAACCAGTAGAAAACTGGATGTGATGATACTATGTTCAGTTTTGGAGGTCTTAGCTCGGTACGGATATAAAGAGGCTAGAGGAGGCCCAGAGGAAAGAGACCAGAATGGTATAGGACCTGCACCAGAAGACATACTTAGGTCCTCAAGTCTGGTATATATCTACCCTGGAGGAGTGGAGGAACGGAGAGATAAGATGCAGATGTTCAAACACCTGAAAGTATTAATCCACAAACCCTTTTCAAAGGAAAGGAAGCTGTAGAACTAAGGGACATGGTATGCAGCAACAAGGAGGTAGTCTGAAGCCACATCAGGATGGTGGGTGTCTAGAATGGTCTCCTGGAGGAGGTGCTGGAGACAAAACAGTGAGAGAATTGAAAGAGGTCTACAGATGTGGAGAAAGCACAGGGGACCCTAAATGGCAAGATGATATAAACCAGGCAAGGAGTGCTTCAACTCAAAACAGCAGTGAAACAGCTTTTACGCTTCGGAAAAGGAATGGTGATGGTGGTGGTGGTGGTAGGTGGGGGCTGTGAAAGAGGTGGTGAAAAGGGAGACCGAAAAAAAAGAACCCAAGCTGAAGTGAAAAACCAATCAGAGATTTACAAAAGTGTGAGGGAACCCTGGGAACAGATGCTGGAGGTCATGTAGGTCAGCTGTTGGCATTTACCACACGTTTATTAAAGCCACTCTTCATGTGCTCCAAAATTCCATAATTTCATTGCAACAATACAAAATGATTCTGGAAATTGTAGAGTTTGCTATAAAATAAACTCAGTCTAATCAACAACTGTTTTCCTAGCTGCCTTGTTCATTGGTCAATCGAGCTTAATCATTTTCTAGATAAATATAACTTGTAAATAATAATAATAATTATAATAAGCGTACACTTTACCTGCTTGCTGTGATAAAATCCATTTCTGTTGCAGTTAGGGAGGTGAAACCGATATGTCTCGTCACCTGTTATTTGCTGAAGCTTAGCTAATTTATCCATTGCTCTATAAAGTTCTTTCTGGCACGGGCCCTGGAGGAGAAAAAGGACAGATGAAAATTCTTATTAAAAATGACCAACAAAACAACCATGTACTGCATAGAACACCTTAATCGATAATGCAAAAGCCATCCCCTGTCTATGGGTTATTCAATAGGGATTTATTTTCCACGGATATGGCAAGAGACTCAAGATCTCCAGGACAGAAAATGCATTTATGATTCCAGCTAATCTTCATTTGGTTTAGCGGGATTCAACTTTTCTGTCCACTGCTGACTTCCTATTTACTGAGGTGCCAGGCGCCTACTGCAAATTCCATGCATCTTACTTCTTCCTATTTAAAACCAAAACTACAGTCTTGTTCTTTTAATCCTACAAAAACATTACATGTTTCTTAGGCCAGGAAGTGCTTAGATGCATGATGAAACCACAGTTGAAGCCATACAAGCTGCCCTCATGGGTCCAAATCCCCTTTGCTTTTTACTCTTGGAGGCTGATACAGAAAAGCTTGCGCTAGAGCTGCACGTGAATGGCTGAGCGTATGGCGTCTAACGCAAACTTTGGGGTCTTTTTACTAAGCTGTGCTAAAAAGTGGCCGACAGTAGTTTTAGCATGTTGGTTTCCTGCATGGTCCAGCCACTTTTTACCTTGAATGTAAAAACCCTTGTTTTCAGTGAAGGCAATAAATGGCCGTGCGCAAATAAGAACATTGATGTTCGGTCATTGATTGCCTGAGCCTTTACTGCCTCCTATTTAGTAGGTGGTAAGGGCTCATGCGGTAATCGGGTGGCATGCAACAACAGCCATGTGCTGCCAATTACTGCCCCCCCCCCCCCCCCGTTCTAGAAAATGTATTTTTTGGGTATGGGAAATGACACACGTTGAACGCAGTCCTACCGCTGAATTCATGGACACACCTTGCGATAGTGCTGTTTTCCCGTGTGCTACCCATGTGGTAGTCCTACCGCCCTTTAGTAAAAGGGCGCCTTAATTCTGTGCCATGCAGGAACCTAATGATATGCAAATTAAAAATGCACAGAACTTGTATGTTAATCAGGGGACACCAGCCAGGCACTTGTACACAAGAATTTTGCAGTAAGTGTGGCTTCTTGTGCGCATGTCCAAACAGCAACAAAAGTGCGGGCACACGTCGGCACCTGTTCTTCCACTCATAAGTATTAACCTCACAAAACCTTTTTGTACATAAAATGTTTGCGAGGCTGATCTTTATGCGTAGAAGAACGCAGTTGATGTGTTCTCACACATTTGTTTGGACACGCACACGTGATCGATTACCTCCCTTTGGTCTTTTAAGCTTGCAGGCACTTCTTTCCAGTTGCAAAAAAAAAAAAAAAAAGACAAAACTGGCAGTTATATGTCAAAAACTGGCATCTCTTCTATGCTGCCCTGGACCTGACGAAAATTTGTTTGCATTGTGCATGCATCAAAAGCCACCGTTTTCCTTCCCTGCATTGCACAAATTACTTCAATGAAATGAGTGGCCATTTCTTCCGCACAAGTTAACAATCCCTTCCTGCATTGGGTGGCCGCTAATGTGCTCGTAAAACTGTGGTAACTGTACAGTTAGGCTCTCAGTAGTTTTCTGCATTGACCCCTTAACTCTGCTCCAGGCGAGTGACTTAAGAACAGGGCCAACTTATTTTATCTTCTTTCCAGTCTCTGGTGCCCTCTTTTGGCTGTCAAAAAAGACTGCACACACTGTGCAGCAGTATCAAGGTCTATTTACACAGATAGCGAGGTCTCTTATTTCACCATAGAAGCAATACTAGCTTCAGTTTTCTTCAAACTATTATGCAAACATTGGCTGAAAGACTTCATTTTGTGCCTTTTTGAATGCCACAGCATGAAGCACTAGAACGGTCACTGCTGGTTAACAGTTTTGCAGTGAGAGGTTCTGTTTGTAATAGCTGTCTTCATGTACATTTATTTTTGTCATAAACAGGGAACACCTCGAATATATAAGGGGCTTAGGGATATGACCAAGTCTTCCAGTCTTAATCATCATGGATGACCCTGAGTAGCTCGCTCATAAATGCTGTCTCGTGAAAATGAAAACTTCCATCTGTTAATTCAAAATTCTGGCAGTCTTCCATGCCGCATGTTCACGCCAGAAAACACAACTCTAGATTACAAGTAGTCAAGGATCCAAATAAACCAGGCCAGAAGATTTTTAGAACTCAATAATGCAACATAACAGTATATTCAAAACCTTGAGTTCAAAAAAGAAAAGTAAACTTTTGTTGTCAGAATTCATAATTTAATGGTAAAGACCTCAGTGGTGCCACTTAGAGCTCAGACCGACTTCTAGCTCTAAGATTTATGCCCCCACCTCCTCATCGGCCATACCAGAAATTGCTAAATTTAGCATTGTTTTAACAAGTTATAAATAATTAGTAGCTTTCAAAAGCTTCAAGTACTTAGCTTTTTTTTAAAGTATCCACAATGGCTAGGGAAAGAAACTACTAATTATTTAAAACTTGCTAAAGCAATGCTAAATTATGCAATTTTTGGTTTGACCAATGAAAAGGTGGGGGCGCAAATCTTAGAGTTAGAAGACGGTGGCACCGCTGAGGTCTTTACTATTAAACTGCAAAGTGTGACGTTAGAAGTTTATTTTTCTTTTTTGAACTCAAAGATACTAATGATAACACTACCTGAATCCTGACTGACAAGTTTCCTCTCCCAAGCTCTGGGGTGAAATAATGGAGATCTTGAGAGGAGCCCCACAGCTGGTATGTGAATTAAAACATATTCCTGGACAGACGTTCCAAAAGACTTGCCCAGCTCTCACCTGTAGATTCTTCAATCGCTTTAACTCAAAGAGTCTCTTTGCTTTCATTTGTTCGTAAGCACTGATGGTATTCCAAGGATCCAGCCTGTCCAAGGTACCGGGAAACATTAGTCGGTAGTTGAGTGAGATCTCTGTGCTTTCTGGTGCTGTATTTTCATGTCCCAAAGGGTCCTTTGTATCTGAAATTAGAAAGAACACAGCTGAAAATGTATGTATGTGTTTCCCCCTCTTTGTCCATCATATGTCCCCGTCTTTCATAGGGGCCCTTTTACTAAAGTGCATTAAGCAGTTGGGGGGGGGGGGCTATTTTGCAACTGGGTGCCCTGAGGACACACAGTGGGAGCCTATTTAATGGTACCTAGACACCCAGGTTTTGTTGGAATGGAGTGGAGGAGTAGCCTAGTGATTAGTGCTGTGGACTTTGATCCTGGGGAACTGAGTTCAATTCCCACTGCAGCTGACTCTGGGCAAGTCACTTAACCCTCCATTGCCCTTGGTACAAAATAAGTACCTGAATATATGTAAACTGCTTTGAATGTAGTTGCAAAAACCTCAGAAAGGCAGTATATCAAGTCCCATTTCCCTTATACAGTACTAGTTAGTGGAACCTGGTATCGGCAAGCCCATCATTTACATGATTGCAGTTACACCAGCCATAGATTTTGGGTAACCACAGATGCGTAAATGCAGCAGGGACGTGCTTCTCTGACAGTATTCTGTAAGTTACATGTGTAACTGGGAGCCCTGCCCATGCTCCACCCACGTATACATGCCCTCTTATATTTGCATGCTGTGCAAGTTAGGTGCAAATCAACAACAGAGAGGGAACCATAAGCACAGTGAACAAGGCACAGCAAAAGAAAGCACGATGGACATCAAGAAATTGATACAGAGAAGCACATTTATTGAAAGACCTGACACAGCTGTGTTTCAGCAATCTGTCTGCATTAGGGGTTGTTTCAGTAGAGGTTCAAATGTATGAAATTTCAGTTCATCTCAGCACATCTAATATAATAAAACGCACCGTGAACGTTCTAATGAGGACAACGTTCTGAAGTCACTAAAACACTCCCTGAAGGGTTCGTGGCGTTCGTGGTGTGAAGCCACCCAGCCGTCTCTGCCCCGCCCTCGCGTCAAACGTCATGACGTCGAGGGCGGAGCGGAAACAAGAACAAACAAATCCGGCAGCGCAGCGTCAGGGAAGGAGGCGGTGCTCCCGACGTCTCCAGCCTTCTCTTCGCTGAGATCCACCTTCTTCTGACGTCAAAGATGACGTCAGAAGAAGGCGGAACACAGCGAAGGAAAGGCTAGACGTCGGGAACGCCGCCTCCTTCCCTGACGCTGCGCTGCCGGAACCGCCACGGAGGTAAATTTAAAAAGAAGAAGAAAAAAAAAAAAAGGGAAAGAGAAGAGGATGGGCAGTAAAGAAGAACAATGGGAGCGGGAGGGCAGGGGAGAAACGACAGCATGGATGCGAAGGGGGAGGGCAAGGATGCGAAGGGGGGGAGAAGAGGGCGGGCCAGGCTGGGACATGGGAGAGAGAGGAGCATGGATGCGAGGGGGGGTCATGGAAGGGAGAGAGGGGACTTGCAGGAAAAGAATGAATGGAGGCGACAGGGGACAGAGGAGCATGGATGGACATGGATTGGGAGGGCAGGCCTCAGGGAGAGAGGGGAATTGCTGAAAAGGGATGAATGGAGGGGGCAGGTGACAGAGGAGCATGGAAGGGCATGGATTGGGAGGGCAGGGCTCAGGGAGAGGGGAATTGCTGGATAGGGATGAATGGAGGGGACAGATGGGCATGGATGGATATGGATTGCACAGCAGGGCTCAGGGAGAGAGGGGAATTGCTGGATAGGGATGAATGGAGGGGGCAAGTGACAGAGGAGCATGGATGGCCATGTATTGGGAGGGCAGGGCTCAGGGAGAGGGGAATTGCTGGATAGGGATGAATGGAGGGGACAGATGGGCATGGATGGATATGGATTGCAGGGCAGGGCTCAGGGAGAGAGGGGAAATGCTGGATAGGGATGAATGGAGGGGGCAGGTGACAGAGGAGCATGGATGGATATGGATTGCAGGGCAGAGCTCAGGGAGAGAGGGGAATTGCTGGATAGGGATGAATGGACGGGGCAGGTGACAGAGGAGCATGGATGGGCATGGATTGGGAGGGCAGGGCTCAGGGAGAGAGGGGAATTGCTGGATAGGGATGAACGGAGGGGACAGATGGGCATGGATGGATATGGATTTCAGGGCAGGGAGAAAGGGGAATTGCTGGATAGGGATGAATGGAGGGGACAGGTGACAGAGGAGCATGGATGGCCATGGATTGGGAGGGCAGGGCTCAGGGAAAGAGGGGAATTGCTGGAAAAAGATGAATGGAGGGGGCAGGGGACAGATGGGCATGGATTGGGAGGGCACGGCTCACACACACACTCGCACAAACACACTCACACCCAGACTCACTCTCTCTCTCACGCACACACACTCACACTTTCACTCTGACTCTCAAACAGTCACTCTCACATACACTCTCCCAAACATACACACTCCGAGGAAAACCTTGCTAGCGCCCGTTTCATTTGTGTCAGAAACGGGCCTTTTTTACTAGTATCCAATATTATCAATTAAACTTGTGAGTAAAGGATTGTAGTATAGCCCCTGAAGCAGCCCTGTCGGGCGAAACACGGCCTGTGTCGGGCTATTTATGTATATATAACTTCAGGTTTTAATAATAAATTACTGTTTTATTTTTGCGATCTGCTTCTTTTGTTTTCCATCTTGGAGCTTGCAGACCGTTTGCCCTTGTGTTTTCTTGGAGCCGCATTGAGCCTGCTATGAGTGGGAAAGCGCGGGGTAC
Organism: Microcaecilia unicolor; assembly: GCF_901765095.1. Taxonomy (NCBI): domain Eukaryota; kingdom Metazoa; phylum Chordata; class Amphibia; order Gymnophiona; family Siphonopidae; genus Microcaecilia; species Microcaecilia unicolor. The sequence continues at coordinate 190,898,752 of NC_044031.1, read as the reverse complement.
AAATGTAACAAAAAAAAATTTATCTCATGCATATTCATTGTGGATGTCCTGAAAACCTGACTGGCTGAGCATGTCCCAAGGACTGGGCTAAGAACTCCTGCTCAAGATGGAAGAAATTCATTGATAGAATGGACCTTTTCCCCACTGTGGCCAGATTAAGGAAAAGCAGGATGCTGAGTAACTAGATCTTAGCAGTTGAAATCTGAGGAGCAGAAAAGAATGCTCACTAGAGGAAAGGCTCCAAAGTCAGAGACTGAAGTGAAAAGACAAAAGTTCCAAAAAAAAAAAAGAAAACCCGACTGTAGACCTTGCACTGATGCCTCTTTTGACCATGATGCCCTCCTGTCGAGCTAGTATTGTTCCACTGAAATAAAAGTGACCACCTTTCTTAGTTTTATGGTACTATTCAAAAATGCAGGAAAAGGCAGTTTTCAGGTGTAAATAAGTTTATTTATTTACAATAACTTCTGTATCACAGTATCTACCATTCTACACAGTGTACAAAATGGATCCACAGAAGCTTAGCTGAAATTGGGTGGCGGGGGGAAGAGGGGTTGGTGGTTGAAAGGCTAGGATAGGGGAGGGCAGACTTATACGGGGTCTGTGCCAGAGCAGGTGATGGGAGGCGGGACTGGTGGTTGGGAGGCGGGAAATACTGCTGGGCAGACTTATACGGTCTGTGCCCTGAAAAAGACAGGTACAAATCAAGGTAAGGTATACACATATGAGTTTATCGTGGGCAGACTAGATGGACCGTGCAGGTCTTTTTCTGCCGTCATCTACTATGTTACTATGTAATTGAGTACATAAAATGTAATGATTATCATATAATAAGATATCATCTTCTGTTCCAAATCCTTTACACTTCAGTGGCCAGTGGGGTCATGACTGCCTGCTATATGAACTACTGACAACTTTGCAGACAAGACAGCAGGTCATTTTATGTTAGGTTCTATGATCTTGTCAGCTCAAAAATCAATCTAGGCTCCTGGATGGATGGTGCAGTTAACAGAGATCCCAGCGCCTAAGCATTAAAGCTATAACCTAAATGTGGAATTGAACCTGGTTCTTGGACTCAGTGGCTGTAAATGAGTACTCACTGTAGATATCTTGGAAATCAGGCTTCCTTACGGGAATCTTTGCATTAGAAAAGCCCATCTTTTTTGCTGTAAAACAGACTGCCAGCACCTGTTTGTGCTACAAACGGCCCCTCCCCATTAGAAGTACAAGAAGGGGGAAAAGAAAAACCCAAAAACGTAATTTGATGACCTCACATGGACTGCTGCCTACTATTCTACTATATTCATGGAAGAAAAGCAGTTCTGTTTCCACTCAAGGGATCTCCTGTGGATAACTTAAAAGTCAAGCTGCAGATGCGAGGCCTCACAGTTCTTAAGGTTACCTATGGGCTGTGGCTTTAAAAACAAATGTTATAGATGTCACATGATTGACAATGCTGAACTGTAGCTCTTGGTCTGTCATGAACTAGAAAGCCGTAGCGCAGCCCTTTGGATGGCGGGCTTGGTCAATAAAAAGCATCTGTAGTTAAAAGGCAGACTGGATAAAACACAGCTGCCCTTTTCCCCTCACAGGAGAAAGAAAATTACAGGAAGTGAGCTAGTGAAAGCTTCTTTGAAAGATTGACTCATCCTTGACTGCAGATCTAATAGTAAGTTATAAACTGAGCGCTTCTACGTTTCAAGTTTACTCTGGCCCGATAAGATTTGTTTGTGAAGGGAAACAGGACAAAAAGTCAAACAGAAGAGTACAGTTAGCAAGGCTACTTGTGTGGAGTGAGCTAATTGTCTCCTGGGATTAAGTACCCCACAGGAAAGTGACCTCCAGGCTTTGCTTTGTCTTAATATGATAAAAGAGAAATTGCTGTGAACCAGTGGATTAGCCAGACCCTGACGTGTGTGTGTGTTGGGGGGGGGGGGGGGTCCAGGTCCAGAGCCCAAAATTGGGGGACGACGACATATTTTGACCTGCCTCCTTGCTGCTGCCGCCGCCGCTTCACATACCTTGGTTGGCAGGGGCAGCTGAAAAATATTTGTCCAGAGCTGGTCTCCACTGCATTGCCTGCCCAGCTCTTCCCCTCACCAGCGCTGGACAAATGCTTCAGCTGGCACGGGTTGGGATCCTTGCCAGCCAAACCAGGGGCCCAGGCCCCCATGGCTCCCCCCATAGCTACAACACTGCTGCGAACTATTGAGTGCCAATGAATATGCTTTGGGACTGTAAGTTCCCACTAAGCCCTATACTTCCAACAATGGCAGCCCCTCCTTGCTACCTGCTGGAATGTTGCACTGGGAGTGCAAACAAGGGCACCACGCTATTGTGTCCCTACCAGTCAGACTGAGAGTCTGCAAGCAAAGGAGCCCAAAAGGGTGGTGAGGAACCAGAATCAAACCTTGTCCAGGGTGCTGCATCCCAAGACGCTACTATTGCAATGTTCATTTCATGTAGCTCTCCAGCAATAAAAGTCATGGTTTAAAAAAAGAAATCTTCGCACTGTCTCTGTGTAGTTGTTCCCAAGTTTGCACACTGTTTCTACTGTTATCCATTGGCATAGTACTATACAAGATCATTCACATGACGATGATGCCCCCACCCCAAAGAGCTTATTCAGGGTTGTATGCTATCTCGTTTGAAGTCTATTCTGTCTTGGAGTGACTTGAAAATGGTCATACAGTTTGTGATATTTAGTCGTTTAGATTATTGTAACATTCTGTATCTTTATGAAGAGATTCACCCAATGATGCCAATTAGAGACCAACATGGTCCACCCAGCACACTGCTCAAACTCACTCCATGCTATCAATACAGTAACTCTGATGATCCTTGCTATTGGGGGGGGGGGGGGGGGTCGGAGCTGTATCCTTTATTACAAAGTCAGCAATTGCTAAGGGTGCTGGCTTAAGCACACCCTCTCTCTCTTGCTTCCTGCAGCTCTTCATGATATTAAGACCCTTACCCATTAACAGAACATTTTTTGTAGGAAAAAACAAATTTAAAATGGATAAGCTCAGTTTCTGGAGGTGGCATATGCTGCAATCTTTGCTGCTAAAGTCTTGATGGAGTTGCTAAAGGTCACATTTTGTCTGCTGCCATGTCAAACAGAAAACCACAGTGCACAAATAGAGACAAATAAAATACATCTGTGCATGATCAAATAGCACGCTGGATTATATCACAGCATCAGCAAACCAGGATTTGTATTTTTGAGATGAGAAATATAATGAATTGTCAGCAGCAGCAAGGCAATAGTCACATGACAGATTTTATCTGGTTCGATTTACTGCTTGGGAAACGTAAAGGAGAGCAGTGGGTTACTGTTTACACAAGTGAGCAAACGAGGTGACAGATCACGCAAGCATACCGCGGTCTGTAAACAGTGAGTGGGTCGATCGCGTTGGGAGGGGACCTGTGCTACTTCTGAGTTCATGGCCCAGCTGATACAAAAATACTAGGGGCCCTTTTGTTAAGCGGAGGTAAGCCCACTGTGAGCTTACCATGTGCCAATCTGGAGCTACTGCAGACCCAATGCGGGTGCGGAGGTAGTGCCACCCCCAGCATGTGGCATGTCCGGCGCTACTGCTGGGTTAGCATGGGAGCTCTTACCGCCACATCAATGGATAGTGGTAAGTACTCCCTCCCCACATGGCCACATGGTAAGTAAAATCTTACTGAATGGCCAAGTAAGAGAAAGTTGGAAACGGAATACAGTGTCCCACATGTACTTAAGCCAGTTGTTAAAGCTATGTGCAGGGTGGTTTAGAAGGAAGGATTGAAACCTTTATTTTTTCCCCTCTTTTGTATTTGTTGGCACTTTGTCAGATATGCTTATAGAAATCACGTCTTCTCAGAGTGACTCATTGTGAATTCATGCTTTAGTTAAACATCATCTCGTCATGCTAAGCATTTACAGCAGAATAAAAAGATGCGTTGTCAGTTATAAGACAGGGAAGGGCAAAATTATTTGTATTACGCTAGAGCTACAGTTGGGGAGATAATGCTTAGCTTTAACATGCAGTGGTAATGTCTGAGGATGACAAGGTGACAAGGTAGTGGTCATGACGGGAAGGATGCTAACTGGTTAATGCAGGGTTAATGTGGGAACACTTAGCAGCTCCTAAATATGAGGCAGTAAGTGAACCTGTGTTATTGTTTTTGCAGGTGCCCCATGCTAATGGGAACACTAGTGCATGACCTGAAAAAAAAAAAAAGAAAAGAAAGAAAATGTCTGACAAATGCCACAGTAAATCTGGGCTTAGCACGCAGGAAAGTCCTGCATTAGAACATACTAAGCTCAGATTTCACCTCACCTTAGTTAAAAGACCCCTTAAATAACTTGGGGATCCTTTTGTTAAGCTGCATTAGGCATTAAAGCATGCCTAACGCAACTTAAAAGGGCTTAACGCAGACACGCTCAGGCATCCTGTTGTACTTTTGACATTAGCGCATGTACAAACTTAACGCAAAAGAATAGACTTTTTTGTGGAGGGGCATGTCGAGGACTGGAGAGTGGGGTTTCAGTGCTAATCGGTTAGCACACCTACATTAGTATATGCTAACTGATTAGCACAGGTGGCGGTAAATACTCGTGTGCTAATGGCAATGTTAAGCGCATGGCCGTTAAGTCACATAAATGAAATTCAGCCATGTTACTGCTGTGATAAAAATGACATTAGTGCACAGGAAAGACCCATGTGACAATGCACTAAGGGCCCCTTTTACTAAGCCACGTAGGCGCCTTTACGTGCTCAATGTGCGTCAATTGTGAGTTACCGCCCAGCTATTGCATGGCCCTTGCGGTAATGTCCTTTTTGACGTGCGTCTACTACATATATTTTTATTTTCAGGCGCCCGGTCGGTAATCAGCATTTTATGTGCGTAGACCATTACCGCCCGGTTACCACGCGAGACCTTACCGCTAGATCAATGGCTGGCGGTAAGGTGTGAGACCCAAAATGGGCGCGCGACAATTTTCATTTTGCCGCACGTCCATTTTCGGCAAAAATTTTTAAAAGGCATTTTTTACAGGTGCGCTGAAAAATGATTCTGTGCGTGCCCAAAACACACGTCTACACTACTGCAGGCCATTTTCAGCACACCTTTGTAAAAGGGCCCCTAAGGCCGCTTTTTTACCACAGCTTATTAAAAGGGCCCCTCAGTATTCAGGATATGTTTGCACCGTTTCCTGTACTGAATACAGACTCCCCCTTAGGAGCACATGAGGAGGATAAATCTGTAAAGGGGCACCTATGAACGTAAGTGACCAGAATATCATTATGTTCATATATGCATGTGAATGCTAATATTCCAACTACATGATATTATATAAAACTAGTAAAAAAGGCCCGTTTCTGACACAAATGAAATGGGCGCTAGCAAGGTTTTCCTCGGCTCCCCTGCAGCTACCCGTGTCCAGCGAGCCTCCTCTCCTCCTGCCCCCCTGCAGCCACCCATGTCCAGCGACCCTCCTCTCTCCCCTGACCCCCCTCCAGTCACCCATGTCCAGCGACCCTCCTCTCTCCCCTGCCCCCCCCCCCGCAGCCACCCATGTCCAGCGACCCCCTGCCCCCCCTCAGCCACCTATGTCCAGCGACCCTTCTCTCCCCCCTGCCCCCCCTCTCTCCCCTGCCTCCCCTCCAGCCACCCATGTCCAGCGACCCTCCTCTCTCCCCTGCCCCCCTCTAGCCACCCATGTCCAGTGACCCTCCTCTCTCCCTGCCCCCTCCAGCCACCCAAGTCCAGCAACCCTCCTCTCCCCTGCCCCCCCCGCAGCCACCCATGTCCAGCGACCCCCTGCCCCCCTCAGCCACCTATGTCCAGCGACCCTTCTCTCTCCCCTGCCCCCCCTCTCTCCCCTGCCTCCCCTCCAGCCACCCATGTCCAGCGACCCTCCTCTCCCCTGCCCCCCCGCAGCCACCCATGTCCAGCGCCCCCCCTGCCCCCCCTCAGCCACCTATGTCCAGCGACCCTTCTCTCTCCCCTGCCCCCCCTCTCTCCCCTGCCTCCCCTCCAGCCACCCATGTCCAGTGACCCTCCTCTGGACATGGATCAGCTGGGAGGCATGTTTTTTCTTCCCCCCCCCACCCCCGGGTTCTGAAGTTGATATCATAATGGCTACAGTGATGTCAGCCTGATCTATGGAGCCTAGCAGACCAACTCGGAATGAGCCACAGTCCCAGGCAGCAAGTCAGAACGTTGGAGGTGAGAATTATTATATAGGATGGCAACTGAATGCGGTAGCACATCGTTTGAGGGCGTGTATACATGGGTGGTATGGGGGTAGTACACAGCACACAGTTGCATGCATAAATTATAGAGTACTGTTATTTATGCATGGATTTTAGCTATCTAGGCCTGAGCATTTACACCAGCTGAATGGCTGTTGTAAGCGTTGATTCCAAAAATATACACATGTATTTGCTCTACTACATGAGTAATTGTAATGATGCTTATTGTCCGCCAACTCCCATATACAGGATCAAAGCGGAGAATATAAAATTCAGGAAAAATCAACATGAGATACAAACCTAATCAAGACATTTTTCAAATAGGCCTTCAATTGTTTACGGAATAACAAATAATGGGAAATCATCCTAAGTTTAGCGGGCAGAGAACACCTAGCTGAGAGTGCTTGGTAAGGAACTGAAGTGGATAGATGTATTTAGTATTTAACTCTAACAAAAGATGGAAAATAAATAAGACAAGAGTATCTAGCTCATGAGGAAGAAAGAGACAATGGGAAGGAAAACAAGGAAAATAGGTATTCTTGACATGTGCTTATAAACCCAACATGATAATCTGAAAATAATGCGGGCCTTAATGGGCAACCGGTGACGTTTTATCACAGTGGGCACAATGTGATCTGACCTCTTTTGTTCAAAAACCGTTTTAGCTACAGTGTTCCTTATCAGTTGTAATGTAAATAGGGACTAACAAGGATAACTTAGATCATACACAACTTTGAAATAATCCTCTTCAAATAAGTGTACGTCACCTTGTTAGTTAGTTAAATGTATCTAATTTTATCAATTTTCTCAATTTCTTAATGATTTTATTAAAAATGGGAGGAAAAGCCTCATTATTAGCTACAGAGCAGAAGCAGAGCCAGGTTGACCCAGGTTGACGGCGCAGGGGGAGTGAGAGCGGACTTCTGCCAGCGCACATTTTCAGTGCAACACAACAAGAAAAAAATAGGCACCGGTGCCAGCAGAACTCCGTTTGGGGGAGCGGCTGCTCCCCTGGCGCCCCACCTAGCTACGCCACTGCTACAGAGCCAAGCAATTCCGGGAGTTCATGCAGTCCTCATTGGCTAAAAACCTCCCCCAAAATCTTTTATTCATACATGTATATGCAAAACTCAAATGAGCTCTTTACTTAGCTTTTAAAAATGCTTTGACTCTTAGAGGAGTACCGACAGTTGCCAAAGTTTTGCAAACTTCGTCAGAGCTCGTAACAGCCACAGAGTGGAGTAAGTTTATGTTCCACGAGCCCTGACAAAGTTTGTGAAAAGAGAGATTTGATGATATGAAGAGTCATCTTTAAAAGCTAAGTAAAGAGCTCATTTGAATTTTGCAATATATATATATATATATATATATATATACATACATACAAATTTTGGGGGAGGTTTTTCAGCCATCGATGGTTGCATGAACTCCCAGAATTGCTTGGCTCTGCAGCCAATAAGGAGTCAGTTGAGGCTTTTCCTCCCATTTTTAATAAAATTATTGAAAAATTGAGGAAATTAGACAGTCACTTGTAATCTAGACATCAAATTGGCCAAAAGAAGACAAAATAGACCATTTCACTAGCCTAATTTAGAAAGAAGTACCACCTGGACTAAGATTGAAAAATGTTTTTCCCTGAAGAGAGAACAAATTTGTCGTGATTTGTAGCAAGTAGCTTTAATAACTGTATCAATATGGGGCTTTAAGGACAAAGATTTATCCAGATAAATACCAAGGGCCCTGTTTACTAAGATGCACTAGTGTTTTTAGCACATGCTAAAAATTAGTGCACGCTAACCATGTAGGTGCCCATAGGAATATTATGGACACCTACATGTTTAGTGTGTGCTAAAAATACTACCGTGCCTCTAGCGCAGCTTAGTAAACAGGGCCCCAAGGCCTCGATGATCAGAAGCAAATGCGGGCACTAGAGGCTAATAGCGTCATACTGGCGCCCGCATTTGCTCCCGCCTGAAGATCAGTGCCAGCGAGCACGTGCTCTGAATGCAATAAGAATGCAAATACATGCTAAACAGGGCATTACCTATTCCTCCCCAATGCTCAGTGGGCAGTGCTCCAAACATTGGCGCTGCTCCCGCAGCAAACCCTACGCTAGCTCAGAGCTGACATTAGGGTTTGTGGAGCATTAGGGAGGAATGGGGAGCCCTGTCCGGCAATGCTAGCAGACTCCCCCATCTCCCGCAACAGGACTGGAACCTGAGCATCCCTGCAGGAGCCCTGACCCCTCCCCCACCCCAAGCCAGTGACATGGGGGCTGGAGGTTCAGCAGAGTTTTTCCCTTATATGGTAGGGAAGTACCACCCAGCGCATCCCTGAATGCGGCAGGGCTGGGTGCCGCCATTTTGAAGGTAGCGTTGAAGAGGAGGAGTGTGCTACTCCCTCCTCCACCATGAAGGTATGGGGGGAGAGGAGGCCACTAGACCACCAGGTGGGGAGTATTTAGGTTTGCGGCCCACTGGGTCACCAGGGCCTTATTTTTGGGGTATGGGGGGGGGGGGGGTTAGGGAGTTGATCATAGGGACGATATAGCCCCGTGCTATTCTGGCGCTATTTTAAAGTGCTATTTGTAATAGTGTGGGGCTTCTGTTCATCTGCCCACAAGTATCTTAGAAATATTGTCAACTTTTAATGTAAACGCATCAGAGAGAAACAATTCTTTGGGATATTATGCCCAACTTGGTCTAGCCAGAGTAACATAGGGGGGTCTTTTACTAAGGTGTGCTAGCATTTTAGCTCAAGCTAAAAATCAGCTGGCATGAATTGGGCTGGAAACGTTTTGGCAACCTGTAACCCTGACTTTGCTCAATATTGGAGGGTGCTCATGCACCCACCGAGCTGGCTTCTATGCTCTCACTGTGTGGTCGGCAATAATCAGCTCTAACTCAAGGCTGCATCTGAATCTGGATATATACATATCTATATATTGATACCTGAACATATACATTTAAAAATCAAACACATATATGCATACACAAAGATGCAAACATTGAATCTAAGGTAGTTTACACGTGTGACCTGAGCAACTTACCTGTAGCCTCTGCCGTGCTCGTTCCCTCCACTTTGCCAGCTTCCATGCAAACACCCTGTCCACGGGTGAGAGCGTGCAGCGGGCGGAGCTCACCGGGGCGTGGGCGACAGGCCAGCCCTTGGCCACAGCGGGCGGTGTAAACGCCACATGAGCTGCCCTCACGCAGCGCGCACATCAGGCAGCAGCCGCAGCCAGGCTCACGTGCCAGCTCTGCACAATCTTCTGCCACAGCCGGGCATAGCGCCAGGTGTTCCTCGGTGCAGGGCGCACAACGCAGTGGCTCGGAGGAGGCGTCGGTGGCTGGTACTCTCACCAGGAGGAGTGCAGGAGCAACAAGAGCAAGCAGCAGCATGCAGGACATAACCGATAAATAAGATAGAAAATCAAAGCTAAATGAACAAACAAGTGGAAAAAAAATAGACTAGGAAGGACAGAGAGAGAAAACTGGATTTTAGATACACAACTTTTTCTTCTGTGCAACTTGCGGTGCTTCGACAGTGTGGGCCCTTTATACAGAACCGGCTGCAGGGGACATTAATGGTTGACAGGAAGTTAACTATTAGCTAGCCAAAAGTTTTGTGGGAAACCTAATGTGGTCTGCAACTTGGTGGCGCCCGTTTCCCGCCCATCCTTTTACAAAGAGCTGTGAGGATACTTTTCCCTGATACCCCCTTCCCTGAAACTGCCGGGAAATGAGGTGTAAACAAAAACTTCACAGAACTGACTTCACGTTCAATGGGAAGCCCCGGGTCTAGCTGGTCTCTTGTGAAATATCTTGACAACTCAGTTTGCTTTGGGAGCACCTGACAGCTGTCGGCTGCACTAAACCTGATGATCCCCCCCCCCCCCCCACCAGCTTTCCAAGGACTGTTGGAACTTGAGTCAGAATCCTCTGAGGACTTCAATAACTATCTGCATTACAGCATGACTGGCTTTAGTGGGGAAGGGATGAAAGCAGGGCAAGGGGTCTGAGTAAAACCCAGATCTTCAGGATCTCCAGAGTACCATCTTAAAAACAGAGCGCTATTTTGTTTAGAGGGCAGAAATCCCTCTCCAAAAAGGATTTCCCCCTCCAGCACTCATAACCCTCTAAAGAGCTGTATTCAGCACACATTCTTCTCATAAGGGCTGGATCCACTTGAATCCAGAAAACTCTCTTCTCTGAAGGGCTAGAACCACCTGGATCCAGCACTCTCAGAAAGACTGTATCCCCCTGGATCCAGCACTCATTTCCCCCAGAAGGGTCCTATCCCTCTGGATCCAGCACTGCTTTCTCACAGAAGAGTTGCATCTCCCTGTATCCAATTCTCCCCCCCCCCCCCCCCCCCCCCCAGAAGGGCTGCATTCCCCTGAATCCAGCCCTTTTCTATCCCCCCAGAAGGGCTGCATCCCCCTGGATCCATCACTCCTTCCCCCTGAGAAGAGCTGCATCGCCCCCCCCCATCCAACACTCATTTGCCCCCAAAATTGCTGCATCCACTCATTCACCCCAGAAGAGCTCTATATACCTGGATCCAGCACTCATTCACCCCCAACATTTCTGCACTGCACTATTTTCTCTCTGAAGGGCAGCATCCCCCAGGATCTGACACTGTCTTCTTTTGAAGGGCTACATCCAGCTGGATCCAGCAATGTTTTCTGTGAAAAAGGATGCTTCCACCTGAATCAAACACTTATGCCCCCCCATAAGCTCTATCGAGCAGGGACTGTCTCTCTGTGTCAGGTGTTCAGCGCTGCGTGCGTCTGGTAGCGCTATACAAATGTTAATAATAATAATAATGAAGTGCTCTATCTCTCTGGATCCAACACTCATTAAACCCTAGAAAGGCTGCCCCTACCTGGATCCAGCACTCTTTTCTCTCAGGCCAAGATGCACTAAAGTCGTCGTTAGAGCCATTCCGTACCGAATTCCATAGCGAATTGGTAGGGAACGGCTATGCATCAAGGAAAGGGAATGCAAATGAGCTACTCGTTGTAGCTCACTTGCATTCTCTATTCCTTCTTAAAACAGTCGAAGAATCGGCCGGTCAAGCATGCGCAGAGCAGCAAAGCGTTATGCTGGCTGTTCTGCACATGCCAAATACGCCTTTATAATATGTTTTTATTATTGCGGGGGAGGACGCACAAAATGGACGTTTTTTTTTAAGCAAAGCTTTATTAAAAAAAATCACAGGCTCCGATGCTGCTTCTGCTAATGTGTTGACTGAATTTCACTCATAGCAAGCAAGTGCAGTTTGGAAGTTGTTGGTTCATGAATGGCAGAATAACAAATGTTCAAATAAATAAATAAAAACGGGGAGAAAATAATAAATAACTCCAATTTTAACAAAACTATTAGTGGGATTTGAACCTGCCACCTGAGGATTACAAGACCGCTGCTCTAACCACTCACCACAGCTCTAGTTATTTGGATGTCCCTCCCTTACTTCCAGGTCTCTCAGCTGAGTGAAGCATGGGCAAAAAGGACGTTTTTATTATTGCGGGGGGGGGGGGGGAGGACGCACAAAATGGACTTTTTTTTTAAAGCGAAGCTTTATTAAAAAAAATCAAACAGGCTCCGATCCTGCAGGCTCGTTTTTGGACATCATTCAACCCCGGAATAACAAAAACGTCCTTTTTGCCCGTGCTTCACTCAGCTGAGAAGTCTCTGAGCCAATCACAGCGTGTTTAGCTCAGCTAAATGCGCTGGGATTGGCTCAGAGACTTCCAGGTTGTTGTTTTTTTTTTTACATTTTAATAATTTTTCCAATCCCGCGCAGCCCCGAGAGGTACAGACCTCTCATTAGATTTTCCAGCGTTAAGGCAATCAGTAAAGGTTAGTGCATGTCATTACAATAGGGTTTCTACACGATTTGCTCATCTGCATTCCGTTTTCGTTAGCTGCTACCGTCGTCGGGATAAAAGTTTTTAGTGCATGCCAGGGGTTACTGCTTGCTCGTTAATGGCTCGTTATTGGCTCATCAAGTTTAGTGCATCTGGCCCTAAGTAGGGCTGCAGTCAACCTGGAGCCAGCACTAATTATCTTTAGAAGGGCTGCTGCCTCCTGGATCTAGAACCAATTCTCTTTAGAAAGGTGCATCCTCCCGGGCACTGATTCTCTTTAGAAGGGCTGCAGCCACATACATCCAGCATTTATTCCCCCTAGAAGGGCCAAATCCCCCTGTGTCCATCACTGTTTTCTCTGGGAAGGGCTGCATCCACCCGAATCCAGCACTGTTTTCTTCAGGAACGGTTTCCCCCCAGAAGGGATCTACTCCCCTGCATCCATCATTCCATCCCACCAAGAAGAGCAGTATCTACCTGGATACAGCATTGTTTTCTCTTATAAGGGCTTCAGATGGGTCTGGGTAAAAACCAGATCCCCTGGATCGATCTGGAAGATCCGGGGTATCTGTTTTTTTACCTTTTTCCCAGGGCAACTGCCCTGAGCTGTCTTACCATAGGGGGATCCATGCCTGCCTGAGGCTGAATGAAGCGTAGCTTGCTAGTGGGCTTGAGAGTCTTCTCCCAAATTTCTTCCCAGGGCCCCAGGAATTCTAACATAAGCCCTGCATTTAAGAGCTGTCTCTCCAAGCCTGCAGTGAAATGTGGGAACCTTTGGGAACATACACAAAGCAGATGAGGATCAGTGTGGAAGATCTAGTCAGCTGCAGGACACTACTAGGGAAGGCTCTTGATCCATTGTTTTCAGCCCATAATTCTAAAACAGCACTAACCCTCCACTTGTTAACCAGGAATGACCTGGATTTAATAGAAAGCTGATTGGTGATTGTAATTCTATTCTGACCATATTCATGTTTTTTTGCAACGAGTATATAATACCCTCTTAGAATTATCTGGCATTTTTCACTATATTTACCTTCATTCCATTCCAGATTATCAGATGAACTCCATCACAATAAATTAGCCATGTTTTTATAGATATTTTCCTTATACATTTTTTTTTTGTTTCCTTGTTGTGTTTTCCGTTAACACTATTCGTGGTATACTTAAAGGCTTTGTTTGAATCAGTAAATTATTTGATGCATTTCAGTGGTCTGTGGCTTTCTTTTCGGATTACGCTTCTTGATCTTTATGAAGTTGAATAGGTTGTATGCATTTTGTTAACATATAGTTTTCATTTTATTATTTTCTGCATTACTTCAGTTTCTGAGATGATGATTTTGTTGTTAATACTAGGAGGCTATGGCCCTTATTTTAGAAGTTCACATTCAGCACAAATAAAAGAAGCCCACTGAATTCCCAAGGGCTTCTTCACATTCAGCACACGTTAACCAGTAGCATCGCTTTTGAAAGGGAACCCTTTGTGTTTTGAACGTCTGAAATCTGGCATTTAGAATCTGTATTGCATGGCCATCCACATAAAGTCAGGATGTGGATATCTAGAACTGCAGTACGTCCTTATGGCTGCAGGTAGATTGTGGGTGAGACTAGAGAGGGTCTAAAATATGGACCTCCAACTCCAATTTCAGAAGGGGAAGGGACATCTATGGCCAAAAATATGGATATTGTTATTTAGACCTGCTACTTGGCACATCCAAATTACAGAAAGGTGCTCTGATTGAGTAGTTGTCCACTGGAGGGATTAAGGTGAGTCACCTCCTTAATCCCTCCAGTAAGTTATCATATAGATCAGTTATCATATTAGATCCAGGAGAAGATATATCTATCTTCTCCTGGATCTAAAGTTATATTTTCCAGTACTTTAGATCCAGAATAAAAGTATCTATCTATCTTTGTCATGGATCTAAAGTACTGATAAATAATAAATTATATTTACCAGTAGTTTAGATCCAGAACAAAAAACGTAGCATACACAGGAATCGCGAGGCGCTCAGGCGCCGTTACCATAAGATATGGCAAGAAAATTCAGTCTTCATAATGCACATGAGCGAGTTCCTTAGGGCCCAATGTAAGTACCTTTGACATTGTACCCCCGCAACAGCTCTGTCCTGGATCAAAGCCTGAGTATGCAACTGTCCTCATTAAAGTGTGCCAACAATCCCCATATCCACTAGAATGTATTGCAGCCACAACCAAACCCAAACCTATGAAATGACATAGAAAGGAAGGGAGGAGGGGAGGAGGGGAGGGATGTTGGACAGCACCCTCCTGTGTCGTAGGCCTGCACAGAGATGTGCAGCAGGAGTTGGGAGCGATATGTAAAATTCAGGAGCAAATCCTCGCAGAGCATCCTCGGCTCTGTGAGGAGTGGCAGTAGCCATAACAAAGACTGTGGACCAAAAAATGTGTACATAGTTTATAATAAATTAAAATTCAGGAGCAAATCCTCGCAGAGCATCCTCGGCTCTGTGAGGAGTGGCAGTAGCCATAACAAAGACTGTGGACCAAAAAATGTGTACATAGTTTATAATACAGTCTCTAAAATATGTTTTGATTCCTGATATGCAAAGCTGACAACTGCTGTGGTTTAAACACTACTAGGCAAGCCCTGGCATGAGGAAGGGCTGTGAAGGATCTATTAACCATGCTGTGGTGGTGAGTGCTGAGGGGTGGGGGTATAGGGGTGAGTATGTGTGTGTTGAAGGAAGGTGTGTGTGTGTGTGTGCAAGCGCGGGGTGGGGGGGGGGGGAAGAAGGGGTGGTTATGGTGGTAGGAATATAAAAGCTATGGAGTGGAGGAGTAGCCTAGTGGTTAGTGCAGTGGACTTTGAACATGGGGAACTGAGTTTGATTCCCACTGCAGCTCCTTGTGACTCTGGGCAAGTCACTTAACCCTCCATTGCTCCTGGTACAAAATAAGTACCTGAATATATGTAAACTGCTTTAAATGTAGTTGCAAAAACCTCAGAAAGGCAGTATATCAAGTCCCATTTCCCCTTCCCTACAAATAAATACAGTAGAGTCTCGATTATCTGACGTAACCAGGACCAGCCTATTGTTGGATAAGTGAAAAGTTGGATAATACAGAAAAAAAAATGGGAACCCCTCACAATGCACAAAAAACATATCTAATGCATGAATAACAGGCATAGGGTATCTTTAATTTAAAATTATTGTTTATTTACACTAATCAGCAATGAAAAAAATTGTACGGTAGGCAATCTGAGCAGAAATACAGAGCAGTATACACAGCACAGCAATTGTGCAAAGGCAATGTGTAGAGGTACAGAACTGAGCAAGGGAAATCATATTTATCCAGCTCCATATGCAGTACAGAAATACACTGTGTTGTCTTCTCCAGTCAAAACCATTGTGAAGCAGAATTCAAGGCAGCAGAACTACAACTAGAAACCCTCCGGATCTAAGAATAAGAGTAAGAATAAAAAAAGTGCTGTAAATGTAAATGAACACACAGGAATAGAGTAGGTGTGCATACACACTATATAAACTCATTGTGTACAAGAATCTTACCATGGTCCTGTTTCTGCAAAAACATGGCCTAAGATCAAAAAAAGATCACATAGCGTTGTGTTTTGGCTCCAAAAATGTCTGCAAAAGCATGGTCTCAGATCAAAAATGGTTCCGTGGCTGGAAAGCAGCTGAAAACATCTTCAGTGTTCACTTTCTGTAGCAGTCCCTTTCTGCAAAAGTTTCTGCTCTATAGACAAAACAACTTTTTTCATCTTTCCCGTGGCCAAAAATTGCTGCCTTGCTGTAAAAGCAAGATCTCAGCTAGAAACTTCTTCAATGGTTCCCTCTTTGCAAAAGCAGGATCCCAGGTCCAAAAATTGCTTCCGTGCCCTAAAACAAGGTCTCAGCTTAAAAGTTTTTCTATGGTTCCTTTGCTGCACAAGTGCGGTTCCAGGTTTAAAAATGATGGTTCCCTTGCATAGAACCATGGTCTCAAATAAAAAAAAAAACAGTTCCTTCGCTGCAAAAGTGAGGTCCCAGATCAAAAAATTCATGTGTAGAAGCATGGGTTAAAATCACAAAGAGGAAGAGAAGCCACACACTTCTTAACTTGTTTGAGGGGTGCATGAAGGAATATCAGCTGCACCATAAGGTTCCCTTGCAAAGAACCACAATCTCAGATAAAAAAACATGACTTTCTTGCAGCCTGTGAAGCCAGAAAAACAGGAAGAGAAGTCACACGCTTCTTAATGGCAATGCAATGATGTCACTGTGGGGGGTCTGTCGGATATGCCGGATGGTCGCATTAGGAAAGGTCAGATAATCAAGACTCTACTGTACTGCTTTTCACTTTACTGATAATTTCTCTGTATGAGTCTTTGTCTGGCGCGGACTCCCAGCTGGCATGGTCCCTGGTCAGCTCTCTGGGAAGGAGGGGTCATTGTCCTGTTGGTCTGGCTGCTGCTGCTTCTGCTGCTGTGTATCCTCTGGCAGGGGCTGTCTTCTTTGCTGTGCCAAGTTGTGCAGCATGCAGCAGGCATGAAGATGTTGGCGACGTTTTCTGGGCTGTAGAGGCTCTCCCCTCCAGAATGGTTGAGACATCTGAATCTATTTTTGAGCTGGCCAAAGGTCTGTTCAATGATGGTGTTGGTGTTCTTATGGTTCTTATTGTATTCCTCCTCCACCTCATTTTGGGGGTGGACAATGGGAATCATGAGCCAGGTTCACTGAGGGTAGCCTCTGTCACAAATGGGGGAGAGGGGAACAGGAATCACAGACATGGGTGTGTAGTAGCTGGTATGGAACCTTGTGGATTTTTTGGAAGGAGTGTGAGTTCTAGGGGCATCTTGAGGGAGGGACTGTGGTGAAAGGAGGGGGATTGAGTATGAAGGTTGGAAACCCCTGTACTGCTTACCTAGGAGCCAGCCGCTGGTAATCTCCCCTCTGTTAAACTTGTGGAAGATTCCTGAATGCTTTAGTATATAAGCATCACGGGTGGACCCCAGGTAGTGAGCACACACATCCACAACCTCCTCCTGGGCATCACATATGACCTCCATGTTCATGAAGTAAAATGATTTTCTATTCCTATAGGTGTCGTCGTGTGCTCGGGAGTCAAAATGTGACATGTGTGCAGTCAGTGATGCCTATGACTGAGGTGAAGTGGTCTATGGTGTAGAACTGAGCCATGTTGTTCTGAAGGGCCTGAGTGGTAGTGGGGAAGGTAATATACTGTGAGGTGTGGGTGAGGAAGGCATCTAGGAACTGGGAAAGACAGTTGAAGATGACAGGCTGGGTGAGGCCTGCATGGACTGCTAGCACTGACTGAAAAGTGCCAGTGGCAAGAAAGGTGAAACAGGCTGTAACTGGTAGACTGATACTGGAATAGGGGCTGTAGCTAGTCACATAGGTGCTGTATGGCAGCCATATCAAAGCGGTACCTAGTAAGACATTCCCGGTCAGTGAAGTCCAGAATACGGGTCCTGCGCCCAAATACTCTCCCATAGGGGTATCTCCTCGGGGGCCTCTCCTCCAAACTCTCATCCACATTCAGCAAAGCGTCAGCCACAATTGCATTCAGTGCATCCAAGATTCACATGCCGGTCCACTACCACTGCTACAACCCACTAGCCCCATAAGAACATAATAGTAGCCATACTGGGTCAAACCAATGGTCCATCTAGCCCAGTATCCTGCTTCCAACAGTGGCCAATCCAGGTCAAAAGTATCTGGCAGAAACCCAATTAGCAGCAACATTTTTTGCTACCAATCCCAGGCAAGCAGTGGCTTCCCCATGTCTGTCTCAATAGCAGACTATGGACTTTTCATCCAGGAATTCATCCAAGCCTTTTTTAAACCCAGATACGCTAACCACTGTTATCATATCCTCTGGCAGCAAGTTCACTAATCTTTGAGTGAAAAAATATATTTCTTCCTATTTGTTTTAAAAGTATTTCCATGGAATTTCATTGAGTGTCCCCTGGTCTTTGTACTTTTTCAAAGAGTTCACTTTTACCCGTTCTACACCATTCAGAATTTTATAGACCTCAATCACATCCCCCCCTCAGCCATCACTTTTCCAAGCTGAAGAGCTGTAATCTCTTTAGCCTTTCCTCATATAAGAGGAGTTTTATCTCCTTTATCATTTTGGTGGCTCTTCATTGAACCTTTTTAAATTACAATATATCTTTTTTGAGATACTGTGACCAGAACTGAATGCAGTACTTAAGGTGAGGTCGTACCATGGAGTGATACAGAGGCATTATAACATTCTTGGTCTTATTTATTCATTATTTTATGGTTTTATTGTAATGTTTGAATTGTAAACAATTCTGATTTGCTTGACAATAAGTGACAGTTTAGTAAAATAAATAAACAATAAATGATCTACCATCCCTTTCCTAATAATTCCTAGCATCCTGTTTGCTTTTTGGGCCGCTACCGCATACTGAGTAGAAGATTTCAGCATATTGTCTACAACGACACCTAGATCTTTTTCTGGGCGCTGACCCCCAAGGTGGACCCTAGCATTAGATAACTATGATTTGGATTATTCTTTCCAACGTGCATCACCTTGCATTTGCCCACATTAAATTTCATCCACCATTTGATGCCCAGTCTTCCAGTTTCCTAAGGTCTTCCTGCAATTTTTTACAATCCACATACATTTTTACAACTTTGAGTACCACTAGGCACACCTCCACCTACTGCACCGAATGAGACCCAGCACCAGCAAACATTTCTCAAACACACAGCAGCAACACAATACTCTCACTCTCCCAGAAGCAACAAACAGCCCTCACACAGCAGTAGCACACAGCACAGTGACAAACTGGGACTGGTCAAACAGAACAACAATGATAGACAGGAGACAAGCAGGTAGGGGATAGAATGGGAGGTGTGAGGGTTTGGGTACAGTGAGGGTTTGGTGAGGGAAGCGGGCCAGATATAGGGTTTTAGTCAGCCTGCCCATTTGTTCGGATTTCTGGACAAATGGGCGGGCTGACGCTGACGTGCGTGCGGGCGGCGGACCTCCCCTCCCCTTACTCATGATCTTCCCTAGTGGTCTAGTGACTTTGGGGCAGGAAAGAGCCCCCTCTTTCCTGCCCGGCGTGCTGCTCTGCATCCTGTATGCTGCCTGTGACGGTCTTGGCGAGATTCAAAATGGCCACCGAGAATTGAAGTCTTGTGAGGCCGCTTTAATTCTCGGCGGCCATTTTGAATCTTGCTGAGACCATTACAGGCAGCATACAGGATGCAGAGCAGCGCTCTGGGCAGGAAAGAGGGGGCTCTTTCCTGCCCCAAAGAAGTCACTAGACCACCAGGGAAGATAGTGAGTAAGGGGAGAGGTGCTGACGGGGCCGGGGGAGGGGAGGTGAGGTGAGGTGAGGGGGTGACCAGGGGGAGGGGAAAATGCGACAGGGGGGCGGGACGACGTGTGACAAGGGGCAGGGTGAGGTGTGACAAGGGGCAGGGAGAGAGTGTGAAAGGGGCTGGGCGAGGGCGTGAAATGGGGCGGGGCAAGTGCCCTCTTTTTTTAAGGACAAAAAATGTTAACCATAGCCAGATACAGAGCAAGGGATTAGTGTGGCAGGGGAGACTAGCAGGTGTGGGCAAGGATCTGAGGATGTGAGACACAGAGGATGCAAGGTAGAAAATGTGAGGGTCATAGGGTTCAGACTGGGGCAAGCAAACAAACAGGTGACAAAGCACTTAGCAACTCTCCTCTGTTTCTCATAAATGACCACTTCCACCTCTCCACTCTCCAACTCAGCAAAAAATTCATATATGTGTTCAAAGACAGGTTCCGCCTTGACCTAGATGCTTTTAAAGTAGGTTCAGTGGCGTTCCTATGTCGACTGCCACCTAGGGCAGATTGCCGCCACCACCACCCCCCTGGCGCATCACCTTCACCCCCCTGTGCATCATCTTGTGGGGAATGCATGGAGAAGTTGAGCGGCTGTTGGCTCCACTGGTTCCCTGCCTCGGATCAGGAAGTAACGTCAGGGGGATCAGGGAACCAGCGGAGCTGACAGCCGTGCGGCTGCTCCCTGCACTCCCTTGCAGCATGCACCCAGGGTGGACCGCCCCCACCGCCCCACCCTTGGTATGCCACTGAGTAGGTCTAAATCACAACGTTTTTCTTTCCAGTCCCAGGAAGTAGTTTACTGTTACTGGAGAAAAAAAACAAGCATTAGGTAACACTGCCCATCTTACACCCCTGAAACAATTCTTCTAAAGATATTTTGTTTTCGGCAAATATCTACTTAAACATTTTTTTAAAATGCTTGATTATATAGTTTAGATCTTTTTTTGTGTGAGAAACACAATTTCCCCACCCCTAGCTGTCTATTCGTCTGTCCAATTTAGATTGTAAGCTCTGTTGAGCAGGGACTGTCTTTTCATGTTAATTTGTACAGCGCTGCGTAAGTCTAGTAGCGCTATAGAAATGTTTAATAGTAGTAGTAGTAGTAGTTATGCCATTTTTTTGACATTCTTTTTCTTTTGATTATAAGCCCCATATGAGCCAGAAATCAAGCCAGAGGCAAAAAAGGTTGGAATGTATTTTATTATCTCATAAAAATTATTAATAATTATTTAGTGTTGATGATATAGACATTACTTCCAAAGAGAATGTACTTGCTGAAAATAGCTGAATTTTGTTGGGTGCTTTGAAATTTTCTGTGTATAATTCTCTTTCTTGCGGGCCCTATCTATCACCCCTGAGGCTTTTGCATTGAACTGAAAATATTTTGCTGCATCAGAGTTTACAGATTGTCTGGCCAATATTCAAAACTATTTAACTGGCCAGGAACGGCTCCTGGCAGACTAAATAACTTTTTAGTACCTAACTGCGGATATTCAGCTGGAGATAACCAGTTATATCGCATGATGTGGAGGGGCATTTTCAATATGACATCTACTGTAAGTCTAACTTTGGACTCAAAGCACAGATCAGTGAAGTGAGCGAATGTGCCAGAGACCGGCGCTGAAGAAGACTAAGGCTGGCGGGGGTTGGGTCCCCCGTCAGCAAAGGTACCTTGCGGCAGCGGGGAGGGGAGGTCAAAAGTGTCAGGGGAGGGTCAGCGGAGGTCAAAAGTGGAGGGGGTCAGGAATAAATCTGTGGGGGCCCGTGCCCCCGTGGCCCCACCTAGCTATGCCCCTGCTTAACAGGTTAGCACTGAATGTCAGCTTAACCGATTAATTTGCTGTTGCCAAAAGTGAAGCCAGATGTTCAATGCTGGTCATCAGATATACTACTACTTAACATTTCTAGAGCGCTACTAGGGTTACGCAGCGCTGTATGGGGCTGCATTGAATATCCAGTCTATTCTGTGTCCTATATACTGCACATCATAGGAGCCAACTTTTCAAAATTATTGGGGGTGATAAACCCAGTGGAAATAACCCTTCCCTGGACACATAGAAGGAATTTTCTCAATATTGGGGGTGCTCAAGCACCCACAGCACCCACAGAGTCGGCTCCTATGCTGCACATTATTCTGATAAGGATTCTCAGCGGTTCACAATTCAAGAAGCTCTCAAATGAAGAAGGATATTCATTTTATCAGTTACATAGTCTGAAGTCTTAATTACCCAGTTCTTTTTCAAACAGTTATGTCTTTAATGATTTTCCATGCCGGCTGAATATCGGGAGGTATTTTTAGGTACAATGTAAGAGTATATTTCTATAACTTTTCACTGGACAACAATCGTCCTCTCTCTCTCCCTTCCACCACCACTAAGTGAACTGCTTGGTCACTACTGGCAAAACAAACAAACAAAAAATAAAGAAAGAAGACCAAAAGCACTGGTACAAACACTAATTCCAATGTTACAAAACCAAGGCAAAATAATGTCACTATAAACTTTGTAAATAACTTACATAAACGTATTAATAATATTTTAAATAATGTCTTTAATAATGGAGAAGCTCTCAGAACACTTTATCACCTGCTGCATGGCCTTAACCTGCAGCCGTTAATTGGGTGAATATTTTCTGCTCTCATTCGTAGAGCAAACTCTACTAAGTGCACATCCACAAATCAAATACTTAGGGGGTCTTTTACAAAGGCGTGCAAGCATTTTTAGCATGTGCTAATTAGCACTCACTAAATGCTAGAGATTCCCATAGGAATATATGAGCGTTTCTAACATTTAGTGCACACATATTTAACGCATGCGCTAAAAACACTAGCGTGCATTTATAAAAGGACCCCACAGTGCTCTTAAGTCATTGGTTCCCACCTGTCCCAGGGGAACCCTCAGCCAGTCAGGATTTCAGGATATCCACAATGAATATGTATGAGAAATTTGTATGCACTGCCTTCATTTCATGCAAATCTATGTTATACATTGTGGATATCTTGACAACCAGACTAGCTTGGTGTGTCCTGAGGACTGGATTGAGAACACCTGCTTGGTGGCAGTATACATACCAACCAGTCTAACCTGTAAACGGTGTTAGACCTCATGATATATTACTGGGACAAAAGAAAAGCCCTTGAAGGACTATACTGGAATCTATGGTGCAGGAGGAAACAGCATAATTTGTTTGCACAGGGCAGTGAAAAAAAAAAAAGCAGCACCAGACATGTTTATTTACTACTGTAGTGCTTTAAATGTTAACCTGAAGTGATCTTCTGCTCTGAAATAACCTTTATCTTTTTAACTGGAGCTAATCAGTAATCAGCATAGATTTCTACTTTCCAAACACAGGAACCCATCCAAGTAAAAGTATGAGGTACAAGCAGGGCAGAACTACGTAATCCAGAAAATCAAACAAAAATTCACTACCAGTGAGAAATTTACAGATAAATATTGGGGTGCAAATTTATTTTAAAACCCTATATACTTAAGGGGCTAATTTTCAAAAGAGAAAAACGTCAAAAAATTGGCATAAAGCACGATTTCGGCATTCCTAAGACCTGGACATTTTTCTGCCATAACGGAACAAAATGAAAATATCCAGGAATAAAACTAAAACATTTCGACCTAGACCTGTTTTAATAATGACTAAGCCACAAAAAACTGCCTTAAGTGACCAGATGACAACTGGAGGAATAAAGGAATGACCCTCTCCCACTCCCCAAAGATGTAAAAGAAACAGTACAAACCAGCCTCTATGACAGCCTCTGATGTTGTAGCCAGTTCTATTAGATCAGCAAGCAGGTTCCTGGAGTAAGCTAGTGGTAGGTGCAGTGCGTTCAGGGCCGTGCAAACCCGGTAAGCGGGGTAAGCACCGCAAGAGGGCGCCTGCCTTGAAGGGCGCCGCGCCGGCTGCGGCGCTGCCGGTCAAGTGCTGATTTAAAATTTTTAAAAAAAACCTTACTACTGCCTTACCGCGTTGGCGCCTATGCGCATGCACTGCTGCCTTCCTGCGCGCAGCGCTTGGCTCTGACTTTGGCACCGCCTACTCCGCCCAGCTCTTCCACGCCGTCGAGTAGTTATTTGGACCGCAGGAGGGCCGCGTGTTGCCGTGGAGTGCTGAGAGGAGGAGAGCCGCTTATTCCACAGCTTATACCTTGAGTAGGTAAGATGGAATCTTGTTGCTTTTTACTCTGCCAGGTACCAAAATTCTCTTGGCTCAATTTCAAATGTTCAAGTGTACAGCGCTGAAGAAAAAACACAAAATTCAGTTTGAAGAGGAACTAGAGGACTGTCAATGGATGGTTTTGACCTCTCTAACATATAATTTGCTCCTTTGGCTATTGCTAGCTCAGTACTGGCTTTGTTACATTTTTTTGGTTTATTAATTTTGGCCTAGCAGTGCTTTTGCTTTCTGCTTGGGCTTCCAGTCCAACTGAAACATGTCTCGGCCCTTTTCACTTCTGGTAATGGTGTAAAACTGTGGTACCAGGTGCTGCTTTTTTAACATACCCAGAATTCTCATATTTTTAGTTGCTATCCTTTTCCCATTCCATCTAGTAGTAGTAGGTTGTGATCTGGACTGGCAACTGTTGGAAACAGGATACTGGGCTCGGTGGACTTTTGTTCTATCCCAGTATGGAATTTCTTATGCTCTTAAGCAGGGAGAAGAGGGAGAAGAGAGAAAGGAGATGCCACACGGGAGGGGGGGGGGGGGGGGGCAACTGATAGTCTGCAGGGGGGCACCAGAGACCCTAGGCACAGCCCTGAGTGCGTTATAGAGAAGGGGACCCAGAATCCATTCTAACTGTTACACTTGTGGTGGAAAAACCCACCAAAGACCTACTCTACTCACATATAGGTGATACCTGCAGCCACAAGGTCTATTGTATAGTTGGGTACAGTAGGTTTTTGGTGGGTTTTGGAGGGCTCATTATACAATATAAGAGAGCAATAGTGTGATGTATACTTGGGAGCTTTTAGCTGAAGTCCACTGTGGTGCCCTCTAAGGTGCCCCATTGCTCTGCTGGGATGTCTGTGTGGCCAGTCTACTAAGAATGCTGGCTCCTCCTGTATCCCAATGGCTTGATTTTATGCATTTTTCACATGAACTTTTTTTTTTTTAAATGGACCAAAAATATAAATGCACAGAGCTCAAAAACATCTAGCAAGTAGCCATTTAAAAAAAAAAAAAAAAAGATGTTTTGCTGTTTTGAAAATTGCTCTGGGGCCCTTTTTCAAAATGGTAGTAGAGCTACCACTGTTGTGTCTTGTGCCGCCACCACCTTGCATCATTTCTGGGGTTAACTCAGGAGGTCCTACCGCCTCCTAAATAAGAGGTGGTAAGGGCTTTCTCAGGAAATGGCTGCACGGCAAGTATATACTTACTGCACGGTCATTTCCTTTTTTTCACAAAGCCCCGCTGTGGTAAAAGGGGCCTCAGCGCACTGCAAATCCACACACCGAGGCCACAGCAGGGCCCCTTTTACTACAGCATAGTAAACAGGTCCCTATATTTGCTATTTGGATTCTGGATGTTTTGCGCAAAATGTCTAAAGTCGGACTTAGATGTCATATCGAAAATGCCCCTCCATGCCAGTTACATTTTAAGCTGAATCACAGCGTCTGATTAGCAAAGATACAGTCAGAGTACAACTGAGAAATTAAAAGAAAAAAATACATGTAAGATCCTTTCATTTATAAAGGACTTTTTGACACTTAAAAACCGTTATACTTGCTTAAAAGGGCTTTTGTAAAATTACTGCAAAGGTTACACATGTAAATGTACACACAGTGCCAAAGAAGGTGTGTATTATGTGACTCATATGAAGGCGTGTTCAGGGGCAGAGTGTGGATAAAGCATGGTCTGGGTCTGGTAATTTATGAACAGTCTTCATAAAACATGTTGGTATATTTATGTGCTAATACGTATGCCTACTTCTGCTACTACTAACAATAATCATTTCTATAGCGCTACTAGACATACAAAGCGCTGTACACATTATATGTAGGTACTTTCTCTGTCCCTAGAGGGCTCATAATCTAAGTTTTGGTATCTGGGGCAATGGAAGTGACTTGCCCAAGGTTACAAGGAGCTGCAGTGGGAACTGAACCCAGTTCCCCAGGACCAAAGTCTGCTGTACTAACCACTAGGCTACTCCTAGCTGTATTCTGTGCCGGCTTACTCCT
This sequence comes from Microcaecilia unicolor, assembly GCF_901765095.1. Classification (NCBI taxonomy): domain Eukaryota; kingdom Metazoa; phylum Chordata; class Amphibia; order Gymnophiona; family Siphonopidae; genus Microcaecilia; species Microcaecilia unicolor. The sequence continues at coordinate 190,873,091 of NC_044031.1, read as the reverse complement.
AGTATTCTACGAAGACACATAGGGATCCTTTTACAAAGGCATGCTAGCATTTGTAGCGTGCTCTAAACACTAGAGAAGCCCATATATTCCTATGGGCGTCTCTAGCATTTAGCACACCCTTATTTTTAGCAAGTGCTAAAAACGCTAGCGCACCTTTGTAAAAGACCCCCATAGAGAGGAAGTTATTAAGCTACCTTTGGGCACTAACCCATGTTATTTGCTCCCTTAAACATGTTAAAGGGCTCTAACACTAAGTTTGATACCTTAACACAGTCAGTTCAAAATCAGTGTTTAGGTTGTTCATTGACTGCATTAGATTAGAGCACCAAAGGTATGTAGGGTACCTCATGGTACATAATAATGAGATGCAAAACATACAAATGCATGCAGAGCAGCTCAATACTATGTAAATATTATAACGCAGCTTGTGATGAACATTGTGTGCACACCACAAGCCATATTATAGCTAGTAAAATAATGTTAGCAAAAAGTTAGGGTTATTTCACCACTCGGGAGCATTGGGTTACCAAGCTATGGCCCAATGCTCCTGACCTGTACCTTAAAAGGGCTGGCGTCCCTACAATATAGTTATGGGCAGAATAACTCCTCAATAAAAACACTGCCTGGAGGTTCTCCCTCCCATACTGGAAGCCTTCCCAGTCCTTGAACCTGCAAAGTTCCCCCCACCCAGCAAAGATGCCTATATACAGAAACATGACCTCTAGTGGTAATACTATGAGACTATCACTAGAGGTCACTCATAACATTGTGGATGATGGCACCAGCATGGGTAGGAGTGACTGGGGATTGCTACTGTCTGGATCACTAAGGACCAGGGATTTTAGAAAGGGGGCCCTGAAGAATTTGGAGGAGATTATTAATTGGGGGGGGGGGGCATTATTGGGGGGGCCTGGATTGGGAGGATGCCATATAAGAGAGTTTGTATGAGGGAGAAGTGTTCTGTCCACAGCTATATTGTAGGGATCCTGGTCCCTTTAAGATCCAGCCCGGCATCATTGGGCCATGGCTTGGTGAGATGATGAAATAATGTTGCTTGCAAGCAGCATTTCTAGTACAGGAGCCTGTTTATTAAGGTTTGCTAAAGTTCTGTAGTAACTGTGCAGTAATAACCAAAATTAAACTGCAGTAACTGCAGCACCTGTGTGTTAATTGTTGGAAGTGTTCCCAGCAGTTTCCCGTCTCAGTTAATGCAGAGAAAAATGTTTTAATGTGCATTAAAATAACACAGTGCAGTTTTCTACACTTGGTTCAGGTGGTGTTAACTAAACTGTGTTACCTGCTGTTTTAACCTACTAGTGCCCAATGTTCCCATAATATGTGCCCATATGGGAACATTGGGTACTAATGGGTTAATAGTTAATACATGGTCACTTCCTCTCTTACCTTTAGGGTGCATTCTTCTCTTATTCTCTGCTCTGTTCTGCATTAGATGTTAATGTGGAAATTATTGGGCGTTAACTTCTAAGACGCAGCATTAACTGGTGCATTAACATCAAAGACAGTTTAACAAATAGAATTCACAATGTGGTATTCGTAGCCTTTGACTTAATCCCTTGAAATCAATGCAAGTCCCATTGGGCCAGATTCTATATATGACACCTAAAAAATCTGCTTGGAACACATTTCCACCTAAGTGAATTCTATAAGATTTACACATGGTATATAGAATACACTGTTATTACAGCACCTAAAACTACGTGTGCCCATTTACACCAACAAAAACTTGGTGTAAGTCTCGGCGTATAGGTTTACACGCCATATTTTATAACAATGTGTGTAAATTCTGGAACACCACGAAATGCCCATTTCCCCAACCTTAAACATGCCCCTTTTCAATTGTGGACATAAGATGTTAGACACAGTTCATTACAGAATATGCTTAGCGAGTTATGCGCCTAAATTCTAATTATTGCCAATTATTGCTCATTATTGCTTGTTAAGTGCTGTTAAAAATGCTGATTGACTTGTTAAGCCAATTAAGTTACATTCATAGTAACTTAATTGGAGTGGCCTAGTGGTTAGCGTGGTGGACTTTGGTCCTGGGGAACTGGGTTCGATTCCCACTGCAGGCACAGGCAGCTCCTTGTGACTCTGGGAAGTCACTTAACCCTCCATTGCCCCAGGTACAAATAAGTACCTGTATATAATATGTAAGCTGCATTGAACCTGCTATGAGTGGGAAAGCGCGAGGTACAAATGTAACAAAAAAAATAAAAATAGTTGCAGAATATGCTTGGATTTTGGCATAGATTTCTAGGCGCGCTATATAGAATCCCCAGGATAATCCATCAGCACGGGGTTGTCAGGGATCCTGGATTGGTTTGCAATCTCTGTCATGGAACCAGATATCTTGGCAGCTGTATTTCACATACGCTACATCAGTGTTTCCCAAGTCCAGTTCTGGAATACCCCTTGCCAGTCAGGTTTTCAGAATATCCACAATGAATATACATGAAAGAGATCTGCATATAATGAAGGCAGTGTATGCAAATCAAGTTCATGCATATTCATTGTACATATCCTGAAAACCTGACTGGCAAGGGGTACTCTAAGACTGGACTTGGGAAACACTGTGCTACATGAAACTACTCGAGGCTAATCGCTAGCATTTATGAAATATTAAGGATACACTTTAGTTAGAAAGTCAAAACTTTAGCAATCATTAATGCCTTATCATTTGCTGGAGCAATTTTAATATTAAGATTTGGTGATATGTGACTAATTAGTAAGGCCATTGAGAGATACTAGATCGTATTAACCTACGAAATCATTCAGGCTCACGTCAGTGCATGCCATTAAACAGGGTCTTGATATGCACAAATAGAACACTAAAGAAATTAATGCAGTGATGTTGGCAACCGCCTACAGAGTTTCAAATCAAAGTACACAGTGATTAAGTTTCATGTGCTGTGCTTTGATATGTAATCGAGATAAAGTTCAAATGGAACACTCATATGCTTTGGTTAAGAATCTCAAACAAACAGAGACTCTAAATCATTGACATTCCTGCCTAGTTATGGTTATCTATTTTGTTTGTGTTCTTTCAACAATTATCAAGGTCAGGTGGGAGTTGTAGTATTACATAAAAGAGGCCATACTCACCCACACACTCTAGGTTCATTGATTGCAACTCCCTCTGGTCCGAACACACTGAGAAATGTAATTCCTGTTCAAAACATACAGCTCAATAGGTTCATTTTTATCTTCAAAATTACTATTTTAGATAAATGAGTCATGGAAGGTCAGTTAGTACTTTTGTCGAAAATATTTATCAACAAGTTTAATGACTTCCTTAAAATTATCTCCCATTAAAACACAAACAGTTTCTGTTTCAAACAATTTGAAACAGAAATGCAGAACTACAATGAATGGCTACATTTTTATCCCCCACAAAAAACCAAACCCCACAAAAAGACAAGACCTGAGTATTTTGCTGAAATGATGTTTGGGGACTGTATCTCCTGCTTTAGAGGGCATTTGTTCTTCTTTCGGCTCTTCCTATAGCTGGAAACAAGCACGTCATGTGGGGGATGATAAAGAAACAAGTGGGGAAAGCATATAAAGCATAGTTCATGGAATTCTTTCCATCTCCTCTGCCTACATGTGTATGCTTGATCTGGAGGGGAGAGGGGAGAGACAGTTTGAGTGGAATGGCTTCCAAACATTCCTTTTAAACCAAGTATGATTAATATATTAATAGATATTGTTTTTAACAGATTTTCAAGGATGGGATTTTACACTTTTAATTACAGGGTGCCCCTGTCATTTGGCAACAGGTATTGGTGTGCTTCCTCACCATTCAGTGGCAGTACACATACCAACCAGTAAGAAACTACTTGGTTGAGTCACTATTTGTCGCCATATATGACAATTATGAAGAAAACTCTAGAGGTTCAGTCATTAGGTTTCACAGTAGAATTTACAGCAAAGAAAATGAAATATACAACTGAATCACTAAGAGCTAGCCCAGCAGAGATTCAGTGTTAACTTATGTTTAATGCAGCAAAAAAAAAAAAAATAAATAAAAAGCTTAATGCAGGAAGCACTAATGTGTTCTATTTAGTTTTGGGATGTGTGCGCGCTACCTGCATGAAAAGTTGTTTTGAGGGAGCACATACAGAAAGTGGGCATTCCTGCGCTAACCTGTTAGCTCATCTACATTAGCATATGGTAACTGATTAGCAACATTAGCACACAGCCATTAATGAAATAAATAGAAAATCAAGGTTTTTTCAATCACGGTAAAAATGGCCTTGGAATGCAGGAACGACCTGAAAGGGCATGCTAAGGCTATTTGTTACCACAGCTTAGTAAAAGGACCCCTTATTTACTTAACCTTTATTTTACTACAGCTGTAATTCCCTGGCCATCTGGTGCCACTCAGACATGGATAGGGCCATTTAGGTTTTTCCCCGAGAGGATACAAAGTTCTATTGGGCCTTCCAGTGATTCATAGACCTTCTACTCATCAATAAACCCCAGACTGATTTAGTGGTTCCCAATTTCAGTCTTTACTTTCTTTCAAATGGGAGTCAGTAATCACTGTCCAATAAGATACATACAACATATTTCAGATTGAACCAAAGGTTGAACAGTTTTGGTTCAAGTCATACACAATTATTATGCTCATCCAATCCTTTGCAAATCTAGCCATACAATTGAGCATGAGAAGGACAACACAGTTTAGGTCACTTCCAAAGCATCAGAGTTTGTACTCATGACCTGAGGTTTAGTAAGTTTTTGTCCTGCATTAAGTTCTGCTTTCTTCTGGTCACCCCCCCCCCCCCCCATCTCTTCCTGAACTTCCATTCTCAGGGAGTATGTATGAGAATGGGTGGAGGTGGGAGATTTAGACCACAAACACTGGTTGTTTTTCTATTACACAGGAGACCACAATCCTCCTCTTTTCCACCTTAGAGTTCAGGGAATTATTTGATCAGCTTGCGTTCCTTCTTTGGTCATCAACTTATGTCAGGCTTTATGGTTCAGTAAAGAGTACATCTATCCCACAGATAAGATATCTTTTAATGGAAGAGGATGTAAACTATTTTATCCATCATTCATAATTCGGTACTAATATCCTGAGGTAAAATCTACCAGTAATTCTGATAGCAGGGTTGAACATTTTCAAAGAATTGGTAGGGGGTGGGTAGAAATGGAGAGAAATTGAGTGAAAGGTGGATGTGTTGAGAGGAATGAGAAGAGATGATCTGATGGGCTAGGGGTCAAGGAGATGAGAATTAGAAAAAAGAGAAATGAGGATATGTTGTTAAAGGAAGACCAGAATAAGAGATGGAGATGAAGAGAAATAAAACGTAAAAGAGGAGATAAAATAAATGTATAACAATTTTCTTCCTTAAATCTAATGTCTGTTTTAGGATCTGTTTTCTTCCTTTTATGGTATCTAGATGATTGCCATCTAGTGGACAATCAAAACTATTACACCTACTTTACTCAATCCATCTCATCTTTATCAAGCAGTCCTAAAACAGGATAAAATTAGTCATGCAGGTCTAGTTAAACCCCAAAGTCAGATTTTTTTTAAAACACTGGCCACGGCATTTTAAAAAAAATTATATATATTCAGCACCATTGTACATATAATCAGAGGGATTAAATAGATTAAATACATATGTAGGACAGTTGAGCTAAAAAGGAAATGAGGGAAAAACAGGAAACTCCTCTATGATAGTGAATCGTACACCACAGGAGTAGAGGATGACACATGACTCTCAAGATGGGAGTCACAGGCAGAAGATCCTTATTGAGGCACCAAAGAAAGTGATATTTGGCTTCTATCGCCGAGCTGTTTCATTTAGGGCAGCCTTTTTCTGCTATCCAGAGAACAGTGGAACATCACACCTATCTATATAATTGAGCAGAAAAATATATGCTCTACCCTGGCTCTACGTAAAACAAAGTCTTTTGTAAAATACTGTAAGAATGATGACAAAAACTTGGGTATTTGTTGACACATCTAGTGTGAACAGCAATTTTATTAAAAAAGATAAATAAAGATGAGTGGCCCGGTGTCACAAATTGTGTTGCTTTGACCCAGAACATTATGGGTTCCTGGCTGCAGCAACACAGATAGTGGACATAGAATCAGGCAAGCTATCTGATAACGTGGTCAATGATGGACTCAAGTTACCCCTTAACAACAGCTATTAACCCCCAGAACTCCTCATCAGCTCTTATTGGGGGTTATCCTGGTGGGTAGTGGTGGACAGGAGCAAGTCCTAGATGCTCCAGCTCTGTTGGAGCATGGGCTCAAGATTGAACTTCTGAAGCCCTAGCAGTAGACTGCTACTATTAGGAGGGTCAGAGGTACTGGCAGCAGGAGTGTCTGTGGATTGCTCCTGATCCTCCCTAGACACAAAGAAGACTCTTGCTAAGACTTGTGAGATGAGGTCCAGTGGTGAAAGATACTATCAGGCACCCACTAAAACTGCTCCAGGGACCTGCATACTGCTGTCATGGAGCTGGGTATGACATTTGAGGCTGGCAAAAAAAAAATATATATATTTTTTTTTTGGGTGGGAGGGTGTTGGTGACCACTGGGGGGAGTAAGGGGAGGTCATCCTCCATTCCCTCTGGTGGTCATCTGGTCAGTTCCGGCACCTTTTTGAGGCTTGGTTGTGAAAAAAAATGGACCAAGTAAAGTCGACCAAATTCTCATCAGGGACGCCCTTCTTTTTTCCATTATCGGCCAAGGACACCATCTCTTAATCACGCCCCAGTCCTGCCTTCGCTACGCCTCCGACACGCCCCCGTGAACTTTTGGTTGGCTTAGATGTTTTACATTTAAAATTAGTTGTAATGTTCAGCAGCTTATGGTTGGCTTAGCAGTTGGCAATTAAATTTAATTATATTTTTAACAACCTTTTGGTTAGCGTGGTTGTTAACTTGAAAATTTGATTCTTCTGTTAACTGCCTTTGGTTGGCTTGGCTTTTAACACACACACACACACACAAAAAAAATACATATATATATATATATTTTTATTAGTTACATTTGTACCCCGTGCTTTCCCACTCATGGCAGGCTCAATGCAGCTTACATATACAGGTACTTATTTGTACCTGGGGCAATGGAGGATTAAGTGACTTGCCCAGAGTCACAAGGAGCTGTGCCTGAAGTGGGAATTGAACTCAGTTCCTCAGGACCAGAGTCCACCACCCTAACCACTAGGCCACTCCTCCAGTTAATCTGCTAACACCCTTTTGGTTGGCCTGGCTGTTAGCAATAAATTTTTGCATTTATCTAAGGGCACGTAAGTGATCCTGGATGCTGGATCAACTGAACCCCTTAAGCCCACGGGCATCTAGCTTCCGGACTTTTTTGCAGGAGTTTCTGATAGCTGCTCGGTCCTGATCGCATTAGTGCAGAGGTTGCACAAAGGCTGGTAAGTACCAATTTTTCTTTGGCTGAACTGAATTACTTTGTTTAGAATGACCACACCCCTAGATACTGTGCTAAGATTTTTTTCCAGGTGAGAAAAAGTAACTTACATCAATTTGTCAAAAATGGTATGTGATCTCCACTGGCCTTTAAATGGCTCCTTTGACCCAGTTGTCTTATAAAAATTGATATGGTATAACGAGAATCATAAAACTGGGAAATGTCGTTCTAAGCATCTTCAGGCGATAAAAAAATTCATTTTAATTTCTGACCGCGATGCTGAGAGTAAATCCCTACCTGTTTCGGGGATTCACCCCCTCCACGACTGGCGGCCACTGCTCCATCTGCCCCGCCACCTTATGACAGCCCATGCACCACTAAAGTAATGACCTGTGGTACTGCTGTGGATTACATGTAATTATCCCCGGAACTCAAGCACGAGGACGCTTCGCCGTTGACTGTCACGCACAACCCTATTAAGTTATCTGATCCCACTAGGGTCCAGATCAAGGGAATAGTGGATCTATCACTATGGACCCCGGTCCCCTTTGGGACACGCCCCCTGTACTCACATCTTTCAATGAGTCACTCCCTGTCATTCACCCTGTTAATTCCATGCCCCCTAAGCTCATGCCTTTTGATGAGCCACTCCCTGCTACCCACCCAGTTAATTCCACGCAGGTGCAAGCGGACTTGTCCCTTGCCATGGAAAGATTTGAACAGGCAGAAAAAGATACCCTTTGCACTTTATGACAGGACGAAGTTGCTGCCATTGGAGCTTTCCAAAATACCGATCAGGCACTTTCACAACTGCAACACAACTTCAGTGATTGCATTGCCAATCACACTAGGTCACACAAAGACACCCGCCCCAAGGACGGTTCCGTCGTCATCCCCATTGAAGGTGCCACTGGTTGCCACTTTTTTGGGTACACTGGCACTTCCCCGGACATGCCAAGGGAATATGTAGCTCAACAAGAAAACTCTTATTACTTTGTGGATCCATGGGCTGATAATCTTGTCCGATGGTCTGAATCCCTTCAGCCTCAGTCCGATGTGTACCCCGGCGAGGGCTCTGTTTCCAGCGCCATGCTCCAACCAGTGCACCACCTTATCCACTACTACCCCGACCCCACTTGGGGTCCTAGGGTCCTCACTTATATGATAGAGGGTCTTAAAGTCTGGAAAAATATGAGAATAAATTTCCTCCTAGCACAGGGATTAAAGTCCTGCCCTTGCTGCACAAAATGTCAACAGGTAACCCCACACTGAATATACCTCATACTCTGCTGTTGAACTCAACGGGCTTGTTCAACAGTTACCCAATCTCACTAAATTTAAAACTGCCACTTTAGGGATAACTCTAGCTGTTGGGGACATAAATGCGCTGTTAGGGCGCATACCCCATGCCAATGTCTCTGACCTTTTCGAAAAAGGAAAACGACCGTGCGGCCACTAGGCCGCAACGCGGCGTCCCCGCTGGAAGCGAGGGAAAAAGGGAGCGCGTGTTCCACACGCGCAGGGTTTCTTTTTTTTTTTTTTTTTTTAAAAAGAAACCGGACGGTAACAAACAAAGTGAAACAAAGAAAAAGCACGATCCGCGTAAACGCGATCGAAATCCGGCAGCTGAAACAGAGAGAGCGGCGAGGCACGACTCTCTCCAGACGCGGAAAAAAAGGAACTGGCGGGAGCGATCGCGCACGGGCGGGAAGACGGCCGCGCATGCGCGGTGGGCGTGCCCTGCGTGCCGACCGTCCCGCGAAGCCTTTTCCGGTTGGTGGGGGCTGCCGCGGACGTCACCCAGTCGTGAGAACAATCAGCCTGCTGTCCTCGGAGAACACCTGCTACAGGTATGTATCATTCACTTTCGCCCAAGCTGGCTATGGCCATGCCATCACAGACACCACATATGATGGCAATCCCTTCTCGATTATTGAGGCAGGCATGTTTGCCGCCATCCTTACCACCTTTCCCACACATAAGGATTTTTCTGTCCTTACTTCACAGCGTTGGGAACCAGACAACGAACCCATAGAAATATACATGCTCAAACTGCAACAGATATACAGGGACGAGACTAAAGAGAGATTTGATGCTCCAAACAGTCTCCCTATATTTTACCATCTGTTTAAAGAAACTTTACCTTCTAAAATTAAAGAAGGGCTGGACAATACCGTGGGTCTTGCCCAGAAACTTTGGCCTGAAATGAAAGAACATATTCTGCATCACTGCAGAACTTTTGTCAAAAATAACTTGAATAAATCCAAAGAATTTAAGAAGCTACAGGCTCATTTGATGTCCCTGCAAATCCAACAGATTAAAGTACAGACTAGTAATCCTCAAAGTTCTAGCTCTAGTGGCAGCTCTACCCGGAGCTCTAGCTCCAGTGGCAGCTCTACCCGGAGCTCCAGCCTTGACTCCATAGTCTCCACATCCACTACCAGTTCCAGTGGCTCCAGCTCAGAGAACTCTTTCCACCCCTTTCATCACGGAGGCAAACACGGCTGTACCCCCATTGCGACCTCTACCCTTCTGTGATGAAATGGATCCGAGTACCATGTATCCATATACGATGTATATGAACAACAATGATGGCAGACAGAATAGGGGAAATTATAGAGATGATTTTAGAGACAGAGGCTACAGGGCCCCACAAAACCCCCAGGGCAGACAAAGACAGAGAGGTTTCCCAAACCGGGATCAATGCTCTCGTGATTACAGCGACCAACCCAGCCCCTCCTGACGGCCCTGGGTCGAGTGCTTCAAGTGTAATAAATTCGGCCACTATGTGGCTGAGTGCAGACAAGGAGCAGGGAGGTACCATAACCCACCACCCCCACATCAGAGCTTTCCTCTTTGGGACCCTGACAACCATGACCAATGACTAGGCGTGGTTCACATGCAGGCACGTACAGTGATCCTATGGTTACGTTACTTATACAGGGCTTCCCCGTACCATTTATGGTAGACACCGGCGCATCACGCTCAGTGCTGGCTAACGCCCCCAACAGATTATGACAACAATTGAAAATTTCCCATGAAAACGTCACCACCACTGGCTTTGATGGGGTGCCTACTGACACTCCCCTGTTAGAGGCATTGAGAATACAGTTTGCTGATCAAGAGTTATCTGCTTCTTTCCCGTATGCCCCTTTGTGTCCTGTCAATTTGCTAGGCAGGGATCTACTAACTCAATTTAAATTCCAAATTCACTTTGACATACCTGAGTCCACTCAAAATACTTCTCTAATATTTGCAGTCACAGCCCTTGCCGAGCAGCAGATAGCTGCAGCATTGGACAAACTGCCCGATTTTCTCTGGGCTACCCCTGACTCATCCTACGGCGAGGTACTCACACAACCCCATTACATCGAGTTACTACATCGATGTGATGGACCCAAAGTCTCCCAGTACCCCTTAAAGCCAGAGGTAGAAGAAGGAGCACAGGAACAAGTACGAAAATTGTTAGAGCATGGCATTATAGAAAAATGCCACTCCCCATACAACACACCCTTGTTCCCGGTCAAGAAAAAGGAAGTTGGACAATGGTGAATTGTCCAAGACCTACGTGCACTTAATGATGTTGTTAAACACATTTTTCACAATGTTGAGAACCCCACTACCCTGTTACACAGTGTAACGCTGCAGAAATACCACTCTACTATTGATCTCTCTAATGCATTTTTCTCTATCCCTTTGCACCCCGATTCTAGACCTTTAACTGCTTTTCAGTTTGATAACAACACTTACCAGTGGACTTGGCTACCACAAGGCTTTGCTGATAGTCCCACAATTTTCTCCCAGACATTGGCAGGGCATATCCGTGAATTTAAAAAGCGATATGCCTTGCCATCCCAGACCCATTTACTACAGTATGTGGATGACATGTTAATTACTTGTCATGATTTTGATACCTACATACAGGTCACGTGTGACTTTCTGGGCTTTTTATCCACAAAAAGGTACAAAGTCAATAAGAAAAAATTGAAAGTTGCACAGACCCAAGCCACTTTCCTTGGTCATGATCTGGGTTCCCAAGTGAGAAACTTCGGTCCTGACACTTTGAAACATGTCTCTGCCCTACAAATGCCCTCTACTGTCACTGAGCTTAGGGATGTTCTAGGCATGCTAAATTTTTGTCGCTTGTGGATCCCTTCCTACTCTGAACGTACACAACCGTTCTACCAGAAACTGCTGGGAAAACAAAACTGTAAGCATGACCCCATTGACCTTTCTAATGGTGAAACCTCTGCTTTGCTTTCATTAGTTAAAGATGTAATGCTTAGCTCTCCCCTTGCTACTATTAATGTGTCTACTGATGTACACCTATGGATTACCCATAGTGAGAGAACGTGGTCCGCATTGATAACTCAGGATGATGAGGATATAGCTTGTGGATACTTATCTGGAAATTTTACCCCAGTTGATTTGGCATTTGCCTCATGCGAGCGTGGGCTGGTGGCCGCATCCACGGCCGTATTAAAGCTGTACAGCTATATACCTCACCTACCTGTGGTTCTCCATATGTCACATGACAGTAAGTACCTTCTAGATAAAAACATTAGTCACATGACTGTCTCTCGCTTACACAAATACCAAGTTGTTTTATTGAGTATTGTCCACCAGATACAGCCCCTCACTGTGTCTGATCTGCAATGCTTGGATCCATTGGTGACAGTTGCCGAAAACAGTGCTCTGTTACCCCACCAATGTACCATCCAATTACCCCCGCTGCCTGACTCTTTAAGTATCCAATTCGAAGTTCTGCAAAATGGACCCGTCTGGTTTACCGATGGCTCCCTGACCACTACTCAGTGTATTGGAATCTTTTGCAGTCTGTTATAACATCTCTGTCTTGCATTTCCCACCAGGAACTGCCAGCCAGAAGGGGGGATAATGATAAAGATACAAATAGTACAGCCAACACAGCAAACCCCAAGACTCTGAAAGTTGGAGATTTAGTGCATAGAAAATATTACACGCACAAGAAGTGGAAAGACCCCATTTACGTGGGACCCTTCAGAATTGAAGCATTGTCAACAACAGCAGCAGCAAAGCTGCAAGACCACAGTTCCTGGGTGCATCTCAAGGATATTCGAGTTTACCTCACTTTGGAACGAGATGAAACCACAACCAAGAGCCCCAGTCTCGAAACAACTGCACCAGGACCAGGAACCACAGAGGCAGATTCAGGAACCACTGAGACAAAGCCAGGAAATTCTCACTCTTGAATTTACTGTCTTCATTTTAGGACTCCTAGTTGGGAGCATTTTCATACACACTGTTAGTATTATCTTCACCGAAGATACATTACTAATATTGCATTGCTTTCTGTTTATCTTTAAAGTGATTTTGTTACTGATAGTCACAGCATAATATGCATGGTTGCTTTGTTATTAGGTATAGACACAACCATATTAGCCTTAATACTGTTATTGCTTTTCATATTATATTGCAATAAGCTTCTGCTATTGATAAGGTTTTTGACTGGGGTACTTGACTAGAAACTGACAGATACCATATGTCCCATACCTTAGGCTAGGATCCTGGCCCCAATGATAATCCCACCTGGGACCCTCTGACCAGATTTAGTACACTGTGTGAACCCCTACTAGACAATTGGACAACGGGGCCTGACACCAATATAATATCTGATGCCATTATATTTGAGGGCACAACCTTACATTTAGAGAAAGGGAGCATACCAATACCCAGACCTAACATGGGGGAATTAGAAACCTTTTGGTTGTTGACATGTGAGGCACCAGGGAGGATTTGGCCTTTGTACTTCCTACGCAAGAGAGGAAGCAGAATCATTGAACCATTTAAACTCGTTCAGGTTAGAACTCCACCTTCCTAAAGCAAAGGGGCCATAGCACCATTATTTGATCCTGACATATTAACATCCTTTGACAATCTGTTAGTACATTAGGTGCCCAAAATGTACACAGCGTTTCTATTCTGCCATTGCCTGGCCTACCTGCTTGGTTATAGTGGTGATGCCATAATTAGTGAAGATGCAGATTCCTGGTATGCAGATACCAACTACCCAGTCCAAAGTACTATTCGGCTCGAACTGACTCATGATTTTGTCACAGCCCACCTTGATATTTGTAGCATTGCCAATTGTGGGAATTTAGGGTACCAAAGGCATTATTCAGCATTCGCTGTGCACTGACCCAAGCGAAGACCCACATTGGTTCAATCACCCTTGCTATAGGTGGGACCATGGAATGTGGTGGTACACTGGATCACCCCCATGGCCTGACTCCTCCCATATGACATGGAACTATGACTGGAGAAGCAAGATCTTGATATACAGTGGTGGAAATAAGTATTTGATCCCTTGCTGATTTTGTAAGTTTGCCCACTGACAAAGACATGAGCAGCCCATAATTGAAGGGTAGGTTATTGGTAACAGTGAGAGATAGCACATCACAAATTAAATCCGGAAAATCACATTGTGGAAAGTATATGAATTTATTTGCATTCTGCAGAGGGAAATAAGTATTTGATCCCCCACCAACCAGTAAGAGATCTGGCCCCTACAGACCAGGTAGATGCTCCAAATCAACTCGTTACCTGCATGACAGACAGCTGTCGGCAATGGTCACCTGTATGAAAGACACCTGTCCACAGACTCAGTGAATCAGTCAGACTCTAACCTCTACAAAATGGCCAAGAGCAAGGAGCTGTCTAAGGATGTCAGGGACAAGATCATACACCTGCACAAGGCTGGAATGGGCTACAAAACCATCAGTAAGACGCTGGGCGAGAAGGAGACAACTGTTGGTGCCATAGTAAGAAAATGGAAGAAGTACAAAATGACTGTCAATCGACAAAGATCTGGGGCTCCACGCAAAATCTCACCTCGTGGGGTATCCTTGATCATGAGGAAGGTTAGAAATCAGCCTACAACTACAAGGGGGGAACTTGTCAATGATCTCAAGGCAGCTGGGACCACTGTCACCACGAAAACCATTGGTAACACATTACGACATAACGGATTGCAATCCTGCAGTGCCCGCAAGGTCCCCCTGCTCCGGAAGGCACATGTGACGGCCCGTCTGAAGTTTGCCAGTGAACACCTGGATGATGCCGAGAGTGATTGGGAGAAGGTGCTGTGGTCAGATGAGACAAAAATTGAGCTCTTTGGCATGAACTCAACTCGCCGTGTTTGGAGGAAGAGAAATGCTGCCTATGACCCAAAGAACACCGTCCCCACTGTCAAGCATGGAGGTGGAAATGTTATGTTTTGGGGGTGTTTCTCTGCTAAGGGCACAGGACTACTTCACCGCATCAATGGGAGAATGGATGGGGCCATGTACCGTACAATTCTGAGTGACAACCTCCTTCCCTCCGCCAGGGCCTTAAAAATGGGTCGTGGCTGGGTCTTCCAGCACGACAATAACCCAAAACATACAGCCAAGGCAACAAAGGAGTGGCTCAGGAAGAAGCACATTAGGGTCATGGAGTGGCCTAGCCAGTCACCAGACCTTAATCCCATTGAAAACTTATGGAGGGAGCTGAAGCTGCGAGTTGCCAAGCGACAGCCCAGAACTCTTAATGATTTAGAGATGATCTGCAAAGAGGAGTGGACCAAAATTCCTCCTGACATGTGTGCAAACCTCATCATCAACTACAGAAGACGTCTGACCGCTGTGCTTGCCAACAAGGGTTTTGCCACCAAGTATTAGGTCTTGTTTGCCAGAGGGATTAAATACTTATTTCCCTCTGCAGAATGCAAATAAATTCATATACTTTCCACAATGTGATTTTCCGGATTTAATTTGTGATGTGCTATCTCTCACTGTTACCAATAACCTACCCTTCAATTATGGGCTGCTCATGTCTTTGTCAGTGGGCAAACTTACAAAATCAGCAAGGGATCAAATACTTATTTCCACCACTGTACGAGTCATACATCAACAGAGCTACTTGCGAGATATGAAAATGCAACCCAGTAATCATTACCTTTTATAGAGTATACCGAGAAATGAACTGCATCTATGTTCTTGGAATAGAAGCCACTAATGCAAAACCTATGGCCCGTTTCAGGGTCTTAGCCTTTGTGCCCACGAAGGCCAAACCTACTCCCCGTCCCCTGATACCAGGAATAGATCCCAAGAACCCCCTAGTGCCTAAAGCCCCTGAAGAAACTAAAGTCCCAATTAAAATTCTAAATATCACTGACCTCAGCAAAACGTTTGCCATAAAGACAGGCTACAGTGACCTAAATCTGTGGTTAGATTGGGTACGATATACTACTAAAAGTCTAAATGTCACTGACTGTTATGTATGTGCTTCTGCCCACCCAGAGCCATTGGTCGTTCCTTTTCCTTTGAATTTTATTAATGATTATAATGGCACTGTATGGATGTTAAAATTACTCCAAGGTACCAAAACTAATGATCAGTCTTGTCTATCCCTCAGTTTTTTGTTTCCAGAGACACCCAAGGGTAGCCAGAAGGTACCCCCAAGATTCAAGCCACCTATACTAGGAACCAAATTCCAAATTTGCATCTGCAGAAAAAAGGTTACCAACCCCTATTGGGTGGGAAACCTATCATCATGCAACACCACATCTAGTGGCAATCTGGATTTCTCTGATTTCACATGCTCTCGAGCAGATGTGTGGTAGTATTGCGGGCATAGAACCCTTTATATGGCCGTACCCCGTAAATGGCAAGGACAGTATGCCCTAGTTCAATTGATAATCCCCATTGTTATTGCATCACAGCACGTTGACAAACCCTTCCCTACCCGTGAAAAGATCAAGAGGGAAGTTCCCGGTTTATTTGATGAAGCAGTTTACCTGGATGCTATAGGCTTGCCAAGGGGGGTGCCTGATGAGTATAAGGCCCACAACCAAATTGCAGTGGGATTTGAGTCCTTACTCAGGTAGGTGACAATTAATAAAAATTTTGATTGGATTAATTATATTTATTATAACCAGCAGCGCTTCATCAAGTACACTTGGGATGCTGTCAAAGGGATCGCTGAACAGCTAGATGCCACAAGCTGGATGGCATGGGAGAATCGGATAGTCCTTGATATGATGCTAGCTGAAAAAGGGGGGTCTGTGCCATGATTGGCCCCCACTGTTGTACTTTTATTTCCAACAATACAGCACCTGATGGAACCATTACCAGGGCTTTAGAAGGACTCACCACCCTTGCCAATGAACTTGTAGAAAATTCTAGCATTGACACTTCTTGGACAGGGTGGCTGGACAGTGTCTTTGGAAAATGGAAAAATTTCTTCCTCTCTGTTGCTACAACTTTACTTATCTTTGTTGCTGTTTTTGTGCTTGTAGGCTGCTGCATCATACCATGTGTCAGGAGACTTGTTGAACGCCTAATTGAGACAGCTCTTAGTAAGAGAGATCCCGCTGGATAGTATGTGCTATATGAAAGACTGGCAACGCTGAAACTGGACTCTATGACGATATAGGCCATGCTAAGTACATAAGTACATAAGTAATACCATACTGGGAAAAGACCAAGGGTCCATAGAGCCCAGCATCTTGTCCACGACTGCGGCCAATCCAGGCCAAGGGCACCTGGCAAGCTTCCCAAACGTACAAACATTCTATACATGTTATTCCTGGGATTTGGGATTTTTCCAAGTCCGTTTAGTAGCGGTTTATGGACTTGTCCTTTAGGAAACCGTCCAACCCCTTTTTAAACTCTGCTAAGCTAACCGCCTTCACCACATTTTCCGGCAATGAATTCCAGAGTTTAATTACACGTTGGGTGAAGAAAACTTTTCTCCGATTTGTTTTAAATTTACTACACTGTAGTTTAATCGCATGCCCCCTAGTCCTAGTATTTTTGGAAAGCGTGAACAGACGCTTCACATCCACTCGTTCCACTCCACTCATTATTTTATATACCTCTATCATGTCTCCCCTCAGCCGTCTCTTCTCCAAGCTGAATAGCCCTAGCCTCCTTAGTCTTTCTTCATAGGGAAGTCGTCCCATCCCCGCTATCATTTTAGTCGCCCTTCGCTGCACCTTTTCCAATTCTACTATATCTTTCTTGAGATGCGGCGACCAGAATTGAACACAATACTCAAGGTGCGGTCGCACCATGGAGCGATACAACGGCATTATAACATCCTCACACCTGTTTTCCATACCTTTCCTAATAATACCCAACATTCTATTTGCTTTCCTAGCCGCAGCAGCACACTGAGCAGAAGGTTTCAGTGTGTTATCGACGACGACACCCAGATCCCTTTCTTGGTCTGTAACTCCTAACGTGGAACCTTGCATGACGTAGCTATAATTCGGGTTCTTTTTTCCCACATGCATCACCTTGCACTTGCTCACATTAAACATCATCTGCCATTTAGCCGCCCAGTCTCCCAGTCTCGTAAGGTCCTCTTGTAATTTTTCACAATCCTGTCGCGAGTTAACGACTTTGAATAACTTTGTGTCATCAGCAAATTTAATTACCTTGCTAGTTACTCCCATCTCTAAATAATTTATAAATATATTAAAAAGCAGCGGTCCTAGCACAGACCCCTGAGGAACCCCACTAACTACCCTAAAAGCTAAAACTGCTGTCAGTGCAGACCACAATGTTAGCGAGGAATATGAACATATGAACCTTGTTGGTTAAGACTGCTTTTAGGATAAAATGTAATCCATCGTACAATATGTAATCATTTATATCTTGCTAAAATATATAACTGAAACTGTTAGTAGTAAGAAATAAGGCCTACAGGACAAGCTTTTTGTCCTGCATGTAAAGTTACATACCAATACATAATTTATTTTATTATACAATATATAACTTTTAGGTTAAGTTTATTATATGACATGTTTATTTTAGGTTTATTATAAGACGTATTAGTTTTAGGATCAGTTTATTATAAGACATATAGATTTTAAGCTTATTATGAGATATACTATGTTTAGGTTTATTATGCTTTACTGGTTTTAGGCTTTTATTACTTAGTTTATAGGATATGCCTTATCTTCTTCTTGCTAATCTTGTCCTCTTCCTCAGCAACCATGGGAAATATTGAAAGATATAATTTACATCAGGTCCAGGGGGGGGTGGGGGGGTGGGACGGTTTCCAATTATCCATTAGATACACATTCTGACCATATTGTTTTGATTGCCCTTGTCCTACTTATAAGACACAATATACATCCTTTTGTGCTCACATCTTAGTGCTCTGGAGGTTGTGTGGCCAGGATGGGTAAAGTGAGTGCCTAGTTCTCGCTCGCAACCTAAGACAGCCTATGACCAGGGTACTAACATATTGCACCTGAAGACAGGTCACAGTTTCAGCTGCAGGACTGGGCTGTTATGTACATTGAGACATTTCCCAATGCCCTCAACCTCGCGTATCCCTGTTTGTGAAGACCTTGCTTACACAGGTCTTCAAGGGGGGATATGATAATAAGGAACCTGTCTGGGCCTTCTCTGAACCAAAGTCCTGTAAGCCTGAGGCTAACAGCTAAAACTAAAAGCATAGCCTCTGTGTGACCCAGAGATTGTGCTTCGTGACAAGCTGTTTTGCAAGCTTGCAGAACGAAGAACCTAGAGCAAAAATGTTCCAGCCAGGGGCATAGGACAGAATGTGGTTAGGGGCTTTTTGCAGCTTATCAGGCCTGGAGGCCTATGATAAAAGGTTGCTGGTGAAATGGACTATGAAGCAAGTGAATAAACATTCTAATTGGTATGATGTTGCTGTGGACCACCCTAATAATCTTGATCAGCTGTAGAAACCAATGTTTAGCAATATTGGGGAAGGGTCTAATGCTTGCAAACTGTTAGGATTATATGGTGATAGAAAAAAATATATAACCTGGGAGTCAGCTGGACTTAGTCAGAGATGTGCTTAGAGACTGCACCTGTATGGATCCTGTGTACACTCCCATGAGAAAAGCATTATAGACTCTGCCATTATAGACTGTCTGTTTTTCTAACTTGGTAAGTGAATAAAAATCAGTATTTTCTTATATCGGTGTAGCATCCACTTTGTCTCTCCCTAACTACTGGAGTGTGTGGAGCATTCCTCTAGGTTGGGAAGGGCAGGTAAATTAATAAACAACCTGAATGTACTCACCCTGAGCTACTACTGAAAAAAAGGTGTGAGCAAAATCTAAATAAAATAAATAAATAAGTCTGGCAGAAATAATACAGTATTTCCTTCAAATTTATGGCCCCTTTTAATAAGCTGCATAGGCACCTATGCACACCCAACGTGAGCCAAATTGGAGTTACTGCCCGGTAACTGCAGTAATTTCAATTTTGGTGCACGTCCACTACACGTGTCTGAAAAATATTTTTTATTTTTTGGCACACGTAGCAGACACACATCAAGTGGCATTTCACACGCGTAGGTCATTACCGCCCAAATTCCTTAGTGCTAGGTCTATGACTGGCGGTAAGGTCTCAGTCCCAAAATGGACGCGTGGCAATTTTGATTTTGTCGCATGTCCATTTTGGGCAAAAAAAAAAGAGAGGCATTTTTGCAGGCACGCTAAAAAATGGATCTGCGCATACCCAAAAGCTGCACCTACACTACCGCAAGCCATTTTTCAGCAAACCTTTATAATTGAGGCATGCAATAGCTTTTTGCAATATATCCACAACTTGTGTATACCTTAATAAAAGGACATGGATACTTAACATTCTAATGACAGTAAGAAGGTGAATGGTGAGCTCTTCCAATTTCAAATTTCAAATCTAAAATCAATGGTATCAATGATTCTAGAAATTTGATTGTATATTGCCCTTCTTTTCCTTCTGGTATACCAACCAGCTTATAATCGAACGAGAAAAACGCCCAAGTTCTGACCTAAATCGGGAGATGGACGTTTATCTCACAAAAACGAATAAAGCGGTATAATCGAAAGCCGATTTTTGGGCGTTTTCAACTGCACTCCGTCGCGGATGCGGACAAAGTTTATGGGGGCGTGTCAGAGGTGTGGCGAAGGCGGAACTGGGGCGTGGTTATCTGCCGAACAAAGATGGGCGCATTTCAGCGATAATGGGAAGAAAGTATGCGTTTTTAGCTAGAATTTAGGACACTTTTCCTGGACCCTGTTTTTTCACGAATAAGGCCCCAAAAAGTGCCCTAAATGACCAGATGACCACTGGAGGGAATCGGGGATGACCTCCCCTGACTCCCCCAGTGGTACCTAACCCCCTCCCACCACAAAAAAATGATGTTTCACACATTTTTATTTTCACCCTCAAATGTCATACTCAGCTCCCTGGCAGCAGTATGCAGGTCACTGGAGGAGTTGTTAGGGGGTGCAGTGGACTTCAGGCAGGTGGACCCAGGCCCATCCCCCCCTACCTGTTACAATTGTGCTGCTTAATGCTTATTAGTCGTCCAACCCCCCCAAACCCACTGTACCCACATGTAGGTGCCCCCCTTCACCCCTTAGGGCTATAGTAATGGTGTAGACTTGTGGGCAGTGGGTTTTGAGGGGGATTTGGGGGGCTCAACACACAAGGGAAGGGTGCTATGCACCTGGGAGCTCTTTGACCTTTTTTTTTGTTTTTGTAAAAGTGCCCCCTAGGGTGCCCGGTTGATGTCCTGGCATGTGAGGGGGACCAGTGCACTACGAATCCTGGCCCCTCCCACGAATAAATGTCTTGGATTTATTCGTTTTTGAGCTGGGCGCTTTCATTTTCTATTATTGCTGAAAAACAAAAACGCCCAGCTCACACATTGTTGAATAAAACATGGGTGTCTATTTTTTTCGAAAATACGGTTCGGTCCGCCCCTTCACTGACCCGTTCTCGGAGATAAACGCCCATGGAGATAGGCGTTTTCGTTCAATTATGCCCCTCCAAGAATCCGAATGTTATTCCTATGTGCGTGATCGTTAGAGCCTTCTTATTTCTTTCTTAAGATGCCCGATGCAGTTCACATACTGCATTAGGCCTTTAATGTTGTTTTCGGCAGTGGCAAGCTTAATTTCACTGATCTGAATCCAAGTTTTAAATTGCATCATCTCCTGTTTTATTACTGCGATGCCCTCTTGGATTTCGCCAGTATCTTCTTTGTTTTGGTTAGCAAATCCTTCACAGAATGGAGTTCCTCTGGTATTGATGGAGACGCCGCATCCTCAGATTTCCACATCACATTTTCTATGGTGATAGAGGCTCCGGTTTATGATGTTTATTGTCCTTTCCAGATTATGTGGTCTGTTACCACTCGATGTAGTGATTGCAAGTAAAATTGTAGGATTTAAACGATGGATGGATGAGGATTCAGAGTCATACAGGAGTTCTGTAATTAAGTTGCCATCTTGTTTCTGTTCAACAGCACACTCCATATGTTAGCATTTGCATGTAAAAGTTGCCTCCATTGATTTTTGCCACATGTAGATCTGTAAAATGGCTGCTTCTGATGCATGGGCTGGCAATACACATTCTCTCCTTTGGGTATTTTAGAAAAGACTCTTGGATGACATATTATCCTCCAAAATACCACCTGAATTGAGTCTGTCCTGCCCTGGATGTCTCTATTGCTTTTCAAATATGCTAACCATTAGTAAATGACCCCCAAATTGCCTTAATGTTTCCCCTGTTGACCAACTTAACAAAATACTGAATTAGAGTATTGTATAATAATTAAGTTCTATGTAAATGCTTGGCTGTTATGCTATTCTCTCACTTGGAAAAAGAATGTTTTAAAATACAGCAGTATTTTTGAGCATAATTTAGTTGCACATTCTGAAAGAAAATGAAAGTTTCTGGCTTTTATCAGGAAAAAATACCAGCTTTATTTATTTATTTATTATTTATTTGTTGCATTTGTGTCCCACATTTTCCCACCTCTTTGCAGGCTCAATGTGGCTTACAATACGTCATGAGTGGTGGACATATATAAGAAAATAGACATTTAATATTACAGAAGGATCTTGGTTCACATTATAATGATAAAACATGATAATAGTATGACAAGCAGGTATTCTAAGGCAATTCTGGATGTAAACCTAGGGGCCCTTTTACTAAGCCACGGTAAGCACTAGTGTGTGTATCCTGCGGTAGATCTGGGCTCGCCGGGTTCTACCCTTGTGCTAAAAAATAGACTTTATTTTTTAGCACGTGGTCGTGTTTGGAGGTGGAGAGTAGGTGTATCCTGCACTAATCAGGTAGGGTGGGTAAATTGTCAGGTGCTGTCCAATTAGCATGGGGTTTGGCATGTGAACCCTTACTGCCTAGTAAATAGGTAGTGTTCAGGGCTCACACACTAATTGAGAAATTAACACATGGTCATCAATGAGGAAATAGAAATTGCAGGAACAGCAAACAGGGAAACCTCCACGACAAGCAAACTAGGCCAACAGGATTAGAGGCTGACCAACAGACTAAGCCAACTCGGGAGATGGTGCTTGAAAAACGTTTTATTGATTGCTTGCACAAAGGACTCGACACGGTCTGTGTTTTGGCGTGATAGAACGCCTGCTTCAGGGGTCACAAATGGTATTCTGAAAAACACATAAATGTGTCATACATATACAACAAAATATATAAAAGCACCATCTTCCGAGTTGGCTTTGTCTGTTGGTTGGCCTCTGCTCCTGCTGGTCTGAAGTAGAAATTGCAACCATTTACAGATGTGCTAAAAGTGGCCTCAGCGTGCGAGAAACCCCCCCGCTACTGATTCCGCAGGCCACGTTTTGGCATGACTTAGTAAAAGGGCCCCATAATAGATACATACCATACATGAAATTTGTAATGAACTGTTTTTTTACTTTAACATATGCTTAATCTGTCTACAAATAATATCAGATAACAGAAATTAAAAAAATAAACATTTGGTCTTTTTTTTTTATATGGTCAACCTCAATTTGACTAAAGTTTTTCAAAAAATTGATTTTTCGCTTTTGAAAATTTTGCACGAAATACCCCAAACAGAGGTGATACAGATTAGGGTTAACAGTACACATGGCACCTGGTACATGACTACAAAACAGAAAAGTTTGACATCATTAGTCAACATGACCTCTGTGTCTTTGCTCTTGTCCTTGTTTTTAAACATCAGATGTGTCAGACATTCCTGTAACGCTCATGTGCAGTGTTGTGGAAAAGACACTTGGAACATAAGATAAACCGTATTGGATCAGACCAAGGTCCATTGAGCCCAACTTCTCATTTCTGACAGTGGCTAGTCCCAGTAACAAGTGCCTGGTAGATCCCCAAAAGTTGATCAAATGTATTTTTTAAAATTTCTTTAATTAGATATTTTAATTAAATTGTTGTCAAAAAAGCAAAATATGAATGACACAGTGACTAATAATATATTATATAAAAAAAAAATCAAAGAAAATTTAAATTATATTTGTCATTCCTACTTCACATTAATTGAGAAGGTGGATATAAATCAGTAGAAATA
The DNA here is from genome assembly GCF_901765095.1 of Microcaecilia unicolor. Taxonomy (NCBI): domain Eukaryota; kingdom Metazoa; phylum Chordata; class Amphibia; order Gymnophiona; family Siphonopidae; genus Microcaecilia; species Microcaecilia unicolor. Next base: position 190,849,291 of record NC_044031.1, on the reverse strand, counting down.
TTAAGGAAAATAAGAGAATAAACCTCAAATATTTGTCTATACTTCTACCTACACCTAGATGGATTCAAAATATTAGCTGTACTGCCGACACAGTCCATTGAAAGTGAATTGGTTGTGGCTTTGTAAACAGGGAGGTAGATGTTCTAATCCTTATTATCAATCACTAGCAGAATTAATAATTTCTGTGTCTTTCTAATATAAAATGTTTCAGGTATGTAATATATATAAAATAAAACATACCAGTAAAAATATTCAGCTGACCACTGTGGGCTGAGATCCAGTGCTTGCATCTATCTGTGTACCAACACTTAATATCTAGGTTCTGGCAGGGCTCTGGCTGCATCCATAATGTAGATGTGATATTCTGCCCACTATTCGGTTAGCGGACTGAATATCAGGATTTTTTTATACAGTCCCCTAGAGATCAGCCCACTTCTCAAACAGCCCTGAAGAGCATACCCCTTTCTGAAACCTCACAAGAGCATTTCCCACATCCTCCTCCAAGAGCTCACCCCCATCTCTAACCCTTCCAAGAGCAGCCCCCTTCCTGAACCCCCCCCCCCCACAAGTTTCTTACCCTCCTGAAGCACCCCTCATCTGTAGATCCTCTGGGTCTACCTTAGGGTCCCTGATGATCTAGGGGTTTAGGCTGGGCAGGAACAAACCTTAGCCACTCCTCCCAGCTTTGAACATAAAATGGCTGCCACAAGACTACCTCTTATACCACCACAGACCCAAAGGCAAGTCTGGAGGGAGTACAGGTATGTATATGAGGAGGTCTTCGGGGGGGGGGGGGGGAGTGTGGGGGTCCAGGAGCAGAGATGACTCTTGGGAGGGGTTTGAGATGGGGAATAATCAGAGGGGCAAGCTCTTGGAAGAGAGTTTAGGAAGTGGGCTGATCTTCGAGGGCTGCTCTTGATGGGATTTATTAGGATGGGGATGTTGATGGGGTTGTCAGGAGGAGAGAACAACAACAAAAAAAAAGATGTCAAGGCCGCAACCTGAAAGTTATGTGGGTGCTGGCAGATATTCAATGCTGGCACCCTAGCTAAGATATCCAAAGATGGGACACCCTTTTGTGTGGTCCTATCTGGTTGATTAGCTCTGCAGACATTGACACTGAATATGGCACATGCACATATAGCTTCTGGCTCCTTCTCAACTCTGCCTTCAGACTTTCCAGGCACTGCCCAGATTCTACCTGGGTGGTTAAAGCCAATGTTCAGCATGGCTGCCTGGTTAAGTGACATTGAATAATCAGTGGCCAGCTGGATCGGCATGGTTGAAGCAGGCATGCTAATTATCATTATTATATGTAATCAAGCATTTACATGGAAATTTAAGGAAAAAAGTAGCTCCAAGGGAAAGCAATAGGGGTTTCAACTTTAAGAACTTATGACCAATCTATGTAACCTGTCTTCATCAAGTCACTATAAAAAGGTACCCTTGTTTCTTAAAGAAACAACCCTCGTGGTCGGATAGAAATGGGACCACGAGGGTTGCAATGATTAAAATGTTATCGTAAGAGGCTCAAGAAACATAGGAGCCCTTTTATCAAGCTCTGGCAAAAAGTGGCCTTAGCATGCCCTTGCATGTGTTTTCCCCAGACGCTAAGACTATTTTTACTGCAGTTGTAAAATGGCTGATTTTCTATTTTTTGTAGTCATGGTTATGTTGCCAATTGTGCACGGCTATTAAAAAAAGTTATTGTATGAGTGTTTACTGCCACTTAGTCAGTAGATGGTAAGCCTGCAGTAACCAGTTAGTATGCGATAATGTAGCTGCACTAACTGATTAGCACTTTCCACCCTCTTGACATGACCCCTCCCATAAAAAATAGAAACATTTTTAGCATGTAGACTATAGCATTTAGGGGCCCTTTTTCAAAGCCTCAGAAAGCCCAACGCAGGCTTACTGTATGCTATCACGGAACTACCATTGTCCCAATATGGTCGCCAGCGGTAGTTCTGGCTCGAGTGCACCCCATTTCTGGCACACCAGAAAATATTTTTTTAACTTAATACTGTGGCGCTAACCCGGTAGTAATCGGGCATTGCTGCATGCTGCCCAGTTACCGCTGGGTTACCGTGGGAGTCCTTACCACCACCTCAATGGGTGGCAGTAAGTGCTTCACAGCGCATGGCCACGTGGTAAGAGTACTCTGCATGGCCATTTTTTTAGGGGTTTTTTTTTACCCGCTGTGGTAAAAAGGGCCCACCACTACCACAGGACCCTTTTTCCTGCAGCTTGGTAAAAGGACTCCCATCTGTCCTTAGTACGAGAAAGATAGTAACAATTAGAAAAGGAAATAGTATTTGCACTGGTTAATAAAACCTCCTTAAAATATTTTTATAGCAGAATCTTTGCAGATGATGGACAAATAGAAAAATTAGAAAATCTCAAGTTTTCTAGTAATATTTGATTTTCAATTACCTCCAGTTTCTAATGTAAAAAAAAGAGTGTCTTTAATGACAGTTATCCTGATTGCCTGAAAGATAGACGTCAACCCCCTATTTCTATAAAAGTCAACAAAAATTGCACATGCCGTACTTTGTATTGAATGTTTTTACTACTGTAATTGTCTATTGCTTATGTTTGATTTATTCTTACTGTACACCGCCTTGAGTGAATTCTTTCAAAAAGGTGGTAAATAAATCCTAATAAAATAATAATAAATACAGTGGTGGAAATAAGTATTTGATCCCTTGCTGATTTTGTAAGTTTGCCCACTGACAAAGACATGAGCAGCCCATAATTGAAGGGTAGGTTATTGGTAACAGTGAGAGATAGCACATCACAAATTAAATCCGGAAAATCACATTGTGGAAAGTATATGAATTTATTTGCATTCTGCAGAGGGAAATAAGTATTTGATCCCCCACCAACCAGTAAGAGATCTGGCCCCTACAGACCAGGTAGATGCTCCAAATCAACTCGTTACCTGCATGACAGACAGCTGTCGGCAATGGTCACCTGTATGAAAGACACCTGTCCACAGACTCAGTGAATCAGTCAGACTCTAACCTCTACAAAATGGCCAAGAGCAAGGAGCTGTCTAAGGATGTCAGGGACAAGATCATACACCTGCACAAGGCTGGAATGGGCTACAAAACCATCAGTAAGACGCTGGGCGAGAAGGAGACAACTGTTGGTGCCATAGTAAGAAAATGGAAGAAGTACAAAATGACTGTCAATCGACAAAGATCTGGGGCTCCACGCAAAATCTCACCTCGTGGGGTATCCTTGATCATGAGGAAGGTTAGAAATCAGCCTACAACTACAAGGGGGGAACTTGTCAATGATCTCAAGGCAGTTGGGACCACTGTCACCACGAAAACCATTGGTAACACATTACGACATAACGGATTGCAATCCTGCAGTGCCCGCAAGGTCCCCTGCTCCGGAAGGCACATGTGACGGCCCGTCTGAAGTTTGCCAGTGAACACCTGGATGATGCCGAGAGTGATTGGGAGAAGGTGCTGTGGTCAGATGAGACAAAAATTGAGCTCTTTGGCATGAACTCAACTTGCCGTGTTTGGAGGAAGAGAAATGCTGCCTATGACCCAAAGAACACCGTCCCCACTGTCAAGCATGGAGGTGGAAATGTTATGTTTTGGGGGTGTTTCTCTGCTAAGGGCACAGGACTACTTCACCGCATCAATGGGAGAATGGATGGGGCCATGTACCGTACAATTCTGAGTGACAACCTCCTTCCCTCCGCCAGGGCCTTAAAAATGGGTCGTGGCTGGGTCTTCCAGCACGACAATGACCCAAAACATACAGCCAAGGCAACAAAGGAGTGGCTCAGGAAGAAGCACATTAGGGTCATGGAGTGGCCTAGCCAGTCACCAGACCTTAATCCCATTGAAAACTTATGGAGGGAGCTGAAGCTGCGAGTTGCCAAGCGACAGCCCAGAACTCTTAATGATTTAGAGATGATCTGCAAAGAGGAGTGGACCAAAATTCCTCCTGACATGTGTGCAAACCTCATCATCAACTACAGAAGACGTCTGACCGCTGTGCTTGCCAACAAGGGTTTTGCCACCAAGTATTAGGTCTTGTTTGCCAGAGGGATTAAATACTTATTTCCCTCTGCAGAATGCAAATAAATTCATATACTTTCCACAATGTGATTTTCCGGATTTAATTTGTGATGTGCTATCTCTCACTGTTACCAATAACCTACCCTTCAATTATGGGCTGCTCATGTCTTTGTCAGTGGGCAAACTTACAAAATCAGCAAGGGATCAAATACTTATTTCCACCACTGTAAATAAATCTTAGAAATTGAGAGTACTATGGAGGCTTTTTTTTTTTTTGCCTGTGCAAGTGAGTCATCTAAGGGTCTCATTCCAAATTTTTTGGGAGGGTGATTGATTGTCCATAAGTCCAACAGCAACTGAGGGAATCGAATAACCCTTGATTTAACTTTTTCACTTAGCCATTGGAAAGAAATGAAAGAAGTACCTCGAGAGATAGACTCCATGCTTTATTCATTAAATTTGATTGTTGTCATGAAAGGCTGATCTAAAGAAATATGTTTTCAGAAGGCTTCTGAATAGCAGGTACTTGTCTGTGTATTTTATTATTTTGGGAACAGAGTTCAGAATTTTGGGTCCTTGATATGAGAAATTGGCATAATGGATTGCTTTGTAACTCACATTTTTACAGTTAGGAAAATGTAGGATATAATATATTCTGGATGACGTGGAGAGGCATTTTCGAAAGGGACGTCCACGTTTCGATTTGGATGTCCTTGCAAAACGTCCCGATCCAGGGGAGGGGAAACCTGTATTTTCGAAACAAGATGGACTTCCATCTTTTGTTTCGAAAATACCGTCAAGAACGTCCAAATCCTTAAATTTGGTCGTCCTTAGAGATGGATGTCCCTAGACATGGACGTTTCTGATTTTCAGCGATTTTCGAATCCAAAGACGTTCATCTCAGAAATGACCAAATGGAAGCCATTTGGTCATGGGAGGAGCCAGCAATTGTAGTGCGCTGGTCCCCCTGACATGCCAAGACACCAGCCGGGCACCCTAGGGGGCACTGCAGTGGACTTCATAAATTGCTCCCAGGTACATAGCTCCCTTACCTTGTGTGCTGAGCCCCCCAACCCCCCCCCAACCCCACTACCCACAACTGTACACCACTACCATAGCTCTTACGGATGAAGGGGGCACCTAGATGTGAGTAAAGTGGGTTTCTGCACACTAACGCCATTTCTTCCCGTAGCCAGAAAATAGGTGATTTCCAATTTCTGGCATTAATGGCCACATGCTAATGTTTACCTTTAAAAACCAACCCAAGTCCCCAAATATGAGAGAGAATACTAGGTTATTTTTGAAATTCTTTTAGTAAATTTTTGAAGTGATAGAGGGTATTCAGTAAATCAGGTCATATACCGAGACCTGAGAGCTCAATTGTATGAAATGACCGTTGAGCAACAGTTCCTCATAACAGCTAATTTGCATCATATTACCCCCCTTTGAATAATGAAAAATAATTTTTCAGTGAAAACAATTTTTTAATGTATTTTTAGACTTTAAAAAAAATCTGTTTGGAAGTAAATCTCTCTTTCCTTAAACACTGGGTCTCAAAATATCAGAGCAAGACTTTTACAGATGAAATAGTTGCAAAGCTGAAAACTACAGCACGTATCTTTTAATTTAATGTCGTGGGAGTTGTCCTAGAGAGTACCATTAGCAAGTGACCATTACAAAGGATTAGCAAATGAGCATTGGCATGAACTGATTAGTGTAGAAACTACCACTCTCCACCCCCAGATATGCCCCCTGCAAAAAAACAAAGCATTTTTTAGACCATGGTGTGTGTGAGCAGAGTGCAAAATTACGGTGGGACACCTCAGTGCTGGAGGCATAGCTAGGTGGGGCGACCACTTCCCCAAACAGACTTCTGCCGGTGCCTATTTTTTAGCAGTCCATCACGCCTATGTACTGCATGCATGTGCCTATGCAGTCCGCTTTCCGTTCCCCTTGGCGTCACAACCTGGCTATGCTTCTGCTGAGTGCATCCTACGGTAAAGCCTTTCAAGTTATGGTCAAGTGTAGGTCAGTGCTTTCTGCAACTTGGTAAAAGGATCCCACTGTCATGCCAGCACAGTAGTGGTTACTGTGACCATCCACTAAACAGTTACATTGTGCTAATTCATATGCTAACTGCTTAGCATGCTTTAGTAAAAAGGACCTGGAAAAGTATGTTGTTGTTGGTTTTTTAGTTCTGTTCACAATGTAATAATTATTAAGACCTTTCTTTACAGAAGGTAAATGTATTTTTTTTCAATTGTAAGAAGTATTTATTGAATTATAAGAGATAACAGAAAACAATAGTTCAATGAAATACAAATGCAACATCATAGTCAAAGGCTGCAAAAGTGATATCAAAGATCTATAATAAGAAGGAAACATCATATGCCAAATTCTTTGAACAACTTTAAAAAAGAAAACAAAAAGAAAATCTCTTATAGATACTCAAGATACCATAGAATTACTTCTTATTTCTTCAAAAGTTTTATAATAAGTAAGACCCAAACCAAACCCTTAAAAAAAAACACCCCACCATCATCCCCACAACCTAAAAAGAACAATGTGTTACAAAAGGCACCCAAATAGCAGGGGCGTAGCCACGGGTGGGCCTGGGTGGGCCTAGGCCCACCCAGTTTGGGCTCAGGCCCACCCAGCAGTGGAGCATCCTTAACAGCACCGGGCAGCGGAGGGAGCAGGCTAAACTCCCACGATCCTGCATCTACCTCCCTCTATCTCAGCGGCAGCGATTGGTACGAAATTGGAGGGAGAAGGGATGGAGGCGGGGCCACAAAGAGAACCGCGAGACCGGAGGTGCAGGATGATTGGTGCGCGGCGGCAGCAGCGGAAGTGAGAGTTCCTCGTGCCACCACTGTGGAGATTGTTACTTTTGTGTTCTGAGAAAGTTTGTTGCTCCGGTTGACGATCATGAGCCTGAACACGTTACTGCAGCACATCGTGGTGTCGGAGCAGCAGGCCCAGGAGATCCGCCGTGATCGCTGCTGGTAAGACGTCGCTGCCGGTGGTCTTTGTCGTTGAAATGGTCAATATGTACATTTTTTGTAGCCGACTAGTAATGAGCATCATTCACTTTCTCGTGCTAACCTGTAATTGATGAAGTGGCCCGTTTATTTTAACGTAGTTTTTGTTTCTCAGATATAATTATGTCTTGTCGCTAAGATAAAATAGTAACTTTGATTTTGAATGTATTATGTATAAAAGTAATACATTTTGATAGCACTTGGATCAAGCAGTCTCATCCTAGTCTGACCTTTGGAAGTACCTTCTTTAAGGATCCTCTTCTATAATATGCTGTGTGCATTATGGTCTGCTAAAGTGCTAGTGCTTAGAAATTTCGGGATATGGCATATTGTAAAGTTTTCTTCTCTCCCCTAAGTGGTGCACATACTCAGAGGAATTATCTTCAATATGGAACAGCCTAAAGATGTAAAGTACTTACAGTTTCATAATGCAATAAAATACAAAAGGGATCCGCAGTTGTTGTTTTTTTTTTTTTGCAAGAAACATCCTCACTTTCCCAAGTGGAGTAGTAGGACAGCAGCTTTCTGCCTGTAAACCAGGCCCAATTTTCTGAATACCCTTCATATTTTGTAGATATCACAAATGTGCTAGGCAAGGATCTAGCCTACCCCCCCCCCCCCCCCCCCCCGGCTTAATGATTAGTAATAAATTGTGATTCTGAGTGAATACATTTTGCATGTATGAGTGAAGAAATATTTTCTCTGATTAATTTTAAATTTACTACTTTGTAGCTTCATTGCATGCCCCCTAGTCCTAGTATTTTTGGAAAGAGTAAACAAGCGATTCACATCTGTTCCATTCCACTCATTATTTTATAGACCTGTATCATATCTCCCCTCAGCCATCTCTTCTCCAAGCTGCCCTAGCTACTTTAGCCTTTCCTCATAAGGAAGTAGTCCCATCCCCTTTATCATTTTTGTCGCCCTTCTCTGCACCTTTTCTAATTTCAATATGTCTTTATGAACTGCGGTGACCAGAATTGCACACAATATTCGAGGTGCAGTCGCACCATGGAGCGATACAAAGGCATTATAACATCCTTATTTTGTTTTCCATTCCTTTCCTCTCCGGTACTATGTAAGCCACACTGAGCCTACAAATAGGTGGGAAAATGTGGGATACAAATGTAACAAATAAATAAATATAAATATTGTGTATATCTGCTAGAATTCTGTGGTGCCACAGCTGGTAGCTCAGGTTAGAGCTCTGCTTTATAAACTTTCAAAACAAGCTTATTATTTGCTCGCATTAACTTTTTCTGATTGAAAGTAGAAATCGGTTATAATTCATTAAGCATATACAGAATTGGCCCACCAATTGAACAAGACTAGGCGGTTGTTTTAGGGCACAAAAAAAAAAACATTCTTTAGCGTCCGCGGCAGATGAATCCAGAGACATGTGGGTTGTGTCCATCTACCAGCAGGTGGCGATAGCACTGATTTCTACTGTGCCTAGTGGATGACACACTTCCTGGCCATTCAGTATGTCTCTTAACAGAGACTACGCAAAACAGTGGAGTTCAATAAGTGGCTTGAGTCTTGCTGTAAAGGTTTTAGTCACATAAGGGCGTGGGGTAATACATGGAAAAATAACAGGCTGTACTGTAATGATGGGCTACATCTTTCAGTGACGGGAAAAAGGATCCTTGGGGAGAAATTCAGACAGTATGTTTCTAGACATTTAAACTAGAAGGCGGGGGTGACAAAAGGAAACAAGGGAATTCGGAAAGTCACCCCCAGAATAAACTTGATGGCAGAGGGAAAAATCATATAAATAAAGAAAACCACCTAAACTCTACGCAGATGGAAAGCAATGAGCACAAATGCTCGCAGTCTAGGTAAAAAGGTTCAAGACTTGCAAGCCCTGATGTTTGAAGAAAACTGAAGAAATTTGAGTTGACAGCAAGGCACAAAGAAGAAAAAAGAGAGGAAAGAGCTAAAAATAAGAACAGTCAATATGTCAGAAGCAGGTGTAGTGAAGGTAAAAAAAAGACAAATGGACAGCAGCCGCTTGAAAGAGAATTAGAAGACGACAGACAGGAAAGCAGAAAAGAAACTGCAACCAACATGATGGAAAAATACAATGTCCAGACCACAAAGGTAGAAAAAAGCAATGTATTTTGAATGTTTTAAATGGAATTTGTTGGCCTTGGGAAATCTACATAGCAAATGTGTTTGTATCGTGTTCAGCAGAAAGGAAATTCATTTATTTCTCCAGTGTTGCAGTACATGCTAAGTTTTAACTTTTTGGGGTTCCAAGTTCAATTTTTGACTAAATATTTTTATTTCTGATACGTGATCCCTTGTTCTGTATTTGGTGAGGGTCTGTTGGTGTGACAGTAATGGCAGGTGGGGAAATTGGAGGGAAGGCAGGGAAGAGAGGGGATCAGGGAGGGGGCCCTAGCATGTCTTAACACCAATTCTGACTCTTGCTGTATAGCTGGTAGGGATCCCAATCCTCCCCAGCTGAGGACCTTTTCCAAAGACGGCCAGAACTTCCTTCTACCAAGTTATGCAGTCGGTGACAGCATGCTTGAGTCACCGACAGCTAAGCACGCATAGAGTGCTGGCATCAATGGCTTGCGGACGTTGCTGCTGCCTGCCAAGTTTCATAAAAGGGAGTTCTGGCCAAATTCAGAGAAAGTCTTCAGCTGACAGAGTTTGAGGATCCTTATTAGCTAATGTATTTATATTTTGCAGTAGGGCAGAGCAGAGAAAATATTGTGCTCACCCACTTTGGGTTCAGGCCCATCCAAAATTGGCTGTCTGGCTACGCCACTGCCAAATAGCCTCCCACTTAGTCAAAGTATGATGTCTAATAGCCCACAATCTCTCCATTTCACAAATATACCACAGTTTATTTAACCATGAAAGCAAAGAAGGAACCTTCGGAAGGTAAATGTATTTTTAAGCACAGAATTACCAAAGGTGGAGAAAGGTCTTTGCTGTTATTGACATCACTACTATGGCCAAAGACCACTGTAGGCAGAAGCTCAAGGCTGAAAAGCAATCAGACTCAAAAGCTTTATTAAAAAAAAAAGTATTACTTACACTATCTACAGTACAATTCTAGGAGAAGCGCAAAGGTGCATAAATTACCATTATGAATTAGTACATAATATATAAGATAAGATATCCTTCAAATAGATGTTGATGTATTTTTCTTTGAAATAGCTTGACAGTGTCATTGTAATATAATCAGAAAACCATCGACCCTATATTAATGCTGTTGTAAAAATAAACTGTTCTCTCACACAATACATTAAAATCATTGAGAGAAAAAAAATAACCATCATAACTCGTAGATGTACCTTACAAAAGTAAGTATTTTATTGTGAATGTTAATAAATAAAAATAAATAAATAAAAACGAGAAGCTCGGGGGGAGGGGGGGGGTCACGTGATGCCTGCTTCCTGATCAGCAGCAGGAGAAGCGAGCTCCGCAAAACCCCAGCTACAAAGCAGCTAAAATACAGAATATTATATACCCAGCAGCTTGTGCAGTTAGAACTTACCTCCGAGAATCATCTAAATAGCGTCAGGGTAAAGCAAAAGGCGCAGCGACGAAGGGTATGCCCACGAAGAGTCAGAGAGGCCTGAAGGGGAAGAAAGTGCCAGAAAAACACGTACAGAATATGGCGGAAGACGTGGAACTCCGACGCTCGCCCGAGATACCGACAGGAGAATGGGTGAAGGAAATATCCATGACGGTGGCGACAGCGTTGGAGGACCGTCTAAACAAGATCCAGTCAGCGGTGGATGAAATTAATGAAAAATTTGACACCCAAACCCAGAGGCTGGACGAAGTCGAACGGAGAGTATCAGCGAAGGAGGATTCCTCGCGCGGAATGACAACTCAAATACAAGAACTTCAAAAGGAAACAGCAGCACTCCGCGAAAAAGTGGAGGAACAAGAAAATAGAAATCGTTGCAACAACCTGAGGGTCATCGGGCTTCCAGAGACAGTGAAGGACACGGACCTGTATCGGTTCTTCAACACGTGGCTACCAAAACACCTGGGAATTGCAGAACGAGGAGAGTCGGGGTTGTGTGATCGTGCACACCGAATTGGTGCACGAAGAGAGGGTGATCTGAAACCCCGCACGGCCATAGCCCATTTTGCGAACTGGCTCATTAAGGAAGAACTGCTTAAGGCATTTTGTACACGCAAGGAGGCCCTGGAGTATGAGGGTAATAAACTTTTATTATTTAATGATCACTCGGCAGGGGTTGCACAGCAGAGGAGAGCACTGGCGCCAGCCTGCACATCCCTGTACAAGAAGGGAATCCGATTTGCTCTTGCATTTCCTGCTAAATTGAAGGTCTGGCATGACGGGAAACAGTTTGTGTTTTCTGAAGTAACATCAGCTCAGTCCTTTCTGGACAAAATTAATCATCCAGGACAGCAGGAGTGAGATAGGCGATCGCAGAGGGGCTGGCAGACGCATTTTGGTGTTGAACAATGTCAGAGGTGGTGAGATTTCGACGCCATGCTCTGCCCTACTTTAGATGCACTGAGAGCAGCACCAAAGTTATGTTTGAGTGAGTGTTTCCCCGTAGCGGTGCAAAGGAGCCGGCATCCATAATCAGGGAAGAGGACATTGTTAATTAACTTTTTACAAAGGGGAAGCTGGTTGTGTTAATTCAGTTGAGGGGGATGTTATTGATGGAGAAGGGGTTACTCAGCATGGCTGGTGGGGAGTGGAGTGGGTTATGTTTTTCCTGTTGTAGGGTCCGGGAAAGGAGAAGGATGGCGAAGTGGTTGATGAGGGGGGGGGGGGGGAGTGCTAGGTGGGAGTGGGAAAGTAGGAGGGGCAGGGGAGTGTGTGTGGGTTATGAGTGAGTGGGTAGAGGGGGTGGGGACGGCATTACATATTAAATGTCTTCGGTTATTGATGAGATTTCATGTGTGTAATTGGGAGTTTGTGGATGAGGCATGGAGGGTAGTGGAGTCCGGCAGGCTGAGCTGGGAGGCCTGCGGGATACTATCAAGGAATATTTTGCTTTATACTGGGAGAGTTATTAACAAAGGTTAAGTTAAAAATAATATCTATAAATGTGGACGGCTTACATTCCCCAATCAAAAGAACCAAAATACTATCTTGGTTAAAGAAAAATAGGGCGGACATCATTTTTATGCAGGAAACGCATCTTACCACTGTAGAACAGGCTAAACTGAAAAGAGGATGGGTGGGAGAGGTGGTAGGCTCAGCTTTTAACAGCAGACAGAGGGGAGTGGTCATCCTATTCCACAAGCAGCTTCCGTTTCATATTCACAAAATACTTTCTGATAAAGAGGGACGGTATACTATAGTGCTGGGGGAGCTTTGGGGTAGAAAGCTGAGCCTGTGCAATATATATGGTCCAAACATATATAGTCATAAATTCTTTTCAGAGGTAGTGACTAAGCTGGTGCCACATTCGGAATATCAGATAATAATGGGGGGCGATTTTAATATATGTGCCGACCCTACCATTGATTGCAAGCCGGTAAAAACTAAGAATCAGACAGTGGAAAATAAGGGGGTTAATTTCGTCATGCACCAGCTAGGGATGGTGGATGTTTGGCGCCTACATCATCCGCACGAGGTGGACTTTACTTTTTATTCACACCCACATAACTCTTACTCTAGACTGGACTATTTTCTGATATTACAAACACTTTTCTCCATAGCAAAAGATGTCCACATCATAGATCATACACTGTCAGACCATTCAGCAATCTCGATGGCACTCTTATACACAGAGGAAGGGGTGGAGAAGATATGGAGATTTTCACCTGCGCTATATAATGATGCAAATTCTGTATATTTGTACGAGAAAAATGGATAGCGTACCAAACCTTCAATGAGTCCCCTGAGATAGATCCAATTACATATTGGGAGGCATCCAAAGTAGTGCTGAGGGGCCACATATTAGCATACACAGCAAGCAGAAAGAAAAAATCAGAGGCCGAGCTGTTTCACTTATCCCAGGAATACCAGTTCCTTCGGAGGACACATGTTCGAAGTTTAGATAAATCTCTGCAGGGGAAAATAGGAGAGTTGCGTCGGCGGATAGACCAAATACTTATTAGTAGAGCTGAAAAGGACATTTATTATCAAAGGTTCCGATTGTTTAAATGGGGAAGCAAGGCAGGAAAACTAATGGCAAACCTAGTGCGCCCTTATAAAAAACGGCAGGTTATTGTGGCTGTGAAGGACAGTGACGGGAGGCAATATGTTCAGGAACACCAGATACAGCAACAATTTGTTATGTATTACCAATCTTTATATGAGGCAAGGGATTTTGATGCGGAGCAAAGGGATGAATTTTTCCAAAACATTTCACTGCCCAAATTCACGTCAGATCAAATGCAAAGTATGAATAGGCCGATTACCTCAGAGGAGGTTCGGCAGGGTATAAAGGCACTCAAATTGACCAAAGCACTGGGACCAGATGGCTTTGGGCCCGAATATTACAAAATCCTGTCTGATTTGATAGCACCCCCACTGGTAGGCATGTATAACAGCCTGGGTCAGGAGGGGACGGCAATGGCACAAAACTTGGCACACATCATTTTGTTACCCAAGCCAGGAAAGGACCCTTTACAGGTGGGTTCATACCGTCCCATTTCGTTGCTCAACCAAGATATCAAATTGCTAGCGAACATAATGGCAAAACGAATGAATGCCTATCTCCCGGGGGTTATACACGAGGACCAAGTGGGCTTCGTCCCTGGTAGATATGCCTCGATGAATCTTACACGGGCCATGGCAGCTATTCAAGTTTATAGTGGACTGGGGGGGAATGAGGCGATTGCGGGACTTGATATGGAAAAAGCGTTCGACAGCATATCCTGGCAATTCTTATTTTGGGTAATGGGGCAATATGGGTTACAGGGGCGATTTGCAGAGTGGGTTAGGGTATTATATTCAAAACCGCGGGCCCGTTTTTAATTAATAACAATCTCACGGACCCGTTTGAACTGCAAAGGGGCCCGAGACAAGGGTGCCCCATGTCACCACTTTTATTTTTACTAGCTATTGAACCGTTAGCAATCAAGCTTCGAAATAGCACACAGGTCCGAGGGCTTCAAGTGGGAGGACAGGAGATTCGCCTCAACCTGTTTGCGGATGACACCTTGCTTTACTTGGCGGATGCTCCCAAGTATTTGGAACCAGCATTACAAATTGTAAAAAACTTTGGGGTAATTTCGGGTCTACGAGTGAACTGCTCTAAGTCGGAGCTTCTACCCCTGGCAGGTAAAGCAACCGTATCACAATTTTCATGTCTCTCTATTCCACCGGTAAAACACTCGATGAGATACCTAGGTATATACCTCAGCACTAGCCCGCAAGTCATGTATCAAAGGAATATTACAGATCAAATAGATAAAATTAAACAAATATGCCATCGTTGGAAAGACCTTCCGGTTTCCCTTTTTGGTCGGGTGGCCTTGGCTAAGATGGTATTATTACCAAAGCTGTTATACCCACTACAAACTATGCCGGTTTGGATTAAACGCAAAGACGAGAGGCTATTCCGTTCCCTGTTGAGGGCATTTGTATGGAAACAGAAAAGGTCGCGAATAGGACACCAAACCCTGATCTTAGATAAAGACATGGGGGGGGGGGGGGGGGGGCTTAACTTGCCGGATTTGAGATTATACAATATAGCAGCATTGATGAGGCTGATATTTGAAGGAATAAGCGGGCACGCCAAGTTTACACCACAAAGTTGGTGGGGTGGTTGGTGCTCACCATTTACACTCATAAACATGTTACATGTACCCCCTGGGATGGGCACAAGGTTCAATCGGCAATACTCTTTTTTGAGACCCTTGCACATGGCATGGAGCTGGAGGAGAAAGAAACAAGAGAGAAGTCCGAATGCCTCACCTTTCATGACTATGGTAGGTCTGAAAGGATTTCCAGCGGGTATGGGCAGGTTGGTTTTTCAGAAGTGGGCAATACAAGGCTGTAGTAACATAGGACATTTGTCACTTCAGGGAGCAGAGGAGCAGTTTATGACCTTCTCCCAAGTGCGGGACAGATGGCAGGTTCCGAACGCACATATGCTACAATACATGCAAATCAGACACTATTGGCAACAACAGCAGGGGATGCATGGGGATCAATGGAAATCGGGTCCGCTTGACAAGGTGTTGAGGGAGTTGCCTCGAGAGGGCAATAAGCTTTCAACCTGGTATAAAATACTAATAATGTCCATCCCGGAAGGGGGGCTGTTTGGGTACATGGATAAGTGGAATAGGGAGCTGGGCACGCATTACTCCCAAGTACATATTAGGTCATTTTATAGGACTTTATATGACATGGTAAAATCTGCAGAGTGGCAAGACACTCAGTATAAACTGATTCATAGAGCATATATCACCAGAACGCAGGGAAAACTGATGCACCTATGGGAGAATGACACCTGCCAGAAATGTCACACAGGGATGGGTACATATGTACATACATTTCTAGAGTGTCCAAAATTGACCCTGTGGATCAAGGTATTTGACATATTAAATACAGTCTTACACCAGGAGGTGGAGTGGACATACCCTGCTTTGTTGTTGGGAGATCAAGTGGGACTGATCAAACAGGGCTTAACATTCCCTGAAAGAAGATTCCTGTATATGTCAGTGCTGGCAGTCAAAAAAGTTATACTGCAGTCCTGGATACTTGAGGAATCGGCCCCATACTCCAGCTGGGGGACAGAAATTTCTGAATTGGCAAGGTTCGAGGATAGAGGACAGGAGAGGTCAGCAAACCTTTATACCAAACAGTATGAAAATTTGTGGCACAGACTCCTAGAGGTGTTGGGATCATCGGAAAGCATTTCATCATCAGAGTGAGGGGGGAGGAGGGGGGAGGGTGGAGGGGTTGCTAGTAGGATTGTCTGTATGGGAGTGTGTAAGGTGTGGATTTGGTTGCATGAGAGATGGGGTAAAGTGGCCATGGAAGGGGGTGAATGCAAGAGGATGGTTTTTTTTTTTTACATATTAAAAAATTTGTCAATGTGATGGTAGCTGCATTTGAGATATTTGTATGGAGGAGGTTTAATAGACCATGATAGTATGCTTTGGAATGGTTTCTCCTTTGATGTACTGTATGGAACACTGTACGGTATTGTATTTTGGTAACCTGATGTAATCCATTGACTTTAATAAACAGAAATACATAAATAAAAAAACACGAGAAGCTCACCCAGTCATTCCCATCAACCTAGACAAAGGTTTATGTTTGATTGACCGAGGAAGTAAAAAAGCATGTTTGGCCAAAAGGTTAATATAGCAGAGGCCCAAGTTACACGAACAGATTAGTCCATAGGAAAGGTAGTCTTTTTAAAAGAAAGTCTAAGTGCAAGGCACCATATTTAGTATACACCTAAAGCCGATATGCGTGCTGTTCTGGTAGATGAGGCCATTTACGCCAATAAAAGCTTCCAAATATCTGCATGGAGCAGCAAAATTCTGTAGTCATGTGCATAGAATTTAGAAACGCCCATGTCATGCCTAAGTCAAACTCATCAGCACACCCCCTTTTCAGATTTATGTGATAGGATTTATGTGGACTATGTTATGGAATATGCTTAGCGATTAGTGTGCATAAATTCCAATTAGTACCATTGAGTGTTAACATCTAATTATCAGTGCTGATTGGCTAGTTAACCAATTAAGTTGTGTGCATTATATGGAATACACCTTGATTTCCATGTGGAAATTTTGGTTCACTATATAGAATCCAGGGGAGTTTGTGCACTTTGTGAAGAGTGTATGCTATTAATGAATTTGGCCCTTAAATTGCAGAAAAATAAAAAAAAGTAAAAAAAGCCCCATGAAATACAATCCACACTTCAAAAAAAAAAAAAAATCTAAAAAAGAAACAAAAACAAGAATGAGAAATCAATGACATGGGAAACTAAACAGAATGAAACTTTTTGTCCTGCATGCCCCTAATATACACCTACCCAATTCAGAATTGGGGCTATATTTCCAAACCCTACCCTCTGAAATATTTTTCCAGACAGTGGGCAAAAGTACCCATGAAATGGCATTTCAGGCATATTTTCACCCATGTGTAGGGCAGGAAATGTTACAAAAGCTCATTTCCTCAGGTAAAGCACTTTTACACACATACATATGGTCTATATGAAGTGAATACATTTTTCCTAGAGAGGGCGGGAACATCTTCAACATCTTAAACAATTTTTCTGCAAAAGTGGTTGAAAGCAGGACATTGATGAAATTCAAGCACGGATGGTATAATCAGAAAAGATCTGTGATAAAGTAGTGAATTAAAAATGGATACATTGGTGAGTCAACTAGCCCTTTTCCTTTGACAACTTCTTTATTTCTTTGCTTAATAGAAAAAAAGAACCCTGATTTGTCAGGCATTCCCAAAATACAATCAGCTTTCCGTTACCTTTCCAGCATACTGTAATTTTGAAAAGTAAAAATGTTTAACTTTCCCACTGGCATTAAGCCTACATTTGGAAGTGCACCTGGACTCAATGTAGGAACATTTTATATAGTTCTGAAAATCCTTAGACATGTACACTAAGCATTCATGAGCTATGTTTTTGGTTAAATTACATAATCTAATCCTCTTATTCACTGCTTGTCACAGGAATACTTTATATAAACCCTTTGGGGAAACTTCAAATAATTTTCAACCATGCTATGAATCAAACTTACTGTCCCGTATCCAAAAAATCTCAATTTGAAAATCCTGATCCTTCGACAGTTTTTCTTTCTTCTTAGTTTGTTCTGAGTCATTGCACTCTAAGATCAAGTTACTAAATACGAGTTTTCTCATGCTTGTCTATTTTGTTTTACTAAATGCTTACTTAGTTGCATTCATTTCTTGGGCACTGGTGCATGTGATAGACAAGTGCTCAATATGTCCTAACAACTCCAATTAAGCATTAAAGGTGACCTTGAACATATGGGGGGGGGGGGGGGGGGGTAGTGAGGAAATTCAATAAATGGTGCCCAAAGTTAGGCGCCGGAATGAGCCACACTAAGACAGTATTCTGCAAAGGGTGCTTTGCACTAAAGAACCTTTACAGAATATTAGATTAGCATGCTTTTCCTTCCTAACTTTGGTTGTGAGCATTTATGCCTGCCAAAAAGCTAGTGTAGATGCTTGTGCCCAACTGATGGAAGTTAGGTGATCAAATGCAGGCATTCTATAACATTGTGTCTATATTCTGGGAATACCTCTGACCCGCCCATTCTCTTGTCCCTTTTGGAGTTGTGCACAAAATTTAGGCACACATGTTTTTATTTATTTATTTGGATTTTGCTCACACCTTTTTCAGTAGTAGATCAAGGTGAGTTACATTGAGTATTTCCACATCCCTGGAGAGCTCACAATCTAATTTTATTCTTGAGGCAATAGAGAGTTAAGTGATTTACCCAAGAAGGAGCAGCAGTGGGATTTGAACCAGACACTCCTGGGTGTCACTGCTGGTGCTCTAACCACTAGGCTACTCCTCTGCCCTACATCCTATTCTATAACTCCTATTACTGCCAATTAGGCTCTTGTTAACTCCAATAACTGATTGTTTGTGCCTAATTGGCTAATTAATTTATGCGCTGATCTCGGATTGCTGCCCAACGTTGGGCGACCTATACAGAATCTGGCAGATACTGTGCTTCTGTGCTGTACCATCATTCAGCTTTCCATTCCTAGCATTGGGTCAAACCACCCGGTACAGGAGTTAAGATGTTATTTCAAAAATAAGTTTGCTTGGTGAATAGACTACATTGTTGGTTTTTAATCTTTATTTATATTGGTTAAAACTATGTTGTTTTACACTGCTAAGAGTAAATGATAAATTTAAACATACTTTCAAATAAAAAGGTGAGCAATTTTCAATCCTTCACAACTTCCAATCAGGCTTCAGACCATAACACGGCACTGAGGCGGTCATAACCACCCAGATAATGAAGTTCAGAAGCTTAATATGCCAAGGACAAAATGTGTTACTACTACAATTTGGCATGTCAAGTGCATTCAACCTAGTAGATCACACAATACTAATGACCTTGCTTGACAATATGGGAATCAGCGGAGCAGTAGCAGCATGGTTCATGGTTTCCTAAGGACCGGATCCTACATAGTAAAAATGTCCAACCAGATATCAACCTCATGGATCTTTGAGTGTGGGGTACCACAGGGATCCCAAATTTCACCATACTGTTCAATGTAATGATGGCACCACTCAGAAAAAAAAACTGGATTCAATGGGCTTCCACCCATTCATGTAAGCAGATGACATCACCATCTACATACCTTTTCACAACAGCATCTCAGAAGTAACAGAGAAAAATCAAAAAAGGGCTGGACCTCATGGAAAACTGGGCAACAAATTTCAAGCTGAAACTAAACAGATACAAAACCTAATTCCTGGTTCTATCCAGCCCCACACAACCCCACATCTTACCAAGATTTCACAATCAATCATCAAACATATCAAATTGAAACTAAACTAAAAATATCAGGAATTATTCTTGATAAACATCTATCACTGGACAGGAAAATATCAGCAGTAATATCAAAATGCTTCAACACACTGTGGAAACTGAGAAGGATAAGAGACCATTTTTCAAGACTTCTGGATAATGGTAAATCGACAATACTATCACAACTATTCAGCATACGTAGGGTGCAAAGGAACCACACTAAAATCATTGCAAATTGTCTAAAACACTGCAGCAAGACTGATATTCAAGAAGTTGACATATGAAAGAGCAACTCCACTACTCAAAACATTGCACTGGCTGCCAATCAAGGCAAGACTACGCTTCAAAATGAGTATACTCATTTTTAAAATACTATTTTGGAATGGCACCAGAATATGTGCTAGACATGATTGAGCTATCCACAAGAAATGCAAGTCCAGAAAGCAGAGGCTACCTTCTTCTTCACTACCCAACTGCAGAAATATCACCAATAAAACCAACTACACAACATGATTTAGCTACCTGGGCTCCAAATGCTGGAACTCAATACCAAAAGCCACAAGAAGCATCACCAACTACCTTCAATTCAGGAAAGAAATGAAAGCCTACCTTTTCAAAAAATTCTATAACTAACTACATAGGTTATCAACATCCCAAATATAAAAATCTACCTGTACAAATCTACCATTACAAATCTACCTAATCAAAAAAACTCTTCAGAAAATCACCCAAACTATCGTCCTACCTCTATCAATGTCCCACCTCTTCAAACCTACCTCATCAGAACCCTACAGAAAAACTACATAAATTACCATCATACTTCCTTCAAGCAGTCTCTCAGAAAATTCTATAGTATATCAAAGTCCTTTCCAGGTCATAATGGTGAAATAACAATGTAACTGTAAATTGTAAGCCACTTGTTTTTGGTTAACAGTGGGATACAAGTTTGCATAAATAATAAATAAATAATATTAGAGGAATATAGAACAAATGATCACACAAGACAGTGAGCATCAGATGGCTACAAAAATGATATCACATTCTTCTTCAGATTCACATACTGAAAAAAAATTATACAGCAAAGAAATACATTAGAAACAGTACAACTCTAGCACATAGAAACACACAGTCATACACAACAATGCTTTTCTTGTACTTTGATTGAAAAATGGGGTGAAAATTTTCCAGCTTGGCTAATTCAGTTGGTAAAGCATGAGGCACTTTAGCTCAGGGTCATGGTTTCCAACCCCACATCAGATGGTCAATGATCTTTTGAATCCTGAAGGAGTGTGAGACAGGACCTACGTCTGCATATGAGCAAACTGGACTTGTGAGTATTGGCTTGCTGTAAAATTATAAATTTTAAAATTTGGGTGAGAAAAGAGATATTGACTTAAACTGATAAATTCGGAGTGAGTTTAAAACTTAGCTCATTTTTTGAAAACTGATTCCCCACCCTCCCCTTCACCCACCCCACCTCACCCCACTCCAGTCACATTCTGTGTTTTATAGGCTGGGGGAGGAGAGGTGTGGAGTGGAGGGATTTTTTCCACTATATAAAAATCTCTTGGTATTTTGCCTGTCTGGTACAAAAATGATGGACCTCTTGTTTTAGATATATAGGACTTGAAACAGTGCTGAGGCAGTTCTGTAGTTTTTATTTATTTGATTTGTAATTTCCCAGTGAATGAATTGGCTTATTTGACTGAAAACTGCTCAGAACCTTCTCAGGAATTATGGTTTCAAGAAAAGCTTGAGATTAGATGGTATGTGCGAGTACAAATGGTATAGGAAGGTATGGGAAAGAGGTTTTGGAAGCCGCATTTAGGATTTTAAGGTAGACAGTTTGTAATCTACTGTAGAACCTCCATCGTATCATTCTCAGAAATGTTCCCTGTTCCTTATGCTGAGCCCCAAAGAAAGGCAGAGCTCCAGAATCTCAATGCATAGATCTGATAATACTGCATGGGAGAGGATTTTAGATCTGTTTGAAACTGGTCAACATTTTTGTTAAAGGAGATCCTATTGCAAAATACGCTCTATCTTAGAATGGAACCAGGCTGCTGCTGATATTTTTTTAAAAAAGGAGTAGATCAGCTTTTTATCTAGATTTCAGGAGAAAATTAATAGTCACCCAGGAGTTCATGGTCTGGAGTTAAGTAGCGTAGGTGGCATGCTGACATATATGTGCATATGTGTGCACTTATATGCATATATGCTAATATACTTAAGGGCATTGCTATCAACGTGTGTTACTATTAGGATGTGTTATTTTACTACAAACTCATGGGTTTGTTTGTTTTTAACCACAGTTCCCATTTTATGAAAATGAAACCTGGTTACTAATAACTGGGGTTAACAGTAGCTCATGTTGATATCTATTTAACTAAATGTTTACCAATGTAAGGCAGGCATAAATGTTAGCAGCTAATTTACAGAATCGACCCCATAGTATGGGAAATTAAACTTTTCTTTTACCAAAATGTACAGCTATTTAGCAATCTGCCTGTGCTTTCCGATCTGTTTTTCCCAGTGATGCAATTTTCAACTTTTATTTCTCAATAGAGAATTAGGAAACCTGGAGTCAAAAATTGTTCTAGATGACAGATTTGCTGACGGAGATTAACTATTGCCACATTAGCAACACTTTACTAGTGGAAATTTTCCAGTGAAAGATTCAGAATTCTAACCATGTGATTAAATATTCTATTTATTGGAGCTGGTAAAATACATAACTTTTGGTCAGATATCTCAATATCCAATCAGATGAAATACATTCAGCTTAGTGTATACTTCAATCATGATTTATTTATTTGTTTGTTACATTTGTACCCCACATTTTCCCACCTATTTGCAGGCTCAATGTGGCTTACATAGCACCGAGAAGGCATTCACCATTTTGGTTGATAACAAATACAAGGTTATATTGTGGTCGAATGAGATCGGTGTGTATCAGGCACCATGATGGTCGGAAGGAATGAAGATTGTATGTTGTCCAGTACGATCATTGGTTATGTGGTGTTGCTGGGTGTGGGGAATTGCGGTGGTCCAGTGGGGTAAGCCTTTTTGAAGAGGTTGGTTTTTAGTGATTTCCTGAAGTTTAGATGGTTGTGGATTGTTTTCACAGCTTTTGGGAGTCCATTCCATAGTTGTGCGCTTATGTAGGAGAAGCAGGATGCGTAAGTTGTTTTGTATTTAAGTCCTTTGCAATTCAGGTAATGTAGGTTTAGGTATGATCGTGATGATCCGATTCTGTTTCTGGTTGGTAGGTCTGTGAGGTCTATCATATAGCCTGGGACTATGTCGTAGATAATTTTGTGGACCAAGGTGCAGATTTTGAAGAAGATCCATTCTTTGATTGGGAGCCATTGCAGCTTTTCTCTGAGGGGTTTTGCTCTTTCGAATCGTGTTTTACCAAATATCAGTCTGGCTGCTGTGTTTTGGGCAGTTTGGAGTTTTTTTGTGAGTTGTTCTTTACATCCCGCATAAATTCCATTGCAGTAACCTGCATGGCTTAGGACCATTGACTGTATTAGGTTTCGGAAGATTTCTCTTGGGAAGAAAGGTTTTACTCGTTTAAGTTTCCACATTGAATATAACATTTTCTTTATTACGGATTTTACTTGGATCTCAAGGGTAAGGTTGTGACGCCGAGTATTTTTAGGCTTTCTGAGGTAGGGAGGGTGTATTCTGAGGTGTTTATGGTTGTGGGTTTGTATTTGTTATGTTGAGATGAGAGGATGAGGCAGTGTGTTTTTTCAGTGTTCAATTTCAGTTGGAATGAGTTTGCTCAAGCTTAACTGGATACTGGGTGAGGGGGGGGGGGGGGGGGGGAGTAAAGACTGATTCATTGGTCCTGCTGCCACCATTTCTTAATGTAGAAAACTACCAGAAAAAAAAACCAGAAGAAAAACTTCACACTTTACACCAAAGTACAAATAACAGTGGAGGTGACAAAAAGACCAGCAGTGCTTGAATAGCCAGTAATAAATCACTTCTATACAATGCTTTTGGGTCTTGAATAGTCTTTAATAAATCACTTGTGTAGGACTTGACATAGTCTGTGTTTTGGCTCAGTGGCCTGCATCAGAAGTCTATGTGACACAACAAATAAAAATAAGTACATAACAAATGAGCCGGGTAGTTGCTTACTGGGTTGGCACCAACTAAATACCCATTGCTCAAGCAGGAAGTAAAATTTTACTCTGTTGAACAATATAGACAAGGGGACACTCAAGGAAGTTATATGGAAATACTTTTAGAACAAATAGTAAGAAATATCTTTCACTCAACAAATAGTTAAGTTCTGGAACTGTTTGCCAGAGGATGTGGTAACAGCGGTTAGCATATCTGGGTTTAAAAAGGTTTGGACAAGTTCCTGGAGGAAAAGTTCATAGACTGCTCTTGATACAGACATGGGGAAGCCACTGCTTGCCCTGCAATTGGTAGCATGGAATTCCACCACTATTTGTGTTTCTGCCACCATTATTTGTGTTTCTGTAACCTAGATTAGCTAACTGTTGGAAACAGAATACTGGGCTAGATAGTCCACCAATCTGACCCAGCATGTCTATTCCTATGCCCTTTTATGTTTAAATAAGCAGTTGCCCATCCACAGCTGTCCTCCGGGCAATCTAGGCACATACAAGGCAACAGATGATTCTGTACCTGAAGCTCCACCTGAAGACAATCTAGTAATGTATCAAGGGAGCGCTTCGCTGAAGCTGCTTTCATTCTTGCAACAAAAGCAATAAAGTAAGGCAATACTATGAACACATATCGTAACTGGCAAATTATATGTATATCATATGTTGTATCATAGTACTATAGTAAGTGATGGCAAATAATGACCTAAACGGTCTCTCCAGTCCACCCAACAGCCACACCCACAATAAATCCATGATCAAATCGACCATGAATATGACTATATATATATATCTATCTATATATATATAGATATATAGATATATATAGATATATAAATAATATAAACTATCAAGCAACCATTAAACAATTATTGACCAATTCAATCTTTATTAAATGTCAAAATATCAAAATAATCTAAACATTGTATATCCTGTCATCCAATCACATTTACACACTCTCATTCATAACCCACATCCACAACCTAAAATCACTCCACATAATGCTATAAACATTAATAGATAAAAAAAAAACTATACAAAAAGTACTATATGAAGATATGCAGCAATTATTTTCATAATGTTGTAGAAAGTCTTTTGCTCAACGTATAAACTCCTTTATGAGCAGATGTAGATAGTCTTTGCTTAACGTGTAAACTCTATAATGAGCTCACACTGCGTATTCACCACAGAATCATAACATATGCTGCAGAGTAGTTCACAATCTTTGACAAATGCTCAAAGGGTCTGCGGGCTCTATTAAATAGTAGTTGATGAGCACCGCAAAAGTCAATCACAAAAGTAGCTGCAAGCTCAATAGTAGTGCCAATTCAACTTGAACAATCTTCTTCACTGCATCCTCCACAGTAAAATTCAGCTTAAATCAACTGATGATGATATTCGGAAGAGACCGACATGACCATGTTTCGCTAACCAAGCGTCTTCAAGGGTCTTTCACTCTAAATAAGGAGACAGTGTATATAAACCTAAACCTTGTATAAACTTAACAAACACAACCAAACAAAACATAAAATTACTTACTAGCTACTATCAGTAGTCAGGAACTCGCCCCAGTAAGCAGCCGATGGAACCGTCAAAAGGACGCCCACACATGCGCACTAACTGATTTGAGACTCCCAGTGGTTTAAATATACTCCTAGATGCTCAGCCAATCGATCTCTTTATTGAGCCCACCTGAGGCAACTGTACCCCATAGAAAAATTAAGCGTTGTTCCTTCTTTAATAACAATAAAGAAAGATTACCGCCTGGTTCTACCTGTTCTTGATTTAAAACAACAAATCTAAGATCTTGTACTGAGTGCTGAGCTGTAATCCAATGAGAGACTAGGGGAGCATCAGTGCGTTCAGTATGAATACAACTTAAATGCTGAGCTATCCGGCATTTGATTTTACGTGTAGTTAGCCCTATGTACCATAGCCCGCACAGGCACACCACTCCATATACACAGCCAGTAGTGTCACAATCAGTATGAGTTTTAAACGATACATTTTATTAGTATGAGGAATTGAAATCTCATAAATGTCTAGCGAACATTGACAGTAAATGCAATGATTACATCTGTAGTGACCAGATTCACTAGCCACAACATTACTCACACCACGTCCCCTAGTCAGCTGTTCACCTAAATTAATGCCACAAGTAAAAGCAAAACGAGTCATCGATTTAAATGTATCATGTATAGTCAATAACAGCCAATGCCACTGTAATATCTAAACAATGCTGTCAGATGACCGTGTATACAGTAATACACATGTAAGGGGTTGGTCAGTGTTTTTGTTGACGTTCTCACTTTGTTGCCACCCTCGATGAAAATTAAAAGCACGTTTAGCAGCCTTTTTAAGTATGTTAAACGGATAACCCCTCTGTTGGAATCTAGTGATCATCCTGTCAGCTTGCATACAGTACTCGTCTTTGGAACTACACAAAGGCGGATACGGAGCAACTAGCTAGCCGGAATATTGTTTTTCAGCATATTAGGGTGGTGGCTGCGGTAGTGCAGCACTGTGTTGTGATCCGTCTTTTTACAGAACAATTTAGTGCTAAACTTCCCATTAGACCAGGCTATATTAACATCTAAGAAATTTGCCTGATGATAACCAACAACATGGGCAAATTTAATGTGCATACTGACAGAACTGAGATGTTGTTTGAAATATTGAAGATGTTCATCAGTACCGCCCCATATCAGAAATATATCGTCAATATACCTGAACCAACGAATAACCCCTTGAAAATATTGAGAAGTGTACATGAATCGCTTTTCAAATTGATCCATGTACAAACAAGCTATGGTAGGGGCTACCGTGGCCCCCATAGCCACCCCCTTAATTTGATGAAAAAACAGTTTCTGGAATTTAAAATAATTATGAGAAATAACCAGCCTAGCCATCTCTCCCAACAATTGAATCTTAGAAGCTGACAGGGACAATGATTCCAACAGACTATTAATAAGTAGCAGTGCCTCCCCCTGCAGGATGTTAGTATAGAGCGCGTTGACATCTAATGTGATCAAGCAAATTTGCTGATCAGGGCCAACAACCACCTGATCCAGTAATTCCAACAAATACCCGGAATCCCTGACATACGACTTAATAGTAGACAAACACGGGGGCAGATGAAAATCTAAAAACTGGGATAGCGGTTCAAACAATGAATCACATCCAGAGACAATAGGGCGACCGGGGGGGGGGGGGGGTCTTCTAAGCTTTTATGAATCTTAGGGGTGAAATAAATAGTGGGGGTCCTAGGATATTGTTTAAGCAGATACTGGAACTCCTGGATGGCAATTACACCATCATCGGCTGCTTGTTTTAACATATTATACACTTCTTGCTGGTATTCTAAAGTCGGATCAGCCTGAATCTGTTTATAGAACATAAGATCACCCAACTGTTTTTGAGCTTCTAAATTGTATTTGTGTGCATCTTGCACAACCACACCACCCCCTTTATCAGCCCTCAAGATTATAATGGTGTCATCGTTTTGTAATTCAACCAAAGCCTCCCGTTGCAACCTGGATAGATTACTGTAGTATTTGCCTTCTTGCATCTCCAACTGTTGAAGATCACGTAAGACCCATTGCTGAAATGTGGTGATGGCAGGGTCAATAGGACCATGCGGTAGCCACGTAGACTGAAGTCGATACTTCTGTAAAAACGATGTGTATAGTTCAGCTACTGGAACTACTTGATTATTATCATCTGAATCAAAATGTAATCGTAGACGTAGTTTTCGAAAAAAATTTGTGTAAATAAACACGAATGTCACAAGAATTGTGAAATTGAGTGGGAACAAATGAGAGACCTAAGCTCAATACTTGAAGCTGTGTATGGCTCAAATTTTTAGAAGACGAGTTGAAAACTATTAGTGAGTCTTCTTGCTGGTTCTTTTGAGCCGTACTGTTGATTGCACACGATGCCCCCCTAGGTCTTGCCCTGTGTTGGCTAAAAATGTAGTATTAGGAGCTTGCAGTACAGCACTTCTAGCATCTACCTAGGGGGGCACCACGTGCAATCAACAGTACGGGTCAGAGGGCACCCAAGACTAGGGCCACAAAGAAATCCAAACCAAAAACCTCCCTTGGTTACACAGATTGAGCTGGGTGCAGGCTGGGGTTGGATAAAAATCGGGAAGGCTGTAGGGTTTTGAGCAGAGGCTTATCTCACGTTACTCTGTTCTCTTTCTTTTACCAGTCTGGGAGTATATAAGTTTCACTTTCACTCAAGACTCTGGTTCAGAATTTATGTAAACAACCCAAAACTTTACTGAAGATTTTGCAACAGGTAGTTCAAGTCCTCTTTGAAAAAAAAACAATTTGTAATCCAACTTGATAGCAGATGCAAACTATAAATCCAGAGCAAATTTAAGGACATGGTGTGTCTTCTTAAATGCAATTTATAATCCTACAGTATGTACTCATTTACAGCTCCTACTGTCCATACCCATCCCTTCTGGATGTAACAATATAAGGCTGTTCCTTCAGCACTTGTGCAACAAGCAGATCTTCCTCTGGATCAGACCTCCCTGTATATCCATGCTCCTTTCCTCCAAAGGAGTACCTCTCTGGGCTATCACCTTTGGCTCTTCACGTTTCCTGCTCCCAAGCTGGGATTCCCTACTTCGCACCTGGGGCACTCCTTCTCACGGTTAATGCTTTTCTGGCAGAAACCTTCCTTTTTGGTCAGACTTAGTTTCTTGAACCCATCCAGGACACACACACCCCTCTTCTCATGGGTCCTGGCGGAGTTAGAGGCAAGCAATGACCTCGTGCAAAGCCCAACAACATTATTTATGAACTCAAAACTCCTTCCCTAATGTCATTCAAAAACCTAAAACATTTTCCTCTGCAATTTAACCAGGAACCACCCCCCTGGGCTGGATCCTTTACCACCCACAACCTCAGAACCCTCCCCTCAGAAACTCTGGAGCGTTCTCTCATGTTCTTTAGTAATCCCCATTATAATGGGAATTTACACAGGGTACAACAACACAGAGAGAGTCCAAAGTACAGAAAAAGTCCAAGATACAACAATAAAGCACCAAGAACCTTCAGAAACGGGAAAATTGAAAAATCTTGGAAAATTGATGTTTATAATTAAAGGAACTGTGTCCCGTTTCTGAAGGTTCTTGGTGCTTTTTTGTTGTATCTTGGATTACATAAGGCAGTGGCCCAGATGCATCACTGTTCTGTTTTCAAGCATGACAAGCCAACTGTTCTAACCTCTAGAGTTATATAATCTACTGTGTCTGTCATCTGAAGATTTTTTCGGAGATTAGTATGTCTAGGTCAGAGGGTGAGATTGCCAGTATCAAATGCCTTGGAAAAAGAGACTGTAAGACATCTATCATATGGCAACAAGCTCAATTCCCTCTCCAACTCACCTTCACACCTCATTTCTATACACACAGAGGACTTCAGTATGACACACCTGACCACAGACAGTTCTCTTTGTGATTCTCACAGGACCACTCCCACACCCAAGAGACATGGAGGGGCATAATTGAACGGGGTGCCCAAGTTTTCCTGGGGGCGTCCTCGCAGGACGTCCCCACGAAGGGGCGAGGAAACCCGTATTATCGAAACAAGATGGGCATCCATCTTTTGTTTCGATAATACGGTCGGGGACACCTAAACCTCAACATTTAGGTCGACCTTAGAGATGGTCAACCCTGGTTTTCAGCGATAATGGAAACTGAGTACACCCATCTCAAAAACAACCAAATCCAACTCATTTGGTCGTGGGAGGAGCTAGCATTCGTAGTGCACTGGTCCCTCTGACATGCCAGGACACCAACAGGGCACCCTAGGGGGCACTGCAGTGGACTAACTGATGCACTAACTGAACAGAAAAAGCCCTTCCCTTACCAATCCCTTAGCGATTCGGAAAGGAACAGGTATGCATGAAGGAAATCGCATGCAAATGAGCTGCTCGCTGTTAGCTCATTTGCACACGATTTCCTTCTTAAGGAGGGGAAGCCAGTGCAGAGCAGCCAAGCATTATGCGAGCAGCCAAGCATTATGCATGGCTGCTCTGCGCATGCCAAAGGCGGCTTCATACACACAGACAAGCTGCGTGTATAAAAGCCATCTACAACCTTAAATAAATTGCCATCTACAGCCTTAAAAAACCCACAAGTCCAGGTGAAAACATCCAAATGCTCGTCAGGGACTTCCTTTTTTTTTTTTTTTTGAGTATGGGTGAAAGACATCCAGGCGCCTTCGCTATGCCTCCGTCCCTGCGATGGGCACCGGTTGAGGACGTCCAAAATGTGGATGTTTCTGTGAGAAGGACATCCATGCCTTTGCTATGCCTCCGACACCCCCTTTATTTATTTATTTGGATTTTGAATCACAAGTAGCAGTAGTGGGATTTGAACCGGCCACCTGTGGATTGCAAAACCAGTGCTCTAATCACTAGGCCACGCCTCCACGCCACTACCTTGAAATTTGGCCATCCCTGGGGGGGGGGGGGGGCAGTTCAGGACGTCCATAATGTTTGAAAGAAGGATGTCCACGCCTTCGCTATGCCTCTGCTGAAACACACACACACCTCCCCCCCAGGGACCTGCATACTGCTGCGATGGACCCGAGTATGATATTTGAGGGTGGCAAAAAAAGTTTTTAAAGTTGTTTTTTTCAGGGTGGGAGGGGGTTAGTCACCACTTGGTGAGTCAGGGGAGGTCATTCCTGATTCCCTCCGGTGGTCACCTGGTCAGTTCGGGCACCTTTTTGAGGCTTGGTCGTAAGAAAAAAATAGAGCAAGTCGGCCAAGTGCTTGCCAGGACGCCCTTCTTTTTTCCATTATCGCTCGAGGACGCCCATCTGTTAGGCATGCCCCAGTCCCACCTTCGCTAAGCCTCCAACATGCCCCCGGCAACTTTGGTCATCCCCATGACGGGAAGCAGTTGGGGATGCCCAAAATCGGCTTTCGATTATGCCGATTTGGGCGACCCAGAGAGAAGGACGCCCATCTCCCGATTTGTGTCGAAAGATGGGCGCCCTTCTCTTTCGAAAATAAGCCTGATAGTGAAACAGTCTGGGATTTCCCAAACACACATTCTCCATGGTAAGACTTACCATTGAGACAATAGGGCAGTGTCCAAGGGTCCACAGCAGTAAGTGGGGCCACTCTCCCCTAGCTTCCATCTAGTTTCTTTGTTTTTGGTAGGTGGTGAGTGGCCCATGCCCCTTTGTGTCCAGATCATTGTCACGCCACCCCTGGATGGGCTGTTCTTCAAAGACAAATCTCTCTTTCCATCACTCTAGCCAGCTGACTTGTTTAAGTTGTGTATGCTGACCAGCTACTACAGTGGGATTTGAACAACACTTGGTAGCATCAAAGTTCAGTGTGCTAGCCTAGACTATGCTACCTAGACAGCTTATAGCCTTCTTAATGATGAGACACTTTTAAGCACAGTTGGGAGTGTCTGGCCAGCTGTGACCTGGAAGCCCCCTCAAATCGAGAGCAACACCCAGCTCTTCTCATCAACCCAGACAAAAATCTATGTTTGAATGTTTAGAAGAAGTGAAAACCATGGTTGGCAAAAAACATAAATGCATGATAGACAAGGAAGGAACCCTATGGAGAAAATATTTTCCAAAGAAGTAGGGAAGAGATGTAAGTCAACCAAACACACATAGAACTCCAGAGGTAGAATAGATAAATGTCTTTATTGTCAAAGAGCAGATACAGCGGACTCAACACAATCCTGTGTTTCGGCAACAATATGCCTATTTCAGGCGTCTAAGTATATATTAAGCTTTCTCAAGGTTTTTCCACAGAAATAAATAATTTAAAAAAACAACAGTTACAATAGTGGGTCCAAATTAACCAAGTTGCACGCACTAATAGAAATATGCCCCGTTTTACTCATGTAACTTTAGTTGCACTATATAGAATCTGGGGGGGGTATATGTTTATCCTTGTAATTGTTTTGATATGTACCTCTTTTTATCTGTTTTACCACATAAGACTCCTGATGCAGGCCACTGAGCCAAAACACAGCCTGTGTCGAGTCATAGAGAAGTGATTTATAAAAAGCTATTCAAGACCCAAAAGTATTGTATAGAAGTGATTTATTACAGGCTATTCAAGCACAGCTGGTCATTTTGTCATCTCCACTGTTCTTTGTATTTCAATGTAGAAAGCTACCATGAGCCTAGCTGCACAGTTACTGTGGGGTTCATGCACACATTACTGGTTGAGCAATACAGAAAGGGATTGAGCATAGGTGTTAACTTGTTCGGCAGACATAGCAGCACATTGCATTAAAATGCATAGCAGGCTTGTTCAAGTTCAAGCAGACCAGGTTTTCATGATATCCCTAATGAATATCCACAATGCCAAAATAAAGTAACTTGAAAAGATGTTACAACATTTCTCCTTTATTACTGGATAACCTCCTCGTCAAATCGTGGTGCTGTTCATATGAACATAAACGTTTGCAACAATGCAAGTTAAGTTGGTGATTTGAATTTGAGCATGGAGGTTCATCACTGAGGTACCGAAGAAGTATGATACAGTGACTGGAGGAGCTTATCCAGTAATAAAGGAGAACTGTTGTAACATCTTTTCAAGAATGTTTACACAGTAACTTTGATGGAAGCACATCACGTTTGAGTGCATCAGTAGCGCTTCAGCACGGAATGAACTGAAGTAGAAAATTGGACCCAATATACAGTATATTCATCAGTAACAGAGGGTTCCATATGATGTGATGATAATAGTGGCTATATATTGGTATATTGATGTAAACATATCACACTGTCTCCAAAGGAAAAGTGGGTGTAAATAAGCAGCAGTAAGGAGAAGAGAGTTTGAATCAGGAATATGAGAGAAGTGATATGGAGTGGATGGATGGAATGCATGAGAACCAAAATAATCTGATTTAATTCAGAAGTGGATTTTATACATGTATGGTTTGATTGATAAGAATAAAGAATTGAAAGCAAATAATAGGTAGGTAGTTACTTTATTTTGGTATTATTTAGATTTGTAAATAGAGTGAAATCAAGGGATCTCATTATAAGGATCAGTAATGAATATGCATGAGAGAGATCTGTATACAATGGATGTACTGGACATTCAAGTCCTTCTCCTCCATATGGGGGATTCATGTGCGAATATAGTAGACCGAGGCGCTCCCATCTAATGATGCACAGTCCATTCATTGAAGATCACCAGTTTTGCAGATAAGTTGACTCTTCAGACACATGTGGGGTTTGAACTACATTTGGGAAAATCAATTGAGAGACTAGTTACATTTTTTTTGTTCCAGCTCATAAGTGTGTATTAGTATCTTCCATGCATTTGCTTCAGAAGACGATTGATAATGGACTGTATTATCTTTCAACATTCTCTCTAATGTGCTATGATGGGATTGGTGGGTGTTAGCCTGTTTGGGTAGAACTAGGTTCTGAGCACACTTCACACATTTTAATAATTTAGGGTTTTTTTTTCCATTATTGATTATATTATCGATTTGTTAATTAGACACTGAGCATTTTTTTCTTCTTTTTGGTTAATTCACCATATATTTGGTCAGGTCTGTTTTGAGTTTAAGCGCCACTATTATGTTTTTCGTTATGCATGTACTTTAGGGATATCCTGAAAATCTGGCCTGTTTGCAGCTCTTGACAAGCCTGACATATGGTAATGAGATCATTAAGTATTCTGTTATAATGCACAGAAGGAAACAGACATTTTTTTTTTTACCAGGGCTGGTGATAGCATAAAAGGGTAGATGCATGCCCTTAAAAAAAAAATAAACAAACATCTATTTTTTCTATTTTCTGCAGCTAGAACAAGTATCTACAAACACAGATGGATGTAGCAGCAACAGCACGCATATGTCTGAACAAAAATGAAAGAGGCAGCAGCCATTTGTGACTGTTGTTCTGCCTCACAAAAATGTGGAAGTGCAAGAAAAATTTTGGAGGTTAATATTTATGTGCAGAGCAACATAGGTGCTGGCTTTTTCATTTTCTTTGGATATGCACACAGGAAGCCATGCTTACTGCTGAATTTTTGTGTGCGTGTATCTGGAAGATTTCCCCTGATTATGTCACACGTTCTATGCATGTAATAATTTTATGTTGTTGCTTTCTGCATAGTGTAATTTAAGTTCACAGTAGAAGTCTTGTGCTCAGCCATGCTCATGTGGCTCTACTGTGTGGCTTACTACATCAGCCTTTAAATCAACGTTAGCACTTGCAACATTTGGGGAGTGGCTATTCCATGCTCAACTCAAGCTATGCCAATGACTTTGAATAAGAAGGTAGTATTCTTGTGTCAGAATTAAAAAAAAAAACAGATAGTGGCAAAATTCAGCTCTGTGCACTTACCTGTTTAAGCAGGCAGGGCTGGTGTTAGACATTTAGGGGTCCAGGGCAGTAACAGAGGATGAGGCCCAAAAACTGGCCTTCAGTCTATGCCTTCTTTAGCTTGAGGCAGGTTTGAAGCCCCTGATGGTAGGAGTGCCAAGGGCAATTACCCTATTTGCCACCCCTAATGCTGACCCTGTAACAGGGGTGTAGCCAGACAACAGATTTTGGGTGGGCCTAGGCAAGAAGTGGGTGGGCACGAAATGTACCCCCTCCCCCTCTGCAGCAGGCATGTCCTGAAAACTGAGCATGCGCAGTTGCCGGTATCACGGAGAATAGCGTTTTCGTTACCATCAGAGGGAAGTCTTCAGTTGGTGGAGCTTGGGATCCCCACCAGATACTACTAAACGTGTGCTACCTTTGGGTTGGCCTGAACCCTAAATGGATGGGCCCTGGCCCACCCATGGCTACGCCACTGGCCTGTAAGCAGGACTGCATAAATAACTGTCCTGGCTTAAAATGTTTAATTTATCCAACAAAGTTTAGGGCTGTATATTCAGCAATTCCACTTGGATACCTTTAACTATATTGTCAAAGGTAGTATCAGGATTTCTAAGTGGCATCCACCCTGCTGTATTGGTCTTCGATCATTATAGTGTGAAATGACAGAAAAGTATGCCCATATAAGAAGGAAGGAAGAATAAATGCTTTTGAATGTAGCTTTTGTGAACTGATTATATATACAAAGAGGCTTTCCTTGTTTATGCCTCTTGGGATTTCTTCATATTCAGGCAACAGTGAAAACATTACAAATTACATCAATCCTGTGCATTCTGGATGAAGCAGCCCTTCGCCGGCTGATGATTGATCAGGAATCCACCAGTCTCACCCCATTTCACCAGCTTCTTAAGTGCCAGTCACTACTAGGGCAGGTTATACTACAGTATATCAAGTCATTTAGGAATGTTCTCATACCCTAATCCAAATAACAATGGCTGTAACAAAACTAGAACCATATATGTTATCAGACACTCAACATTTGTGGTGGCCCCATCATTTACCGCTGCCACTCTCTGTCCTCCCCGCCATACTCTGTCTTACCCCTAACAATGTTCTCTCTCACCCTGTTCCTCCCCACCCCCCCAGGTGCACTCTTCCTCCATACGCTTCTTCTGGCACATCTGCTCCCTGATGCGTTACTGACAGTTTTAGCCCTTTCCTTAGGCATGTGGTTCTCCCTTGCTGGAAAGTAATATATAACATTTCTGCACCCACTTCCCCCAGTACACTGTTTATTTGTTTTTCAAAATTATTACTGGGAATAAATCATTCAACTGTCCGTCCTTCACCAAGGTCTTAGATGACGCTTACAAAGAACCTGGAATGCATAGTATCTAATTAACTTTCATATGAGAAAAAAAAGAAACCCTTTCATTGGGGGTTCAATATTAACAGTGATTTAACCAGGAAGGGAAAGGCTCTTGCCTAGTTAAATTGCCTTTGCTGAGCAGTAGCATTTAATGGATAGCACTGCTGAATACCAGCACTAACTGCCTAAGCTGAAACTGGCCATTCAGTGGGCGGTCCAGGGATGGAGTTGAGGCAGAGTTGAATATTCAGCCCTTAACTGGTTAAGTTAGCAAGCCAAATACTTGATATACTGCCTTAGCTTGAAAAGGTCAAAGTGGTTAACAACAGATAAAAATGTAGATAAATCATAAAAGAAAGGAACTCCAATTAAAAATAGAAAAATAAAACACCCACAAATACCTAGAGGAGTCAGGCAAGGGAGAAGGGAAGGACAAGGGGGGGGGGGGGGGGGGGATGCAAGGTGAAATGCTCCAATGATCACTCATAGGACCTGCACTCAGCAGTATCTCCAAAAATCATCTGAAAAGCATAGGCTTTAAGTTTCATCTTAAATCTAGTTAATGAACATTCAGATTCGATATCAAAAGGCAGACTGTTCCATAGACTAGGAGCGAAAAAGAAGGTGGCAGAATTACATGTGGACTTGTAGTGTACATGTCTAGGGGAGGCAGGGCCAGTTTAACCTATAGACCAGGTGAGGCTTTGACTCAGTGCGCTGGCGATAAAGGGTGCCAAACGCCAGAGTCTGTGATGTCATCAGCCCATAGGTTAGCCTGGCTCAGATTCCCCAGAGGCAGAGGAAGCTTACCTATTGGTTGCACAGATTTAAAAAAACAAACAAACAAAACAAAGGTCTGGTTTTGATCTCCTCCCATCTCCCTCTACATTGCAGCGATGCTGATGCCCCTCTCACTCCCTACGATCTGTCATCTTTCTTGGCCTTTCAAGCCTTCCACCACTCCAGGTGTACCTTTGTAAAAGTTTTTTTTTTTTTTTAATGCTTGGAGCTGTGGCTGACAGTGCAGCAGGAATGCATATGTGTTGCTGGCGTCCTCCCCACAGCCTTCACTCTGATATCTGATAACTGCCTGTTTCCGCGTAGGCGGGAACTGTCAGAGGGAAGACTGTGGGGAGGACACTTGCAGTGTGTATGCATTGCTGCAGGCCACTGTGGCTGCTCCAAGCATTAAAAAAAAAAAAAAAAACTTTTAAAAGGGTACATTGGGGGGGGGGGGGGGGGGCAGGGTGAGACAGGAGGCCAAGGGAGATGCCAGTTCACCAGTTATGGCGGGAACAGGACTGAGATGCAGGATCATGGGGGTGGGATGGGGAAAGGAGAACAAATGCTGGCCCATTGGGAGAGGGAGAGGAGAAATTTTGGATATTTCTTTATTCCCCTACATACTGGTACATTTGGGCTGAGGAAGATTTGATGGTTTTACAGTTTCTTGGAGGTCTCTGTTTTCCCATTTGGAAAATTAGGATTTTTTTTTTTTGGGGGGGGGGGGGGGGATGGGGAGGTAGGCAGGGGAGAGGGGGGTTTTAGGGTTTCTGGAAAACCTTTTCAGAGTTTTGGATAGCACTGTTGCTGTATTAGATACTTGTTGATTGTTTTTATTCTGAATGAATAAAAATGTTTTAAGTTAAAAAAAAGTTGAGAACCACTGATCCTCTTTCTTTTTTGACAGCCTGGTATCTAGGGATTCCCATTAGTGAGAATACTACATCTTGCTTGTCCTCTGAAAAGCAAACTTACTCGCCTGAGGACTGAAGGATGAGTTTTCTCAGTGCCCCGCCCACCTTGCCTTAAGAGTTGAATTCTCTCAGCTATTGCATCAGACCGAGGTCGTCCCGTGGGGCGACAACAGATGTGAAGGTGCGTGCACGTCTAGCAAGATGCTGCCTAATGCTTCTGGAAAGAATGCAGGGGGAGCATTTCCCAAGCTGGGTTCCATCAGTGATGTCACTCATCTCTCTGTCCTCGGAGAATATCTACTACAGGTGAGTAAGTTTGCTTTCCCTATTTGGTAGGTTGGCCCCATGATAACAGTACAAGACTGTGGCTAGAAGTCAGAGCTACCATTTAGAACATGGACTGGTGACAAGGCATGTGCATCTGGGGCAGAGAGGTGGGGAGGGGGGATCACTCTTGCCTGTTACTAAACCACCAAGGAACCCCCAGTAAATACAGGAAGTGGGGACTAGGGGATGGAGTGGTTGGAGAAGAGGGGTGGGTGGGATGTTAATCAAGGTGATTGCTTCTTTTTTTTGTTTTTTTACACCAGCAGGTGTGGTAATTGCATGCCAACAGGATGTAGTAAGTGTACCCGCTCTATTTGCTGATACATATACCATATGGTAAGTGTTGCCCTGTGTGTTAGCTGCAAGGCAGATGTTGGGCCTGTCTTTCTTTTAGTGAAATAACAGTTACTCTACCACAAGAAAGACAAAGATAGTCCTCCTCGTAAAAACCAAAAGCAAAGGAAAAAAAGGTGTGTGTGTGTGTGGGGGGGGGGGGGGGGGGTGGGAAGGAACCTATTCAATGCCAATACAAGGATTAAACAATATAAAATTTTATATTCACACACTAAGACTCGACACAGATTTATTTTGGCTTGTTTGAAGCCCGCTTTTTCGAGCAGTTGCTTACATATCCAAATAATAGATATTTCTATAGAAGATGCTGAGTTTTTTTATTCCTGTCACACAAGATTGTCCATATTCTCAAATAATGCCATTTATACTGATATTGTTGACTCCTGAGGTAGGTGCCTGTGCGCCAAAATGCAGATCTGCGTTGTCTGCTTTCAAAGTGTGTAACAATAAAAAATATCTTGACTATTCCTGTGTTGGAATTGAATCCCCCCCCCCCCCCCCCCCCCACACACACACACATACATACATCTTTTTTCCTTTGCTAAACAGTTTCTCCACATGCACTGTTGTTACCTTAATTTTTGTAACTAAACACATGGTAGGTGGAATAAAGCTTTACTTTAGTGAACAGGCTCCTCAGTTTCTATGTAGAGAATACCAAAATATAGGTGTACTACTTCTCCTGCGTAGCTTATGAGTAATGACTGGAAATATTAAACATTACAAAGGAGGTACAAATAACTTAGATCTGAAATGTTTTATGAAAACACAGGAGCAGAGCTACAATGCTCATCATATATGCTGTTTCAGTGAAGCAGCAGCACAGGAAAACATGACAAAATACAAGTAGAAAGGAAGTCTGAGATCTGTTCTCCAGCTCCATTCGAAACCACCAGGAATATACTTTACTTCATTTTTAGCATTTTACTGAAAGATGTACCTTTGACATATGTTAATCAAGCTTCTTCTATTACTAGCTCATGGGTAGTAGCTTCTTCAATGTTGTTAAGCTGGCGGATTTCCCATCTTCTTATTCGTTTTAGCTGAATCAGGGGAAATAAAAGTCATCATAAAGGACCAAGATATTGTCTTTTGCCAGAGGATTGTACAGAGGAAAACATGTTTTAAGCAAATGATTCAGATCTACCAGATGAGAAATAAAATATGTTATCAAACATGGACATTACAATTATGTTAAATATAATAAATGAGGTGGTCTTGAGGTCACAATGAATATCTTGGTATATTTGCACCATAGTAGAATCTAGGGTTATTGCATGGGTATGAGCAAGCACTCTTTACCCCACACCTCTTGGCCATGTTGGATAATAGAAGGGCAAGCTTTAAGCAGGGGTGACAAGGGTGGCCACACAGGGCCCCGCGCTCCTAGAGGCCCTGTGCTTGAGTCAGCTTTACAGTTGGCAGCTGACCAAAAGCTAAAGCTCCTTTTCCCTTTCCATCTCCATTTTTTCTCACTCCTTCTCTCCCTCCCCCTTGGTAAATGTGCTCCGGAGCATGGATGTTCTAAATTTCTCCCATTGCACTGCCAGCTAGCCCCCCTCCTCACCTTTTGGTTCTGCGCTTCTCAGAGAGGGATAGCACCATTTTATTGCCTTTTCAGCAATTAAAGAATACTGTAAAAATAATTAAATAAATCCCTGACCTCTCAGTTAACATCTTAAGTTCAGGGTGTGTGTGTGTGTGTGGGGGGGGGGGGGGGGCTACATAACTGGTTCACACAGGGCCCCGCAATTACTAAGGCTGGCCCTAGAGAGTAGAGGAATATCTACAGTACCTTAGTGCCACCTCTGTGGATTTTTGTTTTACAAATGAATGTCGTCACTTTCATACAGTGACCCAGCCTCTCTGCCCCCCCTCCCCCGAAGGTCCAGTCTGAGTGCATTTCATTTATGAAATCTTCCAGATAATATGGCTGAAATTAGTTCTCACACTAACTCCAAGTAAGCACAGCATGGACACAAAAGCCAACTGTCAGTTCTTAAAACCACTGTCTGGGAACTACAGTTTTCAGACACAGGACAGCAACTTTCCTGCTAAGCAACTCCAATGTACATGGGAGTCCTCTGCTGACATTTCTACAAGTGTTTTTGTATTTTTGAATTATTTATGTTTTAGTGTAACCCAGTTAACAGGTGGGCTAGAAATGGAAAAAAAAATCAGGTCAGTCAATCAATCTTTGGCCATGTTGGGTAGTAATG
Source organism: Microcaecilia unicolor (assembly GCF_901765095.1). NCBI lineage: Eukaryota > Metazoa > Chordata > Amphibia > Gymnophiona > Siphonopidae > Microcaecilia > Microcaecilia unicolor. The sequence continues at coordinate 190,809,297 of NC_044031.1, read as the reverse complement.
TATGGGAGCAGTAGCCTAACGGTTAGTGCAGTGAACTTTGATACCACGGAACTGAGATTGATTCCCAGTGCAGCTCCTTGTGTCCTTCAGCAAGTCACATAACCCTCTATTACCTCAGGTACAAAAAAAAAAAAAAAACTTAGATTGTGAGCCCTCTAGGGATAGAGAAAGTACCTGCATATAATGTGTCTAGTAGCACTATAGAAATGATTATTAGTAGTAATCTTTCTTTCAGTCATAACAGACAGGCAGGTTGAAGCTGCTTCACTGGAACATTGCAGGATAGACAGACACCATCAGGCTCATTTTCGATAGACATGGACGTCCAAAAAGTGTCATAAATTGGCACTTGGACGTCCTTCTCACAGAGACATCCAAATCGGTATAATCGAAACCTGATTTTGGGCGTCTTTGTCAGAAGTCCGTTGCAAGGACATCTAAATCTCAAGGGGGCGTATCGGAGGCGTGTTCAAGGCGGGACTTGGGCATTCCTAAGACTTGGGCGTCTGAGCCATAATGGAAAAAAAGCAAAGATGTCCATGACTAAAACTTGGACTTTTCACCCGGACCTGTTTTTTTATTACAAATAAGGCACAAAAAGGTGCCCAAAATGATCAGATGACCACTGGAGGGAATCGGAGATGACCTCCCATTTCTCCCCCAGTGGTCACTAACCCCCTCCCACCCTCAAAAAAACATAATTAAAAATACTACTTGCCAGCCTCTATGCTAGCCTCAGATGTTATACTCGGGTCCATGACAGCACATGCAGGTTTAGTAGTAAGTGCAGTGCACTTCAGACAGGTGGACCCAGGCCCATACCCCCCCCCGTTACTTTTGTGGAGGAAACCGTGAACCCTCCAAAACCCACCAGAAACCCTCTGTACCCACATATAGGTGCCCCCTTCACCCGTAAAGGCCATGGTAGTGGTGTTTTGGGGGACTCAGCACACAAGGTAAGGGAGCTTCGTACCTGGGAGCATTTTATGAAATCCACTGCAATGCCGCCTAGGGTGCCCAGTTGGTGTCCAGGCATGTCAGGGGGACCAATGTACTAAAAATGCTTGCTCCTCCTACGTCTAAATGGTTTGAATTTGGACATTTTAGACATGGATGTTTTTTGTTTCGAAAATGGCTGAAAATCAATCCAAGGACGACCATGGTATTTTCAAAACCAAAGATGGATGTCCATCTTTTTTTTGAAAATGACCTTTTCCCCCGCCTCCGAATTTGGACATTTTACAAAGAGGTCCAAATTCCAACTTAGACATTTCTTTCAAAATGCCCCTCCACGCCTACTGGACATCAGCCAAGAGGAATGCAAGTACCTATCCACTCACAGGCGCCTGATATAAGAGGCTTGGAGATGCTAAGCTTTCCCAGCCCAAACTGCTACTTTCACGCCTGCTGCCTTCCCCTCCCTAACTGGCATAGAGTGTTTTTTCTTTCTTTCTTCTCTCCACTTGCCATGTCTGCCAGCCCATGGTGACAATTATACAGCACAGCCATGTAGGCTGACTCCACCTTCTCTGAAACAACGTTCTCTTTCAGAGGAGGTGGAACCAGGCCAAAGGAAGCAGCTGTGCCATTGTAATTATTGCTTCGGGCTGGTAGAGATGGTAGCTAGAAGGAAGGAAGAAAATACTGTTATATGCCAGTGAGAGAGAGTGAGAGTGACACACAAAGAGGCAATGGCAATATTGCATATGGGGTTGGGGAGAGAAAAGATGCAGGAGAGAGAGGAAAAAAAAGAGAAAGAGAGAGAAAAGGAGAGAAAGATGACAGCGGTTGGGTGAGTTAGTGAAAGATTGGAGATAAGAGGAAGGAGAATGGGGGCAGGGTGAAGAAAAAACATGAAAGCTGTAGGTACATGCAGTAATAGAGGGAGATACTGGATAAATATGAACAAATGAAATCTAAATGGAAGAAAGCTGAAAGAAACCGATCAGTGTAAGAGCTGGATATAGTAGAGGAGGTGAAGAAGATAGATGGAGAGAACAAAAGTGACAAATGGACAGGAGACCTTTGGAAAGAAGACAAAAAGCAGTAACCAGAGACGGGGGTCAATACAATTAGAAACATTAAGTGGCCAGACAACAAAGGTAGAAAAAGAATTTTATTTAGGATAAAATAATATGGTAGCAATGTTAGCCCACTTTAAAAGAAAAAAAAAAAAAAGGAAAAGAAGATGATTTTTTATTGGACTAAATATATTTTTGACTAGTTTTCTAACTTTTGCAGGCCACAGCCTCCTTCCTTAGGTTGTGATAGCACACTGCTGTTATAGTATCCTGACCTAAGAGAAGAGGTTTTAGCCTTTATAAGCTAGTCAAAAATTGTATAGTTAGTCCAATAAAAGAGGTATCATCTTATTTTCCATTTTTTTTGTTAACTTGTAATGGAATGATTGGAATATGCCAGGTTTTGAAATTTACATCTGCTATCTTTATAATTTGCACAGCAGAGGAAGGCATGCATCACTGCTTCTCTTTCCCTGGTTGTTGCATTATATGCGGAGTCAAGCTTTTTTGGGGTTCAATTTAATTTGTGTACATATTTCTGTTTTTAGTTTGTGATTACTTATTCTGCTCTTGGTGAGAGTCTGTGTTCTGCACGTATGAAAGAGAGGGTTCTCTGTTAGTACTGGATATCTGTGTAAGATTAATCCATACTAATCAGACTTGTTTAGTTTTCCAATAGGTGAATTGATATTCTAATTCCCACTGCCTTTTTCTAGTTAGGCCCTTGATTTTTTCCAGTTATAGCTCAATGTGAGTTACATTCAGGTACAGTAAGTATTTTTCTGTCCCTGGAGGGCTTAGTGACTTGTCCAAGATCTCAAGGAGTGACAGTGGGATTTGAACCTTGAATTTCCTGGTTCTCAGACTGCTCCGCTAAGCATTAGGTACAACTAATACAGATAAAAAAAAATTTCCAAACACGTTTGGTAACTCAACAATAAACTAAAGGCCAGAAGATCTGAAGCCTGGTGGCCATTTGGCAACCTACTAAAAAAAAAAAAAAAAAAAAAAGACAAAATAATTTTATGGTTGCCATTAACCACAGCATTTCTGTTACAATGCTGCTAAACACCATTGTTCACATGACCAACTAGAAGATGGTAGACTACAGTGCTAGGGCTAAGAGCCAAGTATAAGTGTCTGCATATATTTCCAGAATACTGTAAATATTGGTGCATTATTTTGATTTTTTGGTATATAATTCCTGGAGTGTATCCACTTTGCATATTACCATCAGTAACAAATGTACCGGGGGGGGGGGGGGGGGGGGGTACACAAAGCTACACAGTGTAAGATTCCTTCCTTGTTGTGTTCAAAAAAGAGCCCCAGTCCCTTTCCTACAGACATTAGAATTGCTCCCATCCCAAAGATTTTAGTTTGCTCTGTTCTGCCAAGCCCCACCCATGTTAGCCTTCCCAAACAGCTGAGTCACCAACTGCTTATGTTCCCACTACCATCCTTGCACTCCTAAGCACTTTACCAGCATCCATGAAAACAGACCCCACATCACAACCAAAATAACAGTGGATCTCTTTCCCCCGACCCAAAGACTCAGGACCTCTCTCCAGGCTTGCTCAAGAAGGAGAGTTAGGAAGGCTTCATTCTCCTCCCTCACAAGGGATTTTAAGATCCCGTTTGAGTGTGTCAGCCTGTACACACAGTCAGTCAGGTTTTCAGGATATCCACAATGAATATTCATGAGAGAGATTTGCATGCACCTCCTTAGTTTACTAGAAGAGTCCCCAAGAGTCAAGGTGTCTTGAATGCACAGTATTTAAAGAGCATCACATTTTCAAGGTAGAAGTCCCCAAATGGGGACCTGTCCTAAAGCTTATCCCTAGATATATCTTTCCTTACCCACAAGGCTCTGCCTATAAATGCATTCCCAACAGAAGTTAACACCTTGTAAAGAATGAGAGATCACTAGCCCCAACATGTCCCACCCCTTCCCCTGTCCTATCCTCATCTCATCTCCACTCTCTCCATTTTTCAATTTGTACCCTACCTTCCTTTCTCCCACCCTCTCCAGCTCTTCCTCTCCATCAACTTTCTCAACTGCCACAATTGGTTCTCTCACTACCCGATATCTTTGATCTTCCATTCTCTCCTTCCCCCCTCTCCCATATCAACTTCTGGCAGTTACCTATCTCCCTCTTCACCACTTCTATCTTTCACACACACATCTTCATCACCACCTCTGCTCCACCATGACAGTATTTCTGGTTCTTTAAGTTACTCATATCATGAGTTCTTGCTTCTGTCATCCACACAGACTTCCTCTCCTTTGCTTTTCTCACAGCACTGTAAAATTATCTCCAACCCTGGCTTTCATGCACCTCTTCCTTCCATATTTCACACATACCCCTCCTTAACATGCACACCTAGAAAAACCCTAACCAGGCCCTCTCATTCCTTGTATTCCCTCCACACTTGCTTGATCCCCTCATACTTACTGAGGCACACATGGCTGTATAGATCTAGAAAAAGACAGCATTCATCAGTTCCTTACCTCCCACTCATTCGCCTTATTACCCCTTCTAACCTTGCAGTGTTTAGTCTTTCAATCCATTCTCCCAGAAGCTTTTACTCTCTGTTGTATTATCTTTTCCCTTCCAATATTCACTACCTTTGTCCCTTCAGCAACCAAAAATTATGGTTGTACTAGTGCTCTAGGTGACTTTTACATGCCTCTGCTGTCAGCTGAACCCCAGAGAGGAAAGCAATTTGCAGAGCTTAGGATAAAATTCCAGCCCTTTGCCTCTGGGTAGTAGATTAAAAGAAAAAGGTTAAAAAAAAAGATTTTAGGCGGGGTGGGGAGTGATGGAAGGGAGGGATGAGAGAACGAAGTTGGTGGCAGAAATTGAACCTCTTCCCTGATGAAGATTCAAAACCTGGCCAAGTCGGTGGAGGTTTTCTCTACAAGATAAGTTGCTGCCAGTTAAGTAAAGTGATTATGTTGAATATCCATTAGAATAAAAAAAAATTTTCTGAAATAAATGAAATTTACTAAAAACTAAGGATCGATGATGATGATTTGCGCATCACTGTCATATGAAATACTACAAAGCAGCACCAATGCATTGTATTCTGATGATCCTAGAAGATTGATAATGACCTAGGATACATATAAGAGGAGATGTGTGGCTTTGAGGCTCATTTTCAAAGCACTTAGCCTCCCAAAGTTCCATAGAAACCTATGGAACTTAGCCTCCCAAAGTGCTTTGAAAATATGCCTCTTAATCTACTACTTTACGAGTCTTAAAGAAACACTTGCTTGGGATCGATTGATTTATTTCATTTGTCCCTGCATGTTTCAGTACAATTTTGTGCTTTTCCTATGATTTAGTACTCTAGAAAGGCAGTTCTGTGCAGAGCTGCCCTTATAGACATGACGTTAGGTCTAGATTCTATAAAATGGCACCTACAAAAATTGGCGCCCACAAAAATAATGCTCAGCATTATTCTATAAAAACTGTGCTTAAATTTAACTGCTAATTAAATCCAATTAATGCTAATGCTAATTGCTTGTTAGATAGCAAGAGTTAATTGGCTTAATTAAGTTCTCACAAATTGGGTTCATATCAAGTTTGCATATGCAACTGAAAGCGCTATCTATAGAATTCAGGGGTTAGGGCTAAGTTCTATATATGTCACCTAAAAAAATAACATTCAGCACTATTGTATAAACCACACTTCAAGGTAGGTGCAGTTTATAGAATAACATTTATGCCTGAGAATCACGCCTATCTTCAGGTCCGGCCATCACCAATTGAAACGTGGTGCAAAATCTCACACCTAAATTAGTTGTGAATCCCCCTTATAAACTGTGTGTGTAAATTCTAGGAACGCCCCCAACCCGATCCACCCAGGACCCTTCCATGTCTTCGGCGTTTTTCAGACTCACGCATAACTACTAACTGAATCCAGTTAGCGCTAATTGCTTAAGATGCCAATCAGCCCTAATTGGCTCATCAATTAAGTTGTACATGCACGTAGATGTGTGCACAACTCAAAGCACCATATATAGAATTTGGGTGTTAGTGCTCAAATGATGTTTGGATCCTAATTTAAGGCACCCTGTGTTGATTTTACTCCTGCATGTGTAAAACATTATGCACAATGGTCAAAATGCAGGCATGGGGGGGGGGGGGGACGCTAGAGGACCTTGGGAGTGACAGACACTTGAATGGAGAGCTCCCCCCCAGGTATATAAAGCTTTTCTATCATGTCTTTAGGCACAATCTTTTCACAACATATCTTTAATCTAAATCAATAAAGATGTCCTCAAACAAATTGCATAAATCTGAGTCTGGCTCGGTGTCATCCTCCGGAGTGAAATGATATAAATATGGTCCACCTTACCCGGAGAAGATAGCACCAAACAGGGCTGAGCATTCCTTGATGGAGGCAGTCATGGAGGAGCTTAGAGCTCTGCAGAAACTCGCAACAAAACAATTCAAAACCACCTGCATTCTTAAAACTGATCTGGCTATGCTAACCACATTGACGTCTATTTTCCAAATCGGACTAGAAACTGTTGAAAAACATGCGGAGACTATGACTAATAAGCTTCAACAGCATCTTTCATGATAAAATCCAAAATTTGGAAAGTCAGCTCTAGGAATTATGAAACAAATCCAGAAGAAATAATATTAGAATCTTAGGAATGCCTGAAAATGCAGAAGGTTTGGATATTATTAAATTCCTAATCTCGTAGCTAATTTCCATTCTCTAGCTTCCTCCAGACATCATGTTGTATTCTGGACATGCTCATTGTTCCCCAGGGAGGCTGAAAACCCATGTAAAAGGTCCATGACCAAGAATCCCTAAACTCCTTCGATATCTTCAAGCGTTAATGATCCTCACTTCTGCTAAATCAATTCCTTCCATTTCTCACAACGGCAGAAGAACTAATATTGTACCAGATCTTTCCAAAACAACAGCACTTAAAACACACAAGATTTCTGAAGATGAGACAGCAACTTAAAGAGATAGGAGCCAGATACAGTATACAATGACCGTTACCCTTAACAATTCCACCCGGGTCTCGATTCCCCACATTCACTATAAACCTATATCAGGGCTTCAGAAGGTATGGCTGGATGAACACACACACATTAAAAAAAAAAACTTTCCTGCATACGATTTCATTTAAGTATGCTCACATTATAGTTATGTAATGCAAGGTTCCACCTTAGGAGTCACCGACCAGGAAAGGGATCTAGGCATCATCATTGATACGTTGAAACCCTCTGCTCAGTGTGCGGTGGCCGCTAAGAAAGCAAATAGAATGTTCTCATTTTTGTTTTCCATTCCTTTTCTAATAATACCTAACATTCTAACAACTTTGTATTGCTCCATGGTGCGACTGCACCTCAAATACTGTGCTCAATTCTGGTCACCGCATCTCAAAAGATATAGTGGAATTAGAAAAGGTACAGAGAAGGGCGACGTAAATTATAAAGGGGATGACTACCCTATAAGGCAAGGCTAAAATGGCTAGGGCTCTTCAACATGGAGAAAAGACAACTGAGGAGAGATATGATAGAGGTCTATAAAATAATGAGTAGATGTGAATTGCTTGTTTACACTTTCCAAAAATACTAGGACTTGGGGGCACACAATGAAGCTACATAGTAGTAAATTTAAAACAAATCTGAGAAAATATTTCTTTACTCAATGTGTAAACAAACTCTGGAATCTGTTGTCAGAGAATGTAGTAAAAGTGGTTAGCTTAGTGGGGTTTAAAAAAAGGTTTGCATGGCTTCCTAGAGGAAAAGTCCATAGACCATTATTAAAATGGACTTGGGGAAAATCCACTGTTTATTTCTAGAATAAAGTAGCATAAATGTATTGTACTGTTTTGAGATCTTGCCAGGTACTTGTGACCTGAATTGGCCACTGTTGGAAACAGGATGCTGGGCTTGATGGACCTTCGGTCTGTCCCACCATGGCAATACTTATGTACATACTGTTTGGGATACATTGAACATGCTGTTCTGCAAATGTTTTGATATCTAGTTTGTTTAAAGTTTTGTAATCAGAATGAGAGATTTCTCATTCATTTTAAAACTTAGTTAGCCATGCTGTTGAATACTAAATGTCAATTCTTATTTTTTGGAGACACTTTCTATTGTTTAAATGATGCCTGGGGGATGGTGCTCTGTTTGTGGGTCTACCCCTGCCCAGTTTCCTCTACATTTATCTGTTAGCTCTTCAGGGTAGAGCTTTATCGCTCTAGATACCCTTAGATTCTTATGGAACATAGTCATTTCTATTTTTTTCTTTTGGTATAAAGGATATAGCAACATATTCTCTGTAAAAAGTAACATTACAAATGCTCTTTACAGCTCCTATTCCTATAATTCTAGCAGGAGACTTACGCCTATGTTTACTAAGCGGCGCTGTGGGCACGTTAGCGTTAACACATGTAAATGGTTTACACATGTTAAACACTAATGTGCCCATAGAAATATATAGGCACGTTAGCGTTTAATGAGCCTTAAATTTACAGACGCATTAAAAACCACTAACGCACCTTAGTAAACATACCCCTTAATCTGCCGGTAGACATATGGCTAGACCGCCAGTCCAAATCCCCTAAGGCACATACTGCATTTCTCTCTCCGATTGATAACTTAATAGACCCATGGAGACAATTATACCTAGATTCCAGGGATTATACCTATTTCTCAGCTCCCCATCAGAGTTTTTCACAAAAAGATTATATTCTGATTTCCATTTCCCGCAATCTCCTTGATCAAACTAACTCTGCCTCTCATCCATATCAGATTATGCATCGATCTCGAGTAATATTCAAATTAACTCTTATCCCCTCTCAAAAAAAAAAAAAAGACAAAAAAAAACCTTTCTGGAGACTCAATTCAAAATTATTAACAGTTGACAACTATAAATCTAAAATTCAAGAATTTATTTCAAATTTCTTCCTCTGGAATCAAACACCAGATGTTCTTTCTGTCATGATTTGGGAAGCCTTTAAAGCCTCAAATAAAGGGAGAATTCATTGCTCTAGCTGCCCACCAAAATAAAGAAGGGTATAAGCTCCTCACAGACCTAGAGCAGGAGATCAAATGTTTAGAGCAACAATATATTTTCTCTCTCACACATGCTATCCTTAATTCAATTTATCAACTCAAATATATATAAAGGGAAATGGGACTTGATATACCGCCTGAGGTTTTTGCAACTGCATTCAAAGTGGTTTACATATATTCAGGTACTTATTTTGTACCAGGGGCAATGGAGGGTTAAGTGACTTGCCCAGAGTCACAAGGAGCTGCAGTGGGACAAACTCAATTCCCTAGTATCAAAGTCCACTGCACTAACCACTAGGCTAAACTTTGGAATGTTAAAGCAGGTAATGAAATATTTCTCCGTAATAGGTCTTTATATGCAGAACAGAACAAGTGTAGCTGCATGCTAGCCAATTTAAAGAGGAAACAATTAAAAATTCTAATTCCTTTGATTAAACTCTTCCAGATCCACTTTTGACTTCCATAAAAAGGAATTTTACAAGCATTTTATACACAACTGTAAACAAAATTGAAACATCATATTCCCCAGCAGACCCAGAAAATTATTTGTCAAAGATTGCCATACTTTCCTGATCAGATAAATAAGCTAGCTCTATACAAGCCCCTATATCTGAATAAGAATTACTAAACTATTTCACAGCTAAAAAAAAAAAAAAAAAACCAATAAAGCCCCAGATGGCCTCCTGGCGAATTCTAGAAAATTAAGAATTGCTCCCAAAATAACATTCCTATTTTTCAGCTCTTGAAGACAAAAACATTGTACCCAACAGGTCTTCTGATGCCATTATTACAATTATCCCCAAACCAAAGATCCCACAATAGTCTTAAATGTTAATTACAAATTTTGTAAAAATTCTCTCAAATCTTAGGAAAATAAGTACAGTCATACATCCTAATCAGGCAAGGCTTCTTGCTAGGAAGGTTAAATAACCGATAATGCTAGATTTCACTAAATCTCTGTACCTGCTAAATCTCTATCCCACCCTGTTATTGCTATGGCTATAGATGCTGAAAAAGCCTTTGACAGGGTGGAAAGGAATTTCCTGTTCACTTTGCTTAAGACCTCTAGGGCTCCAAATACAGTAATAAAAAAGTTAAAATATTATATGCTAATCCGACAAAACAAAATTCTTGTCAATAATACCCTCTCTTATTATTGCAAAGGAGGGCACGGCAAGGGTGCCCCTTATCTCCTCTCCTCTTTAATCTGGCTTTAGAGCCACTACTTATAAAACACTCAGAATAGATTCTGGAATACAAGGAATTACTCTCAACAAAACCGAGATCAAAGCAGCAGGCAGCTTATGCAGATGACATTTTACTGTTTTCTAATTCTTGTTCCTCTATTCCTAACTTTATGCAACTAGTAAATTTGTAACTCATTCTGTGGATACAAAATTAACACAACAAAAAACTCAAATAATCCCACTCCAGATATAGATTCAACATTTGGTTTAATCTGATTCAGATACTTGGGCCTAGATCTATTACCTGATTTAGGGCTTCTTTTATAAAGCAGCGCTAGCGATTCCCATGTGGTAAATGAGAGGAAGCCCATAGGAATTGAATGGGCTTTATCCCATTCGCCACACCGAGAATCAGTTGCACGGCTTTGTAAAATAATCCCTGAGCCATGATAAGGGCAAACTAGCATTTTTAGTGCACACTAATGATTATCGTGCACTAAACGCTGTCACCCATAGGAACATAAGGGTAACTCCCGTTCAGTGTGTGCTAATTTTAGCACGTATTAAAAACGCTAGTGCACTTTTGTAAATAGGACCCTTAGACTATTATGGAAGCAAACTAAAAAACAAATTATGTCCTATGTCAAGAATTTATTGATCTCTTGGAATCCTTGAAAATACCGTTTATGAACAAATCACCCAACACAGGCTGTGTCGGGCGATTTGTTCATACACGGTATCTTCAATACAATCTTTTTGTTGTGACATTGATCTGCTGGCTTTCTTTCCCATATTGGATTTTGCAGATCATTTGCCTTGTTGTTTTTTGGGACTCTCTTGGAATCCTTTACACCTCACATGGTGGGGCAGATATAATTTTAAAGATTCCTATTTATACCCAAGGTCAATTTTCATTTTGAGTATGCTACCTCATTTTATCATTAGATACATACAATACTGACAATTTCTATGGGCTTCCAAGGTTCCAAAAATGGCTCTTAAAACTCTGAAAACAACCAAAGGAGTTCTCAGGGGTTTCTTTTCCAGAATTTTTCCTCATACCATAAGGCTTATCACATACCAGGTCTACTACTGGATTAAAAACCCATACAGCATACACTCCTGTCTGGCTTCATCTAAAGAAGGAATTATGGAACCATTGCTTAGCACAGAATACCTTACCTTTCTTCTTGCCTAGACACATAGGGCCAAATTCTATAAATGGCGCCTTAAAAATCGGCATCGAAAAACCATGGCCTTAGTATGATTCTATAAACTATGTCTAAAGTTAGGTGTAGTTTATAGAATATGTTCATGTGCCATTCTTGCAACTAAAATTTAGGCCACCTAAAACCAGGCCTAAATACAAAGTTTTCTGAAAAATCTACAACCCGCCCATAGCATGCCCCCTTTTTGGCTACACACATTAGAATTTATGCGCCTAGAAAGTTATGCACGTCAATTGTAATTAAAGCCCATTACTGCTGCTAGTTAAGTATCAATTATCAGTGCTGATTGGCTGGTGTTACTCAATTAAGTTGTGCACACAGTTTGGCCACATGGCCAAATTATTACGTACAACTTAAGGCACCAAATTTGGGGGTTAGCTTCAAACCCAATTATAAATAACTTATATACGTTTAATGTAACTTGATAATCTAATAGGAATTACTAGTACATCTTCTGCACAATCTATGCAATGGGAACATCCTCGGATCAAAATAAATTAAAGCTCCTCTTTTTGGTCTGAATGGTACAACAAAATGAATTTTGTTACTTGAGCAAGTTATTACAGATGTTCACTTAAATTCATTTCAGTCATTGCAAAACAATTTTCTCTACCACACGACCAATTGTTTAAGTGGCTCCCAACTTCAGCATTGCCTTTCCAGAAATGAATCTATTAAAAAATTAGTTGCATAACAGCCATCAATCTCTTCTTTCATTGAAAAGCTTTTCTGTACTGGTCGGATAGCATCACATTTGTACAAGCTTTTCATATCCAAGTGTTCTATGGTGAAACAAGGACTTCTATACTCATGGGAAGTGGACACAGAAAGTAAACTGTCCTCAGATCAATGGGAGATATTCTGGTCTAAAGTTAGTAGAACTTTATCATCTGCAAACATACAATCATTGTTCTTTTTACATCGTCAGGCTCATTTTTGAAAGTGAGCTGGCCATCTTCCGACACAATTCGGGAGATGGCCGGCGATCTCCTGAACCCTGCTAAATTGGTATAATCGAAAGCTGATTTTGGCTGGGTTCAACTACTTTCCGTCACGGAGCCAGCGAAATATCAAGGGGGCGTGTCAGTAGGGTAGTGATGGCGGGATGGGGGCGTGCTCACGAGATGGCCAGCTTCGCCTGATAATGGGAAAAAACCCCAGGCTTGAGAAACATTTCGCCGGCTGTACTTGGTCCCTTTTATTTTCCACGACCAAGCTTCAAAAAGGGGCCCCGAACTGACCAGATGACCACCGGAGGGAATCGGGAATGACCTCCCCTTACTCCCCCAGTGGTCACCAACCCACTCCCACCCAAAAACACTAAACTTTTTTGCCAGCCTCTATGCCAGCCTTAAAGGTCATACCCAGCTCCCTGATAGCAGTATGCAAGTCCCTGGAGCAGTTTTTAGTGGATGCAGTGCACTTCAGACAGGTGGACCCAGGCCCATCCCCCCCTACCTGTTACACTTGTGGTAGTAAATGGGAGCCCTCCCAAACCCACTGTACCTGCATGTAGGTGCCCCACTTCACCCATAAGGGCTATGGTAATGGTGTAGAGTTATGGGGAGTGGGGGCTCAGCACCCAAGGTAAGGGAGCTATGCACCTGGGAGCTATTTTAATGTTTTTTTTAAATATTTTTAGAAGTGCCCCCTAGGGTGCCTGGTTGGTGTCCTGGCATGTCAGGGGGGCCAGTGCACTACAAATTCTGGCTCCTCCCATGACCAAATGCCTTGGATTTCACCAGGTTTGAGATCACCGGCATTTGTTCCCATTATGGCTGAAAACCGAGGCCGGCTATCTCAACCCCAGCGAACTCCGACATTTGGCCGGGCCCAACCGTATTAGCGAGGAAAAAGATGGCCAGCCATCTTTTTTGAAAATACGGTTGGCTGTGCCCGCTTGCGGCACCCGCGCCGGAGATGGCCGGCCAGCTATTTGGCTGGCACCTTTCGATTATGCCCCTCTGTGTCATTTTGGACCCCACAGAAGATGGCAGTGGCAGGTGTTCTCTCCTATAATTCTTGCTGGTCCTCTAAGAATCATTCTGTAACTCTCAAACATCATCTGTATGACTGTACTGCAACACAAGACTTTTGGCAACAAGCTCAGAAAATTATTTCTTCAATACTACAACCACTGCTTTCTGTGACTATTTTTGGTTCCCTAGCACTAGAATTAATGTTGGATAAATATGACAAAATTATTTAATATACTACTGGCTCTAGCCTTGAAAACAGTTCTAATTGGAAAAATAACTCCTAACATTCATTTCTGGTGGCAAATCTGTATTGCAAGTCCACACGTTTGCAATCTCCTTAGCAGACAAGTGTGGGTCATGCCTTTCTGTATCCAAGGTTTGCGCTAAACTTGAAAAATATAAGTCCATTACTTAGATATAGCACATTTTAATCATTGAAATACTTATAATGTCCCACACATTCTTCTATAGTACTACAGTACTTTCATCTTGCTTTTTAATGACAAAATGTGAGCATCCTTATAGATTTAATGTTGCTATATATCCTTAAATGCTATGTCCCTCTTTATTGTTCTTCAATTGTTATTGACCTGTTGGTTATGTTTCATTATATGACAAACTAAAAGATACTTGGACATTTAAAAAATGCAGGTATTTTTGCATATTTGATCATTTGTCCATATTTTTCATGGAAGGAAAACCACAAAGTTGACATGTTTGCGTAAATTAAGCGATATGACTAAAAGGATAGAATTCTTAGCAAAAGATGAAAATATATTATTTACCACTGATAATCGTTTCTCTTTAGTCATTTTTTTTCTCTGTTCTTGCTTATCTCGTATTCCTGGAATTCCTGAAACCCGCAATGGAACCCCTTTTGGTGAAGATGTTCCAGTCTCTTTTGCACCTCTCTCTGTGTTATGATCTATATTTGAACTTGACCCTTCAATTGATTCCTCCGAGGCCAACACTGTCGATAGTCTTGTTCTATGGATGGTACTCAGGGATTTTATGCCTGGATGATACATTAGGTCATCTCGCAAAGACCATTTGAAAGGATACGGTGTTCGTGGCCTCTGACCTTTTATGTTCTCTGCATGCAGTTCTTGGTTAGTTTGTTCTAAAATGTCCTCACTGGATAACTTGTCAGAATTTGCAGTCTCCATTAATGGTGTGCTGTGTTTTATAGCCAACATTTTCCTTGAATATCTTTTCACATTTAAGAAAGAATATTCTTCCTCTGACATCTTCAGATTTATCTTTCTGCAACATAAACAGTGTCTTAAAACCTTGTGTTACATTGAGTGACATTTTGGGGGTGGGGAGATGGAGCGGGTGAAAAGTGGCTTCACCGACATCACTTTGGCAATAAAAGTTGCTAGTATAAATTAACCAGTGACTAAGTCATTGTTAAATTGGTAACAAAAAGTCACAAAAGCATATTTTAAATCACTAGGTGGTTAGTACTCACCTTCATTTATTATAGACTAGAGCAGGGATAAGCAATTCTGGTCCTCAAGCAGTGTGAGGCAGTCAGGATTTTCAAAAGAGCCATGGGATACTTTTGTATGCACTGCCCTGCAACTGCATATCATGCGTATCCTTTACAGAAATCTTGAAAACCTGACTGATTCATGGTACTTGAGGGCTGAATTGCCTACCCTTGATCTGGTTAGTTACTGAAGACTGCAGTAACTTGAGCTACACCCTGGTTACTGCAGTAGTTATGTAATATAGGGGAATTCTATAAATAGCACTGAAACTTGGGTGCTGAAAACTTTAGCGCTAACCCCTGGATTCTATATAGCGTGCCTAGCGATCTGCACCAAAAGCTTGCAATTTAATTGGCTTAACAAGCTAATTAGCATTGATAACAGCAATAATGAGCACTAATTGGAAATAATTAGAATTTGCGCACACAGCTCACTAAGTGTATTCTATGATGCACTGTGCCTAACTTCCAATGTGTGCAGACAAAAAAGGGGCATGGTTATAGGCAGGGAACAGGGCGTTCCACGCGTGTTCTCAAATTTATATGCATAGTTATATAATATGGCCCTCTGCACCTAAATCTGCATGCAAGGATTTATGCCACGTTTTCATTATTATAAATGGATGTGCATATATCAACTAAGCGTATTCTATATACCGCGCCTAAATCTAGACATTGCTTATAGAATATGCTTAGGCAAAAATGTTTGATGATGCAAAAACAGAAGAAACAAGTCTTCGCAAAAAATGTAAACAGAAACAAACAGCGAAGATGACTAAAAAAAAAAATAAAAGGACAACGCTTCAAAGTAAAAATCCAGTTAAAAATTCGATTTTAATGGTCGGTAAAGATAAAAACTACAATAGGATGGTCGATGTACAAGACTCGACACAGCTGTGTTTCGGCCTTTTGGGCCTGCATCATACGTCTTTTCACCATCAGAAATGTAAATTCTTATATCTTTCACCATCTAATGTGACAAATCTTGTTTTCATCTTTCAAAGGTAGATCTTATAGTTGTGCTACAGCGTCTCTTGGATCAACTTCATAAAATTCTCTTGTGTATCATCTAATTGCGAGTGAGGAAATGTCCTAATATGGATTAAGAACTGGTTAAAATATAGAAAACAGAGTAGGATTAAACGATCAGTATTCTCAATGAAAAGGGCAAATAGCGTGGTTCTTCTGGGGTCTATGTTGGAATCACTGCTTTTTTTCAGCATATTTATAAAGAAAGAAACAGGAACAACAAGTGATGTGATTAAATTTGCTAACTATACAAAGTTATTCAAAGTTCTTAGATCACAAGAGGACTATGAGGAATTGCAAGATGACCTTTAGGAGACAGAGACTCTAATTAGAAGATGTTATTTAGTGTAAGTCAAAGTGACACATGTGGAGAAGAGCAACCCAAACTGTAGCTACATGATCAGGGTTCCATATAAGGAGTCACCAACCCAGAAAGGGGTCTAGGTGTCATTGTTTATGATACATTCAAATCCTCTGCTCAGCATGCAGTGGTGTCCAAGAAAGCAATTGTTAGGAAAGGAATGGAGAATACAACAGAAATATTATAATGCTTTTGTATTGCTCCACTGTGCAACTACATCTCAAATACTGTGTGCAATTCCGGTTACCGCATCTCAAAAAAAGATATATAGTTGATGGACATGAAAAAAAATCCACTGCTTATTCCTGTGATAGGTAGCTTGAAATCTATTTTACTCTTTTGGGATCCTCCAATATACTTGCGACTTGGATTTACCACTGGGGAGAGGTTTGGGGGTGGGGGCCATGGATGAGTCACTCAGGGCACACTTTCTGCTTGCTACAGCCCTTCTCTTTAATTCCTTATCAGTTTACATTTCGACCACTTTGAATAATTTTATGTCATTCACAGAACAGATCACCTTACTTTTTGTCCCTTTTCCAGGTCATTAATGACTTAGATAAACACTGGATCTAGCACAGATATCTGGGGTACTCCAGCGTTTTCCTCTCCCCATGTGGAAGACAAATTGATTTTTCAACAATAGGACATAGGTTTCTATACTAGTGCTACTCAACCCAATCAGGTTTTCAGGATATCCATATAAAGGATATAGATGTGACAGATTTGCACTGCCTCGAGCACCATTTTATACCATGGTTTTTCATTTCCTTCATAGAGGGGTCCTTTTACAAAGTGGCAGTAAGATCAATGCGGGCTTACCACTCACTAAAACGGAAGTACTGCTGGGCTAGTGCAGCAGCTCAGCGGTAGCTCCCACCCCCAGCGTGCGCCATTTCTGGCACTACAAAAATATTGTTATTTTTGTTGCGCCAGTGTGTACCTGGTGGTAAGTGGACAGTGCTGCATGCTGCCCGGTTACTACCACCTCAATGGGTGGCAGTAAGTGATCCCTCCCTGAAATGGTTGCGTGGCAAGAAAGACCTGCCTTTTACCCGCTGAGGTAAAAGGGATTCCTCGGCACACATGCCAACACCAGCGCAGGCCCCCTTTTGCTGCAGCTTTGCAAAATAACCCCTAAATGCCTCAGACTTATGTCACAAAATGATGCCTCCAACCTCCTAGCCGCAGTCTAATTGTACTATTGCTAGAGGTCAAACTTCAAGCAGTCTCCTTATTTGGCAACTTACCCCCAAGCAAAAGTACAGGGAGTCTGAAACTGGAAGGTTTGAGGCAGTGTTTTTACCTGGGTGCCCAATGTAGTAGGAATGACTGGATTGCTCCTGCTCCTCACTAGAAACCACAGAGACCCTTTTGTAGTTATTAGGCCTAGTATCTCATTTCTACAGCCAGAAACCTGCAGTGTTTAAAAGCTCATAATGCTCTTTTTTTCTACTTTTATTTCAATTGTGGTATCATTGCACATGCCCTCACATACATGTGCACATGTTCATATCCTTATATGTATTTTTATAAAAGGCTCTGTGTTTGGTAGATCCATTTTTTTTAAATTACAGGGGAAATTGACCATGACCTAGACATCTCAAGTCCCCTCCCCACAGTTAATCTAAAATGGGCCTTCACATATCTGTCATTGTATTTGTTAGAGAGAGTTTCTGATGCTATTTCCTGCCTCACAGACCACAGTCCCATTTGCAAAAACCTTTCTTCATCCAATGGCATGTCTATTGCTGCACCACAACTGCCATTGGCCTGGAAACCTGGGGGTAATATTCAGCTCACAGGGGTAAGTGACTTGTAAGTCACTGACAACCACGGACTAAACTAACCCCAGATATTCAATGCTGAGGCATGTCTGGCTTCCAGCATTGAATAACCGGTATATGTGCCAACCCGGGAGCTAACCAAGCACCAGCCAATATTCCAACTGGTGCCCAGTTAGGACAGCCTTTTTGTTGTCCTAACATTCCCCTCTGTGTACAAAGCCATGCGGCAATGCCAACACAGCCCATTCAAAGTGAATGGGTTGTGTTGGCATGCTAGCGTGGCTTTGTAAACAGGGGGTGGGGGGGGGGGGGGGGTTATGCACTTACTTAGCCAGTTAGTGGACTGAATATCATCACTAACCTCCCAGATTCTATAAATGGTGACTAAAGTTCCACGTGCAAATCAGCACGCATAAACCCATTTGCACAGGGAACTTAATTGGTTAACAAGCCAGAGCCAATAATTGGATGTTAAGCAATACTAATTGGTGATGAACGTAAATCAGACTGCATGGATCTCAAAAGGGGGCATGGCCATGGGAGTGGCATGAGCATTTCAAACATTTACACATACTGTTACAGAATATACCTGATCCATGCCAAAATAAGATGTGGGCATTAATTTCAGGTTTTAGTTGGTGTAAATGCCTGCGCCTAAATTTTAGTCGCAGGATGGCAGCTATGTGTATTTTTAAACCACACCTAATGTTAGTGCTATTCTATAAACCTTGTCTAAGCGTGATTGATAGATTATATCTTTATCTATAATCTAGCCCTAACTGGCAAAGTTGTAGCTGTGTCCATGCTCCACCCCTGGACTACTCCAGACATGGATTGTCCAGTTAAACTCCTTCATTCTGTTAGCTACACGTGCAACAGACTTTTTCAAACACTAGTTTTCAAGACCAGAGCACCTTTTATTTTTTTAAAAGCACATCTATGGAATGACCTCCCAAAGCATTTAAGCGAAGAAAATTTTTTTTACTGTTTTAAATCTCTACTGAAGACTCATTTATTTCGCTTGGCCTATATGGATTAGGAGTTAGGGTATCCGGTGATAGATTTGGTGTATGTGTGATGATTTGTGTGTTTGTGCAGGTACATGACAGAGGCCTTTTCTTTTAAATAATGTAGTTCTTTTCATTTTCTGTTTATATTTTTAATGTAAACCACCTTGATTTGCAATGCAGTAACAGTAGCATATCAAGCATAAACAAACTTTTACTAAGTTGCCAGTAAATGACATGAACAAAGTAAAATGTATATATGGGTATGTGTGGGTACAACTTGTCTCAACCTAATAACATCCCACAGCATAAGATTTCCGTAACTGAGCTATATCCTTCTCAATAACCCACACTGAGGGGCATAATGGAACGGTGCCAGCCATCTATATGGATGGCGCCACAAAGAGCAGTCCCAAACCATATTATTGAAAAAGATGGCCAGCCATCTTTCATTTCGATAATACGGTTGGGGCCGGCCAAATGTCAGAGATGGCCGGACTTGAGATGGCCGGCATCGGTTTTCGCCAATAATGGAAACTAATGCCAGCGATCTCAAACCCGGCCAAAACCAATGCATTTGGTCTTGGGAAGAGCCAGCATTTGTAGTGCACTGGTCCCCCTCACATGCCAGGACACCAACCGGGCACCCTAGGGGGCACTGCAGTGGACTTCAAAAATAGCTCCCAGGTGATTAGCTCCCTTACCTTGGGTGCTGAGCCCCCCCAAAACCCACTCCCCACAACTGTACATCACTACCATATCCCTTAGGGATGAAGGGGGGCACCTACATGTGGTTACAGTGGGTTTTGGAGGGCAACATTTACCACCACAAGTGTAACAGGTAGGGGGGTCTGGGTCCACCTGCCTGAAGTGCACTGCACACACTAAATACTGCTCCAGGGACCTGCATACTGCTGTCAGGGAGCTGGGTATGACTGGCAAAAAAATATGTATATATTTTTTTTGGGTGGGAGGGGGTTGGTGGCCACTAGGGGAGTAAGGGGAGGTCATCCCTGATTCCCTCCAGTGGTCATTTGGTCAGTTGGGGCACCTTTTTGAAGCTTGGTCCTGGAAAAAAAAAAGGACCAAGTGAAGCCGGTGAAATGCTCGTCAGGGCCAGCTTTTGGCTTTTTTTTCCATTATCGGGCGAAGCCGGCCATCTCGTGACCACGCCCCCATCCCACCTTCGCTGCCCTACCAATATGCCCCCTTGAAGTTTGGCCGGCTCTGCGATGGAAAGCAGTTGGCGCCGGCCAAAATCGGCTTTCGATTATACCGATTTGGCCGGGTTCAGGAGATCACCGGCCATCTCCCGATTTGTGTCGGAAGATGGCCGGCGATCTCCTTCGAAAATAAGCAGGACTATTCCATAAGCCTGAATATGTCATAGCTGGCAGGCATTCCCACCACAAATGTTTTTTTTTTTCTTTAAGCTTTGGCTATTCCAGATGGCTAAATGTTGATCACATACTACCAGGCATGGTGTTTCAGGGGTAAAACGATGTGCAATTCCCAATATATGACTTGATATTACATATTTATACATAGTGCCACTTTTGACTGTTATATTTGATGAATGTTTTATTTTATTATATATTTGTTCAGATTTTTAATTGTAGATCTCTTTAGGTTATTCAAAGGGAGAATTTAGGAAATGTTAACATGAAACCATAAATGAGGCGTTCAGTGCTCATGCCTATTACAGGTTCTACGATAGTGTGAATTTGACTTTGATGAAATGTATTTAAGCATTATATTGCTGTCCAGCTTCAAGGATTCTAGTCAATAATACACTCACAAAAGATATTCCCTTGCACTGTGGTGCAGGACAGGGATGTTCTCTTCCACCTCTTTTATTCAACTTAGCCTTAGAACCACTACTGTTTGCAGTTAAAGAAAACCCCAATATTCAAGGGATACCATTAAAAGACACTGTGATCAAGCAAGCAGATGATGAGTTCTTTCCTTAAGTTCAAACATTTTAATTTTTGTAACAAAAAATACAACTGAGATCTATATAAAATATAAATAAAACAATCAATCATTGTAGTATTTCTTCCCTTCTGACAATGTTAATCATAATCAATTTATAATTAATAGAAAAACAAACATTAAACCCATTGGTGAGATAGTATATAATGGGGCTCATTTTTGAAACAGAAAAACATCTAAAAAGTGGCACAAAACAAAAAGATGTACTTTTATTTTGCAAATATGTCCAAATCACTATTTTAAAACACATTTTAAAGATGTTTTTCTATGCAGTTCATCTACAGTGCATACAAATCACAAGGAAGCATGTCAGAGGCATGTTGGGGGCAGGATTTGGGCATTCCCACCAGTGGCATAGCCAGACAGCCAATTTTGGATGGGCCTGAGCCCAAAGTGGGTGGGTACAACATTTTCTCTGCCTCAACCTACCCCCACCTCAAAATATAAATACACTAGCCGTTGAGCCCATAAAAATGGGCTAGTATAGGAAAGGGGGGGGGGTTGAAAGCCCCTTCCTGTCGCCGCTGCAAGGCCCCCCCCCCCCGCCACCGAGCTCGCCTTCCCCCCCCCCCCCCCCCCCGAGTCACTGCCACCCCTCCATCTGGCCCGGGCCCTCGCTCCGCTATTGAAACAGCGAGGGAACGCAGCACACAGCTCTGCTGCAGTCAACCTTCCTTCTTCTCTGCCTGTGTCCCGCCCTCGTGTGATGTAACGTCGTCGAGGGCGGGACACAGGCAGAGAAGAAGAAGGAAGGTTGACGGCAGCTCAGCAGAGCTGTGTGCTGCGTTCCCTCGCTGTTTCAATAGCGGAGCGAGGGCCCGGCCGGGTGGAGGGTGGGGGGGAGCGTTAGCGACGGCAGTTTCGTCCCTCACAAATGCGCAGTACAGACCCTCTCTGTTCCACCCCCATCATCACGTATTGATGCGGGGGCGAGGCAGAGAGGATCTCTACTGCGCATTTGTGAGTGAGTACGACACTCGCCATTTATATGTTTGATTAGCTAATGAGGATCCCCAAGCTCTGTCAGCTGAAGACTTTTTTCTGAATGTGGTCAGAACTCCTTTTTACCAAGCTTGGCAGGCAGCAGCAATGTCAGTAAGCCTCTGATGCCAGTACCCCATACATGCTTAGCTGTTGGTGGCTGAAGGATGCTGTCACTGACTGCTGAACTTAGTAGAAGTGAGTTCTGCTTTTGGAGGAAGTCCTCAGCTGGGGAGACTTGAACCCCTATTAGCTATACAGCAAGGGTCAGAATTGGTGTTAGACATGCTAGGGCACAGGTCAGAAAAAGGAGGGCCCCCTTATCCTATCCGTCTTCCCTCCAATTTCTCCACCTGCCATTACTATCACACCAACCGACCCTCACCAAATACAGAAGAAGAGATCACAAATTAGAAAAAAAAAATATTTAGACAAAAATTGAACTGGGAATCCCAAAAAGTTAAATTAGCATGTAAGGCAACACTGAAGAAATGCATTTCCTTTTCTACTGAACACAATACAAAGACATTTGCTATGTACATTTCCAAAAGCTAACATATTCCATTTAAAACATTCAAAATAAAATGCCTTTTTCTACGTTTGTGGTCTGAACATTGTATTTTCCCCATCATGTTGGTTGGTTCCAATTCCTCTTTTCTGCTTTCCTGTCTGTCATCTGCTAATTCTCCTTCAAGCGTTTGCTGTCCATTTGTCTTTTTTAACCCTTGCTTCTGACATATTGATCATTTTGTTTTAGCTCTTTCCTATCTTTTTCTTCTCTGTCAACTCAAATTTTCACCCTTTAGCAACCTTCTCCTCTGTTTTTACTTTACAGCTGCCTATCAAATTTCCATCTTCTTTTCTCACCCTCTAGCTCTGCCATTCCCCAGCACTTTTAATCCACTCTCCTTTATCATATTTCTACCCTCTGTAAATCACTATCCTCTCATTCATTTCCTTTCCACCCCCTTCTTCCCCACATGGCCTCTCCCATATAGTTCCACCATTTCCAGCACCTTCCTCCCTCCACCCCAGCATCTGCTCCCACTTTCTCTCCTTTCCTCCCACTCTTGAAGCCTGACATCTCCTTATCCCTTCTCTCTTCCCTTGTGCCCTCTCCCCCATGGTCCAACATTTCTCCCTCTCTTTTGCCTCACTCCCACTGTCCAGCCTCTCCATCCTCTCCCTTCTGCTCCTGGAACCAATTTTTTCTTTTTCCCCCTCTCCACCTCCTGTGTGTCTTGCTCCCCTCTCATTCATCCCCATGAACAACATCTCTCCCTCTCTCCCATTGTCGACCATCTCTCTCTCCCTCTATTGTAGCATGGGTCCAACATCTAAGCTGCAGAGAGATTACAATGTGATAACATCTCTTCATGGTTGCAGGTTAGATATATGTCATTAGAAGCGCTTGCAGTGACCTACTGCTGCTGAGATTTTTTATTATTTTGTTAAATAAATAGTTGAACTGAAAATAAAAATAAAATTAAGATTAAAATAAAAATTCTAAAATTTTGAAGGGACCAAAAGGCAACCGTGGAAAAAATAAAACTAAGGAGAGAGAGGGCTCTGTGTGTTGCCCCTGCCTAAGACCAACCCCGGCTAGGCATTTTGTGACTGTCCAACTATTTGCAAGACCCAGGCAGCATGGGATTACAAAAGGAAAATCCTGCCAAATGAATCTGATCAATTTCTTGGACTGGGTGACCAAAGAACATGTGCTAGATGTAATCTACTTGGATTTCTGCATTGCCCTTGATATGGTTTCTCACTGAAGATTCGGAAATAAGCTAAGAGGGCTGAACCTAGGACCCAAAGTAGTGAAGTGGATTGGAAACTGGTTCACTGACAGGTGACAGAGGGTGATGGTAAATGGAATTCACTCTGAGGAAAGGAAGGTGAATAGTGGAGTGCCTCAGGGGTCAGTACTGGGGCCAATTGTGTTTAATATATTTATGAGAGAAATTGCTGAAGGGTTAGAAGAAAAAGTTTGCCTTTTTGCAGATGACACTAAGATAGCCAATGGAATGGATACCCTGGAGTAAGTAGAAACCATGAGAAGTGATCTCCAAAAAAAGAATGGTAAAAGGTCTGGCCGTTAAAATTTAATGTGAAGAAGTGCAGAGTGATGCACTTGGGGTGCAGAAATCCAAAGGTGATGTATGAGATAGAGACTGATAAGAACAGCTCAGTTGAGAAACCTTGGGGTGATGGTGTTTTAGGATCTCAAGGTAACAAAACAATGTGAGAAAGTGGTGGTCACAGCCAGAAGGATACTAGACTGCATAGAGAGGGGTATAACTGTATAAATCGTAGGTGAGGCCCCACTGAAGCAATGTATTCAGTTTTGGAGGCTGTATCTAGCTAAGGACGTAAAAAGACTTGGAGCAGTTCAGAGAAAAGCAACAAAATTGGTTTGGGGTTTGCGTAGCAAGACATACAAGGATAGGCTTGCTGACCTGAGTTTGTATACCCTGCCTGGAGGAAAGGAGAGACAAGGGTGATATGACACAGACTTTCAAATATCTGAAAGGTATTAATATATTCAGGTGTTAGAACTAGAGGTAATGAATTTAGGTTGCAGGGGGGCCAACCCTGGAATAACCTCAGGAAGTATTTCTTCACAGAGTGTGGTAGATACCTGGAATGCCCTCCCATGGGAGGTGGTGGAGATGAAAACAAAAACAGGATTCAAAAATATATGGGGTAAATATAAAGGAATCCTGTATAGAAGGAATGTAACCAAACAAACTTAATGGTGTCTAGATGGCAACTCCAGCAACTGAGAAGCAAAGCCAGCGTTGGGCAGACTTTTACAGTCTGTGCCCTGATCATGGCTAGAGAGATTTAGATGGGCAGGAGTGGAGTTTCGATGACAGCTTCAGTAGTTAGAGAACAAGGACTGTGTTGCGCAGACTTCTACAGACTGTGCCCTGAAAATGGCAAGGACAAATCAAGATCAAGTGTGCATATTTAGTATCACATCATACCTTATGTTGTGAATTTATGTAGTTGGGCAGACTGGATGGACTGTACAGGTCTTTATCTGCCATCATCTACTATGTTATATTACTATGCAAATTTATCTCATGCATATTCATTGTGGATATCATGAAAACCAGAGTATCCTGGTATGGCCTGAGGACTGGGTTGAACCTTGGTTTATATGTAGATAATATCCAAGCCACAAGATTAAACTAGGAATGTAGGTGCCTTGGCTACAGGTCAATTATATCCTCAGATGTTTGCTTTCATTTTTTACTTGAAATCAGCAATATAATTGAAGTTAATAACAACCTTAGCAACTCAATGGAGAGATCCATGGTGGATTGATAGTGATCTTTTTATTTTTCAATCAAAAACTATATGATGTTGTCTCTTGAGGAATTGAAAACAGCCGAGGTGATCCCCTCATAGTGCCTAGGTATTCAAAGGAACCGCTCAGAACCTTTGCCTTTGGCTGCTACCAGCCTTGTGACTTTCCCTGATTGACTGATATATTCTGTCTAAGGCAGGGTTTCTCATGCTATTCCTGGAGTACACTCTAACCAAGCAGTTCTTCAACACATTCACAGTGAATATGCACTGCTTCTGCTCTATGCAAAAAGCTCTCATGTATATATTTATTATGGATATTCTGAAAACCAGACTAGCTAGGGGGTACCCCAGGGACCTTCTTGAGAAACATTGGTCTGTGGCATACCAGAAACCTTTCACTCTACAAAAAAATAAACTCTTTTGACAGGTATGGGAAAATGTTTAAATGATATTCATTCTAGATATAAGCTATTGAAATTTTGTAGCAAACTATGCATTTTTCTCATAAATGCAAAATGGGAGAAAAATCTTTAATAAAATAGGCACCTATAGATGATAAACATGTTATAAATAAAGTCCACCTTCCAAAATAAGACAGCTTAGGAAAAAAAACATACCTGTTTACCAGAAAGAGATCCTTTCAGAGTCTTCAAGTAAATCAGTTTCAAGAGGAAGTTTTTTGGCCAGTAGTAATTTTGAATGTACTTCCCAAAGCAGCATAGTATTTATAGTCCCTGTTTCTACCCATTGAAATCAGTGCTTAAGGTCCCATAATGCATCTTATAGGGTTGTCAGAAATCCAGGACTGGCCAAAATCTCCCTCTTGGAACTGGGTAACTTGGTAGTTATATCTTTTATTCTAAAGAACAGCAACAAAACACTAGGAACTTCTGCAGTTGAAAGGCCTGTCCGCTTATACTAAAGAGATATAATTGCCCAGAGCTAAATAAATAACCCTTAAAATCAGTCACCTCCTCAACCCAGCTGCAATTAAATAACAGAAAGGAGCAAACACAGAGCTGCCAAGTCATCCAGTTCCAGGCTGCAGACTTTGGGACTGGATTTCTGCTCACTATATTGTGGTGCACTATGGGATTTGCAGTACTGATTCCAATGGGTAGGATCAGGCACTAGAAATCTCACACTGCTTTGAATGCAAGTTCAAAACCAGGGTTGCTAAAATCTCCAGCCTGGAACTAGATGACTTGGCATGTCTGCAAATATAGGTTTAACTCAGTAGGACCAACTTAATATGCTGTGTGTAAATAAATAAATTAACCAGTGGGTCTTTGCAGGTCTAAGAACTGGCAGATTATCCACTTGCTAGTTTTGCCTTTGTCTATTCAACAATTTTTAAGTTTGATTTAAGAAAGCTCTTATTCTTCAGGAAATACCTAGCAAAAATAAAATAATTGAGCTTTTCTAGACACTGGAGGTTGTACCTCATCAATAAGCATGCAACCCAGTTCCAGGACAGAGATTTAAGGCCAGTCCTGGATTTCTAACAACCATATCATGATACATTATGGGACTGGAAACAGGTTAGAAATACCACTCTGCTTTAGGATGCAAAGTCAGTATGAGGGCTGGCCAAATTATCTCCTTCCTGGAACTGGGACATTTAGCAGCTCTGTTTACTATGGGGCCCTTTTACTAAGCTGTGTTAAAAGGTGGCTTATGCTATGATTAGCATATGGGTTTCCCCATACGCTGAGGCCACTTTTAGTGCAGCTGTAAAATGGCCAATTTTTTATTTCCTTAATTAATGGCCACATGCTTATTTCCAAATTAGTGCATGGCTGTTAGCACCTGAGCCCTTACTGACACCTATTTAATAGGTGGAAAAGAGTCCTGTGCTAATTGGTAGGCATGCAGCAATGTAGCTGCACTGCCCATTAGTGTAGGGCATGCCTACTCTCTGCCCTCCCCCCCCCCCCCCCAAACACACTTCCAGTGCTAAAAGATAAGTATTTTAGCATGCGGGAAGCGTGAACAGATGCCAACACTACTGTGGGATGCTTGAGCACACCTTGCAGTAGTGCATTTTCCCCAAAAAATGTAGTAAAGGGAGCCTTCTATACTACTAATCACAGGGCACTGTACACATTATATGCAGGCACTTTCTCTGTCCCTAGTGCACTGGAGGGTTAAGTGATTTGCCCACTATCACAAGGAGCTGTAGTGGGAATCAAACCTAGGGTGCCAGGATCAAAATCCACTGTACTAACCATTAGGCCACTCCTCCACTCATGCCTTGTTTTGGGAGGCATGTTATTTCTTTCTCTGATGTTCATTTTATATGGCTCATTCTTCTATTATATTTCAATGCAAGGTTCATCAAGAGCTTGAGGAGCTACTACTAGAGATCAGCCCATGTGCTTTAACTTCCTAAACAAAACTATATTTATTAGGAATGACTTTTATTTGCTCATACTGATGCCATATTCCATAGTAGTAGTTTGAAAGTTTAAAGCTGCAAAAAAAAAAAATGCTCCAAAAATTGATCTACCTGTAAGATCTAAAAAAAGGCCAAAAGGTCTTTTTTTTATGATGCCTCCTTCCAGCCTGCAGTGGAAACGTGAGTTCTACTGGACCATTCATCTTTCCCATCTTCCTCTGGCATCAATGAGAGATGTAAATGCCAAGTGAGGCCTGTGCAATATAAAAGGTGAAATGACTGCCAGAGTAGAAGAAAACCTAGAAAGAGAGGAGAGAAGAGGTTTCAATTTGGAGGGGGATAAATCCTATATCCCATCAAGCTGGCTGAATGGAAATACTTCTCTCCCACAGCACAATAACTGCTAAGCAGGGAGCCTGAAAAATGTTTTTACTGTCATGCCTGTTGGTCAGAAAAATGTTCTTCAGGAATTAGCAACCCTGGCACAGAGCTGCCAAATGATCCAGTTCAAGGAGGGATTCTTTGGCCAGGCCTGGTTTTTGAGTTTATGTTCTAATGCATTACATATTTATTTAAATCAGTTTATGTATTTGCTCTATCAACCAGACCCAAAGTGATTTACAACAATAAAAATATCTTTAATTATCAATAAACCTCTCTGTACACTTTCCCCTAATACTATTTGAGATCAGTGTCACCGATGCCGTAATAACTCTGAATCAGAAATTCAAGTCTTTGACTGTAACAAGTCAGGTTGCCTGAGTCCTTGTGCAGCAACATTTTGATTTTCTTGCTGGTCAGCAATTTGTGGCTGTTTTTTTTTTTTTAATGATTTTATTTACCTTGAATTTTTGAGTAAAAACGTTGTTGAATGTCCTACTTTTGGGCCCTCCCTAGTCCCACGGAAAACACACCCACAACATGCCCCCTTGTTATTTGTGAAATGTCCAAATTCCGACTTTCCAAAAATGGGAATTGGACGTTTTTAGCAGATGGATGGTTTTTTAGGCATGTTGAGATGTCCATAGTGTGCACTCTTTCCCAAGGTGCACATATGCACAGACTAGTACACATGCATGAACCATGGCACATGCACACATACTCACCCTGTTGTGAAAGAGTGTGCATAGTGTGTGCTCTTATCAGCAAACGATAGTCATTTTAAATAACATCTCATCCATATTAAAATCCCTATTCTGCTTTTGTACTTGTAGCTGTGAAAGTGCAATTCAAAGTTTTATCACTGGATCATGTTGCTATGAAAATTCTTTTTCCATAAAGGTTTTTATTTTGGAACACCGCAACTTCATGGCTGATCACCTCGCCTTTGTACTTGCTGAAAGCGGAAACAATCAATTCATGTTTTCCTGTTCCAATCCACACAGAATTGTATAGACTTGTCTTATCACCCCTAAACCATCTCGTCTCCAAGCTGAAGAGCCCCAGCCTCTCTAACCTTTCCTCACAGTCTTAACATCCTTTTAATCATTTTGGCCACCCTTCTCTGTATCTTTTCTAATTCCTCTATATCTTTTTTTTCCCCAGATGTGGTGACCAGAACTACAGCCAGTACTCAAGGTGAGTAAACCTATAAGGAGTCATATAGAAGAACACATGTAAGTGTGGGTAGTCATTTAAACATGTATAGCACACATAAATGCATAAATGACCATATTGTAGCTATGTGATATTCTGTAAGTGTACCCCAATCTCCAGTGTGTGCACTTTACAGATGGCATTCACATGACTGGAGCCTGGGTGGACCATGGGTGGGGTGTACACTTATGTGCATAGATTATATAATAATTTACATCCATATCTTCCAAATCTAGGCACAAGCATTTACACACTTAAAAATATACACATGTATATACTCAGTTATGCGAGTATTCTATACAGAAAAGTAAGCACCTTCTTGGCATCTAAAAATAGATGCCCCATTTATTGAATTGTCCTCATGTTGCTGTCACATCATGGAGCAATACAGAAGTATTATGATATGTTTTGTCTTATTTGTATTCCTTTATTAATAATTCCTAACATTGTTTCCATTTTTGGCCACTACTGCACACTGAACAGAAGAAATCAATATTTTGTCCATGATGACACTTAGATCCATTTCCTGGGTGGTCACTCCTAATGCAGAACCTAGGATTGTGTAGCAATAATTTGCATTATTATTTCCTAGGTGCATCACCTTGCACTTTTTTATATTCCATTCCATTTATTTATTTATTAAGATTTATTAACCAACTTTATGAAGAGATTCACCCAAGGCGGTGTACAGCAGGTACAATTTAACATAAAACTTATAATTTTGTTTACAGCATAATAATAGTAAAATAACCAAGAATAAACTAAACACAATAAATGAGGTAAGCATGGTTGAGGGATCTCGATGATCAGTGTCTAAAAGAAAGATCTCAGGGATCTGGAGGAGGGACGATTGGGGTTGTGAAAAAGAGAATTGAGGTTCTGGGATTCTATAGGCCCAGTCTTCCAGTCTCTGACAGTCCTCCTGCAATTTATCACAATCCACATGTGATTTAATATCTTTGAATAATTTTGTGCCACCTGCAAGTCTGATCACTTTACTCACTATTCCCATTTCCAGATCATTTATAAATATATTTTTAAAACACTGGTCCCAGTACAGATCCCTGTGGTACTCCATTATTCACCTTCCTCCATTGATAGAATTGGCCATCTAACCCTACTCCCTATCCCATTAATGTCCTCAGAGTCTTTCCTGGGGGGTTTTATATAAATCTTTCGGAAAATCTAGATACACATCAATTGACTCACCTTTATCTATATATTTATTCATGCCTTCCAAAAAAA
This sequence comes from Microcaecilia unicolor, assembly GCF_901765095.1. Lineage (NCBI taxonomy): Eukaryota > Metazoa > Chordata > Amphibia > Gymnophiona > Siphonopidae > Microcaecilia > Microcaecilia unicolor. The sequence goes on along the minus strand of NC_044031.1, from coordinate 190,778,620 downwards.
TGTAGCACTTCCATTGGCTAAATCCATGTTGACTCTGTCCCATTAAATCATGTTCTATGTGGTCAGTAATTTTGTTCTTTATAGTTGGCATTGTTTTCAGTTCTCCCGTGGCTCCACCCCCTCCTCTTTTTTCTCCCTTTTGTCTATTTTGGCTCCGCCCCTGACTCCACTCTGCATCAGATCTCCTTGGCTCCACCCCTCCTCCTTTTTGCTGTGTTTTGTTTTTATCTCCGCCCTCCTCATCGGTCAGTCTCTCATTTTACCCCTTCTTCTCTCACTGTTGCTTCCTAGCCTTCGCCCCCTCCTGTGTATCCGGCCCGCTGCCCTCGATGTGGCTCCGCCCCTCCCATTCTCTCCCCCTTTAGACTCCTGTACGCTGCCCCTCTCTGGTTTTTCCCTAGCTGTGACCCTCCGCTAGCCTGTCTTTGTTCCGTCCCTCGGTCTCTGTGGCCCCGCCCCTCCTGGTTTCCCTGCATTGTTCCCTCAGCTCGGAGCTAGACAGCCACTGCTTCCCGCTATGGCCACTGTGAGTTTCTGTGTGCACAGGCCCGGGTCCTGCTGGCTGCCTATGTGGATGTGAGAGTGCCAGGTACAGGTGAGAGTTGCTACCTCGCCCCTCTTTTCTTTGTGCTGCGGAGCGCCCTCATCCATCTCTGTCTCCACACAGGCTGTGTCCCATCCATATCCTTCTCCTCGATGTGGCCTTTTCCCCACAATTACCCCTTCTCGATGCAATTCCACATGCTCCGCTTGCTCCACATGCTCCGCCAGCGATTCCTAGTCAGGGGAAACGCGTAGCCTGTTTCCCTACTCCTCCCCCTGCCTGGGTCGCGGTTTATTGCTGTGCGTTGGGCTGGTGACGTCATCCGTGTCGCAGCCAATCAGTTGGATGATCTACTCCACTTTCAAGTTTTCCACGGTTCCAGGTAGCCTCAGAACGTTGGAGGTGAGAATTATTATATAGGATGTGTCGACTGCAAGAAATTGATGTGGCAGCAACACCTGCATTAAATATTCAAGGACCAAATAGGCGTATTGTAAGGAGTTTTCACCAGTGACATAATGAGTTGCTGGACAAACTAAATATTTGTGACTCTACCTGTATAGAGGGAGTGTCCAGGAAAGAAGGAATATCTCTTTGGCTTTGGTAATTAGAAGAAGTGGAGAATATTTTTGGAGGGAACCAGTCTCTACCCATATCACAAGGGAGTACCCCTCAGCCTTAAGCCCTAGGGTATAAGCTTATATTGTTTTAGTATAAGGCAGTCTTAAGGGCGGGACACAGGGAGGGAAGGCCCAAAGGGAGGCGATCTGCAGACTGCCGCTGCTGCGCTTCTTTCACACGGCGCAAGGTCAAGGTGAGGCGCTATGATTTTAATTCAGGGGGGCCCGACCCAGTGGTAGACGGAGGGGGGGCACCGACGACGACGATGACCTCAGGGGGGGGGGCGGGGTTGGCCTTGCCATGGACCCGGCCCAGTCTCTTGGTGGCCCTGACTTACATTACTCCTAAGTCTAACACCCCACAACCTCAATGCATGTCCTCTAGTTTTACTGTTTTCTCTTCTCTGAAAAGATTTGTTTCTATATTAATACCTTTCAAGTATTTAAACATCTGTATCGTATCTCCTCTGTTCCTCCTCTCTGCTAGGCTATACATAGTCAGGTCTTCCAGTCTCTTCTCATACATCTTTTAATGCAACCCCATACTATTTTTGTTGCCTTCCTCTGGATCGCTTCTAAGATACAGCCTCCAAAACTGAACACAACACTCCAGGTGGGGCCTCGCCAATAACTTGTACAGGGGTATCAACACCTCTTTTCTTCTGCTGGTTATGCCTCTCCTGATTCAGCTATTGCCTTGTCACACTGTTTTGTTATTTTAAGATCCTTGGACCCCAATGCCACAAGGTCCCTCTCCCCATCTGTGCATATCAGCCTCTCACCTCCTAGGACATAGGGCTCCCTTGGATTTCTGCTCCCCAAATGCATCACTCTGCTCTTCTTTGCATTACATTTTAGCTGCCAGGTATTACACAATTCTAACTTTTGCAGATCCTTTTTCATGTTTTCCACTCTGTTACAAATCTTGGTATCATCCACAAAAGGCAAGCCTTACTTTTTAACCCTTTGGCAATGCCGCTAACAAATATAGAGGGTCCTTTACTAATTTTGGCACGCGCTAAAATTGTGGGTGTGCTAAACATTAGAGATGACAATGCATTCCTATGGATGTCTCTAACGTTTAGCACGCCCACAATTTTAGAGCGCATTAAAAACGTGAGCGCACCTTAGTAAAAGACGCCCATATTTATTTATTTTATTTATTGCATTTGTATCCCACATTTTCCCACCTCTTTGCAGGTTCAAAGTGGCTTACAATGTATCGTTCTTGGTGGTAGTGGATTAGAACATAGTTGCTTATTGTTACATGGAGAATTAGAGTAACATGGTAGAAGTTTAAAACACCGAACATATAAAGAGGAATCCAATAAAATTTATATGGAAATATAATGTTTGATTTTAACAAAATATTTCTAAAAAGCAAGGAAAAGACCTCAAAACGCCCGACCGCTTACTTTCAGTTTTCAGCGGCTTTAACTAGGGGCGTGGTGTTCATCACTGGTCATAAAAACCTTGCTTGGAAGAATTATTTTAACTTTTAATTTATTTCCAAATAGATTTTAACAATTTTGCTCTTTTAACAAGAAAATTTTTTTTAAATATATTGACAATAGCAATGCTAACTTTAAATTTTCTTTGGTTCATAAAAACCTTCACTGATTCTCATGAAGTGCTCTAAAGCAGCTTTACAAAGATAAAGTCGAGCACTTATCTGTTGCCCGACGGTGGCCACATCTGTTTCGCTTGTGGGCTTTTTCAAGGGCTGTGCTTTGACAGAGAAAGCATTGAGAAATGTTTTTTCTCTCTCTTGATCTGACCATAACTTAGTGCTGCTTTGAAGTTATGGTCAGATCAAGAGAGAGGAAAACATTTATCTCAATGCTTTCCCTGTCGAAGCACAGCCCTTGAAAAAGCCCACAAGCGAAACAGATGGGGCCACCGTCGGGCAACAGATACAGTGGTGGAAATAAGTATTTGATCCCTTGCTGATTTTGTAAGTTTGCCCACTGACAAAGACATGAGCAGCCCATAATTGAAGGGTAGGTTATTGGTAACAGTGAGAGATAGCACATCACAAATTAAATCCGGAAAATCACATTGTGGAAAGTATATGAATTTATTTGCATTCTGCAGAGGGAAATAAGTATTTGATCCCCCACCAACCAGTAAGAGATCTGGCCCCTACAGACCAGGTAGATGCTCCAAATCAACTCGTTACCTGCATGACAGACAGCTGTCGGCAATGGTCACCTGTATGAAAGACACCTGTCCACAGACTCAGTGAATCAGTCAGACTCTAACCTCTACAAAATGGCCAAGAGCAAGGAGCTGTCTAAGGATGTCAGGGACAAGATCATACACCTGCACAAGGCTGGAATGGGCTACAAAACCATCAGTAAGACGCTGGGCGAGAAGGAGACAACTGTTGGTGCCATAGTAAGAAAATGGAAGAAGTACAAAATGACTGTCAATCGACAAAGATCTGGGGCTCCACGCAAAATCTCACCTCGTGGGGTATCCTTGATCATGAGGAAGGTTAGAAATCAGCCTACAACTACAAGGGGGGAACTTGTCAATGATCTCAAGGCAGCTGAGACCACTGTCACCACGAAAACCATTGGTAACACATTACGACATAACGGATTGCAATCCTGCAGTGCCCGCAAGGTCCCCCTGCTCCGGAAGGCACATGTGACGGCCCGTCTGAAGTTTGCCAGTGAACACCTGGATGATGCCGAGAGTGATTGGGAGAAGGTGCTGTGGTCAGATGAGACAAAAATTGAGCTCTTTGGCATGAACTCAACTCGCCGTGTTTGGAGGAAGAGAAATGCTGCCTATGACCCAAAGAACACCGTCCCCACTGTCAAGCATGGAGGTGGAAATGTTATGTTTTGGGGGTGTTTCTCTGCTAAGGGCACAGGACTACTTCACCGCATCAATGGGAGAATGGATGGGGCCATGTACCGTACAATTCTGAGTGACAACCTCCTTCCCTCCGCCAGGGCCTTAAAAATGGGTCGTGGCTGGGTCTTCCAGCACGACAATGACCCAAAACATACAGCCAAGGCAACAAAGGAGTGGCTCAGGAAGAAGCACATTAGGGTCATGGAGTGGCCTAGCCAGTCACCAGACCTTAATCCCATTGAAAACTTATGGAGGGAGCTGAAGCTGCGAGTTGCCAAGCGACAGCCCAGAACTCTTAATGATTTAGAGATGATCTGCAAAGAGGAGTGGACCAAAATTCCTCCTGACATGTGTGCAAACCTCATCATCAACTACAGAAGACGTCTGACCGCTGTGCTTGCCAACAAGGGTTTTGCCACCAAGTATTAGGTCTTGTTTGCCAGAGGGATTAAATACTTATTTCCCTCTGCAGAATGCAAATAAATTCATATACTTTCCACAATGTGATTTTCCGGATTTAATTTGTGATGTGCTATCTCTCACTGTTACCAATAACCTACCCTTCAATTATGGGCTGCTCATGTCTTTGTCAGTGGGCAAACTTACAAAATCAGCAAGGGATCAAATACTTATTTCCACCACTGTAAGTGCTCGACTTTATCTTTGTAAAGCTGCTTTAGAGCACTTCATGAGAATCAGTGAAGGTTTTTATGAACCAAAGAAAATTTGAAGTTAGCATTGCTATTGTCAATATATTAAAAAACCTTTTCTTGTAAAAAGAGCAAAATTGTTAAAATCTATTTGGAAATAAATTAAAAGTTAAAATAATTCTTTCCAAGCAAGGTTTTTATGACCAGTGATGAACACCACGTCCCTAGTTAAAGCCGCTGAAAACTGAAAGTAAGCGGTCGGGCGTTTTGAGGTCTTTTCCTTGCTTTTTAGAAATATTTTGTTAAAATCAAACATTATATTTCCATATAAATTTTATTGGATTCCTCTTTATATGTTCGGTGATCTTACATCTTGGAGTCCTGTATGGTAATCCTCTTACTATTGTCTACAGAAGTTTAAAACAGGCAGATATTATAAAATAATTACATATTGTTACATAGAGATTTTGAGTAACATAGTAGAAGTTTAGAACAAACAGATATTATAAAAATAGGTCTGTGTAAAGGTAAAGGTATGCCTTGTTAAAAAGATGGGTCTTCAATGATATTCCGAAGTTTGTTAGTTCGTAGATCTTTCTCAGGCTGTGCCGCAGTGTGTTCCATAGATTGGCACTCAGGTAGGTAAAGTTTGCTGCATGCGTAAGTTTGTATTTTAGACCTTTGCAACTTGGGAGATGAAGATTAAGGAATGTACGGGCAGAATCAACCCCAGCACCGCTCCCAGAAGAACTCCGCTACTCACATTCCTTCCTCCAAGTGAATTCCATTGACCACCACCCTCTGGCATCTGTCTGTCAACTAGTTTCTAATCCATTTCACCACTTTGGGTCCTAACTTCAGCCTGTCAGGTTTATTCAAGAACCTCCTATAAGGAGCTGTGTCAAAGGCATTGCTGAATCCAGGTAGATTACATCTAGCACATGTCCTCGTGCCAGTTCTCTAGTCACCCAGTCAAAGAATTCAATCAAATTAATTTGACATGATTTACCTTTGGTAAAACCATGTTGCCTTGGATCTTGTAACTCATTGGATTCCAGGAAATTCACTTTCCTTTCCTTTAGCAACACTTCCATTACTTTTCCAATAACCAAAGTGAGGCTTACCGGCCTGCAGTTTCCCCGCTTCTTCTCTCACCACTTTTGTGAAGAGGGACCACATCCACTCTTCTCCAATACCATTCAACCTCTCCCGCCTCCAAGGATTTATTAACCAAGTCTTTAAGAGGACCTTCCAGAATCTCTCTAAGTTCCCTCAATATCCTGGGATGGATCCCATCCGGTCCAATGGCTTTGCCCACCTTCAATTTTTCCAGTTGTTTATAAATACTTTCTTCTGTGAATGCTGCAGTATCCACTCCATTCTCATATGTATCTTTGCCAGCCAATCGTGGTCCTTCTCCAGGATTTTCTACCGTGAACACAGAACAGTAGCATGTTTGCTTTTTCCTCATCGCTTTCTACATAGTGATCCACAGCATCTTTCAGTCTCACAATTCCATTTTTAGCCTTTCTTCTTTCACTGATGTACCTGAAAAAATGATTGTCTCTCCTCCTAACATTTCTAGCCATGTTCCTCCACCTGTGCTTCCGCTAGATGTATCTCTCTCTGGACTTTTTTTCAGTTTCATCTGGAGTTCTTTTCTGTGTGCCTCTTCTTTAGGTTTTCTGTATTTCATGAATGCCATCTCTGTTGCCTTTATTTTCTCACCTACTTGTTTGGAAAACCATAGCATTTTCCTTTTTTTTCTTGCTTTTATTTACTCTTTCTATAGCTCCTTTCAGTCTGGACCACTGTCTTTACACTTCTTGTATGTCCTCCCATCCCATCAGCTCTTTCTTCAGGTATGCCCCCATTTTACTAAAGTCAGCATGTTTCAAATCCAGGACTTTGAGTTTTGAGTTGCTGCTCTCCGCTTTAGCTGTTATATCAAACCAAACTGTTTGATGATCAGTACTGCTCAGATGGAGACTCACTCGGACATTAGACAAACTTTCCCCATTTGTGAGCACCAGATCCAGCATTGCTCCTTTCCTCTTGGTTTCCATCACCATTTGTTTGAGCAGAGCATTTGTAAGGCATCCATGATCTCTCTACGTCTTTCTGATTCCACAAATGGAATTTTCCAGTCCTCATTCAACAGGTTGAAATCTCCCACTAACAGCACTTCCCCTTCCTTTCCCAACTTTTGGACATATACAACCAGATCTTTATCAAGCTGCTCCAATTATGTTGGAGGTCTGTAGACAAAACCCATGTGGATAGAGGTTCTGTCTTCTCTTTTCAAGGTGATCCATATAGCTTCTTCCTTTCCCTGAATTTCAGTCGTTTTGATATTATTTCTCACATATAGAGCTACTCCTCCACCATCTCTGTCCTTCCTAAATAGATTGTAGCCTGATATGTTTGTGTCCATGTCTCTGCAATAGCAACAACATCTAAATCTACCTCTACCATCATGGCTTGCAGATCATGAACTTTGTTGTTTAGACTGTGTGCATTTGTGGTCGCTTTCCAGCTACATTTCAGTGGCAGTCTCATTTTCTGTATATATTTTTTGTTTAGTCTCACCTTCTATGGCATTTTCTTGGAAGTAAGAAGTGAATTGCTAAGATTGTTGTTTTCATCGCTTTCTATACTACTGTCAATATTTGTCTTTTGCTGGGGGTGACTAAATTGACCTGCTTCTAAATGCAACCCACGCCTAGTTTAAATGCCTAGGAACGTATTATCTGAATCTCTCACCAAGGATTCTTTTTCCTGCCACAGTGAGATACAGCCCATCATTACAATATAGTCTTTTGTTTTTTCATGTATTGCCCCATCTTCCTATGTACCTAAAGTCTGGTGATACCAGGCTTTGAGCCACTTATTGAAGTTCTCAGTATTTTGTAGTCTCTCCTCTCTCTTTCCACAAGTTGGTAGAACTTTAGAAAAAACTAGTCTGTATCAAAGGTTTTAATACCTCCCCCAACTCCTAGAAAGCTCTCTATGCTACAAGTGGGGTATTATTGGCTAGATCATTTGTTCTCAGGTGGATAACAATATCAGTGTTAGATCCCTTAGTCTCTTCTCTGATTATAGTCAGTATTTGCCTGGTACTCCTGTAAGTACTGGATACATCCAGCATTCACATGCATTTTACAAACTGAAATGTCCAAACTATAAATGGGGCAAAACAAGGGACATGGAAGTCTTTGTGGCAGAATAGGAACATCCATATTATAAAATGACCACATGCATGACAACATGGAAGAGTAATCTAATGGTTAGACATGCTGGCTGAAAACCAGTTCAGAAAATCAAATGATGGTGATTCAAATCCTATTGTAGCTTTTTATAACTTTCCTTTTTTTTTTTTTTAATTGTGAGCCCTTCAGGGACACAAAACATACCTATTATGTCTTTCCTTACTCCCTCCAGTGGAGAACTGCTCAATTGGAACAACTTTCTGTAACCTGGACATGCCACATACCAGGTTGAAATATAGACATCAATCTTTTTTCGATGTAAACACAGAAGAACACGGTCTTCGCAAATTCAAAGACACATAGGGCACAGCGAGGATTACACAAAGATATAGTCTAAAAGAAAACCTTTTGAAGAAATGACTTTCGATTGCTTTTTCTCTCAACGCAACTTTCCGATCACCGGTTGTTATTTGGTAGCAGACTTAAACACACAGCTTTCTTCCATGGATAATCCTCAAGAGCATAAAGACTTGAGACAGGCTGGTGGGCTGAAACATGGCCGTGTTGAGTCACTTTGAATATTTCCATTGATAAATAGAATAAAGTTGGACTTTTGTAGACATCATCTTTTGGACTATATCCTTGTGTCATCTTTGCTGTGCCCTATGCAACCATCTTTTTTGACATGGTCATCCCTTCCTCTTCTGAAATCAGAGTTGGGCATCCATATTTTGGTCCGTCCCTAGTCCTACCCAAAACATGCCCAGGCCATACTCCCTTGTCATATGGATGCATTGCAGTTTTAGACATCCATACCCTAGATTTATACCTACTGTGACTTCCTTTATCTCTATTCAGTGGAGAACTGCTCAGTCAGAGTACCTTTCTCTAACCTGGATGAGACAAGTACCAGGTCTAAATATCAACATCCATCTTTTTAGACTTAGACGTACCTTCCCCTTTTGTGATCAGAGGTGGACGTTGTGAAGAAGGAGATAAGGGAACAGGGGGGGGGGGGGGGTTACCGGCGGAGGTGAAGATAAGGCCCAGAGGAGGGGACAACCCAGATTCTTAGCTCAAGGAGTTCCACATGTCAGGAGAAGGCATAGATCATTTTCCCCAGAGGGCTGGAGGCAGGGTAAAAACTACAATTCCCAGCAGCCCTTGAGGAGGTCTTACAACAGAATCATAGACTTCTTATCCCAGCAGCCCCTGGTGGAGCCCAAGGGAAAGGCAGGTAAAGGTGAAACCCAAGACACGGTCGGGAGGCCAGGAATGGAGGGGGAGCCTCTAAGCAGACTAATCAGGGGGAGGAGGAGGAGGATCAGCTGGAGAATGGGTGGGGCGAGGAGCCCATGGAATGGAAGGGGGGAGTAAAGGAGGAGAAAGTGAGGCAAGAGGAGCCAATGGAAATTGCAGCTCTGGCAAGATCCAAAGGTAAAAGGTTCAGACAGCAGGTAACAGCTTGGTGAGGGGTCTTGGTAAACAAGGGAAGGCAGTGGCTATCATGGAGGAGCCAAGAAGTGACGGGGTCAAGTGAGAGGAAGCCAGGAGATAGAGCTGGCCAGAAGAGGGAGGGGACCCCTGGGAGCTCTCTGCCTCTGAACTGCTGATGGGATTTCTAAACTGCTTGTTTGAACTGCCTGTTTGGAGGTGCCTGTTTGCTTTGAACTGCTTATTTTTCTTTGTGGAACGTTTTTTTGCTTTTGGAATTACTTATTTTATATTGCATCATTGGGGCTGCTGAGATTCATGTCCTGTTGGTTTATGAACTGCATTTTTGAAGCTGTGGAGATTCCTGAACTGCTTTTCTTTTGGAACTGCATTATTAAAAACTATTTTTTCTAAACTCTTTGTTTTTGGGATTGCATTCTTGAAACCGCTGGGATAATTTCCCTGGCGGATATCTCAGGAGCTGTGCTGGAATAGTACCACTGATGTACCTCAGGTCGGAGGGTACACCTGGAAGATTACAGGGAGTTGTACCTAAGTGGAATATCATATAGAAAACTTGGGCCAGAGGCCAGAGTTTTCCTGAGAGGAGCGGAGGGATCCTTCACAACGTCCATATTTTGAACCCTTCCTAGTTCCACCCAAAATACGCCCAGATCATGCTCCTTGCCGCATGGACATACTGCTGTGTTAGACATAAAGATGTCCATGTCCTTTCTTCCACCTCCAACCCTCCCATTCATAATTTGGGGAGTTCAGTTTTTAAAATGCATGTTCATGCTAGATATTTCCAGCACGTGGACATTCTTCTCCTATGTATTTTACAGCAGGCTGTGTCCTGTTCAAAATTACATGTGAGATGGACATCCATTTGTGACATACTGACTGAGATGCCTACATTCTGAGTTGGACATCCTTTCTAAAATGACCCTCTCAGTGCCTCAATGTAAGCGCCATTTGCACACTAAGATTATAGAATACTGTGAAATGCATAGATGCTACATTCATGTACATATATGCCAGTTAGGCACTAAGGGGTATTCTGCAAACTTACTGTCTGATATTTAGTACTATTTAAATGGACAGGAACGACTCTTGACCGGTTAAATAACCTTAAACTGGTTAAGTGCTAATATTCAGTGTGAGATAGCTGTCACGTCTGTGGCCATGACTCCTCTCAGACTCACCTTATTTCCTGTGGTGAGCTTCTGAGCTGGCTTCTGTCTGTTCTTTGTGAGTTAGTTCTGTCTCTGTCTTTATGTGCTGGCTGCATTAGATTGTCTGTGTGCTGTCACCCATTCCAGATTTCAACCTAGTCCGGTCCAGATCTTCCAGACTGCCAGACCTGCTTGTTTTGTTTGAACCTGCACAGCACCTTAGTGTCCTGGTGATTGCTGCAGCTGAGTCTCAGCTGCTGCTGGGCTTATTAGCCATTTGGAGATTCTCTGCTGTTGCCTTTGCATCGTCTAAGGTCCCTGGTATGTTGGTGCTTGTTGCACTTCTGCCCAGTGGCGTAGGAAGGGGGGGGGGCGGTGGAACAGTCCGCTCCAGGTGCACGCCACTGGGGAGGGGGGTGTCGGCTCCGCTGCTTCCCTGTTCCCTCTGCCCCGGAACAGGTTACTTCCTGTTCCGGGGCAGAGAGAGCAGGGAACCAGCGGAGCCAACGCAGCTCCCAGCAATGTGCAGTTGGGGCAGATCGGTCCTCCCGCCCATTCCTCGCCGCTTTCGGATGTAAGTATGCGCTCCGAGGCGGGGGGGGGGGGGGTGCTCCGGGGGGGGGGGGGGGGGGGGGTCAGCTGCCCTCGCTATGGCACTGCTTCTGCCTTGCCTGGTTTCTAGCCTGAGATTCTTGTCTGTTTCTTGTTAGTCTGTGTGTAGTTTAAATTAGGTTCCTTGCTTGTTCCTAGTCTTGTTTCTTAGTTATATTTTCTGTGTGTGGTTCTTGTCTGTCTGTGTCTTTTGTGGCTGCCTGGCAGCTTTTAGTTCTATGTTTTGTTTGTCAGTGTTTGCTCCCTGTTTCTGTGGCTGATTGCAGTTTTCAGTCCTGACCCTTATACCTGTCTATTTCCCTTCCTTGCCCTGCTGCCCCTGTAGGTTTCTTCCCCCTCTGACCCTCTGTCCTGGTTCTGCCTAGTTGGGTTTCCAGTCCTGCCTTGCCCAGTAAGTCTTGCCGGCCACTTGGAGTCAGGAGCTCAACTCCTGGTGAAAGGTGGCCAAGTGCAGGTGAAGTTTAGTGTGCCTGCTCTGCTTTCCTGCTTGTTTGCCTCTGCTGCTACTCCAGTCCGGGGGTCCAGTCCTGTTCTGCCTAGTCTCCGGTGTGGGGTGGTTTTGCCTGCCACTGCCACTCCTAGACAGTGGCCCAAGGGCTCACAAACCGTGTTCCAGCTTTGAAAACGTGCCAGACTGCAAAGGCCATGAGCTCGGCAGGATCACCCTACCTACTAGGCTTCCGGCCTAGAACTTCTACCCTTGTTTCCCTGGTGAAGTTTGGTTCTGGCTCTATTATTGTTCCTGATCTTTTCATGACTCTGGAGGAGTATCGTGGGAAACCTTTGTCTGATCCACTCCTGAAGAAACTGCCTGAAGCTTCAGCAGAGAGGAAGCGTATCAGGCAGCTTGGGCTCATTGAAAACCCTGTTTCGGCCATTGATCCTAGGACCCCGCTTTGGAAATATCGCCACCTACTTCTCTCTGACCCCGCTCTGCGGAATACTCGGGAAGCTGCCATCGAAAGGAAGCGCCTTGCAAATCCCGAGGTCCAGGCGTACAATCAGTCCCTCCTGAGGGACCCTCTCAGCCGAATTACTCCAAGTCGAGTTCCAATTCCAGCCAAGCTCTGAGCCTGTCCGAGTGATGCTTCAAACTGAGCCTCCGATTCCAGCTCAAGTAGCGCTTCCAGTCAAGTCTCTGAGTCCAGTCCAAGGGACGCTTCTTATCGAGCCTCCAATAGCCGGCTATGGTGGCTGAATATTAGCACTTAGTGGCTAGCCTGGTCACTGTCAAGCAACATAGCCAGTTAGCACCAATATTTATCGGCTGACCGACTAAGTTTAGTGGCCAGGTAGACCCACATAAATAGCAGGTCTATATTTGGCCACTATAACTTAGCCAGTCAGCTGATGAATATTAGCTTATCCAGCTATGTTCATGTCGGCAAAAAAAAAAACTGGAAATTCAATGCTGGTGGCCAGATACAGCCTGGCTTTGAATTTCCGGGTTTGCTGCCAACTGTGGGAGTTAGCTGGGCTGTCTCCTGTGGTCTGAATATCAGTCCTGTAGTGTGTAACCCATATAGCATGCAACTGCAGTGAGGTATACATAGTCATGGAGTATGGATGGGTCAAGGGTGGTTCCACATTTATGCATGTAACATATCTACTGTAAGTTCTGTGCTAAAGTGCAATATTCACGTACTCACATCTGCATTTTGCATGGCATAAGTGAGCCTTTTATGGTGCATTTGTCCACCATAAATATTGGTGCATAAATGCAGACATACACTCTACTCTGTAACAGAAACTGGGTACCATAGGCGTAGTTTGACTGTTTCATTTGGGGGGGGCAAAGAATGGGCGGAGCATATTAGCATATCATTTGCATATGTACATATGCAAATGAATATGCTAATATGGAGGAAGGAATTGAAATTTACAGGCAAAATATCACAGATGCACATTTCAAAAAGCTGACACATTTCAATTAATAAATTATGAATAAAATACTTTTATCTACCTTTGTTGTCTGATCATTTAGTTTTTCTATTCGCTTTGGTCCCAGTGTCTTCTGTTTTATGCAGTGTCTTCTTTCCAGTAGGCTTCCCTCTGCTCCCCACCCTCCCAGTCCCATCTATCTCTTGCTCCTTCCCTCTGCTCCCCACCCCTCACAGTCCCATTCATCTCTTGCTTCTTCCCTCTGCTCCCCACCCTCCCAGTCCCATCCATCTCTTGCTCCTTCCCTCTGCTCCCCACCCCTCCCAGTCCCATCCATCTCTTGCTCCTTCCCTCTGCTCCCCACCCCTCCCAGTCCCAACCATCTCTTGCTCCTTCCCTCTGCTCCCCACCCCTCCCAGTCCCATCCATCTTCTGTTCCTTCCCTCTGCTCACCATCCCTCTGTCCCATCCATCTTCTGCTCCTTCCCTCTGCTGTGCCTGACCTCTCCCAATCCCATCCATCTCCTGGTCCATCCCTCTGCTCCCCACTCCTCCCAGTCCCATCCATCTCTTGCTCCTTCCCTCTGCTCCCCACCCCTCCCAGTACCATCCATCTTCCCTCTGCTCCCCACCCCTCCCAGTTCCATCCATCTTCCTTCTACTGCCCCCCCGCGAGGTCCAAGATTGTGACTCCATTTACCCCTCTCTCTTCCTCCCTCCCTCCGGCGCAGGCAACAATCTTCAGCTTTTTCAGCGTTCCTGGCAGTGGTAGCGATGTACATGCTGCCTTCGGTCTGCCCCGGAAGCCTTCTCTTCAAGTTCCTGTTCCCACCTATGCGGGAACAGGAACTTGAAGAGAAGGCTTTGGGGCAGAGCCAAAGGCAGCGTGTACATCGATACCGCTGCCAGGATCGCTGAAAAAGACTGCTGCCTGCGCCGGAGGGAGGGAGGAAGAGAGAGGGGTAGACGGACACGCTCCTCTCCGTCCGCTTGGCTTCCCTGCCCTCTCTGTCTGCGTCCCGCCTTCCTAGAGGAAGGCGGGACGCAGACAGAGAGGGCAGGGAAGCCAAGCGGATGGAGAGGAGCGCGTGCCTGCATGTGTTTTTTTTTTAACTAATGGCGCGGCGGCGCCTCGTCGTCGTTTGGGGGGGGCATTGCCCCCCCTTGCCCCCCCAGTCTACGCCTATGCTGGGTACCCAAATACAATTCACACTTAGAGCCCTGCATTTTGGTATCCAATTTTGGATGAACTTTACAGAATTGCCCCCACTGTGTGCACTCTTTCTCTACAGTGTGCACTATTGTTGGCAAACATTTGTTTCAAATGATAGACCATCCCTACTTTTAGGCTACTCCTCCTCCCAATAAGTCAAATACTGGGAAATAATTGTTTTCATTGAACTGGATCTTTTAATGCCAACTGAGGTCACATCTTAAACATGCCACTTTTCTCCCTTACGGATTTTCTGGTATCAGATAGACAGAAAACTCCAGATTCGGTCATGTGTAGTAGAGGCAGCCGAAATCGAATCTGCACTTGAAATCCGCTGCTCGGTTTTGACTGGAACTGGAACTGAAACTGTGGCCCTGACCTCTGCCACTGCAAGCCAGCCTCCCTCCATCCCTCTGACAGAAAACAAGTCCCCTCCTCCTGGGACACTCACCACTCCACCCTCTTCGCCTTCTTTGCCCTCCTTCCTCCTCCCCCATGGTAGGCCCTCCCAGGGCCTACCTTGTAAAGGCCCTCATAGTCTAGTGGTGTCTTCAGGGCAGGAGCATCCGAATTTGCTCCTGCCCCCATCTGCTGCACTGAAAAAGTGGTGGACACAACTTCCTGTGGTAGCCTCATGAGACTGCCACAAGAGGTAGAGGTTACCATTTTGGAACTGGGATTGGCCTGAGCAGCCACAACTTGCTCCTGCTCAGGCCATTCCCAATTCCAAAATGGTGGCTGTAACTTCCTGCAACAGCCTTGCTAGACTGCCACAGAAGGTCGTAGCTGCCATTTTGGATTTGGGAATGGCCTGAGCAGGAGCTACTGCTCAGTCCATTCTAATTCCAAAATAGCGGCTTGGACGATGCCATAGGAAGTCACAGCCTACATTTTTTCAACACAGAAGAAGGGGGCAGGAACCGTTTGGGCTGCTTCTGCCCCAAAATACACCACGACACCACTAGGGTCTTTACAAAGTAGACCTGGGGAGGGCCTATCAGAAGGGGGGAGAGGAGGGCAAGAAGGGCAGAGTGGTGGGCAGCCTGGGAGGAGGGGATCATGTTTTCTGTTGGGGGTAGGTATAGGCTGGCCTGCAGTAGTGTTGTCATTAGCAGGGATGTGGTGCTAAGTTTTCATGTTTCTGTCAAAAACAAGCAATTCAGATGGAAACTCAAACCTAGATTTGGGGTCTGTTTCAGTGCCGAATCCAAAATCAAAACAGAAATATGGTCAGCATCTAATGTGTAGTACCCTTGTGTCCAGCGCTTTTTTTGTAGAAAAAAAGGTGCCAGTACTCATTGTGGGCGGGGTCACCACATATGGCTCCACCCCTATGATAGCCACACCCACATTGGCCACACCCCTTATAGCAGCCATGGCGCATATAAACAGACATCATTGAAAATATACTAGTATAGGAGAAAAAAATAACATGATTTTTTTCATTATAAATAATTTCTGTAAGCTGCTACAGCTCCAGTATACCCAGTGCAAAATAAGACAGCAGATGTAAACACTAAAATGAAAATAAAATGATTTTTTCTACCTTTGTTGTCTGGTGACTTTGTTTTTCTATCCATATTGGTCCCAGCCTCTGATTCTGCTGCTCTCTATCTGTTCTCTTAACTCCATTTCTAGAGCTTCCTTTCCATTTATTTCTTTCCTTTCCTCTTCTTCATTTCTTGCCCTACATCCATAAGTAAAAGCTGGATCCTCCTCTGTGGAATTGACTGGAGGAGGTACAACATGGATCCAGCTTTTGCCTATTTTCTCCATCCAAGTGCAGTTTTCTCCTCTCTTTCCTTTCCCTCATTTCCATCCATGTGCATCTTCTTTTTTTCTTTCCTCCGCTCCATCCATGTCCAGCATTTCTCCTCTCTCTTCCCTCCCCTGTATCCATATAAAGAAATAATTCTCTCTCCCCTCTCCTCCATCCAAGTGCATTTCTCCTCTCTCCTCGCCAACCCCTCCATCCATCCATGTCCAGCCATTCTCCTCTGTCCCCTGTCCTCCCCTGCCATCCATGACCAGCCATTCTCCTCTGTCCCCTGTCCTCCCCTGCCATCCATGACCAGCCATTCTTCTCTGCCCCCTGTCCTCCCCTGCCATCCGTGACCAGCCATTCTTCTGTGCTCCGTCCTCCCCTGCCATCCGTGACCAGCCATTCTTCTCTGCCCCCTGTCCTCCCCTGCCATCTGTGACCAGCCATTCTTCTCTGCTCCGTCCTCCCCTGCCATCCACGACCCATTCTTCTCTGCCCCCTGTCCTCCCCTGCCATCCATGTCCACTGATTATCCTCTCTCCCCTCCCCTCTCATTCATGTCCAGCAATTTTCTCTTCCCTGCCCTCCCCTTCTTCTCCAGCCCCAGCATCAGACCCTCAGCCCCAAATCTCAGCGTCTGCCTTGGTCCCTTTTTCTCCAGCCACAGAGTCAGACTCTTCTCCCTAAATCAGCTCCCTTCTCCCAGCCCCAGCAAAATGCCCTTCTCTCTCCTCAACTCCTAGCACCCAGCATGTGCCCTGTTCTCCCATCCCCAGGGTCTGCCATTCATCCAACCCCCACATCAGACCTTCTCCCCACCCGACGTCGAGATCCAGCGCCCCTGCCCCAGCTGCCCGCCCTCTTTGCTTCCCGACAGCCCTGCTTTCCGATCCAAACCTCCCCCCCCCCCGCGACGCGTTTCAATCTTTTATTTATTTTTTTTACTTGCAGTCACAGCGCCGGCGTTGTTGAGAGGACCAGGCTCGCCTCCTCATGCTTTCCTTCCCTTCGCTGTTCCGATTCGCTGCCTCTCAGTGTCCCGCCTTCACGGAAACAGGAAACACGTCACAGGAAGGCGGGACACTGAGAGGCAGCGAATCGGAACAGCGAAGGGAAGGAAAGCATGAGGAGGCGATCCTGGTCCTCTCAACAATGCCGGCGCTGTGACTGCAAGTAAAAAAAATAAATAAAAGATTGAAACGCGTCGCGGGGGGGGGGGAGGTTTGGATCGGAAAGCAGGGCTGTCGGGAAGCAAAGAGGGCGGGCAGCTGGGGCAGGGGCGCTGGATCTCGACGGGCGGCAGGAACGCAAGTCAGGAACCCTAGGGAAAAAAGGTGCCGGTACAAAAAAAGCACTGCTTGTGTCAAGCTTTGGGAGGCTACATAATTAGTACTAGAGCATCAGAAGATGGCACTAAGGTTGGAGTTTTGCTGTCTCAGGCCTCCACGCCCTCTGATGCCTTTATCTCATAACAATACAACCTTTCTGAATTAATTACCAATCCCTAAGGAACACCAGGAGCAGATCATCACTTTGTTCAAAGGATGATCCAATGACTGTCATATGAGAAATAGTATATCAGCATTGCTTTCTCCATTTATTTATACATTAGTGATCATGAAGGTTGAAGTTCAACTGCTTTCACCAATATCACATTCTCAAAGTAATGACAGAGCAGCCCCTCACACCAAACACAGTACATGCCACAGGGTAAAATTCCTCGTTACATATTAACTGTGATTGACTTGGATGACGTAAAACCGAATATCTAAATTCTAATCCCCTGCTCAGAAATTGTATAGCAGGGCTTAGTAAATGTGTAAGGAATGTTATGCATTGGTGGAATAGAACACTATGTTTCATGTAGCAACACAAATGATTCACGCGGTGTACTAATGAAAAGGACAGGGGCAGTTTTAATACAGTGTTGGCCTCTCATTATTCAAGCATGCCATGGCAGTGGTTTCATTAAGAGAATAGTTAATGCAAACCACAAAGAAAACATTTCTTTCAAGAAACTGAATTCATTGTTACAGGTAATTTAATCCTCCACACATGGCTCTTTTATGGTGTCTGCTCCCCGGGTGCTGAGCCTGTTAGCTCACTACAGAGCTCTTTGTTTTGACAGGTTTCTGAAGTGATGTCATGGGTAAATATTTTAGCTAAGATATATGGTCAAAAGAAGATCTATTTATTAATACAGAGAAATGCACTTGAACAAACCAGGAAAAGAACCCCAGACAAACACCTGAAGAAAACAGTTTGTAATCTGAGGCATTTGGACATGTTGGTTTTCTGCATCACAAGGCTACAACATGTTATGACTATAATTTTTTTAACAAACTCTGACTGGGTGGTATATTTGTAGAACCATTTTTGTAATATTGTTCATCGGTAGGGCCAGCTTATAGAACCACATGGACGTATAATATTGATTTATTGTAACCACGTATATATACACTGTAAACTGTATGTGAACCTACTTGCCACTGTAACATGAAAATAAAGCACATACCCTCTGTTTACAAAGTGGCACAGCAATACTGACGCAGCCCATTATAAAGTGAATGGGCTGTGTCGGCAGTAGCGCACCACCAGTCACTAGCGTGGCTTTGTAAACAGGGGGGAATAGGCTGAGAGCTTGCTATTCCAATATATTGGGCAATGATTCAACATATCCTCCATCCTCTCCCCTAACCGGAACAAAGCAGTTCATATTTATTTATTTGGATTTTGCTCACACCTTTTTCAGTAGTAGTTCAAGGTGAGTTACATTCAGGTACTCTGGATATTTCTCTGTCCCTCGAGGGCTCACAATCTGAGTTTGTACCTGAGGCAATGGAGGGTTAAGTGATTTGCCCAAGATCACAAGGAGCAGCAATGGGATTTGAACTGGCCACCTCTGGATATCAAGATCGGTGCTCTAACCACTAGGCCACGCCTCCACTCCATATATGGAGTTCATATATGATAATAGAGTGAAGAGTAAATTTTCAGTATTTTCAGGAAAAGATCAGACTAGTGCATTGTTGCTATAGAATCTCTTTTGTACTATAAATGCATTGCCCAGTTATTTTTATTCCTTTTCCCATCCCATCCCAGTCCCCATTGATTCCTATGGACTTCAAGTTCATAAGTTTTTAATTTAATTTAATTCCAGCTTTTCTATCCTGCTTAACCTCAAAGTGGGTTACAATGTGAAATAATATCAAAATACAGTAAATTAATAATTAAAAAAACAAAAAACAAAATATAAAATATAAGTGAACATCAAGAAGTAAAAAACAAACAAACAAAACAAATATCTAAAAATAAACTTGTTTCACCAAAGTCCAGCTATTTACTCAAAAGATTCTTCTCGAATAGCCACATTTTCAGGACTCTCCAAAATGACATGCAGGGACTCATAATCAAAAGAAAAATAATGTCCAAAATGTGTCAGAAGTGGCAGCTGGAGGTATTTCTCACACAATAATGTTTAAACCATATAATCATATAATCAAACCTTCCAAAAGTAAAAGTTTAAGTCGGATATTCACCAAAAACAACGTTTTCAGAAGGAGCGTTGAAGGGCTTATCATGGGAGTGAGATGGGCGGCATTATGGATGGACATTTATTTTGTGATAATGGATAGCAAAACTATTTTCTGGGGCCAGAAAGAAAAATGTTGTGATTTACACCTACTTTAAAAGTGTCTAGGTTAAGGCCAAACCTGCCTTTGGACCCATTTGTGAATTTGCTGAGTTGGAGAGCGTCTTGCCCAGTTCCTCAATGCCTTCCTCACCTAGTCCTCACACTATATTACCTTCCCCCTACAGTCCAAGCCCTCTAAAACAACATGACTCAGTTCTACACCTAGTGGCATTCCTTGGTCAGCTGCCACCTGGGGTGGTTGCCACTGTGCACCCCTTCCATGAGTGCAGCATGACCCCCCCCCCCTAGTGTCCCCCCCTCACGGGTGCATTCTTCTTGCCTGCTGGGGTGCAAGGGGCAGCCGTGCGGCTGTCGGCTCCACCAGTTCCCTGCTCCCTCTGTTGTTACTTCCTGTGCAGGACGTAAGACTCAGAAACCAAACGAAGGAGAAGACTTCGGCTGGTGGGGGTTGGGATCCCCCGCCAGCAAAGGTAGCAGACGGCGACAGCAGGTTGACGGCGGGTTGGCGGTGGGAGGGGGGTTGAGAGGGTCATTGGCAGGGGGGGTCCAGGGCCAAATCTACAGGAATCCAGGCCCTCGTGGCCCCATAGTAGCTATGCCCCTGCTCCCAGCACCCCTCCCGCAGCGTGCACCTGGGGCGAATCTCCCCTACAATACAATTTCCAGCCATCTTTGGTGCACACTTTGTTTACCACACTAGAGCTTGATGTATATTTTGCGCACATTAATGTGCATGCTAGTCTAGCTAATTACCTCTATTGCTGGCGTTAGGTTTTGAGCATCTGAGCCCCAGAGAGAAACGTGCTGACAGGGAGCACATCTGGGAAGGGTGAACTAGGCCTCAAGTACATGGTAAACAGAGAGAGATGTGTCTGACAGCATGTCCATGCTATCAAAAGGTCAATATACAAGTGATAAGTGATAAGCAGGAGGCCTAGAGACAAACCACCAACACTTGAAAGCTGTGTGCAATTCTTGTCACCATATCTCAAAAAGATATAATGGAATTAGAAAAGGTACAGAGAAGGGTGACAAAAATAATAAAGGGGATGTGACAACTTCCCTATGAGGAAAGCTTGAAATAGTTAGGGCCCTTCAGCTTGGAGAAAGGATGGCTGAGGGGGGATATTATAGAGGTCTATAAAAAAAATGAGTGGAGTGGAACAGGTAGACATGAATTGCTTGATTACTCTTTCCAAAACTACTAGGATTAGGGGGCATGCAATGAAATTGCAAAGTAGTAAATTTAAAACAAATTGGAGCAAATATTTCCTCACTCAACATGTAATTAAACTCTGGAATTTGTTGCCAGAGAATGTGGTAAAAGCAGTTAGCTTAGCAGGGTTTAAAAAAAGTTTGGATATCTTCCTAAAAGAAAAGCCCATAAGCCATTATTAAGATGGACTTGGGGAAAATCCACTGCTTATTTCTAGGATAAGAAGAAAATGTATTGTACTGTTATGGGATCTTGCCAGGTACTTGTGACTTGGATTGGCCACTATTGGAAACAGGATACTGGGCTTGATGGACCTTCAGTCTGTCCCAGTATGGCACTTCTTATGTTCTTACTGAGATTAGGATTACAGTGGGGGTAGGGAAGGAAGACTGAATGTAGGCAACAAGAGGATAGGTAACAAACAACTCAGCTGCACTCATAAACGGAGCAATGCCTTTCATTTGTCCAAACACATAAGTCCCCTTATGCAGTGCTGACAAATATGTGTTTAAGATTAACAGGTGAAGTAAAAAAAAAAAAAAGGAGTAAGAAAATGATGATATCACATAAGAATTTAATAATAATTCAATTAAAAAATCATAAAACCTGACTTGGCCATGTTTCAACACATGCCTGATTCAGGGGTATATAAAATGTTGAATCTATCTATCTATCTATCTATCTATCTATCTATCTATCTATCTATCTATCTCCCAAATCTGTCCTGGGGAACCCCCCAGTCATTTAGATTTTCAGGATATCCACAATGAATATTCATGACATAGATTTGCATGCAGTGGAAGAGGCCATTTATCTCCAGAGAAACTTGGTAGAAATGCAGCTGTGAAAAGCCATCAATAAAGGATTCTAACAAGGCATCTTTGGTATCTATTCATTCACATTTTGTAGCAAAGCAGTAGTGTAACAAAGCTACCATAGTCTGGCCTGTAGGATGAATGTGACATATATGCAGTGTAGACAATAGGTACAGAACAAATATGAGGGGGATCCAGAGCACGAGGTAGGGGGGCACATTTTAGCCTGCATCCCCCAGCCGCCGACCCTCCCCTGCCACTTTTGACCCCCCCCAGCCGCCACCAGGTACCTAGGCCAGGGCTAAATCTGTGGGGGCCCATGGCCCCACCTAGCTATGCCCCTGGTGCCAGAAATGTAAAAAAACATTTTGGACGTGCGTAGCGGATGCATGCCAAAATTGAAATTACTGCGAGGGCCACACAGTAACTGGGAATCAATTCCAATTTGGCGCGCGTTGGGCGCACATAGGCACCTACGCGGCTTAGTAAAAGGGCCCTTCTGTCTGCATTCCCAACCTCTTCTCCTTACATACAGTTGCCTTCCCATCCTCTCTATTTCTATCCCCACAGCTCCACTCCCAGCTTCTGTCCCCATCACTAACCTCTTCCCTTTTTAGCTGCTTTCTGCCAGCTCCAGCTCTTCAGTGCAGAATTCTCTCTCTCCCTGCCAATAACCTCTTCCTAGCCCTCTTGCCACAGCTTAACTCCCTGCCTCTGTCCTATCACCCAACCTCTCTTCCCCTTACAGCTGCTTTCTGCAAACTCCAGCCCTTGCCATCAGAATTTTCTTTCCTTACCAGTAATCCCTTTCATTTCCTTTCACCTCTTTCTGGCCACTATCTCCTCTCCCCACAGGTCTACACCCAGCTTCTGCTCCATGCCAGCCTCTTCCTCTTACAACTACTCTCTGCCGCCTCCAGGTTTTTTACAGCAACATTCATTACCTCTGCCAGCAACCTCTGTCAAACCCCTTCCCAGTTCCTCTATTCATCTCCTAGTACTTCTCTGTCTTTTTTACCCTAACTTCTAACTGTGTTACTGTGCAAAATTGTCATGTCAATAAAGTTATGTGATGTAAAGGGGGATTCATCAAGCAGAGTTAGGGCCATAAGGCATGTTATTTGGCCCTTAACACATATTATTTGGCTCTAATGCCACTTGACTTAAATATCGCCAAATACTGCAGCAAAATTTAAGTCGCTGAGGATTAGGGAGTAATGAAATGCAAAATATTCAAATTAATATTTTGTATCTCATTATTATGCAGACTCTCTCCTAGAAGCATCCAGACCCTTCCGACAGTGCTGGCCCTGGGCAGTCTTCAGTCAGGAGCGAAGCCCACTTGCTATTGCCCAGTCTGGCATCTGTAAGAAAATGGTACCCCTAGCATTGCCTCTGAATGCTGCTGGGAGGAGCCTGTGGGGGGGGGGGGGGGTCTGGATACTGCCAAGCAGGCTGGTGAGGACCAGCTTTTGAAGCCCAGGAGTATTGGGCCAAAATGTCCCCATTGCTCCCAGGAAGCAGGAGTAATGTAGTTTGCAAAGTAGATTGCAATCAGCGTTATTCCTCTAAGACAGGATTCAACAACCTGCTGTGCTAAATCCCATGTGAAATCATTTTACTGTACCTTAATGAATTCCACCCTTAGTCTGTTTTTTTTTTTCTCAGTGTCTACCTGCTGCTCTTCTTCCCATTGGGTTATCGCAGCTCCTTCCTCTCCCTGAAGTCCATCAGTCAGACATAGCCAGCAAATAGGCGTCAGAAGGAGGAAAGAGTAGTAGCTGGGATCAAAGAGGTTGAATAAAACAGGAGATGAAGTGATGTCAAAATGTTGAAGCCAATTAGGTTAATCTGTGTTTTCCCTTCCATGCATAGCCGTCATTCTGTGTACACTCAGAACAAAGCAAACAAACCTATGAGCTGCTGCATCCACATTGTCAATATTTATTTTTGGTAGCATTTTTATCTAATCTCACTTATATTTTCAAACATGCCAGTTTGTGCAGAATATGGATGTACACAGAGGAAGTATAATAATGGAATAACTTTTCAAAGGTAGAGTAGTAATTTGTTATAAATCAGTGTGTCATTTGGAGGGGCTTATTATAGGGACACCCTAGCATGTGTTATATTCGGCAGAGATTTTTTTCTCTTGGTAAAGGTTCACTAAAACAGACATCATGTTATGAGAATCAGGTGCTCAACATTCAGAGTTTCTACCTATTTATGTATTTACTTATTTATATCCAACATTAAACATGAATTATGTTGAAACCTGGGAGCATTTGAAATATTAGGGGTCCTTTTACTAAGGTGTGCTGAAAAATTGCCTACGGTAGTGTAGACGTGTGTTTTGGGCGCGTGCAGATCCATTTTTCAGTGAGCCTGCAAAAAAAATGCCTTTTATAAATTTTTTGCGGAAAATGAACGTGTGGCAAAATAAAATTTGGCGCGCATCCATTTTGGGGCTGAGACCTTACCTCCAGCCATTGACTGAGCGGTAAGGTCTCACGTGTTAACCGGGTGGTAATGACCTACGTGCGTCAAATGCCACTTGGCACACAGAGCGGACGCTTGCCAGAAAATAAAAATTATTTTTCAGACGTGCTTATCTGACGTGCGCCAAAAATAAAATTACCGCGAGAGGTAGCTGGTGGTAACTCCAAATTGGCGTGCATTTAGCGCACATAAATGCTTATGTCGGTTAGTAAAAGGGCCCCTTATTTTTTCCTGTGCCGAGATTAGAAAAAAAAAGATGGTATTTGGGAACTTGCTCTTTTCGGGGTTGTTTATTAAAGCTTTTCTTGAGTTATCTGCAGCAGGGCCCATAGGAATTAAATGGGTCCTGCAGCAGATAACTCAAGCTAAGCTTTACTAGCCAGGGGGAAAAGTTTGTGGAATGCAGTTGACATTTTTTATTACTACTATTTAAAAGACAGATATTGAAAAATGAGGGCAGAGCTATCTTCATGCAAAAGTCCAGAGCTGGTCTAAATGTGCCAACGTTGGCCAGTTCAGCACACTATTAGATGCCAAGTTCATACAAAATGAATAATGTTCAATGGAAAATAAATCTGTTGGCTCAGGCTGCTTGCTATGTGAATATTCCATCACTGTTTCATTATTGCTACCAAGTATTACATATTAAGGGCATTTGGTTTAAACTTACCCCCACCCCTCTGTCTACCAGACCATGCTAGCGGCTGATGCGCGGCAATACCCACATAGCCCATTCAATGTGAATAGGTTCTGTTGGCATTAGAGCAAGACAGCCACTAGCACAGCATAGTAAACAGGAGGTTTTGTTTTAATTCATTTATCCAGTCCTTACATGCACATAGTTTTGCTTTTTAAACCCAAAGGTGAATCCTAAGGGTGGTGGAACAATTAAGTGTAAACTGTATTATTTCTGACTTCATTTGTTTTGGACTACTTTGGGTCCTACTGATCTGTACATATGCTCTCTGGAATTTTGGAAGATGGAAACAAGAAAATAAAAAATAAGTTTTAGATGTACTCTGTAGAAGTTGTTTACTTTTGCAACGTGTGTATGGATGCCTGCTCTGGTGTATGCATGTGATAATATTTTAATAACTGTCTATACTTATGGCTATGATTTCTGAATATGTCACATCAATAAAGAATAGACTTTTAAATGCCCAGTTGGGTATATATGCTACTCTCAACTTTGTTAAATGTTTCAGACATATCCATCTATTTGATCCCAAGATATAACTGAATTCTATTATTCTGTCTCACTTTATTTTCAAATGTAAGCCACATTGAACCCAACTTTGCTTGAGATAATGTGTGATATTGATATAAATGTCAAAAATAAAATCCTTTATCCTACACCTTTTAAGACACTGCCTATCCAGCTGGATGACGATGGCACAAGGAAAGCAAGTTTGGTCCAGTGAAGACTAGCTGGGCCCTAGTATTACCATATTGAAAATGTGACACCATGCCTCTGTGGTTATATTCCACTAATAAGTTAAATGATTAACTGGCTTTCTTGGAAGGATTATATAAACATTGGATGCATGACTAGGGACACAAACATACACTTATTTATTCAGTATCACAATTGCTCATGTGCAGCCACAAAATAACCTTTTAGGATGGATAGTGTTCACAATGAGCTCCTTTTATTATCGACTATAGAGATAAGAGTTTTCAGTTTTGGCACAGTATAAGCCATCACAAGAACAAAATGCAAGAAAACCAATGGACTGCATTAGGGACTTATAGGCCATTTAGTTATGTTTAAACAAAAGAGATCTGCATAAAACAACATATTTATTTTTATTTTGACTTATAAAATCACTTATCCCTGAAACATGCCAAAACCAGAATAATCCATTTGTGTATCTGAAATGTAAACTTCTACAAAACAGATGCAGATATGTTTCCATGTGTCCCAATGAAAAAGTTTAATTTTACTACCATTTAATTTCAGTGTATTCCGTCTTTATAACACTAGACTTCCCAAGGCAGATTACAAAAACAATTAAGATGAACCCATCAGGAAACAGGATAGCCTCACTTAAATTTAGCCATCTGTAATGTATAGAACAGTGTAGAAAAATGAGCACAAAAGTACAGAGTTTATAACTGTTTTTGCTACCAGCTACCATTATTTTTGAAGCTGTTTTAGTGATATTCAGTTTTTATTTCATGATATCTATATCTAGATATGGGAAGCTTTCAAATAAATTAAAAAGCTGTCCAACTGGAACAGCTTTAGACTTCTTACAGATGGACAATACATAGGCAGTCCCTTATTTTTAATAATCTTTTTCTATTGTTTCCCATAGCATTTGCTATTGTTTTGGGTGTACTAAAAGCACTGCAAGCTCATACAATGGACTAGATAGGGTCACTTCATTTCCTGTTTCATCCAGCCTCCTTTGCTGGGATACAGAAGCACATTTCTTTGTGCTTTTCCCTGCTGCTCTACAGCATGGAGGTTTCTTCTACATATTCAATAAAGTACATTATAAAATACTAGGGGTGCCCAGGCACCCACAGAACTGGCATCTATGCTTAATGCAATTTATCATCAAAATCATGGTGTTGAGAACCTGAACAACTAAACTAAATTAAACTAAAAAAAATACTTTTATACCACAATAACCTTGCCAGTTCTATGTGGTTTACAGATAAAAAGAGGCCAGGCATACCTGGAAAGTTACAATCGAATCAATCAAAGAAAATTAAAAACAACTAGAAAACATATCATACATTCAAATGCTCAGTACAAAAACTTTTTGAATAACCACATTTTTAATAATTTCCTGAATCACGAGAGACTATCAAGGGATCTAAGAATTACATGAAGATCATTCCAAAATTTGACTCCTTTTATACTTAACAAATCTAAAATATGGTAAGTGTAGAGACAAAATATTCTCTCATGGGCAATGTCTTCATTGACAGTAATAAATCTGACTCCTAAATCTCTCAAATTTACTGCTAATGCTTGTCATAGTACTTGCATGATGCCAAAGACAGCTTCCCCTCTGAAGCTGATAAAATGTAATGTTGGCAGATTTTCTTTTATTCATGTCAATGTATAATATCAAAAATCTATCCAATTTGCTATGCCTTTCCTGATTTTAAATGGTTGATGTTCTTGAGTGAAGATCCCAGCTGACAAAGATCTTTCAGAGGGAAATCTCTTTTGTGATCATGCACTCTTAAGAATGTTGTTGAAAAGCTGGTGGCCAGATGGTGCGTATGTGGATTCTTACTGATACTCATTATCAAAGGTTTGTCCGTTCTTCATTTTTTTTCTATTGCTAGTGGCTCAGATGTTTTTTTTTATTGGGAACCTACTCAATTACTGTGAAAAATTCCCAGAAGCTACAGTACATTAGAGCATAAGAATAGCCATACTGGGTCAGACCAATAGTCCATCTAACCCAGTATCCTACACAGAATTTGCTTCCGGTTCAGAAAACAATAGTTTGCTGCTGCTTGATGATGTTATTTCTTTCTGTAGTAGGGCTTCATCTTATGTATAGAGCAGGGGTTCTCAACCTGGTGGTCGGGACACACCTAGCCAGTCAGGTTTTCAGGATACCCATGGGTTACATGGCTTGCCTACAATCAAAAGGAGCTGCAGTGGGAATTGAACCCAGTCCCCCTGGTTCTCAGGTAAAAACAGGAGGACAAACACCTCTTGAGCAAATGAGAGTAGAAAGTGGAGAGAAATCCAAGAAAACATAAGAGTCTAAGAGTAAACTAGTCACTTGCATTTATTTAAATTGCAGATAAAACTAGTCATAGAGATAAACAAGCCGCACCTGGAGGTGCCTTTTAACATTTTTTGCTGAAAATAGACGTGCGGCAAAATGAAAATTGCCATAGGTCCATTTTGGGTCTGAGACCTTACCACCAACCATTGACCTAGCGGTAAAGTCTCACATGGTAACCAGGTGGTAATGACCTAGGTGCGTCAAATGCCACTTGGCACACGCCCCAAAATAAAAAATATTATTCAGCCATGTGTATCGGCCGCGCGCCAAAAATGAAATTATCTCAATAGCCGAGCGGTAACTCCATTTTGGTGCTCATTGGGTGCACGTAGACGCTTACATGGCTTAGTAGAAGGGCCCCTAATTTATTTGTGCAGGCTTTCTTTAATGTTTAGATGAAAGTTCTTTGAATATTAAGCCAGAAGGTTAAGAATGTTTTTTAGTTATATTGTCAGATTTCTCAATGTTTAGATATCTTCTCCTGAATATTTTGTCAGCAGGTTTTCTGACAACAAGCTTTTTTTTTTTGTTTATTTTTTGACATTTTGTGTTTTAGAGAGAATAATTTTATGTATATTTTCTTTTGTAAGCCGCTTAGTATTAGACCCAGGTGTAGATATTCCCTTCACCACAAATACTCAGAGACTGATTTGTGGTGCTCCAACTAACTTTACTGATGACTTGTGCAAATCAAACACTGCTTTGAGATAGTCTTTCCTTTCTGAAGTTGTACAGCATTAGGTAAATACTGTATAGTCACACATCTGTGTCTGTGATCCCTTTCATTGATGATCAGTTGTTTTAGATTAAGGGTTCCTTGAGTACAGGATAAACTTAGGGCCCTGTTTACTAAGCAGCATTATAGGCACGTTAACATTTTTAACGAACATTAACCATGTATGTGCCTACAATATCTCTATAGGCGCCTACATGGTTAGCGCACACGCTAAGTGTAGGCACGCTAAAAACACGCACCTTAGTAAACAGGGCCCTTAGTCCCTTCTGACTGAAATGTCACAGGGCCTTTTCCTTCTCTTTGAGATCCTTTTTCATACAGAGTCTTTCCCAAAGGGAATCTTTTCCCCACAACACCTTCCCCTCTAATCAAGCTCCTGGTTGGTGCTTCTCTCTCGCTCTTTTGTTAACTCGTAGCTCAAACTCCTAAATTCACTCCTTACTTCTGTCATTGTTAAGGACGGCCCCGTACTTAGCATACTTTAGGGAACAGAGCTGACTAGATCAGGCATATAGAAATCTACAGCTCAATGGAAGTAGGCATTAACTGGTATCCCACATAAATGACACCTATATAAAAAATGAGGATACAGGGAAACTGAACACCATTAGATAGGTCAAGTGTGCCTACATAGCACCTACTTAGATGGGTGCACACCTATTTTAACACAGCACATGAGGAGTAGAGGCTGACCTCAGACTGAACCAACTTAGGAGATAATGCTGAGAAAATGCTTTATTGATTATACAAGGGACCCGACACGTCAGTGTTTCGACGTACCAAGGCATCTGCCTCAGGGGTCACACATGAGATTCTTAAAAAAAAAAAAAAATATATATATATATATATATATATATATATATATATATATATAAATGCATTACACATATATAATAAAAAGGCGAGTATCAGTGGACTATTGAAAAGTCAAACATATCAATGGACTACTGTGCAGAGAAATCTAGCTCGTATGTAAAAACATAAAACCACAGAGTACACACGCTAATATATATGCTCTTGTTTTATGTATATGCATAATTCTTTCAAAAAACAAACAAGTGTTTTAACTAACTTTATGTGCCATCGCAAATATACCAGTAGCATTAGGTGGTCTTCAGATAAGCCCTATTCTAAATCCATTTTATGTAACATATGTTTACTTTGATGTTTGCTTTTCTTTGACTTAACATTAGTTTTTTTTGTGCTAGCCAAATGTTTTTATCATGTTGTATTATAAGTGTCCTTTTTCTTTTATTTTATAGAGCTATTTTGTGGAGAAAATTTGATTTGCATTTCATAGAGTTCACCTTTGGTAGCAATTCTATTTATCATGTGTACTCTATGGTAAGTTTGATATTTTTACATACGAGCTAAATTTCTCTGCACAGTGGTCCATTGATATGTTTATCTTTTCAATAGTCCACTGATACTCGCCTTTTTTGCTTTTATATATACAGTATACATGTATGGTATATGTCTGCTCTTAAGGCTAAAGGATACATTTCGTTTTATCCCAAATTATCCTTATGAATTTTTGTTCTTTTGGTTTTATTTTGTACATGTTCTAATTATATCATATATTCTTCATTAGTTGATTGTCTAAAGTATATATGATTTTTATGTTTCATTATCTATCTATCTATCTATCTATCTATCTATCTATCTATCTATCTATCTATCTATCTATCTATCTATCTTTAGAATCTCATTTCTGACCCCTGAGGCAGATGCCTTGGTGCGTCGAAACACAGGCCGTGTCAGGTCCCTTGTATAATCAATAAAGCGTTTTCTCAGCATTATCTCCTAAGTTGGGTCAGTCTGTGGTCAGCCTCTACTCCTCTTGTGCTGTGTGGATTCAACATAGAGGTTTTTCCTGTTTGGTGTTTCTCACATCTGTTTTAAAGGATATGAATGCATTCTGCTGAGTACATGTACCATGGCTGCCAAGAAAGAAGTGCTTCTCCTGAAGGGCGGCTTTGTCCCAGGGGAGATTGCCCTCTACGTGAAAAATGGTGGCAAGTGATTTGTACCAAACAGACCAGCTTGCATAATACCCATAACATTGAGGACCTCTGAAAGAAATGGAGACACTTTAGGAAAAAAATCACGGCTAACCAGGCAGCCAGAGTCTGAAGGAGGCTTACAGGCAGGTTATTCTGCTGATTGAATGCCAGGTCCTTTCTCTTGAATGATGCCAGGTCCTTTCCCCTTAATGATGTCACTGTCTCTGATTTAGCCAGTTGAATATCTTACACTTTGCAGTAACAGACTATGGAGCTCATTTTCAAAAGAGAAAAAAATGTGCAAAAAGTGTCATAAAGTACCATCCAAATTGGTATTTTTGAAACCTGTTTTGCAGATGTTTATCTATGCAATTCATCTGAAATGTGTCCAACTCACAAGAGGGTGTCTTGGGGGTTTTCTAAGGTGCTATTAGGGCGTTCCTAATAATTGGACGCTTTACAGCCATAACGGAACAAAACAAGAACTAAAACTAAGACATATTGGTCTAGACTTGTTTTCAGAATGAATAAGGCTCAAAAAGGTGCCCTAAATGATCAGATGACCACTGGAATCAGGGGTAGCCCCACGCAGTGATCACTGATCCCCCCTCTCACCCCCAAAAAATTTGAATAAAAATATGACTTACTAACCTCTTATGACAGCCTCAGGTGTTAAAATCAGGTCTATTACAGCAGCACGCAGGTCCCTGGGGTAGTATAATCATCAGTGCAGTACACAGTGGAGGACCCAGGTCCCTATCTCCCTCTATCTCTATTCCCCGTTCTTGGAGTCAAAATATGGAACTCTCTACCTATTCCCATCAGAACACAGCTACCTCAACTTCAAGAAGAGGCTAAAAACCTTTCTCTTCCCAAAGACTGCTTCATAACAGTCCATAATTACTTCTACCACCTAGTATCATTCATTATCCTTTCCTTAATGTTTTTAGTCTCATGCATCAATCCAATGGTATCTAATGTTATATATATCCTATATAATGAAACACACCTCCAACATTCTGAAGCTGACTGCATGGCTGAGGCATTCCTGCTCTCTGTATCCATCTCCTGAATTGACATCACGTACTTCTTGGTTCGTTACAAGCAGAAGTGACCAACCACACGAAGTTTCTCGGCTTCAGAAGGTTGGAGGTGCATTCTATTAAATAGGATTGGTCAGTTCCTTGATGCACAGCCAGAGCTCAGCGTCCTGCACAGTAACGCTCAGACACCAGAGAGAGAGGGGGGGGGGGGGACTGACACCAGAGAGAGGGAGGGAGGGGGGGCCTGACACCAGAGAGGGGAGAGGAGGTATCTCTGTCACACACACACTCTCTCTCACAGTCAATGTCTTTCTCTCTCTCACTCTCACACACTGTCTCTCACACACTCTATGTCTCACATTGTATCACATTCACTCTCTATGTGTCACACAGTCACTCACACACTCTCTTGCTCTCATACACTCAGTCTCACAGTCTGTGTCTCACACACACTCTCTCTCTCGCACACACTGTATCTATGTGAAACACACACTCTCTCTCTCACACTGTGTCTCACATACGCACTTGCACATACTCTCATTCTCACACACACTCTCTCTCTCACAGACACACTCGCACCCAGACTCACTCTCTCTCTCTCACACACACACACTCGCACATTCACTCTCTCTCACACATAGTCACTCTCGCATACACTCTCTCAAACATACACACTCCGAGGAAAACCTTGCTAGCGCTCGTTTCATTTGTGTCAGAAACGAGCCTTTTTTACTACTATATATATATATATATATATATATATATCTTTGTGTGGTCCTTTTACTAAGCTGTGGGAAAAGGGCCCTGTGGTAGCAGTAGGGGCTGTTTTTCCTATGCGCCGGGGCCCTTTTTACTACAGCGGGTAAAAAGCCCCCACAACAAAATGGCCATGTGGTAAGAACTCTTACCACATGGCCATGCGGGGGGGGGGGGGGGGAGAGGGGGAGTACTTATCACTACCCATTGAGGTGGTGTTAAGGACTCCTGCAGTAACCTAATAACTGGGATGCATGCGGCGATGCAAAATTACTGGCGGGTTAGCGCCATGCTATAATATAAACATTTTTTTCCTGCATGCCAGAAATGGCATGCATTCAAGGCAGAAGCCCGATTGGGTTTACCAATGCTTTGTAATAGGGCCCCTGTATTTCATACTTATAGAGAGAAAAACAGGCAGAACAGAAGCAGAGACAGGCAGGGAGAGGATAGGCAGGAATAGAGAAAACAGAGAAAGCCAGAGGCAAGATGATGTCAATAGAAAAAAAAGGGAAGAGAGAGGAGAAGACAGTAGACATGCAGGAAAAAGGAGGGTTGAAGGAAGCAGAAGACAAAAATGTATTAAGAGAAACACTGACCATTATCTCTCATGCTAATCTCCAACACCAACTGATAATCCATTCAGAAGACACCCCCCCCCCCAAAAAAAAAAAACCCAAGGCCCTAATATTTAAACACCATGATTATTAAATGCTGACCGCAACATTTACATTTGTACCCGGATATCCACTGGCAGCACCTGGATAGCTATCTGGATGTTAGAAGAGTGAAATACATTTTACTATCATGCCTACATTTACTATTTCTCAGATCCAGTAATATGACACTAAATAATGTGATGATAACACTTTAGAGAATTCAAGTCTTCACTCATTTAATAACTGCATGTGGCATAGTACTACAATTTAGTACCACACCATTTGAATAGCAAATATTAATTCATTACAAACCAGTATTACCACTCACTTTAGAATTACAATCTGTGGTGTTCAATTATTGCTTCTGATGATCAAAAAATAGAAAAATAGCAAAGATGAATTATACCACACTATACAGTAAAACTGTAAATATTGAGCTTGGCAGAAAATTACAACTAGATTATGTTTGTCACTTGTTGGTTTGGGATATTATTATTATTTTTTTATGAATTCACAAGCAATTCATTGGTAAACTCAATGTCAAAGTGTCAAGACATTGCACTGGAGTCAGACATGAGTGGCATGCAAAAGGATTGTAAAAAGAAGCACAAAGTAGGGCCATTGCTAAAGGCTTTATAATATTCCTCGTGCACATGTAAAACCTCTCATTACAAAAGTCATTCAGATTGTTTTTTCAAAAATGTGCATTTTTTTATACAAGTGTACATGCAAGAGCTCATCATAGCTAAAAGTATATACAAAATTTTCATACAATAAATCCTTTAACGTGAATAACACATCAAAGACAACATTGGTAACACTGTACAAGATTAAAAATAAGGCAATATAATGCAATTTTATTACAAATTAAAATAAACATTTTTAATTAGCAGTGTGATACAAAACTCTGATTTAAAGGAACATATATGGCTACAAAGGACTTCTGCCCTAATAGTAAATGTACAAAGTTCAGAGTTGCTCTTCAAATGTGATTTCTTCTTTGCTAAATTAGAGGGCTGTAAGAAATAAAACAAGACTCTTTCTTGATTGCTTCATGTATGTCAAATCTTTCACGTATTAACAAAAAAGGGACACGTGTAAAGACGTGTATTATTGAGGGGTCCTTTTACTAAGCAGCGGTAGGCACTAATGCATGCTTCCCAAGCGCCAAAATGTACTACCGTGGGGCGCGCTCAGGCACCTGGCGCTAGTTCAGGCATCTGAGGACACCAGGGGCATGTTTGGGGAGAGTAGGTGTACGCAGCGCTAATCAGTTAGCGCAGCTACATTGCCACATGCCAACCAATTAGCACATGGGTTAACATGTGAGCTCCTTCCACCTACTAAATAGGTGTCAGTAAGGGCTCACAAACTAATGACCACACACTAATTTGGAAATTAGCACCTGGCCATTAATAGAAAACATGGAAATGCGGCCTTTTTACAACCGTGCTAAACGTGGCCTCAGGAAGCGGGGAAACCTGCACGCTAATCTTAGCGCATGGCCCCTTTTAGCTCGGTTTAGTAAAAGGGCCCCTGTCATTTGTCATTTCACAAATATTTTTGCAAATACTGAGTAAAATTCTCACATTTACAAAAATATTTGCCATTGAATTTAATGGAAGAATTTTATGGATGAAACTGATAAAAATCATATAAAACTCTGATTTTTTTTTTTTGTCTTTTAAACCTTAAACATGGAAAGGGCAATATTCAAAGACATTTTCATGGGTAAAGAATTTAAAGGCCTTCTCGCAGGCAGGGCTAGGTCAGAGGATGACATCATGCATAATTTTAAATTTTCAAAACTACATACATACATTGTTTTGGTAAGTACATGTACCTGTGGGTAAAGCATGTGCAAATCTCTGCAGCTACTCGTTCTTGGGGCAATACTCAAAGCAGATCTGCCTGAATAGTTTAGCTGGTATTTAGCTGGAGGAGTGGCCTAGTGGTTAGGGTGGTGGACTTTGGTCCTCAGGAACTGAGTTCAATTGCCACTTCAGGCACAGCTCCTTGTGACTCTGGGCAAGTCACTTAACCCTCCATTGGCCCAGGTACAAATAAGTACTTCTATATGTAAGCCACATTGAGCCTGCCATGAGTGGGAAAGCACAGGGTACAAATGTAACTAAAATAAAATTACTGGTGCAAACCTCACCAGTAACAGCTGTGGAGTTTGTACCAATGCGAGCAGGTTGAGTAGTGCCCAAACCCTTCCTAAAAGAGAAGAAGCTATGAAAACAAACTGCAAAAACAGTTATTTTTCCCCTCCATATTTGTTCTAAAGTGAACGTCTTATAAAGTACACATTGGTGCAAGATTATATGTTTTACAGCACGTTTAGGGGCCCTTTTACTAAGCCACAGTAAAAAAAATGGCTTGTGAAAGTATGGGCTTGAGGGAATACCACATGCTGAGGCCACTATTTACCATGGCAGGGAAAACTCTATTTTTAAATTGAGCCCCTTAATGATTGTGTGCTAATTTTACAATTGGCGCACAGTGATAGGTAGGGTTACCATATGGATTCAGAAAAAAGGAGGACACATTGATCCAGTCTGGGTTTTGCTTCCATTGAAAGCAATGAAAGTAAAACCCAGACTGGCTCAATCTGTCCTCCTTTCTCTGGAGCTATATGTTAATCCTAGAGGGAACGGGAAAGAGAATGGGACTTGCTATACTGCCTTTTGGTGGTTTTTGCAACTACATTCAAAGCGGTTTACATGGTATATACAGGTACTTATTTATACCTGGGTCAATGGAGGGTTAAGTGACTTGCCCAGAGTTGTAAGGAGCTGCAATGGGACTTGAACGCAGTTCTCCAGGATCAAAGTCCACTGCACTAACCACTAGGCTACTTCTCCACTGTTTAGGGGCCCTTCTACTAAGCTGTGGTAAAAGGGGCCTTGCGCTCGTGGCAGCAGCCATTTTTGCTGCATGCCAGGGCCCCTTTTAAAATGAAATGTTCGTGTGGTAAGTTTGCACTTGTCACGTGGCCATTTTGGGAGGAAGCACTGTGGTAAGGGCTTTCATACTAACCTGGCAGTAATCAGGCATCGCGTGATGCTGTTTGATTACCGCCGGGTAACCCTCTGCAGAAATAGTTTTTCAATATTTCTGCTAGCGCTGGAAATGACGCGAGAAGGGGGTACTGCCTGAGCCCGTACTGCGACCCATTTAGTAGGCAATAACAGCTCAAGCGCTACTCCCGTGGTAATTGGGCAGCCCCTAGCCATGACCTTGTGCTGCCGATTACTGCTGAGAACACCTACTCCCTGCCCCTGTACTAGAAAATAACAATTATTTTCTAGATCAGGAAATGGCACATGCCAAAAACAGATCTACCGCAAGGCAACTGGGTGCGCCCAGTGGTAGTGCTGTTTTCCCACAAGCTACCCACGCAGTAGCCCTACCACCCTTTTGTAAAAGGACCCCTTAATTATTATATTGTTAAATACTTGTTGATTGAGGGGCCCTTTTACTAAGGTGTGCTGAAAAATCGCTTGCGGTAGTGTAGGCGCAGGTTTTGGGCATGCGTCAATCCATTTTTCAGCGCGCCTGTTAAAAAGGTCTTTTTAAAAAATTTTGCCAAAAATGGATGTGCAGAAAAATCAAAATTGCCGTGTGTCCATTTTGGGTCTGCGACCTTACCGTCAACCATCAAGCTAGCAGTAAAGTCTCACACGATAACCGTGCAGTAATGACCTATGCGCATCAAATGCCACTTGGCGCGCGTCCAATATGCGCGTCTGAAAATAAGAATAATTTTTCAGCCGCGCATATTGGTCATGCGCCAAAAATGAAATTACCACAAGAGCCATGCAGTAGTCGTATGGTAACGCGTAGATGCTTAAGCGGCTTAGTAAAAAGGCCCCTAAGATTTTAATGTAAGCTCTTAGAAATGCCTATCTCTTGTTTTTATGCACAATTAACTGCATAGGTGTTTGTGGATTATAAGTATTTTTAATGTAATGTAATTTTTGCAATTATTTGGGCCTAGGAGTGATATTTTCATAGATATTGCCCTTTCTTCCATTGATTGTGTGTTGGCTTTTTTTTTTGTAAAGGGGTTTTTCCAAAGATATGGAGCTGACCAAAACCCCTGTGGAAAATAAGCCCCAAAATTTGACTCACAAGCCCTACTCCCACCTCAAACCAAGCAAGGCAACCCACTGTGAGCTCTAACTTCAAAGTTCTCTCCATATCTCATCTAGACATGAGCCTACAAATTCTATGATCTGGTGAACAAACAGTCATTAGGAATGATTGAGTAGGAAGGAAATTGAATTAGTCTGTCAAATAAAACAATTGCTGCAGAAGAAATACGTATATGCTCATAAATAATCTATTTATAAAAAAAGAACTGAACAATATGTTGCAAATTTACAGTTATAATAAAAGTTGCTATAAACCTAGATACTGTATGCATATACATATATATAAGAAAAATAATACAAGAACATTTTTCAATAAAATGACCAAGCAAACATGCTATTAGGCTTCATTCCAGTGAGCAAAGGAGAGTGAACACTAGTTGTCATATAAAATATCTGCTTTGCAAGAAAATGACCTATTTGAATATTTAGTACAATTTTAAAACTGAGCGTGCAAGTTGATATAAAGTATTGTGCTTGCAGCCGACATATATTAGAATGCGTTACCAACGTTTGGCATGAGTGTCATGCTAGATCTCATCAGCCCCAAACTATGCCATGCCAATTTCTGAAAAAAAGGCATACGGGAGAGGTATTCAGCTAGACTACTTATTTTAAGTCCATCATGGCTATCAGTCGCATCCCTACCCATGGCATCCAGGTATAAGGAAATGTACACAGTGGGAGAACACTGTGCAGTTAGGAATGGGTTTCTAAATTTGACAAATATCAAATAGCTTCATTTCTGTTGTTGCTTCTGTGGCTGTCTTCGATGCTAGGAGGATACAACAATAAGACAGGGTACAGCAAATGCCCGATTTATTTAGACACAATTGGATAAGTATCAGTGAAACTACGATGCAGGGGAAGAATAAAAAAAATTCATTTATCCATATGCCCCCAGACAGGGCCACTGAGAGGAAGGGGGGCAGGGGGACAAAATTCCCTGGGCCCAGGCCTCCAAGGGGGGGCCGGCGCTGGGGTCAGACCGCCGGCGCTGCAGTTCCTGGTCTCACCTGCCTGCCGCCTCCTTGGCTCTGGGCCCCCTGCATTCGAAGCGACAGTCACAGATTGCCTCTCTTCGGGCCTTCGCTCCCTGTGTCCCGCCCTCGTGGAAACCAGAAGTTACATCAGACGAGGGCGGGACACAGGGAGGGAAGGCCCGAAGAGAGGCGATCTGCGACTGCCGCCTTGAATGCAGGGGGCCCGGGGCCCGGAGCCGTGGAGGTAGACAGGTGAGACCACGGACTGCAGCGGCGGGGGATGGCAGCGGCAAGGGTAGGAGCCGAGGCGGCCTTGCCCCGGGCCTGGCCTAGTCTCTCGGTTGCCCTGCCCCCAGATTCTATAAACTGCAATTGCATGAATAGTCGATTTTCGCACACAACTTAGGGGCCCTTTTATTAAGCCGCGTAAGCATCTACGCAAGCCCAACATGCACCAAAATGGACTTACCACACAGTTACCACGTGGCTCTTGTGGTAATTTCATTTTTTATGCGCATCCGATAAGCGCAGCTGAAAAATAATTTTTATTTTTGGACGTGCATATCGGATACGTGCCAAGTGGCATTTGATGTGCATAGGTCATTACCACCCGGTTACTGCATGAGACTTTACCGCTAGGTCAATGGCTGGAGGTAAGGTCGAAGACCTAAAATGGAGGAGCAGCAATTTTGATTTTGCCGCACGTCCATTTTCAGCAAAAATAAAAAAAAAGGTCTTTTTACAGGCACACTGAAAAAATGGATCGGCGCGTGCCCAAAACCTGCGCCTACACTACTGCAAGCCATTTTTCAGTACACCATAGTAAAATGACCCCTTAATTGTTTAACAAGCTAATCAGTGCCGATAATTGGCCAATAATAAGCAATTAGCACTAATTGCACTAATCAGAATTTACGTGAGCAACTTTCTAAGCATATTCTGCAAAGTGGTTTGTGTAAATTCTAATGTGCAGATCAGAAAAGAGGCCACGGCCATGGGAAGGGCATGGTCGGGTCATGGGCATTCCTGAAAATTACCCACACTGTTACAGAATATGCCCAATCTGTGCCTAAAGAAGACGTGGGCATTTACACCTGATTTTGTTGGCATAAATGGATGCACCTAAACTGTAGTCGTGGGATGGCCACTATGTATATTCTATAAACTGGGCCTAACTTTTGGTGAGGTTTATAGAATACCACTAAGTGCGTTTTTTTCAGCGCCGATTTTTTGGTGCCCTATATAGAATCTCACCCATGAAGGATAACTTTATACAGAGCATTTGTTTTAAGAGTAGGCACCTACTTAGGTGTTATTTTTCAAGACATGTTATGTGTTTTTATAAAATGCTAGCATATGCAACAGAAATTGTGCCTACCTTGCAGGTGTGGACATTTATACCTGTTTTCAAGCAGGTGTAAATGTCCACCCCTAAAATATCAATGAACATGTATAAATTAGCTTAGGGGTAAATTCTATAAATGGCGCCTAAAAAATCAGCAATGAAAACCATGTGCAAAGCGTGATTCTATAATATACGCCTAAAGTTAGGTATAGTTTATAGAATATGCATATACGCCATTCTTGTGACTAAACTTTTGGCACACCCATTCAGGCCACATAAAACCAGGCCTAAACACTTGCGCCTAAGTTAGGCGCGGAGCGGATGTATTCCATAGTAGTGTGCATAGTTTTCTGAAATGCCCACAACCTGCCCATTCCACGCCAATATCCAAGTCCCTTTTTCGGCTGTGTACGTTAAAATATACAAGCACTTTGTTATAGAATATGCCTAGAAAGATGGGCACTGCTGATTACTGCCAGGAACGCCCCCCCCCCCCCCCCCCCCCATGGAATAAAATAGAAAATTATTTTCTACTGCGGGAAACAAAGCTTTCCAACTTCGAAATTACTATTGAGTGCCCATGCTACGATGGTCGTGTTGATTTAGTGCGCATTATCTGTGTGGTAGCCCTACTACAGCTTAGTAAAAGGGCCCCTTCGATGAGACAATTTACATCAGGATTCAGTGGGTATAAATCCTTGCACCCAAAGTTGGGCGCAGATCCTGGTGCTATGCGCTATTTTATAAATGGCACCCAACTTGGCAAATCCTTTGTAGAATAGCTCATTTTTTTCGGCACCTATATTTTGATGCCATTTATAGAATCTGGCCTATAGAAACTATGCATTATAATACAATATTACTAACTTCACTAATTTTAACTTTTTTAATCCATCTCAAGTCTACAAGGCAGGGAATAAGAAAACAGAATTATAATCAAGGGGGGGGGGGGGGGGAAGCATAGTTTTAGAACAGAAGTAGAGCAACTTTCAATAGACCCTAAACTATCCCTCAGTGAGCTAACCAATGACCCTTTTCGTAGCTAAAAGGGAGGACAAATGGATAGGGCTCCAGAAGACATATTTAACAGATTGATAGATACTAATACATTTACAAGGGAATTTAAGATGAAATTGTGCGCCTATTTGAAATACCCGTGGACAAAGCAAAAGAAATTGCTTTTGTCACTCTTGGGGGACTTTTGTCAATCGACTCAAATCAGGAAAAAGATATACTTTAAATCCATTGAGTGCTTTCCAACACCACACTTTTTTTTTTAATGTAACTGAGATCATTTCCAACAGATTGTGGCCCCTGATGCAGTCTGCTTTGGTTATCTTATCAATAAACTTGTGGACTTTTTTTAGTTGGACGTCTTCTTGTATGACACAATGGTCAATATTCAGGTAAATGAAGAAGTTACACTGACAAATTCTCAAATTTTCGTCCTTCACATTGCATAAATGTTGTCTACTGAAATCATTGATGAGACAAAATATATCCAGGAAGGAAACAGGCATTGCAGAGGTTTACCTAAGTCTTACCCAGACAGCTCTGATATTAGACCTGTCCAGATAAAGTTATCTGATTAAGGGCCTCTTTTACCAAACTGTGCTAGCGATTTCTGGCGCTACGATTCCGACAAAGTCCATTCAGTTTGAATGGGCTTTGTTGGCATTGTTGTGTGGGAATCACTACTGCTTTTTGGTAAAAGAGGCCCTAAGATAGGCAACATAAATAGTTGTTTTAAAATGTACTGGATATGTTATTTTGTAAACTATAAATTAGTATATTGTATTCAGCAGCCCTAATTTACTGGATAATTTGCCTGAATATCTGGGAAAAATGAACTGGATAACTTAGAAGATTCACTTAAACTAGACTGCTTTCCATTAAATATCAGCCACTCAAAGTGTAGTTCTTTTCTCTTTTTTCACAGTTGTGAGGACAGTTTTCAAAGATATTTACTTGGGTACAAAGTGTTGCACTCATATTAATCGATTATATGAAAATTGCCCTTCTGCAATGCAGCTATAAGAAATAGCATGATGTCATAAAAAATTTAATCCAGGTGCTCTGGAGCTCTGCTGGATGTGCTAAGGGATTTTCTCATTTTGGGTATGATTCATAAAGGACTTTACACATAAATACAGAATGGGCGAAAAGCGTTAATGAATCCAATCCAAAATTTGTGTTGACAGGAGAAAA
Source organism: Microcaecilia unicolor (assembly GCF_901765095.1). Taxonomy (NCBI): domain Eukaryota; kingdom Metazoa; phylum Chordata; class Amphibia; order Gymnophiona; family Siphonopidae; genus Microcaecilia; species Microcaecilia unicolor. The sequence goes on along the minus strand of NC_044031.1, from coordinate 190,736,819 downwards.
GCTCAGTAGGATGGCATTTTTTCCATGTAAAATGGAGAGCAGAACTTCTGACTTTGTTACATCACAATACGCCACAGCAACCTTGTCACAAAATATAAATGAAACTCAGTTGTGAACCTTTATAAAAATCGTACAGTGTGAACAAGACATTCACAATGGAAGAAGGATAGTTATTTGAGCTGTCCAATGAGGCCTGCTCTCAAGTAGTGCATAAGTAGCAAGATACCATTGTTGAAAGTGATAGTGAACATCTCCTGTTGTTCCTACAACAATATTTCACTGGAATTCTTAGAAGATCTGGTAGTGCTCATAAGGTAGATAGCAGAGATTTTCATTTGCATTTTGGTATTGCTTTCCGAGTTTCACTTTCAGGATGGGCACCTCTGTGTTATATTAGGTTCTCAAGCCTCTGAAGAGACAGTATTCAGAAGCAGAGGGTTTGAATCATTTTCTTCCTAATCAGTACGCTGCCAAAAGCCCTGAGTCCAGCCATTTTTTCTAACTCATTTGTTGCTGTGTGATAAGAATTTGGAAACCTCATGCAGAGATATTAGAAGCAAGCAGACACATTAAAAGATGCATCCATTTAGTGATAGGCTTTCAGTAACCCATAATTGCTCAACTGTTGTCTCTCTCTCATGCCATTATCTTTATACCTGCTACAATCTCATATCATTTTTATTTACTCACCTCCAAATGTTAGCACAATCAGAAATCAAACACTTTTCCAATCGCAGACCCAACAAAGTTGGATATGAAAGAAAACAAGTATCTCCATAGAGATGTCCAGCACTTATATCTCCTAGAGGTGACCAGTATATATACAGGTAGAGATGCATGAACTTCTACAAAATATAGGGGTATGTTTACTAAGGCACGTTAAACGCTAATGTGCCAATACACTCCTATGAGCACATCTACCATTAACGTGTGTTAAAAATGTTAATGTGCCTATAATGCACCTTAGTAAACATATCCCTTAATAAATTCAACATTTAGATGAGCCTATAGAAATTTCCACTACTGGATCATTATAGGGCTCATTTTCAAAAGAGAAAAGCGTCCTTCTGCTACCTTATTACCTTCGTTTTTCTCTGAAAATTTTTGACACCTCAGTTTTAGATGTTTTGCTCCATAATTCATCCAAATTTCAAGGGGGCGTATTTTGGGTGGAACATGGGCGGCACCAAACGATAGACGTTTTTCTATAATAATGAAACAAAATGAAAACGTCTAGGGCCAAAATTAAGATTTTTTGGCCAGACCTGTTCAGTCACAATTAAGTGGCCAAAAGGTGCCCTAAATAACCAAATGATCACTGGAGGGATTAAGGCATAAATCCCCTTACTCCCCCTGTTATCACTGATCACCTCCCACCACCCCCAAAGCTGTGAAAGAAACAGTACACACCAGTCTCTATGACAGCTTCAGATGTTATGGCCAGTACTAACAGAGCGGCAAACAGGTCCCTGGAGTAACCTAGTGGTCAGTGCAGTGGACTGTAGAGAAGGGTACCCAGGCGTGTATCCCACTCTAACTGTTACACTTTTGGTGGAAAGTGTGAGCCCTCCAAAACCCAACAAAAACCTGTAGTACCTATATAGAAGTGACACCTACAGGAATAAGGGCTATCATAGTGGTGCACAGTTGGGTGCAGTAGATTTTTGGTGGGGTTTGGAGGGCTCACCTTAGAATATAAGGGGGTAAGTGTGAGATGTGTACCTGAGACCTTTTATGTCAAGTCCACTGCAGTGCCCCACTGCTCTGCTAGGATGTCTGTGTGGCCAGTCTACTAAGAATACTGGCTCCCCATATGTCCCAATGGCTTGTTTCTGTTTGTTTTTCCCTTTGGACATTTTTTTTCAAAATGGTCCTAAAAGATAGATGCACTGAGCACAAAAACATCTAGCAAATGGCCATTTTTGAAACAAAAAAGTTGGACGTTTTTCAGGTTTAAACATGCCCACGTTCACTACTGGATTTTTGAACATTTTTCACAAACTATCCAAAATCAGATTTAGACATCATATCAAAAATGCTCCTCTACATGTTTATGTAGAAATCCAAAGCAGAAATTAACAATAAACTCTGGATTTAAAAAAAATGAATTTTTTTTCAGACCATCTAAAATGGCTTTATTTATTTTAGTATTTAGCTCGTGCCTTTCCAATGGTAGTTCAAGACAAGTTGCTTCAGGATTTTCTTATGTTCCAAAATTCTTCTGATAGAACACAGATGCATTTATGTTTTCCCTGGCAGGTCTTGAAAAAAAATTCATTGCACTTTAACGGGACTAAAATCCATCTGGTTCAAGCTCAACTTCTAATAGATTCACATATCTCTCTCAATACATATATTTCTTGCACACCTTTCTCTTTGATAACCAATTAAAAATTCCTAGAAAATATTTCTTCTTCTTAAAATTCATCTTATGCTTTTTCTAACAGAATTCTTAGCCCTTATATGTTCCATTCCAATGCATATCCCGAAGTTCTCTTTGGTTGAGTAAACGATCCTTGGTTTGGTGCCACAGTCTTAGTTTTCCTGGTAAAAGTTTAGGCAACTTTTTTCATTCTTAGTGCACTGAAAATGGCACAACCAAATTTCTTTTGTTCTATGCCTCTTTCACTGCTGGCACAGAAGGAAGGTAATGAAGTGTCTGATTTGCATGAGCTGTTGAAGCTTGAAATGGTCCTACCCCAGCTTTGACTGTAAAACTAGCAACAGATGACACTGATGGACAGCTAGTGCCTAACTTTGTTTGAACGTTTGTTCTGCCATATGGGTACATTTTCCGCTCAAGGTTTAATGACCGTGTTTGAGAATTAGTTCCATTGACTTTGCCTTCAAGGAAATATGTCAACATTTCACCTTTTCCTTTGACACTGACTTTACCCCGGCATACAAACTCATAATTGCACCTCTTCAGTATCCGATGAACATCTTCTGTCACCTGCAGATAAGGAAAGGTGGCTGTTAGCTAAGGTTTTCTAAAACTGTGTCATATTGAGGGGCATAATCGAATGGCGCCGGCCATCTATATGGTCGGCCATCTTCGGTGCCGGCTCCACAAAGGGGCAGTGTCAACCGTATTATCGAAAAAGATGGCCGGCCATCTTTTCTTTCGATAATACGGTTGGGGCCGGCTAAATCTATCTCCAGGTTTACAGATGGCCAGCTTCAAAAAAGTGGAAAAGAAATCCAAGTGTTTGTCAGGGACATCCTTTTTTTTTTTATGAGTGAAAGGACATCCCTAGCATGCACTTTTTTGGACAGCCACCTCTGGATTACAAGACTGGTGCTCTAACCACTTGGCCACAGCTCCACTTACTTGGATGTCCCTCCCTTTTGATTATGCCCCTTCAGGTCTCTCTCAGCCAATCACAGACAGGGGTCTCTCTCAGCCACTCACAGATAGCTAAATGCACTGTGATTGGCTGAGAGAGACCCCTGTCTGTGATTGGCTGAGAGAGACCTGAAGGGGCATAATCAAAAGGGAGGGACATCCAAGTAAGTGGAGCTGTGGCCAAGTGCTTAGAGAACAGATCTTGTAACCCAGAGGTGGCCGGTTCAAATCCCACTGGTACTTCTGACCAAGCCAAGCAAAAATAGTTTTGATTTAGGACGTCCCTGATGAGCACTTGGATTTTTTTAAAAAAATTTTGCATGGGAGGGGATTGGTGACCACTGGGGGAGTAAGGGAAGGTCATCCTCGATTCCCTTGGATGGTCATTTGGTCAGTTGGGGCTCTTTTTTGAAGTTTGGTCGTGAAACAAAAAGGGACCAAGTAAAGCCGGCGAAATGCTTGTCAAGCCTGGCTTTTTTTTTTCCATTATTGGGCAAAGCTGGCCATCTCTTGAGCATGCCCCCGTCCCGCCTTCACTACCCTACCAACACACCCCCTTGAAATTTCGCCGGCTCCGTGACGGAAAGCAGTTGAAGCCGGCCAAAATCGGCTTTCGATTATACAGATTTGGCCGGTTTCAGGAGATCTCCAGCCATCTTCCGATTTGTGTCGGAAGATGGCCTGCGATTGCTTTCGAAAATGAGCTAGATTGTTTTCTTGATTCGGAAGTCAGTAATGACAAACCTATACAATGACATGGTTTAAATTTCCCCTGTCCTCCCACTCTTCTTAAAGTAAAAGCCAAAAACAATCCAGATAATGAATCAGTATTTCTCCTTCTATTTTTGCGTTACTTTTGAATAAAACTAGCTAAGTTTATAGTGCCGAGCGGTCTTTAAGACACACATTATTTTTGAGGTTGATCTAGCTCTTATGATTACTTTTACAATCGTTTGCTGCTTCACTGTATTTAAACAGAAATATTGGACCCCTGATGCAGGCATCATTCAATGAAACATGGCCATGTCGGGTCAAGTAAGCCAACAACAAAAAGAAGCACAGAAGGGCCTCCAGAACTGGAACAATGGTGCAATCTTTAATGAAATCGACCCGACATGGGCCGTGTTTCGGCGTTCAACAGCACCTGCCTCAGGGGTCGAGATAAATATTCCTTAAAGATCATACAGTTTCAATCTGATTGTGCCAAATGCTTCCAAGATCCGTGATGAGGTTCTGAAGAACCTTTTTGCAATCTTAGGTAAATTGTACCAGACGCTTCCGGAATGCCGCAGTGAGGTTCTGTAAATCCAGGGGTCAGTATATTGGCCCCAGAGTAAAGCAATCTCATTAATGTATTATGGAACAAATATCTATATTATGGCTGTAGCACAAATGGTGAACATTTCAAAGACTGAACATTCCACTTAAATATACATCATAACAGTAGAAACAGATCATTTCTAACACATAAACACCAGCAGGCCCACTAATCTTCCATGATTATTTCCTGGTACAATGTATAGCTTTTTTGAACATCTGAGTTTCCCTTTATTTCTTCACAATTAAGGATTATCTTTGCTTATCCCATGCCTTCTTGAATTCTAACACCAGTACTAGGAGGCTGGTATACAGTGGTGGAAATAAGTATTTGATCCCTTGCTGATTTTGTAAGTTTGCCCACTGACAAAGACATGAGCAGCCCATAATTGAAGGGTAGGTTATTGGTAACAGTGAGAGATAGCACATCACAAATTAAATCCGGAAAATCACATTGTGGAAAGTATATGAATTTATTTGCATTCTGCAGAGGGAAATAAGTATTTAATCCCTCTGGCAAACAAGACCTAATACTTGGTGGCAAAACCCTTGTTGGCAAGCACAGCGGTCAGACGTCTTCTGTAGTTGATGATGAGGTTTGCACACATGTCAGGAGGAATTTTGGTCCACTCCTCTTGGCAGATCATCTCTAAATCATTAAGAGTTCTGGGCTGTCGCTTGGCAACTCGCATCTTCAGCTCCCTCCATAAGTTTTCAATGGGATTAAGGTCTGGTGACTGGCTAGGCCACTCCATGACCCTAATGTGCTTCTTCCTGAGCCACTCCTTTGTTGCCTTGGCTGTATGTTTTGGGTCATTGTCGTGCTGGAAGACCCAGCCACGACCCATTTTTGAGGCCCTGGCGGAGGGAAGGAGGTTGTCACTCAGAATTGTACGGTACATGGCCCCATCCATTCTCCCATTGATGCGGTGAAGTAGTACTGTGCCCTTAGCAGAGAAACACCCCCAAAACATAACATTTCCACCTCCATGCTTGACAGTGGGGACGGTGTTCTTTGGGTCATAGGCAGCATTTCTCTTCCTCCAAACACGGCGAGTTGAGTTCATGCCAAAGAGCTCAATTTTTGTCTCATCTGACCACAGCACCTTCTCCCAATCACTCTCGGCATCATCCAGGTGTTCACTGGCAAACTTCAGACGGGCCGACACATGTGCCTTCCGGAGCAGGGGGACCTTGCGGGCACTGCAGGATTGCAATCCGTTATGTTGTAATGTGTTACCAATGGTTTTCGTGGTGACAGTGGTCCCAGCTGCCTTGAGATCATTGACAAGTTCCCCCCTTGTAGTTGTAGGCTGATTTCTAACCTTCCTCATGATCAAGGATACCCCACGAGGTGAGATTTTGCGTGGAGCCCCAGATCTTTGTCGATTGACAGTCATTTTGTACTTCTTCCATTTTCTTACTATGGCACCAACAGTTGTCTCCTTCTCGCCCAGCGTCTTACTGATGGTTTTGTAGCCCATTCCAGCCTTGTGCAGGTGTATGATCTTGTCCCTGACATCCTTAGACAGCTCCTTGCTCTTGGCCATTTTGTAGAGGTTAGAGTCTGACTGATTCACTGAGTCTGTGGACAGGTGTCTTTCATACAGGTGACCATTGCCGACAGCTGTCTGTCATGCAGGTAACGAGTTGATTTGGAGCATCTACCTGGTCTGTAGGGGCCAGATCTCTTACTGGTTGGTGGGGGATCAAATACTTATTTCCCTCTGCAGAATGCAAATAAATTCATATACTTTCCACAATGTGATTTTCCGGATTTAATTTGTGATGTGCTATCTCTCACTGTTACCAATAACCTACCCTTCAATTATGGGCTGCTCATGTCTTTGTCAGTGGGCAAACTTACAAAATCAGCAAGGGATCAAATACTTATTTCCACCACTGTATGCATTTACTTACACCCTCCTATGGGTGGTACTATATTACATTGAGGAAGTAGTATATAATAATATATAGTACAGTGATGGGCAACCTTTTGAGCTTGGTGTGTCAAAATTCACCAAAAAACCAAGCATAACTCGGGTGGTGTGTCACTTCAAGAAAAATCGCTGCTACTAGGATCGCCCCCGGGCCCCCCCTACCTGAGATCGCTGCCCACCTGAGGTCGCCGGGCCCCCCCTCCACCCGCTACCGGGCCCGGAACTAACCTTAAAGCCTCCATTCACGTTGCAGCAAGCAGCAGCAGGGCAGACCTCTCCTCCTTCCTTCTGTGCTCCGCCCTCGCGGACGTTACGTCAGGCGAGGTCAGGACACGGAAGGAAGGAGTGGCCTGCCCTGCTGCTGCTTGCTGCGACATGAAAGGAGGCTTTAAGGATAGTTTCCAGGAGCGAGGAGGGAGGGCGGACCACACTGCGGCGGCGCCGCGTGTCATCGAAAATGGCTACGCGTGTCAGTGCTGACACGCGTGTCATAGGTTCGCCATCAGGGATATAGTATATACTATATTATGTATGTATAGTAATATAGTATATATTAGTTTCAATATACCCAACACTCTTTCCATGAAGAAATATTTTCTTACTTTACTCTCTTCTTTTTGACAGTAACATCATGAACTCTACACTTTTCCACTGAAAAATAGCCACTGGCTGTTCATTAGTAATAATTAGTTATAATTTTGAGGAATTTGAATGTCTCTGTCATATCCTCCTCTCTTTCTTCTTCTCAGGGTATTTTAATTAGGTCCTTGAGAAGCATTTGAGAGCAAAATGTTTGCTATAGACATTAGTTCCAAATAAATGTGACCCAGTGCATGCTGATATGCAGCGAAATACAGGGCATAATTAACTATCTGGAGTGTCACAGGCTAGGAAACATACTGGGCTCTTCATTTTAAAGCTTTCACAAATGGGGCCCTGTGTAGTTCTGACTGCAGAGTAAAAGTTGTACAGGAGAAGAAAGCTGCAGGAGGAAGCAGAGCTCACCAACTCCTCCTGTTGACTGGAGGGCAAGGCACAGGGGTGGTGAGAATAGACAAATATCTCTGGGCAGTGGTGGCTCTGATTTTCCCTCCCCTGCCACTCTACTTTCTGCTGGCAACTGACTTATGGGAGCACATATGATAGGGCCCTTACTAAATATTTATTCCCTGTGCATGTGCCTAGTTTGCATATGCTTTAATTCTAACATGGCACTGTGTCAGGAATAGTTTGATTTGTTCAGCTGAGTTAAACAAATGAATATATTCTCTGCTGAAAAATAACGTTGTCTGCTTTAAATGATTAAAAAAAAGGTATACAGCAGCAGCAAAAAACAGTTCCAAAGCAAAGAAGCAGCCTAGGACAAGCCAGTAATTTAGAAAAGTGTACTGATTTATTGAAGGAGCAACCATAAAAACAATGGTGAGGAGATAAAATGTCCGATAAGTAAATGTCCGATAAATAATTGATATGACACCCTGGGGTAAATATTCAGGTATGAGCGGATGGTTGGCACTTAACCAGCCAAAGATTGGACTATTATGTATGCAGTACTATTTGTAGAATCCACTAAACATTCAAAACGTTGGGGTGGGATTAATAAATCACTAGAGTATGAAACTGTAACAAAATCCCACATGCAAGGTAGACGCCAGCTTAGAATCTACTTGACCTTCTCGGTCTCCGTTTGGGAAGGAAAAAGGACTGAAAGAGCTCTTGGATATTTACTATCTAAAAGAGCTAAACAGATCAATTCAATCCTCTCTTCATCATCGGCCAAAAGAAAAAACCCTCCAAAGCTCAACTATGTTGATCTATTTCTTTTCTATTCTTTTTATTTTTTATTTTTTTATTACTTGTTTTGCTGAGCTTATCACTTCAGACTTAAATTTGAAAATTTAAATAATCCATAATCCTAAGGAGTTAATTCACTCCACTGGCTTCCATACACCTCCAAGCTAGTCTATCCAATGATGAGCTATGGTACTGGAAAAAGGACACATCTTTTTGATGTCCGTGTGAGAAGGTCAAGTAGATTCTAAGATGGCATCTACCTTGCATGTGGGATTTTGTTACAGTTTAGTGCAGTACTATTTGGCAAGATAAGGTAAACATTTAAAGGCTCAATATTGGTACTTAACCAGTTGAATGCTACCTCTGACTCCAGATTAGTTAGGAGTAAATTCAAGAAATTGCGCTGAAATGTAGGTGTGAACAGACCACAGGCGGTGGAAAGATCAACAATGTCCCACGAAAAGTCACAGGTACAGGAGAAGTGGGAACAGAATCAGGCTCTTCAAAAAACAGACCAAGGACATTCCATGTAAATGTAAAATTTATTAAAGGTTCCCACGCAGCTTAGTAAACGGGCCCCTTAACTGGGCAGAAGCCTGTCCTGCCTGGATAAATCACATTTAATATTGACCCCACTGAACATTTTATTTCCCCACTCACTGTTTTTATGGTTGCTCCATCAATAAGCCAGTAGACTTTTCTAAATTATTGGCTTGTAGCAGGCTGCTTATTTGCTTTGGAACCACTTTTTTTTAATAACACTACTTTGCTTACCTGTATTTTTCCCTGAACACCTGTACTATCCATTCTGCTGGCAACATTTACGGTATTCCCCCAGATATCATATTGTGGTCTTCTGGCTCCAATAACACCAGCCACCACAGGCCCAACATTTATACCTAAGAATAATAGTAAAATGCTTTATTATTTTTTGCATTGTACATCAAGATTTTATGTATTTCCAAGATCAAAGAGAAATTTAGTACTACCAAAGTATTTCATCCTAGTGTATTTCTGTTTGATACAATAAGTGGAAAAATGGCGTCTTCTGTAACATTTATAATTTGCATTATATTTGCTGCTTTTTGCTAATATACAAGTACATAAGTATTGCCATACTGGGAAAGACCAAAGGTCCATCGAGACCAGCATCCTGTTTCCAACAGTGGCCAATCTAGGTCACAAATACCCGGCAAGATCCCCAAAATGTACAAAACATTTTACACTGCTTATCCCAGAAATAGTGGATTTTCCCCAAGTCCATTTAATAACAGTCTATGGACTTTTCCTTTAGGAAGCCGTATTTCTTCACGGAGAGGGTGGTGAACGCTTGGAATGCCCTCCCGCGGGAGGTGGTGGAGATGAAAACGGTAACGGAATTCAAGCATGCGTGGGACAGGCATAAAGGAATCCTGTGCAGAAGGAATGGATCCACAGAAGCTTAGCTGAAATTGGGTGGCGGGGGAAAGAGGGGTTGGTGGTTGAGAGGCTAGGATGGGGGAGGGCAGACTTATACGGGGTCTGTGCCGGAGCCGGTGATGGGAGGCGGGACTGGTGGTTGGGAGGCGGGAAATACTGCTGCACAGACTTATATGGTCTGTGCCCTGAAAAAGACAGGTACATATCAAGGTAAGGTATACACATGAGTTTATCGTGGGCAGACTAGATGGACCGTGCAGGTCTTTTTCTGCCGTCATCTACTATGTTACTATATGTTATATGTAAACCTTTTTAAAACTCTGCTAAGCTAACCGCCTTTACCACATTCTCTGGCAATGAATTCCAGAGTTTAATTACATGTTGAGTGAAGAAAAAATTTCTCCGATTCGTTTTAAATTTACTACATTGTAGCTTCATCGCATGCCCCCTAGTCCTAGTATTTTTGGAAAGCGTGAACAGACGCTTCACATCTACCCGTTCAACTCCACTCATTATTTTATGGACCTCTATCATATCTCCCCTCACCCACCCCAAGCTGAAGAGCCCTAGCCGCTTTAGCCATTCCTCACAGGGAAGTCGTCCCATCCCCTTTATCATTTTCGTTGCCCTTCTCTGCACTTTTTCTAATTCCACTATATCTTTTTTGAGATGCGGCAACCAGAATTGAACACAATATTCGAGGTGCGGTCGCACCATGGAGCGATACAAAGGCATTATAACAAGAAGGAGTTAACTGGCCTCAGAGGTTTAGTGTTCAACAGACAAATTGATGGTTTCCCAAATATCTGCTGTTGTCATCATACTGGTACACTTTGAGACTCTAAAAAGCATACTCATTGGGTCCTGTGGAGAAATATTTATAGTGCACAGGAGGCTGTTATTGCTCCACTCCACCACTAGTTCCATCCTCAAAGAATTTATCACCCAGCTAAATATAGTGGGGAGTGGCGGTAGTCCATTTATTTGGCTGGTGGGACTCAGCATCCCTGCCAGCAAAGGTATGATTAATGTGCCCGCAAGGGGGGGATGGAGGAGAGAGAGAGAGAGAGAGAAATGTTTTGCCCTGTAGTCCACCTCAGGGCACTCCCAAACTGAAGGGCTGGCTATGCTCGGAGAGAGAGTCTGTTAAAAATTTCCCAGCACACCACTAGATAGAAGACACCTGCAGACCTGAGTGTTTTTGTAGTGTTGTAGTTAGGTACATTAGGTTTTTAGATGTTCCTGGAGGGCTCACAATATAAAATAAGCATGTTAAAATAGGATTTGTACCTGGATCCCTTTATGTGAAGTCTACTGCACTGACCACTAGGCTGGCCCTCTGTTCTGCTGAGATGTCTATGTGGCCAGTTTACTAGGAATGGTGCCACACAGTCATCCCTATAGCTTCTTTTTGTGCGTTTTTCTCTAGGACTTTTTTTATTTAATAGTACATATGTACTGATCACAAAAACTGTCACATCTGTACTCACCTCGGTCTCTGGTGGCCAGAACCGGTGGCTGCTATGAACTGCCATAGACTGTCTTGCTGTTCCTACCCGGTCCAGACTTCAGCCGAGTCCGGTCCAGATCTTCCAGACTTGCTTGCTTTGTTTGAACCTACACAGCACCCGTAGTTGCCTGGTGATTGCTGCACCTGAGCTTCAGCTGCTGCTGGGCTTATTAGCCATTTTGAAACTCTCTGACTTTGCCTTTGCATTGCGTCTAAGGCCCTGGTATGTTGGTGCTTGTTGCACTTCTGCTAGTCCAGTGTTTGCCTGAGATTCTTGCCTGTTTCTAGTTAGTCTGTGTTTAGTTTAGGTTTTGCTTGCTTTCCTTGCCTGGTTTCTTGTTTATAATTCTGTGTTTAGTTTCTGTTTGACTGTGTTCTGGCTTGGGGCTGCTTGCAGCTCTTAATTCTGTGTCTTGTTAGTCAGTGTTTGTTCCCTGTTTATTGGCTGTTCTGCAGATTTCTGTTCTGCCCTTTAGCTTTCCCTTCCTTGCCCTGTCTCCTGCCTTGCTGCCCATGTTCCTCCCTTTCCCCTCTGACCCTCAGTCCCTGTGCTGCCTTGCTGTTATCCAGCCCTGCCCTGTCCAGCAAGTCCTGCCGGCCACCTGAAGCCCAGAGCTCAACTCTGGGTGAAAAGTGGCCCAGTGCAGGTGAAGCCTAACTGCTTGCCTGAGATTTGCCCTGTCTCTAGCGTGGGGTGGTTTTGCCTGCCACTGCCGCTCCTCGGCAGTGGCCCAAGGGCTGACAACCTAGTTTCCAGCTTTGAAAACGTGACAAAAACATCTGAAAATGTGAGATTAAAAAAAAAAAAAAATTAGGCATTTTTCCTGTTTGAAAATTGCTATGTTAAAGATGAGAATTTTAGACGTTTTCTCCAAAACATCTACAACTGGACTTGGATGTCATATTGAAAATGCCCCTTCACATTTTTTCAGCAACTGTTATTCACTATTGGTTAGTAAAGGTAAGTTGGCATATTTGCTAATATGGTCTAGTACATAGTCTCTTGGTTGGATGCTCTGAGACAACTCAACTAATTGGATTTTTCATGCCTTGTTATTGCCATTGATATTGTAGACATTGAAGCTTGTAAAATGGATGGTTCTGTTGCACGTAACCAGTGCATACACATCTGTTGCTGTGGCTTTTTTTTTGTTTGGTTGTTTTTTTTAAGAATAGGTTCTACGAAGGCAGATCTTGTTCTAAAATACTAGTGGAAATTGACATGTCCCAACCTGAACTTGTCAATTTTGATGGGGCTCCATATGTTTTTGCCTTTTATACTGATTATATAAGAAAGCCAGTTTTTATACAGAAGGCCCTTGAAATGATTTTATGCTCCTCTTTCCCTTCACTTCCCTCTGCTCCTTGTTGTGCTTTTTCAATGCCTCTTGCTCTCTTTTCCTCATGGATAGAAAGTACCTGTGAGCCTGCAAGCTGTGCACAGGGTTTAGAAAACAGACATCACCACAACTATTAGATGTAAACATAATATATAAAATAGAAGAATTTATATATATATTGTGCAGCAACATTGCCCTAGATATTTTAGTTCTGATTTATAAGGGCTCTGTATAGCTGGGCTTCAGAAAAGTATCAACAGACATACCCAGCCTGGCAACATTTTCTTTTGTGTTACTTCCTCTTGTTATTGTATGAGGTCAAGAGACCTACAGCCTCGTCGTTGCTCCAGAGAGATTGTGTGGGCTCATGTATTAAAGTTCACTGACCTGATGTGGGATAGGTCAATGACAGGAACCTAAGATTAGGTCAAGGCCTTGCAATGGACAAAAAGCTTACATAATACATAAAAAACCCCTATCATATGCAAGGCAAAAGAAGCAAATTGTACTTATTTGCACCTTGTTTTGTATTGAATTGCTCCACCTATTCCTTTGGGCTTCTGCTCAACTGAAAACAGCCTCTACTAACTATTCAACAACCATTACAGCAAAGGCCACAAACACCTGCAGTCTCCCAAAACTGGCTAAAATGGACCCTAAACCTGGTCTCTTGCTGTCACTATTGAACAATGGCTGAGATTCGTTCCTACCTCTTCTGGGACTGTGAACAGTGTCTACAAAGCATTCCCATGCCTTAGCTGGTCCCAGGAGCAGAAGCATGGCCCAGGTATTGAATACAGGTCTTCTACCGAGCCACTGGTTGGCCCTGAAATTCGTTGTCTAATGCTACGCAACGTTACAATAGCAGCCCTCTTATACCAGCAAAAGTAATACGTATCTTCACAGGGACAGAAAATAATGTGAGAATGTAATAAGCAGGTAAACGTTGCAGATGGTTGCACTGACTGACTAGTTTAAACTGCTATTGACATTAAAAGAAAAGGGCAGCAGGAAAGTACCACAAAAGAGAACAGTCAACATGCACAACTAATGTGTTACTGTATGAGCAGGCTCAACTGAATCACAGGTAGCATTGTGATTGCTTCCAAATTCTTAACAAACTTGTAAACAGCAGCATTTGAGGGCTGACACAATTTAGCTCAGTCAACATGTTACCAGAATTTTAGAAATGATGCTGGTTGTTCTTCACACATAGGTGTCTTAGAAAATTGCTCTCAAACAATCCTTAGGTATGAGCAGCCTTTTATCTGGAATTGCTATTGGAGGTCTGGAAATGTACTAAAGTTATCTTCCCTTTTTCTAGCTGACAGGGTAGTGTTCCAGTGAGAATTGTGAAAACGTTTATGCCAGAGGTTGTTCCAGAGCTTAGGGCCCTGTTTACTAAGCCATGCTATAGGTGCACTAGCGTTTTTAGCATGCGCTAAAAATTAGCGCACTAACGCTAGAGATACTCATAGGAATATATGGATTTCTCTAGCATTAGCGCATGCTAATCTTTAGAGCACGCTACAAACACCGGCGCATCCCAGTAAACAGGGCCCTTAGTGAATAAATCTCTTCAAATGCATCTGGTCCCTCAGTGCTTAAAGAAAGCTGCTATTGGCCCCATTTTTAAAAATTACCATAGTAGCAAAAATCGACTATATGTCGATGAAGGCTTATTTGCTGGAACACTAAAACTCCTCAGAATATAATGTAATGAGTTGATTAAGTCTAAAATGCCATTAAAAAAAAATCATCCAAGGTCACTAAGGTCCTCTCAAGTAATATCTGTAACCACACCGTCTCCAACGGACATCACACGATGTGATACCCACCATTGAGCCTTCTCTGGAGTAGCCCCCACACTCTGGAATGCACTACTTGAAGGGCTTCGCTTAACACACACACACACACACACACACACACACACACACACACACACACACACACACACACACACCACACACACACACACACACACACACACACACACACACACACACACACACACACACACACACACACACACACACACACACACACACACACACACACACACACACACACACACACACACACACACACACACACACACACACACACACACACACACACACACACACACACACACACACACACACACACACACACACACACACACACACACACACACACACACACACACTTCTTTAAATTAGTCCCCTTATTCTCTAACTCCATCTTTGCTTACACTCTTATAAAATGTGTTATTGCAGATTGTGATGTAGCATAGTATGCCATACTTTGTATTGTTATTTGAATATTTTTACTACTATAATTGTCTATTGCTTATGTTTGACTTATTCTTGCTGTACACCATCTTGAGTGAATTCCTTCAAAAATGCAGTGCGGAAGAGTGCCCTAATAGAGCAGTGAGCTTTGGTTCTGGATACCCGGGCTTCATTGTAACCTTGAGCAAGTCACTTAACCCTCCATTGTCCCAGGTACAAAAACTTAGATTGTGAGCCCTCTAGGGACAGATAAAGTACTTGCTTATAATATGTACAGAACAGTATACATCTAGTAGTGCTACAGAAATGATTAGTAGTAGTAAATAAATCATAATAAATAAAATGAATAGGTATAAAGTCAAATAAATAATTCAGCCATTTAGAAAAGTTATCAACCTGGGCTAGTGTTAAGACATGTTATTCCCAGTTATCATTAACTAGGTCTCAGAGACCTGTGATAAAATAGCACAAGTTAATGGTAAAATAACACATCTTAATGGTAGACCACATTGATAACCACGCTTCTTAATTTTATTGCATGCTTCAGCAATCCTACTGGGAAAAATAGAAATGTTGTAAATAAGCATACACTTAAACAGCTAAGTTATCCATGTATGTGGTCTTCTCATGCTGATAATGTGCCTGTCCATCAGCTAGGGTTATTATCTTGCATTATAATGTTAGTGCACACTAACAACATTAATGTGTGTTACTGTACCACAGGCATCATTTTGTTCCATGGGGCTTAATCACTAATAGTGCACATTAGTGCTGGTGGCATGTGCTAACACGGTAGCATACATTACTAACGCTAGCTGTGTACGTTCAGAAAAACTGTTAACATCTGTAGTAATTTATATAGGTAAAATAACAGTGGTAATATAAGTTTAAACCAATGACTTACCCACTCTGAGGACAAAGTCATTATAGGACTGATAGTTGATTGCATCAAGAACATCAAACATTTCTATTGCAAAATCCGCCAGTGTACTCAGGTGGGAATAAATAGATTTCTTAGCCTTGACATGGAATAGAAAAAAAATATTAGTACATTTAAAGCGTATGAGACGTGACTAAAAAAATATATCACTGAATGTTAAATTTAAGCCTTCACTCTGGAAGACCATCAGACTGATTTCAAACATGGTATATATGATTAAATGTCAAGTGTGATTCCTTTTCAAGAATAAAATCATCATTGCTTTTAAGGACAAAACATTAATCAATTTTCATCATCACTATATTTCTTAGTACTAAAATGGCAAATGCTATTAAGTCTGTTAGAAAGCTAATGACACGGAAAATCACAAAACAAGTAGGGCCCAATATTCAGCACTATTTAATCAGTCAGGAACGGCTCTTGGTCGGTTAAAAAGCACTCAGCAGGCTAAGCGCTAATATCCAGCGTGGAACAGCCAGTTCTCTCCGCTGAATATTAGTGCTTAGGGAGGATTCTATAAATGGTGCTTAAAAAAAATCTACGAGGAAAACATTTTCGACTAGGCACACTCTATAAGCGGAGCCTAGATTTATACGCAGTATATAGAATATGCTTTATTAATATACCAGCGCCTAAAACTAAGCATGTCATTTTACACCAATGAAATCATGGCATAAATCCTGGCGCGTAGATTTAGGTGCAGAGGGCCATATTCTATAACTATACACGTACATTTCAGATTGCCCACAAAATGCCCATTTTCACACCCATAACAACGCCCCTTTTTGTTTGCACATATTAGACGTTAGGTGCAGTGCATTACAGAATACGCTTAGCGAGTTGTGCGGGTAAATTCTAATTATTGCCAATTAGTGCTCATTATTGCTTGTTAAGTGTTATCAACACTAATTAGCTTGTTAAGCCAATTAAGTTACATGCGCTGTTATAGAATCCGCCTGGATTATGATGCAGATCTCTAGGCATGCTATATAGAATCTGGGGGTTAGTGGCTAGCTGCTAATTCACTATCCTGCTTATTTTCGAACGAGGCCAGCCATCTTCCGACACAAATCTGGAGATGGCCGGTCTTCTCCTAAAGCCGGCCAAATCGGTATAATCAAAAGCCGATTTTGGCCGGCTTCAACTGCTTTCCATTGCAGGGCCGGCCAAAGTTCAAGGAGGCGTGTCGGCAGGGTAGCGAAGGCGGGACGGGGGCATGGTTAAGAGATGGCCGGCTTCGGCCGATAATAGAAAAAAGAAAGCTGGCTCTGACGAGCATTTGGCTGACTTTACTTGGTCCCTTTTTGTTCACGACCAAGCCTTAAAAAGGTGCCCCAACTGACCAGATGACCACCAAAGGGAATGGGGGATGACCTCCCCTTACTCCCCCAGTGGTCACCAACCCCATCCCACCCCCCCAAAAAATATAAAAAAATTTTTTTGCCAGCCTCTATGCCAGCCTCAAATGTCATACCCAGCTCCATGAGAGCAGTATGCAGGTCCCTGGAGCAGTTTTAGTGGGTGCAGTGCACTTAAGGCAGGTGGACCCAGGCCCATCCCCCCTACCTGTTACACTTGGGGAGGTAAATGGGAGCCCTCCAAAACCCACTGTACCCACATCTAGGTGCCCCCCTTCATCCCTAAGGGCTATGGTAGTGGTGTACAGTTGTGGGTAGTGGGTTTTGGGGGGCTCAGCACACAAAGTAAGGGAGCTGTGTTCCTGGGATCATTTTGTGAAGTCCACTGCAGTGCTCCCTATGGTGCCCAGTTGTTGTCCTGGCATGTGAGGGGGACCAGTGCACTACAAATGCTGGCTCCTCCCACGACCAAATGCCTTGAATTTGGCTGGGTTTGAGATGGCCGCCGTTAGTTTCCAATACCGGCGAAAACTAATGGCGGCCATCTCTAATGCCAGCGATCTCTAAGAGATTTGGTCGGCCCCGACGGTATTATTGAAACGAAAGATGGCCGGCCATATTGTTTTGATAATACAGTCAGGTACGCCGCTTGACGGGGTCGGCGCTAGAGATGGCCACCCTTATAGATGTCCAGTCCCGTTCAGTTATGGCCCTCTATGTCATGTCACTTAGAGGGGCATAATCGAACGCGGCGCCCAAGTTTTCCTGGGGCCATCCTCGCAGGATGGCTCTGTGAAGGGGCGTGGAAACCCGTTATCGAAACAAGATGGATGTCCATTTTTCGTTTTGATAATACGGTTGGGGACGCCCAAATCTCAACATTTAGGTCGCCCTTAGAGATGGTCGTCCTTAGGTCATCCTTAGAGATGGTCGTCCCCGGTTTTCGGCGATAATGGAAACCGAGAACGCCCATCTCAGAAACGAACAAATGCAAGGCATTTGGTCATAGGAGGAGCCGGCATTCGTAGTGCACTGGTCCCCCTCACATGCCTGGACACCAACCGGGCACCCTAGGGGGCATTGCAGTGGACTTCAGAAATTGCTCCCAGGTGCATAGCTCCCTTACCTTGTGTGCTGAGCCCCCCCCCCCCGAACCCACTCCCCACAACTGTACACCACTACCATAGCCCTAAGGGGTGAAGGGGGGCACTTAGGTGTGGGTACAGTGGGTTTCTGGTGGGTTTTGAAGGGATCACATTTACCACCACAAGTGTAACAGGTAGGGGGGATGGGCCTATGTCCGCCTGTGTGAAGTGCACTGCACCCACTAAAACTGCTCCAGGGACCTGCATACTGCTGTCAGGGAGCTGGGTATGACACTGGAGGCTGCCAAAAAATATTTTTAAAGTTTTTTTTAGGGTGGGAGGGGGTTAGTGACCACTGAGGGAGTAAGGGAAGGTCATCCTCGATTCCCTCCGGTGGTCATCTGGTCAGTTGGGGCACCTCTTTGAGGTTTGGTCGCAAGAAAAAATGGACCAAGTCGGCCAAGTGCTCATCAGGGAAGCCCTTCTTTATTCCATTATCGGCTGAGGACGCCCATCTCTTAAGCACACCCCAGTCCCGCCTTCTCTAAGCTGCCGACACGCCCTCATCAACTTTGGTCGTCCCCGCGACAGAAAGCAGTTGAAGGCGCCCAAAATTGGCTTTCGATTATGACGATTTGGGCGACCCTGAGAGAAGGACGCCCATCTCCCGATTTGTGTCGGAAGATGGGCGCCCTTCTCTTTCAAAAATAAGCCTGTCAGCTAAGTGTGAATATTAAGCGCTAAACCTGCTAAGTTGAGCAGTTAAGATAGGTCACTTAAATAACAGGCCTATCTTTAAGTAATTTTGACTTAACTGGCAAGCACTGGATATTTGCTTAGCCAGTTAATTTGCAGCGGCCAAAATTTAACCCGGATATTGAATGTTGGTCGCCGGATTTGGCCCAGCATTGAATATTTGGGACCTGCGCAAGGTATGGCAGCTAACCACATTGCCTTTTTACATGTCTACACTGTGTTTATGTGTGTGAAAATGGAATAAATGCACATCCAAGATATTTGTATATGTTGCATTTGGATTACTTGGACAATTCATTACTTATTTATTTATGTGAAACCTTTATTAAACCACCTTTCATAAGAATATTGAAGCGATGTACAAAGAAATATCATAAAGCAGAAACAAAGCAATACACAAAAAAGCACAAATGGGCCCCAGAACTGGAACAATGATATAGAGTTTAATGGACTAGACCCCACAAGGGCCGTGTTTCAGCGCCCAACAGTGCCTGCCTCAGTGGTCAATGTAAATCTCCTTAAGGGTATAAAAGGAAAGAAATGTCCAAGTGTGAGAATTGCCAAATATCAAGCAGATTACATCGGTTACTTCCAACCTCTGAAGTCGTAGTCCAAACAAACCGCAGTTGGAAGTAACCGATGTAATCCACCACTCTCTCTGTGAAAAAGTATTTCCTAACATTACTCCTAAGTCTATTATCCCGCAACCTCAAATTATGTCCTCTAGTTTTACCGTTTCTCTGTCTCTGGAAAAGATTTGTTTGTAGATTAATACCACACAAGTATTTAAACTAGTATCATATCTCTTCTATTTCTTCTTTCCTCTAGGTTATACATATTCAGGTCTTTAAGTCTCTTCTCATATGTCTCTTGGCACAACCCTCATATCATTTTTATTGCCTCCTTCTGGACCACTTCAAATCCTCTGAAGTCCTTAGCAAGATATGGACTCCAGAATTGAACACAATATTCCAAGTGGGGCCTCACCAATGACTTGTACAATGGCATTAACACCTCCCTTTTTTCTGCTGGTAATACCTCTCTCTATGCAGCCCAACATCCTTCTGGCCATGGCCACTGCTTTGTCACATTGTTTTGCAGCCTTGAGATACTCAGATATCATCACTCCAAAGTCGCTCTCTTGAACTGTCCATATCAGCTTCTCACCCCCTAGTATATACAGCTCTTTTGGATTTTTACTCCCCAAGTGCATTAATCTGTAATTCTTCACATTAAATTTTAACTGCCAAACATTAGAACATTCTTCTAATGTTTCCAGATCTTTTTGATGTGTCAATCTGTTGCAAATCTTTGTATCATGTGCAAAAAGACATTTTTCCTTCTAACCCTTCATCGATGTCACTCACAAATATATTTAATAGAACCAGCCACAGTACTGTTCCCTGAGGCATACCACCACTCACCTTTATTTCCTGTGAGCAAATTCCATTTACCACCACCCTCTGCCATATGTCAGTCAACCAGTTTCTAATCCAGTTCACCACTTTGGGTCCTAACTTCAATCTGCTGAGTTTATTGACGTCTCCTATGAGGAACTGTGTCAAAGGCTTTGCTGAAATCCAAGGAGACTACATCTATTGCAAGTCCTTGATCCAATTCTCTAGTCAACCAGTCAAAGAAATCAACAGATTCCTTTGGCACGATTTTCCTTTGGTGAAGTCATGCTGCCTGGATCTTGTAACTCATTGGATTTCAGGTAGTTCACTATTCCTTTAGCAGATCTCCATGATTTTTCCAACCACCGAAGTGAGGCTTACTGGTCTGTAGTTTTCAACTTCTTCTCTATTACCACTTTTGTGAAAAGGGACCACATTTGCTCTTCTCTAATCCCCAGAACCTCTCCTGTCCCCAAGGATTTATTAAACAAATCTTTGAGAGGACATGCAAGAACTTCTCTGATGATGGATTTTGCCCACTTTTAATTTTTCAACTTGTGTGTGATCACTTTCTTCCTTGAGCAGTGCAGTATCTACTCCATTCACATATATACCTTTGTCAGCCAACTGAGGTCCTTCCCCAGACTTTTCTTCCATGAAAACAGAAGTATTTGTTTAACACATCTGCTCTTTCCTCATCACTTTCCACATAGTGGTTCTCAGTCTCACAGTTCCAATTCTAGTCTTCCTCCTTTCTCCAATATACCTGAAAAAAGTCTTGTCTGTTCCTTTTACATCTCTAACCACTTTTTCTTCTGCCTGCTCCTCCACCAACTGTATTCTTTTCTGTGTTTCTCTTTTTGAATGCCACGAAAATAAGAAATACATTGATGAAATGCTTCATGAAGCATCAAAGATTTCCAGCAGTGGGGAAGAACTTGTGCTAAAAGAGGACAACTGGACTAAGATCACAAGATCCTGCAGAATTGATACTATGAACCCACCTGCCCTTGAACTAAAGAACTAATATGCAACCCTGGAAGTGGAGGCGGTGAGAGCATACCAGAGAGTAGAGGAATCAGAGCTTAAAATCCCCAAAATTGTTGAAGCAGTGACCACTAAGAAGTGAAAGATAGTGGTAGTTGGCGATTCTTCTCTGAAGGATGCAAAAGTGTCATTCTGCAGACATTAGAACACCTGTCTGCCAGGTGCCAAAATTCAAGATGTTACAGAAAGCTTGCTGAGACTCATCAAGCCTGGTCTGAAGTGGAGAAAATTCACTCAAAGTGTAATTAAACTCTGGAATTCATTGCCAGAGAATGTGGTAAAAACAGTCAGCTTAGCAGGGTTTAAAAAAAGGTTTGGATCATTTCCCAAAAGTCCATAAACCATTATTAAGATGGACTTGGGGAAATGCACAGCTTATTTCTAGGATAAGCAGCATAAGATCTATTTTACTGTTCTGGGACCTTGCCAGCTACTTGTGATCTGAATTTCAGCGCACCTTAGTAAAAGGACCCCCTCAGAATTCTAAAGATGTCACTTTAGTTTATGCTGCAGAAAAAAAAAAAACAGTTTCTCAAAGAGCACATTGTCATGGCACTAAAATTTCTTCTAACATAACAATTGAATTGCAACAGAATTAAACATAGATTTTTAAATCAGATAGTTTAACTATAGAAAAGGTGATTACGACAAAATGAGAAAAATGGTGAAAAAAAGACTGAAAGGAGCAGCTCGCAGAGTAAAAAACTTGCATCAGGCGTGGATGCTGTTTAAAAACACCATCCTGGAGGTTCAGGACAAATATATTCCACGTATTAGAAAAAAGGGAAAAAAGACTAAACGTCAGCCGGCGTGGCTAAACAGTAAGATAAAGGAAATCATTAGAGCCAAAAAACAATCCTTCAAAAAGTGGAGAAGAGAACCAACTGAAAGTAACAGGATAGATCATAAGGAATGCCAAGCCAAATGCAAAGCGGAGATAAGGAGGGCAAAAAAGGACTTTGAGAAGAAATTAGCGTTGGAAGCAAAAATACATAGTAAAAATTTTTTTAGATACATTAAAAGCAGGAAACCGGCCAAAGAGTCGGTTGGGCCGCTGGACGAAAATGGTGTTAAAGGGGCGATCAAGGAGGACAAAGCCGTAGCGGAGAAATTAAATGAATTCTTTGCTTCGGTCTTCACCGAGGAGGATTTGGGGGGGACACCGGTGCCGGAAAGAATATTTGAAGCGGGGGAGTCGGAGAAACTAAAGAAATTCTCTGTAACCTTGGAGGATGTAATGGGTCAGTTCAGCAAGCTGAAGAGTAGTAAATCACCGGGACCTGATGGTATTCATCCCAGAGTATTAATAGAACTAAAAAATGAACTTGCGGAGCTACTGTTAGAAATATGCAATCTGTCCCTAAAATCGAGTGTAGTACCGGAAGACTGGAGGGTAGCCAATGTTACTCCGATTTTTAAGAAGGGTTCCAGAGGAGATCCGGGAAATTATAGACCGGTGAGTCTGACGTCGGTGCCGGGCAAGATGGTGGAGGCTATTATTAAGAATAAAATTGCAGAGCATATACAAAACATGGACTGATGAGACAAAGTCAGCACGGATTTAGTGAAGGGAAGTCTTGCCTCACCAATCTAATGCATTTTTTTGAGGGGGTAAGCAAACATGTGGACAATGGGGAGCCGGTTGATATTGTATATCTGGATTTTCAGAAGGCGTTTGACAAAGTGCCGCACGAAAGACTCCTGAAGAAATTGCAGAGTCATGGAATCGGAGGTAGGGTATTATTATGGATTAAGAACTGGTTGAAAGATAGGAAGCAGAGAGTAGGATTGCGTGGCCAGTATTCTCAGTGGAGGAGGGTAGTTAGTGGGGTCCCGCAGGGGTCTGTGCTGGGTCCGTTGCTTTTTAATGTATTTATAAATGACCTAGAGATGGGAATAACTAGTGAGGTAATTAAATTCGCCGATGACACAAAATTATTCAGGGTCGTCAAGTCGCAGGAGGAATGTGAACAATTACAGGAGGACCTTGCGAGACTGGGAGAATGGGCGTGCAAGTGGCAGATGAAGTTCAATGTTGACAAGTGCAAAGTGATGCATGTGGGTAAGAGGAACCCGAATTATAGCTACGTCTTGCAAGGTTCCGCGTTAGGAGTTACGGATCAAGAAAGGGATCTGGGTGTCGTCGTCGATGATACGCTGAAACCTTCTGCTCAGTGTGCTGCTGCGGCTAGGAAAGCGAATAGAATGTTGGGTGTTATTAGGAAGGGTATGGAGTCCAGGTGTGCGGATGTTATAATGCCGTTGTATCGCTCCATGGTGCGACCGCACCTGGAGTATTGTGTTCAGTACTGGTCTCCGTATCTCAAAAAAGATATAGTAGAATTGGAAAAGGTACAGCGAAGGGCGACGAAAATGATAGTGGGGATGGGACGACTTTCCTATGAAGAGAGGCTGAGAAGGCTAGGGCTTTTCAGCTTGGAGAAGAGACGGCTGAGGGGAGATATGATAGAAGTGTATAAAATAATGAGTGGAATGGATCGGGTGGATGTGAAGCGACTGTTCACGCTATCCAAAAATACTAGGACTAGAGGGCATGAGTTGAAGCTACAGTGTGGTAAATTTAAAACGAATCGGAGAAAATTTTTCTTCACCCAACGTGTAATTAGACTCTGGAATTCGTTGCCGGAGAACGTGGTACGGGCGGTTAGCTTGACGGAGTTTAAAAAGGGGTTAGATAGATTCCTAAAGGACAAGTCCATAGACCGCTATTAAATGGACTTGGAAAAATTCCGCATTTTTAGGTATAACTTGTCTGGAATGTTTTTACGTTTGGGGAGCGTGCCAGGTGCCCTTGACCTGGATTGGCCACTGTCGGTGACAGGATGCTGGGCTAGATGGACCTTTGGTCTTTCCCAGTATGGCACTACTTATGTACTTATGTACTTATGTAGTTATAAATCAGAACAGCATTTTTATGAATTGCAGCAGTAGGTAAAACATGTACTGCTGCCATATTTTAACTAACCAAACCAACACCATCCTCTGGATTCTGTGTATCGCGCCTAGAGATCTCAGTGCCAAAATCCAAGCACATTTTGTAACATGCATAACTTAATTGCCTTAACAAGCTAATCAGCACTGATAACAGCATTTAACAAGCAATAATGAACACTAATTTGCAATAATCAGAATTTACGCGCACAACTCACTAAGCGTATTGTGTAATACAGTGTGCCTAACTTCTAGCATGCGCAGCCAAAAACGGGCATGGTTATGGGTGGGGAAATGGGTATTTCATGGGTGTTATGAAATTTACACATGCAGTTATAAAATATGTCCCAGTGCACCTGAATCTATGGGCTATGATTTACACCATGTTTTCATTGGTCTAAATAGATATGCATAATTTTAGGCACTGGGATATCAACTAAGCATATTCTATATACCACTCCTAAATCTAGGTGCCACTTATAGAATACTTTTAGGCAAAAATGTTTTCTGTGTAGATTTTTTAGGAGCCATATATAGAATCCCCCCCTATATAACTGAAAATTGTATGAAAATGAAACACTAACAAGCAATCAGTGCATCAGTAGCCTACAATATTCACCTTGAGATGCATCATGAAGTTGGTGGTTAATGTGATATTGCCACTGATCTCCCATCGTACACAGAATTTACAGTTTGCTACAAATCTTTTCTCATCTGGTTTACCACTTTTCAATCTCTTTCTCATAAAATTCCCTCGCTACTAAACTATTCATTCTGGCTTTTTTAAACAGTAAATGATGTTGGTGCCGGGCAAAATGGTAGAGACTATTATAAAGAACAAAATTACAGAGCATATTCAAAGCATGGATTAATGCGACAAAGCCAACATGGATTTAGTGAAGGGAAATCTTGCCTCACCAATCTATTATATTTCTTTGAAGGGGTGAACAAACATGTGGATAAAGGTGAGCCAGTTGATATTGTGTATCTGGATTTTCAAAAGGCGTTTGCAAAGTACCTCATGAAAGGCTCCAGAGGAAATTGGAGAGTCATGGGATAGGAGGTAGCAGTGCTGACATTTTGGATGGGCCCAGGGCTAATATGGGTGGGCACTATCTATAAAGGCATGAGTCGTGTTTCATGGGATAGTCTAAATAATGTCTTAGCGTGCACTTGATGACAAACTTATCTGCCCAGCAGATGTCTTGCATCAACATAAAACACAAACATACTTTATGGAACACAGAAAATTTTAGTATAAGAAAAACAGGTCCTGGTGAAAACGTCCAAGTGTTTGACAGGAAAGTCCTTGGTTTTTTCGATTATGGGTCAAGGACGTCCAAGTGTTAGGCACACCCAAGTCCCGCCTTCATTACGCCTCCGACACGCCCCCTTGAACTTTGGCCATCCTTGCGATGGAGTGAAGTTGGAGACATCCTAAATCGAGCTTCGATTATACCGATTTGGATGTGCCTGGGAGGACGTCCATCTCCCGATTTATGTCAAAAGATGGACGTCCTTCTCTTTTGAAAATGAGCCCCATAGTGGAATTAGAAAAGGTGCAGAGAAGGGTGACAAAAATGATAAAGGGGATGGGATGACTTCCCTATGAGGAAACGCTAAAGTGGCTAGGGCTCTTCAGTTTGGAGAAAAGATAGCTGAGGGGAGATATCATAGAGGTCTATAAAATAATGAGTGGAGTGGAAAGAGTAGATGTGAAGCGTCTGTTTACTCTTTCCAAAAATACTAGGATTAGGGGGCATTCAATGAATCTACAAAGTAGTAAATTTAAAACAAATCGGATAAAATTTTTCTTCACTCAACGTGTAATTAGACTCTGGAATTCGTTGCCAGAGAATGTGGTAAAGGTGGTTAGCTTAATGGGGTTTAAAAAAGGTTTGGACTGCTTCCTAAAGGAAAAGTCCATAGACCATTATTAAAATGGTCTTGAGGAAACTCCACTACTTATTTCTGGGATACGCAGCATAAAATGTTTTGAACCTTTTTGGGATCTTGCCAGGTATTTGTGACCTGGATTGGCCACTGTTGGAAACAGGAAGCTGGACTTGATGGAACTTTGTTCTGTCCCAGTATGGCAACACTTATGTACTAACAAACATTAGCTATATCATAACACAAAAGAAATGTCCCCAGTGCTGTTTCTCATTTTATCCAATCACAGCACTTCCTTCCTATCCATCCAATAACAGTACAGTTTCTTATGCTATGCAATCACAATGCTTCCTTCCTATCCATCCAATCCCAGTGCTGTTTCTTATTCTATCCAATTACAGAATAATTTCTCATTTTATCAACTCACAATGCTTCCTTTCTATCCATCCAATCCCATTGCAGTTTCTCATGCTACCCAATCGCAGTACAGTTTCTCATTTTACCCAATCACAATGCATTTTCTCATTTTATTCAGTCACTTGCTCCAGAACCAAAGTTATTATATCACAAAAGAACTACACAGGCTGGGGTGTTAGAAAGTCAGTAAGCAAGCATTGCAGAAGAACTTAAAAACACAACTGAGATTTTCTTGTTGTTAACTACTTAAAATGTAATTAAACTACTTAGTAATTGACCACTTAAAATGCCTGGTTTTTGCCGCGTGCCATAAAATAAGGAATTTTTCCTAGGACATCACCCTGGTCCTTGGACCAGTCAGGCATTGGGCTGCTGCAGATATGGCTTTCACACTTTCTAGGCCAAGGGAATCATAGCCATTGCTCAACAGGAACATCTCAAAGTCTGAGGCTCTACATTTTCATTTGCTGAGTTCTAGAGAGATCTGGGGCTTGTGACCTAGACTAGACTGAGCTGGGAGGGCATATGAAAAATGAATAATTTCAAAGCTTCCTTCAGTAACAATAAAAAAAAATAATATATGTGACATACATGAAGTGATTAGCTCTTGCAATATTTGCTAGAGGTACGGTTGTTTTCCACTTTCTAGATCAAAGAGCAGAATCCTATTGCAATTATACTCCTCCCCTTGTTTGTCTGAGATGGCACTGATAGGCAATGCACATGATCCATTCTTTGTCAAGCATTAACGAGAAGCTAGGCTAAATCCTTTTATAATCAGACACATATGAAAGGAAAGTTCTCTTTTTTTTGTTTTACTTCATTTTTTGGAAGGAAAGTTCTAAATTGAAGCATGGTTACAAAAGGGTTATAAAATGTTTACAAGTCCCTAATACTAAAATGCCATGATGGTGGCATAGGTTTGTAAAGAATGGGAAGCAGATGCAACTCTTGGGCTGTCATTGTACAATTATGACATAACACTTAAGGCTTTAGGATAGAAAATGAAAAATGTTGAAGCACATGGAAAGAGCAGAAATATTCAGTTTGAGAGGAATTTAACATGACTACTATCCTGATCACTGAGTTCATTAGCACAGGGGCTACATTTCATGAATGCCTCACATGCATGCTACATTATAATTAGTGTCTTTTACTTATTTTTATATGTGTGTGAAAACCAGGCAAAGAATACAAAAATAGCACATAAATACATTCTGCCTAAATATCTATTCATCTCTTATCCTCCCTGAGAATGAATAAATAAAAATTTGAGACAGTCCGGTACTTCAGTTTTATCTACATCTTCCAATTGGGAGGGATCAAGAAAAACATATTTATTGCTCCCATATGTGACCAGACATTTACATGGAAATTTAAGAAAAAAAGTGACTCCAACAGCCAAGGCTTTAGGCCTGAGCTGTAAGAACTGTTTCCTCCAAAGCTGCATCTGTCTGGCCACATCAGAGAACATATAAATCTGCTGGGCACAAAAAGGAATATTTTTCTTAAAGAAATAATATAGGGCAATCTTAAATACGTTTTTGTCTTTTAACATTATTAGGGCAATTCTATAACTGGACATGCGATAAAAGCCTATTCTATAAAGGAACTGAGAGGTACCCAGTATAGACATGCCCATTTACACCATAGAACTGGCATAAGAATGAGCGCCTAAGGTACTCATTTTCAAAGCAGATGCCCCCCAAAATGTCAAAAATGTCCAATTTTGAAAGGTAGAATTTGAATGTCCAACACTGCAGTTTGTCTAAATACTAAGGGGGTCATGTTGTGGGTGTGTTTAGGGCGGTATTAGGGAGGGCTCAAATTTAGGATATCCAGCAGCAATAATCGAATGTGAAGAAATGTCTAAAATGTCCAAATCTAAAAAAGAAGGGCATCCTAAGTTAGATCTGTTTCAGTCACGTCCAGGGTACAAAAAGGTGTCCTCATTGAGTATCTGACCACTGGAGGGATTAAGGTACTGTCCCCTGCCCTCACCCGACACCAGAAAAGGAAAATAGGCTCCCTGACAATTTTAGGTATAGTGGGCATTCTGAACACAGCAGCAAGAAGGTCTGAAGGGTAGCCTAGTGGCCAGTGCAGTGGGTGTAAACCAGGGGACCCAGGTTCAAATCCTATTTCAGCTCTTTTTTTTGCCTTTTAATTGTGAGCCCTCCAGAAAAAGAGATGTACCTACTGTAACTAAGTATTAAAGATACCTGCAAGCCTGAGGGCTATTGAGGTGTTGCAGTCAGGTACAGTAGGTATTTCCCTGTCTCTGGAGGGCTCATCATTGGAATATTAACCTGGGTGCCTTGGAATAAAATCCACTGTACTGACCACTAGGCTTCCCCTCTTCTCTGCAGGGATGTCTGTGTGGCCATTTTTGTACAAATGCTGCCAGACAGATGTCCTTGTCCATGGTTTCTACCACTCATAATTTGGATGTTTTATTTTGGAAAATTGCTATTTGTTTTGGATGTTCTCACATATTTTTGAACAGAAAACTTTTAAAAAGGAGATAGAGCAGCCTTTAAACTAAAATTTGGGAGAAAGGCGACAGTCGCCCAGGACCGCATGGTTCGGTGTGGAGTATTCTTGAATGACTATTGAAACAGGACATTTAGGGAATCCCAACAGAGAAGTTTCAATAATGGTGAAAGAAAGCCAGGAGTTTTTAATGAGAGAACAGAGTAAAGGATGCAAATTATCCCCATTAACTTCAAAGCAGCTTGTAGATGCTAGGAAAATATACAATTTGAAGTGCCTATATACAAATGCTAAAAGCCTAAAAAATAAGATGGGAGAGTTGGAATATATAGCACTAAATGAAGAGGTAGGTATAATAGGCATCTCAGAGACATAGTGAAAGGAGGTCAATCAATGGGACACTGTGTTATGAGGGCACAAATTATATAGCAATGACAGAGTGGATCAAATTGGAGGGGGGTTGAGTCAAACAAAATTAATATTCTACATGAAACAGATAGCAGTGTGGAATCCTTGTGGATAGAAATTCCATGTGTGAAGGAAAAGAGTATACTGGTAGGGCTGTACTACCATCCTCCAGGAAAGAATGAATAGAAAGATGAACATATGCTTACACAAATTAGGAATGCTTGCAAATTGGGCAATATTATAATAATGGATAATTTCAATTACTCCAATATTGACTGATTAATTGTTACATCAGAGAGCACCAGGGAGGTAAAATTCTTTGATGTAATAAATGACTACTTCTTGGAGCAACTGGTCCAAGAACCGACAAGAAGGGGAGCTATTTTAGATCTAGTCCTTAGTAGAATGCAGAGCATGGTACAAGAAGTAAAGGTATTGGATTCGCTGGGACACAGTATTCATAAAATGAACAAATTTGAGCTCTGATATCTGCAGTGAAGTCACTAAAGAAATCTACTGTAGCAGAATTTAATTTTCAAAAGGGTGACTATAACAAAATGAGGAGAATGGTTAAAAAGAAGCTGAACGGGCCAGCTGCAAAGGTTAGGACTTTAAATCAGGCATGGACTTTATTTAAAAATGCCATCGTGGATGCCCAGACCAGATGTGGAAAGACCAGGTGGAAAGAAGAGCAAAGTCAGCCAGCGTGGTTAAAAGGTGAAGTGAAAGAGGCTATTAGAGCTATATGTGCATCCTTCAAATAATTTAAAAAGGATCTGAATGAAGAAAATAAGAAGCAACATAGGCAGTGTCAAGCTATATGTAAAGCACTGATAAAGGGGAGGGAAAGGGAAATGATATACCACCTTTCTGAGGTTTTTGCAACTACATTCAAAGTGGTTTACATATATTCAGGTACTTATTTTGTACCAGGGGCAATGGAGGGTTAAGTGACTTGCAAAGAGTCACAAGGAGCTACAGTGGGAACTGAACTCAGTTCCCCAGGATCAAAGTCCACTGCACTAACCACTAGGCTACTCCTCCCAACCAATAAAAAAGGCTAAACGAGAATATGAAGAAAAACTTTCCATGGAGACAAAAACTCAAAGAAACACCTTTTTCAGGTACATCAGAAGAGAAAGCCTATGGAGGGATCTGTGGGACCATCCATACAGGATCATGAAGCAGCAAAAGGGGCACTCAGGGAGGATAACGCAATAGTGGAGAGAGTGAATGAATTCTTTCCTTCAGTCTTTACAGAAAAAGTAAGTGATCTACCTATACTGGAAATGGTTTTAAAGGATGAAGATACTGAGGAACTGAAAGAAATCTCAGTGAACCTGGAAGACGTGGAGGGGTATAATCGAACGGGGCACCCAAGTTTTTCTGAGGGCATTCTCGCAGGACGTCCCTGCAATGAAGTGGGGAAACACGTATTATCGAAACAAGATGGGCGTCCATCTTTCGTTTTGATAATACGGTCAGGGATGCCCAACTCAACATTTGGGTCAACCTTAGAGATGGTCATCCCCAGTTTTCAGCGATAATGGAAACCGAGGACGCCCATCTCAGAAATGACCAAATGCAAGCCATTTGGTCGTGGGAGGAGCCAGCATTCGTAGTGCACTGGTCTTCCTCACATGCCAGGACCCTAGGGAGAATTGCAGTGGACTTCAGAAATTGTTCCCAGATGCATAGATCCCTTACCTTGGGTGCTGAGTCCCCCCAAAAAACCTTACAACCCACTACCCACAACTGTACAACACTACCATAGCTCTAAGGGGTGAAGGGGGGTACCTACACGTGGGTACAGTGGGTTTCTGGTGGGATTTTTAGGGCTCACATTTACCACCACAAGTGTAACAGGTAGGGGGGATGGGCCTGGGTCCGCCTGCCTGAAGTGCACTGCACCCACTAAAACTGCTTCATGGACCTGCATACTGCTATCAGGGAGCTGGGTATGACATTTGAGGCTGGCAAAAAATATTTTAAAAGTTGTTTTAGGGTGGGAGGTAGTTAGTGACCACTGGGGGAGTAAGGGGAGGTCATCCCAGATTCCCTTTGGTGGTCATCTGGTCAGTTCGGGCACCTTTTTGAGGCTTGGTAACAAGAAAAAATGGACCAAGTAAAGTCAGGGATGCCCTTCTTTTTTCCATTATCGGCCGAGGACGCCCTGTGTTAAGCATGCCCCAGTCCCGCCTTCAGTATGCTTCTGACACGCTCCCAGGAACTTTGGTTGTCCCTGCGACAGAAAGCAGTTGGGGACGCCCAAAATTGGCTTTCAGTTATGCCGATTTGGGCGCCCCTGGGAAAAGGACGCCCATCTCCCGATTTGTGTCAAAAGATGGGCACCCTTCTCTTTCGAAAATAAGTATAAAACTGAGCCAAATTAACAAGATAAAGAGTGATACATCACCTGGACAGGATAGTACACACCCCAGGATACTGAAAGAACTAAAAAATGAAATTGCTGATCTATTGTTAGTGATCTGTAACCTTTCGGTAAAATCATTTGTAGTACCTGCAGATTGGAGGGTGGCCAACATAACGCTGATTATTAAAAAGAGTTCCAAGGGTGATCCGGGAAACTACAGACCACTAAGCCTGACTTCAGTGTTGGGGGAAATAGTGGAAACTATTGTAAAGAATAAAATTAGGGAACACATAGATGGTTTAAGGGGACAGAGTCAGCATTGGTTCAGCCAAGGGAGGTCTTGGCTCACATATTTGCTTCATATCTTTGAAGGCATGAATAAACATGCGGCTAAAGGTGAGCCAATTGATGTAGTGTATTTAGATTTTCAGAAAGATTTTGACAAAGTTCCTCATTAGAGACTCATGGGAAAATTAAAAAGTCATGGGATAGGAGGCGGCAATGTCCTTCTGTGGTTTAGGAATTAGTTATTGGACAGAAAAGAGAGGGTAGGGTTAAATGGTCATGTTCTCAGTGGAGGAGGGTGAAAAGTGGAGTGCCACAGGGATCTGTACTGGGTCTGGTGCTATCTAACATATTTATAAATGATCTGGAAAATCGAATGATGAGTGAGGTAATTAAATTTATAGATGACACAAAACTATTGAAAGTTGTCACAACATATGCGGATTGTGAAAAATTGCAGGAAGACCATAGGAAACTGGAAGACTGGGCATCCAAATGGTAGACAAAATATAATGTGAACAAATGCAAAGTGATGCACATTAGGAAGAATAATCCAAATCATAGTTACCTGATGCTAGGGTCCACCTTAGGAGTCAGAACTCAAGAAAAAGATTTAGGTGTGATTGTATACAATACGCTGAAATCTTCTGCCCAGTGTGCGGCGGCGGCCCAAAAAGCAAACAGGATGCAAGGATGCAAGAATATTATAATGCCTCTGTATCGCTTCATGGTCCGACCTCACCTTGAGTATTGTATTCAGTTCTGGTTGCCATATCTCAAAAAAGATATAGCGGAATTAGAAAACGTTCAAAGGACAGCAACCAAAATGATAATGGAGATGGAACTCCTGCTGTATGAGGAATGGTTAAAGAAGTTAGTTCTCTTCAGCTTAGAAAAGAGACGGCTGAGGGGGGATATGATTGAGGTCTATAAAATTCTGAGTGGTGTAAAATGGGTAGAAGAAAATTGTTTTTTCACTGTTTCAAAAAGTACGAAGACCAGGGGACACTCAATGAAATTACATGGAAATACTGTTAAAACCAATAGGAGGAACTTGCTGCCAGAGGATGTGGGAACAGCAGTTAGCGTATCTGGGTTTAAAAAAAGTGTTGGACAAGTTCCTGAAGGAAACATTCATAATGTGTTTTTGAGATGGACATGAGGAAGCCATTGCTTGCCCCGGGTTTGGTAGCATGGAATGTTGATACTAATTGGGTTTCTGCCAGGTACTTATGACCTGGATTGACCACTGTTGGAAGCAGGATACTGGGCTAGATGGACTGTTGTTCTGACCCAGTTTGGCTGTTCTTATGTAGGAAACTCTGATGTTTTTCCTATTTGAAAATGGCTGTGAGATGGATGTTTTTATGGACATTATAGAAACATAGAAACATGACGGCAGATAAAGGCCATATGACCCATCCAGTCTGCCCATCCTCTGTAACCCCTAATTCTTCCTGTTCCTAAGCAATCCCACATGCTTATCCCATGCCTTTTTAAATTCTGGAACAGTCCTCAACTCCACAACCTCCACCACCCTTTCTGTGAAATAGTACTTCCTTAGATTACTCCTAAACCTATTCCATCTTAACTTTGTCATATGCCCGCTCATTCTAGAGTTCTCCTTCATTTGAAAAAGGCTCTCTTCCTGTACATAAATGCCCTTGAGATAGTTAAACATCTCTATCATGTCTCCTCTCTCCCTCCTCTCTTTCAGCGTATACATGTTGAGATTCCTAAGCCTGTCCCTATAATTTTTGCGTTCAAGACTGCTTACTAATTTTGTAGCCGCCCTCTGGACCAACTGCATCCTGTTTATAACTTTCCATAGTTGCAGTCTCCAGAACTGCACGCAGTACTCCAAATAGGGCCTCACTAGAGACTTATACAATGGCACTATCACCTCCTTTTTCCTGCTGGTCATGTCTCTCTTTATGCACCCAAGCATCCTTCTGGCTTCGGCCATCACTTTTTTTTTACCTGTTTGAAAGCTTTAAGGTCATCAGACACAATCACCCCAAAGTCTTGCTCTTCCTTCGCACACTGAAGCACTTCACCCCCTATACTGTACTGTTCCCTCGGATTCTTGCGACCCAAGTGGGACATCTGAATTTTGACTTGTGAGTTCTGAATTCTGAATTATGTGTGGGACATCTGAATTCTGACTTGACTATTCTTTTGAAATGGCCCTCTAAGTGTGGCAGGGATGTGCATAAGTGAAGCCCCGCCTATGTCCTACCCATGCTCTGCCCCTGTGTACACCCTCCTTTCAAAAACATGGCATGTAAGTTAAGCAGGTATTTACAGATTAGCACGTAGGCAGAAGTTCACGTGTATATGCACACATATGTGTATATTTACCTGTACTATAAACATTTATTTTATTTTTGTTACATTTGTACCCCACGCTTTCCCACTCATGGCAGGCTCAATGCAGCTTACATGGGGTAATGGAGAATTAAGTGACTTGCCCAGAGTCACAAGAAGTTGCCTGTACCTGAAGTGGGAATTGAACTCAGCTCCTCAGGACCAAAATCCACCACCCTAACCACTAGGCCACTGCCTAGATTATCAGACTGTCCTTTATTTCATATGTTTGTTTAGTAATTCAGAATAATTTAGATTCTGCATTTAACTGCTACTTGAGTGCAGTTCTTTTATACTGAATACTTTGCCTAGCTTGGTCTTTGATGTAGAATGCACTGGTGGGCAGGTAATTTTATGAAACTTTTTTTTCCTATATTGAAGGATGCACCGAACAGGGCTCTTATAACACTGTACAGTGGTAGACTCATGTAAAATAGTAGACACATGGAAAGAGTGCACGTACTTTTACAAAATCTGTGCATAGATATTCCCAGAGTCAAATTTGGCCAGAGCAGGGGTGGAGTTGAATACTTGTGCATGCGTAGAGGGCATGCACATATTTTATATCTTCTCTGCAGTAAGTTTAAATTTGTGTATCAGATTTGTGTGTGCCTGAAGCTCATTCTGCAAACCTATTTCATAAAAGTTACACAGACACCAATGTTACATTTATAAAATAGGTATCTTCCTGGCATTCCACATAGGTATTCTGTTATATAATTAAGCCCTATGCCTAAGATTCTATAAACAGTGACTAAAGTTGTGCATGCAAATCAGCATGTGTAGCCGATTTATGTACCCAATTTAGTTGCTTAAAGCCAATCAACGCCAATAAAAGGCTAATGTCACAATTCATAAAAAGTGAGCCCTTGGGCTGCAGCCAAATTGGCGCTACCCAGTCAACCCGAGGGTTAGTTGGGCCCCAACTGTTGCCAGGCAAGTCACCCGGGCCAAGCACTGGCCCAACAGGGCTGCAGATGAGGCTCAGCAGAAACTGAAGAGATGGCAGGAGCTGAGGCAAGGCTGGACTGGAGCTGAAGACTCCGCAGAAGCTAAGGCAAGGCTGAACTGGAGCTGAAGATTTGTCAGGAGCAGAGGCAAGACTAGACTGGAGACAGACAGGGCTTGGAGTCAAGGCTGGAATGTGTAAAGGCTGGAGCTGGAGGCAAGGCAGGCTAGAGTTCAGGTTAGTCAAACTGGAGGTGAAGTAAGGTAAACTGCAGGTGAGGCAAGGCAGGCTGGAGATCAGGCAAGACATTCAAGACACCTGTTGCGAAGGCAGTCCGTGGAAGTCAGGAACTCCCCTAAACATCCCCTGAACTAGAAACAAAGGCTTCAGCGGGCGTCCTGGAGTTCCTGCTGTGGGTAATTTAAAAGTACCCCCTGTGCATGCACGTGCCTAAGGAGACCGGTGTCAGCCAGCCTAACTAGGAGAAAGGAGCTATGGACCATGGAACTGCCAGAAACCACCATAGTAGCAGCTCAACATGGCAAGGGGAACCACCAACGGTCAGAAGACACCTTGCAACCTGACTACTGGAGGATAAGAAGATGTGGGACATGGGGACACGACCATGACTGTGACAGCTAGCAACCAATTACTGACATTAATTGGCCTTAATTAGGATTTACATGCAGATCGTATTCTATAATGATCCACGTGTAAATCTTGATGGGTGTAAATTCTTGGAGGTGTGGCTAGAGGGTGTTCAGGGAGCATTCCAAAGTTTTACACATATAAATACAGAAGTCAGCCGAACT
The DNA here is from genome assembly GCF_901765095.1 of Microcaecilia unicolor. Lineage (NCBI taxonomy): Eukaryota > Metazoa > Chordata > Amphibia > Gymnophiona > Siphonopidae > Microcaecilia > Microcaecilia unicolor. The sequence goes on along the minus strand of NC_044031.1, from coordinate 190,700,347 downwards.
GCACCTAATTTAGGCACGAACATTTACACCTGCTTTTAGCAAGCGTAATTGTCAGTGCCTAAAGTTAGACTTTGTTTATGCCCTAAGCGATATTCTATATAGGATGCATACCCTTTATAGAATAGTGCTCAGTGAGTAAAATTTTCAGTGCAGATTTTTAGGCACCACTTATAGACATTACTCCTAGATGGGCAAGATATTGTTTGGAGTGGAGGAGTGGTCTAGTGGTTAGGGTGGTGGACTTTGGTCCTGAGGAACTGGGTTCAATTCCCACTGAAGCACAGGCAGCTCCTTGTGACTCTGGCCAAGTCACTTAACCCTCCATTGCCCCAGGTACAAATAAGTACCTGTATGCAATATGTAAGCTGCATTGAGCCTGCCATGAGTGGGAAAGCACAGGGTACAAATGTAACAAAAAAAAATAATTTACTCCTATATGGGCAAGATATTGCTTTCATTAACAAACAAAATTTAGTCTCTTCTTTCTTGTCTGATGAAGGGAAAAATTATCCAACAAAGTTATTTGCTTGTTTTTATTTTGTCCCTTTGTAAGGGGCCCTTCCTGATTGTTGGGTGATCATGGCACCCGTGATCGTGTCTTCTATACTCAACCACACCCTCGTGGTTCCCCTTCCCAGTTATTAACCAGCACACATTTTGTTTATCCTCTGAGATCTGTTGAGGTCAGGTTCCCCCAGGTCAGTGTTGCTGGAGACTTATGTTTCTACTGATCAGAATATAGTTTTAATACCTTTTTTAATTTACTTACTTCTTCAACTGTGAAAACTATTGAATAAGCTTTTTAGACTGAGCAAAAAAAAAAAACCTTCATTGCTTATTAAAGCAAACAGTTCACTGAAAAACAGATATGCTGAAGGTTATCTCTTGATTAAAAATATTCTACTGTGAAATACTTGTGCACTGAAAACCACCAGTTTAACAAAAACAATGTTTATAACAACTCAGTTGCGATGTTCCCTCTTGTTGGTCTGTTTTCTCTCTATTGCGTTATTCTTGCTCGTTCAAACTGATTTGTGATCTGTCTTACTTTGACCCTGGTTATATGATCAAAAGAACTACAGTGGAACATTACTAGCACAGAGGATGAAAACATTATTCATATGGACAGACTGGATAGGAATTTTCAAAGAAAATGTCCTATGTTCAGCCTAAACGAGGACAGGATGCACAGATATGGCCAAAGGGGAGGGAATGGTGTTTCAGGTGGTGGGGTACATCATTGTCCCTTTATTCCTACTCTCTTTCTTCTGCTTTTTATCCTTGCTGTGCAGAACAATGGCAGCCCACAGGACAGGACACAGAGAACATATAATAATTGCCCACATGGCTACTCCATGGTGTATACTTCCTTTGTAATCGAAATATAGGACAGGAAGGAAGGATAAATGCATGCTCTGTCTCCACACTGCTGACTTGCTGTCATTGCCACTGATCTGACTGTCAAAGAAGAGAAAAGACAGAAGTTCACCCTCTTAATGGGGATCATTTACAGAAGGCGTGTGCTGACACTGCTAATGAGTATTATTTGCCATAGGGCACGGTGCAAATAATGTACTAAGACACTAGCGCTTTCTAACTGTTGGTAAATGACCCCCTAGATCTAGCAATGTCTAGTATGATTTTTTTTCAATCAGGTGTCCTGTCTTCTGGTAATATGTAGATGTGTAGGTAGAAAGATCATTGTCAGTGATTTGGAATAGGATTTAGATCATTTTTGCCCTTGTGTGATGTGGTATGCCATAGGGGTCACCATCATCCCCATTGCTGTTGAATATCAATGTTTAATCACACACCCAGATATTTTCATGTTGTCAAACATTTTCTTTTTGCTGATGATCTCCAGCTTTCTTTACAATAAGGCAAAAAATCATAAAGGTGGTTTACACTGGCCAAATAATTGAAGGAAACTTTGCAAAACTGCAAACAAATTAAAAGTAAATCTGTCCACAGCATGAAAATGATATTAGTGGGAAACCATTCGTGAATATTCATAAATGCTCATAAATATTCATAAGGAGAAGGAAAAAGCCTCAAAGAGCTCAAAATCCTATAGATTTACAGAGCTAAGCAGATCAAATGATCTCTTCATCATCGGCAAAAAAACGTCTAAAAATTGTCTTTTTGGCTTCTTGGAGCATTTGATGGAGTAATGGTTCTTCTCCCCACAGAACAGGCACAGATTTTATGTCCAGCAATGCTGTTTTTCTTGATCTGAGAGGGATAAACGATCCACCTGCATGGGCTACCCCACTTTGACCAAGGTGGTTCCCTCAAGAACACTAAATGAAGAGTATGAGAGTGAGTTGCAGGGCCCAAACATGTCAGAGGTCATGCCACTTGATGCTTTCTTTATAGAATTATCCTCTTAATATGGCAATCAGGGTATGTCACTATTGCATGGCTGCACTAACAATTAACGCAGTGACTTGCCACATAGCGTGTGCTAATTCTATAAGATGCCATCTAGTTCGGGGGGCAGGAAGGCATGTAAATGGCAGTATTGTAGTTATTTACACATAGACGTGGGTACATATGAGTGTAAATGACTCATAGAATACCAATTAGCAGAAAATCTTGTGTTATGTTTTGATGGTGCATACTTTGCTGGTGGGCGTATGATTGGGCAGAGTTTGAGTGGACTATGGGTGGAGTACACATGTACATGCATAAACATATAATACTAGAATTTATGCACCCTCAAGCATATATCAATGTGAGGGCCTTCACACCAGCTAGACAGATTCATACGAAGAAGCTTGAAGTGCCTTTACCTTCATCTGTTAGAATGTATTCCTTTTACACAAAACATTTTAGTTATGATATTCCTTCAATGTGGAATTCATTACCATTATCTATTTGGTGTTAAACTGATTACGATTTAGAAATAAACTGAAGGCTTGGCTGTTTGCTAAAGCTTTAAGTAAATGATCGTGCTTTTTCTATTACTGAATTGTATGAGGCTATTCATTATGTTACTCAGAGGGTCTTTTACTAAAGATTTGCTTGAGTTACCTGCAGCAGAGCCCATAGGAATAAAATGGGCCCTGTTGAAGATAATTCGAGTTCATCTTTAGTAAAAGACCCCCTCAGACTTTTTGATAGTTAAACAATCTTGAGCTCTAGGTATAGATGGTATATACATATTTTGTTGTTGTTATTGTTGTTGGTAGATGTTTTTGCTCTAGATGCATGCAAGGGTTTTTTTTGCCACTTGTGTTAGTATTCTGTAAAGAAGAGTAAATGCCTACATTTCTTTATCGAAGAGGCTTAAAACGGGGGCCATAACCAGCCCCTTTAATAGGTACTTCATTATAGAATATCCTGTAGCCTACAGTGTGGATTAGCTGCAGCAGATAGCACAGATCTCTTAACGCCCCCTTTTGTCTTTGTATTAACTGAATGGGAAGGTTCTGGGTTTGCCCCCTATAGTTACTGCACAGGCTTTGCAGTTACCACACATTAATTTTTGCAAGTAATGCATGGTAATTGCATATGATGATACTACTATAGTGAAAGGATCCCTTTTTTTCATAGTATATATGGTTAGGGAATGTTAGGTTTAATTTTAGGGGGACTCTGCTTTTTAGAGTTTGGTTTGCTTGCTACTTGAGATACTGTTTTAATTTTGTGCTAATTATTCTTATTGCAACAGTGTAGCATTATAAGCTGCTTTGATCAGCTAACCAATTGACACATACATTATTTTAAAGCTTCAAGTTGAGGTCAGAGTTATCTACTATAAGATTCAGTTAATAGCAAACAGATGCAATTTATTACGCTGCTTAATGGTTCATGATCCAGTTAACAAAATAACATTTATTAAAAACCATGGAAAACAGTGAACCATTACGTAAAGAGGTAATCAGCACTAGTTGGAGGTGACTGGGCAGAACCAGGTTGAGTCACATGTTTATTTAACACAGTAACAATCACAATCTCGTAGGAGGGGCATAAATACTAGGAAGGAAAAATGGGGCCAAGAGTGCATTTCATTGTATTGTTTTATTCTTTCCTCCTGATCTATGTATTCTTTGGGCTATGCTCATGAATCACTATAATCCACTTGATTTTTCCATGCTACTGTGAAATGTTAACTCTGGTACTTTGTTGGCTCTTAATAAAGATATTTAAGAAAAAGAAATGCATGTTACTATGGGACAAGAAAGACTCATTGCAAGCCACACAGCCTCCTCCAACCATAGAGTTCCTTTATTGAAGGGTCCTCACTGTCATAGATTAAAACGCAAAATACAAAAACAGAACTGCAGTAAAATGCACAGCCCTAACCCACACCAGGAATACAAATTCAGAAGATATGACTTCCCTGCCAGCTAGCTCAACACCTATCTTGAGTTGAAGAAGGGCCATGAGCTATTCAGGGTACATCTATTTACTGACCATTATTTCATGGATATCCTGAAATCCCAACTGGTTGTTCCCCAGGCCAGGGTTGGTAACCAGTGCTCTAAACAACAGGACAAACACATGGAGGGTAATTTTATCACAGGCGGCCTAGGCGGGCTCAAGGAAGGGACACCTGTTTTTGGTTAAGGGTGTGCAGGCAACAAACTTTTCAGTTAGTTTCCTGTGCCATTTGCAGTTTCCTTTCGTTTTCTTTTGAGCCAGGCCCAACCACCATGAAGCTTGTACTCCCACAGAATCAAATCTGAATATTTCAATAAGCAGGGATATAAAGCAGATTTTGCCTCCCCCCAATGCACTAGCATGAACATGAAAACCCAGAAGCCAATTAAATATTGTTTTTAGGACTCTGACCTTACAGCAATTCATGCCATCCTTAACACCATCTTTTTCTTTATCAAAACCCTCCTACTCATGAGCCAATAAGGCAAATAAATCAGTATACATGTCCTTCAAAATCCTTTGATGCCACTTCTGCGAAATCTGTCAATCTAAAAGGGCTATAGCACATAGAATATGACCATGCTTAGATACATGTGACATGCCCCCAGATTGCTACAAGGACACCACCTCAGTCACTGCAGAACCTGGGACCTCCCTAACCCCTTCCAAAAAAAAGAGGAAGAGATAAAGAAGACTCAGAAGAGCCCCAGATATCAGGTCACCTAATGCTGCCCTGTGCTGCTGCTCCTCTAAGTCTAAGTCCAAGTACTTAACCACATGCTGCAAATACTTTAGAAGTTTTTTATCGTACAAGCACTGCCCTAAACATCTCTTTGAAGTACTCCCCAGCCTATATCTCCAAGGTATATGACATAGCCAATCCTCCACCCCTGCTTCAACTAAAAATGCATCCAACCCTCCCAAAAACTCATGAGAAGTAGGCTGTTGAGGTATAGCAAGGGCAGTAAAAGACTCCACATCTCTCTGAGGACAGGTGCTTGCACAGGATGCCCTCCAAATCAAAGACCCTGAACTAGCTGCTCCACAAGGAGGATGTCCAATCTTAGCTGACTTACCCTAGCCCTTTCCCTGAATATCATGAACCATTTTCACTGCCATTCTGGTCTTTGACTGACTTTTACTGAACAACTCCCTAAAAGACCCCCTTTCCCTGTGCAGCCCCCACCATTTTGCAGGGAACCATGACGCACTAACACACACTGGCAAACAATAACCCCATTTTTACCACCAGCCAATTTACAGAAAACCCGAAGCCCCCCTCCCTACCTATTTATGTTTCTATCTAATTAAAGTTATTGCCTTTTTTTTTTTTACAATCTAGCTCTACACCTTACAGACCAGAAAGGTAGTACAACTAAAACAGCAACTTCGTTCACCAAATAGCAGGCCCAGAAACTAGAAAACCCATGTAAAGGAATACAGAAAGCCAGGACCCAACATCCAGGCACAATCCCTTCCACAGACAAAGAGGGGAGCAGAATTGGGTACCTGTGATGCTACAGTCCCTCATCTGTCAGCTCACAAAAACGACCAAACCTGTCAGCATTCAAGGCCCCCCTAGGCACCACAGTAAGTCAAAATGCAAGCCTCACTGCACAAACAGCAGTGCTTCTGAACTCACTTACTATCCCAACAGCAATGCAAAGGACAACTGAGCAGACAGACACACAGTCACTGGAACAACACACCCAAAGCTGCAGCACCAATGATGGTCTGGATCCATGTTGCACAGAAACAAAACCACACCAAAAAGCAGGCAAGTACCCCAGAACAGACGACAAACACTGCAACCCCACCGACCTCCAACTGCCCCAGCCCTTTCAAACCCACTCCCAAGACTCCTGACCAAACTCTGCCCCTTCCAAATCCCCACCAATCCCAATGCCCCAGCAACTAATCCATTTTATACCTTTAACTGTAGCTGCTCAACATACCCTCCACTGCCATCCTCACACTTAACCCTTAAAAACACAACACCCTTACATCCCACCTATTTCATCCTCAAGCCACATACTCCATCTTACCCTTCACCCATCCCCCTTAACCAAATCCCCCCTCTTCTTCCCCTCAAGTCCAAGCTCCTGCTCGGTATGGCAGGCTGAGCCATGTTATATGCCCTCAGGTTTAGCTTGAGGGCACTCTTAATTTTGATGGTTCTGTGGATTATTACAAAACATGGTGGTAAAGTATGGGAGAGGATTGATTCTTGGATTAATATGTTTTGTAAACACTGTAAAGAAAGATGACAAGGACTGAAGATGGTGGAAGCCAAAATTGTAATGGAATGTAGAAAGTGGTAGGATAAGGGCTAAAAGACTGAGTAAAATATAAGGGAGGAAATTGGTGATGGTTTACATAGGAGTTTTGCACGATCCAGCTACTCAAACTGGCAGAGAACCAAAGAAGAAGACAACTGGGTGGACTGGAATGGATTTGGTCTCTACTTGAAATTACTAAGGCAGACTATAGCTAATAATAAAGTTCATTGATTCATCTTTAGAATAAGATAAACATAAATGACTGAAGAAAACATTCATCAAAAATATAGAGGTAAGCAGGAATATATGCAATAACACAATACAACACCTTCTAACTACCATTAGATAATACATAACCACAACACCAAATACATGCAAAAAGTAAAAGGTAATGCCTCAGTGCTAAACACTCTAAACAGGACCAATGTCCAAACATAAGGGCTACAGCAGTTACAATCACTGGCAACCTAACCACCAACACAAAAAAATAGTGGAGAAAAAAAGCACAAAGTAGAAAAAAATCTCCACTCGATTTGAAGTGTGTGGTAACAAGTTCAACTGACAAACATGCCAGCACCAGATAATAAAGGCAGCTAAACCATACAAAAACATCTTCAAATATTATTGCACTTATCTTTAGAAAATTTCTGGTTAATCCAATTCAACTGATGCTGTGCTCCAAATCCAAACCCAACAAAAGTGTCCCTTGTTTTGCTGAGATCTGCGTCAGGGGTTTCGGTTCATTAGATAGAGTTACCACACACACTTCGAGTTGAGTGTTTTATTTTTGTGCTTTGCACTTTATACTCCACTATTTTTTTTATTTTGGTGGTTAGGTTGCCAGTGATTATAACTGCTGTAGCCTCTATATTTGGACATTGGTCCTGTTTTGGGTGTTTAGCACCGGGGCATTACCTTCCAAATTTTGAATGTGTATTTGGTGGTGTGTTTATGTGTCATCTATTGGTAGTTAGCAGGTGTTGTATTGTGTTATTGAAGAAAACATTCAACATTGTGAAAGACAAGTACCTATTTCGCTTCTATGATGTGATATTGTGTGCAAAGACTTACCTTTGTTCCTGTAGTTGGTACGAGTCCAACAGCTCCCATGTAAGTACTTCCAATTGTCTTGATCTTCTCAATATCCCTATAACATTCTTTATCCATAAGCTTTTGTTTAAATAACAAAACAAATATAAACAAATATGATATATTCCAAAAATATCAGCAGATACAGTTGTAAATTATACTATGATTTTGAGGATTCAAGTTACATAATTAGCTACATGCAATGACATACTTTGCTCCACAGGCATATATAATCCCTCTTTGTGCATCTTATAGCATTTAAAAGCTACAACAAAATTCAAAGTGTGAAAGCACATTGTAATAATCATTATCCTATGTAACCTCCACTAATCTGATGGAGGTAATGGGAACTTTTGGAAAGATGAGGAAGAAGAGCATGGGAGAAGTGGGGAAAAGAAGAAAAATGGGGAAATGATGAGAAGAACTTGGGATAGATAGCGAGATAAAGATCAAGGGGAGATTGGATGAGAAGAAAAGTGAGACATGGGCAAGATGGTATGTGACGAGAAGGTGGACGACAGGAGTAGGGAAAGAAGCACTCAGAGGGAGAAAGAAAAAGATAGAAGAACAGAAGGAGGTGAAAGACTAGAATGGAACAGGTAATGGAGGGAAGAAGTAAATATTAAATAGATATGAAAGAAATAAAAAAAAGTGCATGATAATTTGAGATATAGGCAAAGGCCTGGAAAGTACAGTAAAGATGAAAAGGATGTGAGAAAAACTGGATAAACGTTTGGAAAGAAAATTCCCCCAATCGGTGCATGGGGATTACTGCATTCAAATGTTCTACTTCCCTATATCTTCTCAAGCGATTGTGCCTTAGTGCCATACACATGCCTCTTTCTTAATAATTATTCAGTTAAAATACTTTATCCTCTCTTCTAAATTATGTTATTAGGAATTAGCAAGCCGACCAAGTTTTATTCTAAAAGCATCACATGAAATCAGGTTGCACAAGAAAACCTACAGTATTTTTTAAAAGTTTTCCAAAATGTATTAAAGAAACAGAACCAGGGCAGTTATTTCAGCACAATCTATTATTATGTGTTTTAACTTGCATTTTGACTTTGCTAAGGGGTGATCAGATTATCTTGAATAACCCTCCTATGAGGTGCCAGGATGCCGCATGGTGAAAGCCTATTCTATAACCTCATCTCTGTACCTACATTCCATTATAGAATGCTAGCATTATCTGCTATCAGTGCATCTTACATTTATACATGTGCAGTTACACCAGCCATAAATAGAGCATAACTGTGGGCGCCTAATGTGGCAAGGGTATAAATAACATACAGTAAATTGTGTGCATAAGTGGCAGTACCGTCCATGTTCTTCCCATGTGAATGCCCCCTTGCATTTACACAATATACCACTTACGTATGCACTTAGGGGTCCTTTTACAAAGTTGCACTAGCGTTTTTAGCATGCGCTGATGACTAGCATATGCTAAATGCTGGAGACACCCATAGGAATATATGGGTGTCTCTAGCGTTTAGCGCACACATATTTAATGCACACACTAAAAACGCTAATGTGACTTTGAAAATAGGGCCCTTAGGGAATAACGTTTAGTTGCTTTGTTGCTGAGGGGAGATATGATAGAGGTCTATAAAATACTGAGTGGAATGGTTAGACATGAATCATTTATTTACTCTTTCACAAAATACTAGGACTAGAGAGCAGCAATGAATCTACTAAGAAGTAAATTTAAAACAAAATGGAGAAAATATTTCTATATTCAACTTGCAATTAAACCCTGGAATTTGTCAGACAATGTGGTAAAAGAAGTTAGCTTAGCAGGGTTTTAAAAAAGGTTTGGCTAACTTCCTAAAAGAAAAGTCCATAAGCCACTACTTATTTCTAGGATAAGCAGCATAAAATCTGTTTTATTGTTCTGGGATCTTGCCAGCTACTTGTAACCTGGATTGGCCACTCTTGGAAAGAGGATACTGGGATTCATGAACCTTTGGTCTCTCCCAGTATGGTAATGCTTACGTTCATATGTTCTTATGTAAGTATACACTTATCTGCAAAAGTGGTATTCTGTATATGGATGCATGCAAGCAGCACATACATATAGGCATCCAATTATAGAATTGCCCTTAAAGGGAAGAATTCTATATATAGTGCTGAAAGTTAGGTGCCAAAAAGATTGGCACTGAGGCCCTGTTCTATAAAGGGCACCCAAGTTTTATTGAATACTGGTTTACCCCAGAATCTATATAGTGTGACTTGGGTTGCGTGCATAAATCCAGTCGTATTCTGGATTTGCTCATGCAACTTATTTAGTTAACAAGCCAATCAGTGCCGATAACTGCCACTTAGAAAACAATTATTGACACTACTTGGCATTAATTAAAATTTACACACACAACTGTCTAAGCGTATTCTATAATGTGATGCATGTAAATTCTAAGTTGCATAGTTGAAAAGGGGGTGTGGCCATAGGTGTGGAATGGGCAGGTCATGGGTGTTTCTAAAATATATGTGCATAGTTATAGAATACACCCAGTCCATGACTAATTTAGGCATCAGCATTTACACCAAGTTTTACTTGAAGTAGTTGGCCGCGACTAAATTTAGTCATATGATGGACGCTTGGCATATTCTATAAACCACACAGAAATATTTTTGGGCACAGAGTTTTAGACGTGATATATAGAACCTAATCCATAGTGTGCTGGTCGCACCTAACTGTGGGCACTGGGCTTCCGCCTGATAGAAACAGGTGTAAGTCTGACACCTAAAGTTGGGCGCAGATCATAACTATTCTATCACCATAACACTACCTTTTGGGACTGCCCATGACCTGCCTATGCCCTTCCCATGGCCACATCCCCTTTGGGGTTGTAAGCAGAAAAGGTTAGGCAAACAGTTATAGAATAGCGCACAGGGGAAACCCACACGCAAGTTCAATCAGGCACCAATTAAGTGGCCAATTGTTGTCTATTTCCTCATTAAGTTGTGGATCTTTGATCCACATGTGAATTCCAGTGCCCAACTTTAGGCGACCTGAATAGAATTCTGGGAAAATGTGCACTTTGTCATGAGTTTTAATCAGCATTTGCAGGAAAAGGTACAATACAAATGCTTGTTTACATTAAATTAAATGAAAAGTACTGGAGCTCTGGGTGAACTAACTTATTTGCTGGCCAGTGTAGAAACATATGTCATACTGTCTAATTTTTCCTGTCCACTGGTTGATAATTGAGTTATCAGACTAGCTACACCTTACTTACACTGGAATATCTGGAACATTTTCAGGGCAAATGTTTAGAAGACTAGTATTTCCACAGCTTGTGTGCACACTTATGTATGTAAATGTTCTGTAAATACCTACTGAATTTACGTAGAGTGTATTTTGCAAGGGGTGTGTGCAAAGGGGTTGAGAATAAGTGGGATGTAAGCGGGAACTCCCACTTCGCATGTAACTTCTATTTTCTTGCACCAGCACTCTGGAACTCTCTACCGCAGTATCTAAATTGCAAAAGATTATGTAGCAATTTCTGTTCATCACTAAAAACTTACCTCTTTCAACTAGCTTTTAATAACTTTGAAAGACATTCTTCTTCTTCCTGTTGTGGGTTGGGGTACAGCTCTGGGACTCATGGGAGCCACAGAATGAATGAATGAATGACCTCTGTATTATACCCTGTTGGAATGATTGCAGCTTTCCCATCAGTTTTAATGCTGTTCTTTTCTATCTTTATTTTTTTAGTAGCTGTACACCACTTTGACTTACTTCTACAACTTAAGAGGTATATGAAGATTTTAATAAACGATAAATGACAAACAATAATACTGTTTGTTATGCACTTTGCTTAGTCCAGCTCTATGGCTGTCATAAGTTATCACACCTAAATGTTAGGCTCATTGATACCTGGTTATACTAGCATTCTAAAAATGAGCAATGAAGTCTATGTTCCTTTATAAAATAGGCTTCTAACAGGCACCCTCAAGACGCCTAATTCTAGGTCCCCTATTATAGAATTGCCACCTTTATGATGCACACTCATTTTAATCTGAGTTATCTCCAAACATAGGGGCCATTTAACTAAAGGGTGGTAAGTTTCTGCACTTACCATGCTTCAACAGTGAAAATAAATATACAGTAAGTAAAGAAACTGTGCCCAGCATGTCCTGTGCAGTTACTGTACTAAAATGTTTTGGTTTTTTTTTACCACACATTAAGACTGACTGAAATGAGCACATATGTACTGTCTAGAGGAGGTAGCATGTGTGCAAATGACATTGCACAGTAAGTATCATGCACTAAGGGCTAGGTTCAGTAAATGGTGCTCAAAATGGACTCTGAAAAAAATGGGTGCTCAATGCTATTCTATAACAGGCACTCAAAGATGAACACCTATTATAGCACTGAGTGCCAATTTTGGTATCCAAATTTGGGCGCCAGGACTTGTGCCTGCTGAAAACCAGGTGTAAGTTTTGGTGTCCAAATTGGATGCATATCCTTAATACTCTATAACGCTGCATGCAAATTTTAGGAACATCCCTGACCTGCCTATGCCCCTCCCATAGCCACACCTCCTTTTGGGTTGCACACTATAGGATTCGGGTGCATATTGTTATAGAACAGTGTATAGTAGAATGTGCATGCAAATTCAAATTGGAGCCAATTAGCGCCCAAGTATTAGCACTAATTGGCTCAGTGTCCAATTTAGTTGGGTGCACATCTTAGATCGGTGCTCAATTGTGGGCACCATATATAGAATCTGGGGGTAACTGCAGTATAATGACCCTGCCCATTCTCACCCATACATATCCCGCCCAGCTTCCACCCCCAGTTAGCACACAAATTAGCGTGCACTGTCATGTCACCATGGTAATAGCTCATGCTAATTTGGGCATTAACTTCTTAATGCACTTTTTAAGAGTTCCTTAGAGTGAAGAGAGCGAGTCCATGAAATTTACTTGCCATCTCATTGATATAAAATGGCAGTCCCAGATTATGATGGAGGGTGACAAATGTTCTGACCTATCCCCCACTGGCAAACCAGATAAACCCACTGAGGTTGGCACAGCAAATCTATACAGGGTAGCAATAAATATAAAACAGCTCTCAAGAATATGGACCAAAATGGATTGCTTATTTATTTATATTGTTATTATTTCTCCTTTTCTCTTTTCCCATCTCTTTCTCAACTGGTTGCAAGTGTTCAAAATAGTGTCAATAAGCACCTAGAGTAAAAAATGTAAGACAAGAGAAATTGGTTAAGTTTGAAATCATAAGAAAGTTACACACTTACCTCATCAAAATCAGCAATAATTTCATTTAAAAGTCGTAAACATTCCACTCCCATGTTATTGCCATCTAGTTCAATATAGAAATCGTTGAAATTTGGAATGGAAGCAAACAACACACCGACTTGAGAATATGATTGATAATAAAGGTCCTGCAATTTGTTGAAATGAACATTTTAGAGAAAACTATTACACAGGAAACGTTGCTAGTGCTAATCAATGCACTGTAATGCCCATTAAGGGATGAATGTTCAGAGAGATGACTTAGGTGCAAAGGCTGTAACTGAATATCTCCATATATCAATAAAGTACCTGCATACAATAAATTTAAACTGTTTTGGTTGTGGATAGGATTACCATATTTGCCCTGACAAAAAGAGGACACCAACAGCCATGCTCCCTCATCACCCCACCATGCTATACAGTCACCTTGACTTAATCCCCCCAAAGAAAGCCATCCCCTTCTATATATTTCCCTTCCCCTCAAAACCTTTTCCAGTCTCTCTCCACCCACTTTTTTTACAGCTCCCTCAACCTCCCTACCCTCTATTCACATTTCATATCCCCTCCCAACCCCTACCTTATTGTGCCCTGGTGGCCTCTTTGGGGCAGGAAAGGACTTCTCTCTTACCTGCCCAGTGATGCCGCTGCCCGCTCACTGCCAGCTCTGCTTCAAAATGACTGCCAACATTTCAAGCAGTGATCTCGCAAGTTTTCTGGAAGGCTCGCGAGGCCACCGCTTGAAGTCTTGGCTTCCATTTTGATGTGGCGCCGTTGGCAAGTGGGAGACACTTGTTCTTTTTTTGAGGACACTCTGGGACATACAGGCGGGAGATTCCAGCCTGCCCATTTGTTCACAAACCCGACCAAATGGGAAGGCTGGAAAAACCCTCCCAGACGTCCTACAGTGTCCTCAAAAAGAGGACATATCCGGATAAAACCAGATATATGGTAACCCTAGGTTGTGGATAAGGAAGTGAGGCAACAACAACAGATGATGGAGTGTTCAAAAATCACATCAACCAGTCTTTATTAGAAGATGCAGTCTATAGCAACAGCTGTGATACAATTTGGAAGCAATCCATGGCACAAAAGACCTGGCAAGGCCATGTTTCAGCACTAGGCCCATGTCAGACATCACAGTACCAGCACTCAATTACACAAAACAGTAAAAATCTTGTAAAATGGGCTCAGATAAAAACTCAAGGCAAAGGCCACACAGAGCTGTTCAGAAACTGATGTGTCTGTGTAACTGAAGTGTTTTGGTTGTACCATAGAAAGGCGGTATATAAAAACCATGACCTTAGCCCTTCAGTTGGGCATTTCGCCCTTACTCCTCCTTAATTTAGCTCCAGCACTATCCATATAATAGGGGTGAAAACTTCATGGATAGGAGATTTATATGGCTAAGTCCCTTTGAATATTGCCCCAAGAGTGTATAAGTCTGAGTGTATAGATTTTCTAAACCTGTCCTAAATATGTACTTGGGAAAACCTTCCTTCTGTTCCGCTAATTAGTACCTAAGCAATGAAATTGCATGCATACTTTTAGCCTGATTGAGGGAAATTTTAAGACAAAGAAACTCCCAGGTAAATGACACTTAACCAGGTGAACACTTTGAAAAGTGTTCTCATAAAACTGAAAACAAGGGATTATTTTCAGAACTTATCAACCTTATGATAACTGATATCTGATGTCCGAACAGAGCCAATTGGATGCACACCTTAATATACTGTCATTCTAAAAATGGAATCACAGGGCATGATTTTGTAAAAGGCTCCTAAGATTTATGGGCTTCTTGGTTCTGGCACAGATTTGTTTCAGTTATCAACTATAGGGATAATTTTATATATGAGATTTTTTTTTGCACTTTGAAATAAAAAACCATACACAGAACATAAGACACATTTGTGCATGAAGTTCATCTGTTTGGCTTACCATATTCCTTGGATTAGACAAAAGAAAGTGCTGTGCGACATGTGCTGGCAGCAGATTGAAGAGAATTCTCTTATTATCTAGCTTTACTCTCTCCATATCATCCCTCTCTTCTTCTGCCTAAAAGCAAAGGGAAAGACAGTGAATTTCATTCATCCTATTAATACGACAATCTGGGATTTATGGCACTATAAATGGTGTGGTCTCAGGCTGAAAAGCACATAGGTGCAAAATTATTTTATGAAGAACCTCACCAATCTTTGATAAAAGAATTATTCAGGAATGCACTGATGTTTTAGATATATTAATATGATGACTGATGATGATGATTAGGGAGGAACTTGTCTGTCTGTCTCTGTCTGTTCCTCTGTGCACCCACATGGGTTTTCAAACAAACCTATGCCTAGTATTAAAGATGAACACAGTTAGCAGTGTGGTGGTGAGGATATCAAGCTTCCATCATATGAAGATTTTGTGGATGATGGCCAGGAATTCGGTGTGATGGGGATTCCAAGTCCCACAGCACAAATGCTGAAGAAAGCTCCAGAAAGCAGCAGTGGTGTGGTAGAGATTCAACTCCACCAGTTGAAATCAGGGCAGGATTCCATTGTGGTGTACATAGCAACAGGCTTGCAGGGATCCAACCCTACCCCCCACCCCATCTGAAGTTGGAAAATCTATTATGGCAGCAGACATGGAGGTAGACAGGCAGAGGCATAATGCTTGCCTTTTGGGATTTTAGGGTCCCTTTTACTAAGCCATGTTAAACACTAAATATGTGGTAAACCATGCTATAGCTGCTAATGCAAAGCCACATTAAGAGGCTTTACAGAAATTTAGCAGTTACTGTGCAATAAACCATATACAGTAAGTATGTTTGTGTCAGTGGGCGTGGATTAGGCGGAGAGTGGGCACTGAAGCATTAGCTAGCTAGCATGTTACACTTACTGTGTGCTAACTGGGGTTCTAATTGGTACTTTAACGTACAACCAGAATTAGAAAATTTGCAGCTACTAGTTGGACAAGGAATGAAAGTCACGCTGGCATTGTTACACAACTGCATTCATAATATGGAAGATAAATAGATTATTCATCCCCATGATTACTGGATGGACTGTAAAGAGGTAATTCTACAAATAAAATGCTAACTTCTACATGCCAAATATATACATACTTGACCAGAACATTGACATATATATGCATATCTGTGCACATAAATGTTGAAAACTCACTTATGCATATACATTTTACAGGTGGGCATATGTATGGGTAGAGTCTGGGCAGGGCATGGGCGGGACTCACACGCCCATCTGATAGAATAATGTGTGTATCTCCTGCATTTTGATATGAAGAACCTAAATGTTTATGCCAAACTGCATATACACGTATAAAACCAGGTCACATTAGTATTCTCTAAAGGAAAGTAGGCACCTATTTTCCTTTGTAGCATTATAGGCACCCCTTTATAGAATTGCTTTCTCATTAATAAACTCTACTAATAATTGCGTTAAAAAAATTCTTGGGAATGATCAACCTGTATTACTGTGAATTATTCACGAGTCAGAAGGAAAATTTGCCAGTTCCATTTTCCACAACTAAGGTCTTGAAGTATATGCTTCCCCACTTATGGGAAATGACCCACTAGCTCCTATGCATGGTGAAGAGATCAAGCTTCTAACTGAATATGCAACTTAACGTTGTTTGGAGATTCTTTACTTCTGACCTTTATGAATATCTCATGTCTTCAAGCAGGAAAACACAGCAGAGAAGGCAAAAACACAAGGAAACTGGTGTCAGTAATCCTTCATGGAAGAAGAGCTCTGTAATTGTGGATGGCAAAGAACTGCGGGTGCAGTTTTTAGAGTTTGACAATTTTATCCTGCTGCACCATATGCCTGGAATAGACTTCCTGAGCTGGTACGTCAAGCTCCATCTCTGGCCGTCTTCAAATCTAGATGAAAAGCCCACCTTTTTGATGCTGCTATTAACTCCTAACCCATATTCACTTGTCTGTTTTATCATTCCCACCTTAGTCATTCCCTTATCCTTAATTTTTCCTATTTGTCTGTCCTAATTAGATTGTAAGTTCTGTCGAGCAGGGTCTGTCTTTTCATGTTCAAGTGTACAGTGCTGCGTACATTTAGTAGTGTTATAGAAATGATAAGTAGTAGTGATCCTTGCTGCATGAGCATTAAATGCCAGTCTGACTGCTTGGTTTTCAAGACTCTAGGGACTCCTGATGCAGGCGTCATAGCTGAAACACCACCCATGTCGACTCTTCCAGATGTGCAAAAGAGGATTACTGGCACCAATTAACTTGCGTTTTTGCCTTCTCCGCTGTGTTTTCCTGCTTGGTGTGCTTTTGTGAAGACTTGTTCTTCTGTGTTTTATCTTATGCTTTCCACACATGATAGGTTTGAAGCATATTTGACAGTAGTTTGTGAAATGTCCTTTCTAAAAATAAAGAGGCATTACAAGACATGGAATAGTCTACCAATGGAAGGAGTAGCGGCAATGCTGCAGCAGAATTTATGGTTGGGGCAGAGACAGAGGGCAGTAATAAGAATAGGGTGGAGCCAGAGTGTTGGTGGTTTATGTGGGAGGTTTACTCAGTGCTTGAAACCCAGACAGAAAATCAATCCCTTTAAAGAATTAAGTTGTACACCCAAATTTCTAACTAGGGGAAATTCTATGAGTGGAACTGAAACTTAAGTGCAGATAAAATTTGGCACTAAGCACTATTCTATAAATGGTGCTTGCCTTATATAGAATAGCATTTAGGCATGCCTAGGAGTTACATGTGTGGATTATAGAATACTGGCAGTTATATGCCTAACTGTCTGAAGTTACACCTACCATTTGTTCAAACTTAAATTTAGACGTGGAACTGAGGACTTATGCCAGTATTCTACAACAGCAGCTCTGTGCAGAACTGCAGTTATAGAATTTGCACTTAGTGTGTATCCTCCTAGCACCTAAATGTTGATGAACTTTTGAGAATTTACTCTGAAGTATATAGAGCAGGGGCGTATCTGAGGTTCGGTGGTAGGGGGAGCAGGGGCTAGAGTGAGGGGGCACATTATAGCCCCCCCCGGCCGCCCCCGCCCCCTACCGCCGTCAACCCTCCCTCCTACCGCCGTTAACCCTCCCTCCCTCCCCCGCCTACCGCCGTCACCTACCCCCGAGGTCCGCTTCCTCCTGCCGGCTTTTTAAAATATTGCTTCAGCTGGCGGGGGACCCCAACCCCCCGCCAGCCCAGCCGTGCTCTTTTTTAACTTCTTCATCCTCGTCGTGCTGTGAAAGCTGCATGCATCCTTGACGTCGTAGCACGTTGAACGTACTGCGATGTCAGACTCCGTCCAACTGGAACTAAGGATGCATGCAGCTTTCACAGCACGATGAGGATGAAGAAGTTAAAGAAGACCGCAGCTGGGCTGGCGGGGGGTTGGGGTCCCCTGCCAGCTGAAGCAATATTTTAAAAAGCCGGCAGGAGGAAGCGGACCTCGGGGGTAGGTGAAGGCGGTAGGCGGGGGAGGGAGGGAGGGTTAACGGCGGTAGGGGGGGTCCGGGGCGAAATCTGCAGGGGCCCAGGCCCCTGTGGCCCCACGCAGGTACGCCCCTGATACAGAGTAGATAATTAAAAGATCAACTGGTCTTTCTGCGCAGATAATTTGATAATGCTTTTTGTTTTACATGTGGAAAAGGGCTTTTATACAACAACATCCTTGCATATGTATGTAAAAAATACACACATTGAAAGGCGCACTTACTTTTGTGATCTACTTGTAGGCATTCTTGGGGGTGTAGTCTGGGCAGAGTGGTCTGCTAGGTGCTGTAGATCAAAATGACGTCACAAATCCCACTGATTGGCTGCGCCTCGGGTGATGTCACCAGCTGGACGCACAGCAACAAACCGCGACCCAGCCACCAGCAAACAGTGAGCCAGGCAGGGGGAGGAGTAGGGTCAGCTCACCAGCTCAGGGACTCCAGGACACCATTATCCTGACTCAAAAGAGCTGAAAAAAAGGAAAATCCTGACTCCCTGTGCTTGGTGTGTGTGCCCTCTAGACTCAGTCAGTATTTCCTTAGCAAAGAGCCTTGTGGACTAACTAAATTTAAATAAAAAGATAAGCAAGGGGAATTCCTACCTAACCCTCCTAATATATACCCTTTTTATTTTATTGTTTCCCTTTTCACCAGCACTACTCCCAGTACTCAAACTGATGGATGGTTAAACTAAACCCCCTAAGGGCAGGCCCCTAACTGCAATCACTCACAGGGCTCAAGTCTAAGGCTGGGCAGCTCCTTCCTCAAGGCAGGCTGTCTTAGGTGTGGACACTCAAACCAGCTGGCTTTTACTCTAGATATTCACGCTGGCAGCCACTCCAAAACCAGTTCCTTTGGAGTCTGGGCACTTGGGAAAGGGAGGGGGTCTCTCTCTCTCTCTCTCTCTCTCTCTCTTTGTGGGCCTTCTTCTCTTTCCAGATCGGCCTCTTCTGTACCGGACAGGCAGTCACATGGTTGGCCTACCTCTCTCTGGGCGGGCAGGCAGGCACACACACACACACACACACACATTACTCCCACTCTGCCTGCTCCTTGCTCCACTTCCTGAGTCTGCTCCTCGCTCAACCCCCTCCCCCCCCCCACGACCCAGAGCACTGTTGAGAGTCATGGTCTGCGGCACTTCCGGGCTCACGGGAGGTGCCTATTTCACTAGATTTGGTTCTGTTGGATGTCATGGTATGGGGATGAACTTATACTAACATTAAGATGTATTATTCAAAATCCATATAATTTTTGATTCCTATTTTCTTCCTTTTTTTTTGATTAAAAAATTCTTTTACAGAGCTTCACATTTCTCATTTGGTTGAAGGCACAAGTTCCTGCTACATGGATAAACCATTTGAGTGGCTTACAATATTCTAATAGAGGAAAGTTTTGCCTTTTTTCATGTTACCATAAAATCATAAGATATAATTGTGCTGCCCTTGGCTAAGGAAGTGCAGTTAGAGCTGTAGCTAGTTGGTGACCATTCAATTATATGATGTGAACATTTAGAACAAAAGATGTTTTATTAAATTGGTCCATGGGTGCTGGGAAGTGGGAAACTATAATATGTGTTGATCAGAGTACTGCATGTGGAGCCATGCTACCATCTGGTGGAAGAGATTCATTTAGTCATAAGACACTGGCCTAATGCAGTTTGCTGTCAGTGGTTGAGATTGCCCTATTGAAAGAGGGAGGATAATGGTCCTGTTTAAAACTTCAGGATCTCACTTAGAAGTCTTACAAGAAACTCTTTCCCCCCCCACTTTGCTCTATACAATCATACCAAGTTGATGGCAGAAAATAAATGTGGCCTAGTGGTTAGGGTGGTGGACTTTGGTGCTGAGGAACTGAGTTCGATTCCCATTTCAAACACAGACAGCTCCTTGTGACTCTGGGCAAGTCACTTAACCCTCCATTGCCCCATGTAAGCCGCTTTGAGCCTGCCATGAGTGGGAAAGCACGGGGTACAAATGTAACAAAATATATATATTGAGGTTGATATTCCAAAATATTTCTCTACAAAATTTTGGAGTTATCCTAGACTAGCACCATCCCAAGCCAGATATGTACCCTGTGCAGACACCCCCTAGTGTTCCCACCCACCCACTGCATTATAGCCAAACAGAGGCAACGGATGGGGTGCAATTTTGCCTACTCTTTCTCCTTTGCGCCATGTGTGGCTGCACTTTGCGCACATAGTTCACGACAGCCCTGCCCTAGACAGATGTTTGGGTTTTAAATTCTCTCGCTCAGCAATTAAATTTTGTCCGGCCAACTCATTCACTTCACATAATTTAGCCGATGCAACAGAGGCAGCACAGGTGTTCCAGAGACACAGTTTGCAGAGATGACAAGTTATTTAGTTTCAGGCTGGAGATTTTGGGACAGCCCTGGTTTTTAATTTATATTCCAAAGCAGTGTGGAATTGGGTAATTTGGCATCTCTGGATTTGACTTTAGCCAGACAATGCTAATATGCAGTGCTGTCAGGCCAGATTTAGACAGGCAAGTCTGATTGGGCTCAATGTTAAGGTGCCTAACATTTTGCACTCAAATGGAAGTTAAATGCCAAAACAGGGGTGAAACAACACCTAGGCACTATTCTGTAACTTGGTGCCTAAAATTCTAGTGTATAACTCCAAAAGGGATGTTCACATAGGAGTGGCATGGGCTGGTCATGGTGTTCCAAATATTTTTATGTTTAAATGATTTTTATTAGTTTTTTACTTAACACATAGTGCATACAAGTTATCCAAGTAATATCAATTATACAATCTTCAACTTAACGTATCGCATATAACTTTCAAACCTCCCTCCTCCCTCCTCCCACAAAACACCCCATCCCTCCCCCTAGAGGTAGTTCAAGCTATCATCACCCAGTACCATTTCCTTTTCTATCCATTCACATATTTAATAAATGTCCTCGGGCTGCGGGGGTCAACGTTTCCCAAAATGGGCCCCACCTGCGCTGAAATCGAAGATCTCCAGTGGGGGGTTGCTGGTTAGTTTCCAGTCTTTCAAATCTCATGAGCTGTAAATATTTAAACGTGCTTTATTGAATATTGTCAGTTAGGCACCTCACTGCTGCATCTAGGCTTGCCCATTTACACCCGCCATACAGAAAGCATAAGTGGTGTTGCCAGTGGTGTGCTGGGACATGTTTAACAGGCACTTTCTCTCTGGGCATAGCCAGCCCTGCAATTTGTGTGTGGGGGGGGGGGGCAGGGGGTAGTGGACTAGTGGATCAACACATTCTTCTTTCTCCTCCCTTGCCCCTATGAGGGCATGCACCTTTGCTGGCAGGGATGTCGAGCCCCAACAGCCAAAGAAATGGATTACTGTTGTTCCCCACTACTTGTTTCTGGCTCTGAGCAGCATGCCAAGAGTTCTCACACATACTTGTTCTAACTACTCTAACCGATAAAACCAATACTTCCTCTGTGTACATCCGTATTTATTTATATTTTGCTCACACCTTTTTTAGTAGTAGCTCAAGGTGAGTTGCATTCAGGTACACTGGATATTTCCCTATCCCTGGAGGGCTCACAATCTAATTTTGTATCTGAGGCAATGGAGGGTTAAGTGACTTGCCCAAGATCACAAGGAGCAGCAGTGGGATTTGAAATGGCCAACTATGGATGTCAAGACTGGTGTTCTAACCACTAGGCTACTCTCCCCAAACCGGTACCTGGTCAAAAGGAACTGGTCAAAAGAAGCCAGACAAAAAAGTTCCAAACCAAAAAGATTTCCGACATAAAAGTCCCAGTCAAAATAGACTCCTGACAAAAGGGCTTGTTGAATAGATTTATTTTTCAATGGTATGAATTTCAAGAGTAAATTACTGTGAAAGTCCTGGCACCTGCCTACGGCTTGACTTCACTATCCACACTTGGTATCTAGTGAGAATCATAAATCTGCTTGAAAACATAATCCAGCTTGATTAAGAGTCTATTTTGTCTTGGGTTCCTTTTGTTGTGGGTTTTTTTGGGGGACAGTTTTTTTACTAAGGTGCACTGAAAAAAATGGCCTGTGGTAGTGTAGACGTGTGTTTTGGGTGCGCACAGAATCATTTTTCAGTGCACCAGTAAAAAATGCATTTTTTAAATTTTTGCTGAAAATGGACGTGCAGCAAAATGAAAATTGACACATGTCCATTTTAGGTCTGAGACCTTACTGCCAGTCAGATATGTGTCAAAAATGAAATTACCGCCTAGGCTACATGGTCAAAATTCCCTGGGCCCAGTGCCGGGGTCTCTCTCTCTCCTGCTCCTGATGGGACCCGAGTGATCGTGTCCCGACAGGTGCAGGAGAGAGAAAACTCCAGCGCCAGGCCCCCCTTGGAGGATGGGGAGGACCTGGAGGAGCAGACACTACAGGTATTCCTCCAGTGCTATTTTTCTGCCCATTGCTTGCTGAGCGGCTGCTTTTCCTCTCAGGCATGCCCTAAGAGAAAAGGCAGCCGCAGGGACAGGCAATCAGCAGAGTGAAGATTCAGGGCTGGAGGAAGACGTCTTCTGCTGGCAGGGCCTCGGGATCCCCACCAGCCAAGATATTTGAATTGTGGCAGCGATCTGGGGGGGGGGGGCAATTTTATAACAGGCTGCATATGGGTGAAGGCCAAGTAGGCACCTTTTAAAGTCTATTTTATAACAGCACAGCAAGACATATTTTAGGATGATCATAGAAATCAAAATTGACACATCCCTCTTTGGAAGTGTACTATTCCAGTAATAATTTAAAAAAAGGATTTGCCAGTGTAGAGCCTTTTCTAAAATATGTGCAGGAATGAACATGTGTGTGCTAAGTACATGCAGCACCCATTTTGTAATCGTCAAAGTCTTCAAGATCAATGGAAGCAACTCAACAACATACACATTTAAGTATTGGCATGTACATGTGTATGTTTGATATTTCAGGACACAAGAAAGAAAACCACCAAAGTGGAGAAACAAAAGGAACCTTATGATGTCTGTAAAAACAGGCAAACAGTACGGTCAACGGATGAGTCTTCCAAAGCAATCACATAAATGAGAGAGGATATTCACAAAGGTATGGTTTTATTATAGAACAAAAGGACCTGACACGGGACCATGTTTCAGCTTGAAAAGGCCTGCCTCAGGGGGTCTAAACAATACATAAATATATAAAAGGATAAAACACCAAAAGATTTGTGACATACAGAATGACATAAATAGAATGTTGACCGGTGCACTCAAAAACGGGGATGCCTGAACAAACCAAACTTGTGCTGTGACTGTTCCAAATTTATAAGTAGATAAAAGATGTCGATATTAATGTTTGTGAACACACAAAAGAGAGATTATAAGTGCTGGTAAAACCAAATAATGATAAATGCTGAACATACAGAAAATGGATGGTGTGCTCAAAAGCGGGGATGCCTGCACAAAGAAACCTAAGACTGTGCCTGTGCCAAATGCATAAATAGTTGAAAGGTGAAAAATGTAAACAGTGAAAGCAACCAACACTATATTTTTACTTTTTGTTTTATGTATTATCAAATTTATCCATGTTTGTGTATTTATATATATACTTGTTTTATCTAGACCCCTGATGCAGGCGGTTTCGCCGAAACACAGATCATGTCGGGTCTGTTTATTGACTTGACACCCCCGTCCT
Source organism: Microcaecilia unicolor (assembly GCF_901765095.1). Classification (NCBI taxonomy): domain Eukaryota; kingdom Metazoa; phylum Chordata; class Amphibia; order Gymnophiona; family Siphonopidae; genus Microcaecilia; species Microcaecilia unicolor. Next base: position 190,676,208 of record NC_044031.1, on the reverse strand, counting down.
TGAAGGCTCCTTGGCTTTTGTTTTCACTCCTGTGTTCGATGTACTTCGGATTCCCTCTTCTACGTTTCTTGTAACTTTATGAAAACCTTTTTAATTGTTAAATTGCCTTTGAACATGAAAAAAACTTTCATAAAATTGCCCCTTACAGCCTTGAGAATATCTGATACTGAATCTTGTACAGGGACAGCATTCATTATTGTCTGCTTTTCAGAATGAAATGTTAGGTCAATGATATCTATTATTGTGAAATGTTCACTGGTTTCAATGCCTAATAACCACTGTTGAGCTTCTTTTTTTTTTTTTTTTGAAGGGCAACAAAGTAGGGAGTCCTTTTACAGAGCTGCAATAAAAATTTTCAAGCGGAAGTGTTGGTGTGTGGGACTGCCATGTGCCGAGGCCACTTTTTACTGCAGCCGTAAAAAGCCTTTTTTCCATTGGCATTCTTAATGGGTGTGTGCTAATTTCACAATTAGCTTGTGGCCATTACTGCCTGAGCCTTGATCACCAGCTATTTACTTGAACTTAAGGGCTCATGCACTAATCCAGTGGTAATTGGGCAGTGTGAAGTGATGGATATGAACTGACTGATTACCGCTGGGCACACCTACTCCCCACTAGTAAATAATTTCTATTTTCTAGTGCAGGAAACTGTGCATACTGAAGCCAGAAATACTGCAGGACATCTGGCCCTGCCCCACGGTAGTGCTGTTTTGCCGTGTGCTACCCACGCAGTAGCCATACCTCCCTTTAGTAAAAGGGCCCCTAAGTTTTAGCATTTACATGCAAAAAATAGCCTCCACAGAACTAGCTCATAAAACTGAAGCTTATTTGTGCTGTAAGGGGTCTTTTTACTAAGGTGGGCTAAAAAATGGCTTGCGGTAGTGTAGGCCCAGGTTTTGGGTGCGTGCCGATCCATTTTTCAGCATACCTATAAAAAAGACCTTTTTTCATTTTTGCCAAAAATGGACGTGTGGTAAAATCAAAATTGTCACGCGTCCATTTTGGGTCTGCGGCCTTACCGCCACTGACCTAGCGGTAAAGAATCGTGCAGTAACTGGGCAGTAATGATTTTGGATGCTTTTTGCAAAACGTCTAAAGTTGGACTTAGACATCATATTGAAAATGCCCCTCAATATGTAGGAAGCAAAGAATCTATACTTAAGTTGCTTCAGGCAGCACAAAACACAGCAGCACGATTAGTTTATGGGGCAACAAAATGTAACAAGGCTACCAGTTTACTTACAGCATTACACTGGCTTCCAATCAGAGGTCAAATCATGTTCAAAACATGTACATTAATTTTTTAAATTCTGTTTGGAATGACACTTGACTATATGACGAGCCAAAAATACCTTGACAGCTAGAAATGCAAAGACAATGTCAAGAAAATATTTGTTATTACATCTACCTAGTTGTAAAACTATAACAATCAAATGTTTATTCAACTGGATTTGGTTATCCAGGATCCAAATGGTGCAATCTCAATCCAAAAGAAATCAGAAGCATAAGCTTCTCTCTTCTATTCTGAAAAGCTTAAAAAACTTATCTGTTTAAACAATATTTCTTTATGTAATCATTAATGTAAAAACCTCTTTCCAATTATATGTAAACTTTTTCTCATTGTTTAACTGTAAGCCACACTGAATCAAAATTTGCTTTTTTGATAATGTGGGATATAAGAACAAACAAATAAATAAATAATAAACACTCTATAAGGGAAAGTAGGAGAAACAGGGGTGATATGATACAGACGTTCAAATATTTGAAAGGTATTAATCTGCAAACGAACCTTTTCCGTAGATGGGAAGGCGGTAGAACTAGAGGAGATGAAATGAGATTGAAGGGGGCAGACTCAAGAAAAATGTCAGGAAGTATTTTTTCACGGAGAGAGTGGTGGATACTTGGAATGCCCTCCTGCGGGAGGTGGTGGAAATGAAAACGGTAACGGAATTCAAAAATGTGTGGGATAAACATAAAGGAATCCTGTTCAGAAGGAATGGATCCTCAGAGGCTTAGCGGAGATTGGGTGGCAGAGCTGGTGGTGGGAGCCAGGGCTAATGGTTGGGAGGCGGGGCTAGTGCTGGGCAGACTTCTACGGTCTGTGCCCTGAAAATGGCAGAAACAAATCAAGGTCAGGTATACACAAAAAGTAGCACATATGAGTTTATTTTGTTGGGCAGACTGGATGGACCGTGCAGGTCTTTTTCTGCCGTCATTTACTATGTTACTATCAGCTTTATTTTTGAAAGTGATAGGCGCCCATATTTTGACCCAAATCGGGAGATGGGCACCCATCTCGCAAAGGCGCCCAAATCGGTATAATAGAAAGCCGATTTTGGGCGTCTTCAACTGCAATCTGTCTTGGAAATGGGCAAAGTTGATGGGGCGTGTTGGAGGCGTGGTGAAGGCGTGACTGGGGCGTGTTTATCGGCCAAGGAGAGATGGGCGCCCTCGGCCGATAATCGAAAAAAGCAAGGCGTTTTTAGCACGAATTTGGGTCAATTTTTTGGACCCTTTTTTCACAAACAAGTCCCAAAAAAGTGCCTTAAATGACCAGATGACCACCGGAGAGAATTGGGGATGACCATCCCTGACTCCCTCATTGGTCATTAACCCCCTCTCACCAAAAAAAAAAAACAACATTAACAATTTTTTTTCCATCCTGTATGCCAGCCTCAAATGCCATACCCAGCTCCATCACAGCAGTATATAGGTCCCTGGAGCAGTTGTTAGTGGGTGCAGTGGATGTCAGTCAGGTGGACCCAGGCCCATCCCCCCTACCTGTTACACTTGTGGTGGTAAATGGGAGTGCTCCAAACCGCCCCCAAAACCCACTGTAACCATATCTAGGTGCCCCCCTTCAGCCATAAGTGCTATGGTACTGGTGTAGAGTTGTGGGCAGTGGGTTTTAGGGGATTTGGGGGGCTCAGCACCCAAGGGAAAGGAGCTATGGACTTGGGAGGTATTTTACATTTTTTAAAATTGTTACAAGTGCCCCCTAGGGTATCCGGTTGGTGTCCTGGCATGTGAGGGGGACCAGTGCACTACGAATCCTGGCCCCTCCCATGACCAAATGCCTTGGATTTGTTTGTTTTTGAGCTGGGCGCCTTCAGTTTCCATTGTTGCTGAAAAACGAAACCGCCCAGCTCAAATCCGATGCATTTGCCTGGCACAAACCGTATTATCGAAAAAAAGATGGGCACCCATTTTTTTCGAAAATACGGTCTGTCCTGCCCCTTCACGTACCCGTTCTCGGATATAGACGCCCAAGGAGATGGGCATTCACGTTCGATTATGCCCCTCTATGTATTTTATAGAATAGGCTCATACAAGGTGCACAGTTATAGAATTACCCCCATGTGCTTATATCAAATTGATACATTTAATGTGGACTAAGTGAGGTTTGAATTTTGGTGCATATATGTCACTGTCTTTTCAGATTGGTTTCATGCACATGTTAATGTATAGCTTGATATTTTGGATACTTGCTAAATGGTCTTAGTGCACACAGTAAACTTCATTTGATATGTTCCTTAGTATTAATTAACTTGTTTTTGTTCAACATTTGCTGTGTTATATGTTCTCAGTGGAGACCATGGTTATACCCTGGCTACTTTGGCTATCCACATAGAATTTGTGTGTGATGCATGATGATTTTGAATATTCTAAAAATGAGACTAGCTAGGGTATTTCCAAGATCTGCGTTGAGCACCAAGTATAGAGCTAGAAAGTGCTTTATTCATAAGATATTGGGAACATAACATCTCATGTATTAATTTTCAGGTCCATACATTGATACATATATTAATCTATAAATAGATAGAAATGCATACACAAAAAATTGTCTTGCCTGCACAGCCCAGAGGTAGTCCAGACGCAATTTCAAATCCACCTGCCTGGAGTGAAGTGCCAAAGCACAACAAAACAGCAAAATGGCAAGTATAGGTTCATAGCCACGCATATAAATCGAGCCTCTCCTTCAAAACACCAAAGCACACATATAGAAAAATTACAAAACTTGATTAAAAAGAAATTCACTTGTAACATACTAATTATAAACGTCTTTTTTGTGTCTTTCTTGTGAAAACTATGATTATAATAAATAACTCATGAAAATACAATTATACATTTGTAACCATTAAAAGTGGAATATAGTAACTGAGAGCTGTTTCACATTAGAAGGGCCCACTTTACATAGAAGACAGAGACTGGAATTCAGTTGTTCAGACCAAGGATGAACTCAATTTCCGTAGTATTTTTGAAAAGGCTCTGTGGGTGCAGAGCCTTTTTCTAAAATATCTGCAGGAGTGCATGTGTATTTGCTGGCATGTGGAGCAGAAGCTTCTATTTTAGAAATATATACATGGATCAAATGAATGGCAGAAATCTGGCAGCTTCCACGTGGAAGTGTCGGAACTTATGCTTGTAAGTGATGCCGCTTCCATCTGTTGCTTTCCCATTTTACAAACCTATACCTGTAAGTCCTGCTAATTACTCAGCGAGATCGCAATTGTAATTGATTTCATTTTGGAGGCAGAAATAACAAGAATGACTCTCTTAATTTCTCATGTAAAGCCCTGGCCTTAAACAAGTACTTTTTAAAAAATCTGCTGTGTGGCTCTGAGCTACTGTAAAACCCAGCAGTAGCATTTTCCCCTAAATCCATACATTCCCTCTGTGAAATGGGGAATTCAAGTGTAGATTTTTGCTGCATCAGAGCCTTGCCACCCCCCCCCCCCCCCCAAACAGGCTGGATTTCCTTATGCAAATAGTGGCTTTCTAAAATTGCTGTTTACACACATATGACATGTGCATGTGTAAATGATGCTCTAGGGATCAAAATCTATTATCCTCAGCTGATGTGTTTAACAACAGAATTGGTGTGTTAACTTCTTAGCTGTAATCATCTTTGAATCCTTGTTGAAATAAGGTGGAATATGAATATCAGATTAGACTACCTTAGGTTCACAGTCCATGTAACTTATATTGTTGCACCCAGTTATATAATTGCCCCTATAAGGGTAATTCTATAAAGTTGTGTGTCAATTTTGGCATCCCATTGACACATGCTGAGTGTCAATTCTATAATGCGACCTTGTCGCCAAGATTCCATTATAGCGTACTAGCACAAGCCACCACTGGCACACCAGAAATGTAACGTGCCATCTGTTATGCCTATCACAGACATGATGTAACTGTTGGCACATTAATTCAGCAAATGCTTAACTTACAGGAATCTGAAAGGTATGTGCATCAGTTGGCACCCCCGCCCATGCTCCTTCTATTCGCATTCCCCCCTAGCACTTATGTCTGCTAACTAATCTCTGTTTGTGTTTTGGGCAGGGCTAAAAATGTACCTTAATTCAGAAAGGGAATGCACATCTATGACCCCTGAGATCAATGTGAAGATTTATACCTGCTCATAGGGTTATCTAGGGGGAAGTTACGAGCAAGGGTTACCATTAAGATTTATTATTTTACTGTTAAACCCAATTATTAGTAATTAGCTCTCCTTGCATAACATGGAATCTGTAGTAAAATAACACATCTTAATGGTAGGCCACATTGATAACCATGCCCCTAGATTTTCTTAAGCTATTTGTTATGGGCATATTTTACAAGAGGGACCGGGGAGGTCACCCTATTAATTTCCCAGTGTCTTTCCCTCCCAAAATCAAGAGTGCCAACTGATTTTGAGCTCTGTAACTAATTGGGAAAATACAGATGGATAGGTTTTTAAAATGGCAGACATGCATTTCTAAATATCAGCACCTACACGTATGTTCTGAAATATCTACATACAGGTGTATGTACTAATATTTAGATGTATATGTTGAGGAGTTGCCTTCCTTGATATTGTAAAATTTGACATTTTCAAATTGCATGCTGCCACCACATGTAGCCAGCACATACATGTCCATTCCTGCATGTGTTTTAGAAAAGGATCTACATCAGCAGATTATTTTCTAAAATATAACTGTAATTTGACACATCCCAACCTGGACATCTCAATTCTGATTTCTATGTTCTATCTTAATAAATTTTAGTGTGTGCATGGTAAAACATTTCCAGAAAATTCTGCCTACACAATGAAGGTGCACATTAATCCAAAAATGCAATTGCAAACTAACATGAGTATTATTTAACTTTGTGGAAGATAAATATTGTTTGGATGTCAAACTGAGAATACTCGGCTCTTTCCCTTCTGGCTCTTGCAACTAGCTTCTAAACCATACCAAAATAAGCTCAGAACATAAGGTTGCTTGTCAGTTCTGAGAGGAGAAGTGGGAATCCTACTGGACCCAAAAATAGGAGGTAATGAGGGGACAGAGAATCCCAGGAAAACGCAAACCGGATGTAAGTGTACGTTTTTAACCATCTGTTTTCTGTGCCAGTAAGTCTTGAGAGACAGGCATGAATGGATGTGTTTGGTAAAAGTAGGTAAGACATAAGGGGCGATACCAGTGGTGCAGCCAGACAACCAATTCTGGATGGGCCTTAGCACAAGATGGGTTGGCACGCAATTCTCTCTCCCACTATGCCCCCTGAGCTGGTGGGGATTTCAAACCCCGTCAGCCGAAGACCTCTCCTGCCTGAATCCTACCTGTAGCAGCACTTATTCAGCAGGCATGGTTCACCGCTAATGCCAGCTCTCCCATGCATGCTTGGTTAGACCCGAACTGGACATGTGCGAGACAGCCAGCATTAGTGGCAAAGCACGCCTGCTAAATAAGTGCAGGTGAGACTCAGACAGGAGAGAGAGGTCTTTGGCTGGTGGGGCTTGGTAGCCCTGCCAGCCAGGAAAGCAGAGAGATCCTAAGCTGAAATTGAGAGGCCTAGGCCCTGAGCCCCCCCTCGTGATTATGCCACTGGATGACACTAGCTTAAATTTAGTAATTATCTTCTCTATGTAGTCCTTATAATGTGGGCCCTGCAATAGCTGGATGGCACACTCTGCCTGGCACTCAAAACCGAAAGAAAAGCAATTGACACCAAATAAAGCAATTGGTGAAGCTCAAAGAAGCTTTTGAGGCCCAGAATGCTGTTTAATCTCAAATCACTAATGAAGTCACTGACACTCAAAGACCTTTGTTTTCTGTTAACTTATTCCTTGGATATACATTTTTATTATGTAAATGTATATATAATTTTGAAGTGTTCAAGTGTGAATTGTCTCTTCTCTGCTACATGTACACCTGTCTTTTAGATTGTAAGCTCCTTGAGCAGGGACTGTCCTTCCATGTTAAATTGTACAGGGCTGCATAACTCTAGTAGCGCTTTAGAAATGTTAAGTAGTAGTAGTAGTGTTACCACTTCTTATCTTTGTTCCTTCCTTTGTGTCCTCTGTCTCTTTTTTTGATATCTACGTCATATCTCCCAAAAGAACTTATATTTTAATACTGACTTTCCATCCATCTGTCACTCCTAAAGCATTCCAGCTCTTTTACATCCATCTTTTTGATGCCAGGAAGGAAAATATGCCAGCCCTGGCTCAGCAAGGCAGAATCAGTTGAGATGCTGCCAGAAGCTGTAGTTATAGATCGGCAGCTCTAATTAAAAGTTTGCATTCCTGAGGTAGGCATTTCCGAAACTTGGGCCATGTTAGATATCGATATTCAAAATTTGTGAAGGATGGACCTACTATGATAATACTATCTGACCAATATTCAGAGTGAGTTATTTCTATTGCTAACAGGAGAAGAAAACATAACTTGCCTATCCATGTATGTGAAAAAAAATATCTTGGAGATTATAAATTATGCGAAATCACCCAGATGATGGTACAGTATGTTAAGTACCTGTCAAGGGAGCTAAAATAACACACATTGTTCTAATCCTGAAAGTAATAGAATACTTATCACCCCAAGCACTACCAGGCACCAAGGAGATAGCAATTCAACCTGACAGATGATAACTAATGAACACTGGATCTGCAGCAGTCAGGAACTGATGACGGTACATGATCAGGAATTCAGGAACTCAGGCAGCAGGTTATTCTTCTCAGTCGGGTAAGAGCAAGCAGGAAAGTGATGCCACAGATTAGCAAGCCCTCATTGTGTGGTAGACTCAGAGCCCCCATCAGATAACAGCTAGTTGATAACAGCTTCAAGGAAGGGGTTCTTATACCCTTTCCTTTGGTCTTGGCGCTCCGTAACTGAGCACCGTGAGAGGTGTGACAAAACCATAAACAACTAACTGAGAGTGCAGCCTGGAACAGAACAAAAATGGGTCTAGGGCGGTGAAGTTGGATTCTAAACCCCGAAAAGATTCTGTAGCATTGACTGCCCAAACTGACTGTCACATCAGGTATCCTCCTCATTTCCCCTTACGTTCCCGCCCGTAACCTCCGCTCACAGGACAAATCCCTCCTCTCAGTACCCTTCTCCACCACCGCCAACTCCAGGCTCTGCTCATTCTGCCTCGCCTCACCCTATGCTTGGAATAAACTTCCCGAGCCCTTTCGCCAAGCCCCCTCCCTACCCATCTTCAAATCCTTGCTCAAAGCCCACCTCTTCAATGTTGCATTCGGCACCTAACCTTTATACCTTTCAGGAAATCTAGACTGCCCCTATTTGACTGACTGTACATTTGTCCTTTAGATTGTAAGCTCCTTTGAGCAGGGACTGTCCTTCTATGTTAAATTGTACAGCGCTGCGTAACCCTAGTAGCGCTTTAGAAATGTCAAGTAGTAGTAGTAGTAGTAGTATCCTGCTGAAGGCAGTAGTGAGATGTGAATGTGTGGACTGATGACCACATTGCAGCCTTGCAAATCTCTTCAATAGAAGCTGACTTTAAGTGAGCCACTGACACAGCCATGGCTCTAACATTATGAGCCGTGACATGGCCCTCTAGAGTCAGCCCAGCTTGGCATAAGTGAAGGAAATGCAATCTGCTAGCCAATTGGAGATTGTGCGTTTTCCATTGGTGACTCCCCTCCTGTTGGGATCGAAAGAAACAAACAACTGGGTGAACTGTCTGAAGGGCTTTGTCCGCTACACGTAAAAGGCCAATGCTCTTTTGCACTCCAATGTATGCAAACTGCTTTTGTCAGGGCGGGTATGAGGACGGGGAAAGAATGTTGGCAAGACAATTGACTGGTTCAGATGGAACTCCGACACCACCTTTGGCAGGAACTTAGGGTGCTTGCGGAGGACTACTCTGTTATGATGAAACTTGATATAAGGTGCATTCACTACCAAGGCCTGAAGCTCACTGACCCTACGAGCTGAAGTAACAGCCACCAAGAAAACGACTTTCCAGGTTAAGTACTTCAGATGGCAGGAATTCAGTGGCTCAAAATGAGCTTTCATCAGCTGAGTGAGAACGACATTGAGATCCCATGACACTGGTGGAGGTTTGACCGGGGGCTTTGACAAAAGCAAACCTCTCATGAAGCGAACAACTAAAGGCTGACCAGAGATAGGCTTACACTCTACACGGCAATGATAAGCACTAATCACACTAAGGTGAACTCTTATGGAGTTGGTCTTGAGACCAGACTCTGATAAGTGTAGAAGGTATTCAAGCAGGGTCTATGTAGGACAAGAAAGAGGATCTAGGGCCTTGCTGTCACACCAGACGGCAAACCTCCTCCATTTGAAAGAGTAACACCTCTTCGTGGAATCTTACTTGGAAGCAAGCAAGACTTGGGAGACACCCTCTGAAAGACCCTAGGAGGCAAATTCCAAGCTCTCAACATCCAGGCCATGAGAGCCAGAGACTGGAGGTTGGGATGCAGAAGTGACCCCTCGTTCTGGGTGATGAGGTTTGGAAAACACTCCAATCGCCATGGTTTCTTGGAGGACAACTCCAAAAGAAGAGGGAACCAAATCTGACGCAGTCAGAAGGGAGCAATCAGAATCATTGTTCCACAGCCTTGCTTGAGTGTCATCAAAGTCTTCCCTACTACAGGTATGGGAGGATACGCATACAGGAGGCCTGTTCCCCAATGCAGGAGAAAGGCATCTGACGCTATCGTAGGCCTGAAGCCTGGAACAGAACTGAGGGACCTTGTGGTTGATATGAATGGCAAAAAGATCCACCGAGGGGGTGCCCCATGCTCAGAAGGTCTTGCGGGCGACACCCCTGTCCAGTGACCACTCGTTAGGTTGCATTAGTCTGCTCAGCCTGTCGACCAGACTGTTGTTTACTCCTGACAGATAAGTGGCTTGCAGAAACATGCCATGAGGGTGCGCCCAAAGCCACATCTGGATGGCTTCCTGACACAGAGGGTGAGATCCAGTGTCCCCCCTGCTTGTTGGTGTAATACATGGCAACCTGATTGTCTGAATCAATATGATTTGGTTGGACAACCGATCTCTGAAAGCCTTTAGAGTGTTCCAGATCGCTCGCAATTCCAGGAGATTGATCTGAAGACCTTTGTCCTGAAAAGACCAGGCTCCTTGAGTGTGAGGACCATCTACATGAGCTCCCCACCCCAGGAGGGATTCATCCGTCATCAGCACTTTTTGTGGCTGAGGAATTTGGAATGGATGTCCCAAGGTCAAATTGGATCGAATTGTCCACCACTGCAGAGAATTTTGGAAGACGGTGGACAGTTGGATTACATCTGGGAAGCTAGGGTCCATTGAGCTGATCTCATGTGTAGGCATGCCATGGGAGTCACATGAACTGTGGAGGCCATGTACCCCAGAAGTCTCAACATCTGCCAAGCCGTGATCTGTTGAGATGTTCGAACTATGGACTCCAGGTACAGGAGGTTGTCTGCCCTTGCCTCGGGAAGATAAGCTCAAGCTGTCTTTCTGTTCAACAGAGCTCCAATGAATTCCAACTTTTGAACTGGGGTGAGATGGGACTTGGAGTAATTGATCACAAACCCCAGTAGTTCTAGCATCTGAATAGTCATTCGCATAGACTGTAGAGCGCCTGCCTTCGAGGTGCTCTTCACCAACCAATTATCGAGATAAGAGAACACATGCACTCCCAGTCTGCGTAGCGACACTGCGACTACCGCTAGGCACTTTGTGAACACTCTGGGTGCAGACGCCAGACCAAAGGGCAGTACACAGTACTGAAAGTGCTGAGTTCCCAGTCACAATCGAAGATACGTCCTGTGAGCTGGGAGTATTGAAATGTGTGTGTAAGCATCCTTTAAGTCCAGAGAGCATAGACAATCATTTTTTTGAATCATGGGAAGAATGGTGCCCAGGGAAACTATCCTGAACTTTTCTCGGAGAAGAAATTTGTTCAGGGCCCTCAGGTCTAAGATGGGATGCATCCCCCCCCCCCCCCCCCCCCCCGTCTTTTTCTGCACAAGGAAGTACTTGGAATAGAATCCCAGCCCTTCTTCCCCTGGTGGAACGGGTTCGACCTCTAGGCCCTTCAGAAGGGCGGAGAGTTCCTCTGCAAGTACCTGTTTGTGCTGGGAACTGTAAGAATGAGATCCCAGTGGGCAATTTGGACGTTTGGATTCCAGATTGAGGGTGTAATCGGACTGGTCTATTTGAAGGACCCACCGGTCAGAGGTTATGAGAGGCCACTTTTTGTGAAAAAATATCAACCTCCCCCCAACTGGCAAGTCATACGGTACAGACACTTTTACAGAGGCTATGCTTAACTGAAGCCAGTCAAAAGCCCGTTCCCTGCTTTTGCTGGGGAGCAGTACGGGCCTTAGATGCACGCTGTTGACGAGAACGAGCATGAAGGGGCTGAGCCTGGGAAGGCTGTCGAGAAGCAGGAGTGTACCTACGCCTAGGATAGGAATAGGGAGCACTCCTCTTCCCCCCAAAATACCTGCTAGATGAGGAGGTAGTAGCAGAAGACGCCCGGTGGGAGAGAGAATCCATAGCATCATTATGTTTCTTGATCTGATCAACAAGATCCTCTACTTTTTTCACCAAAAAGGTTGTCCCCCCGGCAAGGAACATCCGCCATTCGCTGCTGGACCGAATGATCCTGGTTAGAGACACGCAGCCATGAGAGTCTACACATCACTATACCTTGAGCAGCGATCCTGGATGCTGCATCAAAAGTGTCAAATGTACCCCTGGACAGGAATTTTCGACACGCCTTCTGCTGCCTGACCACCTGGTGAAAAGGCTCAGCTTGCTCCGGAGGGAGTGCATCAACCAAGCTAGACAGTTGCCTTATCGAGTCCCGCAAGTGAACGCTTGTAAAGAGCTGGTATGATTGGATCTTGGCAGCAAGCATAGCGGCCTGATACATCTTCCTCCAAAAAGAATCAAGAGTCCTAGCTTCTTTGCCTGGGGGCGCCAAAGCATAGTCTCTAGTACTCCTGGCTCTCTTGAGGGCGGAATCCACCACCATAGAATTGTGGGGTAACTGAGACCTCATCAATCCAGGTTCACTGTGGATCCGATACTGGGATTCAGCTTTCTTCAGGACCACTGGGCTAGACAGAGTGGCTGACCAGTTTTGCATAAGGACTTCCTTCAGTATTTACATTGGTGTGATCATACAGGCCTCCTTCACAGACAGGACAGAGATTTTATTGAAGATATTCAAAATATAAATGTGAAAGAGGAAGTACTAATATGTGATTTTAATATGACAGATGTTGATTAGGGTATTTCTATTGTAGGGTCTTTTGAAGCAAGGAGATCCTGGATTCTCTACAGAGGGAACTATTCCAGCAGTTGGTAATGGAAGCCACAAGGGATGGGGTCATACTGGACTTAGAACTTAAGAACATAAGCATTCCCATACTGGGAAATACTGAAGGTCCATCAAGTCCAGTATCCCATTTCCAACAGTGGCCAATACGTGGCAAGATCCCACAACAGTAAAACAGATTTTATGCTGCTTATCCTAGAATACGCAGTGGATTTTCTCAAGTCCATTTTAATAATGGTTTATGGACTTTTCTTTTAGGAAGTTAGCCAAACCTTTTTTAAACCCTACTAAATTAACTGCTTTTACCACATTCTCTGACAAAGAATTCCAGAGTTTAATTACATGCTGAGTGAAGAAATATTTTCTCCAGTTAAATTTACCACTTAGTAGCTTTATTGCATGCCCTGTAGTTCTAGTATTTTTAGAAAGCATAAACAAGTGATTCATGTCTACCTGTTTCATTCCACTCAGTATTTTATAGACCTCCATCGTATCTCCCCTCAGCCATCTCTTCTCCAAGCTGAGGAGTCCTAGCAATTTTAGCCTTTCCTCACAGGGAAGTCGTCCCATCCCTTTAATAATTTTCACCTCCCTTCTCTATATCTTTTCTAATTCTGCTAAATCTTTTTTGAGATACGGTGACCAGGATTGCACACAGTATTCAAGGTGAGGTTGCACCATGGAGCAATACGAAGGCATTATAACATTCTCATTTTTGTTTTCCATTCCTTTCCTAATAATTCATACATTCTATTTGCTTTTTTACCTGCTGCTGCACACTGAGCAAAGGATTTCAGTGTATCATTAACTGACACCTAGATCCTTTTCCTGGGCGGTGACACATAATGTGGAACCTTGCATCATGTATCTATAGTTTGGGTTCCTCTTTCCCAGAAGCATCACTTTGCACTTGCTCACATTAAACATCATCTACAATTTGGAAGCCCAATCTCGTAAGGTCCTCTTGCAATTTTTCACAATACTCTTGAGATTTAACAACTTTGAATAACTTTGTGTCATCTGCATATTTAATTGCCGCACTAGTTATTCCCTTAACTAGATCATTTATAAATATGTTAAAAAGCAGTGGTCCCAGCACAGACCCCTAAGGAACCCTACTATCTACCCTTCTCCATTGAGAATCCTGATCATTTAACCCTCCTATCCATTAACACAACATAACAGTAGTGTTTGTATACTGCTATAACTGCAAAGTTCTAAGTAGTTCACAACACTTATTAAAAAGTCAGGACAATGTCCAGGAGTTACAATAGAATGTAATTCACAGTAGACTCTAACCCCCCTGTTTACAAAGAGGGGTATAATTGAACGAAAACGCCTATCTCCATGGGCGTTTATCTCCGAGAATGGGTCCGTGAAGGGGTGGACCGAACCGTATTTTGGGAAAAAATAGACGCCCATGTTTTATTCAACAATGTGTGAGCTGGGCGTTTTTGTTTTTCAGCGATAATGGAAAATGAAAGCGCCCAGCTCAAAAACGAATAAACCCAAGACATTTATTCGTGGGAGGGGCCAGGATTCGTAGTGCACTGGTCCCCCTCACATGCCAGGACATCAACCGGGCACCCTAGGGGGCACTTTTACAAAACCAAAAAAACAGGTAAAAGAGCTCCCAGGTGCATAGCACCCTTCCCTTGTGTGTTGAGCCCCCCAAATCCCCCTCAAAACCCACTGCCCACAAGTCTACACCATTACTATAGCCCTAAGGGGTGAAGGGGGGCACCTACATGTGGGTACAGTGGGTTTGGGGGGGTTGGACGACTAATAAGCATTAAGCAGCACAATTGTAACAGGTAGGGGGGATGGGCCTGGGTCCACCTGCCTGAAGTCCACTGCACCCCCTAACAACTCCTCCAGTGACCGGCATACTGCTGCCAGGGAGCTGGGTATGACATTTGAGGGTGAAAATAAAAAGTTGTGAAACATCATTTTTTTGTGGTGGGAGGGGGTTAGTGACCACTGGGGGAGTCAGGGGAGGTCATCCCCGATTCCCTCCAGTGGTCATCTGGTCATTTAGGGCACTTTTTGGGGCCTTATTCGTGAAAAAACAGGGTCCAGGAAAAGTGTCCTAAATTCTAGCTAAAAACGCATACTTTTTTCCCATTATCGGTGAAATGCGCCCATCTTTGTTCGGCAGATAACCACGCCCCAGTTCCGCCTTCGCCACACCTCTGACACGCCCCCATCAAATTTGTCCGCATCCGCGACGGAGTGCAGTTGAAAACGTCCAAAAATCGGCTTTCGATTATACCGCTTTATTCGTTTTTGTGAGATAAACGTCCATCTCCCGATTTAGGTCGGAACTTGGGCGTTTTTCTCATTCGATTATAAGCAGGAAAGCCGCGCAGCAACACCGACACAGCCCATTCAGAGTGAATGGGCTGTGTTGGCAGTTCCGCACCGCCAGCCACTAGCACAGCTTTGTAAACAGAGGCCTTAATTATTTAAACAAAATCAACTTGTGGAAAAGGTAAGTCTTAAGTTTCCTCCTAAATAAAAGATAAGAATCAACGAGAGAAACAAGAAGAAAATTCTTGCCAGAACTTAGGACCCTGATAAGCCAACAATAGCTCGTGAATTTTTAACCTCTTACATCCTCAGGAGTCTTTCATGAGGTACTTTTTCAAATGCCTGTTGAAAGCCTAGATACACAATATTGGCCGACTCACCTTTATCCACATGTGTATTCACCCCTTCAAAGAAATATAGTAGATTGTTGAGGCAAGATTTCCCTTCACTAAATCCATGTTGGCTTTGTTTCATTAATCCATGCTTTTGTATATGCTCTGTAATTTTGTTCTTTATAATGATCTCTACCATTGCCCAGCCCCAACATCAGGCTCACTGGTCTGCAACCCTTTTAAAAACTGGCATTACATTGGTCACCCTCCAATCTTCCAGTACCATGCTTGATTTTAAAGATAAATTTTGTATTACTAACAATGGGGAAAGTGTTTCTGATGTTACAGTAGATGATCATCTAGCATCATCTGGCAACCAGTGATCAGCAGATGGTGTGGTTTAATATTAAGATAGGTGTGGAGATGATATATTCAAGTGAAGGTTCTAGTGACCTTGAATTTAAACACTGATGCTTGAAGCAGAAATGTTTTGAGTTTGGTAAGCATTCTGGCAACCTTTTAGCTAGACACTTGAAACAACTTAAATTATGTCATACAATTCAACGGATAAAAGGAAAGTGAGAAATTTTATTATATGGATTCAGACATTCGATCTCAATTTCTATACCTTCATAAAACTTTGTGTATCTCGGACCAAGTGGTAGATGAGGTGAATTGTTTGGATATTATAACTTTTCCCACTCTCACGGAGGAGGTGGAGTCCTCCTTCGAGGCAAATATTACATACTCAGGCTTAGAACTAGTCTTTAAGAACTTGAAAGGGAGAAAGGCTCCGGACCTGGACAGCTTTACAGTAGCTTTTATAAAACTTTTCAATCTGACATTATTCCTTTATTAGTAAAGGTAGCCAACAGTTGGCTCAGGGGTGCGACTTTGCCTCCGTCTATGTGGGAGGCAGCTATCACAGTTCTTCCCAAGCCAGGTAAGGATCCACTGACTTGTGGATCTTACATACCTATTTCTTTGTTAAGCATTGATAAGAAGCTTACAGCTAAAGTGCTAGCTGTCCAGTTGGCGGCTCATCTGCCTGCTCTAAATCCCGATCAGTCTGGCTTTATTTTACAAAGCCAGATAAATGTCCATAGGACACTTCATTTGTTATGGTTGGAACAGCAAGAGCATCAGCCCCAGGCATTATTGGCTATTGATGCTGAGAAAGGTTTTGATTATGTGAAGTGGAGCTTTTTGTGTGCAGTCATGTAACGGATGGGGTTTGGGGAGTGTTTTTGTGACTAGTTTAAATGCTTTTACGCAGCACCAACAGTTAGAGTGCGGGTGAATGCTGGCTATACTAAGTCTTTTTCGATTGGACGTGGCACGCATCAGGGGTACCCGTTGCCCCACCCCTACTTTTTGCTATTTCTCTTGAATCCTTTAGCTCTTAAACTTCAAGCACATCCAGATACCAGGGTTATATTTTGCCTGCTGTGCTCAAGCTTTCCTTGTTTGTGGATGACATTTTACTTTATGTTACTCAACCAGTGCAATTTTTGCCAATTATCTTGCAGGAAATGGCTGAGTTTGGAGCTTTGGCAGGATTCAAAGTTAATTTGGATAAGACTGAAATGTTGGGGGTTAACTTATCTGGGCAGAAGGAGGAACATTTACAACAATGCTTTTCTTTCCGATGGGCAGTTGAGCATTTTTGCTATTTGGGAGTGTAAATCCCTTGAGATTTGAATTCCTTGTATCATTGCAATTACTTTGCAATTACTCATGGCTATTTCATGAAATCCGACTAGATCTTGTCCAGCGGCGATATTGCTGACTTTTCTGGTGGGGCGGTATATCAGTTGTTAAAATGAATGTACTACCACCTTTGTTGTTTCTTTTCAAATGTTGTCGGTGTCCATGCCTCATCAACTACTAATATTCAGCAGCAGTACCTGGTTAAATGCTACAGAATATTGGAGGATGGTCAGCTGGTTAGACATTTTTGAATATCAGGCCTGATACTTAAAATAATTTAAACAACCAGGAGAGGTTCCTGGCTGTTTAATTCGCCTGTCTGGGGCTAACTGGGCATATTCAGTGGCACTTAACTGGATAGTGATGCTGAAAATGTCCAGTTAGTGTCCAAGCCAAAAATGTCTACTTTGGGGGCGTTATGGGGTAGAGTCAGCAGTTAACTGGCCAAGCTAACTGCATACATAGGACCGCATAAGAGTCAGTCCTATCTTTATGTGGTTCATCATATCCAGGTAAGTGCTGAACATTGCACTTATCCGGCTATGTTTTCACTGCCCCTGTATTCCCAGAAATTCAGTGCTGGAGCTTGGACATAGCCTGGCATTCAATTTCCAGGAATAGTGCCAGCAGTGGTCAGCAAAATGCTGATTGCCACTGGCTGAATATCAGGCCTCATCAATATAAAGTTCTGAACTCAGCCCTAGTAAATTTTCAAAGAGGCCACTTTATGAGCTTTACTAAGGTGCGCTAGCATTTAGCAACAGCTGATTTTTAGCAGGAGCTAGAAATGTTAGCGCACCTTAGTAAAAGACCCCCAAAGTTAAAAGCATAAATCCTTTTGAATACTGGGCACTTTATTTCTGTGTATTCAATCCATAAACTAATTCCAAGCTTCAATTTCAACTATTTCCCTATAACATTCTAATATTTATAATATTTCACCACAAAAATGTAGGTTCCACATGCATGCATCTAGAGTACATAGTAACGGTTTTAAGAATAGAATGGAAGAGAATGCTTTGCCCTACGGTTTTTCCAATGTCTCACTACAGGATTGATTTCTTATCAGACTCTCACAATTTCCTAAGTCACTTTGGGGTCCCTTTACTAAGTTGCACTGAAAAAATGGGTTGTGCTAGTGTAGATGCGTGTTTCGGGCGCATGCAGATCCATTTTCAGTGCACCTGTAAAAATCACCTTTTTAAATTTTTGCAAAAAAAATTTATTTATTTGTTGCATTTGTATCTCATATTTTCCTACCTATTTGCAGGCTCAATGTGGCTTACATTGTTCCGTAATGGCGATTGCCATTTCTGGAATGAGAAATACAGAGTTCTAGTGCATTAAGGTTCATAAGTGACAGAGAGGGGGATAATCGAACGGGGGCGCTCATCTCTAAAGACGGTCCCGTAAAGGGGCAAGGCAACCCATTTTATAGAAACAAGATGGACGTCCAGTTTTCGTTTGACAATACGGTCGGGGACGCCCAAATCATGAAATTTAGGTCAACCTTAGAGATGGTCGTCCCCGGTTTTTGTCGATAATGGAAACCGAGGACGCCCATCTCAGAAACGACCAAATCCAAGCCATTTGGTCGTGGGAGGAGCAAGCATTCGTACTGCACTGGTCCCACTAACTGAATGGAAAAAGCCCTTCCCTTACCGATCCGGAAAGGAATTGGTGTGTATCCATTTTGGGTCTGAGACCTTATCGCCAGCCATTGAGTTAGCAGTAAGGTCTCACACGGTAACTGTGCAGTAATCGTCTATGCATGTAGAATGACGATTACTGCCCAGTTTCTGCTGCGCGCTGGAAAATAAAAATTATTTTCTGGCACGAGTAGCGGACGCACATAAAAAATAAAATTACCAGCTAAGCCTCGCGGTAGCTCCAAATTGATGTGCATTGGACATGCGTAAGTACCTACGTGGCTTAGTAAAAGGGCCCCTTGGTGAGCAGAGCATATTTTCTGGTGATATACTGTTATGTCAATGCTGCCAGATTCATTAATATAATACTGTTAAACCAATGTTTCCATAAACCAAATCAATGTAAGCAAAGCTTTGTTAATCTTAGATAGTATTCTACTTACCCCACTGCTTTTCTGTAATCACTGAGTTCCAAAACAACTATGTACACAATTGTAACAAAGAGGAGAAGGATCATTTTTGGTAGGGAAGAAATGCGTAGAAATAGTGCAAGACTCAGGGTTCCCATGATACAGGAGAGGAAAGCATAGTGGGCTGTTTCACATGGAAGTTCATTCATGGTCTTGTTCACTCCATTTTGAGACAGGACTAGTATAGAAGTGCTAGAATTCACAATCCACATCCATGGCATGCAGCTAACCTATGAAAAGAGACCAGAACATTTTAAAATGAATAACCAAGCTAACAATAATCCTCCCATAAAAATGCAAGAGTCTATGTTAGAATATGGTGATGGAGGATACATTGATAAATACAGCTTTCTATATAAGGATCATTCAAATGCAATATCCTTTCCCTTTAGTTTAATTGTATGTATATACAATCTTCTGTCTATAAGAGGCTTTTCAACCCAGTCGTTGGGGGACACCCAGCCCGTTGGGGTTTTCAGGATATCTGGATATCCTAAAAACCCCAACCAGCTGGGTGTGCCCTGAGGACTAAAATACATAGTCATCAAAGCATACATAACTGTTAATGCTATGGCAAACTCTATTATTAGGTCTCCTTAATATACATCCAATCAAATCCATATCTGCATGCAAATGGGCTTTTTGAAAGATAAATGTAGATAGTTAAAGATAATTTTAAAAGTGAAAGTACCCTCACAGCTAGTAATGGGAGTATATTACTGGAGCCAGCCCAATGCTTCCTAATAGACTAATGAGTCCACTGCAGTGCTAGGCTTCCCTCCCACTTCATCAATGCTCTGTTGGCAGCAGGTTAAAGGGTTCCTCTGGACTAACCCAGTGATCACACCAGGTCCCTCTATTACAATGCCTTGTACATTATTGCTGTATTACGTTTACTAATTGTAATCTGTCTTGAGGTACATAAAGAAAATTAGCAAATAAAGATTGAACAAATAAATAATAAACGAGAGAGTGGAAAAAGGCAAGTCATCCGGTATAGACACTTTTACAGAGGCTATGCTTAACTGGAGCCAGTCCAAAAGCCCGTTCCCTGCTTTTGCTGGGGAGCAGCATGGGCCTTAGACGCTCGCTGTTGACGAGAACGAACACGCAGGGGTTGAGCATGGGAAGGCTGTTGAGAAGCAGGAGTGTACCTACGCCTAGGATAGGAATAGGGAGCACTCCTCTTCCCCCCAAAATACCTCCTAGATGAGGAGGTAGTAGCAGAAGATGCCCGGTGGGAGAGAGAATCCATAGCATCATTATGCTTCTTGATCTGATCAACAAGATCCTCTACTTTTTTAGCAAAAAGGTTGTCCCCCCCCCCCCCCTCCCCAGCAAGGAACATCCGCCATTCATTGCTAGACCGCATCACTATACCTTAAGCAGCGATCCTGGATGATACATCAACAGTGTTGAATGTACCCCTGGCCAGGAATTTGACACGCCTTCTGCTGCCTGACCACCTGGTGAAAAGGCTCAGCTTGCTCCGGAGGGAGTGCATCAACCAAGCTAGACAGTTGCCTTATCGAGTCCCGCAAGTGAACGCTCGTGAAGAGCTGGTATGATTGAATTTTGGCAGCGAGCATAGCAGCCTGATATGTCTTCCTCCCAAAAGAATCAAGAGTCCTAGCTTCTCTGCCTGAGGGCACCGAAGCATGGTCTATAGTACTCCTGGCTCTCTTGAGGGTGGAATCCACCACCATAGAATTGTGGGGTAACTAAGACCTCATCAATCCAGGTTCACCATGGATCCAATACCGGGATTCAGCTTTCTTGGGTCACAGGGCCAGACAGAGGGGCCGACCAGTTTCGCATAAGGACTTCCTTCAGTACCTTATGCAGAGGGACTGTCACAGCCTCTTTATGGTGGAGAAGAATAGTCCAGGACGTTGAGCATCTCAGTCCTGGGCTCATCCTCAACCTCCATAGGGAAGGGAATAGCCGTAACCATTTCCCGGACAAAAGATTAAAAGGAAAGACTCTCCGGTGGAGATAGTCTCCTCTCTGGTGGAGGGGAAGGTTCAGAGGGAATCCCATAGGACTCATCAGAATAAAAGTACCTGGGATCTTCCTCTGACTCCCACGAATGCTCCTGCTCAGTATCAGATAAGACCTCTGTTAAGGTACTTCGACACTGAACCTGCCTTGATGCTGAGGAACGATGTCCTCGATGGCGATGTCAAGAGGCCAACACCCATTCTGACTGCGGTGAAGGCCCCTCCACTGATGTCGAAGGGGAGTCGACCTGGGTGGCAGCCGACGCCGATGCCGCAGGCGGCACTGCGGTCAGGGACCTCACCGCAGGAGAAGGGCCAGACACCGCTGCAGCAGACGGTACACAAGGCGCAAGCACCCCCAACACCGAAGCTGACTGTCGAAGTAGTCTTTCCAGAAGTTGTGGAAACAAGGCCTGGATGCGCTCGTCGAGAGCCGCCATCGGCGAAGGCTGCGGGATCTGTGGAACAGGCAGTGTCAGAATCCATGGAGGCTCAGGAGCAGGTACCAGGCTGCTAGGAGACGGACACATCAGCACTTCCTGTATCAAGGGGGAGCGAGCCTATCGGTGCCGATGCTTCTCAGGTACTGAATCTCTTGACGCCCGGAGCACCCAGTACCTTGTGTCAAAGAAGAATGATGACGGTGCTTCTTCTTCTTCGCTCGACGCCCATCATCGAGACTCCTCAGTAAAACGAGGAGGACATGGAATCGTCAAGTCTCCTCGGGGCCGGGTCCGACAAAGGTCGGTCCCGAGGGGCCTGCATAACAGGAGGACTCGAGGCAGGTGGAGACCCACTTGACACCTCACTGCTCCCAGCACAAGTTGGTCTCTCAGCAGCCATTACTTCTTCTTCCAACGTTGATGCTCCTTTTGATGCTGACACCGACGCCACTGACCTCGGTACCGATGTCGAAGGACCGGACCGTGCCCCTAAAAGCTTTTCTCGTTGGGCTTCTCGAGATGCTTGTGTCCATTTCTTCATACGAAGACACAGACTACAAGCAGCTGGGCTATAGTCAGGCCCAAGGCACTGGATACACCAGGCGTGGGTATCGGTACCTGAGATGATCCGGTTGCACCGAGTACAATGTTTGAAGCCACTGGGTGTCTTCGATGACATGGAAGGGAAAACGGCTTTGGCGAAATCAAACGACGCAATTGTGCCTGTTAAAGAAAAAGGGGCACAGAAAAAAATTAGGGAATAACACGAACGCGCGGCCTAAAGCCGGCCATGTCGAAAAAACAAAGGAAACTTGAAAAGAGGACAAAACTAAAAATGTACTACGGGATACTGTTTTTTTTTGTGATAATAAAATAAAATGCAGAAAAAATTAGGAGTAAAAAATAGTCGCAAAGACCCTTTCCTGGGCCTGAGAGGAGCGCAGAAAAAACCTATCGCACCTCAACACAGAGAAAAGAAAACTGAAGAGGCACGCTAACGCAATGGACGGGAAGCCGTCCGCACATGCGCGGTGTACGTTGTTCACGCGCCAGAAGACTCTGGCAAAACTTTTTATTTTTGCTGGGAAAAATTTGATGTTTCCTGGGCTGACGTGGATGTCGACCCACATGTGAGAACAAGCAGCCTGCTTGTCCTCGGAGAATGTGATCTACATTAAGCAGTGAAATCTGATGAGATAAATCCATGAAAAATTGTGGACAATTAAGATTAGGACCATGAACATTAATAAAAGCATATGAGGCATTTTGAATTTGCAATACAAGAATAACCCATCTGCCTTCTGACTCTGTATGATGATTAATAAGGGAGAATTGTAAATTTCTGGCTAATAAAATATCAACACTGTTTTTCCTTTTGTTACTAGGAGAAAAATAACAGGAAGTAAACCATTTAGATTTCAATTTTACAGATTCTGTAGCAGATAAATGTGTCTCTTGTAAAAAAGCAACTGATGCAGAGAGGGATTGTAAGTAAGACTTTTTCCTCTTTATAGGATTTTAAATACCTTTTACATTAAGAGAGACACATTTCATATGATTATTCATTAATGTGGTATAGGCAAATATATGCTTGCAGTAATACACCCAAATATTATGAAGAACTTTTGCAGTGTATAGGATATGACAATGACATTAACAAAAATGAAAACAGAACAGTCATGGTACAGGAATAAGAAAATGGAAAAGAAAAAAAAATGCCATAACAGTCTGAACCTCCCTTAGGAGACCTATGGAGGTGAGAGTGTGAATGGAGATGAAAAAAGAAAATCTCATCACCCTCCCTGAATAGTAGAGTGACAAATATTAACCTTCATATAAAAGGATAGGATAAGAATACTACAAGAGTATTCAGTAGTAAGAGCCAAAGTTACTAAATATGTTACCCACCATATTTTATAATAGAGGATTAAAAATTACGTATCATCAAACAAGAGAACGCTGTATGAATATATATCAAACAAGCTAGAAAGTTGGCTCGCTAGTCTTATCCTATCAAATATAAAATCTAGAGCTATCACTTTGGGGTCAATACATCTTCATTGCTAGAAACTGAAAGCCAAAGACAGTAGACACTTCATCTAAATGGCTGATGCTTGCCAGCATCAGGAACAGAATGATATAATAGATGGACACTTTGATCCAGTGTTATAGTTCTTATGTTCTTATGCAAAAGTAGCAGAGTACAGTGGATTATATTTATATGCTAGTAAATTAGAGAGATTAAGCATGGAAGAGATCAGGAACAGTACATTTGACTTATGTCACCTTCCTATTAGTCTTGACTGGAAGTTGATAGATGCGTCTACCTCTAGTGTGTGATTATTCCTTGTCCAAGCTGACCATCCATTCATAACATTTTCATTATATATCAATGCAAAATGGTTGTTAGATTCTCTGTGATACTCACCACACTTCCCTGGGCCAAAGAGTAAATGAAGATAACAATAAAAATATATAAAATGGTTCGGATTTGTATTGTCAGGCACCCTGGGAAACACTGGAAAGGAAAGAAAAACAGGATTCAGTAGTATATCTGAAATTAACAGAGTGTAAAATTTAGTCATTCGTTTATTAAACTTAAAGAATTTTATTAGTCACTTTCATTTTTCAAGGCAGTATTAGACAGCATAGAGAAATGACCTGGCTAGAAGCAGCACCTCCGCACTGCAGAGACTTCCAAATTTTTGGTTATCAACTTAAAACCATAGTCAAGACAGCAGTATTTCCAGAAATTGTTATTTGCGGTAAGGGAGAAGAGAGATTGCATCACAGTCTGTGACTCTAACATGCTATAAGAAAGGCTATATATATATATATATATATATATATATATCCTATAAAATAATTTGCACCTCCAACGTTCCATGTCTAGCTGCCTGGATTCGTAACATCTCCTGGCTGCCTGGGTTCGTAACATGTCCTGACGTCTGCCAGCCTCCAGCGTTCCATTCCCCCTCACTGTCCTGGTCTTGCATCAAGACGTAATGACATCAGAGGGTGGAACAGTGAGAGGGAAGGGAACTCTGGAGGCGAGCTGACATCAGAAGGGATGTTATGAATGGAACGGAAGCCAGCCCCAGCCAGCCAGAGAACGTTCAGGTACAAATCAAGGGG
The DNA here is from genome assembly GCF_901765095.1 of Microcaecilia unicolor. Classification (NCBI taxonomy): domain Eukaryota; kingdom Metazoa; phylum Chordata; class Amphibia; order Gymnophiona; family Siphonopidae; genus Microcaecilia; species Microcaecilia unicolor. Next base: position 190,651,565 of record NC_044031.1, on the reverse strand, counting down.
AGGGGAGAATTGCGGGACATCGAGGGGAGGGAGGGAGGGGAGGGCAGAGGAGAGGAGGATGGGTGGGATGGTTTAGATAATAAAATTGCAGATCTGGAAGTCATAATGGTGGAAACAGAGCTGGACTGGAGACAAGGTTTAATGAGTATTATAAATATTGCTGTATCTGATTATAATCCATTTAGGAGGATAGACATAGAACAATAGGGGGAGGAGTAGCTCTCTATATCAAAAACAATAATAATCAAACTACAACTAGAAAAAAACAATTTCCATGGAGGAATGGACTTCAAACTAGAAGGCTTTATATCACAAACAACAGCTTTTCAGTATGAATTATGGAACTGGGAATCAAAATAAAATAAGTGTTTTTGCAAAATAAGGAGAATGTGATGGGATTTGATATATAAATTTATTGGAAAAAAAACACTGGACTATTGGACTAATGATGATGCCACACTGAAAAGCAATTTATGACATGAGTCTTCTGGTTTGAAGTCCATTCCTCCAAGAAATTGCTTTTCTAGTAGAAATTTGATTGATCATAATTCTAATGTGCTGTTGGATGTTTGGTTAAACAAAAAACAACAAAAACAATATTCAAGCAGCTGAAATGCAGAGGGTGTAAGGAAAAGAGGAAGCATTGTCTAGGAAAGAAAAGATAGCACTTCCATCCACACTGGAATAGTCTATCAACGTCTGAATCAAATGAATTCCCTTGAGATACTCTCTATTCCAACTGATTGCTTTCTTTCTACTGATTTGGACTGATTTTGATACTGTTTCAGAAAATGTAATTTGTACTTAAAAAAAAAAATTTAATCCTTCCATGTCACTGCATGGCCCATACTTTCCTTTGGTCTTTCAAAAAATGATAATGCACCCTGAGGTATGACCTGGGATACCATAACATAGCTGAACTGCCCAATGATGGAACCCTTCCACTTACCCTCACCCCCCTCCCATTCCATGTGATTTGTTTCCTTCCCCTGTATTTTCTTTTAAAAACTTCTATTGTATGTCCATTGTTGAAAAACTTATCATTCAGATCCCTGATAACTATCGTCCTATTTTTCCTTGTTGATGATTGCAAAGATCATTGAGAGGGATGTTTTAATACATTTGGATGATTTTGTGGAGAAATTTGACATTCTGGATCGTTGTCAATTTGGGTTTAGAAAGGCACAAACCCCCAGATTCTATATATGGTGCTGAAATTTTGATGCATTGCAACAAATGAACAAGCTGTTAACTATTAATTGACCTTAACAACCAATTATTGAAGTTAATTGGTACTAATCTGGTTTTGCATGCACATCTGCCTGTGTGCTATTATTTAAGACCAGGCATTTAAATCCCATAGTGTGCAACTCAAAAGGGTGTGTGACCAGGGGTGGGGCATGAGTGCAGGGGCAGCCCAAGACAGTCTGCCACCTGAGGTGAGAGGATGGTCTGTCATCCTCCCCCAGCTCCATTCTGCCCTCCCCCCCGGTCTGACATCTCCCCCCCCCCCCCTTCCTTCCTTCCTTCCTTGAATTTACCTTATTTTCTGGCTTTACAAACGTCGGGGTGGCAGTGGATCCCATCCAGGGGCGTAGCTACGGGTGGGCCTGGGTGGGCACCTACCTGCCAAGTCTCCCACACTCTGGGATGAATACCATCTGGTCCAGGAGATTTGCTACTCTTCAGTTTGTAGAACAGCCCCATTTCGTCCTCCAGGTTTACAAAGAAATCATTAAGTTTCTCCAACTCGTCAGCTTCGAATACCATTTCTGGCACCGGTATACCACCCAAATCTTCCCCGGTGAAGACCAAAACAAAGAATTCATTTATTCTCTCTGCTACGGCTTTGTCTTCCCTGATCGTCCCTTTTACTCCTCGGTCATCTAGCGGTCCAATCGATTCTTTTACCAGCTTTCTGCTTTTAATATACCTAAAAAAAATTTACTATGTGTTTTGGCCTCCAACACAATCTTTTTTTTGAAGTCCCTCTTAGCATTCCTTATCAGCGCTTTGCATTTGTCTTGACATTCCTTATGTTGTTTCTTATTATTTTCAGTCAGTTCCTTCTTCCATTTTCTGAAGGATTTTCTTTTAGCTCTAATTGCTTCCCTCACCTCACTTTTTAACCATGCCGGCTGTTGTTTGATCTTCCGTCCTCCTTTTTTAATATACGGAATATATTTGGCTTCCAGGATGGTGTTTTTGAAAAGCATACACACCTGATGTAAAATTTTGACCCTCGCAGACGCTCCTCTAAGTTTTTTTTTTCACCGTTCTTCTCATTTTATCATAGTATCCTTTTTTAAAGTTAAACGCTAACGTATTTGATTTCCTATGTATACTTCAAAGCTAATATCAAATCCAATCATATTATGATCACTGTTATCAATTGGCCTCAGCACCATTACCTCTCACACCAGATCATGCACTCCACTAAGGACTAGGTCTAGAATTTTTCCTTCTCTCGTTGGCTCCTGTATCAGCTGCTCCATAAAGCAGACCTTGATTTTATCAAAGAATTTTACCTCCCTTTCATACCCCGATGTTACATTTACCCAGTCAATATCAAGGTAATTGAAATCACCTATTATTATTATGTTGCCCAGTTTGTTTGCATCCCTAATTTCCTTTAACATTTCTGCATTCGTCTGTTCATCCTGGCCTAGCACCCGGTCTTGCTGCGGTGGCGGCGGCAGCACCAGGCATTCCTTGGAGGCTGGGCTCAGGAAATCTTGCCCTCCTGTCCCTCTCTTGGTGGCCCTGTTTGTCACCCTTCCCTCCCCTTTTTTCTGCAGTCCCCTTTTCCCAGGGCTTGCCTAGCAGTGATGGCAGCACAGCACCTGCCAACTTTGCATACCAGGGAATCAACACATTTGTAACACACAGACCTTTGTATGTGAAAATCTGTAGATACTGTATTTGTACCAAATAAACACCAAAAACTATATGCAAAATGGTCATTGCCACGATCTGGCCCAGTATTTTGCACTGGGCTGCCACATCCTGCAGACAAACAGATGTCCTCGGTAAAAATATGTGGACAGTCCAGTGGACAGTCACCCCAATGTAAAGTTTTTTTATGGGATGACCAGCAGTCTGTTGTGATAGAGACATATGTCTGTTCACCAAGAATTGCAACCAGCTGCAGCTTCATCTGGGTTTAAAGTGACCCAATTCATCTCTGTTCTGTGAAGGATGGAGACTGGTAACCAGTTCAACAATCACAGGCAACTCCACTGTTCTTATAGGCCATATTCATTGAACAACAACATTTAAGATGAGATGATCCACTGTTTTCGTGATGAGGTTCGTAATAGCAAAATCCTGTTCCCAGTTTTGCTGTTTCATTATTTATGTCTTGCTTCCGCTTTTACTTTTCATTTTAACTGCAAGCATCAGATTTAACTGAGTAAAAGTAGTATAAATTGATGAAATAAATACTTCAGTACAAGTGAAAGTAACAAATGTTATTCTGTACTACTTTACGAGTAAAAGTGACAAAACGTTTACTTACGTACAGTAACTAGTTACTTAGGGCTTCTTTACTAAACCACATAAGCGATTCCCGGCGTGGCAAATGTGAAGCAGCCCATTCAGTTTGATGGGCTACATCGCATTTGTCGCACGGGAATCGCTAGTGTGGTTTAGTAAAGGAGGCCCTTAGTTACTGTACAGCACTGTAAATAACATATATACAGTAATATAGTAAATGACGGTAAATAATGACCTGAACGGTCCACCCAGTCTGCCCAACAAGATAAACTGATTTTACATGGTATGTAATACTTTATATGTATACCCAAGTTTGATTTGTCCTTGCCATTCTCAGGGCACAGATCGTAGAAGTCTGCCCAGCCCTCTTCTTGTACTAAAAGTTCTGAAGCTAATGTCGAAGCCCCTTAAAAATTTAAACTCAAGCCCATCCAGATCTATTCAGTCACGATGACTGTATTAGACTCTTTTTGTTAGATATCAATTTTGTTTCCTTTACACTTAATGAAAATCAAAATTTGAAGCTGCTAATCTGGGTATTGTTTGTTTGTGAGACTTCTAAGAAACATCTGATCATTTAAAATATGGTGTCTGTAGCTTGGTGCAAGCCTCTTCCTTTGCGTCAGGGGGCGCTGTGATCTTAAAAATGACCATTTGCATTACAGGCTGCCTTTCTCTTTCAAAGTTAATGAATAATTTCAGAAACCAGCAGTAGGAGGTCATAGAACATTCTTTCAAAAGTGAAGCAACATCTAAGCAAATGTATCCTGTTGCAGATTACAGCAATAAGCACTGTACTTGCAAAAAGAGAACAGCATACAGGAGCAGCCCCTGCTGTGCTTTGTGTCAGCATAATTGTTATTAGTGCCAAAGAGAAACCTATGTCTTATAAATGAAATTCTCAAATATTGTACAGAAATGCACCACTGCGAAGCAGGACACAGAACTTTAAAGACAGATTACAGTACAGAAAAGTTTGAAAGTTGACACAGAAAAGGTTATTTTTAAATCTAACAATGGCCACTTCTCCTGTCTTAAAGGTATGAATAGAAATATCAGACAGTGATTCAGCTATCCACCAACACAACAACAACAAAGATTTCACAATGAGCACCCCATGTTAAGTGAAATGGTCCTTGTTATGATCATGGATACGTAAACAAGACTTGAAAGGAATCCAGGCCAATTTCATTTATGACTGCTTCACTTCAGTCAAATTTTCCATGCTACATGGGTGAAATCAGTTAACACTTATGCAGGCTGCCTCCCGCTAGCTGAATATCGGCCTCTGTATGTATATATATATATATATATATATATATATATATATATATATATATATATATATATATGGGATATACCCCAGATTCTAGAAAGGTTGCCCAAATTTGGGTGCCCAGATTGGAACCCAGATCAGCACCCAAAATAATTAGTTAATGGGCTCCAATGATTTAATTATTGGAGCTAACGAACACTTAATTGGCACTAATTATCATTTGGGCACCGATGTGGCTACACACTATTCTGTAACAATGGAAATCTAAATTGGATTGCGTGCAATTCAAAAGGGGCGTGATCAGGGGAGGAGCATGGGCGGACCAGGGGCATTCACAACAACATTACAGAAAAGCAAGGATCTGTGGCCAATTTGCACACCAGGATTTATAACAGACTTCAGCTGCCATAAGTCTTCACACCCAAAGTTGAGTGCCAAATTTAGAGTTCAATGCTGTTCTATACAGAGTGCTCATCCCAATGCACCCTTTATAGAAATTGTTGAGTGCCAAAATTTATTGGTGCCAAATTTTCACCACCATTTATAGAATCTGGCCTTTAATGCTTTAAATGTGTAGCCATTGAATAATTGACCAAGCAACCATATATTTTTCCACTATTGCAACCTCCAATTTAATGGAGCTTTATCTATTAAGATACGGACATTATTCTATATTTGCATTTTTAACAAGAACTGTTCATCAAACACCACCTCTAGAAACTGAAAGACTGATAGAGTGGTGGTAATAACTGACAGTGCCTGATAAGATTGACTAAGCATGTTCTATATACCGTGCCTAAATCTAGGTGTCACTTATATAATACACTCAGGCGGAAATGTTTTCCACGTGGATTTTTCAGGCGCCATAGATAGAATTTGGCCGTATGTGTTAAGTGGTAAAATTCAGTGCAGATAACTGGCTATCTCACGCTGAATATTAACTCTTAGCCAGTTAAGTGATATTTAACTGGCCAGGAGCCATTCCTGGTTGGTTAAATAGCACTGAATATCGATAGCAGTAATTAGGATGTGCTGACAGGCAAATTACCACAAAACATTTTGCAGTAAGCCTTTTTTCCTGTGTTAAGCACTTAAGGGTCCATTTACCAAGCTGCGGGAAAAAGGGCTCTGTGCAAGCGGCAGGGGCCATTTTTCCCGTGTGCCATGGTCACTTTTCCCGCAGACATTTTGGGCCAGATTCTATATATGGTACCTAAAAAAGTTGTGTGGTAAACATTTATGCCTAAGTGTATTCAATAAATGGGGCCTAGATTTAGGCATGGTATATAGAATATGCTTAGTTGATATCCCAGTGCCTAAAACTATGCTCCTCCATTTACACCAGCAAAAACATGGTATAAATCACAGTGCATATATTTACACAGACTGGGCCTTATTTTATAACTATGAGGCCCTTTTAATAAGCTTCAGGAAAAATGGTCCTGAGCTGGCGGCAGGGGCTGTTTTTCCCACTCACCAGGACCCTTTTTACCATAGCAGGTAAAAAAAGCTCCCAGCACACAGGGTCATGTGGTAAGAGAACTCTTACCGCATGGTCATGCAACGGGGAGCTCTAACTGACACCCATTGAGGTGACGATAAGGGCTCCCAAGCTAACTTGGTGGTAATTGAGCAGCATGCAATGATGCCTGATTACCACCGGGTTACAGCTAAGTAAGTCATTTCCTGAGGTTTTCTTTTTCCCCCAGAAATGGCGCACGCTCGGGGCGGGTGCAGCGGTAGTCATGGAAAAGCGAGTGGTAAGCCCGCATTGGGTTTACCACCACTTTGTAAAAGGGCCCCCTAAAATGGTTTAGTCAGAGTTGCAAAGTTACCCAGTTCCAGACTCGATACGTTTTGGTGAAACCTGACTTTGAACTTACATCCCAAAGCAGTGTGGGATTCATAGTGCCTGAAATCAGTGCTGCAAGTCCCATAATGCACCATGACGGGATGGTCAGAAAAACAGGACTTCCCAAAATGTCCAGCCTGGAACTGAGTAACATGGCATCTGTTTAGTAAAATGGCCCCCAAATTAGGTAACACTAGGTAACTAGGTTACATTAGGTAACAGGCATACTGTGGGATTCTATATAGCGCACATAGAGATCCGTATGGCAATACAGGCATATTCTATAACAACACATGTAACTTAATTGGTTTAACAAGCTAATCAGCAATAATGAGCACTAATTGGTAATAATTAGAATTTAAGTGAACAACTCGTTAAGCATATTCTGTAATGAACTGCACCTAAATTTTAATGCACACAGTTCAAAAGGAGAAATGGGCGTTTCATGGGTGTTCCAAATATATATGCACATAGGGGCCCTTTTCACAGAGCGGCAGTAAGCCCAACGCAAGCTTACTGCTCGCACTTTCAGGACTGAAGCTGGCCCAATGCGGCTGCTGGTGGTAGTCCCGCCCTGAGCGAGCTCCATTTCCATGGGAAAAAAAACTCCAGGAAATGGCTTGCACAGCAGTAACCTGTGGTAATTGGGCATCGCTGGTTACTGCCAGGTTAGCGCGGGAGCCTTTATCACCACCTCAATGGATGGCGGTAAGGGCTCCCCGTTGCATGGCCATGCGGTAAGAATTCTCTTACCACATGGCTATGTGTTCTGGGGGCTTTTTTACTCTCTGTGGTAAAAAAGGACCTGGTGCATGAGAAAAACAGCCCCCACCACCAGCGCAGGGCCATTTTTCCCGCAGCTTAGTAAAAGGGCCCCATAGTTGTATGCACTGGAATTTATACCATGTTTTTGTTGGAGGTGCATAGTTTTAGGCACTGGGATATCAACTAAGCATATTCTATATACTGTGCCTAAATCTAGGCACCGTTTATAGAATACACTTAGGCATAAATGTTTACTCTGTGGATTTTTTAGGTGCCTTATATAGAATCTGGTCCATAATGTCTGCACTTTCAATCTAGATAAAATGTTTGCAGAATTTTTGCTAGCATTTTATAATAACATATAGGTGCCTAGAATTCAAATAGACATCTTCTCTACCTCAAAGCCCAGCTGCTTTGGTATAAAATTATCCCTTCACTGTCTTAAAGGAAGAACACAACAATTTTAGCCAACCCAAATTTAGCTCTTACTTACATCTGCTTTGTAAATAAATCTCATACGAGTGGATCATGAGTTTGATATTTTCTTGATGGACAACTACTATAAGATTGGCATATGATATGAAATACAGCTTAGTTGATTGAAAACTCTTACTATTTGATTCATTTATTTTGATCATTTGTACCCTGCCTTTTGCCGCAGTTTTGCAGCCTCAAAGCGGCTTACAATGAACCATTAAAATAAATGCAATGAGAACTGAAAGGGTAGAAGGAACAGAGAGATAAAGGAAGGGAATATAAATAGAATCTTAAACCAAATAAATAGGTAGGCAGGGCGATAGAGGGCAAGCTGTTAGGGAAGGGAATATGTCCAAATGTCTTCAGTTTGTTTGGCTTCCTGCAGTGGAGTCACTGAGAAAGCCAGCAGGGTAGGCTTTTCGGAATAACATGGTCTTCAGTGATTTCTGGAATGTCGGATGTGTCTCGTCTAGGTAGTGGTGAGCCCTTAGGTTCTCTGAGGCCCGTAGGACCTCAGAGGACTGCCGCGCACCCCGGATCTTCACCCGCGGCGACCGCCGTTCACCGGAGGTTGAGCCCCCAGCTGCAGGCGGCCAGCGGGACTGCTGGAACCGCGGGGTGACGGCCGGCCTGGCGGAACACCAGCAACACAGTCCCGACTGAGTGGCTAGCAGGGACGGCTAGCGCTGCAAAAGCACAGTCTCTGAGGGTGGCTAGCAAGGACGGCTAGCGAAAGGAACACAGTCTCTGAAGGTAGCTAGCAAGGACGGCTAGCAGGACGAAGAACACAGTCTCTGAGGGTGGCTAGCAAGGACGGCTAGCGGAAGGAACACAGTCTCTGAAGGTGGCTAGCAAGGACGGCTAGCAGGACGAAGAACACAGTCTCTGAGGGTGGCTAGCAAGGATGGCTAGCGAAAGGAACACAGTCTCTGAAGTGGCTAGCAAGGACGGCTAGCAGGACGAAGAACACAGTCTCTGAAGTGGCTAGCAAGGACGGCTAGCAGGACGAAGAACACAATCCCTGAAGTGGCTAGCAAGGACGGCTAGCAGGACGAAGAACACAGTCTCTGAAGTGGCTAGCAAGGACGGCTAGCAGGACGAAGAACACAGTCTCTGAGGGTGGCTAGCAAGGACGGCTAGCGAAAGGAACACAGTCTCTGAAGTGGCTAGCAAGGACGGCTAGCAGGACGAAGAACACAATCCCTGAAGTGGCTAGCAAGGACGGCTAGCAGGACGAAGAACACAGTCTCTGAGGGTGGCTAGCAAGGACGGCTAGCGAAAGGAACACAGTCTCTGAAGTGGCTAGCAAGGACGGCTAGCAGGACGAAGAACACAATCCCTGAAGTGGCTTCTGACATTTGAAACGGAAGCCCCGAGCCCTCCTTGTTCCGGGGTTTAAATCCCCCGCCCGTCCATCCTCTCCCTGGAGAAGAGCCAATCCCTGTAGCCCTGACAGGCAAGGATGGCCGGGATTGGAGGACCCGCCTCGCAGGCGGAGTTCCTCCTGCCATGCACCAATCCGGCGCAAGGGGGCGGGACTTGCAATCCTCTCAGCTCCGGTCGGGGAGACAACGACGCCGCCGCCATCTTGGCCGGCGTCCTCCCTTCCCTGGGGTCGGCGTTTGTTCCCGCGGGTCGCCAGCCTTGGGCCGCCCCGCGGAAGTGCCGGCCCCGTCGGCGACCTGTCTCTGCCGCACCGGGGCCCGCGGCCCCCGCCAACCATCGCTCCCCGCCGCGGGAGCACTGGTAAGGTCCCGAAACGGGACAGTATCCTTCCCGGATGCCTCCTTTCCCCCGGACCCGGGTTTGGAAGGATACCGGGCGTGGAAGGCTTTGACCAAGTCCGGAGCATGTACATTTGCCGCGGGCTCCCAGGAGTTGTCTTCGGGGCCAAAGTTCTTCCATGACAATAGGTAATATAACTTCTCCCGCCGCTTCTTTGAATCCAGAACATCCTCCACCTCATACTCTGGATCGGGATCTGCTTCAAGATCTTCGGTCTCCTGCCATTGGGGGTGCCATCGAGATCCTTGAAAGCTTTTCAATAGGGAAATATGGAAGGCGTTATGCACCCGCAGGGTCCTAGGCAATCGCAACCGATAAGTCACAGCTCCAATTCGAGATTGGATTGCAAACGGTCCAATATACCGAGGTCCTAATCTCCGCGAGGGTACCCGAAGTCGGAGATATTTGGTGCTTAACCAGACCTTCTGCCCTGGTTGCAAGTCGGGAGCGGGTCTCCGATGCCGATCTGCGAAGACCTTGTACTTGGTGGCTGCCTTCTGTAGTTGTTCTCGGGCCATTTCCCAAACTCTTTGCAGATCTGCCAGAGTCACATTAACCATGGGGGTCGGAGATCCAGATGGGAAAGGTGCTGGCAGTCGAGGATGTCGTCCATACACCAAGAAGAATGGAGAGTCTCCCGAGGCCGAGTGGACACTGTGGTTATATGCAAACTCGGCCCAGGGAAGTAGGGAGACCCAGTTATCTTGGCGTTTGTTGACAAACGCTCGTAGGAACCCTTTTAACGTTTGGTTCGCCCTCTCGACCATGCCATTGGTTTGGGGATGGTATGCTGATGAGAAATGGGTCTTCACCCCCAATGCTGTACACAAGGCCCTCCAGAAGCGCGAGGTGAATTGGGGGCCCCGGTCACTAATAATCCGAAGAGGCAGCCCGTGGAGTCGAAAAATATGTTGAATGAAGAGTTGAGCCAATGCGATCGCCGAAGGAAGTCCTGGCAAGGGCACGAAATGGGCCATTCGGGAAAAACGGTCAATTACCACCCAAATCACCGTATGTCCCCGGGAACCGGGAAGGTCGGTGATAAAATCCATGGAAAGTTCCGTCCAGGGCCCTGTCGGTACGGACAGTGGTTGTAGCTTCCCTATGGGGGTCCCGATCACCGGTTTGATCCGGGCGCACACAGGACAGGTGGTGACAAATTGAAGAATGTCCCGTCTCATCTGAGGCCATTGATACTGTCTTGCAATGAGCCGCAAAGTCTTTTGATAGCCGAAATGTCCCCCCCATCGGGACGAATGCCCCCATTGCATTACCTTCGCTCGTTCAGCGGCCGGCACTAGTTCCTTAGTAGGAGCCACCTCCCCCACGGCCGCGCTGAGGCAGGCCGGATCCAACATGGAATGGGTTTCCTTAGTCTCCTCAGGAACCTCAAACGCTCTGGAGAGGGAATCCGCAGGGGTATTCTGAGCAGCCGCCCGAAAAACTAATTGAAAATGAAATCTGGCGAAAAACAATGACCACCGGGCTTGTCGGGGATTGAGCCGTTGAGCCTCTTGTAGATACAGTAAATTTTTGTGGTCAGTGATCACTGTGAATCGATGTTCCGCCCCCTCCAGCAGATGTCTCCATTCCTGTAGGGCTAATTTCAATGCTAAGAGCTCTCTGTCCCCTACTGTATAATTGCATTCCGCCGGGGAGAATCTACGAGAGAAGAAAGAGCAAGGCTGACACCGGCCCTTGGAATTCACTTGCGAGAGGACCGCCCCGGCTCCCAACGCAGACGCGTCCACCTCCACAATAAAGGGTTTCTCCGGATCCGGGGCTAGCAAAATGGATGCTGATTTAAAGGCCTCTTTCACCTGGCGAAAGGCCACTTGCGCCTCGGGCGGCCAGTCCCGGACGTTGGCGTCTTTTCTAGTAAGGGCCGTCAGCGGTGCAGTCAGTTGAGAATACTGAGGAATAAACTGGCGATAGTAGTTCGCGAATCCCAAAAAACGTTGTAGGGCCTTCAATCCCAGCGGCTGGGGCCACTCTTGAATTGCCCGGAGTTTGTCCGGCTCCATCTGTAGGCCCCCGGGTAACAGAATGTGTCCAAAGAAAGGTAGCGACCTCTGATGAAAAGCGCACTTACTGAGCTTAGCGAACAGGCGGTATTGCCGTAACCGTTGCAGCACGGCGTGAACATGGCTCACATGGTCGGCGGGGTCTTGGGAAAACACCAAGATATCGTCCAGGTACACAATCACGGTGGAGTTCAAAAAATCCTCAAGCACAAAATTGATAAGTCTCTGGAACACCGCAGGGGCATTACACAGGCCAAAGGGCATCACCCGATACTCGAAATGTCCCTCGTGGGTGTTAAAAGCCGTCTTCCACTCGTCCCCTCGCCGAATTCGAACCAAGTTGTAGGCCCCCCGCAAGTCCAACTTGGTAAACATCTGGGCCCCTTGCAACCTGCTGAAGAGTTCGGGGATGAGCGGTAGAGGAAAACGATCCTTTACCGTGATGGCATTCAATCCCCGATAGTCAATACAGGGCCTTAAGGAGCCGTCCTTCTTAGTAACAAAAAAGAATCCGGCCCCGGCCGGGGACGTAGAGGGCCGGATAAAACCTTTCCGCAGATTCTCCCGGATGTATTCCTGCATCGCCTTGGACTCTCCTCGGGACAGGGTATATAGGCGACCCCGGGGCGGCACGGTGTCTGCTCTCAAGTTAATGGCACAGTCAAACGACCGATGAGGCGGTAGAACCTCCGCCTCCCTGGGATTAAACACATCTGCAAAGTCTCTATAGTCCATAGGCAGTGAGCCCAGCTCTACCTGTGCCCCTCCGGGTACCACCGCCAGGGCAGAGCAGCTGCCGGTCCGGCCCTTACAACCGTTCTTCCGACAGGCACTACCCCAAGCTTGGATGCTTCCACTGGTCCAGTCAATAACCGGGCAATGTTTCCGTAACCAGGGCAGTCCCAGGACCACTGGATGAATGGTCCGGGATAGAATCAGAAATCGGGCCTCCTCCTGGTGATCCTCCCCCACCTGGAGCTGCAAATAGGGGGTGATCTCAGTGACTGGCTGCGGTAATGTCGTCCCCTGGATGGAGGTTATTTGCAGTGCCGGCCGCCGCGGGAGCGTGGGCCAGCCCATCTGTTGCAGCAGCTCGTGCCCGATGAAGTTGCCCCCCGACCCCGAGTCCACCAGGGCCCGGGTCTGAATCATGGTCTCATGCCATCGGAGGGTTACTGGTAGCGTGATCAAGGCCTCCGGCAGGGGAGCGGAATGCCCCAAGACCCCTCCCCTCAAGGTGCCTTGGGGGAGACGTTTCCCGCCCGGGAGGGACAGGCTCGAATAAAATGTCCAGCCTCACCACAATAGAAGCACAGTCCGTCCCACAGGCGTTTCTTCCTAGTGGAGGAAGCCAGCCGTTGCCGGCCCATCACCATCGGCTCCTCCCCACTCTCCTTGCCATCCCGGTTCCCACGGCGAGGAGATAGCCCCTTGGCAGTCCGGGGCGTTCCCCGCGTCCACTTCTGCCGTTCTGCCCGGGCTCTGGCTCGTTCCTGGAACCGGGTATCTACCCGGATACAAAGCGAAATCAGGGCATCCAACTGGCCTGGGACCTCTCGTCCTGCCAATTCGTCCTTGATTCGTTCTTGTAACCCTTCCATAAAAATTGCAATCAAGGACTCAGGGTTCCAACGGAGCTCCGTGGCTAAAGTCTGGAAACGGATGGCATAATCGGCCACCGTCCCCTCCCCCTGATGAATTCGCAGCAGTTCCGAGGCCACAGACGATGGTCTTCCCGGAAGGTCAAACACCATACGGAAACGGCGCTGAAATTCACTATAGTCATCCAGGATGGGGTCCTGTTGTTCATTCAATGGGGCCACCCAGGCCAGGGCCTTCCCTTCACATAGGCCCATGATATATCCCACTTTACTTTGGTCTGAAGCAAATGTCTCCGGTTGCATCCGGAAGGCCAAGTTGCACTGATTGAGGAATCCCCGGCAACCTCCGGGGGCCCCATCATATCGTGTCGGCTCAGGGAACCGAGGTCCCGTGCGGAACCCTCCCGAACGGGGAGCCGCTGCGGCCCCCTGGACCGCAGCGGCCTGGTTCTGTACCTGAAGCGTTGACAGTTGCGAGCATACATTCTGAAGCGCCCTGATAGGGCGTTCAACTGCTCCTGCTGCTGCTGAAGTACCTTGGCCAGGTCCCGTAGATCAGGCTGCGTCGGCGAGCTCATGGCTTCCGTTTCCTGTCTCGTCTAGGTAGTGGTGAGCCCTTAGGTTCTCTGAGGCCCGTAGGACCTCAGAGGACTGCCGCGCACCCCGGATCTTCACCCGCGGCGACCGCCGTTCACCGGAGGTTGAGCCCCCAGCTGCAGGCGGCCAGCGGGACTGCTGGAACCGCGGGGTGACGGCCGGCCTGGCGGAACACCAGCAACACAGTCCCGACTGAGTGGCTAGCAGGGACGGCTAGCGCTGCAAAAGCACAGTCTCTGAGGGTGGCTAGCAAGGACGGCTAGCGAAAGGAACACAGTCTCTGAAGGTAGCTAGCAAGGACGGCTAGCAGGACGAAGAACACAGTCTCTGAGGGTGGCTAGCAAGGACGGCTAGCGGAAGGAACACAGTCTCTGAAGGTGGCTAGCAAGGACGGCTAGCAGGACGAAGAACACAGTCTCTGAGGGTGGCTAGCAAGGACGGCTAGCGAAAGGAACACAGTCTCTGAAGTGGCTAGCAAGGACGGCTAGCAGGACGAAGAACACAGTCTCTGAAGTGGCTAGCAAGGACGGCTAGCAGGACGAAGAACACAATCCCTGAAGTGGCTAGCAAGGACGGCTAGCAGGACGAAGAACACAGTTTCTGAAGTGGCTAGCAAGGACGGCTAGCAGGACGAAGAACACAGTCTCTGAGGGTGGCTAGCAAGGACGGCTAGCGAAAGGAACACAGTCTCTGAAGTGGCTAGCAAGGATGGCTAGCAGGACGAAGAACACAATCCCTGAAGTGGCTAGCAAGGACGGCTAGCAGGACGAAGAACACAGTCTCTGAGGGTGGCTAGCAAGGACGGCTAATGAAAGGAACACAGTCTCTGAAGTGGCTAGCAAGGACGGCTAGCAGGACGAAGAACACAATCCCTGAAGTGGCTTCTGACATTTGAAACGGAAGCCCCGAGCCCTCCTTGTTCCGGGGTTTAAATCCCCCGCCCGTCCATCCTCTCCCTGGAGAAGAGCCAATCCCTGTAGCCCTGAAAGGCAAGGATGGCCGGGATTGGAGGACCCGCCTCGCAGGCGGAGTTCCTCCTGCCATGCACCAATCCGGCGCAAGGGGGCGGGACTTGCAATCCTCTCAGCTCCGGTCGGGGAGACAACGACGCCGCCGCCATCTTGGCCGGCGTCCTCCCTTCCCTGGGGCCGGCGTTCGTTCCCGCGGGTCGCCAGCCTTGGGCCGCCCCGCGGAAGTGCCGGCCCCGTCGGCGGCCTGTCTCTGCCGCACCGGGGCCCGCGGCCCCCGCCGACCATCGCTCCCCGCCGCGGGAGCACTGGTAAGGTCCCGAAACGGGACAGGATGATCTGCAGTGGTTTTGATGGACCTTGGTAAAGAGTTCTAAAACTGAGTCCCAAGGAAAGAGAAGGAGGTGGCGAATGCAGTTTTGTACTTGACTCCAGTGCAGTTTGGATAGTGGAGGGTAAGATACAAGCTGGCTAGATGGGACGCATTCTGGAGCGGTAGGGAGATGAGAACCATCACATAGCCAGGTACTTCGCCGTAAAGGATTTGGTGTACTAGAGAGCAAAGTTTGAAGGTCATATGTTCTTTGACAGGGAGCCAATGTAACTTTTGTCGAAGGGGCGTGGCAGGCTCGAACTTGGAAGTACCACAAACCAATCTTGCCATTCATGCTTCCCAAGTAATCTCTAAAACTGAGCAAATATCTAAGCCAGGCCATTAATCTGAGCTGGTTTCCGAGCTGGGTCACTATCAATTTGTTGAACCTACAGAGAACATTGGGTACTCTTAAATCCCTAGCCTATACAGAATACTGAAAAATCTATAACATGGATTCACTGAAGGTTGTGACATCAGTAAAGGCCAGTACAAACATTTGGGGGAGGGGGATATAGGGGAATTATCAACGTTAGCAATGGTTACAAGTTGTGCTTGGAATTAGAAAAGGTACAGAGAAGGGCGAAGAAAATAGTAAAGGGGATAGGACAACTTCCCTATGAGGAAAGGCTAAAGTGGCTAGGGCTCTTCAGCTTGGAGAAAAGATGTCTGAGGGGAGATATGATAGAGGTCTATAAAATAATGAGTGGAGTGAAACGTGTAGATGTGAATTGTTGTTTACTCTTTCCAAAAATACTATGACTAAGGGGCATGCAATGAAGCTATAAAGTAGTATGTTTAAAACAAATCGAAGAAAATATTTCTTCACTCAATGTACTGCAATTATAAATAATTCTGCTATGAATCAAAGAGTGAAATTACTGAATATTTACCTGCACTCGTGCAATATGTAGATACATAATACAAGCCACCAGGAAGCATGTGCAGAACACCAAGAGAATTAAGACTATGGTACTCCTAGAAGACAAAATATAGAAAAATAGCATTTTACTGCAGAGTACTACAGCTAGGACAGTCAAATTGACTGCGGAGTCTTGTAAAGGAAACAATGTTGGTATTGAAACTCAAACACAAACGAGGAAACCACTTTAGTGTCTTTACTGTAATTGTAGTTTATGTAATTGTATAACACTTGAAAAAAATATAAATATATTTAACTTTATATTGTTATTAATTTGCAACAAATTTATATAACAACAAATAATGATAAATGTCATACTTCAAACAGTAAGCAGTAAGCTGTTCCCAGGAGTAGGCTACTGCAGTGTCCCTCCCAAAACTGGATCTGTGCCCCTGGTTTGGCTGGCTGGGATCCACAACCCCTGCCAGCTGAAGCGCTTTTTCTAGCGCTTGTCTCCGGTGCTGCAGCATTTCCTGCCCTGCTTTCTCTTCCCCTCACATCTGGCATTCACATTTTAGTGAAACTGAGCATGCACATATGCCCAATTTCTTTAAAATGAGCATACCGGATGGACGTAAGGAGAAGGGAGAGCAGGGCAGGAAATGCAGTGGCGCCGGAGACCAGCGCTGGAAAATGTGCTTCAGCTGGTGGGGGTTGGGACCCCCACCAGGCAAGGCATGTGCGGCGGCGGCGGTAGCGGTGCTTCAGTTGGCGGGGGTTGGGGATCCCCTCCAGCCAAAGTACATGCAGTAGCAGCAGCAACAGTAGTGGCAGCGGTGGTGGGTGGGTGGGGACTGGTGGGGAGGGTGACCAAAATGTGCCCCCTCACTTTGGGCTCTAGCCCCCTCCTACGTCGAGGTCTGGATACGCCCCTGGGCTACTGGTTAGTGCAGTGGACTGTAGAGAAAAAGACTCAGGTCCATATCCCACTCTAACTAGTACACTTATTTGTGGTGGAAATTATGAACCTTCCAAAGCCCAGAAAATGCCAACTGTACCTATAGATAGGAGACACCTGTAGATTTGAGGGCTTTTGTAGTGATGTAGAATTATGTACAATAAGTTTCTAGGTGTGAGGGCTCACAATACAAAATAAGGGTGGTATGGTGGTATTTGTACCTCTGCTCTGCTGGAATGTCTGTGCGGCCAGTTCTTTAGGAATGATGCCACACAGCAATTCCTATGGCTTGTTTTCTGTGATTTTCTCTAGGATGTTTTTTTTCTAATGGCACCTAAAGAAATACGTACCGAGCACAAACATGTCTAGAAAATAGCGATTTTCGAAACATAACAGTAGACGTTATTTTGGTCTGAAAATTGCTATGTTCAGGATGAGAATTTTAGACATTTTTGGCAAAATGTCTACAATTGGACTTATATATATCAAAAATGCCCCTCCATGTGACCCCTTGTTCATCAGGATCTTCATATTGAGTTTATACAAATTCCTGTGTGTACCCCTGGAGGTGATTGCTCAAAACACCCACTCCTTATTGGACCTGGGTTACAAGTGTATGTATGCTAAAGTATTTAACACATGCTAGAAGAAACTGAGAAAATACAGTCTAAAAATGCATGCCTGAAATGTCTGGAGGAAAAAGAAGGACTAAGATCATAAGATGTCTTGACTAGTCCTGCCTGATCCATCCCATTGATACCAAGAAAGGAAATCTGTCATTCTTGAGTCAGTGGGACACTTACATGTGACTATCCTCTCTATGTCTACCCCTTTGATTCTAAGCTCCAGTGTGATACACAACAGAAATGAAAAATAATTATCCTATAGAAAATCCATAATTTTCTGTCATTTTAAACTACTGCTTTGTTAACTGGATGGTGGGGCGAATGTGGGCAATCACATATACACCCACCCAAATGGAGGAGCAGCCCAGTGGTTAGTGCAGTGGACTTTGATCCTGGGGAACTGGGTTCAATTCCCACTACAGCTCCTTGAGACTCAGGGCAAGTCACTTAACCCTCCATTGCCCCAGGTACAAATAAGTACATATATATACTATCTAGCTTATTTTCGAAAGGGAAGGATGCCCATCTTCCGACACAAATCTGGAGATAGGTGTCCTTCTCCCAAGGTCACCCCAACTGGCATAATCAAAAGCCAATTTTTTTTGCATCCTCAACTACTTTCCATCGTGGGGATGACCAAAGTTCACGGGGGCGTGTCGGCAGTGTACTGAAGGCGGGACAGGGGTGTGGTTAAGAGATGGGCATCCTTGGCCAATAATGGAAAAAAGAAGGGCGTCCCTTACAAGCATTTGGTTGACTTTACTTCGTCCCTTTTTTTTCACGACCAAGCCTTGAAAAGTTGCCCAAACAGACCAGATGACCACTGGAGGGAATCGAGGATGACCTCCCCTTACTCCCCCAGTGGTCACCAACCCCCTCCCAACCTAAAAAAATTAAAAAACATTTTTCCAGCCCCTATGCCAGCCTCAAATGTCATGCCCAGCTCCATCACAGCAGTATGCAGGTCCCTGGAACAGTTTTTAGTGGGTGCAGTACACTTCAGGCAGGCGGACCCAGGCCCATCCCCCCACCTGTTACACTTGTGGTGGTAAATGTGAGCCCTCCAAAGCCCACCCAAAACCCACTGTACCCACATGTAGGTGCCCCCCCTTCATCCCTAAGGGCTATGGTAGTGGTGTACAGTTGTGGTTAGTGGGTTTTAGGGGGGAGGGTTGGGGGGCTCAGCACCCAAGGTAAGGGAGCTATTACCTGGCAGCAATTTGTGAAGTCCACTGCAGTGCCTTCTAGGGTGCCCGGTTGGTGTCCTGGCATGTGAGGGGGATCAGTGCACTACGACTGCTGGCTCCTCCCACGACCAAAGGGCTTGGATTTGGGTTTTTTTGAGATGGGCGTCCTCGGTTTCCATTATGGCCGAAAACCGGGGACGACCATATCTAAGGTCGACCATCTCAACATTTAGGTTGACCATCTCTAAGGTCGACCTAAATGTTGAGATTTAGGTATCCCCGACCGTATTATCAAAATGAAAGATGGACGTCCATCTTGTTTCGATAATACGTGTTTCCCCGTCCCTTCGCTGGAACGTCCGTAGAGATGGACGCCCTTAGAGATGGTCGTCCCTGTTCGATTATGCCCCTCCACATAAACTACTTTAAATGTAGTTGTAAAAAACACAGAAAAGTGATATATCAAGTCCAATTTCTCTTTCCCTTTCCCACACCACTATGGATCCTTCCTTTTGTTTATTTGAAACAAGGTGGAACTGTGGAGATTCTGGTGATGTTACTGGAATAGAATGCAATTGTATTTTTTTTCTCTTGGAAAGAGTTCACCTAAAGACAAACTATCTCCCTTTCGACTGCTAATCTTCTTCTGTCTGGTGTTATACAATGATCACTGCCTGGGATATATAATATAAGATTTTTTTAACGCGCTGTGATTGGCTGAGAGAGACCTGAAGGGGTATAATCAAAAGGGAGGGACAGCCAAGTACGTGGAGCTGTGGCCAAGTGGTTACATCAGGGCTCTTGTAATGCAGAGGTGGCTGGTTCAAATCCCACTGTTACTACTAAAAAAAAACCTGTGAGTAAGAACTGTTTTGATTTCCCTGTTTGGGGAGAAAGCCGGCCATTAAGAGAAGTGCACTTTCAGAGAGAAAGACGGCTATTAAGGGAAGTGCACGTCAGGGACGGCCATCAAGGGAAAATGAACGGCAGGGACTTTTTTCATTTGTATGAAGTCTTTCTTGAGCATTTCTCAAAACAGTATCACAAAATACAGCACTCCAGAACAAGTAAGTCATAACATAACTGATCAGCAAGATCCTTTTTTTTTTTTTACGAGCTGGCCGACTGGCTTCCCCTCCTAGGAAGGAAATGTTTTAAAGTTTTTTTTTGGGTGGGAGGGGGTTGGTGACCACTGGAGGAGTATGGGGAGGTCATCCCCGATTCCTTCCAGTGGTCATCTGGTCAGTTTGGGCATCTTTTTGAGACTTGGTCGTGAAAATAAATAGACCAAGTAAAACCGGCCAAATGCTTGTCATCGCCGGTTTTCTTTTTTCCATTATCAGCTGAAGCCGGCCATCTTGTAAGCACGCCCACATCCCGCCTTCACTACCCTGCCGACATGCCCCCTTGAAGTTTAGCTGCCTCCGCGACGGAATGCCGGCGAGTGTGTCCAAAAATCGGCTTTCGATTATACCGATTTGGCCGGTTTTAGGAGATGGCCAGCCATCTCCTGATTTGTGTCGGAAGATGGCCGGCTTTCACTTTCGAAAATAAGCTGGATAGTGTGTGTGAGAGACAGTGTGTGAGAGTGAGAGAGAGAAAGAAAGAAAGAAAGACATTGACTGTGAGAGAGAGAGAGAGTGAGTATGTGAGAGAGAGAGTGTGTGTGTGACAGAGATACCTCCCCCCCTCTCTGGTGTCAGGCCCCCCCTCCCTCCCTCCCTCCCTCTCTCTCTGTCTCTCTCTGGTGTCAGGCCCCCCTCCCTCCCTCCCTTTCTCTGGTGTCTGAGCGTTACTGTGCAGGACGCTGAGCTCTGGCTGTGCTTCAAGGAACTGACCAATCCTATTAAACAGAATGCACCTCCAACCTCGTGTGATTGGTCACTTCTGCTTGTGACGAACCCGGAAGTACGTGATGTCAATTCAGGAGATGGATACAGAGAGCAGGAATGCTTCAGCCATGCAGTCAGCTTCAGAATGTTGGAGGTGCGTTTTATTATATAGGATTTGGGTCTCTCTGTCTCCTTCCTTCAATGGTTACAAACATTACAGAAGCCTACTATTAGAATTCTCTCCTGGGATAACCGTCATGATCATGTCACCCCTCTACTAGCCCCCATCACTGGCTTCCTCTTGTTTTTCGCATCCAACATGAGATGTTTGCCCTGACACATAGGATACTTCACATTGCAACACCTTCTTACCTCTCCTCTCTCGTCACCTCCTACATAACCTCTCTTTATCTCT
Organism: Microcaecilia unicolor; assembly: GCF_901765095.1. Taxonomy (NCBI): domain Eukaryota; kingdom Metazoa; phylum Chordata; class Amphibia; order Gymnophiona; family Siphonopidae; genus Microcaecilia; species Microcaecilia unicolor. Next base: position 190,630,472 of record NC_044031.1, on the reverse strand, counting down.
GCTAACTGTCTTAGGTGCCCTTTTACTAAGCCGCATAAGGCTCTATGCACGCCCAATGTGCGCCAAAATGGAGTTACCACCTGGCTACTGCGTGGCTCTTGTGGTAATTTCATTTTTGGCTTGTGTCCGATACGCACCAGCTGAAAAATGATGTTTATTTTCAGATGCACGTATCGGACATGTGCCAAGTGGCATTTGGTGCTCGTAGGTCATTATTGCCCAGTTACCGCGTGATACTATACCACTGGGTCAATGGCTGGCGGTATGGTCGCAGACCCAAAATGGACACACAGCAATTTTGATTTTGCCGCACGCCTATTTTCGTAAAAAATATAAAAAAGTGCTTTTTTACAGGCGCACCGAAAAATGGATCGGCGCACACTCAAAACCCACATCTACACTACTGCAAGCCTTTTTTCTGTGCACCTTACTTTTTGTTATGATTGTAAGTATGTATTGCTTTATATAGTCTTGTAAGTGCACATATATTTACCTGGACCCATTCCATTTTAAATGTTTTTATATATCACAATTATATTTATATTCCACAATTACCTCCTGGTTCAATGTGGGTTACAATAAAAACAACCAGTCGATTTAGACTGGAAAGTTACAAAATTAAAACAACTTTGGAAAATTACAGACTACAATAAACTCAAAATGTAATTTCCTAAGTAAAGAGTAAATAGGTAAACTTAATTTCTTCCTAGTTCATTTCTAATCTGACCTCATTTGGTAAAGAATTCCAAATTCTAGCTGCCTGATAAGAGATTAACAAAGCATGTACCCATTTACATTTCACCTGAGACACTGAAGGAAAATGAAGTCTTAACTGACTTTCAGCACAAAGACATTTCCTTAAAGAAGAGAATATTACAGACATTAGTAGTATAGGAGCTAATCTTTTCTGATTTGCTAGATTGCAAAACACTGACTGTTGACTGAAAGACAGTATATAAAATGCAAATAAATGATAATTTTCCCTGGAATTGGCAATTTTATTTTATTTTGCTTTTACAAACCCTGATTTAGCTTTACAAATATACAGACACCCAGTCATAATAGCAAGGACAAAAAAGCCCTGACAAAACAGCCTCGTAACAATATAACCCTTGACATTTCACACCCTTACAAAATAGCCCTTGAGAAAATGGCCCCTCCCACAAAGCAACCCTTGACAAAATAGCTCCTACACAAAACAGCCCCCTTAACAAAACATCCCCCTAAGAAAAAATAACACCACAAAAAATATAATAAACTACAACTGAAATCTTCACTAATGAAGACTCCTACTAGCATTCAATTGCATAAGGCATATATAAATAAACAAAATTCTATAGCTACAAACTGGTATTCACGATCTGTTCTGCTATTTAAAGAAACTATTCTTCCATCAACATGCTAATTAAAAAACAACAACAATATTTTCATAGTCTTACCAACCTTATCCTGTTTGGCAAGGTAAGATTATTAGGAAAAAAAAATACAGTCCCATATTCTAGGCAGCCTGGTCGGGCTCTTTAGTCGGGGGGGGGGGGGGGGGGGCTAACTTGTCAAGGGTTATATTGTGGGCAGGCCGCTTTGACAGTGGCGGGAGCTTTTTTTGTTTGTAGCTTTTTTGTTGGGGCCATTTTGACCAGGTACCATATAGGGATACAGTATATATCTATATATTTTATACAGACCTGCTGTCCTGCAATGGCAAAAAGAAGCAAATGCCTATCTTTACTGAAGCATTTGCTTCTTTTCGCTATTGCAGGGCAGCCTGGATTAGAGCATGCACTCCCCATGCAGTGTAGACCTTTTCACAAAGTAACTTTTCTGTGAGCTAAAAAGTATGTCTTCCTATTTCTTATCAAGAAGCTCTGTTCTTTGTATGCAGCTGCAGTCTATTTGAAGGACGCCACAGCTAAGTGATATAAAACAAGCATGATTCATTTGATTTTGACTTTGTTTTGGAGTAGCGGTTATTTTTGAAATTGAGCACATCAAGATTTAGCACTTTGTATTGCTTTATGGACATAGAAACACACAATTTTGAAGTTTGCACATATTTATGGTAAATTATGTTCACATAAGTGGTCACAGTGATGTGTGAACATGGTCACCATTGTTAGCAGAGGCAACTGATAGCTCTGTTCCGCATATGTGACACGTTGGTTTTGCGCACAATGACACATTGAGTGATTTCTTATACATTTATAACAATAGATATTATTTAATGCATGCTGTGGCTCTATGTTCCACATAAAGTCATAAAAATTTGGGTAGAAAGTATTTGAAGTGGATTACGTTATATTCTCTTCCTATAGACTTGTTATTTTCAAGATACTTGGAATATTCAGTGCCAGCAGCCAGATTACGTCCAGCATTAAATAACTGGATTTAATTCAGCCCACGACAGTCAGTGCTTTAGTGCTGACTGCCATAGGCTGAATATCGATCCCTTATTGCTTTCTCAAGTCTCATATCTTTTCATTGTAGCCATTGTATTGTTTTACCCTAGTGAGGCACAACAGCAGTTTTTGGTCTGTTTTATTAGACTTTGGTGACATGGGCAACACTTTTGTTTTCTTTATTGATGCCACTGATCCATAGAATGACCGAGAGCCATTACTTGACTGATGGGATAAGGAAGGGAATTAATGCCTCTAAGTGCTTCTTTGTAATGTTCCTCAATGGTGAAAGGTGTCATTGTAAAGATAATAGTTTGAATCCCATTAGACTGAACCAGCTAATTTGATAGTTTGTGTGAGGTAGTCTAGGTGAGCTGTAATGTAAAATGGAAACATTATACTTACTGTGGGATTATTAGAAGGTATACAAGACCAAATAAGGCAGCTAGTATCAGTGAGAGAATTACAGCACTGGTGAAGTATTCATCGTGGAGCTGGTGATACTGCAAATGAAAAACATAAAGGTTTTTTTTTTTGTTGTTGTTGTTGTTCTGAATATTATTGCAAGGGACAATAGTTTTACAAAATGCAAATACAGATTTTTTTTTTTTTTTATGGTAAAATTTCTTCAAATTATTCCTGTGAGCCAAGTCCATAGTAGGGGAAAACTGAGTCATGTTTAAATCACTTGATTCATATTTTACTTTCTCTTGCTGTGTTCTTTTTCACCTCCTTCCTGGCAAAGAATAATGATATCTGAGCAGCACTCAACAACAGTATAAGTATCTTTGATATCAGATTTTATGGGAAGATTGTATGGATCTAGGCCTTGAATACATGTCAGGACAATCAGTCCATCATCCTCTAACAAGTTGTCACTGGAGCACAGTGCTAATATTTTTCCAGTTGTATGCATCAGAGATGGTCTCCTAAGGGCTATATCATTTTGTTAGAATTTATATAGTACAGTAGACAGAGGAGTAGCCTAATGGTTAGAGCAGCACACTGGGAAACAGAGAACCGAAGTTCAAATTGCACAGCCGCTCCTTGTGGACTTGGGCAAGTTACTTAACCCATCCCAAGTCACAGTTTTCCTAGGGCCATTTCACACAACCCACCCCACTCATGGCTATGCCATGGAAACCATCACACCCCATAAGTTGTTCACAGCATGCATGCAGGGGGAACTACCATACCATACAGTACAGTGGCTCAGAGTAGAAACAAATTTATGAATGCACTGCAATCAGCTGTTCAAGTCTGGGGGAACAGAAGTTTTTTAAATACATACTGTAAAGCCTTCACTGTAGGGACTGCCATGCAAGGAACATATACTTGCAGGCTTATGTCTTACATCTAGCATCTTAAAATAGCAGGGATTAAAGGTAAGAAGGAGCCACTTAAAACAGTTAAGCATTTTTCAAATGTATTATAAACCAATGCAATTATATCCAGTTTTATATTGTGGTAAGATCTCTAGCTATTATTATATAAATGTAAATGTTTATTATTCTGAGATTCACAATGTTTAAGCATCTCATTATGTGATCTCTCTCTCTCTCTCTCTCTCTCTCTCTCTCTCTCTCTCTCTCTCTCTCTCTCTCTCTCACACACACACACACTCTTTGTATTTCCTGTTGTTCCTATTCTACAACATGGATACATGTGTTACACTCCCAAATTTAAGAGATTAGAGGAAGGAGCAGGGGTAGGGGGGAAGGAGAGGAGTGCATGCAACACAAATCATGTGCATTCCAATTAAAAATAGGGACTAGGAAATATCAAGTGTACATTAACTCCAGTGACATTTCTTTAGCTTAGCTGCCCTGAGGTTAGTTGATAAAAAGGTCTTGTTAGATTACTAGCTTGCTCCTTTGTGCCAACAGTTTTATTTTGTAAGACCTGTTTTAATTGAAGTCATGGGCACATCAAGCCTGTCTTCCACACTTTAAAGACAGCGGCTTATTAAGACAGAACATACAGGCAGTAGGTGCTCATCAGTTTTCCATCTATCAGGACCCCTAGTGTGCTGCTGAACTGCAAACAAAAAAAAGAAACAGTTGCTTTCTAATTTCTTGTCTGCCTATACAATAATACATTAGGGCCCTTATTTAAGTTTGTTAAGGTTTGCAATTAATGTGTGTAAATTGAAAACAATAGCATTAACTGTTGGTATGTTCCCAGCAGTTCCCTGTTCAGTTAACACCAGGGCTTAATTTGTGCCAGAACAGAGTGGAACAACATTGTGGCACTTTTTTGTGGCCAGAAGTGATGTCCCCACCCCTTTTTCCCTGTCCACACCATAGACTAACTTCTTTACCTCCTGTATGCTCCCCAGCCAGCGAGCCAACATCTCTACTTGCCTCTCAATTCCCCCCCCCCCCCCCTTCGCGATGTATATTTCACAAAGTGTTTTTCATTGTTCAAGACAACCAGCAGAGAATAATGATTAAAACACACTGTTTGTGTGAATCTCAGGCCCTTCTTTCTGATGCACTTCCTAGTTTCAAGGACACGGGAAGCATAAGAGAGAAAGCTCTGTGATGGGTGTGAGCAACATGTATGAATCACTGTTCATCGCTTCTTTCTCTATAACATCAGCAAAATTTGCCCTTTCCTCTCGGAGCACACCACCCGAACACTCGTCCACGCCTTCCTCCTTTGACCTAAGTCATTGGCAAGCCAAAAGTCTGTGTGTAATGTGCTTTTAAAAGGGCCCTAAATCTTTTATGAATGTGCTCCGCTCTAAGAAGCTCTGGGACAGCATTCCAGAGAGTTGGAAGGATAAAGAAAGTGCTACAATGTGTACTAACAACTGATGGTGGTGGTAGTGTTAGTTTTATGTTCAAACAAGGAGCGTAAATGTCTTCAGTTTTTGTAGAACAATCAACCAGGATAAGTATGAAAGGGTATTGGTATGAACTGCCTTATGTGCCAGAACTAGAATTTTAAATTGTGTTTTATATTGAATGGGTAGCAAATGGTACTTCATAAGTAGTGATTTTGCAGAATCAAATCAGCATGCACAACATAGATGAATAGCTATATTTTGAAGTGTTTGTAATCGTTTCAGATTACACATTGTTATTCCTGCATAGATAGAATTACTGTAGTCAAGCCTTGACACTAATAAGACTGGATTAGTGTGTGAAAAGAGGCTTCATCACAAACAAATAATAGCAACTGGCAACAATGTACTCCTCCTACAGTTTGACATGTCCAGTGCGTTTGATATGGTCAACCATGGTATCCTATTGAACATTATGGAATATTTCGGAATTGGAGGAAATGTCTTAAACTGGCTCCATAGCTTCCTAACTGATAGGACGTACCAAGTGATATCTAAATCGATTATATCATCACCATGGAGGCCGAAATATGGAGTGCCTCAGGGATCGCCACTTTCACCAATCCTCTTTAACTTGATGATGTTACCATTGGCCAAAACACTATCTGACCAAGGCCTAAACCCAGACATTTATGCTGATGATGTAACGATATTTATCCTGTTTAAAAATGATTTATCAGAAATTGCAGATAAAATCAACCATAGCTTCCAAACAATGAACTCTTGGGCGGATGCATTCCAGCTAAAGCTAAATACAGAAAAGACTCAATGCCTTATCTTATCATCACAATTTAACAGAACCAACTATACCAATATAAGCATTTCAAATCACACTCTTCCTATTGTGGACACCCTAAGACTCCTGGGAGTCACAATTGACCGAAACCTTACTTTTGATAGTCATGTGAAAAATGTAACAAAGAAGATGTTCCATGCAATGTGGAAATTGAAGAGAGTGAAGCCTTTTTTCCCAAGGGATGTATTCCGTAGATTGGTGCAATCACTTGCACTGAGTCATCTGGATTATTGTAATTCCATCTATGCTGGATGTAAAGCCCATACCATTAAGAGACTCCAGACAGCCCAAAACACTGCAGCCAGACTCATATTTGGAAAAGCGAAATATGAAAGCGCCAGGCCCCTTAGAGAAAAACTGCACTGGCTCCCATTACCTGACTGAATTACATTCAAGATTTGCACCCTGGCTCATAAAATCATCTATGGAGAGGCCCCGATATACATGTCTGATCTTATAGACTTACCAGCAAGAAACACAATAAGCTCATCACGCACTTTCTTAAACCTCCATTACCCCAACTGTAAGGGTGTAAGATACAAATCTCTATATGCATCCAGCTTTTCATACATCTGCACGCAACGTTGGAATGCACTACCGACTATCTTAAAATCTACATATGATTTGACAGCCTTCCGGAAATCACTGAAAACTAACTTATTCAACAAGACTTATATAAAAAATCCTTCATAAAGATTCATCATCAGAACTGTATTAGTACTAATCAACATTGAACTCCTTAATCTGACTACTTTAATTTCACTATTATCATCTAATGTTACTCTTGATCCTACATTTTACATATCTAATATGTATTGATTATTTCTTTACTTCTAATTTTTTTATATCTTATGTACTTTAATTGTATATTATTTTGTTCTCTCATTCCGTAATTGGTGACTGCCATTACGGCATAATGTAACCCACATTGAGCCTGCAAAGAGGTGGGAAAATGCGGGATACAAATGCAGCAAAATAAATAAATAATGCAAACTTTAAAAAAAAAAAAAAAAAAAAAACTTCTTTACTACCGACAAAATATGTGTGGAGAATGATAGTTGATAATCCAATGTTACTCCAAGATATCTGAAAGAGTCAACAACTGGAATAGATTTTCCAAACAAAGATGGAATCAGTGATGGAAGACAACATATTAATAATGCCACGTATTAAATGTAATAATAATCAGAACAACAAGCATACATTGAAATGTCTATACGCAAATGCCATGAGCCTGAGGCATAAGATGGGAGAGCTGGAGTACATTGCGCACAATGAAAAACTGGATATCATAGGCATCTCTGAGACCTGGTGGAAGGAATATAACCAATGGGACACAGTCATACAGGGCTACAAATCATATCGCAGCGATAGGGTGGATAGGATTGGAGGAGGGGTAGCGCTGCATGTAAATGAGAACCTTGACTCAGATAGGCTGCAAATATTGCAGGAGACAAAACCCCGACTGGAATCCTTGTGGATTAAAATTCCACGTGAAAAGGGAAAAGGGATGGTGATAGGAGTGTACTACCGTCCGCCTGGCCAAGACGAGCAGATGGACGTGGCAATGACAAGGGAAATTAGGGGAGCGAATAAAAAGGGCAATGTAATATTAATGGGTGACTTCAATTATCCGGATATAGACTGGATGAATGAAACATCGGTACACGCAAGGGAAGTGAAATTTCTTGATGAAATCAAGGACAGCTTCATGGAACAGCTGGTTCAGGAGCCGACGAGAAAAGGGAAAATACTAGACTTAATCATTAGTGGGGCTCATGATCTGGTTCGGGGGGTAACGGTGCGAGGGCCGCTTGATAACAGTGATCATAATATGATCGGTTTTGATATTGACTAAGAAGTAAGTGAACTCAGGAAATCAAATACACTAGTGTTTAACTTTAAAAAAGGAGACTATGATAAAATGAGGAGAACGGTGAAAAAAAGACTGAGGGGAGTGGCTGAAAGGGTAAAAAACTTGAATCAGGCGTGGATGCTGTTCAAAAACACCATCCTAGAAGTACAGGACAAATATATTCCACATATTAGAAAAAGAGGAAAAAAGACCAAACGCCAGCTGGCGTGGCTAAACAGTAAGGTAAAGGAAGCTATTAGAGCCAAAAAACAATCCTTCAGAAAATGGAGAAGGGAACCGACGGAAGACAATAAGATAAAGCATAAGGAATGTCAAGCCAAATGCAAAAAGGAGATAAGGAGGGCTAAGGAGGACTTTGAAAAATAGTTAGCGATAGAAGCGAAAATACATAGCAAAATTTTTTTTAGGTACAGTATATTAAAAGCAGAATGGACGAGTCGGAAAGACTAAATGATTTCTCTGTAAACTTGGAGGATGTAATGGGGCAGTTCTGCAAACTAAAAAGTAGTAAATCGCTGGGTCCGGATGGTATTCATCCCAGAGTATTAATAGAGCTGAAAAATGAACTTGTGGAGCTGCTGTTAGGAATATGCAATTTATCCCTAAAATCAGGTGTGGTACCGGAAGATTGGAGGGTGGCCAATGTAACGCCGATTTTTAAAAAGGGTTCCACAGGAGATCTGGGAAATTATAGACCGGTGAGTCTGACGTCGGTGCCGGGAAAATGGTGGAGGCTATTATTAAGAATAAAATTACGGAGCACGTACAAAAGCATAGGCTGCTGAGACAAAGTCAGCACGGATTTAGTGAAGGGAAGTCTTGCCTCACAAATCTACTGCATTTTTTCGAGGCGGTGAACAAACATGTGGACAAAGGGGAGCCAGTGGATATTGTATATCTAGATTTTCAGAAGGCGTTTGACAAAGTGCCTCATGAAAGACTCCAAAGGAAACTGGAGAGTCATGGGATCGGAGGCAGTGTATTATTATGGATTAAGAGCTGGTTAAAAGACAGGAAGCAGAGAGTAGGGTTGAATGGTCAGTATTTTCAATGGAGAAGGGTAGTTAGTGGGGTCCCTCAGGGGTCTGTGCTGGGACCGCTGCTTTTTAACATATTTATAAATGACCTTGAGATGGGAGTAACTAGTGAGGTAATTAAATTCGCAGATGACACAAAGAGGGGCATAATCAAACGGCGCCGGCAAAATCGTTCACCGGCGATCTATTTTGGCGGCGCCGCAACAGCTGGCCGGAACTGTATTATCGAAAAAGATGGCCGGCCAACTTTTGTTTCGATAATACGGTTGGGGCCGGCCAAATGCCACAGATCGCCGGGTTTGAGATGGCCGACTTTGTTTTTCAGCGATAATGGAAACTGGAACCGGCCAACTCAAACCCGGCCAAATCCAAGGCATTTGGCCATGGGAGGGGCCAGCATTCGTAGTGCACTGGTACTTCTGGATGTTTAGATCTTGCTGATCAGTTATGATATGACTTACTTGTTCAGGAGTGCTGTATTTTGTGATACTGTTTTGAGAAATGTTCAAGAAAGACTTCATACAAATGAAAAAAGTCCCTGCCGTGCATTTTCCCTTGATGGCCGTCTCTGACATGCACTTCCCTTAATAGCCGTCTTTCTCTCCGAAAGTGCACTTCTCTTAATAGCTGTCTTTCTTCCTGAACAGGGAAATCAAAAGCTTTTGTATACTGCTGGTTTTGTAGTAACAGTGGGATTTGAACCAGCCACCTCTGCATTACAAGACCAGTGATGTAACCACTTGGCCACAGCTCCACTTACTTTGGTGTCCCTCCCTTTTGATTATACCCCTCCACGTCTCTCTCAGCCACTCATAGACAGCTTAATCCCACTGTTACTACTAAAAAAACTGTGAGAGAAAACTGTTTTGATTTCCCTGTTCGGGGAGAAAGCCGGCCATCAAGAGAAAGACGGCTATTAAGGGAAGTGCACGTCAGGGACGGCCATCAAGGGAAAATGAACGGCAGGGACTTTTTTCATTTGTATGAAGTCTTTCTTGAACTCCAGAACAAGTAAGTCATAACATAACTGATCAGCAAGATCCTTTTTTTTTTTTTACGAGCTGGCCGACTGGCTTCCCCTCCTAGGAAGGAAATGTTTTAAAGGTTTTTTTTTTTTGGGTGGGAGGGGGTTGGTGACCACTGGAGGAGTATGGGGAGGTCATCCCCGATTCCTTCCAGTGGTCATCTGGTCAGTTTGGGCATCTTTTTGAGACTTGGTCGTGAAAATAAATAGACCAAGTAAAACCGGCCAAATGCTCGTCATCGCCGTTTTTCTTTTTTCAATTATCAGCTGAAGCCGGCCATATCGTAAGCACGCCCACATCCCACCTTCACTACCCTGCTGACACGCCCCCTTGAAGTTTAGCCGCCTCCGCGACGGAATGCCAGCGAGTGTGTCCAAAAATCGGCTTTCGATTATACCGATTTGGCTGGTTTTAGGAGATGGCCGGCCATCTCCCGATTTGTGTCAGAAGATCGCCGGCGATCTCTTTCGAAAATAAGCCTGAAAGTTATCCAGAGTCGTCTCGTCGCGGGAGGAGTGTGAAAGATTACAAGAGGACCTCGTGAGACTGGGGGATTGGGCGTCCAAATGGCAGATGAAGTTCACCGTTGACAAGTGCAAAGTGATGCACGTGGGAAGGAGGAACCCGAATTACGGCTATGTCATGCAAGGTTCCGCTTTAGGAGTTATGGACCGAGAAAGGGATCTGGGAGTCATCGTGGATAGAACGTTGAAATCTTCCGCTCAATGTGCTGCGGCGGCTAAGAAGGCGAACAGAATGTTGAGTAATATTAGAAAAGGGATGGAAAACAAACATGAGGATGTTATAATGCCGTTATATCGCTCCATGGTGCGACCGCACCTGGAGTATTGTGTTCAGTTCTGGTCGCCTCATCTCAAAAAAGATATAAAGGAATTGGAGAAGGTGCAGAGAAAGGTGACAAAAATGATAAAAGGGATGGGACGACTACCTTATGAGGAGAGGTTAAGACGGCTAGGACTCTTTAGCCTGCAGAAAAGGCGGCTGAGGGGTGATATGATAGAGGTCTACAAAATAATGAGTGGGGTAGAGTGGACAGATATGAAGCATTTGTTTACGCTTTCTAACAATAATAGAACTAGGGGACACAAGATGAAATTAGAATGTGGTAGGTTTAAAACAAATTGGAGAAAGTTTTTCTTTACTCAGCATGTGGTTAGACTCTGGAACTCATTGCCGGAGAAGGTAGTGACAGCAGCTGGCCTTGCTGAGTTTAAAGGGGGTCTGGACAGATTCCTGAAGAAAAAGTCCATTGATCGTTATTAAATTCTGGGTTTTTGCCAGGTTCTTGGGGCCTGGATTGGCTGCTGTCGGAGACAGAGTGCTGGGCTTGATGGACCTTTGGTCTTTTCCCAGCGTGGCAGTGCTTATGTACTTATGTACTTATATGGTCATTCAGGGTGGCCAGTGAACCAATATGCAGTGGTTTCTTCTGGGTTAAGAACCCAAATGGTGAACTGACATCCAATCTGCTACAGGTTCTAAACAACTCTGTAGTGGGTGAAGATCAGGATCAGAAAAATTGTATAGTGAGCTAACAAAATATCATCTTCACAATAAAAAATGCTAATGCCCAGGTCACAGTACCGCAAGATGCAAAAGCAGCCAAAGGAGGAGTGAGTGGGCTTCACTCCTGCCCCATCACGCCTCACTGGACCACGAGAGATACAGGTAGGCCTAGAGGGGGCCCTACCTAGACCTGGTGGAGGGTTGGAGTTTGGGGGTATGATGATGGGTTGGGGGATTCAAATGGTGGTGAGTTGGGGGAGGGGGAGGAAAGGTGGCAAGCAGCATTGGGGGCTTTGGCAGGAGGGGAGAAATTTTTAAAAGAAAGGTTATGTGGGCCCTAGCTGAATATTGTCCGGGATCCGCATAAGCTCCATCAGCCAGTCCCATAGAAATGATCCTTGAATATTCAGTGCTGGTTCCCGGACATGGCCTGACATTGAATACTGGGGGCTAATCTAGCTGGCGATGGCCAGTGGTTTAAAAAAATGCTGACCACCACCAGCTGAATATCGAGGGGTGTAATTTATATACATTCCTGCTGCATAAGGCACTGTCAGATGTTCCAGATCTAACAAATGTAAGGCTCACTGATACAAGGATCGCTAGCATTCTATAATGGAATCTTGACACCCAGAAGCCATTCAGGCTCATTTTCGAAAGACATAAATCAGTACTTGGACATCCATCTCTCAGACATGTCCAAAGCAGTATAATTGAAACCTGATTTTGGACGTCTCTAACTGAAGTCCGTTGCAAGGATGTCCAAATTTCAAGGAGGCGTATCGAAGGCATGGTGAAGGCGGGATTTGGGCGTTCCTAAGACTTGGACGTCTTTGACCCATAATCGAAAAAAGCAGAGATGTCCATGACTACAACTTGGACATTTTCACCCGGACGTGTTTTTATTACGAATAAGGCACAAAAACGTACCTGAAATGACCAGATGACCACCGGAGGGAATCGGGGATGACCTCCCCTTACTCCCCCAGTGGGCACTAACCCCCTCCCACCCTCCAAAAAACATCATTAAAAATATTACGTGCCAGCCTCAGATGTCATACTCAGGTCCATGACAGCACATGCAGGTCCCTGGAGCAGTTTTAGTGGGTGCAGTGCACTTCAGGCAGGTGGACCCAGGCCCATACCCCCCTACCTGTTATATTTGTGGAGGAAACAGCGAGTCCTCCAAAACTTACCAGAAACCCTCTGTACCCATATATAGGTGCCCCCCTTCACCTGTAATGGCTGTGGTAGTGGTGTACAGTTGGGGGGTAGTGGGTTTTTGGGAGAGAGGTTTAGGGGTCTCAGCACACAAGGTAAAGGAGCTATGTACCTAAGGACATCCTTGGTATTTTCGAAACGAAAGATGGATGTCCATCTTTTTTCGAAAATACGCTTTTCCCCGCCTCTGGATTTGGACGTTTTACAAAGACGTCCAAATCCCAACTTAGACGTTTCTTTTGAAAATGCCTCTCATTGTAAAATAGATTCTCACCTTGCAATATTGGGCACCCAAATGGAGGCATCCACTTATAGAAATGTCCCTTAATGCATGCTATCAGCCAAAATTAAGGAACATTGTGGGTAATTTGATAAAGTTAGTTCCACATGTAAAGCCTTTAGTATACGCAGAAAAGGTTTTTATGAAATTGTATGACTGCATGAGCACATCTAAGTCTGCAAATTAGTTTATGCAATCTCTATGTGGCAATCCCAAAGGTGTAGTTTGGGTGACATGGAGGCAGAGATGCAATATACACATGTATTTGCCTGATGAGTAATGCTATAACTGGGTGCCTATAGTTATGTGCGTCTTGGGGGACAAGTTCACAGAAAAGCAGCACTTGCATGTGTAAGTGTGCTAGGCACTATTTTATAAGACAGTGTATGAGTGCCATAGTGGTAACTGCAAGGGGGTGTACACAAGGGAGTAACATGGGAGGGGCATGAACATATCTCCATTAACTGTTTTTTGCAGTGTCATAGCTGTTTCAGAGACCTGCATTAAGCACTTAACTCAGGTCAAAAGCTGTGTTGAACACCTAATATGTTTTAGAACAATAGGCCTCTTACTAACATAAGCATTGCTATACCAGGACATACTGAAGGGGAAAGAGGGGAATGGGAATTTTTGTGGTTACAATCAAAGCAGTTTACATATTATACAGAAGTACTTATTTTTGCACGTGGGGCAATGGAGGGTTAAATGACTTGTCTAGAGTCACAAGGAACTATAGTGGGAACTGAACCCAGTTCCCCAGGATCAAAGGGTACTTCACTAACTGCTACGCTGCTCCTCTACTCCAGCAAGGTCTAGCAAGCCCAGAATCCTGTTTCCAACAGTGGTCAAACCAAGTCAAAAGGACGTTATGCTGCTTATCCTAGAAACAAGCAGTGGATTTTCCCCAAATCCATCCATTTTTAAACCCTGCCAAGCTAACTGCTTTTACTACATTCACTGGAAACAAATTCCAGAGTTTAATTACATGTTGAGTGAAGAAATATTTTCTCTGGTTTGTTTTAAATTTACTACTTATAATTTCATTGTGCATCCTCTAGTCCTAGTATTTTTGGAAAGAGTAAACAAGGGACTCAGATCTACCCATTCCACTCCACTCAGTATTTTATAGACCTCTATCATATCTTCCTTCAGCCGTCTCTTCTCCAAGTTGAACAACCCTAGCTGCTTTAGCCTTTCCTCAAAGGGAAGTTGTCCCATCCCCTTTATCATTTTCGTCGCCATTCTGTGTACCTTTTCTAATTCCACTATATCTTTCTTTGAGATGTGGTGACTACAGAGTATTTAAGGTGCGGTCCCATCATCTCGCATCAGTTCTATATAGGATATGAATCTAGGCTTAGTGTGACATTAAGGGGCCCTTTTACTAAAGGGTTGGCTCGTGGAAACAGGCTTGCCATGGAACTACTGCAAGGCTACCGCAGGAGCACAGCAGTAGTTCCCACCCCCAGTGTGCACCATTTCTGGCACTATAAAAATATTTTCTATTTTTGTAGCGCTTGTGCTTACCCAGCAGTAATCGGGTAGAACCATGCGCTGCCTGGTTACCACCGGGTTAGCATGGGAGTCCTTACTGCCACCCCTCCCCCCCAAAAAAATGGCTGCATGGCAAATGATTCATTTACCGCACGAGCATTTCCTTTCCAGAAAAAAAAAAAAGCTTTTTACCCGCTGCGGTAAAAAGGGGGTTCTCAGCATGCATCAAAAGCACGCGCTGATGCTAGTGCAAACCTCCTTTTACAGCAGCTTAGGAAAAGGACCCCTAAGATTTTTTTCTGTACTGTCATAACAGAGATAATCTTCTAAACATTAACCATTAATTTCTCTTTTACGTCTTTTGAAAAGTTCCATAATGAAAAGCGCTCACAGGTGCAAAATATGACTCTCCAAAAATGAAATTCAAAACATTGTACTCTACAGCATAAAAAGTCAACCGAATACTGATGTAAAATATGTAAGATGAAATCATAAAAACAACATCATGTTATATTCAAACAAAGATTTCTAGGTTGTTGATTCTTTGAAAAGAAAATTGTCTGTTGCACCTGATTCATTCAGGGGTCCTTTTACTAAAGAGTGTTAAACCCATAACGGCTTGCATGTGCTAATCTGTGCATTAATAATATTTAAAAAAATATTATTGGGAGAGGATGTATCATAGGCAGAGAGTGGACATTCCTGCTTTATCCAGCCAGTGCATTATGATTAGCACATGCAAACTGGATATTGCTCAGTTAATGCAGGAGCATTTAGTGCTTCCTAAATAGGAAGCAGTAAGTGCTCCAACGTTAATTTTTTACAGGTACCATGCGCTAATGGGAAAATGAGCACATAACCCGCAAATAAAAAGAATGAAAAAAACCCTAAAAAAGGCACCATGTTAAATCTGGGCTTAGCATGAAGAAAAGGCCCACATTAAATCATGTTTCGCGAGGCAGGCCAGCTAAGTGCTGCAATCGGCGCTGACCCCGAATATTCAATGCCGGCCAGATCCAGTGACCGGCATTGAATATCTGGGTTTATTTTGGGCCCGCTTAAAGTTAACCGACAAGTTAATATTCAGGCCAGTTAATAGGGCCAAAGATAGGAATGCTATTTAGGTGGTCCAATTTTGCCACTAAACTTAGCCGGCAAAGCGCTGAATATTCTTGGTTAGCTGGTTATATCACATGATATAGATGGTTAGCCACTAGGTACTAATATTTAGCAGAGATAACCGGCTATATCATGCTGAATACTAGCACATAGGGGTCCTTTTACTAAGGTGCCCCATAAAATGGCCTGCGCTGGTGTAGATGCATGTATTGGGCGTGTGCAGATCCACTGTTCAGTGTACCTGCAAAAAAAGGCCCTTTTTGGCCAAAAATGGATGCGTGGCAAAATGAAAATTGGCGCACATCCATTTTGGGCCTGAGTCCTTACCGCCACCCATTGACCTAGCGGTAAGGTCTCATGCGTTAACTGGGCAGTAATCGTCAGTGTGCATACAATGCCGATTACTGTCCAGTTAGCGCCATGCGCCAGAAATTTTCTGGGGCGCATAGTGGGCATGAATAGAAAATGAAATTACCACCCAAGCCATGCGGTAGCCAGGCAGCAGTTCAAAACTGCCGCATATAGGACACGCGCACATGCCTATGCGGTTTAGTAAAAGGGCCCCTTAGTTGGCTGACTGCTATTTAACTGGCTAGGAGTCGTTCCCGGCCAGTTAAATAGTGCTAAATATTGACCGGATTAAGTCCAGATTTTATCACACTTTAGTGAAAGGCCCCTCAAAAAGATATCTTTACTTAGTGGAATTCAGATGTGATGGAAAGCCTTGGTTTCCACATATCTTTTCCTGGCTAACACACTGCTTATGACAGATTTCATAACATGCCTTGGGAAGTTACAGTTTCCAGCACTGACACTTACTTTCTGTTCGCGTTCAATATGTTTATACTTTAGGGTAATGAAATTCAAGTCTGCCATCTCTGACTCAGTTTGTCGAGCCTCTATCAATCGACCGATGTATCGGTTTACTCGAGTTCCTGGAGTGTTGTGGATTATATTTGTAGAAAAGGAAGAACGGTTCCTGAGTTTTTCAGAGGCTGTCCTTAATGCTCTCCTCTGCAGCACAGATAAAAGCAACAGGTATTAAAAAAATCACTGTGTTGACATTCTGAAGATACATTTTGCCTTACCTGGATGTGTCGTTGAAAGGTTATACTAAAGTGGACTTTCATCAATATAAACCAAGTTGTAAAACTGAGGCATATGGTTTATTTACAAGATGTTGTTTGATGCCTTGTAGGACACAGCAGCTCAGGTTATTGGGTAAGATCTTTGTTTTTTCATATTTAACTGCAAAATTAACATTTAAGATGATTTGGTCATATGCTGACATCAGTAAACAATGGGGCCATTTTACAAAGACGTGTATGGGCCTATGTCTGTCCAGCATGCACCAAATCAGCATTACCACCTGGCTACAGCATTGCTCTGGACCATAATTCTGAATTTGGCGTGTGCCAAAAACACACGGTAGAAAATATTTTCTATTTTCCCACCATGTGGTGCTTACCCAGTGGTAAATGGCAGTGGGCATGCACTGAATGCCTACCGCCCAGGTAGCACATGAGGCCTTACCAGTAAGTCAGTGGGTGGTGGTAAGGTCTCAGGCTGAAAATGGATGCAAACTGGTTTTTACTTTGTTGCACATTCATTTTCCAGCCCCTTAAAAAAGGCCCTTTTTCCAGGATGCGGTAAACACTGGCCCGGCACGCAAACAAAGGACACACTCGCACTGCCACAGGCCACTTTTTGTTACAGCTTAGTAAAAAGGCCCAATGTCAGCTACTGAAAGAATCAACCTGAGACTTCTTTTTTATCCATTTTATCAGGTGACCGCTTTTATAATAGTTTCCTGAAAGGTGAGCAGTATGGATATGAACGGAGAAAAATAATTTGGTTCAATTTCAGATCATTTTCAGACTTTGTTTCAGATGTTTAGACATTTTTTGGTTCATTTCAAGAATGAAAAAATGTTTTAATGGATGTTAGAATATTTTATTGTGTCCAAATCAACTTTAAGTGCAGGTAAGTTGAAGGTTTTACATGTGCTAAATTGATTATGCATGCACAAATTTGTCAAGGCACTAAAATGTAATTCCCACTAAGAAATGCACATCTGTGAGGAGCAAGTATGATTTTTTTCCTTCAAATTTAGTTTAGATTATTTATCACTCAAGGATGACTATAAAATTATGTTCTACTTTACAAACAATAAAACGAGTGAACCAGTAAAACTCACTTCCTAGAACTACTGCATTGAGCCCTTAGTGTGTTTGGTTATGAGAGTTGATGTGTAAATCAAAAACATTAACAAAGGCCTTTTTATAATAAGCAAATGCACATTAAACTTTTATTTAGTATAAGGATTTGGGGCTTAATATGCCTTCCCTGACATAATACAATCAGCGCCATTACTTGGGTACAACTTCACATACTAGTTGTAGTCGGTATAATATACTAATTCTCAAACAACTGTTATATATTTTTTACATCATCAATCTTTATTACATTGCCTTTAACCTTTATTACCTTGAGAAAATCTTACCTACTATGCTGTTTGAGTATTTAAAATCTTTTCTCACACATACCAAAGACTATCATACATAAACCACACACACTCATCAAATTTTAAGGATCACTTAAGTTCATATAATGAGGAGATCAGTCCATGTTTCTTACAGTCACTTCCAGTTGTTAATTATACTTTTACCGAGATCCAATAGTCTATCACTGAAGTCAAACTCCATGCAATAAAGTGTTACTTTTTAGCACAATCTTCACCGCTCCAGTCCACTCGAAGCTCCGAGTGGACTGGAGCGCTGAAGATTGTGCTAAGTGACATTTTATTGCATGGAGTTTGACTTCAGTGATAGACTATTGGATCTCGGTAAAAGTATAATTAACAACTGGAAGTGTTAATTTAGGCTGGTCTCCTGAAGTCTGAACTGAAGCATCTACAGACACTTCAGAACACTGTGGCTCAGTTACTTTATTCAGCCCAACGCAGTGAACATGTTACACCTTTGTTTAAGAGACTTCACTGGTTTCCTGTTTATTTTCGAGTTCAGTTCAAATTTCTTACTCTAGTCTTCAAAGCCATTTGGATAGGTCTCCCTGATACTTAGCAAAGCTCACTATCCCATATGTTGCCGTCCGTAACCTCCAATTCATGAATGATTTTAAGTTGGTCCTTCCCAATCCTAGATAGGGTTAATGGGAGGTGACAAGAAAATGTGCCTTCTATTTTATGGCTCCTTTTTTATGGAATGGGCTTTCTTTAGAAATTTGATGCAAGCATTTAAGATTATGTTAAAACCCCACCTTTGTACTAAGGCTTACTCTTAGAAGTAACGATTTATTGGGTATTGGAAAGGGCAGGTGGCTCCTTAGCATTTCAGGGTACAGTGCTAGGTTTTGATGTGAATGTCCTTGATATCATTGTGTTCTTTCCTACTATCCATTGGCATTCCTTTTCTTAACTGTTTGTTCTTAATTATAATTTCACATCACTTTGATTTCACATCACTTTTGACCTCCCGCAGGAGGTGGTGGAGATGAAAACGGTAACGGAATTCAAACATGCGTGGGATAAACATAAAGGAATCCTGCTCAGAAAGAAGGGATCCCCAGAAGCTTAGCCGAGATTGGGAGGCAGAGCCGGTGGTGGGAGGCAGGGCTAGTGGTTGGGAGGCAGGGCTAGTGCTGGGCAGACTTATACGATCTGTGCCCTGAAAATGGCAGATACAAATCAAGGTAAGGTATACACAAAAAGTAGCACATATGAGTTTATCTTGTTGGGCAAACTGGATGGACTGTGTAGGTCTTTTTCTGCCGTCATCTACTATGTTACTATGATTTACTTGTTACAAAAAAGCAATTAATAAAGTTTTAATAAATATAAACATAAACAAAGCTGGTCTGAAATCATAAAAGTAGGAGGAATGGCTCTTGTCTTCTTCTGTGGTGCTAAATGAAGTGCTTGTACAGCTTTCAGTTACACCAGCACATAATATAAATTTACTCACTGCACATGAGCACTGATCGTTCCCTTGACTGATAGGTGTCTGATGCACACTAGTAAAAAAGACGTGTGAATGAGAAAGTATGTGAACCACAAGTGTGAACAGTGATTGTGTAACTGTGATTGTTTTAATAGAAAGGAAAAAAAAAAGAAGAGGCTGCAATTAGGATAGTTTTTTTGAACATTTTCTTTAAAAAACATAAATATACCTCATTCATGGAAAGTGAGCCCCATTACTGCCCAAAGTTTTTTAAAAATGCAGAACAGTGGTTCAGCACCTTCCTTGTCCCCTAGTACTTACTCCTCTTTCCAATTCTTTAGGCACCCCCCCCAAATCAGTACCCTCTCCCCTGATAGCACCCTCCTTACTCCACTCCCCTGAACAGGACCCCCATGAGGAGACCCCCAAACAACATAACCCAAGCAGAACCCACTCAAGCAGATCTTCCACAAAAGACAAAGCCCAAATCTCCCCCCAACCTCTGACCCCCCACCCAAAAAACTCTCCCTGGGGTTCACTGGTAAGCTAGTGACATGGGGTAAGAGTGGTCCCAATCTGCTGCTAGATTACCAGAAAGCTCCAAGATGAGGCCTACAGAGGGTCAGGTTGGGTTACGTGAAAGGGGAGAGGGGTTTTCTTGGGAGGGTCAAGAACATAGCAGGTGGTATACTGGGTCACACCAAAGGTACATCAAGCCCAATATGCTTTTCTGACAGTGGCCTATTCAGGTCACCAGGAAATACCTGGTAGAGCCCGAAGTGTGTGTGCAGGGGTGGGGCTGCATTGCAAGGGTGGGTGCTGTCAGGGTGGGGAATACTGATCAATGTGGGGGGGGGGAAGGAAATGTCCACGAGGATACTGATCAGAAGGGGGAAAGTGCCAGGTGTAAATGGAAAGGGGGCAAGTGATGGGGGGAGATTGGGAGGATGATGAACCGTTACTGCAGCGGTTTTTTTTTTTTTTTTAATTTGGACAGTAGTTGCACATTGGATGACCATGCCTTGTCACCACCCCTTTTCCACCCATGACCTGCCCCTATGTGTGCTAAAAATACCAATCTGAGTGGCTTCTTCTCAATATATAATTTCTGGAACCACTATAGTTTCTCTCTCTATCACCCTTGGTTCCAAGACTCAAGAACTTAAAACACTACAGTGTCTTCATCTACTACACAAGTGTTTTATCTACTTCATAGTGACCTCAGCTGTGCTCATTGCCAGCAATGTTTTTTTGGCAATGGATCAAGCACACAATTCTTCATTGGCTCACTTTTAATGCCACTTTTACTTATTTTATATTTTATATTTATATATATTGTTTCACATACTCATCTTAATGAGTTGTATCAGGTCAGGGGATTGTTGTTAATGCCCGACATGCATGTATCGCCCTTGTCCAGGGCTGTCTCAAGGGCTGACCCCCTTGCCGTCTTAGTGTCAGCTTTGCTTTATAGTTAAAGGGATGCATCCCCGCAAAGGGATACATCCCTTTAACCAGAACCAGGTTTGGGAACCACTGGCTTACACTACTCCAGATTTAGCATATGAAGTCTCATTTGCAGATTTTTATGTGTTTTAGAATGTGAGGTCTCATAATATGAATATTATATAGGCTTATGCTGGTGCTGGCATATGCCAAAGTGCATCATAATATAATATTTTGCATTGCAACAAATTTTGTATTCTGCCTATATTCTGTGTGGTTTTCTAATATATTTTTAGAAAGCATCAGATTGTCTGCTGCAGCTCTGTGAGAACAAACCCTGAAATGAGATTTAAGGCTAGTTTTTGTCTTGCTTTTGAAAGGATGGGAGGGGAAGGGTGGTAACAATCCACAGACTAACCGGTGAGTTTGTTTGTCCTTTTTTAAATATAGTTTCCCTAGGAGGGAGAATGAGTTTGACATGTGTGTTTTAGCCCTTCTTCAGCAATTTAACAAAATAAAAATTGCAGCAAACCTGTACCATTTAACCCCTTCTGAGTTCCACCACCCCTGCCTAGCCCGATGAATACTGCAAGTGCTTGATATGTCATGTTTTCTGTGTTCTAGGAGGTGCTCAGCGGTGGTCAAGAGCCTCACAGGACTTGGACGTTGTAGCAAAACTGATGATTTTTGAAGCTAAGGTGTTGGAAAAGGGGGATCCAGAAAAGAGAGAAGACAGACTCAGAAGCTCGTTTCCCCTGCAGGTACCTAGCAGCACTGGAACTTGATATTTTTAGGGAGCATCAGTTGCATTGTGCTTACATCATTTGTTTCATTTCTGTTGTAATGAATGTACTTCCATGCTGCCTATTATGGTATCATTCACATCCTGCTGAAATCAATCATATTTCCATTCTTTGATTTGTAGTTCTGTTAAATGTGTATAGTTCTGATACTGTATCATGTTAGTCCTATTACTAGGATTCAATTTGTCATCTCCAAGTTTACCTCATTGATGTATTAATTTTTATATTTCATTTGCTATTGTTATGCTATTAACAAAACTGTAAGTTTTATGTAAAGCTGTATCAGCTGTTCACCACTTTAGCTGAAATTCTTTATTATAAGTGCCTAATACAGCAAAAATGTCCTAAAGTGGGACACGATAAAGCACTCTGTGTTAATTTTGCCATCTGTGTGCACTAGAGCATGGTATATATTTAAAAGGGGCATATTACGAGCAGAGAATAGACATGAATGCAGTAAGTGCTCCCATGGCAATTTTTTTTAAATGGCTCCGTGCTAATACTACTGCAGAATTTTTACTGTGGTGGCTGATTTTAATGTGCTATAGCTGTTGGTGCGGGTCCATGCTAACATCTACTGTGCAGGAAAATCCATGATAGTTGCTTAGCACAGCTTACTGAAAGGGCCTCACAGTTAAAGAGCTGATTTGCGTGAAATTGTACAAGAAACTAAATAGACTTTTACTAGCAGTGAACTCTTAAAATTTCACAAATAGCAGTTAGTTTAGCAGGGTTTAAAAAAAGGTTTGGCTAACTTCCTAAAAGAAAAGTCCATAAGCCATTATTAAGATGGACTTGGGAAAATCCACTGCTTAATTCTAGGATAAGCAGCATAAAATCTGTTTTACTGTTCTGGGATCTTGCCAGGTACCTGTGACCTGGATTGGTCATTATTGGAAACAGGATACTGGATTTCATGGACCTTTGATCTGTCCCAGTAAGGCAACACTTATGTTCTTATGCTCTAGAAACGGGCTTAGCACGCAGGAATAGGGCAGCATAACAATGCACTAAGCCCATTTCTTAGCACATCTTGGTAAAAGGGCCCCTTAGAGAATTCTGACAGACTGTTGCTTCCTACTAGCTTTCTGAATTATCCCAAAATTAAAGTTTAAAAATATCAAAATCTCTTCCATGGGATATGAAGGTAGGAAGTGCACAGTTGTGTCTGCTCTCTAATTTGGACTTAAACCAGGGTAAATATATTTGGTTATGAGAGCTCCCAGAGGTAAATCAAATTTAAGTGGGAATGTGTATAGGCATAATGAAAGAAATTAGTAGAGACAGTAATGGTGGCTCGTCCTCCTGTGAACTCAATGTCCATTTCCAGACTGTGACAAACATCATCTTCTTTGACAGTACTAGCTATTAGTTTTTATGATAGTTTGTGTTCAGTCTTTTGGCACTATTCATCCTCCAGAGATCTGAGGTGAATGAGCATAACCAGCTCTAAAATTCCTGTGACATTCTGTTGACACTGGCTTGATAAAGCACATCTGTTTTAATTGAACTGGCATTTCAGAGATAATTAGCATTGCTTTATAATCTGCTCTCTGAACAAATCAATCTTTTGTCCTGACTCCTCTTTTTTTTTTTTTCATTGTACATCTATTTTTTACAAATGCATCTGATCAGAGTGATCCCCAACACAAATATAGAGAAATATATATATAGTTATTTATTTGTTACATTTGTATCCCACCTTTTCCCACTTATTAGTAGGCTCAAAGTGGATTACATAGTTCCGGAGAGGTGGTTCCAGACTCCGGTGTGAACAAATACAGTGTTGGGATAATGTTACAGTG
Source organism: Microcaecilia unicolor (assembly GCF_901765095.1). Classification (NCBI taxonomy): domain Eukaryota; kingdom Metazoa; phylum Chordata; class Amphibia; order Gymnophiona; family Siphonopidae; genus Microcaecilia; species Microcaecilia unicolor. The sequence goes on along the minus strand of NC_044031.1, from coordinate 190,606,840 downwards.
ACAAATGCAGTAATGAAATATCAGTAAATAGGTTGGGATGGTTCATCCCAAGCAGAATGTTAGGGTGTGATCATGTGTCGGGGTAGAGTACTGTCCGTTTCCTGATTAAATTGCCATATTACATTATTCGGTATTTATGTCAGATCTGAAAAGGTGAGTCTTTAGGTTTCTTCGGAATTCAAGATGATTATTCGTGGATTTCAGGTGTTTTGGTAGAGTATTCCAGAGCTGTGTGCATATATACCTATATCTATGTATCTATATACTACCACTAATCATTTTAATAGTGCTACTGGATGTACACAGCACTGGGCACATTATATGCAGGTACTTCCTTTGTCTCTAAAGGGCTCACAATCTAAGAGCCCAGCTTACTAAGCCGCATTGTAGGCGTGCTAGCGTTTTTAGTGCATGCTAAAAATTAGGGCACGCTAACACAAGAGACACCCATGGGTGTCTCTAGTTTTAGCACACCCTCATCTTTAGCATGTGGTAAAAACACTAGTGCACCTTAGTAAACAGGGCCCTAAGTTTTGTTGTTGTTGTTTAAACTTATAGCAGTATCTATGGTAGATAGATTATAGGCATCTATTTATATCTATGTATCTATCTATATCTCTGTAAGTGAAGTTACTCACCTGTAACAGATGTTCTCCGAGGACTGCAGGACAAGTATTCTCACATGTGGGTGGCATTACTAATTGAGCCCCAGTGACGATGATGCTCAGTGTTCTGTAAGTTCTAGAAACCTTTGACAGGCCCCCACCATGCATGCACAAGTTCCTTCCTGCTTGCCAGATTGACATGGGAAATGTTGTTGGCTAAAACCCATTATGGGGCTAATATTCAGCCGGCAGGAGGCATCCCGCATAAGTGCCAAGGTTGGTGCTGACCCCGGATATTCAATGCTGGGCTGTTTCCATTGACCGGCATTGAATATCTGCTTTTTTTTTGGCTGACTCTAACTTAACTAGATAAGCAAATATTCAATACTGGCCAATTAATAGCGGGCAAAGATAGGTCTGCTATTTATGCAGTTGGCTGCTAAATTTAGCTGGCTAGCGCTGAATATTTATGGGTAGCTGGCTACATTGCACAACATAGCCAGTTAGTGGTTAGCCACAAATATTCAGCAGAGATAACCAGCTATCTCCTGCTGAATATTAGCAGTTAGCCGACTAAACGCTATTTAACCAGCCGGGAGTCGTTCCTGGCTGGTTATATAGTGCTGAATATTGGGGGGAAAGAATTTAACTCCTACGGGAGATAGGAGTGTATGTGAGATTATTTGTCTTGCTGCCCTCAGAGAATATCTGTTATAGGTGAGTAACTTCACTTTCTCCAAGGACAAGCAGTACATAATATACTCACATGTGGGAATCCCTAGCTACCAGGCTCACCGAAGACAACAAACAACAGTCAATAGGGACTTGCAACAGCAAGGCCAATGAGAACCAATAACACTAACAAATAAACAGACTTGCTGTGAAGGTGCTGCCTGAAAAAAACAAAAGAATGAACCTAGGAGGATGGAGTTGGATTCTATACTCCAAAAAATTCTTCAGAACTGTCTGACTGAACCAACTGTTTCGCTGGGTATTTACTCAAGGTAAAAATGAGATGTGAATGTGTGGACTGAAAACCACTTTTCAGATCTACAAATCTCTTCAAATGGGTTACTGATGTAGTCATGGTTCTGACATTGTGAGCCATGATATGACCCTCCAAAGTCAGCTCGGCCTGGGCATAAGTGAAAGAGATGCAATCAGCTATCCAGTTGGATAAAGTATGAGTACTGATGGCTGCCCCCATCTTGTTTGGGTCTATGGGCTTTAGTCTGCTCCAGAAAGAAGGCTAAGGCTCACTTTCAGTCCAAGGTGTGCAGTGCGCTTTCGCCAGAATGGGCAGGAGGTGTGGGGGAAAATGGACTTCCAACACCAACTTAGGAAGGAACATAGGATGCATACAGAGAACTAATCTCATTGACCCTGCGAGCTGAAGTGACTTCTACCAAAAAGAAGACTTTCCAAGTCAGCTACTTCAAATGACAGAAATCAAGTGGCTCAAAAGGAGCTTTTATCACCTGGGTGAAGACAACATTGAGGTCCCAAGACAGTCAGATGTTAGACGGGTTGCTTTGTCAATAGCAAACGTCTTGTGAAGCGAACAACTACAGGCTGTACAGAGATGGGCTTACCCAGGGCTGGCTTTAGACATTCGGGGGCCCAGGGCAGAAACTGGGGAGGGGGCCTGAAAGCTGGCCTTCAACCTATGCCTCCTTGAGCTTAAGGCAGACTTAGGGCCCCCTATAATATGGGGGCCCAGGGCAATTGCCCTGTTTGCCACCCCCTAACACCGACCCTTACTTTCTACACAGCGATGGTAAGCACTAATTGCTCTAAGATGAACCATTACAGAGTTCAGTTTCAAACCAGGCTCGGAGAAGTGTAGAAGGTGCTCAAGGAGTTTTTGTGTAGGACATGAGAGAGGATCGTGGGCCCTGCACTCACACCTGACGGCAAACCTCGTCCACTTAAAAGTATATCACCTCTTGATGGAATATTTCCTGGAAGCCAGTAGGATTCTGGAGACATCCTAAGGAAGTTGAAGGGTTGCAAATTCTATACTCTCAACATCCAAGCTTGAGGGTCAGGGATTGGAGGCTTGGATGCAGAAGAGACCCCTCATTTTGCGTGATGAGGGTCAGAAAACAGTGCAATCTCTATAGTTCTTCAGGGACAACTCTAGATGAAGAGGGAACCAGATCTGCCTTGGCTAGTAAGGCACAATGAGAATCATGGTTCCCTGGTCCTGCTTGAGTTTAAGCAGTGTTTTCCCTATTACAAGGATTGGATGATATGCATACAGAAGGCCTTCCCCCCAATTGATGAGGAAGGCATCCAACGCTGGCCTGCTGTGTTATCTGAGTCTGGAGAAGTACTGAAGTACCTTGTTGTTGAGATGAGTAGCAAAAAATATCCATCAAGGGGATGCCCTACTCTCAAAAGAACTTGCAGGCAATGTCCATAGAGACTACAACATTGGTAACAAGTTCAGGTGGTTGCATCACCCTGCTCAGTCTGCTTGCCAGACTGTTTTCTTTCCCTGCCAGGTATGTAGCTCAGATAACCATGCCATGGCCCACTGCTACATTCCAACTGCTTCCTGACAAAAGGGTTAGGATCCTGTACCCCCTTGCTTGTTGACATAGTACTTAGCAACCTGATTGTATGTCTGGATTAGAACAGTTTGGTTTGACAGCCAATCTCTGAAAGCCTTTAGAGAGTTCCAGAGTGCCTGTAGCTCCTGGAGATTGATATGAAGCTTGGTCTCCTGAGCAGACCAGTGTCCCTGGGTGTGAAAGCCCATCTACATGAGCTCTCCTCCATTCCAGATTAAATGCATCTGTGGTCAGAATCTTCAGGGGTGGAGAAATTTGGAATGAGAGTCCCAGACTCAAATTGTTTTGAATCGTAAACCAGAGATGCAACTGAGCTAACTCTGGTGTGACAGATGACAGAGGCTCCCGGTGGCCTAACACCATTGAGAAGCAAGGGTTCACTGGGTGCCTGGAAGGCCTACTAGTAGGAGGGAGGCTGAATTTTTTTTCCCTGATAGGTGAGGCCCCTTTTAACCTCAAATCAGTGAGTTCTGCAAATAGTCCAGGTGAGTTAGACTCTCAATTGGTGTCAACTTCTTCCAAATTGCCCACAAAGAGTGTCAAACTACAGCTCTCAGCACCGGGAAGTGCTTGCAAAGGAACTCTCCTCCCTTCTAAAGGCCCATGTGGTCAAATACGTACAACCAGGGAAAGAAGGGAAAAAAATTCTATTCCAAATATTTCCTTGTGCCCAAAAAAACAGGAAGATTTCATCCCATCCTAGACTTAATCCTAATCTAATCTAATTTAGACATTTATATTCTGCTTTACCTATAAAGGCTCAAGGCAGATCCCAGAACCAAGAAATAGGTGAACCAGTTCCTCCAAATTACAATAGATTAGGCAGAAAAGATCTATCAACTGACCGATCCATTAAATATTGGTTAAACAAAAAAGGTTTTATTGCCTTTCTAAAGCTATGATAACATGTGATCTCTCTGCTCTCCTTGGGAAACTTGTTCCAAAGCTCACGGCCCTGGCCAATTATAAACCTATTTCTAGTAGTCAGTCTTCGACACTTCAACACAGAAGGCACTGCCAATCTAATCTCCTGCAAAGAATGAAGACTTCTAGAAGCAGAATATATGGAAACCACATGGAGGGGCATAATCGAACATCGCCGGCCAAATAGATCGTCGGCGATCTATGTTGGCGGCGGCGCTACAGCTGGCCGGAACCTCATTATCGAAAAAGATGGCCAGCCATCTTTTTTGTCAATAATATGGTTTAGCCCGGCCAAATGCCGTGGAGTTCGCCGGGTTTGAGATGGCCGGGTTTGTTTTTCAACGATAATGGAAAGTTATGTCGGCCATCTCAAACCCCGGCCAAATTCAAGGCATTTGGCCATGGGAGGAGCCAGCATTTTTAGTGCACTGGCCCCCTTGACATGCCAGGACACCAACCAGCCACCCTAGGGGTCACTGCAGTGGACTTCAGAAAAGCTTCCACGTGCATAGCTCCCTTACTATGGGAGCTGAGCCCCCCAAACCCATTACCCACAAATGTACTGCACCCACTAAAATTGCTCCAGGGACCTGCATACAGCCTCTAGGACTTATTGCTGCTATATAACTTTGGCACACCAGTTCACTCCTGATGACTAATCTCTCTGAAAAAGTCCTTTCTTGAAATAACCACATTTACTCACAGTTAACTGCAGATCAGAGGTTGTGCCCCACTGGCAAAGGGTCCCCTGGTACTAAGATTAGCAGTAGGTCAGAGCTGGCACAATGGTGTACAATGCCCTCTTTCAGCACCATTCAAGGTAAGAACTATGTTCTCTAACGTGGGTAACACAGGAAAGGGAACTAAAACTGGCTTACAAAAATGGCCACTACCACATGGGCTACAACAGGAAACAAAATAGGGCACACTCTGACCCAGTTAGCAGGGGGGAAAAGCGCCATGGGAGTAGAGCCCAGTACCCTACACCCACCACAATGCATTGCTAATGTGACTCTGCAGGGCACCTAACAGAAAAGGTGTCACACTCACCCGAGAGCCACATCACAACCAGGGAAAGGAGGATACAACACTTTCTGCTGTCATGCATGTAAACCCATTACAATAAAGTAGAGCTGACGCTGGAAGAGACTATAGGGGACAGCCCTTGACACAGCTCGGTGTAGAGTGAAACATGCATGTCGGGCAGTTGAACCCCTTGGTCTGATTACAAAAGAAAAGATAAGTAATTTAATTGATAAAAAATAAAAGAGTTTGAAATCTAAAAATTAAGAAAATCGGCTGAACCGATGAAGAAGTGGGCGCTAGTTACATTGCCAGGTCTACATTTTTGGCAATGAGCGCCGCTGAGGTTGCCTTGAAAAATATGAAAATTGTTAACATATGTTTTTGGGAAAAATGTTCTTATATGTTTGAAAGCTAGAAAACTCTAAAAACAGTCTGAAGATTTTGCTTTAACTGAATTAATTACTGGACCCAATTTGACTGAGATAGTTGCTAGGATTTATATGGGACTGGTGTGCAGTTTTCTAAAATTAGCCACGATCTGGTTTGTATAAAATTTTAAACACAAACAGTAGTAACTTAAAGTGACTTCTGGCTTGTATCGGAAGTTAATGCAATTTGATTAGGTAAGGGGTAGCATGATCAGTAGATCTGCCACCAAATATATGGTCAAAGGAAAGTTCAGAATAATTTCCCTGGGCACCCTTCTTCCCATGAATCAGAAAAAAACTATTGGCTATGCTCTCTAGACATGAAGGATGCATATACCTACATCCATATGACCCAATCACAGGAAGCATCTCAGATTTCAGGTGGGGAAACATCACTACCAGTACCATCCCCTGCCTTTTGGCCTCTCATCAGCTTCCAGAGTGTTCGGCCTGGCTAACTCCCACGGCCTATCAGGCCCATATTTTTTAAGTGGCACAGTGTGGCCGATCCTGCGCTAATTAGCACAGCTACATCACTGCACACTAACTGGTTAGTGCAGGATTACCGCTTGAGCCCTTACCATTTACAAAATGGACGGATGGCAGTATGTGCTCACACAGTATTTTTTAAAATGACCACGTGCTAATGGCAACATTAATGCATGGCCACCATGAATACAACAAATAGAAAACTAGACATTTTATGGCTGCGGTAAAAATGGTCTTAGCACGTGGGAAAAAGCTACTCAAGGCTGCACCAAGGTCACTTTTTTGCCACAGCTCAGTAAAAGGACCCCATTGTTCCTAAATCTGACTAGCGGATGGCACTATTGTACAATGATTTACTTCTTCCCCACTCACGACTGTGAATGCAGACCCCAGCCAAAGCCCACCTAGGGAATAGAAAACCTGAGCTTGGGTTCAAACCCAGATCCTTATGTATTGACACTGAGACACCATTATGATCCTGAACTTCCCTGAGCTTTTCATTTATATTGATGACATATGTTTATATAGGAAATCACTTTTATAAGGAAAGAATTCATAGAAATCTTGCACTATTTCCAGTTCCTTCATTGGTTTCTTTGACAGCTTCCAGAAGAAAAAAAATTACTAAAAGAGCTTTTTATGTCTAATGTTTGAATGTTCAACAGTCTTTTCCACCCACAATATAATGCATAAGTGGTCATTTATTTGTACTTGAGACACTTGAAATTCAATTCATTCCATGGAGTTTTAGAACCACTGTCTTTCAGCAGCAAGAATTTCCACTAATTACAAAGCAACCCAGGGACTCTTTGAACCCTTTGATCAAATAATCAAATATTATGCTGAGAGTTTGTGCTTCAGACAGAATTAAAAGCTATGAATGGGCAATTACTTTTCTAGAGCAATTTCTTGACAGTTAAGTTTTACTCATGTTCCATCTAACTGAAGTGTCAAAACTCTGTTATTGGCTAAAGGAGCAACTGTAATACTGCCAAGTAAAATATTCAATGGCCTGCTAGAAAGAAAGGTTACCTAGTTTAACAGCTCAAATCAAATAAAACCAAACTACTGTTCAGCCTAGAAAAAAAAAGGATATTATGCAGAAAACCTCTGACTGTAGGTTTTATCCAATACACACTGATAAAATACCCTCTTGCAAAATAAATTAATAAAGTATGCGGCATAGATATTCAAATGGATTTAACTAGGTAGGAAGGCTCCTACCTGGTTAAACCCAACTGCTAAACAGGTAAGTGCTGAGATTAAACTTAGAACAGAAAAAGAAATGTCCTAATTTTAGCTGGACACTTATCCAGGTACCTTTATATCAGCCAGTACCCGCATAACTTCTGGTGGCTGGTCATATCCAAACATTAAATGATGGTGCTTGGATTACACCTGGCACTGCATATCTGGGTCAGATTCAGCTGTCTGTGGTGATTGCATTTAAAAAGTCTGTCATCGGCTGATTATCTGGGGGGGGGGGGGGGAGGAGATGAGGGGAGTGTGTATTGGATAAACATCAGAAAAATACTACCTCCTTTAGTTGACTAATGAACTTATGTTCAAGACAATCATTTACAATGCATAGGTTTATTGACCACCCATTTCATCTTCTGTCTGTTTATTCTGGCCTGGTGGATGGTAGTATAGCCCCACTAGTATTTTTTGTCTCCACATGGAATTTCCATCTATAAGGTTCCACGTTGGACATTTGTTCTGTTTGATTCAACTCCTTCTTTAACATATAGTACCACCCCCTCCAATTTGATCTACCCTATCATTATAATTTAATTTGTTCCCTGAAATCACAGTGGACTCCTTTTGCAAAGATGCACTAGTGTTTTTAGCTTGTGTGTTAAATATACAGGCACTAAACCCTAGAGATTCCCATATATTCCTATGGGTGTCTCTAGCGTTTAACACACTTTTGTAAAAGACCCCCAGTGTGCCATTAATTATCCTCCTTCCATCAGGTCTCTGACATGCATATAATATCTACCACTTCATTTAGTGCAGGGTTGTCCAAACTATGTCCTGAAGAGCCGCAATCCACATTGGATTGTCAGGATTTCCCTCATGAATATGCATAAGATCTATTTGCATGCACTGCCTCCATTGTATGCAAATATATTTCAAGAATATTCATTAGGGAAATCCTGAAAACCTGACCTAGCAAGGGCCAAGATTGGACATCCCTGATTTAGTGTTAAAATACTCTAACTCTCCCATCTTGAATTTCAGGCTTTGAGCACTTATATACAAGCATTTCAAAGTGTGTTTATTACAAGTAATAAACACACTTTGAAATACTTGTATATAAGTGCTTGTATATAAGTGCTCTATAACCTGCTTAGAAGTTGACAGGGATAAATTGCAGTCTTTACTCTGCTCTTCCCTTAAAGGCACCTGGCTTACTTTTACCTTTGTTGAAATCTGTCTATTAGGATGTCCTTACTTCCTCGTTTTGATAGCATCCTTCAAAGATACCTCATTCTGACCAATGTGCTCATAATCTACTGTCAACTTTCCTCCATATTCTAGTTTAAAATTTGCTTTTCTTCCTTTTCAAACATTAGCACCAGCAATTTGGATCCACCTCTATTAAGGTGGAGCAGATCTTTTTGGAATTGGCTCTAATCAAAGGAAAAAAATATTAGTATACACATAGGCTCTGGAATTTGTTGCTGGAGGACTTGGTAAAAGAAAGTAATGTAGCTGGGTTAAAAAAAAAAAAAAAGGTTTGGACAAATTTCCTGAGCATAGAGGTGTAGATTCTTTATATGGAACTGAAAAAATTGGCACAGAAAAAGTGCTGTTCTATAAGCTGCGCTTAAAGTTAGATGCAGTTTATAGAACAGCATTTTTGCCCAGGACTCACACCTAATTTTAGGCATGGCCATTTCTACCAACTGAAATGTGGTGCAAATGTGCACTCCTAAATTGGGTGCATATCCCCCTTATTTTATAACAATGTGTGTAAATGCTAGGAATACTCCCATTCCACCCATGATGCTCCCGTTTCTGCGCCTTTTTTTTTTTTTTACTTTCGAGTAAAATTTAGGTGCAGATCCAGAGTGTAAGTTCCAATTAAATCTTGTTAAAAAGCAAAATTTTGGCACTAATTAGCTCGTTAATCAATTACATTGCGTACACGCCCAAATTTGCACACACAATTTTTGCCAACTTTATTGAACTAAAGGAAAAATCTATAAATTATTACTAAGGTAGACCTGGGGGTATCATGGCATACATAAGTACATAAGTACATAAGTAGTGCCATACTGGGAAAGACCAAAGGTCCATCTAGCCCAGCATCCTGTCACCGACAGTGGCCAATCCAGGTCAAGGGCACCTGGCACGCTCCCCAAACGTAAAAACATTCCAGACAAGTTATACCTAAAAATGCGGAATTTTTCCAAGTCCATTTAATAGCGGTCTATGGACTTGTCCTTTAGGAATCTATCTAACCCCTTTTTAAACTCCGTCAAGCTAACTGCCCGTACCACGTTCTCCGGCAACGAATTCCAGAGTCTAATTACACGTTGGGTGAAGAAAAATTTTCTCCGATTCGTTTTAAATTTACCACACTGTAGCTTCAACTCATGCCCTCTAGTCCTAGTATTTTTGGATAGCGTGAACAGTCGCTTCACATCCACCCGATCCATTCCACTCATTATTTTATACACTTCTATCATATCTCCCCTCAGCCGTCTCTTCTCCAAGCTGAAAAGCCCTAGCCTTCTCAGCCTCTCTTCGTAGGAAAGTCGTCCCATCCCCACTATCATTTTCGTCGCCCTTCGCTGTACCTTTTCCAATTCTACTATATCTTTTTTGAGATACGGAGACCAGTACTGAACACAATACTCCAGGTGCGGTCGCACCATGGAGCGATACAACGGCATTATAACATCCGCACACCTGGACTCCATACCCTTCCTAATAACACCCAACATTCTATTCGCTTTCCTAGCCGCAGCAGCACACTGAGCAGAAGGTTTCAGCGTATCATCGACGACGACACCCAGATCCCTTTCTTGATCCGTAACTCCTAACGCGGAACCTTGCAAGACGTAGCTATAATTTGGGTTCCTCTTACCCACATGCATCACTTTGCACTTGTCAACATTGAACTTCATCTGCCACTTGCACGCCCATTCTCCCAGTCTCGCAAGGTCCTCCTGTAATCGTTCACATTCCTCCTGCGACTTGACGACCCTGAATAATTTTGTGTCATCGGCGAATTTAATTACCTCACTAGTTATTCCCATCTCTAGGTCATTTATAAATACATTAAAAAGCAACGGACCCAGCACAGACCCCTGCGGGACCCCACTAACTACCCTCCTCCACTGAGAATACTGGCCACGCAATCCTACTCTCTGCTTCCTATCTTTCAACCAGTTCTTAATCCATAATAATACCCTACCTCCGATTCCATGACTCTGCAATTTCTTCAGGAGTCTTTCGTGCGGCACTTTGTCAAACGCCTTCTGAAAATCCAGATATACAATATCAACCGGCTCCCCATTGTCCACATGTTTGCTTACCCCCTCAAAAAATGCATTAGATTGGTGAGGCAAGACTTCCCTTCACTAAATCCGTGCTGACTTTGTCTCATCAGTCCATGTTTTTGTATATGCTCTGCAATTTTATTCTTAATAATAGCCTCCACCATCTTGCCCGGCACCGACGTCAGACTCACCGGTCTATAATTTCCCGGATCTCCTCTGGAACCCTTCTTAAAAATCGGAGTAACATTGGCTACCCTCCAGTCTTCCGGTACTACACTCGATTTTAGGGACAGATTGCATATTTCTAACAGTAGCTCCGCAAGTTCATTTTTTAGTTCTATTAATACTCTGGGATGAATACCATCAGGTCCCGGTGATTTACTACTCTTCAGCTTGCTGAACTGACCCATTACATCCTCCAAGGTTACAGAGAATTTGTTTAGTTTCTCCGACTCCCCCGCTTCAAATATTCTTTCCGGCACCGGTGTCCCCCCCAAATCCTCCTCGGTGAAGACCGAAGCAAAGAATTCATTTAATTTCTCCGCTACGGCTTTGTCCTCCTTGATCGCCCCTTTAACACCATTTTCGTCCAGCGGCCCAACCGACTCTTTGGCCGGTTTCCTGCTTTTAATGTATCTAAAAAATTTTTTACTATGTATTTTTGCTTCCAACGCTAATTTCTTCTCAAAGTCCTTTTTTGCCCTCCTTATCTCCGCTTTGCATTTGGCTTGGCATTCCTTATGATCTATCCTGTTACTTTCAGTTGGTTCTCTTCTCCACTTTCTGAAGGATTGTTTTTTGGCTCTAATGATTTCCTTTATCTTACTTTTAGCCACGCCGGCTGACGTTTAGTCTTTTTTCCCTTTTTTCTAATACGTGGAATATATTTGTCCTGAACCTCCAGGATGGTGTTTTTAAACAGCATCCACGCCTGATGCAAGTTTTTTACTCTGCGAGCTGCTCCTTTCAGTCTTTTTTTCACCATTTTTCTCATTTTGTCGTAATCACCTTTTCTATAGTTAAACGCTAGCGTACTTGATTTCCTAGTTTCACTTCCTTCAATGCCAATATCAAAACCGATCATATTATGATCACTGTTATCAAGCGGCCCTCGTATCGTTACCCCCTGCACTAGATCATGAGCACCACTAAGGACTAAGTCTAGTATTTTTCCTTCTCTTGTTGGCTCCTGAACTAGCTGTTCCATGAAGCTGTCCTTGATTTCATCAAGAAATCTTATGTCCCTTGCGTGTACAGATGTTACATTAACCCAGTCTATATGCGGGTAATTGAAATCCCCCATTATTATTGTGTTGCCCAGTTTGTTTGCGTCCCTGATTTCCTTTAACATTTCCGCATCCGTCTGTTCATCCTGGCCAGGCGGACGGTAGTACACTCCTATCACTATCCTTTTCCCCTTTGCACATGGAATTTCAATCCACAGTGATTCCAAGGAGTGTTTTGTTTCCTGTAGAATTTTCAATCTATTTGATTCAAGGCTCTCGTTAATATACAATGCTACCCCTCCACCAATCCGATTCACCCTATCACTACGATATAATTTGTACCCCGGTATGACAGTGTCCCACTGGTTATCCTCCTTCCACCAGGTCTCAGAGATGCCTATTATATCTAATTTTTCATTTAGTGCAATATATTCCAACTCCCCCATCTTATTTCTTAGGCTCCTGGCATTCGCATATAGACATTTCAAACTATGTTTGTTGTTCCTAAGTACATCATGCTTAGTACTTGACAGTATTAATTGGCAATCTTTTGTCTGATTTTTATTGTTATTTAAAGATACCCGATCTACTACAATCTCTTTTGCAACCTCACTATCAGGATACTCTATCTTCCCTGTTATGGTGATATCTTTGAAAGATACCTTATCCCGAACCATGCTCTTTTGAGCGACTGTCGGCCTTCCCCCCATTTCTAGTTTAAAAGCTGCTCTATCTCCTTCTTAAATGCCGATGCCAGCAGCCTGGTCCCACTCTGGTTAAGATGGAGCCCATCCTTTCGGAATAGGCTCCCCCTTCCCCAGATTGTTGCCCAGTTCCTAACAAATCTAAAGCCCTCCTCCCTGCACCATCGTCTCATCCACGCATTGAGACTCTGGAGCTCTGCCTGTCTCTTGGGCCCTGTGCGTGGCACAGGTAGCATTTCAGAAAATGCTACCCTGGAGGATCTGGATTTCAGCTTTCTACCTAAGAGCCTAAATTTTGCTTCCAGAACCTCTCTCCCACATTTTCCTATGTCATTAGTACCCACATGTACCAAGACAGCCGTCTCCTCCCCAGCACTATATAAAATCCTATCTAGGTGACGCGTGAGGTCCGCCACCTTCGCACCAGGCAGGCAAGTCACCAGGCGATCCTCACGTCCACCAGCCACCCAGCTATCTATATGCCTAATGATCGAATCACCAAGTACAACAGCTGTCCTAACCTTTCCCTCCCGGGCAACATTTGGAGATATATCCTCGGTGCGAAAGGATAATACATCCCCTGGTGGGCAGGTCCTGGCTACAGGAGTACTTCCTACTTCACCAGGGTGATGCTCTCCTTCTAGGAGACCTCCCTCCTCCAAGGTAGCACAGGGGCTACCTGACTGGAGGTGGGACTTCTCTACAACATCCCTGTAGGTCTCCTCTATGTACCTCTCTGTCTCCCTCAGCTCCATCAAGTCTGCTACTCTAGCCTCAAGAGAACGGACACGTTCTCTGAGAGCTAGGAGCTCTTTGCATCGGGCACACACACATGACACCTCACCAATTGGGAGATAATCATACATGTGACACTCAATGCAAAAGACTGGATAGCACCCCTCTCACTGCTGGACTGCTGACTCCATCTTAGTGTTTTTTGAGTTTTTCCGTAATTTAAAACTTGCTAAAGTATTAAGGATATCAGCCTATCACTAACTTACAGTTCCTCCTTTAAACCCCAATCTTCAAGTTCCGAAAGCACAAGCAAAATTTGTTCACTTACCAGAGAAATATCCTCTTCTCCCAGAACTTATTAGAAGGAAAGCTTTTGCGCGCCTAATGGCGCGCGGCACCTTGAGCAGAGGACCCGAGTGGATCGGAACGGACCTGGGAGTCACTCCGGCGAAGGCTCCGAGGATATGCAGATGAGCTGCAAGTCCTCCACGGCACCTGAGAAGGCAACCGGTGGGAGAGCTGGGCACCTCTCAACCAAGAAAAGGCTTACCAGGGGTTAGGCCGAAGCCAGCATTCCTCCCCCTGAGGGTCACCTGATCCTGGCTAAGAAGTACTTTTTTGGATTTTGACAGGTGACTTGGACTGACCACTGTTGGAAACAGAATACTGGGTAGACAGACCTTTGGTCTTACCCTGTAAGGGAACATTTTTGTTCTTATACGCCAAAATATTCAGAGTTATGCACCTGGACATTGTTAATTTATTTCATGCTCTGCTTTAAGAAGTGTTTCTCAATTTGACATCAAAATATTACGCTTTCCCTCAACTAAAGGCATTCTTATTAAACAATTGTGGGCCCTTTTACTAAGCTACATAGGCGCCTATGCACGCCCAATGCACACTAGTTTGGAACTACTGTCCAGCTACCATGTGGCCTGGGTGATAATTTCATTTTCTACATGTGTCCAGTAAGCGGGCTAGAAATTTTCCGGTGAGCGGCACTAACTGGTTGGTAATCGGCATTGTAAGTGTGTGGTATTTTACCTTTGTGCCATCCGTTCCTCAGCTCCTATGCCCCCCTTTGCCTGATGACTCCCCTTAGCGATTGTATGCATGTTCATCTCTTTCCTGTATGATTTATTTTAGTTCCTTTTCTTTTTCTAGTTTGTGTGAATTTTAATCTGTAAACCGCTTGGATCTGTTAGTTAAGTAAGGTGGTATTGTAAGCCTGAATAAACATAATCATACACATAAATACTTAGAAAATTGGTGACACTGTAATTTTTCTACTTTGATTATATAATAATAACCATGCTAAGTTTGTAATTCTCAACTCTCTATTTGATTTCTTTTGTAAATCTGCCCAGAACCTTTTGTTGATCAGAGTGGAATAGAGTAGAATAGAATGTAAATATATCTTAGCTCTGGATTTGAGGTGTGTGCAGGACGGGAATAATGGGAAACCCATGAGAATTTACGGTGAAGGGGAAAAAAAGTGATTATTATCATGGGGATAACAGGGAATGGATCAAAAATGAGTAATAGGAGGGTATAGATTGGAAGTGAATGGGGGGCATGAAGGAATGGGGACCAGATTATGTTCCTGTGCACACCTTGACTTAAACTTGACACCAACACCTCAGCTAAAAAAATATCAAAATCAAAAGAAGAGCTCACCTTGATAAAAACTGGTGCATGTGTTCAGCAATTTGGCAACAAGGGAAACCACTGATAAACTGGTGAAAATATTCATTGATTTATTTTGAGCATTTTGGCAGAGTATAATCTATGTGACTTATAATGCAGCCAATATGAAAGCAGCATGGCGGCTAAGAAAGCGCACAGAATGTTGAGTATTATTAGGAAAGGGATGGAAAACAAACACGAGGATGTTATAATGCTGTTGTATCGCTCCATGGTGTGACCGCACCTCAAATATTGTGTCCAAGTCTGGTCGCCGCATCTCAAAAAAGATATAAAGGAATTGAAGTAGGTGCAGAGAAGGGCGACAAAAATGATAAAGGGGATGGAACAACTTCCCTATGAGGAAAGGCTAGGAAGGTTAGGGCTCTTCAGCTTGGAGAGAAGGCGGCTGAGGGGTGATATGATAGAAGTCTACAAGATAATGAGCGGAGTGGAGCGGACAGATGTGAAGTGTTTGTTTACACTTTCAAACAATAATAGAACCAGGGGACACAAGATGAAGCTAGAATATGGTAGATTTAAAACAAATAGGAGAAAGGTTTTCTTTACTCAGCATGTAGTTGGACTCTGGAACTCGTTGCCAGAGAATGTGGTGGCAGCGGCTGGCCTTACGGAGTTTAAGGGGGGTTTGGACAGATTCCTGAAGGAAAAGTCCATTGAACATTATTAACAATTATTTTTTTGGGGGGTGGCCAGGTTCTTGAAGCCTGGATTGGCCACTGTCAGATACAGGATGCTGGGCTTGATGGACCCTTGGTCTTTTCCCAGTATGGCGGTGCTCATGTGCTTATGAGATGAGGTCTGAATGCATATGTAATAGTCTCAATCTCATGCTCATATGGACTGCAGCCATTAAAAACTGAAGTTTATCTGAATGACCTCCTCAGTGAACATTGTGCAAGAAGGTTGTTACACTTACTAAGAGAGTCTTTTACAAAGGTGTGCTAGTGTTTTTAGTGCATGCTAATGATTAGCATGCACTAGATGCTAGAGATACCCACAGGAATATATGGGCATATCTATCATTTAGTGCACACATTGGCAATACATGTGCTAAAAATGCTAGCAAGTCTTTGTAAAAGGGGTT
Source organism: Microcaecilia unicolor (assembly GCF_901765095.1). Classification (NCBI taxonomy): domain Eukaryota; kingdom Metazoa; phylum Chordata; class Amphibia; order Gymnophiona; family Siphonopidae; genus Microcaecilia; species Microcaecilia unicolor. Next base: position 190,590,822 of record NC_044031.1, on the reverse strand, counting down.
CTAAATGAATGAAAGTCAATAGTTCACTGAAGAAAGTGCTCAATCAGTGCATGTCAACTTGTTGGAACAGCATCCTGCTGACATTGAAATCTGTGGCAGAGAATATGGAGGAGCTACATGCTGGAATTTGTTGCCAGAGAATGTGGTGGTTAGCTTAGCGGGGTTTAAAAAAGGTTTGGCTGGCTTCCTAAAGGAAACGTCCATAGACCATTATTAAAATGGGACTTGGGGAAAATCCACTGCTTATTTCTAGGATAAGCAGCATAAAATGTATTGTAATTTTTGGGGATCTTGCCAGGTACTTGTGATCTGGATTGGCCACTGTTGGAAACAGGATGCTGGACTTGATGGACCTTCAGTCTGTCCCAGTATGGCAATAGTTATGTATTTATGTAACCTAGTGCAAACAAGCAGTTCCTGGCCAAATTGTGTACAATTGATGACTCCTTGCTGGCAGAAATTGTTATGGTGTTGAAACCATTTGACAGGGCTAGAAAAGAAATGTCAACAGATACTAAGCCTTCACTACATCTGATAGCCCCAACAAAATATCAGTTGAACTAGCATCTGACAACTGCAAGCTCAGACAGCCATGTGATAGCATCCTTAAAGAATTGTCTTGCAGATCACCTGGATCGCTGTTTTACAGTTTCATAGACACACTTGGCAGCAACGTTGCTGGATCCAAGACTGAAGGGTAATTTACATTTGATGCCGGTTGAAACACAGAAAAATTAAGGCAGATAAAGACTATATGGCCTATCTAGTCTGCCCATTCATGTAATCTATAATCCCTTCTTCTACATTAGAGTTCCTGTGGACTTATCCCAAGCTTTCTTGAATTCAGATACAGTTTTCCTCTCAACTACCTCTACTGGGAGGCCATACCTAGATTTCACTACCCTTTCCATGAAGAAGTATTTCTTCAGATTACTTCTTAGTCTGTCCACTTTCACCTTCATTCTATGTCTCCTCATTCTAGCATTTCCTTTAAGAGACTCACTTCTGTGTACTTATGCCATAGAGATACTGTATTTAAATGTCTCTATCATATTTTCTCTCTCCCATCTTTCTTCCAAAGTACACATATTGAGATCTTTAAGTATGTCCCCATACACATTATGATGAAGACCACTGACCATTTTAGTAACCGCCCTCTGGACTGACTCCATCCTGTTTACATTTTTTTTGAAGGTGTGGTCTCCAGAATTGTACACAATATTCAAAATGAGATCTTACCATCTTATACAGAAACATTAACACCTCCTTTATCCTACTGGCCATTCCTCACTATGCACACGGGTATCCTTTTAGCTTTCACCGTCACCTTTTCTACCTGTTTGGCGACCTTAAGATCATCACATATGACCACACCCATGTCCCTCTCCTTTTTCGTGCAGAAAATTTCTTTGCCCTTAAATTGTACTGTTCCCTTGTGTTTTTACAGCCCAAATGCTGCAAGTTTTAGCATTAAATCTTAGCTGCCAAATTCTGGACAATTCTTCAATTTTTGAAGGTCCTTCCTCATGTTATCCACACCATCAGGGGTGTTTAGCCTATTACAGATTTTGGTATTTTCTGCAAAGAGGCAAACCTTACCAAACAGCCCTTCAGCAATATTGCTTACAAAAATGTTAAAAAGAAGGGCGTAACAATGCAATAATCAAACTATGAACACTGACAGCAGATCAAGCTATAATCAAGTGTAACCAATTGCTGAACCACCAACAAAACATCCAAATGAGAAGAATCAGAGGCAGATTGTTTTTGAAGACTTCTTCAAGAGCCAGGAAACAGCTTCAGTGGTCAACAAAGTGGATACACACATGCTGAGCTCAGACAAGGAATTCTGTTTCTCTTACTACCTATTGTCAAGAGAAGTCCCATGTGTGCCTGAACCTGACACATGATGTGCCGGTGGCAGGAGTTCCAAGCAGGGAGCAGACATCTGAGCATTCTTTTCAGCTGCGCCATGAGCAATTGAGGAGTGTAGAAAGGAACTGAGCTCTGGCTTTGTAGATGGTATTGTTTTTACATAGTTTGAAATGATAGTTTTCTCACAGTCCACATTAATACGTTTTTCTTGCACATTTAACAAAGTTATGCCTGTTTTTTTGTTAAATTTGAACAAGTTATAGGATGCATTTTATGTTTTGTTTGGATGTACAAGTTCTTTTAAATGGAGGTTGGGTATGGGGATGATGAGGGGATGATATCAATATGATGGGTCAGGCAGAACAGAATTGACTGGGGACAGGTGGGGATGGGGACCAGATTATATCACTGTGTATCAATAGAAATTAAAAAAAAAACTGTGTATACTTCTACTCTGGATGCTAAAATTTAGTTACCTTAAATCATAAGACACTTAGGGCCTGTTTTATCAAGCTGCACTAGATACTCCCAGTGTGGTAATACCAACAAAGCCCATTCACTTTGAATGGGCTCCATCGACATTGCCAAATGGGAACCGCTAGCGTGGCTTGATAAAGAGGTCCTTAATTTTTGCCACCTTTAGAGAAGTGGTGTGCAAGCCAAAATATTTCATTTTGTTTAGTTTCCCATGACATTTACAGAATTATTTTTCGGGATGCAAGAGGGTATATAAAGGTTTTAAATAAATAAATAAACATTGAATAAGTTACATGCATAGGTGGGAGCCTTACCAATGTTCTGCTCTGGCTCCATCTTTGTGTGTCCCTTACAAATATGCACTATCCAAGATGTGTGTGCTCAGACAGATGCAGAAATGTTATCAGAAATTAGGGAGGCTAACAAACTGGGTAACACAATAATAATAGTGTGGTTTCAATTGCCCCAATATTAACGGGGTAAATGAGGGCATGTTAGGGAGGTAAAGTTCCTTGATAATCAAGGACTGCTTTATGGAGCAGTTTGTTCAGGAAACAACATGAGGGGGAACATTTCTAGACCTAGTCCTTAATGGAGTGCATGATCTGGTGCAGGAGGTAATGGTGCCGGGACCACTTGATAACAGTGATAATAACATGAACATATTTGATATAATCTATGGAGTAAGTACACACAGGAAACCAGTACATTTAACCTTCAAAAAGGAGACTGATTTGCATCAGGCGTGGATGTTATTTATCCACGTCTAGACCAGATAAATTATATGTATTTAAAAAAGAGGAAAGCCAAATGACAGCAGGCATAGTTAAAAAGTGAGGTGAAGGAAATTATTAGAGCTAAAAGAAAATCATTCAGAAAATGGAAGAAGGGTCCAACTGAAAATAACAGGAAACAGCATAAGGAATGGCAAGTCAAATAACAAGGCACTGATAAGGGCAAAGAAAGACTCTTCAAAGAAGAGTGTATTGGAGGCAAAAACACATAGTAAAAACATTTTTAGGTACATTAGAAGCAAGAAGCCAGTAAAAGAATCAGTTGGACTGCTAGGTAGCCAAAGGGTAAAAAAAAAAAGCACTCAGGGTAGACAGGGCCACAGCAGAGATATTAAAGGGATTCTTTGCTTCAGTTTTCATTAAAGAAGATGTGGGGGAGTTACCAGTGCTAGAAATGATAGAGGTCTATAAAATACTGAGTGGAGTGGAATGGGTAGATGTGAATCGCTTGTTTACCCTTTCCAAAAATACAAGGTTGTGGGCATGCAATGAAGCTACTATGTAGTAAATTTAAAACAAACCACAGAAAATATTTCTTCACTCAATGTATAAACTCTGGAATTCATTGCCAGAGAATGTAGTAAAAGCAGTTAGCTTAGCAGGGTTTTTAAAAGGTTTGGATAATTTCCTAAAAGAAAAGTCCTTAAACATTTATTACTTGGGAAAATCTACTGCTTATTTCTGTTTTACTCTTTTGGGATCTTGCCAAGTACTTGTGACCTAGATAGGTACTGTTGTAATAGGAAAGAGGGCTTGATGGACTTCAGTCTGCTGCAGTATGGTAACCCTTATGTTCTTACAGAATAGCACTTAGGCATAATATTGGCACATGCGCATGTGTATGCTAGTATTTTTAACATTTACATTGTAACACAAGTGTAAATATTAGCTCCTTCTCCCTAAAAGTTTGCACTTTTTCTTTCTAAATATAGGACTTAATCTTAGCACCTGAGGGGCTTTTTTACTAAACCGCGTAGGCACCTATGCGCGCCCAATACGCATCAATTCAGAGTTACTGCCTGGTTACTGTGTGGCCCAGGCAGTAATTTTGTTTTTTACGTGCGTCTGCTAAGTGTGCCGGAAAATAATTTTTATTTTCCAGTGCGCAGCAGAAACTGGGTAGTAATCGTCATTCTATGGTGTACATGAATACCGCACGGTTATTGCGTGAGACCCTACCGCTAAGCCAATGAGTGGCGGAAAGGTCTCAGACCCAAAATGGATGTGCACCAATTTTTATTTTGCCACACATCCATATTGGGTGAAATATTTTTTATAGGCCTTTTTATAGGCACACTAAAAATGGATCTGCGTGCTCCCAAAACACGTAGCCATTTCTCAGCGCACCTTAGTAATAGGACCCCCTTAGAAACCTCTAATGAGGAACTCGACTCTCTCTGAATATTTAACTCTGATCTATTTCCAATACCAAGGAGAGTAGTTATCAATGTGGGCTACAGAAAAGACGGGTTATTTTACCACATGTCTTACTATTATAAATAATGAATTAATGCATAAAAATATATATATATAAATGAAGGTACTCACAGTGAAAACTCAATTACAGGAATACTGATAAATCAATCTCCATTTTCAAACCATTAGGTGCAACCGTTCGGAATTTATAAATCAGTCTTTGTTCCATCCGTGTACTAAAATAGCAAGATTTGTGGTAAAATAACCTATCTTAATAGTAGTCCACGTTGATAACTTCCCCCCTAAACTTAAGTTCACATAGATTTGTTTGGAGTTCACAACGTTTATTGACTCTAAATAAATATGAATTAATATAAACATAAGTATCAACATTCAGAGTGAAGGCACCTGCTTAAATACCTATATGAGGTATCTGTATATCATGAAGCACCTTTTCGTTCTCCTTATTTGCTGTTATATAGTCCTAAATTTAAATAGATAAATTATCCATTTAACATTACAACTGTTATTTATGTGGGCCACGAAAAGAAATAAAGTTATATGGATAATGGTTAAATATTATCACTAGCCACTATGGCCCTGGAACTTCCCATACTTAAAATAGATACATTTTGACTGTGTGTCAACTTCTATGTACAAAATGTATCCTTCCATTTGCAAGAAAGTGCTAGGAGGAATAGCCTGGAGTATTGGCCTGCATACCAGAGGATTCAAATTCCACTGATTTTTTTTCTTCTTGGGAATTCAAACATATCAATTAATCCTTCTTGGTTGGAGTGGAGGAGTGGCCTAGTTGTTAGAGTGGTGGACTTTGGTCCTGGGGAACTGGGTTCAATTCTTTCTGCAGGCACAGGCAGCTCCTTGTGACTCTGGGCAAGTCACTTAACCCTCCATTGCCCCAGGTACAAATAAGTACCTAAGCCACATTGAGCCATGAGTGGGAAAGCGTGGGGTACAAATTAAAAAAATATTCAAATGTAGGGCCAGTTTTTCTAAAATGTGCTTGTCCGTGTTAACAGCCAATAGGTCTCATTGCCTACAATGGACATGGTAAACAATGTGTGTTAATGAATGGCAGTGTCTTTTAGTAAATCGGACCCTTAGATTGAAAGTCCTCTGGGGATAAGAAAATACTTACAACAATTTAACTTGCTGTGAGCTAAAATTCAGGAGTTAATATAACATCACCTGCTATCCGGATAAGTGCAGCAGACCAGGATAGTGAGAGGCACTATTCAGATAGGGATCTTTTTACAAAGGTGCTCTGAAACATGGCCTATGGTAGTATAGACGCATGTTTTAGGCGCGCGCAGAATCATTTTTCAGCGCACCTGTAAAAATGCCTTTTTAAAAAGTTTTGACAAAAATTGACGTGCAGCAAAATGAAAATTGCCATGTGTCCATCTTGGGTCTGAGACCTTACTGCCAGCCATTGACCTAGCAGTAAGGTCTCACATGTTAACCGGGCGGCAATGGTCTACTCGCGTAAAACGCCAATTACTGCCTGATTACCACCCGCATGCCAGAAATATTTTCTGGTGTGCGTAGCAGATGCGCATCAAAAATAAAATTACCACAAGGGTCATGCGGTAGCCAGGCGGTAACTCAATATTTATGTGCATTGGGCGCACGTAGACCCCTATGCAGCTTAGTAAAAAGGACCCATAGTGCCTTGGAATAATCTTACAGACTGCTTCAGCACTATGGGCCAGATATGGCACCCCAAAAATTTGTTGGGTAAATATTTTCGTCTAAGGGGTCCTTTCACTAAGCCGTGTAAGCGTCTACGCACGCTCAACGTGTGCCAAAATGGAGTTACTGCCCAGCTACCATGTGACTGTTGCAGTAATTTAATTTTTGGCGTGCATTCGATACGCACATCTGAAAAATATTTTTGGCCACACGCCAAGTAGCATTTGAAACGCGTAGATCATTACCACCTGGTTACCGCATGAGACTTTCCGCTAGGTCAATGGCTGGCGGTATGGTCTCAGACCCAAAATGGAAGTGCGTCAATTTTGATTTTGCTGTATGTCCATTTTCGGCAAATATTTTTTTAAAGGCCTTTTTTACAGGCGTGCTGAAAAATGGATCGGCACGTACCCAAAACCACAGGGGCCTGGGCCTCCCAAATTTGCTCTGGGCCACTGATTGGCTGGCGAGGGTCCCCACATTGCATGCCCTGATCTCGCTTCCCCTCACGTCGGGCACGCTCCTTTTAGTGAAATTCAGTTTCACTAAAAGGAGCGTGCTGGACGTGAGGGGAAGACAGAGCAAGTAAGGCAATGCAGTGGCGCCGGAGACCAGCACTGGACAAAGTCTTCAGCTGGCAGGGGTTGGGGACCCCCGCCAGCCAAGATGTACAGTGGCAGCAGTGGGCAGCAGGAGGGGGCTGCAGTGGGGCGGTTACCAAAATGTGCCCCCCCACCTTGGGCCCAGGCCCCCGCCCACCTCGAGGTCTGACTACGCCCCTGCCAGCCACTATGCAGAGTAGCACTGAATATCTGGATATTTGCCAAACTGAATATGGATCACAGGGTATTTAATGCATAGGCATGCTTATCTTACCTTGTCATCATCCTCACACGTCATAACATTCGAGAAAGGGATTTCAGCTTTGAACATTTTACGGCAATGCATAAGTTGGACCAACAGGTAACAGACTGTCTTGAATTTCATCCTTTTGGCAGGTTTTATGTCAGACAGAATCAGTCCTGGAAATATCTGTCAGTAAAAAAGTGCAAAAGGGTAGAATTAAAAGAAGATAAATATATCAAGGAATAATAGCAGCATTTTGCATTTTCACTGTAAACAGGAGTGCAAATTAAGGGGTCATTACATGAAGCTTTGGCAAACAGTAGGCTCAGTGCACTTTATATAAGTTTTTCGTATGTGCTAAGACCATTTATACTGCAATTGTAAAACTGTCAATTTTCTATTTTTTATTTTAATGGTCATGCGCCAATGTTGTCATTAGTGCACGACCATTAAAAAAAAATACTGTATGCGAACTTAGGGCTCCTAAACTGCAGCAAAAGGGTGCCTGCGTTGGCATCGGCGTGTGTTGTTCACATGCGCTGAGGCTCCCTTTTACTGCACATTGGGTTTACCAACACTTAGTAAAAGGGGCCCTTAGGCCTCAAGTGGCATTCCTGTACTAACCAGTTAGGACTAGATTCAGTAAATGGTACCCAAATGTGGGCACAAAAAAAAAATAAAAAAAAAAATGAGCGCTAAGCACTAGTCTATACACGGTGCTTAGAGGTGGGATGAGGATTTCCACCAACTAAAACCCGGTGTAAATCCATGCACCTAAATTAGGTGCAGATCCCCTAAATTCTATAACAGTGCACACATCTTTAGTGAACAGCCCTGACTCATCCATACTCCTCCCAAAGCCATTCCCCCCTTTCAGTTTTGTACTGATAATTTATGTGTGCAAAGAATAGCACCTAGGAAGATGCATGCAGAAACTGAAATTGGTGCCAATTAGCACCAATAATTGCTCGTTACTGCAGTTATTGGTGCTAAAATACTTGCTATTCAATTAAATCGAGCATGTAAATTTGACTTGTGCCCAAAAATTTGTACACGCAAATTTGAGCACCATTCACCCAATATTTTTTTAAATGGCTGCTAAAACGGCATTTAGGCAGCTTTCCAGCGATATTCAGCACCAGATAGTCGGCTATTCGGCACTGAATATAACTGGCTATCCGTAGATTTTTAAAAGCAGACCAGCCATGTTTGCACAATAGGTAGAATAACTTTGGCTGGACTGACTTTAACCGGCCAGCACTGAATATCAGCTTGGCCAGGTAAAGTCAGACCAGCCAATGTTAAACCATGTATTACTCAATGCTGGAATATCCGGGTTTAGCCCAGACAGTGGGAGATAGCCCGGCTATCTCCGGTAGTCTGAATATCAGGCAGCATATGCAGAATTTGGAGGTTAGTGTATACTAACGTGGATGTGCTGTTTAGCACAGGGACATCCCCTCCCCCCCAAAAAAAATGTAGCACATGGGTTGGTGTGTGCTAATTTGGCAGTTATCGCAGGACACCTGAGCATGTCCCACAGTACAGCACTTTAAGCTGTGTTAGGCATGCATTTGCATTAGCACCTAATACAGCTTAGTAAAATGACACTTAATACACTTTGAATCTTTAGAAAAATATCAGACAATATTCAGCGCAAATTAACTGGCTGGGAGCAGCCGCCAACCAGTTAACTGGCTTTAACCGGGCATTTGCATCAGCATTTAACTGGTTATCACTGCTGAAAATGCCCAGTTAACCCCCAAAATAAATCCAGAGATGTTGGATGCATGACTGGTTAAGTCCTCATATTTGGAACTTAACCAGCTGGGCTTAATGATCAAATAAGACCACATAAATAGCCGTCCTTTCTTAGCCCGTTAAGCCATGGTTGGTTAAGTCTGACTTAACCTGCCATACGCTAGCTGGCACTGCACGAACTGGATATTGAATGCTGGTCATCAGAAACAGCCCAGCATTGAATATCTGGGTTGACCGCCGGCAGCAGGCAGTCAACGTGCTGCCCTCTACCAGCTGAATATCAGGGGGTTAGAGTATAGTGTATGTATTTCACTACAACAGAACACAATTCATCAGAAAAACATTTATTTCAAATGATCTGAACAATATATTCCCTGTACAATTAAGGTTTGAAGCGAGAGAGTGAAACAAACATCAGTATCTCAATCTGAAGTAGAAAGAAGTGTTAGAAAAGTACACACAGTGCAACGTAAGGGCAGAATTCCCCTTGCTCCATTTGCAAACTCGGGCATGTCTTCATGAACGACTCAGTGGGACAGGCATGATCGTGTCTGTATTGTGGCAGTTGTTATCTTGGGTTAGGATGTTTAGCACATGTGTGTTTAAGTGATACAGTGTGTATATTAGTATCTATGGACAGGGTGTCAGTGTCCATTTATGGAAACATGTGGTTGGGATATTTAGACAGGATGTGGAATGTCTGCAGAAAGTGGAAGGAGTGGGGGATGAGGATGTATGATTGGTGGTCTGTATGAATGTTTGTAGGGATGTATAGGAATATGGGGTACAGGGGGATTATTTAGAGATGTGTAGGAGGAATGATGTGTCTGGAAGTGTGTTTGTTCATGGGTGTCAGTATATAGTATTCTATCCCCCTCCCTCATGTTCTCTCCCATGTGCTCTGTGCCCTTCCCCAAATTCAATATATTCTAATTCCCTTCCATGTTATCCCTGTCTATTGCACTCTACCCTTTCCCCTGTCTCCGATACTCCGTCTTTCTTCCCTTGCATTCGCTCACTCCACCCTCTTGCACTCCTCCTTCTGACTTGAACTCACTTCTTTTTCTTGTTTCCCAGCTTGCTATCATCTTCAGCAGCCTGGCTGACTGTTCCACCACCATGGATGGAGGCCTGTTCTTCCTGTGCTGTTGATGATTGGAATCCCACCGACACACTGGAGAAACCTTCACAGTAGCACACCTTCTCTAGCAAATTGAAAAATGTGCTGCTACTATTTTGAGATTTTTTTTCACAATTTTTTAGTCGTAGGGCTAAGGGTCCATGTGGTACTGACCTTTTTCTGCTGTCTCTACTTATCTTTGGGTGGTGGGTTCTGACTTTCCCAGCACCCCACCATTTCCTGCTGCTGATTCCTTCTCTTCTCCTGAATTTATCAGGAAACACAGGTTTGTTTGCACATGTGTAAAGAAGTTTAAGCATATGGATAGACACCGACAGACAAACAAACCATGCCCAAAAGGCACTATCGATTGAGCACATCCAAAAATTATAACTGGAACAGAGAAATGTAAGGTATGAAACTCAATGTTGTGGTTCTGCTAAAAAGTGAAAGAAAGTTGTACATACGAGGGGGATTATATTGACAAATTGTGCTATTTTCTTTATTTTTTAAAAGTTTTTTTTTTAATTAGTAACCTGAACAGAAACAGAACAACAAAATTACAACTAGTATAAAAAAAATCAGCTTTAGCACTTCTTATTGTACACAAAGGTTCACAAATACAACAAATGAGTCTCACAACAGAAAAAGGGGATGATACACAAAGGTACCTGTTAAATACGGATGCTGCAGGAAACGTTACTAAGCTGCAAACAGCAACCAATGCACAAAGGAGATTCCATGCAAATGAAATGCACAGATCCCCCTTTGTGCATTGGTCGCTGTTTGTGACTTGAAGCTGTCAAATTAATTTGACACTACTGTCAAATGCATTTGACAGCTTGCCCATCAGGGAGTTTTTTTGAGTTGCACAGGCGGAGGGCTTGAGAGTGGATCCACCAGAGTCTACTACTACTACTTAGCATTTCTATAGCGCTGCCAGGGTTACGCAGCGCTGTACAAGTTTAAACATGGGGAGGACAGTTCCTGCTCAAGAGAGCTTACAATCTAAAGGTAACAAACTAAGTAGTCAGTGTAGGTATCATGAATGGGGAAGGTGGTTATGCGCCAAAAGCAAGGGAGAAGAGATGGGCTTTGAGTAAGGACTTGAAAATGGGCAGGGAGGGCGCATGGCGTATGGGCTCGGGAAGTCTGCTCCAGGCAAAAGGTGATGCGAGGCAGAAGGGGCGGAGTCTGGAGTTAGCGGTGGTGGAGAAGGGTACAGATAGGAGTGATTTGTCCTGAGAGCGGAGGTTACGGGTGGGAACATACGGGGAGAGGAGGGTAGAGAGGTAATGGGAGGCTGCAGATTGAGTGCACTTGAAGGTCAATAGGAGAAGCTTGAATTGTATACGGTAGCGGATCAGGAGCCAGTGAAGCGACTTGAGGAGAGGGGTGATATGAGAGTATCGGTTCACGCGGTAGATAAGACGTGCGGCGGAATTTTGGATAGATTGAAGGGGGGATAGGTGGCTAAGTGGGAGACCAGCGAGAAGGTTGCAATAGTCAAGACGAGAGGTAACGAGCGAGTGGACGAGGGTTCGGGTGGTCTGTTCAGAGAGAAATGGGCGAATTTTGCTAATATTATAGAGGAAGAAGCGACAGGTCTTGGCTGTCTGTTGGATATGGGCAGAGAAGAAGAGGGAGGAGTCGAAAATGACTCCGAGATTGCGGGCTGAAGAGACGGGGAGGATGAGGGCGTTGTCAACAGAGACGGAAAGTGGGGGAAGAGGAGAGGAGGGTTTGGGTGGAAAGACAAGGAGCTCAGTCTTTGCCATGTTCAATTTCAGATGCCGGTTAGACATCCAGGCAGCGATGTCTGAGAGGCAGGCCGAAACTTTGGCCTTGGTTTCGACTGTGATGTCGGGAGTGGAGAGGTAAAGCTGGGTGTCATCGGCATAGAGATGGTACTGGAAACCATGTGATGAGATCAGCGAACCCAGGGAAGAGGTATATATCGAGAAAAGAAGCGGTCCAAGGACAGATCCTTGAGGAACCCCAACAGAGAGTGGGACGGGGGTGGAAGAAGAGCCATTAGAAAATACTCTGAAGGTGCGTTGGGAAAGATACGAGGAGAATCAGGAGAGGATGGAGCCCTGGAACCCAAATGAGGACAGTGTGTCAAGAAGTAAATTATGATTGACGGTGTCGAAGGCGGCAGATAGGTCGAGGAGGATGAGGATGGAATAGTGACCTTTGGATTTGGCCAGGAACAGGTCATTGCAGACTTTGGAGAGTGCTGTTTCTGTCGAGTGTAGTGGGCGAAAGCCAGATTGAAGTGGATCAAGGACGGCCTGAGAGGAGAGGAAAAAGGCAGCGGCTGTGGACAGCGCGTTCAAGTAATTTGGAGAGGAAGGGTAGAAGGGAGATGGGGCGGTAATCGGAGGGACAGGTGGGGTCAAGTGATGGTTTTTTGAGATGTGGTGTGACTACAGTGTGCTTGAAGGTGTCAGGGACAGTAGCAGTGGAGAGAGAGAGGTTGATGATGTGACAGATTGAGGGGTTAACTGTAGGGGAGATGTTGGTAAGCAGATTGGTGGGAATGGGGTCAGAGGAACAGGTGGTGCACTTAGAGGAAGAAAGAATGCGAGCAGTTTCCTCTTCGGTGATCTCAGGGAAGGAGGAGAAGGAGGCCAGGTTAGGTTGGTTGAGGGAGTGGGTTAAGAAGTCACAGGGAGGAGAAGGCTTGGAAGTGAATTCAAGGTTTATCTTCTGCACTTTATCGCAGAAGTAGTCAGCTAGTGTTTGAGGAGAGAGTGAGGGGGTGGGTGGGAGCGGAGGGCACTTTAAGTAGGGAGTTGAGGGTGGTGAAGAGGCGACGAGGGTTGGAGCCAAGAGAATTGGTTAATTGGGAATAATATTCCTGTTTGGCAAGGAATAGGGAGGACTGGAAGGAGGATAGCATGAATTTGTAATGGGTGAATTCTGACAGTGTGCGAGATTTCCTCCAGAGTCGTTCAGCAGATCGGGTGCAGGAGCGAAGGTAATGGATGCAAGGGGTTAACTAGGGCTGAGGATTAATGTGCTTAATGGGGCGAGAGACAGATGGTGCTAGGGTATCCAGAGCAGTGGAGAGAATTTCATTGTAGGTAGAGACAGCCGTGTCGACAGATTCAGAAGATGAAATGGAAGGGAAGAGATTGGAGATGTGAGAGGACAGGGTAGGGGGGTCGACAGCTTGGAGATTCCTGAAGGCAGTGGTTATAGTTGGGCAAGGTTGAGGGGGAGGGTGATGAAGTGTGAGGGTGATTAGGTGATGATCTGAGATAGGAAGGACTGAGGTGCAGAAATTGGAAGGTGAGCAGGAAGAGAAGAGAACGAGGTCGAGACAATGGCCATCATGGTGGGTAGGGGTAGTAGAGCATAGTCGGAGGTTAAAGGAGAATATCAGAGTGAGGAATTTAGAAGCGTAGGAGTTGGATGGGTTGTCAACATGAATGTTAAAATCACCAAGAATGAGGGATGAAGATGCTGGATCAAGAAAGACAGTGAGCCAAGCGTCGAAGTCAGTAAGGAATGAAGAGAGGGGCTTATCAGGGGGGCGGTAGATGACTGCAACTCTGAGTGGTAATGGGTAGAATAGCCGGATGGAGTGAGCTTCAAAGGACGAGAAGCAGTGAGACTGCGGTAGGAGGAGGGGTTGAAAACTACAGGAGGGCAAGAGAAGTAGCCCGACACCTCCACCGCGGCCATCTGGGCGGGGAGTGTGGGAGAAGAGATAGCCTCCATGACAAAGGGCCACGACTGAGGCAGAGTCGTCAGGGGAGAGCCAGGTTTCAGTTAGGGCGAGCAGTTGAAGGGAACAAGAGATCGCTGAGGATTAATGCGCTTAATGGGGTGAGAGACAGATGGTGCTAGGGTATCCAGAGCAGTGGAGAGAATTTCATTGTAGGTAGAGACAGCCGTGTCGACAGATTCAGAAGACAAAATGGAAGGGAAGAGATTGGAGATGTGAGAGGACAGGGTAGGGGGGTCGACAGCGAGTCAGTGGATCCCCCTTTTGAGTTCCCTCCCCTTATGCAACTCAAAAAGCTCCCTGGTGGTTTAGTGACCGCTCCCCTTCTCTCTCCTACATGTCCAAAAAAAAAACCCCTGGTGATCCAGTGGACTACCTCCCAATCCACCTCCCAATCCAACCCCCATCAAGACCTTTAAAATTTCCTTGGTAGTCCAGTGGACCCCGACCCCAACCCTGCTCTTCCTGCACATCCTCCAAGGCCCCCCACCCCAGAAAAAAACCCTTGCGGTCCAGTGGACTGCCTCCTGACACCCCTCACTCTAAATAAGACTCCCTGGTGGTCTAGTGACCCCCAACTACATCCTTACATACTTTGAATGTGCTGAAGGCAGGAGTAACCCTCCTCCCACCTACCTGCCTCTATAGGGTTACCATATTTGCGGAGACAAAAAAGAGAACACAAAAAATAAAATGTCAGCCCTCCCCAACCCAACCTGTACTGCCCCCAGCTTCACCCCTGGCCTACGCACCAGCCCCGCCCCTGGCCCGATCCCAGTCTCACTGCTGCTGCACAGTCACCTTGACCCCTCTCCCTAAGAAGCCAGATCCTATAAGCAGTGAAAATACTGGTAAAAGTAACAAAAATGCATTTTCTTACATAATCTCAATACAAAATTAGATAAGATGTACATTTCCAAAAAAGTAAACATCCATGAATAGCATGTCCCCCTTTCTTTTCCTTCCCATCTATGAGCAGCTTGCCCTCTTCTCTCTCTCCCATCCATATGCAGCTTCTTCTCTTCTCTTCCTACTAGGGTTACCATATGACCGGATTTCCCTGGACATGTCCTGTTTTTGAGGGCACTGTCGGGTGTCCGGCCATTTAAAAAATATTTTCAGAGTTTGTCCAGTTTCCAAGCAACTAGGAATATTGCATAGCTACACACACACACATGCACAAGGTCACGGTCACCTGATCTACTGGCGTGGCAGTGGGGTATCTATGGGAGGGCCATTGGGAGCCCAGGCCCCCCATCCCTGGTGGCCAGTTAGGTGCCTGTGTTTTGGGTACTACTGACTACTCACTCCCTGCATTGCTGTCCTTCGATTTTCTGGGCTGCCGTTAGCATCAGTGAGGTTAGCACTTGGAAGGCTTGGAAGCTTTCCCTCTACTACAATTTTGTGTCCTGCATAGGTGGGCTACTGCAATAGAGGGAGAGCCTCAGGCTGCCGAAGGCACTATGCTTACATCACTCATGCTACCGGCAGCCCAGAAGATTGAAGAAGGGCAGCAGTTCAGGAAGCCAGGAAGGAACGAGTAGGAGAGCACTGACCAAGGACGTTAGATTGAGAACAGGAGACGGCGTGACGTCTGAAGCCCATGAGGTTAGACTCCCTTTCCTTCTCCTCCGTGCAGCCGTTATCCCTATTCACCATAAACAAAGCAAGCAAGCCCGTGAGCTGCTCTATCCATGTTGTTTTTTAATGTTGGTAGAACTTTTATTTTATCTTACTTATATTTTCAAGCATGCATGCCGGCTTGTGCAGCATATGGATGCACAAAGAGGAAGTATTGGTTTCATTGGTTAGAGTGGTAATAAGTTCTAAATTATAAATCATTGTGTCATTTGGAGGGGCTGATTATAAGGACTCCCTGTATTCATGCAGAGATGTTTTCACCTAGTAAAGGGCCACCAAAACAGACATTATGTTATCAGTATCAGGTACTTAACAATCAGAGTTATTATTTTAAAAAATAATTAATTAGGTTGAGACCTGGGAGCATTTAACATCTTTTTTTTTCCTGTACGTACATCAAAAGAAAAACATGGCATGTGGGAACTTATTCCTTTTGTTTTGTGGATTGCAGTGGTATATTATAAAAATGTGTTTGCTTTTTTTATTACTACTATTTCACAGATGGGTATTAAATATTTATTTATTTATTTCAATTTTTGTTCACACATTTTTTAGTAGTAGCTCAAGGTGAGTTACATTCAGGTACACTGGGTAAAGAGTTAAGGCCCTTTTACAAAGCGGCAGTAAGGCCAATGCGGGCTTACTGCTCGCTAAAGGGAAGTACCACCAGATAATGTGGGATATAAATGTTAAAAAAAAAATCCTTTAGCCTCCACTTTTTAAGACACTGCTTATCCAGCTGGATGGTGATGGCACAAGGAAAGCTAGTTTGGTCCCGTTAAAACTAACTCAAAATAACCTGTTCCTTAGCTGGGCTCTGGTATTACCATATCGAAAATGTGTGGATCCATAAGAGTCTGACTTTTCTGGCTTTTCCAAAAGGAAGCATATTGCAGTTCTGTATATTCACTGCTGCCAAAGGTACAGTTACTAATGTTTATGTATTCAGAATTGGTGCTGTTAAGCTTGCTACAGAGGCACTGAGAAGCTTTTTTGCAGGATTTAATGTTACTTCACCAGGTAATTTACTAGACAATCCTATATTTGTCTACTCCTTCGTAAGGAGAAGGGGTGGAAGGAACACTGTCAGGAACTCCGTAGACTTGAACTGGTTAATGTCAGCTTCAGAAAGGAGAGAAAGCAGTAGAACCAGAGGAAGGGACAAGAAGACTTATTTTATTAATACGACTTTTTTGTTATTTTTTTACTTTTTTTTGGGGGGGGGGGGGGGGATCATCGGAATGTCCTGCAACAAACACTGCTAAAAAACTTTTATAAAGCAGCAAAGTGCAAATCCTCATCAGTCCACAGTTTTTTTTTCTTTTAAGCCCCAATTTCGCGTACATAGTATTTAAATCATTTTTTGCAAAATTATGCAGTGTAGTGGTAATGAATAGCATCACTTTCATGTAACTTAACTGCCAGCAACTTTCAATGAAGAGAAAACCTCCGCCGACATGGCCAGGTTTCAAATCCTTCGTCAGGGAAGAGGTTCAAACGTAGTTAAGCACAAAATTCATTCATACAAGAAGAAAATGGCCATGTCGGTGGAGGTTCTCTCTTCATTGAAAGTTGCTGCCGGTTACGTTACATGAAAGTGATGCTATACGTTACCACTAAACTGCATAATTTTGAAAAAAAAATGATTTAAATACTATTTATGCGAAATTGAGGCTTAAAAGAAAAACATTGTGGACCGATGAGGATTTGCACTTCGCTGCTTCATGAAAGTTTTTCAGCATTGTTTATTGCAGGACATTCTGATGATCCCCTCCCCCCAAAAAAAATAGTAAAAAAAAAATAACAAAAAGTATGTCTAGTATTAATTGACAACTACACACTAATGAATATATGTAGTGTCTGGGACTGTGCATATATCACTTTGTATACCCTTGTGCTTTTTGGGAGAATATTGAGTTCTGGGTCCGTTTTATTGATGACATTTTTTTTGCTTCAGAAGGGTGGTGCTGATACTTTATTGCAGTTAGTGGCATACCTCAACGGTTGTCACCATAAAATTAAGATCACTGATGAGAAAGAAATCACATATCTAGACATGAAGATCCATAAGGCTGAAGATCGTTTCGTGACAACGGTCTTTTGTAAACAAACTGATAGAAACCCTTTCCTCGACTACTCTAGTTGCCATCCTAAGAGATTGAGGGATAGTCTCCCATTTTCACAGTTTTTAAGATATCGGAGGATCTGTTCTGAGGACAAGGACTTCCGTGATCAAACTAAATGTTTGAATCAGCGGCTGTTCAACAGAAGATACCCTAAACGGGTCATTACTTCAGCTTATCGGAGAGACAAGTATAATAATAGGGAGCTACTGTTGTTGCCAAGATCTAAGTCAGAAGATGGATCTGATCAAATCCATACATATGTGTTGAAACACACTTTGCAATCTCATATGGTAGCATGGATCATAAAAAAACCACTGGACATTTTACATACACTCCCTATTTTCTCCAGCTCTAGAGTACGTTTTGCTTATAATAGAGGGAACAACCTGGAAGAACTACTATGTCCCTCTATCCTCCCCGAGGAGCAATATAGCCTGTTATTAATCAAGCATTCCTTTTAACACACGTTGATAAGGCCCCTCCTTTGTCATTTTACTAGTGTTACCTGTATGTTGTTACTACAATGTAAATTGTTTATATTAAGCTGTTGTTATTGTAAACCACTTAAAGTGAATTTCATAAAAATGATTATTAAATCTTAAGTAAATTAATTAATATCATAAGCCTAAAAGCAAAAGATAATGGTACAAAATGACACAAATGATTCCCACATTGCTGCAGTGAGATTTTCTGGCCCAGAAGAATACTATGAAATTTACTGAAATATTTGCATGCTGAGCCTTTCTAGATACATGTCACTAGCAGCGCAAGGCTCTTAGGAGGAAATAGAGGTGACAGGTTTGTAACTGTAGAAAATGTAAAATCATTTCTATTTATGCTGGCTAAAACAACATCCGATGACAGTGATTTGACAGCCATCACCACTATTCCTACAGCTGCTGTCACACCATTTAAAGTGGATTCTAGATGAATGAATTGCTGTTCTGTAGACTACAAATCAAGGAAATTATCTAGTGAATTTGATAGTTTTATTTATTTATTGGCAAATGCTTTTATCCCTAGGACTTATGATCATGGTCATGTGAACTAACAAATGTTATTGTAGACTTTAACTGACATTCTATGAAGGATCCGCTGTGCTAAATGTGCCAACATGGAGCTAGCATTTCCCTCATGTACCTTTTTGATCTGTTTAGATTGTAATTTTCCAAATGAAAGATTTTTACATTTTAATATTTATACTGTAGCTCAGTGCTACAATTTACTCCAGTTCTGTACAAAAGAGGGAAAAGAAAACACACCTGACATACACAAAACTGTAAGAATATAAATAGATTTGTTTTTCTCTAAGTGTGATTGCCAATGCACTGTCTGTCCTATTTGCATTTCTATATTATTGTATTTATGTAACAGATCCTTATCCGTTGTATCTATTTGAATTTTATATTTTGACCTGAAATCTAATGAATAGCTCTCTCTCTCTCTCTCTCTCTCTCTCTCTCGCTGTCTTTTTCATGGTTATTCTGACTGGGTTGCTGGCCAGATGTCATAAAGTTTTATCAATCAATCATCTTTTGAACCATGCTGCCATGCTC
Organism: Microcaecilia unicolor; assembly: GCF_901765095.1. Classification (NCBI taxonomy): domain Eukaryota; kingdom Metazoa; phylum Chordata; class Amphibia; order Gymnophiona; family Siphonopidae; genus Microcaecilia; species Microcaecilia unicolor. The sequence continues at coordinate 190,571,761 of NC_044031.1, read as the reverse complement.
AAAGCCCTCAATTTTATTTCCTTAAAGTCGCTGAAAATAACTTCCTCCACATACATATAGACGCGTGCCCATGCATGCATGTGTAGAATGAATAATTCTGCATGTATATTCAGAAATCCTGGGTGCTTAAGGTGCACAGCTCTTATGCTGTCTTTTTTGACACATAAACATTCTCATTTCTACACGTTGTTGTTTCATCATTTTAGTATTGCTGCTTAACCTGCTGCTATTCCCAGTAGCTGGTTTCTGAGCTACTCACCTGCTGTCACTGCACTCTCCGACACGTCAGCCTCTTCCGAAGTATTGCTTTATTAGAATGAGCCCTTGCATTGCTTTACTCTGTGTTTTTAATTGCAGCTGATTGACTGTCTCCTGTCTTTCTTTCAGGTATTGCTGCTTAAGAATATAAGAGTAGCCATACTGGGTCAGACCCAGGGGTGTGTTGGTAAATTTTTAACAACGGGCTCTCTCTCCGGGAATAACCGGCCCTGAAATTCTTTTTTTGGGGGGGAATACATGCCTCTCTCTCCCCTCCCTTGTGCGGGCACGCTAGGCATACCTTTGTCGAGCCCCACCAGCCAATAAATGGACTGCCACCATTCTCTGCTGCTTGTTTCTGGCTCTGAGCAGCATGATGGAACCTTCTTGCGCTTGCATGAAAAGTCTCAGCCTGATGCTGAGAGTCAGAAACAAGGAGCAGGGAGCAGCAGCAGCAGGCTATTTACTTGGCTGGTGGGGCCAGCATTACTGCCAGAAAAGTAAAAATGAATTCAGGGGGGGGCCCAAGCCCACATTTTGGGAGTCAGTTGTTAAAGTAGCCATGGGAAGGCCTACTTTAACAACCGGCTCCCAAAATTCTTAAAAACTTAACAAACGGCTCTCACGAGCCCTTGAGAGCCTGCTCCAGCACACCACTGGTCAGACCAATGATCCATCTAGCCCAGTATCCTGTTTTCCAAATAGTGGCCAAGCCAGGTCACAAGTACCTGGCAGAAACCCAAATCGTGGCAACACTCCATACTACAAATCCCAGGGCAAGCAGTTGCTTCCCATGTCTGTCTCAATAGCAGACTATGGACTTTTCCTCCAGGAATTTGTCCAAACCTTTTCTAAACCCAGATACGCTAACTGCCGTTACCACCTCGTCCAGCAAGGAGTTCCAGAGCTTAACTATTCGTTGAGTGAAAAAATATTTCCTCCTATTTGTTTTAAGAGTATTTCCATGTAACTTCTTCGAGTGTCCCCTAGTCTTTATATTTTGTACTTAACCTGCTGCTATTCCCAATTGCTGGTCTCTGAGCTTCTCATCTGCTGTCACTGCATTCTCCGACACGTCAGGTCACGTGACCCACAACGTAAGGCCACTTCTGGAGTCTTGCCTTATTAGAATGAGCCCTAGTGGCATCACGAACCACTGTGGTGGTGCGCACCGTCTCCAGTTTTTCACCATCAAAGTACACCAGTACACAATTGGTATGTATGTTTTCTAGGCATTCTTTTTCTCCTTTTAAATGCTGTGTCCTGGGCAAGGGCTAACACCATATCACCTGATTCTTCTCTTACCACCGTTGGCCACATTCCGGTCATTTAGGGAAATCAACCATGGCAGTTTTCCAAAGTACTTAATTGCATTTTCCCCTGCAACAACTCCCATGTGCACCCAAGCCTCTCGCTTGTTGGTACCATTATTGAACTGTCATTCATTGAAATCCAGATCGGTATTTATTAAAGATTTTTTGATCTCCTCAGGATGTCAATTCTTATACCTCACTGAAACCTGGTTAAAACCAAGTGTGGAGACCTTTATCAGTGTCTACCAGTTCGTTTCAATGCTGTGTCCCTCTCTTGGTTCTCACGGAATGGCGGCGGTCTAGCAATTATTTATGCCACTTCTCTTCAGGTTACAAACTACACAATTGTTACCCTATCCTGAGGCATTGACCGTGAAAATAGGATGACATCATTCTTTTTACCTCTCCCTTTTTTTTATTGTCCACCATCCCTATCTGCTCCTTTTTGGAACTGTTGCTATCAGGCTATTGTTGATCTTACTACTTACTACCAGAATTTAGTTATTGATGGAAACTTTAATACCCACATGGACGATCCTCAGGATTATGGGCAGTGGTGTGCTGGAGCAGGCTCTCACAGGCTCGCGAGAGCCGTTTGTTAAGTTTTTAAGAATTTTGGGAGCCGGTTGCTAAAGTAGGCCTCCCCATGGCTACTTTAAGAACTGACTCCCAAAATGTGGGCTTGGGCCCCCTCCTGAATTCATTTGTACTTTGCTGGCAGTAATGCTGGCCCCACCAGCCAAGTAAATAGACTGCTGCTGATGCTCCTTGCTCCTTGTTTCTGACTCTGAGCATCAGGCTGAGACTTTTCATGCAAGCGCAAGAAGGTTCCATCATGCTGCTCAGAGCCAGAAACAAGCAGCAGAAAATGGTGGCAGTCCATTTATTGGCTGGTGGGGCTCAACAAAGGTATGCCTAGCATGCCCGCACAAGGGAGGGGAGAGAGAGGCATGTATTCCCCCCCCCCCCAAAAAAAAAAAAAAGAATTTCAGGGTCGCTATGCCCGGAGAGAGAGCCCGTTGTTAAAAATTTACCAGCACACCCCTGATTATGGGTATCATTCTGCTCCCTACTTCTGGATCTACAATTACAACAATGGGTTTCTTTTCCCACACATAACACAGGCCACATTCTCGACCTAATTATATCCACACTTCCTTTTGTCCCGAATACCAGTCGTTTTCTAGTCAATCCTAGTCGGACCATGTTATAATCTGTTCTATAATTCCCTTTGCTGAATATGGTCCTCCTCCCTTTGCTTTACATTCACATGTTGTCAAATGCACTTTTCTTAAGGATCTCACTTCATTGCCTTCTCTAATCACTCGTTTCTCTTCTGACTTCCATACCCTACCATTGCGTGAGCAGGCCTCTTTATGGCAGTCCACCTCGTTGGTTAAATCTCTAATATGCGGTGTCCCACAGGGGCCATTCTTTCATCTCTTCTTTTTAATATTTTTCTCAGCCCGCTTGCAACCCTTATTCAAGAATCATGTATCTCCTTTCATATCTATGCAAATGATATTCTTTTACTGTTTAAAGTTGACTTTACAACCATGAATTTATTACCTCTTTAACAATGCTTACATGCTGTTGCACAATGGCTCACAGATCATTGCCTTGTACTAAACAGCAACATTTTCCTGTTGGCTATCTGACCTTTATACTGCCCCTATTGCTCCAATTCTACTATTTGGTACCCATATTTCTCCAGTTCCTAGTTTCAGGTACTTAGGGGTCCTTGTGGACTCTACTCTCTCCTTCAAACCACAGGTTGCTGCTCTATGAAAACTCCAATTCTGTCTGCTCCGTCAATCAAGATCAGTCCGTGCAATTTTTGATCCTGATGCATTCCATTCACTTTTTTGTCCCTTTTTATAACTCACATGTATTGTAACATCATCTACTTAGGATTACTAAACTTCTGCTTACTAGGCTTCAGACACTTCAAAACACAGCTATTTACTTTGCCACTTACGTAAATTCAATAATATTATGCCTGCTTTACAAGAGAATCATTGGCAGCCTATTCAGTATCATATCCAGTTTAAAGCTCTGTTATTAGGTTTCAAGGCTTTCAGACAAGGTACTTCTTTATACCTGGCCTCTTTGACTATCCCACATTCATCAGCTCGAGTATTATGCTCTAAAAATGATCAATGTATGACTTTACCAGGGCCCCGTTTTGCACGATTAGAGACAGCTTGTTGCTGTTCATTCTTTTTTGCCGTCCCTTCTCTTTGGAATTCTGAGATCTGTATTTTATACAAAAACAAACTTTACTGGAACACTGCAACAGGCAGATAATCCAAACTTAATGCTTATCTTGTAACAAACAGTTCATTTAATATCAAACAGTTCAACTTGCTGAAAGAGGTTTTGTGTCAATCCAAGACATAAATCATAGAGTATTTACATATTTACATTATCCACCAGTCCTTCAATGCCCATCCTTTTTGTCAGTACAATCCAAGGCTATGCTTGCCGTGCTGGTGTGGTAAGCTGTCTCCATCACTCAGGATCAGACCTCCCTGTCTGTCCATTCCTCCAAAGGTGCACTTCTTCAAGCTGTTCCCTCTGGCACTGTACAGGCTTCTTCCTGCGCTGCTCCTGGTCTGGGTTAAACCTTTCTACCCATCGAGCACTCCTTACCATTAATGCTTTTATTAGCAAAACATTTCTTGCTCTTATTAGCAAAACATTAGCTCAATGGTTCCCACGAATGGGATACAAGCATACCAGGCTATAATCTATTTAGGAAGGATAGAGAGGGACGTAAAGGTGGAGGAGTAGCTCTGTATGTGAGGAATGATATCATGGCGACTGAAATGACAGGGACCTGGGGAAAAGAAGAAGCGATATGGATCACCTTAAAAAGAGAGGATAGAACCTCGGTCCAAGTGGGTGTTGTCTACAGACCCCCGACACAATTAGAGAAACTAGATAAAGATCTGATCGCGGATATTCAAAAATTAGGAAAGAAAAAAGAGGTTCTGTTGATGGGAGATTTCAATCTGCCGGATGTAGATTGGAAGGTTCCGTCTGCCAAATCGGAAAGAAGTAGAGAGATCGTGGATGCTTTCCAAAGTGCTCTGCTCAGACAGATGGTGATGGAACCCACGAGGGAGGGAGCGATGCTGGATCTGGTGCTCACAAATGGGGATAGTGTGTCAAATGTCCGAGTGGGTGCACACCTGGGAAGCAGTGACCATCAAACGGTTTGGTTTGATATAACGGCTGAAGTGGAGGGCGGCCACTCTAAACTCAAAGTCCTGGATTTCAAGCATGCTGACTTTAGCAAAATGGGGGAATATCTGAGGAAGGAGCTGATGGGCTGGGAGGACATACATGAAGTGGAAGGGCAGTGGTCCAGGCTGAAAGAAGTAATAAATAGGGCCACAGACCTTTATGTAAGGAGAGTAAATAAAAGCAAGAGAAAAAGGAAACCGATATGGTTCTCCAAGCAAGTGGCTGAGAAAATAAAGGCTAAAGAGTTAGCGTTCCAGAAATATAGAAAATCTCAAGAACAGGAACACGGGGAGGAATACCGGATGAAACTGAAAGAAGCCAAGAGAGAGGTACGTCTGGCGAAGGCGCAAGCGGAAGAACAAATGGCTAGAAATGTAAGGAGGGGCGACAAAAATTTCTTCAGATATATTAGTGAAAGAAGGACTAAAAAGGGAATTGTGAGACTAAAAGATACAGCGAACAAAGCCATGGGACCGGACGGGATCCACCCCAGAATATTGAGGGAGCTCAGAGACGTTCTGGCGGGTCCTCTTAAAGATTTGTTTAATAAATCCTTGGAGACGGGAGAGGTTCCGAGGGACTGGAGAACGGTGGAGGTGGTCCCTCTTCACAAAAGTGGTGATAGGGAAGAAGCTGGAAACTACAGGCCGGTAAGCCTCACTTCGGTTATTAGAAAAGTAATGGAAGCCATGCTGAAGGAAAGGATAGTGAATTTCCTAGAAGCCAATAAGTTGCAAGATCCGAGACAACATGGTTTTACCAGAGGGAAATCGTGCCAAACGAATCTCATTGAATTCCTTGATTGGGTAACTGGAGAACTGAATCATCGACGTGCTATAGACATAATCTACTTAGATTTTAGCAAAGCTTTTGACACGGTTCCCCACAGGAGGCTCTTAAATAAACTAGATGAGCTGAAGATAGGTCCCGAAGTGGTGAACTGGATTAGGAACTGGTTGACGGACAGACGACAGAGGGTGGTGGTAAATGGAGTTCGCTCGGAGGAGGGAAAGGTGAGTAGTGGAGTGCCTCAGGGATCGGTGCTGGGGCCGATTCTGTTCAATATATTTGTGAGTGACATTGCCGAAGGGTTAGAAGGTAAAGTTTGCCTATTAGCGGATGATACTAAGATTTGCAACAGAGTGGACACCCGGGAGGGAGTGGAAAGCATGAAAAGGGATTTGAGAAAGCTAGAAGAATGGTCTAAGGTTTGGCAATTAAAATTCAATGCGAAGAAATGCAAAGTGATGCATTTAGGGAGTAGAAACCCACGAGAGACTTATGTGTTAGGCGGGGAGAGTCTGATAGGTACTGAAGGGGAGAGGGATCTTGGGGTGATAGTATCCGAGGACCTGAAGGCGATGAAACAGTGTGACAAGGCGGTGGCAGTAGCGAGAAGGTTGCTAGGCTGTATAGAGAGAGGTGTGATCAGCAGAAGAAAGGAAGTGTTGATGCCCCTGTACAAGTCGTTGGTGAGGCCCCACCTGGAGTATTGTGTTCAGTTTTGGAGGCCGTACCTTGCGAAGCGGTGCAAAGAAAAGCTACGAGAATGGTATGGGATTTGCGTTCCAAGACGTATGAGCAGAGACTTGCTGACCTGAACATGTATACCCTGGAGGAAAGGAGGAACAAGAGTGATATGATACAGACATTCAAATACTTGAAAGGTATTAATCCGCAAAAAAATCTTTTCCAGAGATGGGAAGGCGGTAGAACGAGAGGACATGAAATGAGATTGAAGGGGGGCAGACTCAAAAAAGATGTCAGGAAGTATTTTTTCACGGAGAGGGTGGTGGATGCTTGGAATGCCCTCCCGCGGGAGGTGGTGGAGATGAAAATGGTAATGGAATTCAAACATGCGTGGGATGTGCATAAAGGAATCCTGTGCAGTAGGAATGGATCCTCAGAAGCTTAGCCGAAATTGGGTGGCAGAGCAGGTGGGGGAAGAGAGGTTGGTGGTTGGGAGGCGAGGATAGTGGAGGGCAGACTTATACGGTCTGTGCCAGAGCCAGTGATGGGAGGCGGGACTGGTGGTTGGGAGGCGGGAAATACTGCTGGGCAGACTTGTACGGTCTGTGCCCTGAAAAAGGCAGGTACAAATCAAGGTAAGGTATACACATATGAGTTTATCTTGTTGGGCAGACTGGATGGACCATGCAGGTCTTTTTCTGCCGTCATCTACTATGTTACTATGTATTTCCTAGGCCTTAGGTTATTGGGCCTATCCAGGACACCCCCTCTCCTCACGGGTCCTAGAGGGGGTGAAGGCAACCAAAGACCATGTGCTCACTAATCCTATAACTTTTATAACTTGCCAAATCCACCCCAACTATAGCACCTATTGTCAGTCATTCTCTGTTAATCCTCCCTCTGGGTTGGGCTGTTCACCCTCCCTTGGTTTTCCTCCCCCCAGTGAATCTACAGAGTTCTACACCAGTCTAGTAATCCCCTGAGGAAATTGTCAAACTCAGTTTACCAGGGGATTACAATAGTTTTCACTATTTTGCCTGGCATCAGGCTTACCACTCTGTAATTTCCCGGATCACCCCGGAACCATTACATTGACCACCCTCCAATCGTCAGGTACTACGGACAACTGTAATGAAAGGTTACAGATCACTAACAGCAGATCCTGTTAAAGATACTCCCTTACAGTGTCAGAGCCTCCTTAAAACCCATAGTCTTGCCCAAGGGGGAAGTGACAAAGGAGGAGTGGAGGCAGGAGGGCATGGTCCAGGAAGTATAAAAGCTCAGAGTACAGCTAGGTTAAGGAGGCCCAGAGGGAAGCAGTGATGCAACATGTGAACTGCAACTGGTAGGCCAAGTTCAACTTCTAACTTTGCAATTTTAAATTTTGACCAAAGTAACTTCTAGAGACTACACTGATAACTTTGGGGAACCAGGCCAGAGTCAAGTAAAGTGTATTGCTGTGCGGAGAATTGGTAATGTTCACCATGACCCTGCAGGAACAGGCCACTGAAGAACCTTGTTATGTCTAAAGAATATTTTTGTGTTTATTTTGTCTCCTTTACCTGTGAATGGAACAAGACCCATATCTGATACTAATAATAAATAGTATTTTCTTTTACCTGCACCCATTGTATGACTCTAGTTTTTCCTGGCTTCACCCTCACTCACATTAACACAAGACGTTAAAGCCCAATGTACCCATTATATTAAAGCAAGTAAATAACTCATGCTATCATACTAGTTTTAATTCCAGTTAACACACAATCTCTTTTTGTGTTTGTTTTACAATAGCCTGTTACTTTACGCATATGTGTGTGTGTGTATGTGTCTTAGTAATCAGCATGTGAACATAATAGATGCCAAGGACCTTGATATGTAGTAACAAACTGCAAAGTCACATATTGGTTGATCGGCAAGAATTCATAGAGTGTTTTTCTTCAGAGTTAACAGGCACTCCACTGATACATACAAGGGAGCTAATGTTATTAGTCAAGTTGTATAGGAACATCTGTCACTTCCATAAATCATGCAGTGACACTATAACAAGGAGCCTGCCATTTGCCTTTGCAGCTGATGACATGTTAATCAGTAACAGCTGACTATTCAGCATACTTCATGTAAATATAAAGACACATAGGCTCAGTTAGCATTAGAACATTTACTTCTAAGTATAACACACATTCACTTGGTTACCCTAATAAGTAGCTTCTTTGGAATTTGCCTTATACAAATTTCAATCAGGAATTAGTTTGTTTTCTGATTATAAAATACATGGAGCACTGGACTATACTGGGGTATTCTAACATGGCTGAGATCAGCCATTCCCAACCCAGTCCTCGAGGCACACCTAGTCCCATATGCATGAGATAGATTTAGATGCAGTGCTTCAAATCTAAATCATAAATATTCATTGTGGATATCCTGAAACCCCAATGGGACTAGGTGTGCCCCAAGGACTGGGTTAGGAATGGCTGATCTCAGCCATGTTAGAACACCCCAGTATAATGCTGAGATCATCCTGCCCACCCTTTTACCATTAGGGGTCTTTGAGCTTCTCTTGAATACTAGTCCTTTTCAGGTCAGGCAATTTCCTGATGGGTTCTGGTTATTAGGCAGTAGCAGGAGAGTTGCCTGTGGGTGAAGGATGAGGGGTGAGTGATGAGAGGTGCTTATTTGGCTAATCAGATAGTGCTAGAGAGTTGGAGTTTTTGGTGGTTGTCATTAAGCTGTTATAATTCTGGGGTATCTGTTGAGGGTTGAGGGTTGAGGGAATCTATGGTACTTCACTGTTTCATGATAGGCTTTCAGAATCCTTAGTAGTGTTTTCACCTCTTTTTTTAATGGGGTTTTTCCTTAGCTGTATAAGCAGAGTGACCCTGCTGTTAGCCTTGTAGTACAGCAGAAATGAGTCAGGTAGTCAGAGGCTTTAATGCTCCAGGTTTTCATCAGTAGTTTAGGGAGTGATGGCACCTCTTAGTCTGATGGATTAAGTAGCAGTGCTTTGTGGGTAGTAGGGATGAACCAGTGTTGAGTGGGTTAGACTAGGTGAGGAGCTGTGAGTGCCATCCTCCTATGGTTCCTGGTTGGGCGTCTCACAATTTCAGCTGGGTAGAAGAAGAAAGAGTCTGGCAGTTAGTGGTGGTCCTACTATATGGGGTGAGATATGAGAGAATGTACATAAGTACTGCCATAGAAACATGACGGCAGATAAAGGCCATATGACCCATCCACTCTGCCCATCCTGTTTAACCCCTAATTCTTCCTAAGCGATCCCACATGCTTAACCCATGCCTTTTAAAATTCTGGAACAGTCCTCGACTCCACCACCTCCACCGGGAGGCCATTCCACGCCTCCACCACCCTTTCTGTGAAATAATACTTCCTTAGGTTACTCCTAAGCCTATTCCCTTTTAACTTTGTCATATGCCCCCTCATTCCAGAGCTCTCCTTCATTTGAAAAAGGCTCTCTTCCTGTACATAAATGCCCTTGAGATATTTAAACATTGCTATAATGTCTCCTTTCTCCCTCCTCTCTTCCAGCATATACATGTTGAGGTTCATAAGCCTGTCCCTATAATTTTTGTATTCAAGACCGCTTACTAATTTCGTAGCCACCCTCTGGACCGACTCCATCCCATACTGGGACAGACCAAAGGTCCATCAAGTCCAGCATCCTGTTTCCAACAGTGGCCAATCCAGGTCACAAATACCTGGCAAGATCCCAAAAAATGGAATGAGTAGGGATGAGGATAATCATTCAAGTTATATTTAAAAAGAAAACATTTTTTAAAAATATTGTTTCCTGATATGGAGTTTGGAGAAGAAACTGCAGTGGCTCAGACTTTAAGGACTGGGGTGTTGCATAACAACAGTTTCAAACTTGCCTTGGACATTGAATAAAAGAATAACAATAAGGGATTTTGTTTTGGTGGGGATGGGCAGAATGTTTTTAAGGGGATTGTTTTTTGTATATCTCTATTTGTATATACATATAGATATCTATTATATATCAGTATAGATATATATCTATATATGTATAACTATATCTATTTATAGATTGATAGATATGAGAGAAAGAAATATTTTATTTTGAGATAATTTAAGTTAGAGGATGGTTTAGAAGATGGGAATTGTTTATTAGATATTTTAATTAATTACATCTTCTGATAGTATTAGTTTTTGCTTGTAGTGGAGATGTTGCCCAAGAAAGCTAAGAATCATATTGTTTTATTTTCTACTTATTCTGTTGCAATAATGGGTATCATTCCAGGCAGAGGGTCATCAGAAAGTGCAACTATTGGGTTGGTCAGTTTGTTCACTTCTGAGGCAACCTAGGAAGGGCATTCTGGAGCTTTGGGGAAGGGGTGATCCAAACTAAAGTAGTTTGTACGTTTTGTACGTTTGGGAAGCTCGCCAGGTGCCCTTGGCCTGGATTGGCCGCTGTCGTGGACAGGATGCTGGGCTCGATGGAACCTTGGTCTTTTCCCAGTGTGGTATTACTTATGTACTTATGTAGTGACCTCTTCATTTTGAAAGCAGAAAAGAAACATAAGACCCAGACACAACTGATTAGATTAGGCTGCAAATAGGTGTTTATTTGCTCTCTCAATCCAGGCAATCAGTTATTAAATTATACCCAAGTTTCCTTATCATTCAGGAAGGGGTATCCATGATCTTCTTGGCCCAGCCTGATAATTGGTTCAGTATGTACATTTTAGTTAGGTGTGGCAGCACGGCCAACAACCTCAAAAAACCACAGCTGCACAGGGGTTTGCAGATAAAAGGAAAACACTTTTATTTCTGCAGTCAGATATAATATAACAGCCTGTTGTTTCACAGGCTTAATACTGTGCCAGTGAAGACTCTTTCCAAATCACAGTGAACAGTTTGGCTTCCCAGTACCAGAGTCTTCACATATAAATCAAGGTAGTTCCTACCTTGACAATATTTTACCTATAGACTGTGGAGATCTAAGCTTGAGGCTGCTCCTCTCTTCCTAGTACTCTCCTTCCTGGTACTGCAGCCAGCTTGGAGCACACTTGCAGGACTCCTTCCTTCATTGTGCCTCCCTGTTCTATTCCAGTCTGGGAATTTAACCTCCTGTTCCTCTTTCCATTGTGCTTCCCTGTTCTGTTTCTACTATGGGGATTTAACTTCCTGTTCCTCTTTCCATTGTGCTCCCTCTTCTGTTTCCACTATGGGATTTTAACTTCCTGTTCTCTGTCTGAGTCCCCCCCCCCCCCCCCCACCTCCTGACTAGGCAGTCTAATTAACATATTCTTAACCCTTTAGTGTCCAATGTTCCCATCAATCTGTTCCCATATGGCTTATTACGGGAACATTGGCCACTAAATGAACTGGTAAGGGAATGTTCTTAAGGGAAACTAGTATTTGCCTAAGGCTATTCCACTGCTGAGTAAGTGCAGGTGGGGATCATTCATAGGCATAGCCGCCGAGAGGGGGGGCAGGGGGGACAAAATTCCCCAGGCACGGGCCTCCAAGGGGGGCCCGGCGCCGCAGTCCCACCCGCCCTCCGTCGTCAATCTTCTGCCACCGGGCTGCGCCCCCTGCATTGAAATCACAGCGCCTCTCACCTCCATATGAAAGCACTGCAGGCAGCAGATCGCCTCCCTTCGGGCCTCCTTCCCTCCCTGTGTCCCGCCCTCATCTGATGTAACTTCCGCAAGGGCAGGACACAAGGAGGGAAGGAAGGCCGAAGGGAGGTGATCTGCTGCCCAACTGCCTGCAGCGCTTTCACAAGGAGGTGAGAAACACTGTGATTTCAATACAGGGGGCCCAGCCCGGTGGCGGATGGAGGGGATGGATGGAGCGGGGGGAGTGGGGGGAGCTGTGGCGGAGACCTCGGGGGATGGAGGGGGGAGCAGCAGCGGCGACCTCAGGGGCGGCCCTGCCCTGGGCCCAACCCAGTCTCTTGGTGGCCATGTTCATAGGCATGGCGGATACTGAACTGTCTTCTAACTTTAAGTAGAGGAGTAGCCTAATGGTTAGCACTATGGGCTTTGATCCTGGTTAACTGGTTTCAATTCCCACTGTAGCTCCTTGGGACTGGGGGCGTAGCTAGGCTGGGCCATGGGGGCATGGGCCCCCACAGATTTAGCCCTGGCCCTCTCTACTTTCAACTCTCCACCGCCACGTTTGACATCCCTTCCGCTGCCGTCGCCGACCCTCCCCCACCACCGCCAGTTACCTTTGCTGGTGGGGGTCCCCAACCCCCGCCAGCCGAAGTCTTCTTCAGCATAGGTCTCTGGCGTGTTCGCTGATCTGTTTCTGTGAGTCCTGACGTCCTGCACATAGGAACGTGCAGGACGTGAATGCAGAACGTCAGGAGTCAGGACTGACAGAAACAGATCAGCAAATGCGCCAGAGACCGATGCTGAAGAAGACTTCGGCTGGCGGGGGTTGGTGACCCCCGCCAGCAAAGGTACCTGGCAATAGCAGCGGCGGTGGAGGGGCGGTGGCGTTGGGGAGGGGTTGAAAGTGTCGGGGGAGGTGGGCTAAAATGTGCCCCCCACCTTGGGCTCTGGACCCCCCTCTTGCCGAGGTCTGGCTACGCCCCTGCTTGAGACTCTGGGCAAGTCACTTAACCCTCCATTGCCCCAGGTACAAAATAAGTACCTGCATATAATATGTAAACTACTTTGATTGTAACCACAGAAAAGACAGTATATCAAGTCCCATCCCCTTTCTAAAATCTATATTACTGTTTTGGGATCTTGCCAGGTACTTGTAACCTGTATTTACCAATGTTGGAACAGGATACTGGGCTTGATGGACCTTCAGTCTCTCCTAGTATGGCAACACTTATGTTCTTATAAGTGCTTTCCAGAGTGCGGAGCCTACTCCAGAGAAGGCTCACTGGCGGGCATCACATCACATGATGTCATTTGGGGAGGGTATAGTTAGGGATAGTCCATGGGAGGACCTTAGTGATCTTGGAGGTGTGTAGAGAGAGATACTTTCCTCAAGTACTCTGGGCCTTGAAGATCACACAGTTTTAAATTTACCCAAGGCAACATGATTTTCTGTTGGTAAAACCTTGCTACTTTGGATCTTGTAAGCCATTGTATTCCAGAAATTCAGTATTCTTTCTTTCAACAGTGCCTCCATTACTTTTTAATGACCGAAGTGAGACTTACGGGCCAGTAGTTTCCCATTTCATCTCTGTCACCATTTTTGTGGAGAGGGACCACATTCGCTCTTTTCCAAACTTATGCAACCTGCTCTATCTCCAAGAATCTATTATAGAAATTGGGTGGTGGAGCAGTTGGGGGGAAGAGGGGGTGGTGGTTGGGAGGCGAGGATAGGGGAGGGCGGACTTATACGGTCTGTAACAGAGCCGGTGATGGGAGGCGGGACTGGTGGTTGGGAGGCGGGAAATACTGCTGGGCAGACTTATATGGTCTGTGCCCTGAAAAGGACAGGTACAAATTCAAGGTAAGGTATACACATATGAGTTTGTCATGGGCAGACTGGATGGACCATGCAGGTCTTTTTCTGCCGTCATCTACTATGTTACTATGTTACTATATAAGAGGGCCTACCAGAACCTCTGAGCTTCTTCAATATCTAGGGTAGTATCTCATGTCAGTCAATTTTGTTTTATCTCAATTTTTCAGGATGTTCATAAACAGTTTCTTCTATGAATGTTGTGATATCTACTCCATTTCCATATAAGCCTTTGTCAGCCAACAGAAATTCTTCTCCATGACTTTCTTCCATGAACACAGAAGTATTTTAGTATGTCTGTTTTTTCTTCATGTATCAGTTTACAGCATTTTTAAGTTCCACAATTCTATTTCTAACCTTCCTCCTTTCCCCAATATACCCAAATAAAGTCTTGTCACCTCTGTTTACATCTCTAAGTATTTTTATTTCTGCCTGGACATTTGTTAGCTATATTTCTCTCTTCACTTATTTGAGTTTTATCCGATATTTTTTTCTGTGCTGTTTTTCTGTTGTTCTGTATTTCACAAATGCCACCTCTTTTGTCTTTATTCTTTCAGAGACTTGTTTGGTTAACCATCTCAGTTCCTTTTCCTCTTGCTTTTATTTACTTTCCTTAGATAAAGATCTATTGTCATTTCTATATCTCTTTTCAGCCTGAACCACTGACTTGCCACTTCTCTTATATTCTCCTATTCTGCCACCATTTTCTTCAGGTACTATCTCATCTTACTAAAGTCAACCCAGTTAATATTCAGCCTCTGGCAGTCAAGTTTTTTAATATTGGGTTATGTCCTGGCACTGGCATTGAATATCCAGGGCTAATTTGTTTTTTGTTACATTTGTACCCCGCACTTTCCCACTCATGGCAGGCTCAATGCGGCTTACATGGGGCAATGGAGGGTTAAGTGACTTGCCCAGAGTCACAAGGAGCAGCCTGTGCCTGAAGTGGGAATCAAACTCAGTTCCTCAGTTCCCCAGGACCAAAGTCCACCACCCTAACCACTAGGCCACACCTCCACAGGATAAGAAAGCTACTGGGGCTTATGCAGGTCCTGGCTGATATTCACCCACGACCTGCATAACAGGGGCATAGCCAGAAAATAGATTTTGGGTTGGCCTAGGCAAGAACTGGGTGTGCACCAAGTGTTCTCCCCACCCCCCCCCCCAACCAAAAAAAAAATATCAGCTGGTGAGAAAACACTTCTTTCAACCTTGGCAATCTGCAGCAGACATGCCCTGAAAACTGAGCATGTGCAGGTGCCAGTAGCATGGAGACTAACATTTTTGTTACCATCAGGGGGAAGTCTTCAGCTGGTAGAGCTTGGGATCTCCACCAGCTACCACTAAATGTGTGCTACTGTTGGGTGGGCCTGAGCCCTAAGTGTGTGGGCCCTGGCCCACCCAGGCCCACCTGTGGCTACGCCACTGCTGCATAAGACAATTTTGTGGGTCCCAGCTAAATATCAGCCAGGACCCATATAAATAAATGCAGGTTCACTGTTCATCTCTGACCTCCCTTGCTCCCCCGATTGCAATCCTCCTTCCCTCCCTCCCCGAAGCAAGTAGTTAGTGACCAGACCAGTCCCCATACCCCCACCCCTTCTCCCTATGTAAGCACTCTAGTGGGGTTCATTGGGCAGGAGTGATGCCAACTTGCTCCTACTTTTCACAGTTCTTGTTCCAATATGGCCACTGTGATCCCTAGGTATAGCCTTGCAGTATTAGCAAGTGGACATTTCTCCTGCCTGATGTGTTGGATTATTTGTAGTAAATAATTAGCAGATTTTAGTACACACAGCTTCAGCTTTAGAAATGTTAATTTCTTTCTTCATCTCTCTCTCATTCACCCCTGAATAATTCACTGCTGAGTCACTTTAAAGTTGAAGTAACAAAACATCTGTTTACTCACAGTTTGTAGTTAGATTATAATCAGACAGGCTTATATATACATATTACTATACATTTGTATTATCAGCTCCTTCCATGTGCTTAGATGGTAATGGATGCTCACACCACCATAGATCCTCTCAGGTTAGGAGAGATCATGAGCTCCATGTGCTCCATGTGCTGCATCTAACCCCCACAGGAAGTTACATAGCTGTGTGACCTCTCTAAGTAATTTACATCAGAGGTCACAGAGTAATCACAGAGAAATAATAGGTGACAGGCAATGCATGTAAAATACAATTACATTCCAACAAACCCCTTCTCATGCATAACTGTCATGCAATTATTTATTCATACAAAGTCCAAGCTTTATACGCAGATTCACAAAATGTTCTCTGGGTAACGGTTTGGTCATGATGTCAGCTGTCATCTCACTGGTGTGACAATAGTGTAGACTGATGACCCCTTCTTTCGCCAACTCTCGCACGTTGTGGTATTTCGTTGCGATGTGCTTGGTGCGTGACTGAACCTTGTCATTCTGTGACAGTCGGATGCAGCTCTGATTATCTTCCATTATCTGGATTGGTCTCTTTTCAGCTATTCCGAAATCCAGCAAAAGTTTTTCAATCCACATCAGTTCTCTGCACGCTTCCGATACAGCCACATATTCAGCTTCTGTAGAAGACAGACTCACAATACTTTGTTTATGACTGGCCCATGAAATTTGTACATTTCCATACATAAACACATATCCACTTGTGGATTTATAATCAGAATGATCCCCTGCCCAATCTGAATCACAGTAACATATTAGTTTTGGATTACTATTGGCTGAAATCTTTAATTTACAATCAATGGTACCCTTTAAATACCTTACCATCCTTTTAACTGCAGTCCAATCTGATTTGGTAGGTGAGCTGACCCTTCTGCTCAAAATTCCTACTGCATTTGCTATATCAGCCCTGTATGTGGTAGCTAGATATAAAAGCTTACCTATGGCTGATCTATATTGGATGTTATCTGGTAAAGGTTCTCTTACTGTTTCATCCTTCAGAAAATCAGTGATCATGGGAGTGCTTACAACTTGGGCATCTTGCATACCTAAACTTTCAATAAGCTCATTTATTTTCTGCTTCTGGCTTAGAAGATAAGAACCATCATTTTGTTTCTCAATTTCTATACCAAGATAGTATGACACATTACCAAGTTCTTTTATCTCAACATTGAGGTTTAAACACTTTACAATGTCCTTGTACTCTTGCTCACTTTTGCTTGCAATGAGCAGATCATCAACAAAAGCTAAAATGTATGCATATTGTCCATTTGTGCACCTAGTGTACAAGCATTTATCTGCTTCACCTTGCTTAAATCCTAAATTTGTCAATATTTCATGCAATTTATCATTCCAACATTTTGCACTTTGCTTTAATCCATAAAGACCTTTGTTTAATTTACACACTAGCTGTCTTTGTTTTGTATTTATGAAACCTGTTGGTTGTTCCATGTACAAGTCTTCAGTTATATCTCCGTGAAGAAACGCTGTTTTCACATCAATGTGGTTGACTTGCATGCCTTTTGAGACTGCAATGCTCAGAAGTGTTCTGATTGTCGTGTGTTTCACTACAGGTGCAAACACTTCATCAAAATCTTCTCCATATTTTTGAAGATATCCCTTTGCCACTAATCTGGCTTTATACCTTTCCACTTTTCCTTGTGCATTCCTTTTTAACTTGAATACCCATTTGCATCCTATAGCTTTCTTGCCAGGAGGTAATTTTGTAAGAATCCAAGTATTATTTTTATCCAATGCATCAATTTCTTCTTGTGCAGCTTTATGCCATTCAGCAGCTTCTTCTGCTGGCATTTTCTCAATCTCATCCCATGTTAAGGGCTCTTGAGCTTCTGCTGACTTTGTTAGGTAAGACAGTCTTGGGGGTGGAACACCTTTGTTTTCCCTGGATGAGCGTCTGACAACAGGTTGGTCTGACCTTTCTGCATCCTCTATATCTGAGAGTCCTTCTCCAATTGATTCCCCTTCTCCAACTGTACTGTCTTCTTCAATGATCCTTTCTGTGTCTGCTTCCTCTGCCTGTTCCTCGTTAGATACAGATGAGTTGCTTTCAGACATCTGCCTTGGTATGGCATTTATATACACTGGCATGTCTATTATGGTTCTAGTTTCATATTCTGGATGATAAGGCTCATCTGGGATAATCCAGCCTTTATCAACCCTTTTGTTTTCATCAAAATATGTAACATGTCTTATGCCAACAATGCCAGTTTTCAGATTCAAAATTCTATATCCTTTGTGTCCTGGAGCATAGCCAACTAAAATGCCCCTTTCTGTTGTGGAATCCAGCTTATGCCTTCTTTGCTTTGGTACATGAGCATATGCTGTACTTCCAAATGTCCTTATGTGTGACAGGTTTGGCTTCCTACCATGCCATGTCTCATGTGGTGTGCGCTCAGCGCCTTTAGTTGGCATTCTGTTTTGTAGGTACACTGCTGTGAGAATGGCTTCCCCCCATAGTCTTTTAGGGAGATTGCTATCTGACAGCATACATCTGGTCATTTCCACAATTGACCTAAATTTTCTCTCTGCAACAGAATTTTGCTCTGGTGTATAAGCTACTGTTGTGATATGCTGAATGCCTTCTTGTTCTAGAAATGTGCGCATGCTTTGTGAAGTGAACTCACCACCATTGTCGGTCTGAAGAACCTTTGGTTTTCTTTCAAATTTATTGCTCACCATGGCTACGTATTTCTTCAGCATGTCTGTGACTTGACTTTTCTCTTTCAGCAAATAGGCCACACAGTATCTAGAGAAATCATCCAAGAATATTAGCACAAATCTGTTATTTCCCAATGATGGGATATTAAACGGTCCACATAAGTCACTGTGTATTAAGTCCAGCACTTTATTACTCCTATTTCCTGTGTATGCAGGAAATGAGGGTCTCACACCTTTTTGAGTAACACAGTCTATGCATTTCTCCATTTTACCAGCATCTGCACTTATCTGAATGCCAGTGGCCAGTTGCTTACTGTAAAGATCCTGGATCACCTTAGAATCACGATGTCCCAGGCGGCTGTGCCAGATTTCCAGACTACATTTACCATCATTCTTCCTTACTTGCGCCATATGTGAGGCTTCACCTGAAATGTTCAGCTTATAAACATCATTATGCATAAAAGCTTCAGCATACACTTCATCATTTTTAGAGATTGTGCACTTACTATTTTCAAAATGAATCGCAAATCCCTTCTTATCTAATGTAGATACACTAAGCATATTGCAAACTGCTTGGGGAATATACAAGACATCACTTACAGGAATTTCTTTAACTTCATTAGACACTTTGCATTTTAAGAATCCAATACCTTTTGCTTGGATCTTAGCAGTCCCTGCGTTTGCAGTTTTAAGAATTCCTTCTTCTGGACACATTTCCTGAAAGAAATCTTTACAATTGGTTAAATGGCATGTGCTCCCTGAATCCAAAATCCAAGTACTTTCATTTGAATTATTATTTACCATAGTCAAAGATTTTTCTGCCATTAGAAAGCCCTTGTGTTTATCTTTGTCCTTCATACATTTCCTGGTTTGAAAATTCTTTAGTTCCATTGGCTTAGGTGAGCTAGAGGGAGTGTTTTGTGTTTCCTTACACCATTTAGATACATGTCCCTCCTTTCCACATGAGTAGCAAATCAGCTTGCCCTTGGGTGGAGTTTTCCCATAGCTCCGCCTTTCTCTGTTCTTTGCCAAGAAATTTGTTTCATTTCTCTCTGACTGACTTTGAGAACAGATCTCCTCAGAATCATTTATTATGCATTCCTGCCTTAGTTTTGATGTTGCCTGTTCAAAAGATTGCCCTTCAATGGCCTCATTTACAGACCTAAAAACATCAAACTTCTTTGATAGTGAGGTAAAAAGAAATGCTCTTTTCAATGCATCACACATGGGAATTCCAGAAAGTTCTAGCTTTTGAAATGAAGACATAAGATGCATAATGTGATCATTACATTTACTTTTATCCCTTAATTTGGTTTCATTCAACTCTGCTAACCAAATTGGTTGCTGCTTTGCATATGTAGTTGCATACATAGTTCTCAGTTTACATAAAATGTCCTTTGGTGTATCTTTTCCCTCCACTAATATGGCTTGTTTCTCTGAGAGAGCTTCCAAAAGCATGCACTTCACATAATAGTTTGCATTGTCCCATTCAGCCATATTTTCATCTGTTCTGTCTTGGTCTAAGCATATATTTAATCCTTTTGCTCGAAGGAGACATATGAATCTTAATTCCCACTGCTGATAATTAAACTCAGTTAATTTAGGCACCTTGAGAGAATAGAAAAATGGTGAATTTCTTCCCTCAGCCATTTTCTTAGCCTTCTGTCTGCTGTGTGGGGGGAGAGAGAGACAGACTGAATCTTTCCTTTAAAACTTAAGAGAAAAATGTGGCCTTTTTTTCTGCCTGGTAATATTTCTCTTCTTTTTCAATTCCTGGCCCTGGGCCCATAACCCTTTTGTTGGATTATTTGTAGTAAATAATTAGCAGATTTTAGTACACACAGCTTCAGCTTTAGAAATGTTAATTTCTTTCTTCATCTCTCTCTCATTCACCCCTGAATAATTCACTGCTGAGTCACTTTAAAGTTGAAGTAACAAAACATCTGTTTACTCACAGTTTGTAGTTAGATTATAATCAGACAGGCTTATATATACATATTACTATACATTTGTATTATCAGCTCCTTCCATGTGCTTAGATGGTAATGGATGCTCACACCACCATAGATCCTCTCAGGTTAGGAGAGATCATGAGCTCCATGTGCTCCATGTGCTGCATCTAACCCCCACAGGAAGTTACATAGCTGTGTGACCTCTCTAAGTAATTTACATCAGAGGTCACAGAGTAATCACAGAGAAATAATAGGTGACAGGCAATGCATGTAAAATACAATTACATTCCAACATGATGGACCCCTGCTAGACCATCAGGGCCTTAAAAGGTGAGGAAAAGGGCATGGGGTGGGCCTGGTCATTATATACTTGTTTCAGAGAGTGAAGGAGGGAAGGAAGGAAGGGGGTTATGGTCGGGAGGAACAAGGGACCCCGGGAAACCCTTCAGCCAATTCAGGGTAGTAACTGGGCAATGGCTAATATTCAGACCCTTGCCCAGTTATCTCCTTGCTAAAGTTAGGACAGTCTTTTTGCTTTTCTAACTGTAGCCACTTGTTTTACCAGTTAGCGGTGTAAATTTGGCTGCTAACCAGTTAAGTTCAGGCTCCTTCCTAGTTCCACCCATGGACCACCCTGGCACTAACTGGGCAGTGCAGGAGTGGTCTGTGGAGATATTTAGTGGCACTATACAGTTATCTGCTGCTGAATATCAGCTAGGTGGACATGGGCAATTTAACCAAGCTTGAGCATCTCCCCTAAAGTTAAATTGCTTTGAATATTAGGCAATCCATGTTTAAAATCTAGGACTTTGAGTTTTATGTGTCTGCACTCTGCTTTAGCTCTTATATTGAAGCATACCCAGATGTTAGATACACTTTCACCATTTGTGAGCACAAGATTCAGCGCTGCCCCCTCTCGTGGGTTCTGTCACCATTTGTCTGAGCAGAACACTTTGAAAGGCATCCATGATCCATCTACTTCTTTCCTATTCAACAGATGAAATTTCCAACCTTTGGATATCTACAATCAGATCTTTGAACAGCTTCTCTGTCTGTTAATGAAACTCAAGTGAGCAGAAGTTCCATCTTCTCTTTCCAAGACGATCCATACTGCTTCCTCCTTTCTCATATGCCCTGCATTTTCAGCTTTTTTTTTAAAAACATCGTTTACCATATCTGTCTCAGTCAGTAGGATCATGTTTCCCAATCCTCATTGAGTTTCAGCAAAGTTTTCCCCATACGAGATATCAGAGGACATGACTACAGAAGGCCCTTCCCCCAATGGAGGAGGAAGGCATCTGAGGCTAGTATATCATGTGATCACAGAACTAGAGCAGAACAGTTCAGATGAGTGGCAAAGAGGTCCACCGAGGGAGTACCCTACTCTCAGAACACCTGACATGCAACACCCATATTCATAGATCACTGGTGCGATTGCATCACCCTGCTCAGTCTGTCCACCAGGCTGTTGTTTTTTCCTGCCAGCTATGGTGTCTCTGAGTACCAAGCCAGGGCTGCAAGCCCAATACCACATCATGACCACCATAGACTCAGCCAAAGGAAGTCTTGCCTCACATACAGAATTGTTACTCCAACTATTTGGCCATCTCTATCTTTCCTAAAAAGATTATAACCCACTATAGATGTGTCTCATTCATGGTAGTCAATGAACTATGTCTCTGTAATAGCTATAATATGCAAGTCTGCTTCTAACATCAGGCCTTTCAGATCCTGTACTTTGTAATTTAGACTGTGTGCTTTTTGCCTAGTTTCCACTTCTTTTTGCAGATAAATGATTTCCTAAGATGGTTTAATTTATTATTTTTCCCACTGTTGCACGTTTGCTTTTACAGAGGATGACTTCATGAACTTATCTGCTTCAGTTTGCCACCTCACAGTCTAGTTGAAATGCCTGAATCCTCTTCCCTACCACTTAAAGATGTAGCCTGTCATTACCACATAGCTTTTTATTTTTCTATACATTGTTTTATCCTCCTATTTATCTAAAACCTTTCTATGAACACCAGCCACTCATTGAAGTGTTCTGTATTATGCAAACTTTCCTCTCCTTTTCCAATGGCAGGTAGCATTTCAAAAATATTTAGTCTGTAGCAAAGTATTTGGCCCCTCCCCTAGATCCTGGAAAGGTCTCTCTGCTACAAATATGCTATTTTTGGCCAGTTCACTTGTCCCCAGGTGGATTATAACATCAACTTTAGGATCTTCTCGCTTTTCTCTGATCGCACTCAGTATTTAGTTTGTAATCCTACTCGCTGAGGAACTTGGAAGAAATTTCATTTTGTTAGCAGAGAAGGATTAAGGCATAGGCAAGGAGGTTAGATGAAAACAGGAGATGGGGGTGAGCCTATCTAGGCCATTATATGGGCTAAAGCTAGTAGGTGGAGCTTGCTGCAGTAGGCTGAGATTACCGCCATTTTCGCACACTCAAAACAATAGCAAATGCTATTGAAAACAATAGCAAATGCTATTGAAAACAGTAGCCAAAGTTTATTAGAAATAAAGGACTGCCTATGCGCGGTACATCAGTAAAAAGTCAAAAGCTGTTCCAGTTGGATAGGCAGTGCCTTAAAAGGTGGAGGACAAAGGTTTGTTTGTTTTTTTATAATTACTTATTTGATAGGCTTCCCATATGTAGATATAAATATCATAAAATAAAAATTGAACATCACTAACAGGCACATTTTCAAAAGAGAAGGACGTCCATCTTTCGACATAAAATGGAAGATGGATGTCCTTTTCACAGAGACGTCCAAATCGGTATAATCAAAACCCAAATTTGGATGTCTCCAGCTGCAGTCCATCGCAAGGACGTCCAAATTTCAAGGGGGCGTGTTGGAGGCATAGTGAAGGCGGGACTTGGGCGTGCCTAACACTGGGATGTCCTTGACCCATAATCAACAAAAGCAAGGACGTCCTTGACAAACACTTGGACGTTTTCACCTGGACATGTTTTTTTTACAAATAAGGCACAAAAAGGTGCCTGAAATGACCAGATAACCACCGGAGGGAATCGGGGATGACCTCCCCTTACTCCCCCAGTGGTCACTAACCCCCTCTCACCCTCATAAAACATCTTTAAAAATATTTTGTGCCAGCCTCAGATGTCATACTCAGGTCAATGACAGTGCATGCAGGTCCCTGGAGCAGTTTTAGTGGGTACTGCAGTGCACTTCAGACAGGCGGACCCAGGCCCATACCCCCCCTACCTGTTACATTTGTGAAGGAAACAGCAAGCTCTCCAAAACCCACCATAAACCCACTGTATCCATATATAGGTGCCTCCTTCACCTGTAAGGGCTATGGTAATGGTGTACAGTTGTGGGTAGTGGGTTTTGGGGGGTTCAGCACACAAGGTAAGGGTGCTATGTTCCTAGGAGCAATTTATGAAGTCCACTGCAGTGCCCCCTAGGGTGCCCGGTTGGTGTCCTGGCATGTCAGGGAGACCAGTGCACTATAAATGCTGGCTCCTCCCATGTCCAAATGGCTTGCATTTGGATGTTTTTGACATGGACGTCTTTGGTTTTGAAAATCGTCGAAAGTCAGAAACGTCCAGATCCAAGGACGTCCAAATCTAGGGACGTCCAAATTTAAGGATTTAGATGTCTCTGACGGTATTTTTTAAATGAAAGATGGACGTCCATCTTTTTTTGAAAATATGGGTATCCCTGCCCCTGGATTTCAATGTTTTGCAAAGACGTCCAAATCACAACTTGGACATTTCTTTTGAAAATGGCCCTCTATAACAGCTTAATTATTGTAGCTGGTAGAAACAGCAGTTATAAACTCCACATTTTGTGCTCATTTTTCTACACTGTTCTATACAATGCAGATTGCCAAATTTCCGTGAGGATATCCTGTCTCCTGATGGGTTAACCTTAACTGTTGTTGTAATCTGCCTTGGGAAGCCTGGTGTTATAAAAATGGAATGTACTGAAATTAAATGGAAGTAAAATTAAACTCTCCTTTCATTGGGGCACACAGAATCACATCTTCATCTGTTTTGTAGAAGCCTACATTTTAGATATACAAATGGATTATTCTGCTTTGAGCATGTTTTAAGGACAAGTGGTTTTGTAAGTCAAAATAAAAATAAATATTTTGTTTCTTGCATATCTCTTTTGCTTAAACATAACTAAATGGGCTATAAGCCCTTAATGCAGTCTATTGGTTTTCTTATATTTTGTTCTGTGATGAGTTATACTTTGCCAAAACTGGTCGATAATAAAAGGAGCACATTGTGAGCACTATCTACACTAAAAGGTTGTTTTGAAGCTGTACATGAGCAATTCTGATATTGAATAGATATATATTTTTGATCCTAGTCATGCATCCAAATGTTGTATAATCCTTTCAAGAAAGCCAGCTAATCGTTTAACTTATTAGTGGAACATAATCACAGAAGCATGGTATGGTCCGATTTTGGGCGTTTCCAACTGCACTCCATCGCAGAAACGAATAAAGTTGACGGTGGGGGTGTCGGAGGCGTGGTGGAGGCGGAACCGGGGCGTGGTTATCAGCCGAGGAGAGATGGGTGTCTTTAGCTGATAATCGAAAAAAAGGTGTTTTTACCGCGATTTTGGGTCACTTTTTTGGACCCTTTTTTTTCACAAACAAGTCCCAAAAAAGTGCTCCAACTGCCCAGATGACCACTGGAGGGAATCAGGGATAACCTCCCCGGACTCCCTCAGTGGTCACTAACCCCCTCCCACCAAAAAAAACCCACTTTACAAACTTTTTTTCCAGCCTCTATGCCAGCCTCAAATGCCGTACCCACCTCCATGACAACAGAATGTGTTCGATCCTGTCACAGCCTTTCCCTGGGTCAGATGTGGCTCTCGAGTTAAGTACAGGGTCACATCAGCATTGCATTGTGGTGGGTTTAGGGTATTGGGCTCCGTGATTTCATTAGCTTGTGTTCCAGTCTCACGATGTTGGTAGGCTCTTCTCCCATGGTGCTTTTCCCCCTGCCTACTGGGTCAGAGTGTGCCCTGTTGTGTTTCCTGTTGTAGTCCATGCGGTAGTGGCCATTTTTGTAAGCCAGTTTTAGTTCCCTTTCCTGTGTTAGCCACGTTAGACAACTTAGTTCTTCCCTTGAATGTGGCTGAAAGAGGGCATTGTACAGCATTCTGCCAGCTCTGACCTACTGCTCATCTCAGTACCAGGGAGACTCGTTGCCAGTGGGGCACAACCTTTGATCTGCAGTTAACTGTGAGTAAAGGCGGTTATTCCAATAAAGGACGTTTTCGGAGAGATTAGTCTTCAGGTGTCAACTGGTGTGCCAATGTTATATAGCAGCAACCAGTCTAGAGGCCTGCATGTATGCAGGTCCCTGGAGCACTTTTAGTGGATACTGCAGTGCACTTCAGCCAGGTGGCCCCAGGCCCATCCCCCCCCCACCTGTAACACTTGTGCTGGTAAATGGGAGGCCTCCAAAACCCACTGTACCCACATGTAGGTGCCCCCTTCACCCCTAAGAGGTATGATAGTGTTGTACATTTGTGGGTAGTGGGTTTGGGGGAGGGGGGTTGGGAGCTCAGCACCCGTGGTAAGGAAGCTATGCATGTTGGAGCTTTTTCTGAAGTCCACCGCACTGACCTAGGGTGCCCAGTTGGTGTCCTGGCATATCAGGGGGGCCAGTGTACTACCAATCCTGGCCCCTCCCATGACCAAATGGCTCAGATTAGGACGTTTTTGAGCTGGGCATTTTTAGTTTCCATTATCGCCCAGCTCAAAAACGTCCCCTTCACGGACCCGTTCTCGGAGATAAACGCCCATGGAGATAGGCATTTCCATTCGATTATGCTCCTCCACAGCTACCATAGCAGTATTATTATGAAAGGGATGGAAAACAAACACGAGGATGTTATAATGCTGTTGTATCACTCCATGGTGCGACCACATCTCGAATATTGTGTCAAATTGTGGTCGCTGCATCTCAAGAAAGATATAAAAGAATTGAAGAAGGTGCAGAGAAGGGCGACGAAAATGATAAAAGGGATGGAACAACTTCCCTATGAGGAAAGGCTAAGACGGTTAGGGCTCTTCAGCTTGGAGAAAAGGCAGCTGAGGGGTGATATGATAGAAGTCCCCAAGATAATGAGTGGAGTAGAGCGGACAGATGTGAAGCATTTGCTTATACTTTCAAAAAATAATAGAACCAGGGGACACGAGATGAAGCTAGAATATGGTAGATTTAAAACAAATAGGAGAAAGTTTTTCTTTACTCAGCGTGTAGTTGGACTCTGGAACTCGTTGTCGGAGAATGTAGTGACAGCAGCTGGCCTTATGGAGTTTAAGGGGGGTTTGGACAGATTCCTGAAGGAAAAGTCCATTGAACATTATTAAATATATATATATATATATTTTTTTTTTGGGGGGGGGGGGGTGGGTTTTGTCGGGTTCTTGAAGCCTGGATTGGCCACTGTTGGAGACAGGATGCTGGGCTTGATGGACCCTTGGTCTTTTCCTAGTATGGCGGTGCTTATGTGTGCATAGTTTTAAGCACTGAGATATCAACTAATCGTATTCTATATACCGCACCTAAATCTAGGTTTCACTTATGGTATATACTTTGTCGGCATTGATTTCTGCGCCGATTGTTTAGGGGCCATATATAGAATCTCCTCCTATATGTCTAAAACTGGCACTGGTCCTCCTGCTCAAATTTGGTGTCCTGGCTCTACGAATCATTTTGTCTATGTTCCTATGTATGTACATCTCTGCACACATTGCATAAAATATGTACATGCACATTTGTAAATATATATATTTGGCATGTAAGCATTTACTTACAAGGGGTGGGGGGGGGGGGGGTAGTAAAAATATGCCTATCTAATAAACTGTGTGATTTGTGCCATAGTTTATAAAATACTGGCACACTTTTAGGCCTCCATTTCCAGGCATACATCTCTGCCTACCTGATTTACATAGAATTACTTTCCATGGGAGTAATTTTATAAAGTATCTTCAATGTGTAAATGTTTTGCATGCAAATAGTAGCTGTTATAAAATTACATGGAGGTATACATACAGAAGAAGTGGGTGCATTACAACATTGTACCTACTTTTTTATAATGTGTACGTAAATGATCCCAGGACATAATTTGAATGGAATGGGAATACATATGCATGTACAGAATACACACACATATTTACAGCTTTTTCAGAGTAGATGTACATTTATGCAAGAGAATTTGTGTGTTATTAGGGATAGTTCTTAGAACCTGTTTTATAATGGTACACAGATGGCCGTTTTGCCTATATAAAATTCCAGAAGAAAAATCACCAGAGCTAATGTATAACAAATGGAATAATAAATTTAAAAATATATTGTATCTTCAATATTAATAAATTGAGGGAACTACTCAGAATTTCATGACAGTGTTGCTTCTTGATGTTTCACTATAAAAACTATGTTCCTATTCAAAAACATTGGGAACTCCCCCGATACAGTTTTTTTTTAAGCAACAGGCAGCTTATGTATGTGTTGGGGGGGGGGGGGGGGCAACACTGTCAGTTATTTTTGTTCGGTATTGAGCCATTCATAGATTTATTCAGCCTGGTGTGAGTAAATGTGTGTTTTATAAGGGGACAGGAGGTAATAGAAATTTGAGACCCTGAATGCAGCTGGCTGAACTAGTGGAACCATTGATTGAAATACTGGTCATGAGAGTTTGAGTATGTTCCTCTAATTTATTCATTTTAAGGATACATTATTATTATATTTGTCATACACCAACTCCGGTGACTCTTTTCTGGTATCTTAATTTATACATATTTTTGTATTTATATTCTTGGATTTTATAATATAAGCATCAATATTAGTTTTATGTAAATTTTGCTAAGTACCCTGTTATGAAATTGCATCTCCCCACCCTCGAGCTTAGTTTACACATTTTAATTGACCTGATGGATGCAATTAACAAGTCTAATTTTAACAGAGGTCTGAAAATTGTCTATAGGCATAGTAACTTCCCAGGAGTTGATGATGGGGAGTTTCAAGTCCCCATACAATGTAGGACAATATATGGTTTAATTTAGAATATATTCATCAAGATACTTTTGTAAAGTTAATAAAGATGGTAGAATATATGATCAAAATACTTGTATTCTGTGTTTTTATTTTACATGAAAAAAATAAGAAATTAAACAAATCAATACACAAAATGGAACTCCTTAACAAACTAAGGGCCCCTTTTACCAAGCTGTGGCAAAAGGTGGCCGGCTCTGGCATCGGTGTGTGTTTTACACACGCACCAAGGCCCACTTTTACCGCAGCTCATAAAAGGGAAGTCTCATCTTCCTACAGGAAATGGCCGGGTGGCAAGTACAAGAAAACAAAGAAGGGGTGGGGAAAATAGGCTCTATCCATGCAGCCATTTCATGAGGGAGCCCTTACCGCCACCCACTGAGGTGGCGGTAAGGGCTCTCACATTAACCCAGCAGTAACCGGGCAGCACATGGCACTGCCCAATTACCGCCGGGTGCACTCTGGCGCTTCCTCTGCAGTGAGTGGTAAGCCTACGTTGGGCTTACTGCTGCTTAGTAAGAGGAGCCCTAAGGAGGTCTTTTACTAAAGATTAGCTCAAGTTAACTGCAGCAGATAACTCGAGCTAATCTTTAGTAAAAGACCCCCTAACAGAAAGGAATAAGAAAAAGGTTTAATTATCTTAGGAACTATTATGCCATTGATATATTCTGCTCTCTGTTAACTAGTTCATACTGATATATAATTTGACAATAATATGTTAACTTTGACTCTATCAGTTATTAAACTCATCTAAAGCTACTGACTTCTTGAAAAATGATAAGAATTCAATAAAATGACTAGCAGAATTATATATATTTATTGCCATATTCACTAAACATTTTGTATTGTATATGTCAAGTGAACTAAGGGGTCAATTTTCAAAGGAGCATACACTTACAGCCAGCAAATATATAGCTTCCTTATTCATAGATATAGAAAAGCCACATAGCAAGAGTATAAGCTGTTAAATTTGTGCCTAGATAATATTCATTTTTACGTGCTTACTTGACAGTGAAATCACTCATTTGTAGCAGGTGTTCTCCAAGGACAGCAGGACACATATTAATACATATGGGTGATGCCATCCGCTGGAGCCTAGCACAGATGCTACTCAATTTTCTAGTAGTTTCTGAAGCCTTTGGCAGCACTGTAATGAGCATGTGCAGGTGCCTTACTGCTCATTGTGAATGCGCGAGATCAACTGTATAATGAAAAATCTTAAGGAATGCAACTCCTATGGGAGGAGAGAGGGTATATGTCAATATGGGTCCATTTTACTAAACCGTGTAGACACCTATGCGCATCAATTTTGAACTGGCCTGGGTGGTAATTTCATTTTGTACGCGCTTCCACTAAGTGCGCCAGAAATTTTTCTGGCACACAGCGGTAACCGGGCGATAATTGGCATTGTATATACGTAGCCCATTACCACCCAGTTAACGTGTAAGACCTTACCTTTAGGCCAATGGGTGGCAGTAAAGTCTCAGGCCCAAAATGGACGCGCACCAATTTTTATTTTGCTACACATCCATTTTCAGCAAAAAGAAAATAGGCCTTTTTTGCAGGTGCACTGAAAAATGAACCCGCACACATCCAATTCACATGTCTACACCAGCACAGGCCATTTTTCGGCACACCTTAGTAAAAGAACCCCTATATGTTCTGCTATCATCATAGAACACCGCTATAGGTGAGTAAGTTACCTTTCTCCAAGGACAAGCAGGACATTATTTGTCACATTTGAGAATCTCTACCTACCAGGCTCCATGAAAACAACAAACAACTGGAAATAGGGTCTTGCAACAGGCAATACAAAGAAGGAACTAATTAACTTGGAAATTAATTTAGCACCAGTTATCCAATGAATGCACGTAACTGACCCTATTCTATAACCGTGCGCCTAATTGTACACCTAACATTGGGCACCATTTACCGAATGAATGAGGGGGTAGAAGTTAATTATAAAACTTACCCCTATGGGGCCAGGGTGCAAATGGGTTTAAATGCTCCAGCACTATCCATATAGAGCTAAATTTAATACATGGTGCCAAAATAATTGGTGCTAAAAAAAAGCAATGTTCTATAAGCTGCACTTAAAGTTAGATGCTTATGAATTTGAATTAGAGATTTAAGTATATGTATTGTTAAATGGCTTCTGGTTTTTGAAGGAGAAAGAATGTAATCAGATGTATTATTTCTGACTAATGTTGGACAGTGGGTATGTTTTCAATGAAATGATTTGACTATACACCGTATTGGCCTTGAAGAAGCCAACCAGATGATCAATGTGGAATAATGAATTAGACGAGTAATATCTGGGGATAATCAGGTTAATACCACATTTTTTTCTGTTTACTGTTTAATTGATCTCCTTGTCTTGTTTCACTCTCCCTATTTAGTGGTCTAAGGAAGAGAATAGAATTACCTGACTGAAATAATTCCTATATATTACTTTCTCTGTATTTCCAGCAAGTTGTTTTATCGCTTGTAAAAATTTAAATGGTTATAAATAAAAAGTTTTTAAAAAGTTAGATGCTTATACCAGGGAATCACGCTGTAATAGCGTGCATAACCTAATTGGCTTAACGAGCTAATCAGCATTGATAATAGCACTTAACAAGCAATAATAAGCACTAATTGGTAATAATTAGAATTTACTCACACAACTCGCTAAGCATATTCTAAGGCGCAGTTCAAAAGGGGCATGGCTATGGGCGGGGAAAAATTTACACATGTAGTTACAGAATATGGCCCAGTGTGCATAACTCTAAGGGCCAGGATTTATGCCACATTTTCATTAGTATAAATGGAGGCACGTAGATTTAGTCGCTTATAGAATATGCTTATGAGGAAATGTTTACTGTGCGTATTATTTTAGGCACCTTATATAGAATCTGGCATTATAGGTGTACTTTATATGTTTAATTCAGGCTGGTTGAATTGAAGACCTACAGTAGGTTATGTGTTAATGGTAGCATTTGCATGTATAAATTGCATATATGTGTAAATAGTTTAGAAATCTGCTATTTAAATGTAGATATCTACACCATGCAGAGATCTTACAATGGTGGGACTTTGGTGAAGCAAAAATCTACAAGTGTATCCCTCATTTTAGAAAGGAAATACATGTCTATGGGGTAAATATCCCCTTCAGGTTTTACACCAACTTAGAACCATGCACAGATTCTTAAAAAGTGCACATTTTGGCCAGGGCTTTACACGAGGGACTAAGGGATCACTCTCATCAGTCCCTCATTGCTTATTTCTGCCTTCAAAATGAAAGGAAATTAAAGTTGCTGTCTCACTGCTTAACTAAGGGGCTCTTTTACCACCAGCCCAATGTGGCTACTGGCAGTAATTCCACCCCAAGCATGAACCATTTCTGGAGGAAAAAGAAAACCCCTGGAAATGGCTTGCGGAGCAGTAACCTGGCAGTAATTGGGAATCACCGTGCGCTGCACGGTTACCACCAGGTTACCGCGGTAGCATTTATTGCCACTTCAATGGGTGGCAGTAAGGGTTCCCTACCGTATGGCCATGTTTTTCTGGGGGCTTTTTACCCATTACATTAAAAAGGGCTTCCTTTACAAAGTCGCGCTACCGATTCCCACATGGCAAATGAGAGGAAGCCCATAAGAATTGAATGGGCTGCCTCTCATTTGCTGCACCGAGAAATGATAGCACGGCTTTGTAAAAGAAGCCCTTTATTTGTTCAATTTCCATTTTCCCACTATTTAATTTGGTGCTTATCCATGCTTTAATTTTCATATTTGTAAACAATAAATTATTCCTCAGCCAAGTAGTATGGCTACTCATGATGTGTATATAGAGATGCCCACTGATAATCAGCTTTTTAAAAAATAAGGAAAAGAAACTGGAAAACAGCAATACACTGAGTTAACATGTTAATGCAGTAAAATGCTTGCATTAGCATTGAACATGAGTTAAAACAGCATCAATGCACATTAACACATCTTAATGCATTGACATTAATGGTTGCAATTTTATTTTATGTCCGTTGCTTTGAGGTTTTGAATTAACATTTAACTGAGCTGATTAAAATGCAAATTTGTGCTAAACTGCCCATTTAAATGCAAGGCGGAACACCTTACACAAAAATCCATATTAATGTTGCTGTTAACACATAACTGTAAATACTAAAAGTAATAAGAGACTTTTAGGGGACAGACAGGAGTAATAATCAGGAAATATTTTTCCATGGAACGTAAGGTGACTGCATGGCACACCTGGCTGGAATGCAAGGTAGAGGCTATAATGTAAGAGGTTAATGTTCCAGGGCATTTATCTGGGTAGCAGTAGTTATTTCCCTGATAACTGCTACTCACTGGGGCCAGCCACTAATTTTCAGCAGCATTTTCCAGTTAATCCTGCTGAAAATTACCAAGGACCACCCTGGTGCTATCCAGAAAGTACCAGGGCAATCTGGCACTGGAGCTAAGAAAATGCTGAGAGTTACACAGTTAGGAGGAGATACTATATATGGCACCTAAACAAATTGGTGCTGAAATCAGTGCCGACTAAGAGGCCCTTTTACTTATTCTTGTAGGCACCTACACGTGCCCAATGCATGTCAATTTGGAGTTACTGCCCTCCTACCATTGTAGACGTGTGTCTGCTACGCAAACCGTAAAATAATTTTTATTTTCTGGCACGTGGCAAAACCCAGGTAGGAATTGTCATTCTATGAGCGTAGATGATTACTGCACTGTTTAACGCGTGAGACCTTAGCACTAAGTCAATGGGTGGCAGTAAGGTCCTAGACCCAAAATGGACACACACCCAATTTTTATTTTGCAACACGTCCATTTTCAGCAAAAATTTTAAAAAGGCCTTTTTTACAGGCGTGCTGAAAAATGGATCTGCGCACACCCAAAACACGTGCCTACACTAGTGCAGCCCATTTTTCGGTGCACCTTAGTAAAAGGACCCATTTAGAATACGCTTAGTTCACACTTCAGCGCCCAAATCTACACACATCCGTTTACACCAACGAAAACTTGGTGTAAATCCCTGCGCATAGATTTAGGAGCACTAGGCCATATTCTAAAACTAGGAGTATAAATTTTGGAATGCGCATGAAATGCCCATTTTCCCGCCCATAACCATGCCCCTTTTCGCCTGTGCATGTTAGTTCAGCGCACATCATTACAGAAGACACTTAACAAGATATGCACCTAAATTTTAATCAGTGTCAATTAGTGCTCATTATTTCTTGTTAAGTGCTGTTATCAGCACTCATTAGCTTGTTAAGCTCATTAAGTTACACACATCGTTATAGAATCCACACCGATTTCGGTACAGATCTCTAGGCACACTATAGAGAATCCGGGGGTTAGCAGCAATATTCAGTGGGCCTTTTACAAAGGTGCGCTAGCGTTTTTAGCGTGTGCTAAAAATAAGCATGTTCTAAAAATAAGCATGTGCTAAATGCTACAGATGCCCATATATTCCTTTAGTGTGCCTTTGTAAAAGACCCCTCAATCTGTTAACTGAGCAGTTATCGGATTACGTTAGGACAACAAAAAGGCTGTATTAACTTTATCCATGTAATTATCTGAGTACCAGTCTGAATATTGCTGGCACCTGGCTCAGTGCCAGTGGCTGCTTTATGCCCAAATGTTCAGCAGTAATATCTTAGTATAGTCCAGCACTGAATATCTGTACTTAAAAAAACTGCAGTGGCAGGCATTTGAAAAAATAATCACTGACTGCCACGAGCTAAATATCAGGGGGGAATTAATTAATGAAGTTATGGGATAAGCAAGGTATCATTAGCTGAAAAAAGTGAAGAGATGGCAGAGGCCCCACCCAGAACCACACGTTTAACTGTAATGATTCAACATCATACGTGCTACATATGCCTATGGTGCCTCATAAAATTACCCCATGTGTATAAGTATGTTCATCCTTGTATGTGCACTTGAGAGTGACGTGTACTGGTTTGGAATTTGGTTATAATGTGGGCGGAGTCTCAATTTATGCATGTACTTTATATAAAAGATTTGATCACATGTGCACAGAATGACACAGTAGATAAACCTAGATGCCCTAATAAATATACAAGCAGTCAACTAATGGGTCTGTCTGTCAAGTTGCAACTACAGTAACAATTAGGGATGCATTTCCCTCTCCCCTCCCCCAGTCCAACATCTCTCTCTCTATGTCTGTCTGTCTTTCTTCCCCCCACCGAGTCCAACATCACTCTCTCTCT
Organism: Microcaecilia unicolor; assembly: GCF_901765095.1. Classification (NCBI taxonomy): domain Eukaryota; kingdom Metazoa; phylum Chordata; class Amphibia; order Gymnophiona; family Siphonopidae; genus Microcaecilia; species Microcaecilia unicolor. The sequence goes on along the minus strand of NC_044031.1, from coordinate 190,537,152 downwards.
CTCTTTCCCTGCTCCCCCCTCCAGGTCCAATATTGCTCCCTTTCTTCTTTCCCTCCCTCCCTCCTGCCTGCTTCTTTCCTCCTCCTCCTCCTGTACCTTCCAAGTTACTTAGACAGCTTTGTCAGCTTTTTTGTATATTTGTAAGTTTCCCATATGTTTGTTTTGGACAAACTAATGTGGCTGCTGTGCAAGGGAGAGGGCTTCAACTTTTTGATGTCATGCCGTCTTCTGTTAATCTAACCTCCTTGGTATAGACAGTGCTGCGCTGCCACTGCTCTCTAAGCAACTTGGAAGGTACAGAGAAGCTGACAAGGGAGGAAAATGCAGGGTGGGGGGCTGGGAATTAATTTTATTAGCTGTAATTAATTTTTTTAAATCGTGACTATAATAAATAAAGTGTTAACTGTGATTAATATGCAGCTCTAGTAAAATCAAGACGTTTTAGCAGAAATATAGTGGTTCGTATATCCAGGGTTGCTCTTCAGATTTCCAAGGATACTTCAGCCCCATTAGTAATGATAGCTCTTTAGATGAAACTGTAAAGACAGAATTAAACTAGTAGCTGATGCTAGATGAGAGGCTGAAAATACACTACTACTACAACTCACAGATAAAACACAGACATTTTATACAGCCAGGTCTGTCTCACAGGTTACAAGAAGACCTAAGAGTTTAGATATTTGGACAATCACAACACAGGTATTGACAACTATTTCAATAATCACAGACTTTGGGAGTGGACATAGGAAGGGAGGTGCGCTGATCATTAACTAATTGGAGGAACTCATATATTCTTTGTCTAAATAATAGAATACAAATTATGAACCCAATTAACCACTTGCCAGGACTGTTTTTTTTTTTTTATCATGCAAGTGGTCACACTTTATGACTGACAGCATGGATACATGTTTAACAATATGAATAGGAATAATTGAGCAGATTGGCTAGGCCAGTTGCTCTTTTTTTCTGACACTATCTACAGTGTTACAACCACTTGGACAAAGTACCTCATCAACGACTTTGGAATCTCATAGGATAGGGGGCAGCATCCTATTGTGGATTAAGAATTGGTTAAAAGATAGAACACAGATAGTAGGGTTCAATGGTTAATATTCTGAATGGAGAAGGGTAGTGAGGTTCCAAGGGGCTGTAATGGGACTGCTGCTATTAACGTATTTATAAATGATCTGGAAAAGGGAACAATGAGTGAGGTGATTAAATTTTGCTGATGACACAAAGTTGTTCAAAGTTATTAAATCATAAGAAGATTCTGAAATATTGCAAGAGGACCTTACAAGATTGGGAGACTGAGAGGGGCATAATTGAATGGGGCGCCCAGGTTTTCCTGAGGACGTCCTCGGAGGATGTGCCTGCGAAGGGGCGGGGAAACCCGTACTATTGAAACAAGATGGGCGTCCATCTTTTGTTTCGATAATAAGGTCGTGGATGCCCAAATCTCAACATTTAGGTTGACCTTAGAGATGGTCGTCCCTGGTTTTCGGCCATAATGGAAACCGAGGACGCCCATCTCAGAAACGACCAAATGCAAGCCCTTTGGTCGTGGGAGGAGCCAGCATTCATAGTGCACTGGTCCCCCTCATATGCCAGGACACCAAGCGGGCACCCTAGAAGGCACTGCAGGGGACTTCATAAATTGCTCCCTGGTGCATAGCTCCCTTACCTTGGGTGCTGAGCCCTCCAAAACCCACTCCTCATAACTGTACAACACTACCATAGCCCTAAGGGGCAAAGGGGGGCACCTATATGTGGGTACAGTGGGTTTCTGGTGGGATTTGAAGGGCTCACATTTACCACCACAAGTGGAACAGGTGGGGGGGATGGACCTGAGTCCACCTGCCTGAAGTGCACTGAACCCACTAAAACTGCTCCAGGGACCTGCATACTGCTGTCAGAGAGCTGGGTAAGACATTTGAGGCTCGCATAAAGGCTGGCAAAAAATATTTTAAAAGTTTTTTTAGGGTGGGAGGGGTCATCTGGTCAGTTCAGGCACCTTTTTGAGGCTTGGTCGCAAGAAAAAATGGACCAAGTAAAGTCGGCCAAGTGCTCATCAGGGACACTCTTCTTTTTTCCATTATTGGCCGAGGACACCCATGTGTTAAGCACGCCCCAGTCCCGCCTTTGCTATGCTTCTGACATGCCCCCAGGAACTTTGGTCATCCTCGCAATGGAAAGCAGTAGGGGACGTCCAAAATCGGCTTTCGATTATGCCGATTTGGGTGACCCTGGGAGAAGGACGCCCATCTCCCGATGTATGTCGAAAGATGGGCACCCTTCTCTTTCAAAAATAAGCCTGTGAGCATCCAAATATCATATGACATTTAGGGATCTTTTTACTAAGGAGTGCTAACAGATTTAACGCGCACTAACAATTAGTGTGCACTAAATAATAAGATGCCCATAGGAATATAATGGGAGTCTTATCATTTAGTGTGCACTAAATCGGTTAGTGCACCTTAGTAAAAGGACTCCTTAACGTGAACAAGTGTAGTGATGATGCATGTGGGAAAGAGGAACCCAAACCATACCTACATGATATAAGGTTCCATGTTAGGAATCTCCACCCAGGAAAAGAATCTAGGTGTTGATGATATGTTGAGACCCTCTGCTCAGTATGCAGTGGCGGTTAAGAAAGCAACAGACTGTTAGGAATTACTAGGAAAGGAATGGAAAACAAAACTGAGAATATTATAATGTCTTTGTATCATTCAATGGTGTGACCACACCTGGAATATTGTGTGCAATTTTGGTACCATATCTCAAAAAAATATATAGTAGAATTAGAAAAGGTACAGAGAAGGGTGACAAAAGTAGTAAGTTGGATGGAATGACTTCCCTTTGAGGAAAGACTAAAGAGGCTAAGGATCTTCAGCATGGAGAAGAAACAGTTCAGGGGAGATATAATAGAGGTATATAAAATACTGAGTGGAGTGGAACATGTAGATGTGAATCCTTGTTTCCAAAAATACTAGGACTAGGGGACATGCAATGAAAGTACTAAGTAGTAAATTTAAAACAAATTGTAGATAATATTTCTTCACTCAACATGTAATTAAACTCTGGAATTCATTGCCAGTGACAGCCAGAGAATGTAGTAAATGCAGTTAGCTTAGCAGTATTTAAAAAAAGGTTGTACAACTTCCTACAAGAAAAGTTCATAAGCCATTATTAAAATGGACTTGGGAAAATCCACTGTTTATTTCTAAGATAAGCAGCATAAAATCTGTTTTTATTCTTCTGAGATCTTGCTAGGTACTTAAGACCTGGATTGGCCATTATTGGAAACAGCATACTGGGCTGACCCAATATGGCAATGCCTATGTTCTTATCTACATTTCTTTCTGAAAATAACTTTTTTACATGTAGTTGTGTCTGGCAAGAAGTTGTTATGATTCCTAGGTTTCAAATTAAAGCTCCTAGTTTGACACTTTGCATTTATAACTACAGCAGCAGTTATTTTAATCATAAAAATTAGACATTTAAATTAGCCACTAAACCCAAAGCATGAATAATGAAAATAATGATGCACTCTACCTTCCTTCGATGGGATGGCACAATGAAAAAAGTTTCAATGTTATGCTTCTTCAAAAAACTGTTCCGTTCATGCCCATATCCAGGTTCAACCTCATAGTCCCCATTTAGGCACTCTAAGGTGGTCTTTGTTATATGAACCTTTCTGGAGGTTAAAAAAAAAGGGAAGGAAAGAATAAGCAAGGTGGTAAATGTTTTCCCTTCTTCCATAAACATTGGGGGCCTATTTAATTAAAGTAACATCATTACATTGTGACATTCTGAAATATGCACCATACTGTGTTACACATTGAAGAATACAGTTTTGGCTTCATAAAAAGTTGGTTCTTATAACTGGAACATCCTTCAGTTGTGAAAATACAGTGAGGTTGAATTTCAATGGTTTTAGGCTCATGAATTTGAGAGTTAGGTTCCTAAATTGCCCTCTGAAACTTTGCTAGAGCTGAATTCCTAAATTTATGCACCTATATGATCTAGGCTCCTAAATTTAGATGTCTAGAAATGGGTGGCAGCAAAGTTGGATTTATGACTGGGAAAAATCAGACCAATATTCAGAGCAATTTAAGCAGCAGGAGAAGCTCCTGCCCACTTAAACTGCTTAGGGCTGCCCAACTGCCAATATTCAGCACACTTAACTGGGCAGTGCTGCTTAATATCGGCTTTGACTGGCCATAAAAAGAGTAGGCAGGTCATGGGCGCTATTGGGGAGGAGATGGCAGTTATACAGTGCCAGAAATATTCAGTACTGTGAGGCTGCTGTGAGAGGCAGCCATTTTGATGATGCAGCCACTAGGGGCAGGAGCGAGTGGGGTTCACACCTGGCCCCAATGCTCCCATTGGACCACCAGGGATGATAGGTGGCCTGGGAGGGCTGTGGTAGGGGTAAGTGGGTGGGGGTATTGACGTTGCAGGGGATGGAGGGGGTGGATAGAGGATTGGAGGGGCTAGAAATCATTTAAAAGTTATGTGAGTCCTGGCTGATATTCAGAGAGGGCCCACATAACTGTCTTATGCGGGCCCTAGCTGAACATCAGTCAGAATTCACATAAGACCTAGCAACCACTGGTTTTCCAGTTAGTCCCGGGTATTCAGTGCTGGTGACCGCACATGCCTAGCACTGAGATATCTGGGGCTAATTTAGCTGCCTATGGTTAGTGCTGACCTCTACCAGCTGAATATCATCTGGTATGAGTTTAGCATTGATTTTCAGCATTAGGCATGTAGAAATTAGGGTTAACAATGAAGGCGAAAGAACCATAAATAGGCTACTAAATCTAGGTCAATGAATGAATAACAGACCCAAATTTGTGAACATAATTTATAGGCTTCTAAATTTTGGTGAATTTGTTGCTGAAAATTTATGCTTCTAATTTTGGCTAAAAATAGTAAACAATATTTAGGCACCTAAATTAGGGCCCTTTTTACTAAGCCGCTTTGTAAAAGGGGCCTCTTAAAGATTATTTTGAAAGCCTCTCTACTTGTAAATAGTGACAAACATATAGATTACATACATGTAAATGGTGATTTCAGAAAGGAACTGCTTACGCATGATGATCCCTCAAATGCAGAAACTTCAAAGGGCTGGTATGGATTTGGCAGACTTAAAATGTATTTATATAGTCCCGATTTAAAAAGGAATATAAATTTAAGCAAACACATTTCGAGAATGGCTTTTACACGTGTTCCAAAGCATGAACAGGTTTTTAAAATGTGCTCATTACAGCCAGAGCTTTACATGAGTAATTAAGATTAACTGCCAAGGATCTGTAGTACTGGTGGAGTATTCCCTGCTCCCCCCTCCAGCAATAGAAAGAGAACCAGACCTAGAACAGCAAATGAGGTAGTTGTTAAGAAAGGGCAAGTAGCAGAAGGAGAAGGAAAGAGAGAATGAGAGGAGATGAAAGGGAAGAAGGTAGGAAGGGAAAGAAAAGAGCAGGGTGCCAGAAGGGAAGGAAGGTAAAAATATGGAAGGGAGAAGATGAATCATACCACCACCCAACAGCACTCTACCATTCTCTGTCTCCCCCTCTCCCTCTCCCTCTCCCCCTCCTCTACCCCATTCTCCTCAGACTGGTAGGATATGGAGAGTGAATTTAGAGTGATGGAGAATAGAGATGGGGAGAAGGAATGAAAGAAAGACCAACTGGTAAGGAAAAGGAAAAAAAAAAGGGATTGCATGTGCTGGGCTAGGGTTGAGCAGCAAGATAGGTGGGTGGAGGGCAAATGCTTGGGAAAGAGGTGATAGAATCAGCCTGGAGAAAGGTGACTTCATAGGGAAGGGGAATGAACAGGCTCTTTTGATGAATTTCAATTTGTGTCAACTTATCTATCTAGTGTATATGCCATCAGACTGATTTCATTTATACTTCAGAAGATAGATGGAATAAAAGAAACATATCATTTGAAGCAATAGCATCATTAATTCATGTTCAGTCAGCCATGAATGAGATATGTGAGGCCCAGTTTTGCATAAATTATCTAGGTCTGCAAAGGATGTCCAAGTTGGGGTATTCAAAACTCATGCTGAATTTTACAAAAAGCTTGATGAATCAAACTTTTGTAAAATATGTATAAGAAAACATATACAAGGTGGTGCTATTTTAGAAGCCCTATGCATGTTTTAGACATGCATAGCCTGGCTTGTAGACATGTATGTTGCATACATGTCTAAATCCCAATTTTACAAAGGCAGGATATACATGTCAATGGGGGGAATTTATCAATTTGTAGCACAAGTTAGTGGTAAAACATCATATCCTAATGATGCCCACGTTGATAACTATGCCCCTAAATCTCACTTCATTTGACAATGGGGCTATTGTGTGGAAATGTTTAGGGCAGGACTGGGGTAGGGCCAAAAAATACACATGCATTTCACATGTCTGAAGAGGAATGTATATCTATATTCAAACAGATGGTTTCTACTTCTGCTCCCCTGGATGGCTAGATTTAAGAAAAGTGCTTGTTTCATGTAACGCTCTACTGGAAGGATTAGAGGAGGTCACCCCTATAATCCCCCAGTGTTTCTGGTTCGGTCCCCAGTTTCCAAAAAAAACAAAAAACCAACCAAGGATAGTGGGTTCCAAAACAGTGCCAGAAAACATAGATGGATATGTTTCCAAAAATGAGCAGCAGATTTTACTGTCCACAAGTAAAAGGGGTGGGATTTGATATATCACCTTTCTGTGGTTACAATCAAAGCAGTTTGCGCATTATATACACCTGGGACAATGAAAGGTTAAGGGATTTGCCCAGAGTCATAAGGAGCTGCAGTGGGAATTGAACACAGTTCCCCTGGTTCACAGGCCACTGCACTATTAAGCTTTTCCTTCACTCCACCAATTACATGTATAAATGGTTGAAATTCTTTTTTAATTGCAGATGTAAGGGGAGCCAATAAAGGTGCCAAGCTCCAAAATTCCAGTTTTTAGCATTTTGAAGTGGATTTCAGCACCTGAGGACAACACATTTGAGTGAGTACCAGTAATTTTTCTAGACTTACCCTGGCAAACCCCCAGCTTCCATCACATTGGCTAAAGTAACATCATTAGACCAGACGTCATATTGCCATTTACGAAGACCCAAGACTCCACAAAGAACCCGGCCTGTGTGCAATCCAACTCTCATGTTGAGGTTTACCTCAGTAGCTTCTGCTACCGATCTGAAATAGATAGTATATATGTTATGTTTATACTTGATTTGTTTGTATTATATAATCTGGATTGCTGATGATATACATATTTCAAGTGTTACTTGCAGACCTGAATTAATAGCTGGCAATTGTTTTTAAAGTACAAACCTGTAAAACTGACAAGTTATTAAGGTACAGCTATAAAATATTTCTTATAAGTGCAGAAGGAGCTAGTATTACCACTACAGTATTTGCAACAATTGAGTATTATGCATATAGTTTGATCAAGCAGTTTCCTCTTTCAGATTTTGGATACCAGTTCAATCAAACCCAAGGCTGGAATCTGACTCCCTCTTCCCCAGAGGCTGTCAATCAAGTTGCTTAGGTAAATAAACATATAATTTGAACCATGACTCATACATACTCAAGGGCTGAAATATTTTCTTATGTTACTTTTATGAGCAGGAAGTATTAATCTCGTATTGGCTAGACTGTTCCTATGGCTCAGGCCAGAGTACTGCTTTCCATTCCAAGAGAAAAGTTTTGAGTAAGGTTTTTAAGGACTGAAAGAGAAGAGAGAAGTGTATTCCACAGCTTGGGTTCCTAGAAAGCTAAAGGCCATGTCATGGGAGAGCGAAAGATGAAGAGCAGAGGGAGGCAGAATGCAAAGAAGATTATCAGAAGATAAGCAAAGGTGATAGGCAGGAGAATAAGGGCTTAAAGGGATCATTTTAAAGCACAGTACTTTGTATGTCTAAGTGCTTTGGAAATGAGCCCCTAAAAGTTTATCCATCTGATATTAAGCACTATTTAACCAGTCAGAATAGCTGCTGATCGGTTCAATAGCACTTAGCCAATTATCCACCGATATTCAATGGGGAATAACTGGCTATCCCGTGCTGAATATCCTCGGTTAGCAGCTAGCTGATAGCCGGTTATATCGCATGATATAACCAGCTCTCTGCCAATTTTTAAAGTGGGTTTAGCAGCCATATTTGGTGACGTCAAACCATGGAATATCTTTGGCCGGTGTGAGGATAACTGGCTGAGTATCGTCTTAGCTGGTTATCTTCAAACTGGCCAAAATTAACCTGGATATTCAATGCCGGTCACCAGAAACTGTCCAGAATTGAATATCCAGGCTTAGCACCAACCGTGGGAGTTAGCCAGTTTAACTACCACTGTATGAATATTGGCCCCTATGTATATAAGCAGGAGCATTAGGGAAGTGACCTTTAAAGACAAGCATGAGCAGCTAATAGAGGATATGAGAAGAAACTGGTAGCTAAAGTTCAAGGTGAAGGAGAGGGGTGACGTGGTCAAAGTGATGTGCTCAATGGATGAGTTTGATGACTGTTGACTGAGTCAATTGAAGTTGTTTCAGAGAGTGTAAAGGAAGTCCAGCATACAGAGAGTTATATTAGTCTAAGCTAGAATAAAAGTGAGAATAAACTGAGCAGACAGAATGGATACGGTGTAAAGCAAAAAATAAAGATTTGAAATTTGTCAATCTGCGGTTTGAAGGAGAGTTTTGAGTCAAACAGAACCCCCAAGATTCTAATAGAATTATTAAAAGGGAGAAAGTTGTTGTCTAGAACCAGAGCAGGAGGTAAAGAAGAATGTGGGCCAGTGAACATGATGGACTCGCATTTAGACCAGTTGAGGGAATTAAAAAAATGACTTTGGCTGATGAGCCAGATTTTATTTGGTGGGATGTTTTAACTTGTAATTTGAGATGTCGCATCCTCATATGTGCAAAGAGTAAAACAGAGGCACTCTCTATGATATGAAAGTAATTTTGTAATATATTTATATTTAATATATATTGGGACATCGATCTTGCTCTAGATATATTTTTTGCCCGTTGATGATGAACATGAATAAGTTCCATAATCCGCGGGATGGTAAAGAATACAATCTAAGATACACCACGGATTGTGAATCGAATCATGTGGTGTACATTTTAATATGTCCGTGTAGAAAATTATATGTGGGAAAAACCATACGGTCTCTAAAAATTCGATTAAGTGATCATAAACACAATTTAAAGTATTCTCGCATAGATGCTACTCTTGTTCAGCATTGTATACAATATTCACATAAGTTTGAAGACCTGAGATGCATAGTGATCGATCACGTTCCTGTGTATATTCATGGCGGAGATCGAGACCGTAGAATAACACAGAGAGAGCAACGTTGGATTTATAAATTGGGATCTCTGATTCCTTACAGATTAAATACCAAAGTTGAATGGAAAGTATTTTTTTGAAGAGATGAATTATTATACTTTTTTGAGGAGATGATCGGTTTTTTTGAAGAGATGGATTTTTTTCAGGCTGTTAGGGTCTTGCCCTTTAAATCCCCCCCGTAAAAGATAGGAGGGGTTTAAACAGGAAACAGTTTAAATACCCCCGGCACTGCAATGATAATCACAACTGAGTACGCTGGTGATAAAGGAAGGTGAACCTGAATACCTAAGTAAGTGAGTTATCTAACGACTTTCCATGTGCAAAAGGTGGCTGATTTAAACACTGTTTTATGTACGTCTGTAGGTGCAGTAAAGAGACGGTCAGTCCGGTTCCTTGAAGCTAAGAGCGAAGCGGGAGCTCGCCGTCGGGCACGGACATGAACAATAAATTAAGCACTATCCACAGCTAAGTACTTTTGTAGTAAAATATACTTACAGGTAGATAGAGGTTTTGGCTAATGAGGATTCTCGCCAGTGTGAACCAAGAATAAAAGGCACGCTGGGCGTTGTGCTCAGCTGTATCGCTAATAAGCATGATCAGCTGAGCCCGAGATTCTGAAGTCTTTCCTCTTTAATAATAAAATAGTCATCGAGTAAGCACAATATCAGTTTACTATGTAGTATATGTAGTATAGTAATATAGAACACGAGCAAACGCCTAAATATATTGTTTTGTAATATATTTATAGAAATGTAACCTGCCTTATAGCACCCTAACATTATAATACTTTTTTTTTTTTTGGGGGGGGGGGGGGTAATTAGTATTCTAAGGAATCCAAATAGATCAGAAAAGCCAGCAGATTGAAGAAATGTGGGGATTAATATTCTGGTGTTGTCAGCCTGGGATCTTGATCCTCCTCCGAGCATGGATGTGAGCTAAGCACCCCAATGCATAGCCTGTAAATTCTGATACCAGCCACCCTTGCTGTTCCCCACCACATAACTTTTACACTTCTTTAAACACCACGGAGAGGGCAATACATCTTAAAAATGACAGGAAATGATTGAAGTTTAAATGAAAGTCTGGCAACATTTGTTTTCTGTCATTAATCTTTTTCTCTTGAGGGGGGGGGGAACATGAGGAGTCCAATTTATTCATCATTTTGTTTTCCTGTTTTGTGCTTTATTTCATTTAAAAAGGTATTTATAGCCTGCTTCTTTCTAATAGGATTCAAGGCAGATAACAGCTGTGTTTTCCTTGGTCACACATCCCCTGCTCCTGCCTTTCCACTTAGCTCTCAGTTTTCCATCCCTACCATCTGGCTAGCTAGGTAGAATGAATCCTACCAGAGCAGTTTATGAGGAGGAATTTGGAATAGGCTTCCTCAGTGACTGCAGCCTGCTCCTTTTCTAGCCTAATTCAGATCTAGTCTAAAACCCTGCCTTTCTGAGACTTCTTTTGAACCTTAACCTCCATTTTTTCTGATCACAGCCTTCTTGATTTTAACTATTTCTTAATATATTTTATTTCATTTATTATTGATATTCTCAATATATCAAAAATGTGAAAAGTGTCTCATAATTTTGTCTTAATTTCCTACATTTAGATATGTAGATTGTCCTTGCAAATACACCCATGGTGGGCTACATAAAACATACCCTTTAAGTTATACAGAGCAGGGTCTGTCCCTTCTGTAATTTATTAGGGATGTACATTGATATCAATGATATGTCATTTTGTGTCTTTTCTTTCCCTGAAACATCAGTAAAAACCTCGATATTTAGTTTTTTTTTTCCCCATGTCAAAAATTAGTACACAAGGGTGTGTGGATGTTTCTTGGTGGGGTGGGGGGGAGAGTGAATGTAGGTGCACATACTTGCAAAATCACATGACTGCTTTCATGCTCACACACAAGTAGACTTCTAAACAAAAGATGAACTAGTTATATTAAGGGCCTCTTTTACAAAAGAATGGGCTTCATCGGCATTGCCGTGCAGGAATCGCTAATGCAGGTTGGTAAAAGAGGCCCTAACTTTGGATATAGCATTGTTATGTGGCAAATATATGCATGCACATTTATACTAAGCAAAATGTGGGTGTAAGTTCAGATATGTTAGTGGCACGATGTACATAGTGCTTGATTCCATGTGAGCAGAAAATGTGTGTGGTGAAATTTGCTGGTGGTGGGCTTCACTACAAAATCTTCAGTGGTTTTCGATACACTGGATACTTCAGTGGGCTTTGCTGCACTCTAGACCCCTGAAAACCTCTGTGAGGCTGATATAAGTATGCCAAATTAGTTTGCAGTTCAGACCAACAGCTAGGCTTGGGGAGCTTGGTAACTGGTCTCCAAAGACATGCCAGCATCTTCTGACTCATTCTCTAACCCAATGGAAATCCAGGTGAAAAGAGTCTAGTAGAAACCAAAAGGCAGCTGGTGAAAATGAAAGCTGAGAAATAAATTGACGCAAGCAATAGACTCTAGAGCTGGCAGATTGTTGCTACCTGCACTGATGAACTCTACAGAGAGTATTGCCAGCATTGATAAATTAATATAGATTGCTCCATCTTACAGACACCACATTAGACAGGGCTCTGTATAATTGTTACCTATAGTTTGCTTTCATGTGTTACTTAACTGCCTGGCAAACTGTCACAGTAGGGTTTCTTTTTTTAAAATTTTTGATGAGTCAGTTTCTGCTTTTACATCCTGCCTGCCCCAGTTCCTGTCTTTCATTATGCCTCTTTCTGTTCTAACATAGTAGATGGTGGCAGATAAAGACCTGTACAGTCCACCCAGTCTGCCCATCAATATAAATTCATTGCATACCTGCCGCCTTTCAATTTTGTGTTGGGAACAGTTCACTGTTGCATGCTAAGGAAAAGCATGTGCTGCCTTTATGCAGTGTGTAGATCAGCTCTGATGTGGCTACACAACTTCTCTTTTATGGCATTGTCTTTCTTTTGTCTTCTCTGGATTCTACCTTCTCCGATCCAGTGAATGATCATATTTGTAACTGTTTCTTCCTTATTCTGGTCAGAAACTAATTTCTATGGTTTTGCAGTGGTTATGTAAAATTAAGAATGATTTGTAAATTAAGGCCAACCCCTGAAAATCATTGCGGAAACCAAAGTGTATTCTATAACAATGTGCATAACTTAGTTGGTTAACTAGCTAATCAGCACTGTTAATTGGATTTTAACAAACAATTATCAGCACTAATTGGCATTAATTGAGATTTACATGCAAAACTCACTACCAGGCTTTTTTCAAAAGAGAAGGGCACCCATCTTTCGACACAAATCGGGAGATGGGTGTCCTTCTCCCAGGGTCCCCCAAATCAGCTTAATCCAAAGCCAATTTTGGGCAACCTCAACTGCTTTCTGTCGCGGGGATGACCAAAATTCACGGGGGGGGGGGGGGGGGGTGTCAGAAGCGTAGTGAAGGCGGGACTGGGGCGTACCTAACACACGGGCGTCCTCGACTGATAATGGAAAAAAGAAGGGCATCCCTGATGATCACTTGGGCGACTTTAGTTGGTCCATTGTTTTTTTACGACCAAGCCTCAAAAAGGTGCCCCAACTGACCAGATGACCACCACAGGGAATCGGGGATGACCTCCCTTTGCTCCCCCAGTGGTCACCAACCCCCTCCCACCCTAAAAAAAAACTTTTAAAATATTTTTTGCCAGCCTCAAATGTCATACCCAGCTCCATGGCTGCAGTATGCAGGTCCCTGGAGCAGTTTTAGTGGGTGCAGTGCACTTCACACAGGCGGACACAGGCCCATCCCCCCCTACCTGTTACACTTGTGGTGGTAAATGTGCTCCCTTCAAAACCCACCAGAAACCCACTGTACCCACACCTAAGTGCCCCCCTTCACCCCTTAGGGCTATGGTAGTGGTGTACAGTTGTGGGGAGTGGGTTGGGGGGGGGGGCTCAGCACACAAGGTAAGTGAGCTATGCACCTGGGAGCAATTTCTGAAGTCCACTGCAGTGCCCCCTAGTTTGCCCGGTTGGTGCCCTGGCATGTCAGGGGGACCAGTACACTATGAATGCTGGCTCCTCCTATGACCAAAGGGCTTGCATTTGGTCGTTTCTGAGATGGGCGTCCTCGGTTTCCATTATGGCCGAAAATCGGGGACGGCCATCTCTAAGGACCACCATCTCTAAGTTGACCTAAATTTTGTGATTTGGGCATCCCCGACCATATTATCGAAACGAAAGATGGACACACATCTTGTTTCGATAATACAGGTTTCCCCACCCCTACGCCGGGACATCCTGCGAGGACGTCCTCAGGAAAACTTGGGCGCCCCTTTCGATTATGCCCCTCTGAGAGTATTCTATAGCGTAGTATGTCTAAATTCTAAGTTGCAGCAGCATTTTGAACAGATTGAAGAGGAAAGATATGGCTGAGTGGAAGACCGGTGAGAAGCAAGTTGCAGTAGTCCAAGCGAGAGGTGATGAGAGTGTGGATGAGGGTTCTGGTAGCATGCTCAGAAAAGAGAAGGCAAATTTTGGCAATGTTATAGAGGAAGAAACAACAGGTTTTAGCACTCTATTGAATGAATATGTGCAGAGAAGGAGAGGGAGGAGTCGAAGATGACCCCAAGGTTACGAGCAGATGAGACAGGAAGAATGAGCGTGTTGTTGACAGAAATAGAGAGTGGGGAAAGGGGAAAGGTTGGTTTAGGTGGGAAGATAAGGAGCTCAGTTTTGGACATATTGAGCTTCAGGTGGCGGTGAGACATCCAGGCGGCAATGTCAGGCAGGCAGATATCTTGGCCTGGATTTCTGCCAAGATTTCTGGTGTGGAGAGGTAGATCTGGGAGTCATCAGCGTAAAGGTGATATTGAAAACCGTGGGCTGAAGTCAGAGCACCAAGGGAGGAAGCATAGATGGAGAAAAGGAGAGGTCCTAGGACAGATCCCTGAGGTACACCCACTGAGAGCGGGATAGAGGAAGAGGAGGATCCACCAGAGTAAACACTAAAAGTACGCTGAGAGAGATAAGAAGAAAACCAGGAAAGAGCAGAGTTCCGAAATCCAAGTGAGGACAGCGTGCTAAGGAGTAGGTTGTGATCAACAGTGTCAAAAGCAGCAGAAAGATCAAGAAGGATGAGGATAGAGTAGAGCCCTTTGGATACTAAATTGCTGTATAGTGTATCTATTTCTCCACTTTCCTTTCTCTGATCTATCATCTGGATTTCTTATTTCAATACAAACTCATTTGTTCAATTTATCCTTGGCTCTAAAATTCTTTTGAGTTTGTCATACAAGAGAGACAGGGAAACAGAATCCTATATGCCCCGACTATAAGAGGCATGAGAAGAATAAGTCTTCCCAAAACAGTTTATTTTGGGGTCCTTTTACTAAGCTGCACTAAAAAGTATCCTGTGCTATTTTTAGCGCATGGGTTTCCCACGCACAGAGGCCACTTTTAGCATGGCTATAATATGGACACAATTTCAATTTTCCTTTTAATGGCCACAATATAATTTTCCAATTAGCGTGTGGCCATTATCGCATGAGCCCTTACAACCACCTATTTACAAGGTGGTAAGGGCTCCCATGCTAATCAGCAGCACGCTGCAATTTGCCAATTAGCACAGGGCATACCTCCAAACACCCCCCCCCCCCCATGCTAAAAATATTTTCTATTTTTTAGCATGGGATTGATGTGCACCAATCCCATGGGGTGTCTGAGCTTGTCTGGCGGTAGTACCTTTTAGCATATGGTACGCACGCATTAATGCTTACCACCACTTAGTGAAAGGGCCCATTTATTTTTACATTGTTTATGTATTTATGGCATTTTCTATACCAACCTTCAAAACTCTGAAGGCCAATAAAATAGAAAAGAACAAGAGGAAAGAGAAATTATATCAGCTTCATAGCAAAAAAGAGGAGGAAGAACAAGCAGATCAAAAGAATCATTTAAGGGTCCCTTTACTAAGGCACATTAAATGATAAGATGCCCATTATATTCCTATGGGCAATTGTTAGCGTGCGCTAAATCTGTTAGCGCACCTTAATAAACGGACCCCTTAGTGAGATGACTTTTCATGTAAAACAGCTTGCAGAACAAGAGAAGCTTCAAGATATAGATTTAAAATTGAAGAAGTTGGATTCTGTGGGCATGACCTAAACAGGATCTTATATAGTGGTGGGGAGGAGCCGGCTGTCTTGGTACATGTGGGTACCAATGACATAGGTAAATGTGGGAGGGAGGTTCTGGAAGCCAAATTTAGACTCTTAGGTAGAAAGCTGAAGTCCATAACCTCCAGGGTAACATTTTCAGGACCCAAAAGGCAGGCAGAGTTCCAAAGTCTCAATGCATGGTTGAGATGATGGTGCATGGATTAAGGACTTCGATTTGTTAGGAACTAGGCTTATCCTAATACCTTTCAGTTCTTATCATAGGACGAACTTTCCTCCTATAACCTAGTCCACTCTGTCTCTTCTTCCTCAACTATGCATTTCTCCTCTCTGGAAATGGTAATCACTACTTATGGAACTATGTAAGCCACATTGAGCCTGCAAATAGGTGGGAAAATGTGGGATACAAATGTTATAAATAAATAAATAAACTAGGTGACATTCTGGGAAAGGGGGAGTACTGTTCGAAAGGATGGGCTCCACCTTAACCGGGATGGAACCAGGCTGCTGGTGCTAACTTTATAAAAGGAGATGGAGCAGCTTTTAAACTAGAATGGGAGGGGGGGGGGGGGGGAGCTGACAGTCGCCCAGGAGCGCATGGTTCAATGTGTAGTATCCTTGAAGGATACTATTGAAACAGAACATTTAGGGAATCCCAGTAGAGAGGTTTCAGCAATGCTGAAAGTAAGCCAGGTGTGTTTAATGAGACAGCAGAATAAAGGATGCACAATATCCCCTTCAACATCTAAGCAACTTGTAGATCAAAGGGAAAAAAAACAATTTGAACTGCCTGAATACAAATGCTAGAAGCCTAAAAAATAAGATGGGAGAGTTAAGAGTATATAGTACTAAATGATGAGGTAGATATAATAGGTATCTCAGAGACTTGGTGAAAAGAGGACAATCAATGGGACACTGTCCTGCTTATAATCGAACGAGAAAAACGCCCAAGTTCCGACCTAAATCGGGAGATGGACGTTTATATCACAAAAACGAATAAAGCGGTATAATCGAAAGCCGATTTTTGGACGTTTTCAACTGCACTCCGTCGCGGATGCGGACAAAGTTGATGGGGGCGTGTCAGAGGTGTGGCGAAGGCAGAACTGGGGCGTGGTTATCTGCCGAACAAAGATGGGCGCATTTCACCGATAATGGGAAAAAAGTATGCGTTTTTAGCTAGAATTTAGGACACTTTTCCTGGACCCTGTTTTTTCACGAATAAGGCCCCAAAAAGTGCCCTAAATGACCAGATGACCACTGGAAGGAATCGGGGATGACCTCCCCTGACTCCCCCAGTGGTCACTAACCCCCTCCCACCACAAAAAAATGATGTTTCATAACTTTTTATTTTCACCCTCAAATGTCATACCCAGCTCCCTGGCAGCAGTATGCAGGTCACTGGAGGAGTTGTTAGGGGGTGCAGTGGACTTCAGGCAGGTGGACCCAGGCCCATCCCCCCTACCTGTTACAATTGTGCTGCTTAATGCTTATTAGTCGTCCAACCCCCCCAAACCCACTGTACCCACATGTAGGTGCCCCCCTTCACCCCTTAGGGCTATAGTAATGGTGTAGACTTGTGGGCAGTGGGTTTTGAGGGGGATTTGGGGGGCTCAACACACAAGGGAAGGGTGCTATGCACCTGGGAGCTCTTTTACCTTTTTTTTTGGTTTTGTAAAAGTGCCCCCTAGGGTGCCCGGTTGATGTCCTGGCATGTGAGGGGGACCAGTGCACTACGAATCCTGGCCACTCCCACGAATAAATGTCTTGGATTTATTCGTTTTTGAGCTGGGCGCTTTCATTTTCCATTATCGCTGAAAAACAAAAACGCCCAGCTCACACATTGTTGAATAAAACATGGGCGTCTATTTTTTCCCAAAATACGGTTCGGTCCACCCCTTCACGGACCCGTTCTCGGAGATAAACGCCCATGGAGATAGGCATTTTCGTTCAATTATGCCCCTCTGTGTTAACTGGGTACAAATTGTATCCCAATAATAAAGAGGATCAAATTGGAGGGGGTGGGGTGTTGCGCTATATGTGAAAGATGGAATTGAACCAAATGAACAGATAGCAGCGTGGAATCATTATGGATACAAATTCCATGTGTGAAGGGAAGAAGTATTCTTGTAGGGCTGTACTACCATCCGCAGGGACAGAATGAACAGACAGATGAAGAAATGTTTACAGAGATTAGGAAAGCCAGCAGATTGGGCAATGCTATTATAATGGGTGATTTCAATTAGCACTTACAAGGAGTAGGCACCTTTTTTCTAAGGGTCGGCTCACCTGCCCACCTTCAGCTCCCCAATTTTCCTTTTGTGCCCCCTGTGTTGACATCTTCTATTTACACGAAGTCGCAGTGGCGAACCAGCAGTGAAACTAAGCAGCAGGCAGGCAGGTTCACCTCCTTGTCGCTTCCCTTCCCTCTCAGCGTCCTGCCTTCCTCTGATGTAATTTTCTTTTTGCGAGGGTGGGGCACTGAGAAAGGAGGGAAGCGACGAGGAGGCGAGACTGCCTGCCTGCTGCTTAGTTTCTCTGCTGGTTCACCGCTGCGACTTCGGGTAAATAGAAGATGTCAATGCAGGAGGCACGAATGGAAAGTCAGGGAGCTGAGGGCAGGCAGGTGGGGCTGGGGCTGGAATGAACTCGGGAGAAGGTGGAGGCTTGGTGAGTCACTGGACATGGAAGACAGGGGGAGGATAGGGGGCAATGGAGAATCGCTGGACATGGAGGGGAGGGCAGGGGAGAGAGGAGAATTGCTGGACATGGATGGGAGGGAAGGATAGGGGCAAAGGAGAATCGCTGGACATGAATTGGAGGGGAGGGCAGAGGAGAATCGCTGGACATGGATGGGAGGGAAGAATAGGGGCAAAGGAGAATTGCTGGACATGGAGGGGAGGGCAGGGGAGAGAGGAGAATCACTGGGCATGAATGGGAGGGAAGAATAGTGGCAAAGGAGAATTGCTGGACATGGAGGGGAGGACAGGGGAGAAGAGAAATGTTGGACATGGAGGGGAGGGCAGGGGAGAGGAGAAATGCTGGACATGAATGGGAAGGAAGAATAGGGGCAAAGAAAAATCGCTGGACATGGATGGGAGGGGAGGGGAGGGCAGGGGAGAGAGGAGAATCGCTGGACATGAATGGGAGGGAAGAATAGGGGCAAAGGAGAATCACAGGACATGGATGGGAGGGGAGGCAGAGGAGAATCACTGGACATGGATGGGAGGGGAGGGCAGGGGAGAGGGGAGAGTTGCAGGACATGGATGGATGGAGGAGAGGGAAGACAGGAAGGAGATACACATGGATGGACAGGAGCGGAGAGCGGAGAAATGCTGGACAAGGATGAAGTGGAGAGCAGAGAAGAGAAATGTTGGAGGGAAGGAAAGACAGAGGAAGGAGATGCACACAGATGGAGGGGAAGGGAGAGAGGAGAAATGCTGTACATGAATGGAGGAGAGGGAAGACAGAGGAAGGAGATGAACATTGAGGGGAAGGGAGAGAGTTGAAATGCTGGACATGGATGGAGAGGAGGAAAGAGAGAGGAAGTGAGATGAACATTGATGGAGGGGAGGGGGAGAGGTGAAATGCTGTACATGGATGGAGGGGAGGAAAGACAGAGGAGGAGATGCACATTGATTTAGGGGAGATAAGACATTCTGGACATGGATGGAGGGGATGGGAGAGAGTTGGAATGCTGGCATGGATGGAGGGGAGGGAAGAGAGAGGAAGTGAGATGAACATGGATGGAGGGAAGGAGAGAGGAGAAATGCTGGACATGGATGGATGAGAGGGAAGAGAGAAGAAGGAGATGCATATGGATGGAGGGGAGGGAAGAATAGGAAGGAGATGCATACTGAAGGGAAAAGAGGAGAAAAACTGCACATGGATGGAGAAAGTAGGCAAAAACTGGATCCACGTTATACCTCCTCCAGTTAAGTCTGCGGAGGACCCAGCTTTTACCTAAGGATGTAGAACAAGAAATGAAGAAGAAAGGAGGAAAGTAAAGAAATAATGGAAAGGAAGCCCTGGAAACAGAGTTAAGGGAACAGCTAGAGAGCAGTAGAATCTGAGACTGGGACCAACATGATCAGTAAAACAAAGTCATCAGACAACAAAGGTAGAAAAAAATCATTTTATTTTCATTTTAGTGTTTGGAAGATGTCCAATTTGAGAATTTATATCTGCTGTCTTATTTTGTATTGGGTATACTAAAGCTGTAACAGCTTATAGAAATTATTTATAATGAGAAAAAATCACAAGCTATTTTTTCTCCTATACTGGTATAGTATTTTCAGTGATACTGCTTATATGCGCCATGGCTGGTATAAGGGGTGTGGCAACTGTGGATGTGGCTAGCATAGGGGCAAAGCCATAGATGGTGACCCCGCCTATAATGAGTACTGGTACCTTTTTTCCTAATAAAAAAGCACTGCCGATCACACAACTCAAATGAAAAATTCTACATGAATGAACTGTATCAGGAGAATTGCATCAATCATTAAAAGTGGAGAAAAAAGACCTCAGTGGAAAAGTACATAAGTACATAAGTAATGCCACACTGGGAAAAGACCAAGGGTCCATCGAGCCCAGCATCCTGTCCACGACAGCGGTCAATCCAGGCCAAGGGCATCTGGCAAGCTTCCCAAACGTACAAACATTCTATACACGTTATTCCTGGAATTGTGGATTTTTCCCAAGTCCATTTAGTAGTGGTTTATGGACTTGTCCTTTAGGAAACCGTCTAACCCCTTTTTAAACTCTGCTAAGCTAACCACCTTCACCACGTTCTCCGGCACTCTCCACTCTCTGGCACTCTCCACTCTAACCTGGTGGTAAATGGGTAAAAGGAGACACACCTATCTGTAAGGCAAGCTTTCATTTTATATAGGTGGCTCACAATAATCATCAGTCATTAAAAAAACCTCCTCCACACTTTTAGATCAAAAAACATCCTTAGAAAGCAATTACTCTTACTGATACAGTATCAAAAATAAGAACAGTACATAATCATATGTTGCAAATGTTCAGATTATCTACAACACTTATCTTGGTACATTCTTCCTTCAAAATTGTCTTGTTCAATCCCGACAGGGTGTCCCTGTTTTGCAATCCAAGCTGCTTCAGGGGAAAACAAAACTTCAAACAATCAGTGTGCAGCAGTGGCCAAAAAAGCAAACAGGATGCTATGAATTATTAGGAAAGGGATGGTGAATAAGACTGAAAATACTATAATGCCTTTGTGTTGCTCCATGGTGTGACTGCACCTTGAGTATTACATTCAGTTCTGGTCACTGTATCTCAAAAAAGTTATAGTGGAATTAGAAAAGGTTCAAAGAAGAGCAACCAAATTGATAAAGGGGATGGAACTCTCATATGAGGAAAGGCTAAAGAGGTTAGGACGGATGAGGGGAGATATGATTGAGGTCTACAAAATCCCGAGTGGTGTAGAATGAGTAGAAGTAAATCAATTTTTTACTCGTTCCAAAAGTATAAAGAATAGGGGACACTTGAGGAAGTTACATGGAAATATTTAAAAACCAAATAGGAGGAAATATTTTTTCACTCAACAAATAGTTAAGCTCTGGAACTCCTTGTGGAAGGATATGGTAACAGCTGTTAACGGATCTGGAGGAAAAGTCCATAGTCTGCTATTGAGACAGATATGGGGAGGCACCTGCTTGCTCTGGGATTGGTAGCATGGAATATTGCTGATAATTAAGTTTCTGCCAGGTACATATGATGTGGCTTGGCCACTGTTTGGAAAACAGGACACTGGGCTAGATGGACTATTGGTCTGACCCAGTATGGCTTATGTTCTTACTAGCCGTTGAGCCCGTAAAAACGGGCTGGTATTGGAGTTTTCCTCCCCCCCCCCCTGCGAGGTCACCACCGCTCCCCCCCCCCCTCGGAGTCACCGCCGCTGCTGCCACCCCTCCACCCGGCCGTGCCCTCTCTTCGCTTCTGAACTTACACATCCATTCGCCGAACGCAGCAAGGCACATCAGCTGAGCTGCCGTGTGCCCTTCCTTCTCTGCCTGTGGCCCCGCCCTCCTGTGACGTAACGTCAGGCAGAGAAGGAAGGGGCAGCTCAGCTGATGTGCGTTGCTGCATTCGGCGAATGGATGTGTAAGTTCAGAAGGGAAGAAAGGGCCGGGGCCGGGTGGAGGGGTGGCGGCGGCGGCGACTCCGAGTGGGGGAGGAGGGGTAGCAACCTCGGCGGCGCAGTTTCCCTCTCTGTCCCGCCCCTCCCGTCATCACGTATTGACGTGGGGGCGGGACAGACAGGGAAGTCTCTACTGCGCATTTGCGAGTGAGTACGGTCACTCGCCGTTTATATGTTTGATGGGTATGGCACTAATGAAAGATAATCTGATTATTAATAGAAAATTCAAAGAGTGGAAAATGTCTGTAGATTGATAAACTTAAGATTTCTTAATTTTCCAAAGTGATCTGCTAATGACATCAACTGAATCTTTAACCAGATGTACTCTAGAAGGTTTAAAATTAGTATTGCCAACTTTCTTGTCTCAAGCTGGTTATGGGCCATCTTCTACTGGCATATCTGCTGACAATAGACAGAATATGGAACCCTCATTAGAACTTTTGGTTAGTCTAGTCTAATGGTTCTATCAAACATATAAACAGCAAGTGACCGACTCAACTGCAAATGCGCAGTACAGACTTCCCTCTCTGTCCCGCCCTCGCGTCAAGATGTCATGACGTCAGAGGGCGGAACAGAGAGGGAAATGGAGTCGGACTGTCGGAAGCCGCCGCTGCCGCCTGGAAACGAACATCGCGCGAACCAACTTCCACCCTCCCCCCATCCCCGCTGCCGCTCCTGCCCCCCTCCGTATCGGGCCCCCTGCACTGACCTGACAGCGCCTCTCACCTCCATGTGGAAGGGCTGCAGGCAGCAGCAGAGCGATCTGCTGCTGCCTGTAGTACTTTCACACGGAGGTGAGTGGTGCTGTCAGGTCAGTGCAGGGGGCCCGGCACGGAGGGGGGAGGGAGCGGCGGCGAGGAAGGTAGCTGGACATGGGGGGAGGGCAGGGGGGAGAGGGCATGGTTGCTGGACATGGGGTGAGAGCAGGGCAGAGAGGAGGATTGCTGGACATGGGGGGAGGGAGGAGGCCAAGGGAAAGAGGAGGGTTGCTGGATATGAGGGGGAGGATTGGTGGATGGGGTGAGGCCAGGGGAGAGAGGAGGGCTGCAATACTTGCCCGTTTTTACGGGCTTAACAGCTAGTTCAAAGAGAAAAGACTCAGAATCAATTGATAACTCTGGTTGCAACAGAGAAATGAGAGATAAAGCCTTGGTTTTTAAAGAGATATTTTGTTTCTAGCCTAGCTTTATACTGTACTACTAAAGTATGGACATTTCCTGATGTAGCTGTTCATTTTTGCTTCTCAGACCTCAAGTTTACAACTAGGAGCTCAATTTTATCTTTAATTTTCTTTTAAGTGTCTAACATAGTATAATAATGTTAACTATGTTTTTTTTTTGTTTAGAACTGTCACAATTGACTTTCTTTCTATCCTCTAAAGCCCCTGTCTCTCATTCTACAGAGAGAACTTCTCAGATGATAGAACTCCCTGTAATTCCAAACTGAGCCATAATATTTAATTGACTGTGAAGTTACATCAGCATTCTGCTAAAATACTTTACTATGTGCTATTTTCTTCTTTAAAACTTCCTTTTGGGACTGTTCTGCAGTTTGTAGTGGACTTAATTAGAGGGGTAAAATTTATTTCCTCAATATTATTGTATTTTAATGTAATTCTTCTTCAAATAAACTTTCTCCTAGGCCACGTTTTACAAAGCCTCATTAGCTGCTGTTGATGCGGTAATGCCAACACAGCCTATTCACTTTGAAAGCACTCTGTCAGCACTTGCCATGCAGCAGCCACTAGTGCAACTCCGTAAAAAGGTGCCTTAGTTTACAAGCACTGCTTGAATGTAATATATGTTTGTAACCTATAAATAAAAAATAATGAAACAAAAGGAATCATTTCCAAGGGCATATGAAAAGGGCAGCTCAAGTAGCCTAGTGGTTAGTGCAGTGGACTTGGATCCTGGGGAACTGAGTTCAATTCCCACTACAGCTCCTTGTGACTCTGGGCAAGTCACTTAACTCTCCATTGCCCCTGGTACAAAATAAGTACCTGAATATATGTAAACCGCTTTGAATGTAGTTGCAAAAACCTCAGAAAGGCGATATATCAAGTCCCCTTTCCCTTCAAGACTTAAGAAAGTTTTATAAATCAAGAGAGTTAAGGGTTAAGGATTTGATATGCCATGTTTCTGTGGGTATGTCATGAAATGCTTAGCCACCTGTCTGGGTTTGCCCCTCGGCCACTTAGAGGGTCTGTCTCCAGCACAGCTCAGGTCAGCCTGCATCAGCCACTTGTGCTCTACATTAGCACCCTCCTACAACCGACTGGGAAAATTATCCCCAGTGATTTCTAGTTTTACTGGGGCCACACTCCCAGGGGTCCCACAGTTCCTAGAAAGCACTCACAGACCCAACACACAAACCACCAGGATTCTTTATCAGTCCAGACAGGCAAAGGCAATAAACAATTATTTATCGTCTTAGAAATTGAACAACAAATAAAAAATGTACAAACAGCAAAACAATAACAGCTAACTGAAATATGGATCAATTATAAAACTAACAAAGTACCTGGGGAGATCAGGGCATATATCTGTTCACAGAGCTTCAGCAAAGAGATCTCTTTCTCTCTCTTTTCCTAGGCTGAAACTGAAACTCAAAACCAATAAAGTCCAAATGAGATAAGCTCCTGGGCTAATCAGAGCGCAGTCAATAAGATTACAAATAAAAATTGGTTACATCACTACAGGCACGTCCTATTATCTGTGTGCCAACTAAAAGAAAGAGAAGTCAGTCCTCTGTAACAGCTTTAAGCATAAACATGAACCATCTGCTGGCCAAATAGGAGAAATACACTTCAGAACATAACTAATGCAGGAAAATATTCAATACATTTTGTAGTCTTAAAACACTGTTTCTTCACACCTCCCTCCTTAAGAGAGAGTCCCCGGACTGTGGCCTTCACAGACTGCTGATCGTGTTTCGATAGTGCAGTGTTAGGGTGGTTCTGGCTTTTCCATTCTGGAAAGGTCATCAGCTTTGCCACATTCATTGCCCTTCCGGAGCTTATAACAGAAGCTTTTACCACACTCAGAACATGATAACCGTTTTCTGTTTGTTGGGCCACCCTGGCCTTACTACGGATCACCACAGCAGAAATGCTGACTCCGCTATCAAGGGTAATGTTCATTGGACCCATGTTGGTCCCACACACCATTGGTACTGGCACGTTTTTCATTACGCCTACTTCTCTGTATCCAGGCTTGGTACCCCCAATCCAGGAATACTCGATCAATGGGTACAATCTCTCTGGATCCATTGGCTAGCATTACCTCTGCAGTGCACCCTGGTAGAATAGCATCTTCCAGCACTAGCTCTGGTCATAACAAAGTCATGCTAGAGCCTATGTCCACAAGTCCAGCCACCAGATTCTGGTTCATAGTTACTGGAGTGTTGTAGTGTTGTGGAAATCCATATGCTTCCTTACTTGAGGAATGGACAGTAACTTTTTGTGCTGAAGCAACTGTGTGGGTCTCCTTTGTGGTACTGGAGCCACCCAAGAAAGCTGCCAGCTTAGGTGCAGGAACTGAAAGGATCTTTAGCGCAGGCTTGGTATTATCTGGGCAATCCACTTTGAAATGTCCTGTGTGCCCACAATGGTAAGAAGGACATTCATGCCTGAAATCTTTAGGTTTTTGGGGAACACTGGAGGGTTTGCTGGCAGTCTCTGAGGTTTGCAGGAATAGTTGGCTTAGGGCCCTGGCTGCCCTTAGATACTGGTTGCTGTGATATGGTCGGCTACTCTTTGCCAACCAGGGACGGTTAGCCATAAAGATATCAACTAACTCAGCCGCTTTCTCTGGAGTATGGGGCTGGTGATCTTGAACATGTTCCCTCACCTCTGGATAACAACGCTACAGAAACTGCTCCAGGACCATCAGGTTTTGGCAGTCCTCCAGGGTTTTAACTTCAGCTCCACTGAGCCACCACTGATGCTGGTATCTTAGCTGAACCACAAACTTGCTGTGAGTATCATCCACCCCCTTTTGCAAAGTCCGGAACTTTAGTCTGTTTGATCTCGAGGGTAATGGCATAACAATTCAACAAAGCTTTGTGCACCTTCTCAAACTGGGAGCATGTCTCCATGAACAGTCTTGGAACGCCTCAAGTGCTTTACCAGTGAGCTTTCCTCCAAGATAGCACACCAGTCTTTCTGAGGAATCTCACTGAAGTGGTAAATTTTTTCAAAGGCAGTTAGATATCCATGAATATCACCTCAAACATCATCAAAGAAGTTGGTTCCAATCTGTGCTGTAGATCCTGCTTCTGGCTATGGCTCAGGAGTTAGGCTGGAGCTTTGGATACAAGTTATTTCCATCTCCAACTTCATTTTCTGCAGCTGGAACTTCCACTCATGCTCCCGCTGTCGCTCTTCCCGTTCCTCTTGCCACTGCTGCTATTCCTCTCGCTGCAGCTGCTGTTGGTGTAGCCGCTGTCGCTCTAGCAAGTAGATCATTTTGGATCTACGGGTGTGGCATCTGGCCAGTGGTGTGCTGGAGCCGGCTCGCTCCGGCTCGCAAGAGCCGGTTGTTATATTTTGGTTGGATTTGCGAGCCGGTTGTTGAACAGCGCGAGCCGGCTCTCCCTCCCTCCAGATCCAGTCCCTCACCAACCCTGCCAGCACTGACTCTCCCTCGCTGCCGGTTCGCGCAGGGCCTGTCCGCTACTTATCTGCCTGCCCTGGCACCCTCTTCTCCCCCCAAGGACACTGAGAATGAACAAATCAGGAAGCTTCTGCTAGAGACGTTGGGACTCGGGAGGGGAGCGTTTTCAATGATGCTGCTGCCCATGCGGTTGGACTCTGATGGAGGTTAGGTAAATTTAAAATAAAAGAAAAAGGATCCTTGGGGGGAGAAGAGGGCACCAGGGCAGGCAGGCAGTTGGACATGGGAGCAGGAGGGCAAGGGAGAGAGGATCATCTGGACATGGATGGCAGGGCTCAGGGAGAGAGGAGAATTGCTGGATAGGGATGAATGGAGGGGGCAGGGGACAGAGGAGCATGGATAGGAGGGCAGGGCTCAGGGAGAGAGGGGAATTGCTGGATGGGGATGAATGGAGGGGGCAGGGGACAGAGGAGCATGGATGGGAGGGCAGGGCTCAGGAAGAGAGGGGAATTGCTGGATAGGGATGAATGGAGGGGGCAGGGGACAGAGAAGCATGGATGGGAGGGCAGGGCTCAGGGAGAGAGGGGAATTGCTGGATAGGGATGAATGGAGGGGGCAGGGGACAGAGAAGCATGGATGGGAGGGCAGGGCTCAGGGAGAGAGGGGAATTGCTGGATAGGGATGAATGGAGGGGACAGAGGAGCATGGGTGGGAGGGCAGGGCTCAGAGAGAAAGGAGAAATTGCTGGACATAGAGGTGAGGGAAGAGAGATAAAGGAGATGAAATGAGGGAAAAGGAAGAGAGGAGAAAAACTGCACATGGATGAGGAAAATAGGCAGAAGCTAAGGACCAGAAATGAAGAAGAAAGGAGGAAAGGAAAGAAATGGAAAGGAAGCCCTGGAAACAGAGTTAAGAGGACAGATAGCAGCAGAATCGGATACTGGGCCAGCATGATCAGAAAAACAGTCACCAGACAACAAAGGTAGAAAAAAATCATTTTATTTTCATTATAGTGTTTGGAATATGTTCACTTTGAGAAAAAGGTGCTCAACATTAAAAGTTTATATTTATTTACTTATTTATGGCATTTTATCGCACTTTAACCATGAATTAGATTGGAACCTGCGATCATTTAATTTTTTTTCCCTGGAGTAATGCATTGCCGCCGCCCCCCCCCCCCCCCCCCCAGGCTCTCTCCTTGGCCATAGCCAGCTCTGCAATTTGGGGGGGGGGGGCGCAGAGGGGGACTGGGGGGGGCGCAGAGGGGGACCAGGGAGAGAGCCTGTTGTTAAACATTTATCTGCACACCACTGCATCTGGCCCTGTCGACTCATGGGCCTCTGCCCACAAGAGGTCTGCTCTCCCCACAGGAGAATTCTGCACAGGCCAATCCTGCACCTCATCCTCGCTGAGGATATCCGGTTGCTCTTGTGTTAGATCAGGCATCTCCATTGTCTGCTGGCCACTGCCAGTCACCATCAGCACACTGCTAATCTCCAAACACTACCAAAAAAAATCCTTAACAGGAAAGGGACCCTGTTACTGCTGCACTTGTTCACTGTGCTCTGTAACTGGAGGTTACAGATTAAAAATACTTGAACTACTCAGTAGATGGTGACCCTCACGCCACACAGTGAGCATACACAAGCACCCTCTTCCAACTGACTGGGTCACAACCACCTTTGGGTGCGTCTCCTGCTCTCAAATTATCCCCAGTGATTTCTAGGTTACTGAGGCCACACTCCCAGTAGTCCCAGATTTCCCAGAAAGCACTCATAGACCCCACACAAACCACCAGGATTCTTTATCAGTCCAGACAGGCAGAGGTAATAAACAATTATTTATTGTCATAAAAAGTGAACAATGAACAAATATGGATCAATTATAAAACTAAGAAAACATTTGCATACTTCCTAGAAAGTAGCTGGGGAGATCAGGGCATATATCTGTTGACAGAGCTTCAGATATCTCTCTCTTCTCCCAGGCTGAAACTGAAACTCAAAACGTCCAAATGAAATGAGCTCCTGGGCCAATCACAGCACAGTTAACAAGATTTCAAATAAAAACTGGTTACATCATTACAGACACTTGCTATTATCTGTGTGCCTACTAAAAGAAAGTCAGTCCTCTGTAATAGCTTTAAGCATAAACATGCACCATCTGCTGGCCAAATAGGAGAAATACACTTCAGAACATAATCAATGCAGGAAAATATCCAATACATTTTACAGGCTTAAAACACTGTTTCTTCACAGGGTAGAACCAAAGTGGTTTACATATACTACTTATAGATATTTTTTCTGTCCCTAGTGGGCTCACAATCTAAGGGGTCAATTTACTAAGCTGCGTGGGCTATTTTTTCTGTGTGCCAGGATAAAATACCCCCCGCCCCAAAAAATGGTCATACGGTAAGATAACTCTTACCGCATAGCCATGTGGTGGTAAGGGCTCCTGTGGTAACCCGACAGTAACCAGGCAGTTTACAGCAATGCCTGATTACCACCAAGTTAGCACCATGCTACAAAATAAAATTCCACAGAGCACCGGAAATGGCACGCACTCGACCCAGAACTACCGAAGGTGGCTGTGTTGTGCCAGCGGAGTTCTGGGATAGCACCGCTTTGAAAAACAACCCCTATGTTTTCTAAATGAGGATTCTTGATGACGATAGAGGGGAATCAAATTCCAAAGGGAAGTGCTCAGTTAGGAGAAAGCAGAGTGATGTGAAATGTTCAGATGCAGATGAGGAGAGGGAAGCAAAAGAAGGGCATAAGGTACTCAAAGGGTGCATGATGGATTGTAAGGGGTAATCAGAAAAACTAAGAACGGAAACTGGTCACAATAAAATGCACAATGGACCAAAGTTATGATCTTGAATTTGAGATGTGCAGTAGTAGGAAGCAATGTTCCCTCTAAGCAGAGCGTGTGAGCGCTTGCTCATACATTTTAGGAGCATAGCTCACAGATTTGACATGGTTGTTCACAAAAATACTGACTCGACTTTCAAACAAAATTAAATACTAAAAATTAAATAAAAATTAAACTAAATCCTTTATTGACCCAATTTAAATGAGTTTCAAACAAAATTGCTCTATATGAAACTATCTAAGCCAGTGGTTCCCAAACCTGTAAGGAGTGGCCCTGGATTTGAGAAAGAAACAACAGCTTAGACTACTGGTTACCAAAGCTGGTCCTGGAGGCACCCCAGCCAGTCAGGTTTTCAGGATATCCACAATGAATATTCATTAGAGAGATTTGCATTCAGTGGAGGCAGTACATGCAAATCACTCTCATAAATATTCAAATCCAGGGCCACTCCTTACAGGGAACATTGGTAGGATGACAGGTGAAAAGAAATTAGAAGATGAGTAACATGGTCATAACAATAGGTCCCAGCCAGAAGCTTTACAGCAATGCAATGAATGAACTGAAGACATTTTAAGTAGGAGAGAGTGAGACTGTGGTAAAGAGAGTTGCAGAAATCAAGCCTCAAGATAACAAAGAAAAGAATCAAGATTTTATGTTCAGTAGCAGGAAGGGTTTGATGAATAAGCTGAAGAGCAAAAAAAAGAAAATTTCTCCATACCATCTCTCTGTGACTTGAAAATGAGACTAGAATCCAGGATAAATCCGATGATGTGGACAGACCTGACAAAGGCCAAGTGATCCCAGAGACTGAAGGGGGAGAAAGAGAACAGGAGGTGGAGCCCAGAAAACAGACTTGAATTTAGAGATGTTCAAACACCCAGGTTAAAAAAAAAACTTAGATTATGAGTCCACTAGGGGCTGAGAAAGTACCTGAACATAATATGTAAACTCCTTTGCTTGTACCACAGAAAGACGGCATATCAAATGTGTTACCCTTAACCTTTAACCCGGATGAAATGGCATGGAAACAGAAGTGAAGTGGGGTGTAATTAGAGAAGTGGGTCAATAGAAAACAGGATGTACATGTCATCTTCATTATACCATAGAAGTATCGATATAAAATTCCCCATTATAATAAGGATCACTAAGGTCATCATGAGAGAGGCAGAATCCCGTGGCGGAAACCGGGCAGTAATCGTCATTCTACGTGCATAGACGATTACCACATGGTTACTGTTTGAAACCTTACTGCTAAGTCAATTGGTGACAGTGAGGTCATGAGACCCAAAATGGACGCACACCAATTTTTATTTTGCTGCACGTCCATTTTCAGCAAAAATTTTTAAAAAGGCATTTTTTAAAGGTGAGCTGAAAAATGGATCTGCGTGCGCCCAAAACACGTGCCTACACTAGCGCAGCCCATTTTTCAACGCACCTTAGTAAAAGGATTCCATAACTGGAAAAAAAACAAAACAACCATATAACAAAGGTAGAAAGAATTTTATTCCTAATTCAGTGAACAGAAAATGTCAAATTTACAGTAAATTCACAATGCTTTCTTTATATTTTGCAGAATGCCGTTTCTATTTCTCTTTTGCTAGTGTTGCACTGCCTGCAGAGTGTGGCTTCTTAGGGTTTAAGTTTAATTTTTGTCTATGTATTTATATTTTAACTTTGTACTCACTTATTCTGTACCTAGCAAGGGTCTATTTTTGTTCCGTGACCAAGGCTAGGTAGTCTGTTTTCATGGAGTTTCTATTTAAGTATCTGTGATTTTTCAGTTTGTTCAATTTTCCAATAGGCATATTGATGTTCTAGGTCTGAATGCAGTGTTTACTGTGTTGCATTTCCCTAGGCAGAGTCCTTGTTGTGCTACTTCTGTAACTTAGTGGTGTAATGGTAAAGTAGATTAGCTCTATAGGTCCTGAGTGATTTTTGTAGGCTTTGTGTTACAGGTGCTTCACAATATGCTTGGGTCTGGAGAGGGTCTATATTTTTACTGAGATTACTCAGCCAAAATATTAAACGAAGTGGATGATGGATGGCAGAAGATTCTTTATTGAAACATGCAAATAATTCTAAATGGACCATGTTTCGGCCAAAAGCCTGCATCAGGGGTCTATTAATATCTGATCAAATGCAGGTGCAAAGTATTACTTACACTGCCAAAGGCACAAAATCCATACACTACGGGGTCTTTTTACTAAGGTACGCTGTAAATGACCTGCGCTGGTATAGACAAGTGTATTAGACATGAGCAGGTCCATTTTTCAGCGCACCTGCAAAAAAGGCCTTTTTTATTTGGTTGAAAATGGACATGCAGCAAAATAAACATTGGTGCGTGCCCATTTTGGGCCTGAGACTTTACTGCCACCTACTGACTTAGCAGTAAAGTCTCACACGTGAACCGGACGGTAATCATCAGTGTGTGTACACTGCCGATTAACACCTGGTTAGCGTTGTGCACCGCAAAAGTTCCAGCGTGTAGTGGACTCGTGTAAAAAATGAAATTACTGCCCGGTCCATACAGTAGTTGGGTGGTACTTCCAAATTGGTGCGCATGGCTTAGTAAAAGGGCCCCTAACAGTACAGTCTGTCTGCAGCGCTGTGCAGAGTTCTAAACGTAAATTTGCTCAATAGAAAAGTATCTAGCATGAACGTTGCCAAACGATTTTCCCACCATACTTCACTGTTTGTCTGAGTTTCAGTGTTGTGTGGAGTGTGTCTCCTTGTTTTGCTGTTGCGTTATTGAGATTACACCAAAATCAACTTTTTTTGAATGGCAAGTTCCTGAGGAAATGCCCTTTTTCTGTTTTGTATCCATTCTTAGAGGAGGAGCTATGGGGGATTTCTGTGGATGTAAAAAAATATGTTTAAATTAACAGATTGATACTCCATTGTGCAGTGTTAGGGGTTGGTATTTTTTTATATTAGATTTCTTAGGCTGTATATTTAAACTGCAACTTCAAAGGTATTTACCTGTATTATTAATACAGCTTGGTCAGGTGTTTATATTTGTTATAAAGCAAGTTGAAGGATATGTACTATTTTAGTAATTATTTTGCAGGATACTTTGATATGTGTTGAGATGTCGACCAGACTCAAGTTTAAGTTATGGGATAATGTGACTATATTTAAAAATGTCAGTGTTTCCAAAGTTTCCATAAATGTGTGTGGGGCTTTTGCTGCTGCAGGACAGCTGTTGGGCAGAGTGTTTACTTCAAAATCCATCATCAAGTGCACTCCAAAGCATTATTTAGGAGTACACCAAGCACTATTTGCACCTAAATGTCTAGTGCCTCCCCCCATGTTGTCTGGGCCCCTCCAAAATATCAGGTCTGGCTACGCCACTTCAAAAAGGTCTGATCCTGGACGAGTTAGCTGGTGATCACCAACACTACCAGCACAGCTTTGGATTATATAGCCCAAAAGGATGGGTGATGAACTGGAGAAGTTGTAAATTTGTATGTACTTCAGGAATTGCTATTAGAAACCATTTAATTAGTGAATAAAACTGTACCCAATAGTCTTGGATGGACAAAAAACCTCTTAAACCAAATGCGAACTATACATAAGGATTTATAGAGTTTGGATTTACTGCCTGTTGCCTGTTGCAGAGCTCAGTAAAGATTTTCCTTGGTGTGGCGAGTATTCCTTGAGCGTGAGAGAGTGAAGAGCCTGCTTCTGGACTGTTAAGGATACTCAGGACAAAGCCCAGCTTAGCATTCTATGGCCTTCAGGATCTTTGTCTGGCCCCGGCCTGTGCCCAAGCTGAAGTGAGAGAGCCTGAACAGTGTGTGGAGAATGAGTAGTTTCTTTTTGTGGCTGATCAGAGAGACATGAGCTGGTCGGTGAGACCCAAGTTACAGACAAATCCCAGAGGTTGGATGAAAAGGGGAAAGAAAAAACAGAGTAGGTGAAACAACTAACCTTCAGGGCCGGATCTAGGACAGTGACCTATGCAGGAACAGGAAGGTGGAAGAAGCTGTCTGCTTTC
The DNA here is from genome assembly GCF_901765095.1 of Microcaecilia unicolor. Classification (NCBI taxonomy): domain Eukaryota; kingdom Metazoa; phylum Chordata; class Amphibia; order Gymnophiona; family Siphonopidae; genus Microcaecilia; species Microcaecilia unicolor. The sequence continues at coordinate 190,503,981 of NC_044031.1, read as the reverse complement.
TGCGACTATTACTTCTCCACCTCCTGTCTCTGATTAGTCCTGGCCAGCAGAATGAGCCAATCAGAAGCCAGACATGGGAAAATACTCCAACTCTTCAATTGATGGGGAAGGAAAGGGGGCATAGAGAGCAGATGCCAGCACTTTTTCTGTGGATGGTAAGAGGAGTGAGTGACTAAGTGAGGTGGGAGACATAGAGAAGAGCAGAAGATCATATGAATCAGAGATATCCATGGGGTATGGGGATGAAGCAAAAGAGAAAATCTGTGTAGTCAAGGGCTGTCATTCCATTTCCACCATACTCCCTCTATTGCTTCAACTTCCCTAAACAAAGTAGTCAATGCCCACTTAGAATGAGACTTGTATAACTTTTAAAAACCTACCATGGCATCTCTAGCCAATATCATGCAGGCACTCAAAGGATGTTAAAGCATCTTACCTAGGCGTTTCCATATTGGGTAACTTAAGCATGGTGACATTTCAGCTGAAATTAGATGTCTTAAGTTTTAGGATAAACTCATGTAATTGAGGATCCCACAACTGAAGCATTTAATTTTAGGCCTGCTATTGCCTCACTTAAATGTTGGCACTTAAGCTAGGTGCTCAATGCTGGATATTAGCGCTGATGTTTAGGTCTTACCCCATGGCCTTGCCCCTGGCTCCACCTATTTGCAAACACCTAATGTTTGGAGCATTTTGGAAACAGATATCAAAATTAGGGGCTTAGCTCTAGTCAGTGTTCAAAGGGGCTAAATTATGTACCTAATTCTCAAAGTTAGAAGGCTAAATCCTTTGAAAATTGATCCTATGATGTTTACGGAATGCCATCTTGAATTAAAGACCAGCATAAGGGCAGAGGTAGAAATGGACAGTGAGATATACTAATATTATAATGAAAACAATCTCCCTTTTCTTCAACAAACATTTTAACCAACCTGAAACACAATAATGCTGACATTTTTCTGGAAAAATCTGTTTTTAAACAGAAGCACTGTCGTTCTGCTGTTTTCATATTGTATTGGATAGATGAGCTAGTTAGACAATAGTTCTGTAATATTTCACAGAAAGTATTTGGAAACAAGACTTGTTGTTCACTATTTGTGTTTTCCAATAAATCAATGGGAACAAATGTGATGACTAAAAAACAAGAACATTTGCATCATTATCTGCCAAAACAAATTCCTTTTTTTAATGTTAGCACATTAAGCAAGCAGAATGTGGTATCAGTTGAAGAAGAATGGCTCTAAAAATGTCATTGAGCTATTCAGTTCTATTTTCAATCTAACGAGTAGCAAAGATTTGCCTAACCAGAAGAAGTTTTACATATTATTTAAGAAATGATGGGTCTCGTTTACTAAACCGCACTAGCGATTTCCGTGCGGCAAATGCGATGCAGCTCATTCAAAATGGTCTGCAGCACATTTGCTGCACTGGGATTTTACTAGCATGGTTTAGTAAAAGAGGCCCTACTTAGGGGGGAAGTTATCAACATGGACCACCATTAAGATTTTATGCATTGAAATCCTGTGCTAAAATAGCATCACTTGTGGTAAAATAACCTGTCTTAACGATAGCACATGTTGATTACTTCCCCCTCTAATTCCATTCCAAAATTTGAAACACTGTTTCACGATTGGCCCAATATTGAAAATGACTTATACGTTCACTGGAGGCCCATGAATTGAAAGTCCCAATAAGGATAATGTCAGAAAATCTCTTTAACCACTTCAAACAGGGCAGAGTGTGGGGCAATGATTATACTTACAGTGGTGATATTTATCCACATTATATGTAGCTGAGTGGTTCACTTTAAGCCTGCTTAGTTATATGTATGGTGATAATTATATAGCAGGTCACCTGTTTTCAGCCTATCTTATAAAGACATATGGGGGAGGGGGAGGGGGAGGTATTCTATAAACTGGCAACAACTTGGGCATCACAAAATGCTATGTTTAGTGCTAATTCTATAACGCCAGTTAGGTGCATCTAAGCCATTGTATAATACTAGCATAAGGTGGCACTGGTATTCTGCAATGTAGGCACAACCACTTATCCCAATTCAAAGCAGGAGTAAGTGGGCACGCTTATGTACACCATGCAGTGTGCACAACTGATAGTATTCTATAGGCTGTGAATGATGCCCATGATATACCCATTATGCCCATGACATGCCTAGCACTTACACATACAATTTGTGCTTTCTGGTGACAATTCCATGGGTAAGTACCAGTATTCTATACACTTATGGGTCCTTTTAATAAGGGACACTAAAAGGTGACCCACACTACCTTTCGTGGTTGGGTTTACCACATGCTGCGGCCACCTTTAGTGAGCCAGTAAAATGGCTGCATCTTTATTATTTTTGGTAATGGCCACACACTAATTTCCATATTAGTGTGTGGCTATTAGCACGGGAGCCCTTACTGCCACCTATTTAGGAGATGGTAAGAGCTTCCGCGCTACTCCTGTGCAAATTGGGTAGCGCACAGTAATGTGTCTACACTACCCAATTAGCGCAGGCATGCCTACTCTCCTCCCATGGGCATGTCTCCCACGCTGGAAAATAAAAATATTTTTCAGTGCGGGATTAGTGCACACTGAGCAGTAAACTATGCTGGATGCCTCAGCACATTCCATGGTAGTGCACTTTTACCGAAGGGCAGGCCCACATTAAGCCTACTGCACCTTAGTAAAAGGGCCCCTTGGTGCATAATTGGCATGTAAATTAACCCTCTCTTTTACAAAGCTGCAATAGCGGCTGCTGCTGTGGTAATGCCAACACAGCCCATTTAAAGTGAATGGGATGTGTCGGCATTACCACGCGGCTTTGTAAAAGGGAGCATAAGGCACCTGTTTACATAATTGCTATAGGTTACTAGGGGTAAACTGGTAGAATCATAGCTAGATTGAAGCTGTAGGCATTTACAACAGCTTAGGAGCTGGTATAAATTTATACATGTACAATCTGCACAATCACATGTATTAAAAAATGTATATACATAGTTACTGTTGACTTTGCCCACAATCTGTTCCATCTGTGCCTCAGATCATATATAGCCTGTAAAAATACATGCTACTTTGTCATCACATGCAATCTTATGCCCACAACCCCTAGGGTAATTATGTAAGAGGCCTTTTACGCATTGAAAAAATAAGGTTTCGTGCATATATAAGTTTATAAAATTACTCCATAACGTCTGAATATTACCACAAAATCTATGGTGTTCTTTTACTAAGGTACACTAACAGATTTAGCACACACTAATGATAAGCACATGCTAAATGATAAGATGCCCATAGGAATATAATGGGTTTCTTATCATTTAATGCACACTAATCATTAGCTAAATCCATTAGCGCACCTTAGTAAAAGGACTCCTATATTTATATTTAGTCACCATTAGTCAATGTACTACTGTACATGCATATTCTGTGCCACTAACTATACATAAGTTGCGCTATTGTTTGGCATTTAAAAAATACACTGACCGTTGGGAATGAATATTGGCCCAGATGTTTTTATCACAGCTTACTGATCATTTTCTTGTACAGTTATTTAAGCACTACTTATAACAAACCACAAGACACCTCTTAGAATGCTAATGTTGACTAGGGTAGGTCAAGGCATTGTCTAAATTACTATATCAGGATAAAAGGGAAAAAAAGTTACTACAGCAGACTGCATGAAATGTATAGGGGTACATTTTCATCCGGCTGCCTACCTGCAAAGTTACCCGACTGCTTTTCACTTTCAAACGTAAGATACCTGTCTAAATTAAATTTGGATATGGGGTTATTATTTGCAATGTACAGTACAATGCAGGTGTAAATTTAGGTATGTTAGTGGCATATTTATGTCATACCTTTTTCAAATATAATATATGTGTATAAATCTAATACATCCCCTCAAAACATCCACAGAATGCCTCTTTTCTTGTGCGACCATGCTTGGGCATCTTATGAATGTACATATACTCTTCAGGTGGCTAAACATTCACTTAGCCACATACAGGGCATTAACTCTATTTTATTCATGTAAAAAGTGGCAAAAGCTTTCAAATTTTACCCCAGAGAGGACAAGCAGAGCTAACATGCATTATGATAGAGGTTAAGATTTCAATGAAGCAATGAATTCAGGTACTGACACAATCAGGTCCAGAACACGAGACTTGAATCTAATTTAGGACACAAGTAAAAATAAAATAAAATTAGTGAATATGGGCTGGAAATTAAAAGATGAAGAAGAAAATTGCAGGTGACATTAACAGTGGGATACCTGCTTATCTAATTACTATCATGTAGGGGTCCTTTTACTAAGCTGCGGGAAAAATGGCCCTGTGGTAGCGGCAGGGGCCATTTTTCCTGTGCGCCAGTAGGTAAAAAGCCCCTTTTAAAAATGGCCATGCGGTAAGATTACTCTTACCACGTTGAGGTGGCGGTAAGGGCTCCTGCGGTAACCCAATAGTAACCGAGCAGTGCAAGCCGATGCCCAAGTCCCACTGGGTTAGCGCTGCACTATAACATTGAAGAAATTTTCCAACCTGGAACAATCACCGGCGGTAGTGGTGGGCCAGCAGTAGTTCTGGCTTAGCGTGCGGAAAGCCTGCATTTGGCATACCGATGCTTTCTAAAAAGGGACCCTAACTTACCATCATCTCACTGTAGCCTGGATAGGCCATATGGTCTTTATCTGATTACAATTGTCTATGATTTTTTTCCTCTGTTTCATAGTGATGAATAAAATGTTGAGGCTCATGTAATGTACTTCAGTTGCAGATCACTTCTTGTTTGGCCTCTTTAATTTTTATTTAGGGGCCATTTTACTAAGCCGCTTAAGGCTTTATGTGCGCAAAAATAGAGTTACAACACGGCTACCATGTGGCTGTTGTGGTAATTTCATTTTTGAGGTGGGTCCGATATACGTAGTAGAAAAATCATTTTTATTTTCGGCCGTGCGTAATGCAGATGCGCCAAGTGGCATTTAATATGCATAGGTCATTACCGCCTGGTTACCATGTGAGACTTTACCGCTAGGTCAATGGCTGATGGTAAGGTCATAGGCCCAAAATGGATGCACGGCAATTTTGATTTTACTGAACGTCCATTTTCAGCAAAAAAATTTAAAAACGGCATTTTTTACAGGTGCGTTGAAAAATTATTCTGCGTGCACCCAAAACCCATGCCTACACTACCACAAGCCATTTTTAAGTGCACCTTAGTAAAAGGACCCCTTAGTTCTTTGTTTCATTATTTATTTTTGTATTAGGATTTTTCACCTAAAGCAGTATGCAGCTAGAATCATCTAGACATAGGCAATACACATTACGTTGGTTAAAAAAAAACCCAATAACCAAACACATTATAATATAATACATTTCTTCCAATGTCAACACAATACACATAAAAACATCTTAATAGACACAGCACAGAAGGTAAGCAGAGATGGAACATCCAGACAGATAAGATGGAGTAACAAGAGTTACAAAGAAGATAAGCATGACTAACTTATGGAAAAATTGCACATGATGTCATAAAAGGCACACGTATTAGAATTGAGTCTTCCTGCAATAAGTGCAGCCAATGTTAGTCCTTGTGTGTGTAACTATCTAGTTAGTTGCTTTTTCCATCAAAGGCATGGCAGAAAAGCTGGGCTTTCACCTGCTTCCAGAAGTAGAGATAGTCTTGTATTAGGTGAAGCTTTTCTAAGAGTGCATTCCACAGTGTGGGGGCTACTCCAGAGAAGGCTTGTTGGCGGGTGTCACATCATATGATATCCTTTGGAAAAAGTGTGGTTAGCGACCTTCGAGGTGCATAGCAGCAGATCCTGTTCTTCAGGTACTCTGGACTATTTCCTTTAATGGCCTTGAAGATCATAGAGTTTTAAATTTAACCCTGAGTTGTACTGGTAGCCAGTGGACTTTTTGCAGAATTGGGTGGTGTGATCACATCATATACAACCTTCTAGGAGTCATGCTGCAGCATTCTGAATCAACTGGCGCAGGTGCAAGTCCACTGTAGGCACACAAATGAAGACTGCATTACAGTAATCCAGTCTTGATATTATTATGTATGCTGACATGAACCACTGTGGTTAGTGCAGTGGACTTTGATCCTGGGGAACTGAGTTTGATTCCCACTACAGCTCCTTGTGATTCTGGGCAAGTCACTTAATCCTCCATTGCCCCTGGTACAAAATAAGTACCTGAATATATGTAAACTGCTTTGAATGTAGTTGCAAAAACCTCAGAAAGGTGGTATATTAAGTCCCATTTCCCTTCCCTTCTCAATCTATGGCGAGAGACAGCATAGTTGCCCAGATAATACAGGCAGCCTCTGAAGGTTGTCTTGGATTTGGGGGATCATCAGAAGTGTTGATTCCAGCTGTACCCCGAGTTTCCTGACATATGAGTTAAGGCAGAGTTTGTAGGTCCTGAAAGTGGTTTTGATGTTAAGTATGTGAATGCTTGTATTTGTATTCTGCTTGTTGAAACATTTCCAATTGTATTTCTAAAAGCAATAATTAACTCAGCTCTGATAAGCTCTTTTACTTAAATCATTACTGGAAATCATCACTTGAATAAAGATCTGCTAGAGCAGAGACATTACTTTTCATCCGCACGTCTACACTGCAAGCACCAGCTCTCAAATTTCTATTTAAGTTCATTAGTTTCTGTATGAGTGCTGCAGACATCCTCCCAAAATCCAAGAGATGTTTATTTTAGAGCTAAATGAGTGGAATTGAACAGTGCAGACAAAAATCAGTGAAGAGTATCACATACTGATTCTCATGCAAGCTAATGTTTTCTTAGTAAGGATACAAGTCACTCTATTTAAAGTGCACTTCTATATATGGGAAGGTAATTTTGAAAGATTTTATGTAGGTAAATGTGTTTACATAATTAATACAGATCTTTGAAAATTACCCACCATCTGAGCAGATAAAAGTAAGCACGCTGCATCTTTTAGCTGGGTAAAAGGTATACTCTGCACAACCATAGGGAGGTTGGGAGAGTGAAACTTAGGGATGTATATTCATGTACATTCATTAGTGCATATTTCTTTTTTTTAAGGTGCCTTACAAAAATTTATGCAAGATTATCTAATTCTCATTACCCTACATATGAACAAACATACACTCAGGAACCCTTTTACTAAAGAGCAGAAAACAATTAACACCTGAAATTGTGAACAATAATTGTTGCAGTGTAATGCAGTTAATGCCTGATGGGCTGATGATCAGAAGCAAACGCAGGTGCTAGAGGCTGTTAGCACCATACTAGCACTTGCGTTTGATACCGCCCCATTATCAGAGCCCCCGAGCGCATGAAACAATGCACTCATGGGTTCTGAACACAACTAGCATGCAAAACAGGGCTAAATCTATTCATCCCCAATGATCAGTGACCAGAGCGCCAGTGACCCCCCCAACCTGTGTTGGAGGGGTCGGGGGGACTGGAGGTCCACTGGACCTCTAGCCCCTCTTTCGCTTGGCTCAGGGCGGGGGTAATTGGGATCTGTTGGTCCAACGGTGATCCCCTGTGTTTGACAGGTCTGGGCTTTTGACAGCCCAAACCTGTCAAACAAGTGCAGGAGGATTGTCTCAGGCAAATCCTCCTGCACTTCTACCCCATGATCAGAGAGCAGTGCATGCTTAAATATGCATGCAATTATCTCTAATCATAGGTACGGTAAAGCCCTGCGCTGTTCTAGCGCTATTTTGAGAGCGCTGTTTGGAACAGCGCGGGGCTTTTGATCATCTGCCCATGAATGTTCATGTGCTCTCATGTTGTGTTAGAGGGTGGGAACTAGGCAGGTCATTGGTAGCAGGGGTGTAGCTAGGTGGGACCACGGGGGCATGGACCCCCCACACATTAAGCCCTGGCCCCCTATACTTTGGACCCCCCTCCCGCTGATGTCCTCCCCCATCGCCGCCGCTGCAAGGTACCTTTAGTGGCGGGGGTCCCCAACCCCCACCAGCCGAAGTCTTCTTCAGCGACGATCAACTCCAGCGCCTTCACTGATGATCTGTTTCTGACTCCTGACGTCCAGTGTGCATGTCCTGCAGGAGGCTACATACAGGATGTGCACGCAGAATGTCAGGAGTCAGAAACAGATCATCAGCGAAGGTGCCGAAGTTGACCGGCACTGAAGAAAGCTTTGGCTGGCGGGGGTTGGGGACCCCCACCAGAAAAAGTACCTGGCAGTGACAGAGGAGGGTCGGCGGCGATGGCGGCGGAGGGGGGACGGCAGTGGGAGGGGGTAACAAAGTGGCGGGGGGGTTGGTGGCTGGGGAGGCAGGCTAAACTGTGCCCCCCCACCTCAGGCTCTGGATCCCCCTCCTGACAAGGTCTGGCTGCGCCCCTGATTGGTAGAGGATGGGCAGAGTCTACAAACTGAAGTTAGTACATGATACTTAACATGCACTATCACATTTGCAGTTAGTGGATGTGAAGCGTCTGTTCACGCTTTCCAAAAATACTAGGACTAGGGGGATGCGATGAAACTACAGTGTAGTAAATTTGAAACAAATCGGAGAAAAGTTTTCTTCACCCAACGTATAATTAAACTCTGGAATTCGTTGCCAGAGAAAGTGGTGAAGGCGGTTAACTTAGCAGAGTTTAAAAAGGGGTTGGACGGTTTCCTAAAGGACAAGTCCATAAACCGCTACTAAATGGACTTGGGAAAAATCCACAATTCCGGGAATAACATGTATAGAATGTTTGTACGTTGGGAAGCTTGCCAGCTGCCCTTGGCCTGGATTGGCCGCTGTCGTGGACAGGATGCTGGGCTTGATGGACCCTTGGTCTTTTCCCAGTATGGCATTACTTATGTACTTATGTACAAGTTCACTTACTGTCTCCTCATAAGCAGACACTAGGTGCTGGATTCTGTAAATGGCACTCAAAATTTGGCATCAGAAAAAAAAATCTGTGCTAAACGCTATTCTGTAAAGGGCACATGCGCTTTATAGAATAGCGTTTAAGCACAGATCTCACACCTAACTTTGGGTGCCAGTCAGACCAGTACTCTATAGCTTGCACAAATTTTCGGAATGCTCCTCCCATGGCCATGATCCCTTTTTGAGATACACACTATCAGGCTCATTTTCGAAAGAGAAGGTCATCCAAAAAGCGACACAAAAGGCACATGGGTGACCCTGTGAAAGAAGGTCGTCCAAATCCAACAAGCGAAACAGGGCCATAATGACATCCTCAGCAAGAGGATGCCCATCTAAGGATGTCTCCACATGGGGTGTGTTAGGGGCGTGTTATGGTCGGCGTTACGAGATGGGCACCTCCAACATATAACGGCTAGCAAAATGGTTTCACATGGGTGGGAACATGGGCGTCCTTAGTTAGACCTGAAATAAAAGCGACCAGGGTAAAGGGGAAGTCGTCTTTAGACCCATTAGCGATTTTGTGGAGTTGGAGAGTGGTGAGATCGTTGATGAGAGAGAAAGTAGAGAGCTGTTCAGTGCCCTATTACCTTTGTCTGTGTCCCTGGTTTGCTGCTCTATCTGCCTTTCAGTATGCTGGGGCTGGGGCCCACTAAGACCAGCTTCTGTGTCTGACTGGTGTCATCACCTGCATAGCAAAAGGGGCGGAAGTGTGTTGGTCAAAATAACCCAGTTTTGTTTTGCAGCATTCATATACATAGGCCCACATGTGAAGACCCAGCAAACAGATGGTGAAGAATGGCATTAGCAGGTAATCACAGATCTGATTGTAGATGGTACAGAGCTGGAGAAGAGGAGTACAGTGCATTTTAGAGAGTGATGTGCAAGAGAGCCACACAGGCAGGCGGGTACACATAGAACTGTGGAAGGAGTGCAGAGGATACAGTGAAATTACCTTTGCGGGTGGGTGCCTGTTTTGGTGCCACTCTGACAATGGGATGCAAAACATCGAAAATACTGAGAAGGACGTCCCAAGGACACCCATGTAAGAGCGGCATGGGCGTCCCCAAGATGGTCGTCCTAATTTCGATTATGGGCAAAATCCCTAAACGTCCCCAGCTGCTTCCTCTGATTTGGTCGTCCTCATTTCTATTATGGGTGGGAACTATGGATGTCCCCAGCTGCTCTGTGTTTTAGATGCCCTAATTTTGATTATGAGTGAAAATGATAAACATCCCCAGCTGCTTTTCCGGTTTGGAAGTTTGCATTCCCTTTATTGGCGCCTCTTTAAAACGGTTTTCTCTGTGCTTGCACTTTAGAGGTTTTTCTTTAGATTATGGGGTGGTATTTCTAAGCGTTTTATCTTCAGTTATAGTAAACCTTGTTTTTGCCACTGTATGCTTTTGTAGACCTGTTTGCTTTTTTAGTTTTCTTTTGTTTTTCTTTGAGAGGGGACACCTTTTGGCCAATTCTTAAAAGATAACTGGTGTGTGGGCTGTGTACCTTTCCTTTCAAAAAGTTTTTGACTGGGTGTTAGCTGGCAGCTTAGCATTTACTCTGCACTTTCTGCATCTGACCAACTCTCCAACCTCTACCCTCCAAGAGCTGCTTGCTGTGCTTGATGCGGTCCCTCACTGACCCCCATTCTCTCTCCATAGTTGAAGCAGCCAGCCTCTGGCCCCTTGGAGCAAACAGATTGGTGTTCCTTTTGGCAAGTTCAAGGTAAGCTCATACCTCTTAGCCACCTCTTCTCCTTCTGCTATGTAGGTGCTAAACAAACACGTCTTGCATCTTGCACTGCAGCTGGTCAACAGGATTGCAAGGGACAGCAGTGGACTGTAATACACTGGACTCTGAGAGCCATGATTGTTTCTACCGAATTCATTGTACAGATGTCTTGTTCTCTATTGGACACACTCAGTTGTAGCTGCCTGTGGGGTGGGGGTGGGGGACGGGAAGAGGCCCTGAGAATGGATGTGTGCATCCCTCATGGTCAAGGGCTTCCCATTCTCTGTATGTTCTCTGCATTCAAATCTTACCTCTATTTTCACCAGGTTTGCCAGTGGTTGCTGTGCAGTGGTGGAAGGAGATGCCACTTGTTGCTGCATCAGGGCTGTACTGTGTGCTTGCAGGTCATGCCGTAGGCCCTCGATGCTGTGCTCTAGCTTCTCATTGGGCCTGTACCGCTCCCCGGTAGGTTCCATTCTTCTTTATGTGGTGAACCCCAGTCCCCTTTTTATGAAGTGCCCACCCATCCTGAAGGTTGCTGGGGGTGGGGAGGGGGGAAGCATATATGCACTGAATGTCTTTTCCACATTATTGGCCAGTCCTACAATCCTCCATAGTTATGGAACAACAACATTTCTAAATTCTACCCTGCAAACCATTTTCAAGGAGGCCACAGGTGTGTGCCTACCATGGTCTTGAGTCCTTAAGTCATGGTGCGGGAGAGGGGTTCTGGTTACAGCTCCTATTCTAAATAACCTGCAGGTGGCTACAGCACGGTGCCTATATAATTCCCCTAGCCTGTGCCCTTCTGTACCTGATGTATTATATTGCAATTTTGACGAAGTAAACATCCATCTAATGCTTTTACAGTGGTTTTCCCTTTTCTCCTCAGCACTATATACCATTGCTGATACATTCAATGTGACAAAGATGACCCAGCTGTTTGTAGCTCCTTCCTGGCCCTCACCAATGTGGTTTGGTTGTGGGTAAGGGTGTCTGCTGATCACAGAGCAAACATAGTATATGGTTATCTGCAAGTTTGTACTTGGCAGATCACTAGTGCTAGACAACATACCTATTATTTACACAACTCTGTGCTGTGGGGCTCTATGGCACAGGGCTGTTCCGGACCCTTGAGCCTACTGTGTGTGGTCAATCACTTGCCTCCAGGAACCAAAACCTCCATTTTTTAACAACTTTTTATTAGAAAAACTATTGTATAGATTCCAATTCTAAGAATAAAACACGTTAGCACAAAAACTCATGTTGCACGAACATTTCTAAAATTCCTGCTCTAAATTAAACTCTGGAATTTGTTGCCAGAGAATGTGGTAAAGGTGGTTAGCTTAGCAAAGTTTTAAAAAGGTCTGGATGGCTTCCTAAAGGACAAGTCCATAGACCATTATTAAATTGACAGGGAAAATCCACTGCTTATTTCTGGGATAAGCAGCATAAAATGTATTGAACTTACCTCTTCTTAGCTTGTGCCACCACGAAAGGCAAATGGCGGTGGCGTCTTCTAACGGCTTATAAACTGGAAGTGACTTAAGTGTGCAGAAGGAACTGATGGTACACGGGTGGCAAAACATAACTGGCTCACATGTAACATCCCCACTGCAAGTATGTATTGAGTCCCCTGGGTTCTAAAGTGTCAAGACAGTATATTCAAAATGTTTCTCGCTGCAGCAATGTTTTGTCAGTATCTCCACCCCGACGTGTGGGATTAATGTGATCAATTACCATGCATGTCAAATCTTTTACTGTGTGCGCCAATTGTATACAATGCAGGGCCACTTCCACATTTGTACATTTGTTGCTGATTATTTTCTATTGGCAACACAACAATCTTATTGCATCTATCTCACTCTGCGGTACATCTTCATTTTACACATTTTGAAGGTGTATTTTTGAACACTGATAGATGGGGGGGGTTTTCGGCATGTATTATGGCATCACTTTTTGGGGATGTTTCTGAGAGACGTTTTCTTTGAGACAGACATCATGTTGAAAATGCCCCTCCACAGGTATGCACAGCCAAACATAAAAAAAAATGGTCTGTGCTCATTTAAAACACATTTTTCCTGATTTCCACAATTTTTTTCATGATCCTTTGACCTATCTAATTTTGTAGTAATGCATTTTGGGGGGGAATTCAGTAAATGGAGCCCAAAATTAGGTACTAGGATGAACTGTGCTAAGATAGTATTCTGTGTGCAGAGTGCCCTTTACAGAATACTAAATTAGCACGCATTTTGCATCTAACTTTAGGCACCAGTGTTTATACCTGCCAAAAGCTGGTGTAAATGATAGCACCCAACTAATGGCAGTTAGGCATGCAAATGCAAGTATTCTATAACATTGTGCCTAAATTCTGGGAATGCTGCTGACCCGCTCGTGCCCCTCCCATTGCCATAGCTTCTTTGCAGTTAAGCACAATGTAATTTAAGCACACATGTTATAGAATAGGACATAGGGCAAATCCATGCATTACTCCTAATTACTCTCAATTAATGCCAATAATCAATTGTTAACACCTGATTAGCTAGTTTACATGTAGCTTTGGGATCCATTCCCAAATCTGACTGACTTATTTAGAATCTGGGGGATTTATGCACACAAGAACTTCAACAGGCACTCAATTGTAGGTATGCTAATTTATCACTGTAGATAAGTTCGAGTAATTGGCATACACTCTACATTTTTAGGCACCTAAATGAACCACATGCATGCTCATGAATGTACACTCTTAAAAACAAAAACAAAAAAATCAAGAGACACTATGGACCATGATTATTATATGAAATCCTAGCTGTTGGTAAAAGGCAAGGCCCAAATAGAAATGTGCATTTGTCTAATATTAAAATGTAACAGAAGAGGGCATTTTTGATTCATGTACCTTTAAACAAACTGAATAATTGGGATGGAATGAGCTGAATCTTCATTTATGCTATTTGGTTTTGACACCTTTTACTCTATAGGGCAAAAGGCAGCAGAACCATTTTGGTAGGGGAAAGATGAAGGAGTAGAGGTCACTTTACCATTCATTCTGAAATGATATGACAAGCAGTCAAACAAGCCTCTCTCACGTTTCCTAAATTCCATGGCTGATACAAGTAGCTCAGAAGGAAACTGAAATAAAGAGCAATCCTTAGTCCACATACATAACTTACCATCTTAATGGAATAAAAGATATTGACTGAGTTTCAGAAATTTATGCTGTCTATTGTCTTTCTACAGGAGATTTACTTCAGAACATCTGCAGTTGAAAATGAGGTGGGTGGGCCAGGTTTTCTTCTTCTCATATACCAAAGTTAAAAGAGGTATAGCTATATAGGTTGCTAAACACTATTCATTTGTGCCAGAACAAGTACTTTCTGATCTGGAGGGAAGATTTGCTATTGTTGTGGCATATATATTTGGAGAGTTGTCTATGCTAGTCAACTTATATGCTTCTAATGATGACTGTATGAATCCACACAAAATATCAACTTCACTAATAAGAATAGCTGTTAAACAACACAATGTCCGCCAGTGAAGCCCAAAATATGTGACTTCTCAAAAAATGGGGAAAATGTCTCATACACTCCTGTGGCAACACTCTCACTTTTCAGGTGCACACAGCGCAAAAAGTAATCATAGACATTAAAAAAAAAAAACCTTAACCTGAAGGCAGTGGGAAGTTAACCCTCCAGCATTTGGATTATGGCAATGTGGTTCCCTGAAGAAGCAGAGCGAAACGGGACCGTTGGGACTCCATGACAGTGTTTCTGGAAGCAAGGAAGTACCACCCTTCATTTGAACTGGACAGCAGGTTAAGATAAGTGATTTGAATTCTTGCTGTCAATTTGGGCGTTCAAAAGCGAAGAATTTAATTACGTATATTTTTTATATACTTTTGTGCATATTTAAAAACCAAAAAAAGTATCTAAGGGGTTTTTTATGTCTATGATTACTTTTTGTGCTGTGTGCACCTGAAAAGTGAGAGTTTGCCACAGGAGTGTATGAGACATTTTCCCCATTTTTTGAGAAGTCATATATTTTGGTCTAATGATGACTCCCCTGAGATTTTGGGGGGGTCTTTTCAATATACTTTTTAAATCCCTAAAATTGCATATTATCAATTATATATGTATAGTTGTTCATAACCTTTCTTCTACAATTGACTACTGGCTTATTTTGAAGGGCCTCCTGTATTCTGTAGAACACAGTGCTATTAGATCATGCAGCCGTAAGCTTTCAATTACAGATACAAATGGGCAAAGACTTCCCAACAGTGGTCTTTTAACAAGCAATTAATATCTAATCTTTTGTTTGTGAAAAAGCTGACAGCTGACTGGTTAGAGTACATTCAATTCAATCATAGTAAGGCCCCCATATTTTTAACAATTTGAGATGCAAGAAAAGCAGTCTTTAGAGGCAACATTTCTGCAATTTTTACTCAAATTAAGAAGCAGAGGATGGCAGAAAGTTTTCATTTACAATTTGATTTCACCAGGCATGTACAAAATCACAAGCATAATAGAAGGGATAAAACCTTGCATCATCTACTTGAGGTTAAAGGCAAACTAGCTGCCTTGGAATCAACCAAAGTAGCATACCACATGAGCTTAACCAAACCACCTTTCTATGAACATGCAAATAAGGCCAGCAAAATCTTATTGTGGCAACTACACCATAACAAATGAAGAAAAAAAAATCACCTGTGTTAAAACTTGATCCTCCATTCTTGTATACAGGCCTAAAGATAATGACACTTGTTTTTCTTAGTATTACCAAACTATTTTCTTCTCTCAGCTCACCTAATTGTTACCCAAGATTGAATAAGAGATTGACTAGTAAAGTTACCTATTCCGCTATTAGATGATTCTGCTAGGCATCAAATTAACAAACCATTTACAATAAGGGAAGTAGATAGAGCCATTCTCTCTTTACAGAACAATGAAGCTGACTGCTGAGCTTTATAGAAAACAAAACAGTGAAGATGACTCACAAAAACAAAAATGGGAAAAAAACAAAAATAAACAATAATAATAAAATAATCAAAATATAAAACTAGTCGCAGGCTATGTATTTAAAAATATAAATACATTAAATAGACGACACTTGGGTTGTAAAAATTAAAAAATAAACTTTATTAGCCAAAGAATAGCAGGGAGAAAAGGACTTGACACAGCTGTGTTTCGGCCATACAGGCCTGGCATCAGGCGTCTTCTCACTGTCTGTTGTTTATAGATTCTATCCAATTTTTTGAGAAAAATATCTCTTGTAGATATTGTAGCGTTAAATGCTGACCGAAGCCAAGGCAAGCGGAAAAGATCGGAACAGCATCTTATATATTAACACTACAAGAATTGGATAGAATCTATAAATAACAGACGGTGAGAAGACTCCTGACGCAGGACTGTATGGACGAAACACAGCTGTGTCGAGGTCTGATGGGGTCCAGTTTTAAATAAATCATCTCAGAATGGACTAGTGTGGATTACCACAGTATATTGACAGCGTGTGGGACCTTTCTTGATGGACAGTAATTGTTCCCAACGCTTTTTATGTGCTTCAATGGAGCTTTGGTGGGAGATTTGAACGCTGATATATAAGAAGTTTTGGACTTTACACACGTTTTGTCAGCGGACCACCTTTACACAAGCTACGTGCTTTAAAAAAAATTTTTCTCTTGCTCCTCCCCGTTTGAGTGGAAAACATTAACTTTTAAGTATGGACCATTTAGGGGTTGGAGTTCTAAAATTTAAGAGAGAGCACTTATGTTAAATTATTATTGAGTACTAGTGTGAGTGGTTCAGGTGGGGCACCTTGAGAGAATATACCTGTTCTCTCATTGGTGTTTCCCCTGATTGAAACTCTGGTATCTTATGTGCTATTTATCTAATTCAGGGCTTCTTTTACAAAGCTGCACTAGTGATTCCTGCATGGCAAATGAGAGGAAGCCCATAGGAATTGAATGGGCTTCCTCTCATTTGCCGCATGGGAATTGCTAGCGTGGCTTTGTAGAAGATGCTCTTAAGTTCTAGACGCTTTTAATTTTGGAGGTAATTTACAACTTGGGTCAAAGTACTTTATTGAGTTCCTTCTGCATCATTGTTAGTTAATGGTTGATCCTGCCACCTCTTTCAATTGGGACATGGTATCCATCGAGGATGCCCCCCTTTCACTCCTCGGGGGGGGGGGGGGGGAGTTATCAAGATGTGGTGAAAGGTGGGCTTTTACAGCACCTTGATTTACCCCTGGAGTTACAGCAAGTTGCTGACTCCAATATGAAATTAATAATGTTGCTTTCAAGTCACCCCACAAGCAGCATTATTCCAATAGCCCAGGTGCATTGGACCTCAAAGCTATTACCATATCTTGAAGGAACTGTTGGAACTTTCCCCTGATCAAGATCCCTATCTCCTCAATCAAGACCCCTACCTCCTAGATTACCATCCTCATCTCCTGATCTCATCCCTGTCCTCTGTCCACCAGTCAAGACCCCCACACCGCCTGCTCTTGCTAGGGTTACCATATGGCTCCAGACAAAGGAAGACAGATTGAGCCAGTCTGGGTTTTAATTCCATTTGGAAGTAAAATCCAGACTGGCTCAATCTAGCCTCTTTTTTTTTCTGGAGCCATATGGTAACCCTACTCATGCCTGTGCCTTTAGCCAATATGGTGCCCCTAGTGGTAGTCTTGTGGTATGACCCCTAAGGGCCATATTCAAGAACAGGGAAGAGTAACTTGGGATCACTTGAAAGTAACAGCTAAGAAAAAAAATGAATGTTTTAAAAAGTGAGGATGAGAACTATGAAGTTGTGCTAGATGATATAAATAGACTCAGAGACAATTTTAGAAAAGAGATTAAGCACATAAAGAAGAGAAATTTAAATGCAATGAAATAGATTACAGGAAGAGTAGTATCATAATCTAAGCCAAAAATAGACTAGACATGTTACATTCAGGAAGAAAAGTATTGCACATCAAGAACACAATAGGGGATAGATCAAATGGAAGAAAACAGGAAAAGAATTGGGAGTGATTTAGATGATCTCCTTCCCCACCATCTAGACTTATCTTTTGTCCCATCCAGATGTTATAATGCATTCCAAGCCAGGGTGGATTTGTTCCATTTTAGTAGAAAACTACACTTTGCTAACACTGCAGCTAGTCACTCAGATGCATTGTTAGATGAAAATAGTTCTAAATGGGTTCCCCCTGGGATCAATTGATACCCTGATGCACACATTCAATGAATGTGTTCTTAGGGAAGTTTCAACCGTAGAACAAAGAAAGCATTAGAGATTTTTTCAGTTTTAAGGGAGAAAACGAGGCCATTCACACTTTAGCCTGAAATGTAGACATACTGTAGGGCCTCTTTTACAAAACCGCATTAGTGATTCCAGGCACAGCAATCGTGCCGCAGCCCATTCATTTTGAAAGGGTTGCATCATATTTGCCACATGGGAATCGCTAGCATGGTTTAGTAAAGAGGCCCATAGTGATCAAACCTGCAGACAAGGGGGGAGGCGTGTGTGTGTATGTGTGGAGGGGTATTTTTATTATGAAAAGAGAGAAATATATTGAATAAATAGACAGATCAATGAAAGGGAATATTACCTCATGGAAGAGACATTTCCTATTGTGGATTTGACCTTTCAGACCAGGCATATTACAGAAAAACATCTTCTCACTGTTAAAAATCTGTCATTCCAGTTATATACATCCTACCCAAAATCCACAAATTGCTATTGGAAAATGACTCTGTTTTAGCACCTCTTTTGATATTCATACATCATTTTTAAGATCTTTTGGGCCAGATTCAGGAAATGGTGCACAAAAATTGGCAATGGAAAAAAATCAGTGCTTGGTGCAATTATATATAGAATGCTTCCGGCTGAGTATATACTAGGCATAAGGACTTACGTCTGTTGAAACCAGGTGTAAATCATGGCCCGCAGGTTGGGCACACATCCTGGTATTCTATTACACTGCACCCAAAATTTTGGAACACACCTGACCTGCCTATGCCCATCCCATGGCCATCAACCCTTTTGGGTTGTGCATTATGGGATTTGGGCTCCCAGTGTTAAAGAATAGCTCACAGGCATTTGGTACATGCAACTCCTAATTGGTGCCCATTCACACCAATAATTGTCAGCATCCAATTATTGCTTGTTAATGGCTCGTTAACCAATTAAGTTGTGCTTAATATGCTACATGAATTTGATGCTGACTTTTCAGATATCATATTGGTCACACTTGATATAGATTCATTATATGCAAACATCCCACAGAGAAAAAAGGTTCAGCCATTGTACAATCCCAACCCATTTTATTCTTATTCTTGCATTTGTAGTTCTTATTAAGAATTACTTTTGCTTCCAAGAAAAGTTTTTTTCAACAAATTAAAGGTACTGCCATGGAAGCCTCTATGGCTCCTGATACTGCAAATCTGTATGTTGCTTAGTTTGAGGAGAGAACACCCATTTAGTAATGAAATCAGATTTTACAAGCAATATATAGCTGACATCTTTTTGATATGAAGAGATGATGTAGGATGACTACAGACATTTCTGTTATGGTTGACTTCAACGGAAAAAATCAAAAATTCAAAATGCAGAATGATTATAAATCCATTCCTTATTTGAGTATTTAGGTTAAAAAAATACACAGGAACTGTTTTGAAACTACAATATACAAAAATCCCACAGACAAGAACAAATACTTAACATTATAATGGCTTCCATACAAGAAACCTAGGGCCTCTTTTACAAAGCCATTCTACCGATTCTCGGTGTCGCAAATGAGAGGAAGCCCATTCAATTTCTATGGGCTTTCTCATTTGCCACGCGGGGATTGGCAGCATGGCTTTGTAAAAGAGGCCCCTAAACAGCAACCTGCTATACTGCCTGTTTTTGAGACTATATAAATAGTGATCAAATTTTGATGAATTTGAATGACAAGCTCAGAGTATGGTACAAAGATTTAGCAATCAAAGTTATCCAAGTAAGAGGCATATTTATCAATGTGAGCTACCATTAAAATGGATTATTTTACTACTAACGTTATTTTAGCACAGTTCCCATTTTAAGCAAAGAGATCTAATTACTAATAACTTGGGGTTAATAGTACAATAGCCCACATTGATAACTTTCCCCTTTAATTTGTCCACTAGGTGTATGTTAAATTAGGACAGTTAACAGACAGGTGCTTTTGGAGGGACAAAAAAAGTGAGCCAGGCATTGTTTGTACCCTAAAAGTCTTACATTTAGCATGAGATATTCAAAACATCATTAGGAGATTCTGGTGTGTTCATGTGGGACATGACTGTTTCAATATAAAAAAAATAACCATATCCTATCCAAGATGAAAGAACTTGAAAGAGAAACTTGTACCCTCAGAACTTTCTGGGCTCCTTTGAACAACTCCCAACACCAGGGTCATGGGAACTGCACTGTTTGTAAACATTCTTTGGAGCAATCCTGGTTCACAGATCCTGTTACTAATTATGATTTTAATACCAACCACTACTCAGACTGTGATTTTTATTATCCAGTACCCCCATTAGCTCTTATATATAAGTAAAATAGAAAGGAAAATCAAAATGAGAATTTATAGAACACAAAAGTTTTATCACTAAAGGAATTCATACTGCACCGATAGTAGATCAGTGGTTAGAAGCAGAACATACTATCAAACATCTGAAGTTGTTTAATTATCAAGGCTGTAAATCCCACGAGTGATATGGATTCCATTCTGCTTCAAGAAAAACATTTCATCTAAATGTTTCATCTAAACTATGCCAAAATATTTCACAGGACCCCAAGGTCATTCACAAAGGAAAAATATTCAACATTAAGGAATCTGTCACGTGCTCATCTTCCAATGTGGTATATATCATTCAGTGTAAAAAATGCAACAAAGGCTGCAACATTGGAGAAACAAGTCAGATACTAAAGAAGAGATTTAATTTACATAGACACCATATGAAAATGCTAGTACCAATAACGATTTCACGCCTGTGGGGCAGCACTTTATAAAACCGGAACACTGTACCAGTGATTTCATGGTAAGAATCCTAAAAGGGAACTTTAAAACAATACAGGAATGTAAGACCTTTGAAGTCAGAATGAATAAATATTTTGACACCCACCAGACAGAACTTAAAGATCTGGGTTTTCTAGCCCATTATAAACCATAAAGTTGTATTGCTTTGACACCCTCCTGTCTCCATGCATATCTCCCTGTCTCTCACCTACTGTAGCTGGGTCACCCATCCAGGACCCAGCCAGGCTTGACCCTGCTTAGCTGTCTCTTCCTCCACACGACTGTTGCCTTCACTCCACAGCAATCTGGCTCCTCTGAACTCCCAGGACTTCCTCCTCCCTCTGTTCCTTTCACAGAGCACATTCAAAGCCCAATGTTTATAAGTAAGAGCTTTTATTTTCTTGCTTCAAATCAACAAAACACCCTTCACTCCAGGTTGTTTAGGCTAGCAGCCCAGAGCACAATTCAGGTTCAACACAGTCAAATTCAGGTTCAAAAACAGTCCATATAACTTCACTTTAGCTCAGATTACTTCACTTAGGGAACAGTACATTATCAGAGGGAAAAACCAAATAGCTTGGTAGGTTGCAGCCCAGACCTTTTTAGTACGAAACAGTTTACACAGTCTTTCTTGCACCTTCTTACAGCACGGTTACACAGTTTTATTCCCACCTGGTTCAGGCTGGAGTTTCAATTGTGCCCAGCTCTCTTTCTCTCCCACAGGCTGCACCTATTTCCTCTTTAGTAGAGATTTCCCCCAGTGCCTCAGCCTCTCTCCTCCGGTCTTCCACCAGTCTCTCCAAGGTACAGCTAGCCACCCTCTTACAGCAGCTTTTTGGGTTTGAGCCAGGGCTCCAATCTCCATCTGTTCCTCCCCTAGTCCTTCAGTAATCTCCATTTTATCCTCCTCTTCAACTTCCCCCACCCCCAATCTCTCCAGCTGGCCCTCATCACCTTCCTCAGAGACCATTTCCCAATCTTCTATCTCCTCCCCTAACTCTTGCACAGCCGGGTGGGGAAGAGAAGGATTCTGGGACTGGTAGTTCCTCCCCTTCTTCCTTAACCCAGCCAACCTCTCTGCCTCCGGTAGCCCAGCTTTCTGAATGTGGGTGTTGTGCACATGAAATCTGCCCCGTTGGGATTCCCCGGCTCCCTGTACCCCCTTTCTTCGTGCCTTCCCGGATCCCCTTTCACCTGCACTCTCACATACCCCCATCCTCAACTGATTGCTAGGGATTTCTATTTCTTCACTAGCAATTCGTGACAGGACATCGGCATTGGTTAACAGCCGACCCGCCCGGTGCTCCACTCAGAAGCGGTAGGGTTGCAGGGCCAGGTACCACCGGGTAAGACGGGCATTGTTGTTCTTCATATGTCCCAACCATTTGAGGAGCATGGTCAGTCACCAACGTAAATGCTCGGCCATCCAAATAGAAGTGACAGGCCTGTATGGCCCACTTACTGGCCAAACATTCCCTCTCAATGGTGGAATACCTCGTCTCATGCGGTAATAACTTGCGACTCAGGTACAGGAGAGGATGCTCTTGTCCCTCATTTAGCTGGGATAACACTGCCCCCAACCCCACCCCAGAGGCGTCCACCTGGAGCACGAAGGTTTTATCAAAGTCCACTGCCCTTAGTACGGGCTCCTGACACAATATCGACCTTAACTTATCAAAGGCCTCTTGACTTTCCCCATCCCACTGAAGAGTGTTAGGGCTCTTACTTTTCAACTTATCTGTTAGAGGGGCTGCTATTGAGGCGAAATGGGGAATAAACCTCCGATAGTAGCCCACTATGCCCAAAAATCACCTTAACCCTTTCTTATTCCCCGGACGTGGAAACTCCCTAATGCTAGCCACTTTGTCGCACAAGGGAGTGATATGTCCGTCCCCCACCATGTACCCCAAATATTTCACGCGTCGCTGGCCGAAATGACATTTCTGGGGGTTTAAGGTTAAACCTGCCTGTCGGAACGTATCCAGTACCCCTCTGAGTCGGACTATATGGGTGGCCCAGTCCTCACTATGGATGACCACATCATCCAAGTATGCTGCCGCATACTCCTGATGCGGACGTAATATTCGATCCAACAACTGTTGGCAGGACGCAGATGCTGAGTGCAACCCGAATGGCATTCTTTTAAACTGATAAAGTCCTACTGGGGTAGCAAAAGCAGTTTTTGGCCGTGCTCCCTCCGTCAGGGGTATCTGCCAATAGCCTTTGGTCAAGTCCAGGGTAGACAGATACCTGGCGGTTCCCAGACGATCCAGTAATTCCTCAATGCGGGGCATTGGGTAAGCATCCGGGGTGGACAGGGCATTGACTTGGTGGAAGTCAATGCAGAACCGCCAGGTACCATCAGCTTTTGGTACGAGCACCACTGGGCTTGACCAGGGACTGAATGACTCCTCGATTACCCCAAAGGATACCATCTCCTTAACCTGCCGGACCACCTCTTGCCGCTTGGGAGGTGAGAGACGATAGGGCCGCTGCCTCACTACTCTCCCTGGTTCTGATATAATATCATGAGTTATGAGAGTGGTC
This sequence comes from Microcaecilia unicolor, assembly GCF_901765095.1. Lineage (NCBI taxonomy): Eukaryota > Metazoa > Chordata > Amphibia > Gymnophiona > Siphonopidae > Microcaecilia > Microcaecilia unicolor. The sequence continues at coordinate 190,480,775 of NC_044031.1, read as the reverse complement.
TCCCCGGGACGAGCGGTCAACACATCCCGAAACTCATCTAGGACTGCCCGCAGATCCCGCTGCTGGGGTTCACTAAGGCCTGGATCTATCCGGGGTTCCCCCCTCTGTGAGAACTCTATAATCTGGGGCCCCAGGTCTTCTTCCCCTTCCTGTATCCCCTGACTCCATAACCCCTTTCTCTCCCGCCAAGGCTTCAGAACGTTCACATGATACGTTTGTATCCGGCCTTGCTCATGTCTCACGGCATAGGTGGTGGGACCTAACTGTTTCTCTATCATTACAGGCCCTTTCCACTGGCTTGTGAATTTATGTGGTGAGTCAGATATCAATACCAGCACTTTTTGCCCCACCTGAAATGTCCGATTAGCACTCTTCCTATCATAATAGGTCTTTTGGGTGACCTGGCTTCTGGCTAGCTGCTGCTGCGCCCCCTCCTGTACCCCCCTCAAGCGCTCCTTTAGATCAACCAAATACCTATTAACTTCCTTATCCTGCTCCTCGGGTGGCACCCACTGCTGTTTTAGAATGTCCAGCACTCCCCTGGGTACTCTCCCATACATCATCTCAAACGGAGAGATCTTTAGGGAGGCTTGCACACTTTCCCGACACACATACAACACATCATCAGCCTACTTCTTTATAAGGACCCAGGGTGCTTTCCTGCATTGCCTTTGCAACAGGTCTTTTTTCCTTTTTCTTGTACTGTTGTGTGATTCTGAGGGAACTGGTCTTCTTGTTATGCTGTGCCTTTGGGCACATCCTTGAGCCCTGTGTGAGTGGTTTTGGTTTGAATCTGTATGGATTACTTCCCTGTTAGGTTTGCTCTCAAGCAAAGCCCTTTTCTGTTTCTCTGTGTGTGTTGTTCTGCTTAAAGCCCTCTTCTGTTTCTTTGTGTGTGTTGTTCTGGTTTAAACCTGTATGGATTACTTGTCTGTTAACTTTGCTCCAAAGCAAAGCCCTGTTCTGTTTTTCTGTTTATGTGTGGTTCTAGTTTGAACCCAAATAGATTTTTTTCTTGTTGTCTAGGCTCTCCAGCTTAAGCCTGTTCTGTTTCCTTGTGTGGTTTCCCTTGTTACCTTTCACTGTTCAGAGAGCCGGTTGTTGCCAGCCCAACTGCTTTCCTTGATTACCTTGCTTCCGTGCAGCTGGGTGTGCTCTGTCTCTCCCTGCCTTTCCTTTCCCTACCTGGCTTTGGGTGCTGGCTGAGTTATGGTAAGAACATTGTTGTTTTTCCCTTTGTTTGCTTTAAACCTTTGACTGCAGTGTAAGCCCTGCTTCTTGCTGATGTGTTTCCTTTAGCCTGCTTTAACTCTTTGTCTGCTGTGTCTATCTCCTGATTCTTGTGAGCATTCCTCCTTATCTGATTTGTGTATGTAAAGGCAGCTTTCCCTGTGTGATTGCTTTTCCCTTTGTCTCTAGTGCTATTTGGCTCTGTGGCATAGCCTTGTGTATTCTTATGAGTGGCTTCCCTTTACCTTTGAGTCCTGTATGGCCAGCCTTTTATATTCTTATGATTGGCTTCCCTTTATCCTTGAGTGCTGTATGGTACAGCCTAGAGTGTTCCTATGAGTGATTTCCCTTTTCCCCTGAGTGCTATTTGGCACAGCCTAGCGTATTCCTATGAGTGGCTTCCCTTTTTCCCTTGAGTGTCTGGTGGTACACCCTTGAATATTCCTTTGAGTGGTTTCCCTCTCCCCGAGTGCTGTATGGTACAGCTTAGAGTGTTCCTTCATGAGTGGTTTCTCTTATCCTTGAGTTCTGTATGGCATAGCCGTGAGTGTTCCTTTGTGTGGCCTTGTCTTGAGTTTTTCCTGTGTGCTTTCTGTTTGAGTTCTTTCTGTGAGGTTTCTGATTGTGTTTGAGTGGATCGATTTTTCGTTTAGCTGTGACTACAAGCGCAGCCTTGAGTGGTCTCTCTGTGGCATGAGTGGGCCGTTCCTCTGTTTAGCTGTGTCTACTAGCACAGTCCTGTGCATCCTGTCTGTTTGAGTGAATGGTTCTTCTGTTTGCTGTGATTACTAGCTCAGCCTTGAGCTGCCTCTTTGTGTGGCACAAGTGGTCAGCTCTTCCGTTTAGCTGGGACTACTAGCTCAGCTTTAAGCTACCTCTCTGTGTGATGTATGTTTGACTTGGTTACGACTATTCATTTATAGATGGGGTTCTAAGCCCAGTCCTGTGCTGCCTTCCTATGTGGTTTTCTTATTTTTACTTGTGGTTTCTACCATGTGAGTCTAAGTTGGGTTGCCTTTTCCCCTTCAGTTTCTTTGTGCCTGTGTGTAGGGTCTTTTGACCCCTTGTTTGTGGCTCTGTTTAGTGCAGTATGTGTGCACTGCTTGAGTAGTACTTGCTCAAGAGATTCTGTTCTGTTTCTTTCCCCTTCCCTCTGGTGTGATTTGGTTCCAGTTCGGCCGTGAGGCCCGTACGCTTGGACTCTGTACGAGTGGGTTCCGGATCAGCCTTGTGGCCTGCCTGAGTGGTCTATCTCCCTTTTCTGGTGGTGCTTGTTGCTTGTCTTGAGTGTGCTCTGTCTACTTGCCATGTCTGGAATCTTATTTGTATTCAGTGCCTGGTTTGCCTCTGCTCTGTGCCTCCCCAGAGGTCTGCTGCAGCCTGGCTGCAGCCCAAGAGCTCACCATCCTGGGTTCCGTGACAAGGACTCCTTAATCAGGAATTAGATTTAATTAGATTTAATCGACTTACCACCCAGAAACGCTAAAAGATCATCCCAAACTTTCCTCAACCTCCACTTCCCTAACTGCAAGGGCCTGAAATACAAGGCGCTGCACGCGTCAACCTTTTCTTACATGAGCACGTAGTTCTGGAACACACTGCCGCGCAACCTGAAAACGACCTATGAACAAACCACCTTCCACAAATTATTGAAGACACATCTTTTTGATAAAATTTACGGAAAGAACCAAAACACATAAAGTCCACATTCACTGTTCAGTAATACATCAATACATCCTCTTATGAATTCTCACCCCCCGAAATCTCACCACACTCACCTTTACTCACAGAAAAATGTATACCATATGTTGTTGTTTTTTTTTTACTATTATATATTGCCCTTTAGCTTCCCGTTGTTTCCTTCCAAAGTTACACTTTTCTTTTCCATTGCTATATTCCTTAAAGATACTTTGATTTTGTCTCATATAACTCTTCACAATGTAATCCATAACCGAATTGTAACAAATTGTACTTCCATCACTCATAATGTATTGTAAGCCACACTGAGCCCGCAAAAAGGTGGGAAAATGTGGGATACAAATGCAATAAATAAATAAATAAAAAATAAAATACCCTTTTGTAAACTTTATTAAGAGTTGTCAGAAAGTCCCTGGATAAATTTTCTGGTATGATTTCCATTTTTCAGTTCTCTTTTTCCACATTTAGGGTTTTTGTTTTTACTTCTTCCTTTCACATTTTCCCAATTTTTCCTTCCCCTCTTTTCTTTTTTGCATCCCCTTTGTTTCCTCGTCACCCCATTTTTCCTTTTCCCCTTCTTTTCCCCCTTTCTTTCCTCTTCCCTCTGCCCTCCACCTCTTCCCTTCCCCTTCTACTCCTCTCTCTTCCCATTCCCCTATTCCCTCTTCTTTTCCTCTCTTCTCCCAGTTTCTTCATTTTTCCTTTCCCTTCTTTTCCTTCCCATTCCTCCCCTTTAATCCCCTTCCCTATTTTTCTTCTCTTCCTCCACCTCTCACATCCCATTCTCCTTCTCTTCCTCTCCCTTTTCTTCCCTACCCTTCCCCCCTTCCCTTCCTTTTCCCATTACTTTTTCTCCTTCCTTTCCCTTCTCTTTCCCTTTTCTCTCTCTCCTTCCCCTTCCCTTGCACACTCTATTTCCTGTATCCCTTTTTCTCTTCCTTCTTCCTTTCCTTCCTCTCTTGGCCCTTTATTTATTTATCTAAAACATTTATATTCCACTTTGAACCCAAAACTGATTTCAATAAAACACATGTGAAGGGGCATAATCGAACGGGGATGACCATCTCTAAGGGCGCCCATCTCTAAGGACGTCCCGGCGAATGGGTGGGGGCATCCCGTATTATCGAAACAAGATGGGCGTCCATCTTTCATTTCGATAATTCAGTCGGGGATGCCCAAATCTCAACATTTAGGTCGATTTTAGAGATGGTCAACCTAAATGTTGACATGGTCGTCCTTAGAGATGGGCATCCTCGGTTTTCACCGATAATGGAAACCAAGGACGCCCATCTCAAAAGTGACCAAATCCAAGGCATTTGGTCATGAGAGGAGCCAGCATTCATAGGGCACTGGTCCCCCTCACATGCCAGGACACCAACCGGGCACCCTAGGGGGCACTGTAGTGGACTTCACAAATTGCTCCCAGGTGCATAGCTCCTTAACCTTGGGTGCTGAGCCCCCCAACCCCCCCCCAAACCCACTCCCCACAACTATACACCACTACTATAGCCCTTAGGGATGAAGGGGACACCTACATGTGGGTACAGTGGGTTTCGTGTGGGTTTTGGAGGGCTCACATTTACCACCACAAGTGTAACAGGTGGGGGGATAGGCCTGGGTCCGCCTGTCTGAAGTGCACTGCACCCACTAAAAACTGCTCCAGGGACCTGCATACTTCCGTGATGGAGCTGGGTATGACATTTGAGGCTGGCAAAAAATGTTTTTAAAAAAGTAATTTTGGGTGGGAGGGGGTTGGTGACCACTGGGGGAGTAAGGGGAGGTCATCCCCAATTCCCTCCGGTGGTCATCTGGTCAGTTCAGGCACCTTTTTGAGGCTTCGTCGTGAAAAAAAGGGACCAAGTAAAGTCAGCCAAATGTTCATCAGGGACGCCCTTCTTTTTTCCATTATCGGCCGAGGACGCCCATTTCTTAACCACGCCCCCGTGCCGCCTTCGCTACGCTGCTGACACGCCCCCATGAACTTTGGTCATCCCCGGGACGGAAAGCAGTTGAGGACGCCCAAAATCAGCTTTCGATTATGCCGATTTGGGCGACCCTGAGAGAAAGATGCCTATCTCCCGATTTGTGTCGAAAGATGGGCGCCCTTTTCTTTCAATTATGCCCCGATAGTTAACTGTCTCCTCTTGTCCTTCCATTTTTCTTCCTACATCACCTTTTTACTCTTTACTTTCTTCCCCCTCCCCCACTCCAGTCTCTATTTTATCTACACCCCCAACACAATCCCCATCCCTTCCTTCTGCCCCTGCTTTCTAGCTATTCCTACCCCTCATAGTTTTCCTTTCACTTTTTTTGTTACATTTGTACCCCGCGCTTTCCCACTCATGGCAGGCTCAATGCGGCTTACATATTGTATACAGGTACTTATTTGTACCTGGGGCAATGGAGGGTTAAATGACTTGCCCAGAGTCACAAGGAGCTGCCTGTGCCTGAAGCGGGAATCAAACTCAGTTCCTCAGTTCCCCAGGACCAAAGTCCACCACCCTAACCACTAGGCCACTCCTCCACTCACTTTCCTTTCCTTCCTCCTTTCTTTTATTCCTTTGTTGGTATTGTTCTTCTTTCTATGTTCTACCTGACTGACTGCTGTCCCTCTTGTACCCGATTGCTATCTGAATGGCTCCAGAAGTGATATCATCACTTGGACCTCTTTCTGATGCTGATTGCTGTCGTTTCTGTCCCTAATTGCTATCTGAATGACCTCAGAACATCACTCAGACCTCTTTTTGATGATGATTTCTTTCCCTCTTGTACCTGATTGCTATCTAAATTACCCCAGAAGTGATATCATCACTAGGAATTCTTTATGACGCTGATTGCTGTCCCTCTTGTATCTGATCGCTAGCCAAACAACCCTGGAAATGATTTCATTATTATTATCACATAAAGTTGAGCTTCTCTTGTGGTGCATTTTATTCTAATTAATTTTATTATGCTTGTTTTATTACTGTAAGCCTTTGTGCTGTGTCTTGCAGACTTGGATCTCTTTCCAGTGCTGATTGCTCTCTCTCTCCTGTACCTCCTGCTATCCAAACAACTCTGGAAGTGACATCATCAATAGTGGCAAATATGTTTGAGTTTTTCTTGCAGCTATGCCGCAGGCACATTCTGTGAGTACATGCCTAAGGAGCACGCACAAGGGTCAGGCACCTTGTTCTAGACCAATTGACCCCATTTAACACCTCTAACTATTGTCCCATTACTTCTTATAATATTGGACTCTTAAATGTATATTTATTATGCAGGAAGTAATTTTTTGTTAAAGATTTGATTCTGACTCACAAGTTTGACTACTTCTTTCTGGAAACTTGCTTGTCCATTGCCAATATTTCATATTTAATTTCAAGCCACACTTCAACCTGGAATTCTTCTGGTCTCAATTACTTGAATTGCTTTAGAAAATATTCAGTTTTGTTTCACTCTTCTAAAGCTCTCTTTTATTGTGATGCTCAGAGCAATGTACAATATAATTACTTATAGAGAAGGAAATCACAAGTGCACAAATTTCAACAGAATTCTAGAAAAACAATCTGGTAAATGTAAAAAGAAAAGAAATGTTAAACTATTTATTCATTGTATACATTTTAGCTTTCTTGGGACTCCAGCATGAGTTTATTACTCTTGATTAAATTTTTACATCTTTTGTTTTTCGGGATTCTGTTTTTGAATTAAATAAGGTAGTCGTAGTGAAGATACTTGCTACTAAAAAAAACACATTAATTTTACATTTCTTTTAAATGTTAGAAAAACAAGGACAGCTGGTAATAAGCATGTCAGCAGAAGACAAAACAATCTGAAACTTTGCCTCCCACTCTGAAAGCATGCCATAATGATTTTGTTTTGCAATTAATCATAAAGAATTAATTGATATTCTAAAACACTGTTCTATTCATGGCTTCAATTTTTCATTTGTCTCTGTTCTTTTAAGAAAGCTGGTTCAGGACATCCTTGCCTTATCTCCAGATGGAAATACAGTTGAAGCAGCCTAGAGAAGGGCTACAACAATGGTGCAGTATCTGTACCAAATGCCCCATGAGATGTGCCTTTGGGATCCAAGGGGGTCTTTTACAAAAGATTAGTGCATGTTATCTTCCACAGGACCCATTTTATTACTGCTGCAGATAAGGGGAAATTATGTCTTACCTGATAATTTCCTTTTCTTTAGTTGGCTGCACTGTTCTGAACAAGTAGGTGTTATTCCCTTTTACCAGCAGATGGAGGTAGAGAAAAAGTGATCTTTTCTAGTGAACTCACCAGTATAATCAGCTGGTGCACAGTGGAAAATTCCAGTATGCTTCTGCCAAAGCAGTAGAAGGGCCCTTTCTAATGCACACCCATTCTCCGTTAACCACTGCAGCTTTAATTATTATCGAGCAAGCAGAGAACCATAGCATGGCACTCACTATCCTGTTTATTCAAGAATTGTTTTTAATTCTTAATTTTGTTTTAATGGTAAAGGAAAGGGCAGAGCACCCCATGAGCCCCAGGCCTTAGTCTTCCATGGGTGGATTTCAGAACAGTGCAGCCAACTAAAGGAAAGGAAATTATCAGATAAGACATGATTTTACCTTCCTTGTTGTCTGGCTGTACTGTTCTGAACAAGTGGGATATAGCCGAGCAGAAATAGTAGGCAGAGGAAGACAATTCCCTCCTAAGGACAGCGCTGCCAAAATGTGAGCAGGCCTTGGCGAGCACATCCAATCTGTAATGCTTCACAAAAGAAAGAATGGAAACCATGTCAGAGCCCTACAGATCTCCACTGGAGTGACTGTTTTGTCGCCATTAGACTTCAGACACTATCGCCTCAAGGTCCCTCTCCCTCTCTGTGCATATCAGCCTATCACCGTCTAAAATACACAGCTCCCTTGGATTTCTACTCCCCAGATACATCACTCTACACTTAGATGTTATGATGATGGTCATAACCCCTCTCAAACTTACCTTTTCCTGGTGGTCAGCTTAGCTGGCTTCTGTTTCTTTTGTCTGTCCTTTCTGAGCTGGCTCTCTCTCTGTGTGCTGGCAGCTTCCAGCAGCATGGGGCTAATTGTCTCACTTTACTGCAGCTGTAGGTGTTGCCTGAGTTGTTCTGCTCCCTTTCTGGGTGTACTGGCTTCAAGTGCTTCACGGGGCTGCATTGGAGTGGGTTGGGCCTCTCTGGGTCAGTGTGCTGTTACCTGGGTCTAGGGAGTGTGACATCATCTGGGAAGGCCTTGATAAGGAAGTGGTGTTCTTTCCTTCAGGGCCTTTGCAACGTTGGTGTTTGCGTGTGCTTTAGAACGTCTGCTGAAGGTCACGGTTAGTGCTTAGTGTTGAGGAGCACTTTCTGCTTCATTAGCTTTCCCTTTGGTGCTTTGGAAGCGCCTTGATAGTTTTGTGTCTAGCTTGCTAGGGTAGTGCTTAGGAAGCACCTTGTTAGTTTTGTATCTAGCTTGCCAGAGTAGTGCTTAGGAAGCACCTTGTTAGTTTTGTGTCTAGCTTGCTAGGGTAGTGCTTGGGAAGCACCTTGTTAGTTTTGTGTCTAGCTTGCTAGGGTAGTGCTTGGGAAGCACCTTGTTAGTTTTGTATCTAGCTTGCTAGAGTAGTGCTTAGGAACCTTGTTAGTTTTGTGTTTAGCTTGTTAGTGTAGTGCTTAGGAAGCACCTGTTCTGCGTAGGTGTGTAGCTTCCCTGCTTTTCCCTTGTAGCTCCCCTGCTTTCCCTTTTGTTGCCGATAGAAGTACTTCAGGTTTTGGGGTTGTTAGGAGCACCTGTGTGAGCTGTTGTGTTTAGGTTCCCTGCTCTCTCCCTGTGGCTCCCCTGCTTACCTGTGTGTCTCTATTAGTAGTACTTCTAGTAGTGAAGGGCTTAGGAAGTCCTTTTGTTAGTACTGTTGGAACACTTCTGGTGGTTTAGGGCTTGGGAGCGCTTAGGTCAGTTTAGGTTTAGCAGTACTTCTGTTTCCAGTCCTGGTCCCTGTGTCATCTGGTATCCGGTAAGTCCTGCCGGCCACTCGAACCCAAGGGCTCAACCCTTGGGGGGGTAGTGGCCAAGCGCAGGTGAAGCTGGATGGACCAGTCCAGTGTGCTCCAGTCCAGTGTGTTCCGGTCCGGTGTGTTCCAGTCCTGTGTCCTCCAGTCCGGGGGAGTGCAGTCCAGTGTTCCAGTCCTGTGTCCTCCAGTCCGGGGGATTCCAGTCCGTGTGTCCTGGCTCGCTGGGCGGTGCCTGCAGTCCCTACCGGTGCCGGTGTGCTTGCCCAGCGTTGGTTGGTGGGTTTTGCCTGCTGCTGTCGCTCCTCGTCAGCAGCCCAAGGGCTCACGTTTGCTCCAGAGCCCAGCCCCGCGGGCTCTGAATCTGAGAACCTGACATTAGACCATTCTTCTAGCTTTTGCAGATGCTTTTTCATGTTTTCCACTCCCTCTAGGGTGTCCACTCTATTACAAATCTTGTTATCATCTGCAAAAATGCAAACCTTACCTTTTAACCCTTCAACAATGTCATTCACAAATATATTGAACAGAATCGGCCCCGGATCTGATCCTTAAAGCACTCCACTACTCAACTTTCCTTCTTCCAAGTGAATGTCATTGACCACCAACCTCTGTCTTCTGTCTGTCAGTCAATTCCTAATCCAGTTCACCACTTTGGGTCCAACTTCAGTTTATTCAAGAGCCTTGTATGAGAAGCTGTGTCAAAGGCTTGCTGAAATCCAAGTAGATTACATTTAGCACTTGTTCTCAATCCAGTTCTCTGATCACCCAGTCAAATAATTCAAATTCATTTGGCACGATTTACCTTGGGTAAAACCATGTAGCCTTGGTTCTTGTAACTCATTGGATTCCAGGAAGTACATAATCCTTTCCTTCAGCAATGCTCCTATTACTTTTCCAATAACCGAAGTGAGGCTTACCGGGTTATAGTTTCCTGCATTTTCTCTGTCACCACTTATGTGACCATATCCACTCTTCTCCAATCCCGTGGAACCTCTCCCATCACCAAGGATTTATTAACCAATTCTTTAAGACCCACCAAAATCTCTCTGAGTTGCATTAATATCCTGAGATAGATCCGGTCTGGTCTCATGGCTTTGTCCACCTTCAATTTTTCAAGTTGTTCATAAACTCTTTCTTCTGTGAATGGTGCAATATCTACTCATATGTACCTTTACCAGCCGATTGTGGCCCTTCTCCAGGAGTTTCCTACATGAACACAGAACAGAAGTATTTGTTTAGCCCGTTTGCTTTTTCCTCATTCCCCTCCACATAGGGCCTTATTCTATAAAGGTTATGCTCCTAAAATTTATGCTCCTAATTTATGAGCATAATTAAGCTCCTAAATTTGTGCTTCTAAATTAGGAGCATACATTATGCTCAAAAAATAGAAGCATAAATTTTGGAGCATAACCTTTATAGAATAAGGACCATAGCTGTCCACAGCATCTTTCACTCTCACAATTTCATTTTTAGCCTTCCTCCTTTCACTAATATACCTAAAAAAGTTCTTATCTCCTCTTATTACACTTCTAGCCATTTGTTCTTCCACTTGTGCTTTTACCAGACACATATCTCTCTTGGTTTCTGTCACAAAACACCTAGCCACCTCCTGAAGTTACCCCATGGCCACTTAGAAGGTCTATCCTCCTCCCACCGACTGGGTCACAACCGCCTATGGGGGAGTCTCCCACTCTCAAATTATCCCCAGTGATTTCTAGGTTACTGGAGTCACACTCCCAGTGGTCCCATAGTTCCCAGAAAGCACTCAAAGACCTAACACACAAACCACCAGGATTCTTTATCAGTCCAGACAGGCAGAATGAACAAACAAATGTGTTTATTCTCAGAACTTGGAACAGTGGACAATATGCAAATAGCAAACAGTAACAAGTACCTGAAAATGTATCAATTAGAAAACTAACTAAACATTTGCTTACTTCCTAGAAAGTACTTGGGAAGATCAGGACATATATAGCTGTTCACCAGTTATCAAATATAACCCTTTTTTACAAGGCTTCAGCAAAGAGCTCTCTCTCTCTCTCTCTCTCTCTCTCTCTCTCTCTCTCTCTCTTCTCCTGGGCTGAAATTGAACTCAAAACCAGTGAAGTCCAAATGAGATGTGCTCCTGGGCTAATCAGAACCCAGTCAACAAGATTTCAAATATATACTGCTTCTAGCTTCCTTTTTGTGTCAAACTAAAGAAAAAACATTCAGTTCTCTGTAACAGCTTTAGAGCAAAGAAACACCATCTGCTGGTCAAATAGAAGAAATACACTTCAGAACATAATCAATGCAGGAAAATATCCAATACATTTTTACAGGCTTAAAACACACTTTCTTCACAGATTTTTTTCAGTTTCATCTGGTATTCTTTTCTTTTTTACTCTTCTTGAGTTTTTCTGTATTTCATGAATATCCAACTCTTTTGCCTTTGTGTTCCCAGCCACCATATCGGTTTCCTTTTTCTTTTACATTTATTTACTCTTCTTATGTAAAGGTCATTAGCCATTTTTATAGATCCTTTCAGCTTAGACCACTGTCTTTCTACTTCTCATATGTCCTCCCATCTCATCAGTTCTTTCTTTAGATACTTCCCCATTTTACTAAAGTCAGCATGTTTGAAACCCAGAACTTTGAATTTTAAGTGCCTACCTTCTGCTTTAGCTGTTATATCAAACCAAACCATCTGATCACTATTGCCCAGGTGGGTACCCACTCTGACATTAGACACACTTTCCCAATTTGTGAGCACCAGATCTAGCGTTACTCTTTCCTTCATGGGTTCTGCCACCATTTCTCTGAGCAAAACACTTTGAAAAGCATCCATGATCTCTCTACTTCCTTCTGATTCTGCAGATGAAACTTTCCAATCCGCCTATGGTAGGTTGAAATCTCTCAGCAACAGTACTTCCCAACTTTTGGATATTTACAAACATATTTTTATAAAGCTAAAACAATTGTTATGGAAGTCTGTAGACAACATCCATGTAGATAGAGGTTTCATCTTCTCTTTCCCAGGTGATTCATATTGCTTCTTCCTTTTCCCAGGCCCCCAATTCATTTCCTTTGATATTGTTTTACACATATAGAGCTATTCCTCCACCTTTTTGACCATCTCTATCTTTCCTAAATAGATTATAGCCTAGTATGTTTGCATCCCATTCATGGGAGACTTATACGGTCTGTGCCAGAGCTGGTGGTGGGAGGCGGGACTGGTGGTTGGGAGGCGGGGATAGTGCTGGGCAGACTTATACGGTCTGTGCCAGAGCCGGTGGTGGGAAGCGGGGCCTGAAGAGGACAGGTACAAATCAAAGTAGGGTATACACAAAAAGTAATACATATGAGTTTATCTTGTTGGGCAGACTGGATAGACGTGCAGGTCTTGTTCTGCCGTCATCTACTATGTTACTATGTCATTGAACCATGTCTCTGTGATAACAACAATATCTAAATCTGCCTCTAACATCAGGGTTTACAGATCATGAACTTTGATAATTAGACTGCAAGCGTTTGTGGTCATTGCTTTCCAGCCACATATCAGTGGTAGTCTCATTGTCTGTTCAGTTCTGCATAGGCATACCAGACTGATGGACATTGATGAGAGTACTATAAATTGCAGTAATGAAGATGACCAGAACTGGGATGCAGTTTGCAGAAAACAATTACATCAAGAGAGCAAGAAGTAATTGCACTGAACCCGTACACATGTGATGTCCACCTATTGTGCTCAAACATTGTGGGGCTCATTATCAAAAGAGAAAAATGTCCACAAAGTGTCATAAAGCGCCATTTGGATGGATTTTATCTCAAAACATCCAAATTGGTATTTTTGAAACCTATTTTGCAGATGTTTATCTATGCATATCATCTGCAGTGCATCCAAATCACAAAGGGGCATGTCAGGGGCATTTTGAAGGATGGATTAGGGTGGACTTAGGGCATGCCTAACACTTAGATGTTTTACAGCCATAATGGAACAAAACCAAAACATCTAAGGTGAAAACTTCAATGTTTTGGTCTAGACCTGTTTTCAGAATGAATAAGGCACAAAACAAGTGCCCTAAATGACTAGATGACCACTGGAAGGAATCAGGGATGACCCCCCCCCCCCTTACTCTCCTAGTGGGAAATGATTCCCTCCCACCCCCCCCCCCCCAAAATATGAATAAAAATAGTACTCACCAGCCTCTACATGCAGTTAACCGGAGCGTGCACTTAACCGTTGTTACCCAAAGAGGCTTGACATCTGATAAACATATGTACAATATTATTATACGTACAGTATACAGTCTCCGTTAACTGACGCTAGGCTTACTTGAAGTAATCAGTTATAGTCCTCTGTACACTATTGGGTCTGTGAGTTCCATAGACCATGTCTGCCAGATGGTAAAAACTGTCATAGCACTGACATCCAGTGGCCTCCAGATAGGCCCGCACGGTGTTGAGACTCTCCAGTGCTCTTGCAAAAGTGACAGGAGGAGGTTGTTGAATTTCATCAGCACGTGCCTCGCTGCTCATTTCATCATCTGTTCCATCATCAGCCGTTGTTGCCTGCATGAAGGCGCATATCTCGACATCAGTGCTGTCTTCAGCTGTTTGTAGATCGAAATCAACAGCTATATAGCGATGGAACTCCTCTTCAATAACACCAGCTGGGATGTCAATAACCTGTTCATCTGACGTGTTTGCAACAGCTGCATCTGTTTCGTCCCTCTCCACATTCTTAACAAAGCTTGCCCGCTTGTAGCAGTTCACAATGGTTGCCTGTGTAACATGATTCCAGGCTTCTTTCTGCATACGTAGGGAATCCAACAGTGATAAATTACGAGCCAGTTCAACAGCATGTTTATCCTAGCCAGTCTGGTCATCCATAACGCTCATTAGACGACGTAGCACAAGAGCCCGATAATGTTGTTTGAAATTGGCTATTATGTCCTGATCCACAGGTTGGATCAGAGAGATAGTGTTTGGTGGCAGGAAGGCCACCTTGACATTAGACAGCCTGTCATCATCACTGTGTGCAGCACAATTATCAAAAAGCAACAAAATCTGACGCTTTTGTGCCCGCATTCTAGTGTCTAACTTCTTTAGCCACTGCTTCCAAATTTCCCCAGTCATCCATGAATTTGCGTTAGCCTCATATGACACAGGAAGTCGCTTAACTTTCTTGAAGCAATGGGGCTGTTTGCTCTTTCCAATGATGAGGGGTTCCAACTTCTCACTCCCATCCATATTGCAGCAAAGGAGGATCATCAGTCGGTCCTTCAACGTTTTACCTCCAGTAGTTTCGGCATGTTTGAATGCAAATGTTCCATCAGGAATCGCTCGCCAGTAGAGACCATTTTCGTCAGCATTGAAAATGTCACAAGATGCAAACTCGTTGAAGATGGTAGGAAGAAAGGAAACAACCCAATTTTCAGCACCAAAGTCATCAGCGTCTTGTTTCTCATAATGCTGTTACTTGAATTTTATGTAGTTCCTTTCCTTCCATCTTTCCAACCATCCAACAGTGGCTTTGAATTCAGTTAGTCCAAGACTATGCTGGTTAGCTTTCTCCATAAGCAGTGGACCACTGACAGGACACTGTCTGCTCCTGACTCGAGAAAACCACCGAAGAAGAGCATCTTCTACCTCCTCAGCTTTTCCCTCCCGTTTTCGTTTCCATTGTGGATTTGTATTGTTTTGCCAGTCTTCCAGAAGCTGTTCTTTCTGCTTCAAGACACTTGAAATTTGACTAGGATTGACACCATATTCTTTAGCAATAGATGCTTGACTTTGTTTTCTAATTTTTTTTAAAGAACTTATATTCGTTCAGCCAGTGTTAAAGTCTTACAGTTCCGCCGCGACGACGACCCCAGTGTACACTCTAACAACATTCTTTCACTTATTCTGCCTGTGGCAGCTAAAGAGGCAGTATATTTGAAATCTCGTTGGTTGTCACACGCCAAGCAGCTTCCATATTCTGTGCACGCGCTTGTGCAGAGTCTTCCCTGCAGAGGAGCGGGGTCTTACACCATGCATGTAAGCGAATCTTGCACTTATCAGTGGTGCGCTAAACCGAAGTTTGTCCCCATAGAAATTGATGGCACCAAAAACGGGACCGAAGTACGGCATACAGTTAAACAGAGCATGCGCTTATCTGACATGCACTTAAATGGAGTGCACTGTATTCTCCAGTTTAGTATCAAAACATAAATGTGTTGGGTTTTTCTGCATTTAATTTTAATTTATGACAGAACATCTAGTTACCTAATAATGTTATATAATGTTGGCTCTTGGAGGAGTCACTATCAGATATAGAATTAATGGTATTAAAACAGAAATATCATCTCAATAAATATAATATAGGAAATTGTTATTTTGCAACAAAAAGCCCAAAGACCGTAAAAAGACATTGATGAGCAAAGGAGGGGGGGGGGGGGGGGGTGATCCCTGTGGGACTCCACATGTGTTCTTCCATGGTGAAGAAAAGGCATCCTTCACCTTAACCCTACAAGAATGGGTCAAAAAAATCCCCAAACCAATTCAGGGGGTGCTGATCAGGGGGTTGCTTTACCAGAAGTGCACGGTCTTTAGTACTGGTGCTGGGATATGTGTTACATGCTTCAGCAGATAGCATGGATACATCTACACAATCTGTAGATGCATATAACGAAAGCCCATGCAGCAATAATCTGTCCTGTATAGTAAATATAGAGCAGTTGCTGGCCATGCCCTCATATGTACTAAAAGGGTAAAGGGTCATGGACTTGATATACTGCCTTTCTGTGGTACAACCAAGGTGGTTTACCAATTCTACGCAGGAACATTCTACGTCCCTACTGGGCTCGCAAGCTGTTTTTGTACCTGATGCATAATGAGCTATACTGGGAATTGAATCCTGTCCCCCAGGTTTTCTACTCACTGCACTAACCTTTAGGTTACTCCTTCACTCTTTTGTACAAGCTTTGCAAAAACTATATATTAAGTATTGCACTCAGGGCTTTTTTTGAGAGGGTACTTGGGGGTACTGAGTACCGGCACCTTTTTCATTGTCTGCTAAAATTGACCCATGGTCCCCAAGTTTTAATGATACAGCTCAGGCTCTACACACCAATTCTGCCTTGTCATAGATTCTGTGACTGGTTGCAGGGGGGCCTGGCTATTTTGGGGGTGGGTCCCTCAGTGATCACCCCACCCTTTCAGGGTGGCCAGGCTTTTGAGTACCGGCACCTTTTTTGCTAGGAGAAATGCACTGATTGCACTTAAGGTGCAGTACATGCAGAACTTACTGCATTTTAGTAAACATCCTGCGATGTATATTAACATTTAAAAAGGTCATGAAATTAGCATTAAATACCATTAGTGTGTCCATGCATAGGTCTTTCCTGCATGCTAAGGCCATAGAATGGCTGATTTTCAATTATTTGAATTAATGGCCATGCACTAATGTTGCCATTAGCTTGTGGCCATTAAGAAAAATTAGTGCCCGAGTACTTACTGCCACCCACTTTGTAAGCAGTAAGGGCTCATGAAGCATTCCTGCGCTAATCAGTTAGCACAAGTTATTGTAGATGTGCTATCTGATTAACTCAGAAATGCTCACTTTCTGCTCACAACATCCCTCCCCCCCCCCCTGGAAAAAAATGAAAAATATTTTTCCACACGGTTTGTGCACATGAATGTCAAACTTATTGCAGGATGCCTGAGCACGTCCTACAGTGAGCTTTTTAAAGCTGCATTCAGCATGTGTCAGTGCCTAACGTAGCTTAGTAAAAGCGCCCCTTAATCATTTTTTTTCAAAGATTACATTTTGAAAAACACAAATGTGAAAAAGTGCCAGCTTAAAAAGAACCAAAACAAGAAATAGATTTAAGTACCTGAAATGAAACATTATGTTACGTTTAAGACATAGCCCATGTTTACCTTTTTTAGTTCTATGCAGGTTACAATAACTTTCCTAAGGACCTCTTTTACAAAGCTGCGCTGCCAATTCTTGGTGCAGCAAATGAGAGGAAGCCCATTCAATTCCTATGGGCTTCCTCTCATTTGCCACGTGGGAACTGCTAGTGTGGCTTTGTAAAAGAAGCCCTTAGAATGGTATATAAACCAGATGTAAAGTAAAGTCATTCTATCTATGTTGCGTATGCCGTCTTAGAATGAGATCATCAGGTCATTGTTCTGCCAATGGCAGTCAGCATTTTTTAAAGCTTTGACCATTGCCAGCTAAATTAGACCTGAATATTCAATGCTGGCCCATGCCTGGGCACCATCATTGAATAGCCAGGTCTTACTAAATATGTGCTGACTGCTGGGACTTATGAGAAGCCTTATGAGAGTATCAGCTTCTCCTGATTCCAACCACCCTCCTCCAAAGAGCAATAGGCTCTCAACCCCTCCAAACAGCAATAGGCCTTCTCCCTTCCAAACTCCCCCAAAGAGCAATAAATCCCTCCTGAAGCACCCTACCCCACCAGCCCATGTAAGCCCCTTTGAGCCTATCTTAAACTTCCCTGGTAGACTTCATGGCAGAATGGTTCCCCAGTCACCCTTGTCCATGCCAGCTATGGCCTCAAAATGGCTGCTTTGACTTCTACAATAACGTGAGACTTCCATTAGTGGATGCAGCAGGCATTTTGAGGCTGCAGCTGGCAATGTCTATGGGCTTCCTCTCATTTGTCGTGTGGGAATCACTAGTGCGGCTCTGTAAAAGAAACCCTAAATTTCTTGAACATTCCTAGATAAACATATGATCTTAAATAACTATCAACAACTCTACAATCACATCATGTAAACTAACCATGAAGTTGTTTAGTATTATTAAATTGTTGAAATAAGGTCTTCAATTTTTTCCTAAAAGGGAAGCAACTGGACTCAACTCAAATTATTGGTGGTAATGAATTCCAGTTGGAGGGAACCTGATAGGAAATAGTTGATGTTAAATACCTATAACTCTTGAGAGCTTTCAAAAATGGGAAAACTAAGCTGCATTTGATTCCATAGCAAGTATAATTGTCTACTAGCAAGTAAATTAACTAGTGCTGTGAAGTATTTAGGAGCCTGACTACACAAGATTCCAAATGCCAACACGTAGCTTAAATTTGATCCGCGTTTCTGTCAGCAGCCAATGAAGCTTCTGATCTTAACATAAGTGTTAAGGCCAGCATGAACTTTGGGAGTGGGAGAGTAGCTTAGTGGTTAGAGCAGCAGTCTTGATATCCAGAGGTAGCAAGTTCAAATCCCACTACTGCACCTTGTGTTCTTGGGCAAGTCATTTAACCCTTCATTGCCTCAGATACCAACTGAGCACTCCAGCAACAGGGAAACATCCAGTGTACCTAAATGCAACTCTCCTTGAGCTAGCACTAGAAGAAAGATGAGATCAAAATCCAAAGCTACTAATGGAAAAAAAAAAAAAGCTGTGAGCAAAGTCCAAAGCTACCCACACACAGAGTATTGCATTCTTTATTTATTACATTTACAAGAGAACTGGTTTCTCCTAACATTGGCTGAATTCTCATTGTTAAGTGGGAAATGCTAGTAGTAGCATTTAATGAGTTTTTCTCCTCATTTCTCTGCACACTGACTCAATGTAGTGGAAAAGTAATGTACAGTGGAGAATGCAGTGTAGAGAAAATGCTTTCTTTTCTGGATTACAAAATACATAATCGAACATGATGCCTACACTCATGTTACTTTCTCTTTCTCCAAGTCTTCATCTCTGTCTTCTCCCTGTTACCAAGTATTTCAGTTTAAGCCAATGCAGTTCATACAGAAAGTACTTACGTAATGGTGTCAATCATATCTAACCCCATTTCAACACAGCAGTGGGCATGATCTGTTTTTGGCTGGGTCAGTCCTGATACACAGTAATAACAGTCTCCTAGGATTTTTATTCTTCTACAATGGTTTTCCTGTAACAAAATGAGAAACAACAGCAATGATAAAACACTCCTTAATACCAAGGCTACAAGATGCCTAGCATAGAAAATGCTTGGCTACTTATATTTCAGTTGTTCATGATTTAGCCATTTTGATAGCCTGCTGATAATACAGTTTCTAAATCTATTTATTTAAGCCCAGAAGAGGAACAAACCTCCACACCTTGAAGCACAAGAAAACAGTGCAGATGACCAAAAAAAGACCAGCGTGCTGCCAAAGATGTCTTCAAAGGAATGACACTTTTATTGGCATCTGCTCACATCAGTATCATAAACAAATGCAAACCTGCTCGGCGGACTCGACTCGGGCTGTGTTTCAGCTACATGCATCAGGAGTCCAAAGTACAATTCAAGGGTGAATGAATGAGGTGTACACAAATGTAGAGCCTCCTCAAAACACTGTTGAAAACCATGTGAGACTCACACTATATAAGGGCTCATTTTCAAAGCACTTAGACCTACATAATTACATAGAGCCCCTTTTACCAAGCTGTGGCAAAAGGGGGCCTGCGCTGGTGTCAGTTTGTGTTTTTCAAACATGCCGAGGCCCCTTTTTACCGCAGCAGTTAAAAGGGAAGTCTCTCTTTCCTGCAGGAAATGGCCGTACAGCAAGTAAAGCACTTGCCATGTGGCCATTTCGGGGAGGAGCCCTTACCACCACCCATTGAGGTACAGGTAGGGGCTCCCGTGCTATCCCAGAAGTAACTACTGCTGGGTACACTCCAGAACAACAAAAATAAATGTATTTTTGTAGCACTGGATATGACGGCACACTAAGGGTTGGAAGTACCGCTGGGCTGCTGCAGTAGCATAGCAGTACTTCAAGTTCAGCGAGCGGTAAGCTTGCATTTGGCTTACTGCCGCTTAGTAAAAGGGGCCCATAGACGTACAAAGCTCCATAGGTTACTAAATGCTTTGAAAATATTCCTCCACATTTATCCCTATTAAATGTGGAAACAATCCAGTTACAATTGCAGCACTTCTCCTTCATGTAAGCCCAGCATCAGGACTTGAGCTATGTAAATTTCACCAAGTTCTTTCACTGTATTTTTGGAGCAAATGGACAAATGTTAAATTGTGCAATTTTACACAACTTGGTATGAGAAAATATTCAAATCAGTTCAAAATTTGACCACATTTTTCTGTGAGAATGGCTGTATATCTTTCAACTTGCTTATTTTGGCCTTGGTTGATTGATTTGAATCATGTAATATAATATGACATGACCAACTGCGAGAAGGAATGGTCAAGTAGATTGAGCACTGGGCTAAGTCTTTTGAGAACCATTGGAAGGTGAGTTTGAGTCATGCATACCATCAACTGTTCCTGTGGCCTCTGGCAAGTCCTTGTTTCTAGTATCCATTTGAAAATTATGTATGCAGTGTACCTGAATTTCCTAGTAAACAAATTGCTATTTTTTTTCATATACACATTTTCTTTAGAAAATGTGTTGAAGTGCCATTTTTCTTGCTGTTGTACAGAAAACCTTCTGGTTAATTAATTAAAAGGAAAGGGCAAAACAGAAATATAATTGTCTGCATGTGACGTTAAATTGGACCCTTGTAGACAGAAACTTCTTGACTATGGTGAATTTAAATTCAACAAACTTGATCTGCTTGGTCCCAAAGCAAGATGAAAGGATGATTTTCCCCCCTTTTCTACACCTGACTTGTACTGTCTCTACAAATATTGCATTCAACACAAGTAGTCAAATACAGTATAATTATTAGTTTTCAGTGTATGTGGAAATTTTAATGTTCCCACTGCAACAAAAATCCTCTCTAATATTGGATTTACTAAAATGAGAATGTAGTTTAATACACTACTCATACTAAATATATCATAATATTGGAGGAAAAAACCTCACAGACTCCTCTACATTAGGCTCACAGGCCAATAATTACACGGAGTACTTACTGTCATCATCGGCACAAAAAGCCTCTAAGAGTTATTGACATTTTTAAAGTCCACAGGACAAAAACTTATCTTTTGTAGGTGCACAGTTTCTTCACACTCTCCACATCCGACAATGGCCAAAGTTTTGTCAGGATCCATGGTCTGTGCAGCTCACTTCACTTCTGTGCCAATGACAGCAAGTATTCTGTGTAATTATTGGCCTGTGAGCCTAATGTAGAGGAGTCTGTTGAGGCTTTTTCCTCCAATATTATATTTAGTTTGTATAGTGTATTAGGCTACATTTTCATTTTAGTAAATCCAATATTAGAGAGGATTTTTGTTGAAGTGGGAATTTCTATATTATCCTCTATAGCTCCTAAATTTGATCATAGAAATTTTAATGTTTTATTATTTTTAAACATGTCTGTCATAAATGTTGAAAAGAAAAAATAAATCAAATCAAATTACACTATCCAGTTTATAAAGGTAGTAAGACAAATACTCTGCTTAAGTTCTTTTGAAACAGTATGGAGAAATTTAACATTTCTTCACTATTGCCTTGATTTCCTTGAACAAAAAATAAAGAGCCCAAAGGGAGAATATATTAAAGCTATTTCTCTCTTCTCATAGCTCTCTTGTGTTTTTAATAACTGGTTTGTTTACTTTCCTCTAGCACAAAAGTAGGACTCAGCAGCACTACTTGAGATGATTTCCAGAAAGTCAGACGCATTAGCAAAGGTACCACAGACTCAGTAAAAAGTGAACATATTTTTTTTTATAGTTCATTCATTGCTTGAATACCATATGTAAACTGTCTACATAAGAGGGTGGGGAGGATTTTCAAAGATGTCTGCACTGGTAAAGAGTCCATGCAGATTTTGGCCTGCAGGCTTCACATCAATTTTTAAGAAAGAAGCACTTTCCAAAATTTGCTTCACATCTTTGCTGGGTACTTGAATATAATTGCAATATCCTCTGGTGGAAATCTATACAGTTTTTGTTTTTTGTTATATGAACGTTTTACATTGGATGTTTGGATTTTTACTATGTGTCTTATACTTATGTTCATTAAAGATTTTTGATTCTTTATCTCCAGCCTTCCTTTTAGTGGATTTCCATGGTACACCCCTACTTTGATCTATACTATCTCAACACAGTGGCAAGTGACTGCATTATAGTATTAACTACAGCTAGGAAGAAACCATTTTTATCCAGCTCAATTCTTGCCATTCTCATAGCACCTTTTACTGCTGCTCAGCCCCCCCACCTCCAACCCCCCCCCCCCCCCAGCAAAATCAGCTATATGTGTCACAAATTCCCAAAGCCTACAGACAATCAAGCAACAATGATTCACCATATCAGATGCTGAAGAGATATCCAGAAAAAGTAATAACACCACATCCTTTCTGAAACATGGATCACTTTCAGGCTCATTTTCAAAAGAGAAGGACGCCCATCTTTCGACACAAATCGCAAGATGGGCGTCCTTCTCACAGGGTCGCCCAAATCGGTATAATCGAAAGCTGATTTTGGATGTCCCAAACTGCTTTCCGTCGAAGGGATATCCAAAGTTCAAGGGGGAGTATCGGAGGCATAGTGAATGCGGGACTTGGGAGTACCTAACACATGAACGTCCTCAACCCATAATGGAAAAAAAGGGCGTCCCTGACTAACACTTGGATGACTTTACCTGGTCCTTTTTTTCTTATGACCAAGCCACAAAAAGGTGCTCAAACTGACCAGATGACCACTGGAGAGAATCGGGGATGACCTCCCGTTACTCCCCCAGTGGTCACTAACCCCCTCCAACCCTCAAAAGTCCCGCCTTTTGATATGCCTCCGACATACCCTCAGGAACTTTGGTTGTCCCCGCAACGGAAAGCAGTTGGGGATGCACAAAATCGACTTTCCGTTATACCGATTTGGGCGACCCTGTGAGAAGGATGCCCATCTTGCGATTTGTATCGAAAGATGGGCGTCCTTCTCTTTCAAAAATAAGCCTGATAGTATTCTCAATGGAGAAGAGTCGATGGTGTGGTTCCCCAGGAGTATGATCCAGGTTGATGCTTTTTAACATATTTATAAATGATCTAGAAATGGAGTATCTAGTGAGGTAATTAAATTTGCTGATGACACAAAGTTATTAAAAGCTGTTAAATCACAAGAGGATTGTGAAAAATTACAAGATGACCTTACAAGACTGGGAGACTGGGCATCCAAATGGCACATGACGTTTAATGTGAGCAAGAACAAGAGCAAAGTGATGCATGTGGGAAAGAGGAACCCAAAATATAGCTATGTAATGAAAAGTTCCACATTAGGAGTCATCGACCGGAAAAGGGATCTAGGTGTCATCATTGATGATACGTTTTGCTCTGCTCAGTGTGTGGTGTCAGCTAAGAAAGGAAATAGAATGTTAGGTATTATTAGGAAAGGAATGGAAAACAGAAATGAAGATGTTATAATGCTTTTGTATCGCTCCATGGTGCAACCACACCTTGAATATTGTGTGTCAATTCTGGTCACCGTGTCTCAAGAAAGATATAGTGGAATTAGAAAAGGTACAGAGAAGGGCAACAAAAAGTATAAAGGGGATGGGACGACTTCCCTATGAGGAAAGGCTAAAGTGGCTAGGGCTCTCCAGCTCAGAGAAAAGACAGCTAAAGGGAGATATGATAGAGATATGATAGAGTGGAATGGGTAGGTGTGAATTGCTTGTTTACTCTTTCAAAAAATACTAGGACTAGGGGCTATGCAATGAAACTACGAAGTAGTAAATGTAAAACAAATCAATGGGTAGGGTAAGATCTGAGACCAAAAATGGATGCATACTGGTTTCAATTTTAGTGCATGTCCATTTTCCAGCCTCTTAGAAAAGGTCCTTTTTCCTAGACACAACAAAAAATGGCCCAGTGCATGCCAAAAGACGCGCTCGCACTACCGCAGGCTACTTTTTACCATGGCTTAATAAAAGGACTCCTATGTGCATTAGATGTAACATGGTAACTGCAAACCTTTAAAGCACTGTTACTCAGGGTGCCCTTAAATGAGGAACCCTACAACTGATCTAAAGGAGCAGTTCTCCAGCTGAGATAGTACCTGCTTTGGCCAGATTGCTCACTTGGTTTCTCCACCCTTTGCAACATCTCCTGGCCTTCCTCTTCATAGAATGAGTAATGCTTCATGTTGTACAACCAATTACCCATCTCCTACATGTCAACATATAAATGGGATGATTAAGAATAAGTCGTTTTTCTTAATTCAAATTTCCATTTGAAATATCAATCACAGGTAATCTATATGCCTCCAAAAAGAATTAAAAAGGAAATAGATAGAAGGCATCCTCAGTGTATAGTCTTGCTGTATTTAGGAAAGTTGCACTTGTTCCTTCTCAACATGTAGCACAGCTAAAAATTACCTTGTGCACCTGTTCTGTGTCGTGCAGGAGGAGGCACACAGACCCTCTCAGAAAAGCAATTTCATTTGTATGTAGCATAAGGAAAAACTTATTTTGAAAAGATGTGACACTGCGGGGGATGGCAGGCATTGTCATCGCTAAATATTCAGTAATAGTACAATTTGATGCAGGTGCAGGTCTTGACCTATTTTTCTTGAATGCAATCCTGACCTAATTCAGAGCGAATGGATTCCAACCAACACAGTGCACCTCCAGTTACAGAAGCAATCCTAAAAATAACTTTCCAGGCTTCAGTCTTGGAAAATATGACAGTACTGCTTGAATGTATTTGCTCTGCTGATACATATATTGTTGTGCTACTTTTATTCCTAGAAAAGAAAATACCCAGAGCAAGCAATCAATTGTCACACTCTTTTAGAGCAGGGGTTTCCAACCCAGTCAGGTTTTCAGGATATCCACAATGAATATGCAGGAGATCAATTTGCATCCACCACTTCCATTCTATGCAAATCTATTTCCTGAATATTCATTGTGGATATCTTGAAAACCTGACTGGTTAGGTGTGTCCCGAGGACTGAGTTGAGAACCCCTGTTCTAGAGCACAGACAGCGCAAGAGTATGAAGTGTCTTAGGCCAGTGGTTCCCAAACCTGATCCTGGAGGCACCCCAGCCAGTCAGGTTTTTGGGATATCCACAATGAATATTCATGAGAAAGATCTGCATGCAGTGGAGGCAGTGCATGCAAATATCTCTCAAGAATATTCATTGTGGATATCCCAAAAACCTGACTGGCTGGGGTGCCTTCAGGACCAGGTTTGGGAATCACTGTGTTAGGCATTAGACTTGCACACCCCCCAAATATTTTTCAGCTCCTAACTCACCCCCTGAGATTTTGATAATTAAACGTAGCAATCATGATTCAATCTAGCATCAAATAAACCCAGAAAGATCCTGTATAATTTGTCCCTGTCTCCTTCTTTTTACTGTTAGTTTTACTCGATATTTCTCTTTCTTCTCTCCTGTCTAAAAAATGGCATTCCTTTCTGCATTTTCTTAATATTTTAGGATTGTAAACCATTTTCCCATAACCATTAAAAGCAGTATAGTAAATATCAAATAAACTATATCAGACTTTTGATATTACTTGCTGGAGGAAATTTAGGGCAATAGCCCATGTTATTTGCCCCTTAAGGTGACTTAAAGAGCACTAGAACAGGTTTTATTGCCCTTATTTAAGTCACTGCAAGGTACATATTATATCTGCATCTTTCCTCTGTGTCCCTATCCCTACCCTTGTGCCCAGTATTGCCCCTCTGCATAAGGGCCAGCGACCTGACATACTCTGGTCAGACTCTGATATTCAATATCAGTGCCTGGACACAGCCTGACTATGGATATTACTGCCTAATGCTGCCCCCAGTGGTCAGTGTTTAAAAAAAACACTGACTGCTGTGGCTGAATATTGACTGGAAAGGGGATGCAATATGTATTTAGCAATATTCTCTATTACCTTCTAAAATTATTTCTGTCATTAGAAAATATTGGCGAGTCCCATCTTTAAATTCTTGTTTTGAGAATAAAAAAATTGCTTTTAGTTGCAGGTAGAACCTAAAAGAAGATTTTCTATGTCTAACAGCCCCAAGGAGGTTGAGAGATTCGTGGAGGGGCATAATTGAACGGGGCACCCAAGTTCTCCTGAGGACGTCCTCACAGGACATCCTAGCGAAGGGGCAGGGAAACCCGTATTATCGAAACAAGATGGGCGTCCATCTTTCGTTTCGATAATACAGTTGGGGGCGCCCAAATCTCAACATTTAGATTGACCTTAAAGATGGTTGTCCCTGTTTTTCGGCGATAATGGAAACCAAGGATGTCCATCTCAGAAATGAGCAAATCCAAGCCATTTGGTCGTGGGAGGAGCCAGCAGTTCTAGTGCACTGGTCCCCCTGACATGCCAGGACACCAGCCGGGCACCCTAGAGAACACTGCAGTGGACTTCATAAATTGCTCCCAGGTACATAGCTCCCTTGCCTTGGGTGCTGAGCCCCCCAACCCCCCCCCCCCAAACCCACTCCCCACAACTGTACAACACTACCATAGCCCTAAGGGGTGAAGGGGGCATCTACATGTGGGTACAGTGGGTTTCCGGTGGGTTTTGAAGGGCTCACATTTACCAGCACAAGTGTAACAGGTAGGGGGGGATGGGCCTGGGTCCACCTGTTCGAAGTGCACTGCACCCACTAAACCTGCTCCAGGGACCTGCATACTGCTGTCAGGGAGCTAGGTATGACATTTGAGGCTGGCAAAGAAATATTTTAAAAGTTGTTTTTTTAGGGTGGGAGGGGGTTAGTGACCACTGGGGGAGTAAGGGGAGATCATCCCCGATTCCCTCCGATGGTCATCTGGTCATTTAGGGCACATTTTTATGGCTTGGTCGTAAGAAAAAAAGGACCAGGTAAAGTTGTCCAAGTGCTCGTCAGGGATGCCCTTCTTTTTTCCATTATCGGCCAAGGACGCCCATGTGTTAAGCACGCCCCAGTCCTGCCTTTGCTATGCTTCTGACACGCCCCCAGGAACTTTGATTGTCCCCGCGATGGAAAGCAGTTGAGGATGCCCAAAATCGGCTTTCGATTATGCTGATTTGGGCGACCCTGGGAGAAGGACACCCATCTCCCGATTTGTGTCGAAAGATGGGCGTTCTTCTCTTTCGAAAATAAGCCTGATAGGGTGGCAACTTCAAATGTTGCTAATATAAAATATGTGACTGTCACATTACAAACTTTCGTTGATCCTCAAGATCAAACAATTCATCATTTGCAGCAGAAAACATCTGTCATCAATCAAATTAAATAACCTCTATGTTCTGTAATTAAAATGTTAGGGGTGTACTTGGATCGAACACTTTCATTGGATCATCATGTCAATATCCTAGTTAAAGTTTGCTTTCTATGTATGAGGAAACTAAGGAGAATTAGAAAATTATTTGAAAAAGAACAATTTAGACTATTAGTGCAGGCCTTACTTTTTTTTTCCAAACTAGACTATTATAATTTGATCTATTTGGGTTCACCAAAGCAGTTGATTAAAAAAATGCAAACTATTCAGAACACTGCAGTTAGATTAATTTTTTCTTAGAAAAAATTTAAAAGAAGTTCTGATTATTTGAAATTGTATTGGTTGCCTATGTTGTACATTATTTAAAATTCTTTTAGGAGCTTGTCCAGATTATTTAGCTTTTTTTATTGAATTTGCAAGGTTTAACAGGCTTTGGAGAACTTGTCATTTTTCTTACTTTCCTTTACCTTCTCTTAAGGGTATTAGGATAGCCTCTACTTACAATAAACTTTCTGCTGTTCAATCTACTAAAATTTGGAAATATTTCTATCAGTTCTCTAACTATGCATTGTTTAGGAAAAATCTGAAAACATTAGTTTTTAGGATATTTCTAGATCCTTTATAATGTCAATTTATTAGTCTGAATAACATGTATATTGGAATTGGCCACAACTTATATATCATGTTGTATTTTCTGTACATTGCTTAGTTTATTTGTGTGATATTTGTAATTTTCCCAAGGGTTTACCCTGGTTCTTTCACATTGTAAACCACTCAGAATCCAACTGGTTAAGGGCTTCTTTTAAAAAAGCCATGCTACTGATTCTCAGTGCGGCAAATGAGAGGAAGCCCATTCAATTCCTATGGGCTTCCTCTCATTTGCCACATGGGAATCGTTAGTGCAGTTTTGTGAAAGAAGCCGTTAGAGCGTTATATAAACCAGATGTAAAGTAAGTCATTCTATCTATGTTGTGTATGCAGTCTTAGAATCAGTGGCATAGTGAGGGCAGCTGGCACACGGGGCGGGTCGCCGCTGCGCACCCGCCCCCCCCCCCCCCCGGGTGCAGCATGGCGCACCCCCTCCTCAGAGCGCGCACCACCCCCTCGGAGTGCATTCTTACCACTGGCGCTCCACCCCGAGTGCACGTCATCACTGGGAGTTGTGTCGGCTCCACTAGTTCCCTGCTCTCTCTGCCCCGGAACAGGATCTAACCTGTTCCGGGGCAGAAAGAGCAGTAAACCAGCGGAGCTGACACCCCCCCAGCAGCGTGCACCTGGGGCGGACCGCCCCCCCCGCCCCCACCCCCCCTTCCTACGCCACTGCTTAGAATGAGATCATCAGGTCATTGTTCTGCCAATGGCAGTCAGCATATTTTTTAAAGCTTTGACCATTGCCAGCTAAATTAGACCTGAATATTCAATGCTGGCCCATGCCTGGGCACCATCATTGAATAGCCAGGTCTTACTAAATATGTGCTGACTGCTGGGACTTATGAGAGTATCAGCTTCTCCTGATTCCAACCACCCTCTTTCAAAGAGTAATAGGCTCTCAACCCCTCAAAACAGCAATAGGCCTTCTCCCTTCCAAAATCCCCCAAAGAGCAATAAATCCCTCCTGAAGCAACCTACCCCACCAACCCGTGTAAGCCCCTTTGAGCCTATCTTAAACTTCCCTGGTAGACTTCATGGAAGGATGGATCTCCAGTCACCCCTGTCCATGCCAGCTGTGGCCTCAAAATGGCTGCTGTGACTTCTACAATAATGTGAGACTTCCATTAATGGTTGCAGCAGGCATTTTGAGGCTGCAGCTGGCATGGATAGGAGGGACTGGGGATCGCTTCTGTTCCAAAGGCATCTTTGGAGCCTCAGTATGTGGGGGGGGGGGGGCAACATAGTTTTGAGAGGTAGGGGGCTTCAGGATGGGACCTACTGTTTTTTTTTGGGGGGGGGGGGCAGAAGGGAGAGATAGGCCTGTTGCTGTTTGAGGGGCATCGGGAAGATGGGGACCTATTGTCTTTTGGGAGGGGTCTGGGGAAGTTCATAGACCATTATTAAAATAGACTTGGGGAAAATCCACTGCTTATTTAAGCAGCATAAAATGTTTTGTACTTTTTTGGTATCTTGCCAGGTGTTTGTGACCTGGATTGGCCACTGTTGGAAACAGGATCCTGAGCTTGATAGAACTTTGGTCTGTCCCAGTATGGCAATACTTAAGTACTTATGTATGTCAGGAGGGAAGGGACCTATTGCTCTTTGGGTTGGTTCAGAAAGGTATGGAAGACTAAGTGCTGCTTCAAGCAGCTATCCAGAAGTTATGCTGGTGCTGGCCAATATTCAATGATGGCACCCACATAGCTAAGTGGACAGTTAGGTCTGCTTTTTGTGTAGTCCTACCTGCCTGGTTAGCTATGCAGGAGCTAGCACTGAATATTTACAGCGCTCACGTATCTGCCTCATAAAGCCCAGTTTCAAGGTGGCCAGTTAGTATCATTGAATATTGGCTCTATCTAGTTAAATGCTGTTGAACCCCATTATCAACCCGTCTCCATTGAGAATACTGACCATTTAACCCTACTCTCTGTTTTCTATCTTTTTAACCAGATACTTTGTCACATGTCTTTTGATAATCCAGATACACAATATCGACTGGCTCACCTTCATCCACATGTTTGTTCACCCCCTTCAAAGAAATGAAATAGATTGTCTTCACTTGGATTCCAGGGCTCTATTCTTTCCTGGTTCTCCTCCTACCTCTCGCTTCGCACCTTTAGTGTACACTCTGGTGGATCCTCTTCCACTTCTATCCCACTACCAACTGGAGTACCTCAGAGTTCTGTTCTCGGTCCTCTCTTGTTCTCCATCTACACTTCCTCCCTTGGCTCTTTGATATCATCCCACGGCTTTCAATACCATCTCTACGCTGACGACTCCCAGATCTACCTCTCTACCCCCGAAATCTCAACCAACATCCAGACTAATGTTTCAGCCTGCCTGTCTAATATCGCTGCCTTGATGTCTCAACATCATCTGAAGCTTAACATGGCCAAGACCGAGCTTCTCATCTTTCCCCCTAAACCCACCTCTCTCCTCTCCCCCCTTTCTCTATTTCTGTGGATGGCACTCTCATTCTCCCTGTCTCATCAGCTCGTAACCTTGGGGTCATCTTGGACTCCTCTCTCTCCTTCTCTGCTCACATTCAGCAGATTGCCAAAACCTGTTGTTTCTTTCTCTATAACATCAGCAAAATCTGTCCCTTCATCTCTGAGCACTCTACCAGAACCCTCATCCACACTCTTATCACCTCTCGCCTAGACTATTGCAACCTGCTTCTCACCGGCCTCCCACTTAACCATCTCTCTCCTCTTCAATCAGTCCAAAACTTTGCTGCACGACTCATTTTCCACCAAAATTGCTATGCTCACATTAGCCGTCTCCTCAAGTCACTTCACTGGCTCCCTATCCGTTTCCGCATTCAATGCAAACTTCTCTTACTGACCTATAAGTGTATTCACTCTGCTGCTCCCCAGTACCTCTCCACTCTTGTCTCTTCCTACACCCCACCCCCTCGGGCACTCCGTTCTGTTGACAAATCTCTCTTGTCTGTCCCCTTCTCTTCTACTGCTAATTCCAGACCCCGTTCCTTCTATCTCGCTGCACCACATGCCTGGAATAGACTTCCCGAGCATGTACATCTAGCCCCGTCTTTGGCCGTTTTCAAGTCCAAGCTAAAAGCACACCTCTTTGACGCCGCTTTTGAGTCCTAACCACTGCTCACTTGCCTGTACCTTTTATCCCCTCCTCTTTAATTCCCCTTACCCCATTAGTTGTTCTGTCTGTTACCTGTCTTATTTAGATTGTGAGCTCTTTGAGCAGGGACTGTCTTTATGTGTATGGTGTACAGCACTGCATATGCCTTGTAGCGCTATAGAAGTGTTAAGTAGTAGTAGTAGTAGATTTGTGAGGCAAGATCTGCCTTCACTAAATCCATGTTGGCTTTGTCTCATTCATCCATGCTTTTACATAGTAACATAGTAAATGACGGCAGAAAAAGACCTGCATGGTCCATCCAGTCTGCCCTACAAGATAAACTCATATGTGCTACTTTTTGTGTATACCTTACCTTGATTTGTACCTGTCCTTTTCAGGGCACAGACCGTGTAAGTCTGCCCAGCACTATCCCCGCCTCACAACCACCAGCCCCGCCTCCCACCACCGGCTCTGCCACCCAATCTCGGCTAAGATCCTTAGGATCCATTCCTTCTGAACAGGATTCCTTTATGTTTATCCCACGCGTGTTTGAATTTTGTTACCGTTTTCATTTCCACCACCTCCCGTGGGAGGGCATTCCAAGCATCCACTACTCTCTCCGTGAAAAAATACTGTACTTCCTGACATTTTTCTTGAGTCTGCCCCCCTTCAATCTCATTTCATGTCCTCTTGTTCTACTGCCTTCGCACCTCCGGAAAAGGTTCTTTTGCGGATTAATACTTTTCAAATATTTGAACGTCTGTATCATATCACCCCTGTTTCTCCTTTCTTCCAGAGTATACATGTTCAGGTCATCAAGTCTCTGCTCATATGTCTTGTAACACAAATCCCTTACCATTCTCGTAGCTTTTCTTTGCACCGCTTCAATTCTTTTTACATCCTTCGCAAGGTACGGCCTCCAAAACTGAACACAATACTCTAGGTGGGGCCTCACCAACGACTTTTTGAATATACTCTGTGATTTTGTTCTTTATAATAGTCTCTAAAATTTTGCCCAGCACCAACGTCAAGCTCACTGGTCTATAGTTTCACTGATCTCCTTTGGAAATTTTTTTTTTTTAATTGGCATTACATTGGCCACCCTCCAATCTTCCGGTACCATGCTTGATTTTAAAGATAAATTACATATTACTAACAATAGTTCTGCAAGTTCATTTTTCAATTCAGTTAGTACTCTGGGATGAATACCATCTGGTACAAGAGATTTGCTACTCTTCAATTTGTCAAATTGCGCCATTACATCCTCCAGGTTTATAGAGATTTCATTCACTTTCTCTGACTCGTCAGCTTTGAATACCAGATAAGTGCCATTTTCCTTGTCTTGCAACTCCTGTGTTTACCTTTTACCTTAGAATGCATTATTTTGTGTAAAATTATTTTTTCTTGTTCTTATTTTCCAGCTCAACTCAACAAGAGGCAATGTGGACCCCCACCCCACTTCAAGTATGTCCCAATTAAGGGACTTACGAGAGTGGGAGACTTGGCATCCAAATGGCAGATGATGTTTAATGTGAGCAAGTGCAAAGTGATACATGTGGGAAAGAAGAACCCGAACTATACGTGGTGCAAGGTTCCACATTAGGAGTCACTGACAAGGAAAGGGATCTAGGTGTTATCATTGATAATTCATTGAAACGCTCTGCTCAGTGTGCAGCAGCAGCAAACAAAGAAAATAGAATGTTAGGTATTATTAGAAAAGGAATGGAAACAAAAATGAGGACATTATAATGTCTTTGTATTGCTCCATGGTGTGACTGCACCTTGAATATTGTGTGCAACTCTGGTCACCACATCTCAAAAAAGATACAGTGGAATTAGAAAAGGTACAGAGAAGGGCGATAAAAATGATTAAGGGGATGGGATGACTTCCCTATGAGGAAAGACTAGAGTGGTTAGGGCCCTTCAGCTTGGAGAAAAGATGGCTCAGGGGAGATATGATAGAGGTCCATAAAATAATGAGTGAAGTGGAATGGCTTCTTTACGCTTTCCAAAAACACTAGGACCATGGGGCATGCAATGAAGCTACAAAGTAGTAAATTTAAAATGAATCAGAGAAAACATTTCTTCACTCAACGTGTAATTAAACTTTGGAATTTGTTGCCAGAGAATGTGGTAAAAGCAGTTAGCTTAGCGGGGTTTAAAAAAGGTTTGGATAACTTCCTAAAAGAAAAGTCCATAAGTCATTATTAAGATGAACGTGGGGAAAATCCACTGCTTATTTCTAGGATAAGCAGCATAATATTATTTGTCTGTTTTGGGATCTTTCCAGGTACTTGTAACCAGGATTGTCCACTGTTAGAACAAGGATGCTGGGCTTCATGGACCTTCTGTCTATACCAGTATGGCAACGCTTACGTTCTTATGTCAAGGGCCTCTTTCATCAAGCAGCACTAGTGGCTCCCGGTGTGTTAATGCCGACAAAGCCCATTCAGCTTGTAATAAGTGTTCTTCCCTGCTCTTGCTTGATGTTGGGCTAGCTTCATTCGTGGAGCAGGAACCAGAACCACTAGATACAAGATCAGGAGCAGGAACTAGCAAGATCATTAGCTTCAGGTTAGTACATACTACCTTTCTCAACCATATTAACAACAACAACATCAAACTTTCTCCTTCTGTGTGCAATCTATGTGTGAACTGGCTTCTTAGCAGGAACCTATCTGTAGCTAGCTACCCATCAGAAATAAAATAATAAACATGAGTCCCTAGTTTTTTCCACCCAGACAGACAGTGACCCTTCTGGGCCAAAAAGAAGGTTTGCCCCTGCCCCTCGTTCTTGCAACTTAAACTTTCATGTGCAAGTATCCTTGATTAGGGCCAGGTTTTATTTTGGTCTCAGACTTTGTCTGGACTCTCAGACAATCTCAAGTATGAAGTTGAGATTCTCAACTACTAAATTTAGGCTTCAAACACGCAGCCTTGACTTTGCCCCTTAAGAGCTATGCTTGGCCACTGCTTTAGACAAGCAGGACCCCACAGAGCAGTGCAGCACTGCTCAGCTCCTCAAAATTCTGGGCCTGTCAAAGAAAAACCAAGGGGAATTCACTAAAACTTGGTATCAACTCCTCCAGCTGGCAAGAGCCATACCTAAGACCAGGCTCCCACTCCTGAGTCTTAAACCTAACCCTCACAGGCCTTTTCCACAAAGCCAACCCTCACCCCACCCCCCACAACCACCACCATTACAAAACTCTAAGACAATTCCCACTAAACCTTTGCCAAACTATTCCTGATCATTACCAGAGAGTCAATAAAATTATTGGTTTCTCTTTTCAAACACTCAGGAACAAACCTCTCTCTTTCAGAGCTTGCACCCAACTGCCCAAGCCATTGCTGTTTCAACGGGATCTCGCTAGTGTCATCCCATCGCCTCCCAACCTCCACTAGCCAATCAGCACCCAGCTTTTAAATCTTATAATTTTTTTCAAAATCACAAAACCCCATGGTTACAGTACTCAGCTCTATTTTGAAACCCTGAATTTCCATTGACTTCAATAGAAAAAATGTAATTTTTACAGTTTTACTGCAAAATGGGGGGTCCTTTTACTAAGGCACACTAATGGATTTGCACTAATGATTAGCACACTAAGGGGGTTGTTTACTAAAGCTTAGCTCGAGTTATCTGCAGCAGGGCCCATAGAAATAAAATGGACCCTGCTGAAGATAACTTGAGCTAAGCTTTAGAAAACAGGGGGGTAAATGATGATACCCATTATAGTCCTATGGGCATCATCATTTACCACATGCTAATAATTAGTGTGCACTAAATCAATTAGTGCATCTTAGTAAAAGTACCCATTAATGTGAAACGCTACCAAATTCATCACCCTGTCACATCATCCTGATATCAAAGTCCTTGTGATTTTAAAAGTAAATGTTTTTCTGAACACTATATATTTTCCCCTGAAAAACGGCCAAAAATCTTGTCAAAATCCCTTGACAATGAAAAATTGCGCTACATTTCCTTCTTATGTCTATAACCTACAAAACCTCAAAATGCACATTCTAAAGATCACTATCCCTCTGCTCCTAAAATTCCAGATTTCTGGGCAAAAATAAAATTTTCCAAGGTACAGACCCCTATGACTACCAAAAAGTAATTTTTAAAATGTTTCCCCGGAGCCCCCCAGCAAACGTGGCTCAAAACCTATATTTTAAAATAAAAATAAATAAACCAGAGGCCCTGAGGACCTCTTACATGGCTCCTCATGCCCACTTTAGGCTGCTCCTGGCCCTTAATATGGTCTGGATGGACGCTAGGTGGTGGAAATGAAAACGGTAACGGAATTCAAACATGCATGGGATAAGCATAAAGGAATCCTGTGCCGAAGGAATGGATCCTCAGGAGCTTAGTCAAGATCGGGAGGTGGGGCTGGTGGTTGGGAGGCGGGGATAGTGCTGGGCAGACTTTTACGGTCTGTGCCAGAGCCGGTGGTGGGCAGCGGACTGATGGTTGGGAGGCAGGGATAGTGCTGGACAGACTTGTACGGTCTGTGCCAGAGCCGGTGGTTGGGAGGCAGGGCTGGTGGTTGGGAGGTGAGGATAGTGCTGGGCAGACTTATACGGTCTGTGCCAGAGCCGGTGGTTGGGAGGAGGGGCTGGTGCTTGGGAGGCGGGGATAGTGCTGGACAGACTTATACGGTCTGTGCCTTGAAGATCACAGGTACAAATCAAAGTAGGGTATACACAAAAAGAGGCAAATATGAGTTATCTTGTTGGGCAGACTGGATGGACCGTGCAGGTCTTTTTCTGCCGTCATCTACTATGTTACTATGTTATGTTACCTGTGACTAGCTGAGGCAGCTTCCAGGGCCTCAAAGCTACTCAATGCCTGCCTTCATTTTAAGTACATAAGTAGATAAGTACATAAGTAATGCCATACTGGGAAAAGACCAAGGGTCCATCGAGCCCAGCATCCTGTCCACGACAGCGGCCAATCCAGGCCAAGGGCACCTGGCAAGCTTCCCAAACGTACAAACATTCTATACATGTTATTCCTGGAATTTTGGAGTTTTCCAAGTCCGTTTAGTAGCGGTTTATGGACTTGTCCTTTAGGAAACCGTCTAACCCCTTTTTAAACTCTGCTAAGCTAACCGCCTTCACCACTTTCTCCGGCAACGAATTCCAGAGTTTAATTACACGTTGGGTGAAGAAATATTTTCTCCGATTTGTTTTAAATTTACTACACTGTAGTTTCATCGCATGCCCCCTAGTCCTAGTATTTTTGGAAAGCGTGAACAGACGCTTCACATCCACCTGTTCCACTCCACTCATTATTTTATATACCTCTATCATGTCTCCCCTCAGCCGTCTCTTCTCCAAGCTGTATAGCCCTAGCCTCCTTAGTCTTTCTTCATAGGGAAGTCGTCCCATCCCCGCTATCATTTTAGTCGCCCTTCGCTGCACCTTTTCCAATTCTACTATATCTTTCTTGAGATGCGGCGACCAGAATTGAACATAATACTCAAGGTGCGGTTGCACCATGGAGCGATACAACGGCATTATAACATCCTCACACCTGTTTTCCATACCTTTCCTGATAATACCCAACATTCTATTCGCTTTCTTAGCCGCAGCAGCACACTGAGCAGAAGGTTTCAGTGTGTTATCGACGACGACACCCAGATCCCTTTCTTGGTCTGTAACTCCTAACGTGGAACCTTGCATGACGTAGCTATAATTCGGGTTCTTTTTTCCCACATGCATCACCTTGCACTTGCTCACATTAAACATCATCTGCCATTTAGCCGCCCAGTCTCCCAGTCTCGTAAGGTTTCCTCTTGTAATTTTTCACAATCCTGTCGCAATTTAACGACTTTGAATAACTTTGTGTCATCAGCAAATTTAATTACCTCGCTAGTTACTCCCATCTCTAAATCATTTATAAATATATTAAAAAGCAGCGGTCCTAGCACGGACCCCTGAGGAACCCCACTAACTACCCTTCTCCATTGTGAATACTGCCCATTTAACCCCACTCTCTGTTTCCTATCCTTCAACCAGTTTTTAATCCACAATAGGACATTTCCTCCTATCCCATGACCCTCCAATTTCCTCTGTAGCCTTTCATGAGGTACCTTGTCAAACGCCTTTTGAAAATCCAGATACACAATATCAACCGACTCCCCTTTGTCCACATGTTTGTTCACTCCTTCAAAGAATTGAAGTAAATTGGTCAGGCAAGATTTCCCCACACAAAAGCCATGCTGACTTGGTCTCAGTAATCCATGTCCTCGGATGTGCTCTGTAATTTTGTTTTTGATAATAGCCTCTACCATTTTCCCCGGCACCGACGTCAGACTCACCGGTCTATAATTTCCCGGATCTCCCCTGGAGCCTTTTTTAAAAATGGGCGTTACATTGGCCACCCTCCAATATTCCGGTACCATGCTCGATTTTAAGGATAAGTTGCATATCACTAGCAGTAGCTCCGCAAGCTCGTTTTTCAGTTCTATCAGTACTCTAGGATGAATACCATCCGGTCCAGGAGATTTGCTACTCTTCAGTTTGCCGAACTGCCCCATTATGTCCTCCAGGTTTACCGTGAAGTCAGTAAGTTTCTCCGACTCGTCCGCTTGAAATACCATTTCCGACACCGGTATCCCACCCAAATCTTCCTCGGTGAAGACCGAAGCAAAGAATTCATTCAGTCTCTCTGCTACGTCTTTGTCTTCCTTGATCGCCCCTTTTACCCCTCGGTCATCCAGCGGCCCAACCGATTCTTTTGCCGGCTTCCTGCTTTTAATATACCGAAAAAAATTTTTACTATGTTTTTTTGCCTCTAATGCTATCTTTTTTTCATACTCCCTCTTGGCCTTCTTAATCTGCACCTTGCATTTGCTTTGACACTCCTTATGCTGTTTCTTGTTATTTTCAGATGGTTCCTTCTTCCATTTTCTGAAGGCGTTTCTTTTAGCCCTAATAGCTTCCTTCACCTCACTTTTCAACCAGGCCGGGTGTCTTTTGGACTTCCGTCTTTCTTTTCTATTTCTTTTTTATTTGTATTTTTATTTATTTCATAGTTTATAGCCTGCTTCTATATCAAAGTGGGTTACAATAAAACATTCATAAAATTAGGACAAATAAAATTGACTCAATAATACAATGATATAACAATATCCTTCTTAGTAGCTGCTGACTTACTAGGGAGAATTGTCAGGAAGATCAAAATCAATCATCAAAAATGCTTGTGTAAGCAGGTAAAAACATTTCTTTATTGCTGCTTACACAAGGACTCCAGGGAGGGCTCTCACATCACTCAGTAATCACCCTTATAATTTATTTTATTTAATTGATGCTTATATCCCACATTATCCAAATATCATTATTTAATTCGATATGGCTTACAATATGAATAACAACAAAATAATTTATACAATCTAGTATGGATGCAACATATTATGCACAGAGAGAATATTTGACATATTGAGAGTTGGTCTATGATACAGAACCATAAAATAATAGAATAATGGGGGATTGTATGAATACATTTCATATGCTCCAATAACAAACTGAAATTAATGTCAGAAGCACAATAGCTGTGGAGATATGAAGTCAACAAAAATGAGAAATATCAAAATTAAACATTTAGACAAAGCCCAGAGCAATTCAATGGGGAACTAAGAAAGAACATTAATGCACTTAAAACACCATCAACCAAAGCTGAAGTAGAATGGTTCTGGTGAAATTTAAATGAAAAGCAAAATGTCTACCCAGCACACAGGACAAAGTGAAAAAGGCAAACATCAAACTAAGCAATGGGCTGAGCTCACAACCAATGAGAAATTGCCCCAAACTAGAAGAAGCCTGGCACTGATGGACTGCCTGACTTTTGGTTAACATATTTAACATCTTTTCTAGAAAGATCCCACAAGCTGAAAAAAAAAAATCAATTGATTGCACAGCCAGAATTAATATAATAACAGAAAGAGAGATACGAGTAATGTCTTCAAAACCTTCTGACTAATAACTGTTTACTTGCAATATATAAGCTGGTTACAATAATTAAAACCAGATAGAATATATGATCACATAATTCAGTGGTATTCATTTCCAGTTCTTATAGGTTCACAGATTAGTCAGGTTGAAGGAAAGCTGAAATGACTATATTCAGCACAGTTTAAGGGGCTTAACGCTCGCTCTTCGGGACTACCACCGGCCCAACGCAGCCACCAGCGGTAGTCCTGCCCCTAAGTGCCCCTGGAGGGAAATTGTCAATGTGGGCTACCATTAAGCTGTAGCTAGGTCTCAATGAATAAAATGGGACATGTGGTATAATAGTACTTGAAAAAATATTGGCATTAGCATTTACACCTGCTCCAAAACAGGTGTTAGTTGGAGTTAACTGCTCATTTGGACCAAGGCTTGCATCAGTGATTGAGGAGGCAATTATGCTCACCTTTCTGATCGTGGGCATCCAATTTTGTAAAATCTTGCACTTGTTTGTTTAAGCACTGACATTTATAGACATGAAAGGCACTGTTCCCTGTAAGCTAAGGGGCAGTCCTCCACCTACAGTCCTACCAACGGGTGTTGTTGTTTCACTATCACATTTTCAACAGTGAGCGACAGGCAAGCTCTGCAGGACTTCAGGGAACCTGCCTATCCCTAGCAGTTGAGAGCAAGATATTGAAACACTACCCCCTACTGGTAGCAATGTAGTTTGACTCCCACTCAGCTTAGAGGGAACAGTGGTGAAAGGCAAGCCTATAACTTGGCACTTGCACCTACGCACCACTTATTCACGTCAGAAATTAGCAGTTAGCTGTGTAAGCACACTAGGCCTATTCTATAAGGTCGCACATAAGTGCTATAGCACCTAACTGCCAGGGGGCATATATGTGGGTAGAACATGGGAGAGCTCTGGGTGTGTCTCCAACTGACCATAGTATACTATAAGTTATGTGCCTTGCATGGTGTTTTTATGTCTGTCATTGCCCTGGCATAAATGGATGTGCCTACATTTAGTTCCAGCAATTCAGATTTATGCTAGTTTTCTATAATGGCATTTTGATGCACAGATGCCATTATAGAATTGACACTTATCGTGTGGCACAGGTGTGCCTCACGGGAGGCATCAAGTTCTAGATTTGCCCCTATAGATTACATAGGCAAACCCCAAAATGATGCCACTCTTGTTTTGGCTATATTTCTTATTCTAATGGCTACTACTGCTTGATGAGCTAGAACAAAATAAGTACCTGAATATATGTAAACCGCTTTGAATGTAGTTGCAAAAACCTAAGAAAGGCGGTATATCAAGGATGATCGGACAGTGCCCTTGGACAAAATGGAAAAACTTCTTTCTGTCTGGACTGACCACAATCATTGTTGTTATTTCTATTTTTATACTTTTTGGCTGTTGAAGATTAGTAGAACGCTTAATTGAAACTGCCTTGAGCCAGAAAGAACCTATCGGACAATATGTGTTATGCGAAAGAATGCGTCATAATGTTGCACCTGAACATGCTGAAATTCATGCTGATTTTGAATATTTAAATATTAATGTTAATGAACAGTAATGTATAATACATCCATGCATGATCATCTTCCCTTGTCACCAAATACTAATGGGTAACTTAATAAGACCATGGGTGGGTCCACCTACACCTTACTGGCTTGCTTCACATTACCCTCTCTCTGTTACACATCCTAGCCACTGTACCTCACAATTATAGTACACTAGTGTCTCTCCTATTTACTATCCACCTCCTGGTGCTCAAGCAATTGCACCAGGACACTTAACTGTGATTGTGTCTTTCTGTCTCTCCACCTGGTGGTGTTAGGACCATATTCCCTGGAGTTACAGGTAACTAGTACCTTTATACCTGGGAGAGGGGCAGAAAGATAAACAGTATCTTTACAGAATAGCAACACAAATTGATTGATAGCACCCAAATATCAGAGCTAATTGGCTTGTTAAACAATTGAATTGCGTGTGTTAATTTGATGCTTGCCCAAATTTGCCCAGATAATTTTGAGCGCTGTATATAGAATTTGATACTGCCACCTTTTTAGAAGATGGTAAGTGGTCCTATGTTAACTCTTTGTTAGGCAGTTAGTGTACAGTAAATGCAGCATGTTAACAGCCAAATGCCTTTTATACCTACTGTCCACCCATGCCACGCCTCTGACACAATAAGCACTTAACACCATGTTTAAAGTTTGCTAACTGCTGAAGTACCACCAAGCCGCTTATCATGGCTCTGACCTAGCAGTTAACATGGGGTAAACTTGCATTCAGTGCTTAACACAGTTTAGTAAAAGGGCCTCTATGTTTCCTGGGACAGGACCAAATAATAATTAAAGGTAAATTTAGTCCCCTGTACGCAAGTACTAAGTTGCAAAAAAATTATAGGGTCGCCACTTGCATGAAAGCTTCTTGGCAGTCTATTAGTAGGCTGGATTGCCATTGCCTTCCCCAGTCACCTCCATGGTAATTACTCTTTATCTATCTATCTATCTATCTATCTATCTATCTATCTAGATACCAGAAAAATAATTATTAATATTTAAAATAGGGAGTGACAATGAGGTATGCATGGCATATCACCTTTAAAGAAATGATTTTGTATTGAGAAAGGCTAAATTGAGTCACATGATTGTTAGTGTCCCCTTTGGCATGTAGACTCACATATGTGTTAAGAATATACATTACTCCAAAATGTGAGATGACTTCAAAATAATGGAGTGTGAAGTAGTTCCTTATTTACACCTGCAGCAAAAGAGTTTTCAGTGGTCAATAACATTATGTTTCAAACTCAAATACTCAACTCAGGGCATCAGTTTTCTGAAAGCAGTATAAATTCAGGTAAAAAGAAAAAAAATTCAAGCTTACTGTAGCTAATTCATCAAACTTTCCAAAGAGT
Organism: Microcaecilia unicolor; assembly: GCF_901765095.1. NCBI lineage: Eukaryota > Metazoa > Chordata > Amphibia > Gymnophiona > Siphonopidae > Microcaecilia > Microcaecilia unicolor. Next base: position 190,439,159 of record NC_044031.1, on the reverse strand, counting down.
TCATTTAGAAGCTTCACGAGCTCTTGGGCAGTGCACTGTGATGCCAAGCTAGTGAACCCCACAATGTCCGCAAACAAAATGCTGAAACAAAAAGGAAGCCAATGTTAGTGCCAGACAGTTCAAGGGATGTTAATTTTCCAGTGATACTCAGAGAAATACTCCAAACATAAATATGGAGAAACATGAAGTTCCCAGAGCATATACACTTTCATAGCGTGGCTTCATCCTTTCTGACTCTTATTTGGGGAGACAATGAATGCATCCTATAGAAGGGTTAATGTACTCAACAATATACTAGAAATACAATATAAATAAATATAATAGGCCAAATCATATAGCCACTTTAAAAAATATGCTAAGAAGTTTTGGGAAGGGGCAATATTTTCATTTGCTATAACCAATAGCTTCTAATAAAGGAGCTTGCTATATGAGACCACTATATTTAGGTAGTGTTTTTTCCTGCAGGCGCAACACCACATGCATTAATATACTTCCTTATTTTTGAGTCATTATTTCTTGAACATAAGTTAAGGGCAGTTCTATAACAAGGCACTCAAGAGTGCTCACCCCTTTGTGTGCATATAAAATTACCACTTATGCACATAAGTGATGGAAGTGCTATTATGTAAGGCTGTGTGTAAGTGTTTAAAGGCCCCTTTTACCAAGCTGCTGTAAAAGGGGGCCTGTGTTGGGATATGGATTTGCCATGCGCCGAGACCCCCTTTTACCCTCTCAGTTGCCCCCCTAAGTTTTTTTTTCACCGTTCTTCTCATTTTATCATAGTCTCCTTTATTAAAGTTAAACGCTAATATATTTGACTTCCTGTGTATAGTTACTTCAAGGTTGATATCAAAACTGATCATATGATCACTGTTATCAAGCGGCCCCAGTACCATAACGTCTCTCACCAGATCATGCGCTCCACTAAGGACCAAGTCTAGAATTTTTCCTTCTCTCGTCGGCTCCTGCACCAGCTGCTCCGTAAAGCAGTCCTTGATTTCATCAAGGAATTGTACCTCTCTAGCGTGTCCCGATGTTACATTTACCCAGTCTATACTTAGATAATTGAAGTCACCCATTATTATCACATTGTCCATTTTGTTTGCGTCTCTGATTTCTTTTATCATTTCTGCGTCTACCTGCTCATCCTGGCGAGGCGGACGGTAGTACACTCCTTTTCCCTTTTATACATGGAATTTCAACCCACTATGATTCAAAGGTGTGATTTGTGTCCTGCTGAATTTGTAATCTATCTGAGTCAAGGCTCTCGTTAATATACAATGCTACCCCTCCACCAGTCCGGTCCACCCTATCACTACGATATACTTTGTACCCCGGTATGACAGTGTCCCACTGGTTATCCTCCTTCCACCAGGTCTCAGTAATGCCTATTATATCCAATTTTTCATTTAGTGCAATATATTCCAACTCTCCCATCTTATTTCTTAGACTCCTACCATTTGCATATAGACATTTCAGAGTATGTTTGTTGTTCCTATTTGCATGATGCTTAGCACTTGACACTATTGATTTGCCATCTTTTGTCTGATCTTTAGTTGTATTTAAGGGCACCTGGCCTACCACAGTCTGTTGTGCAACCTCACTATCCAGAAACCCTATCTTCCCTGTTTGTGAGGTATCCTTGCAAGATACATTATCCCGAACCACGCGCTTTTGAGCGACTGTCGGCCTTTCCCCCATTTCTAGTTTAAAAGCTGCTCTATCTCCTTTTAAAATGTCGATGCCAGAAGCCTGGTCCCACCCTGGTTAAGGTGGAGCCCATCCTTTCAGAATAGGCTCCCCCTTCCCCAGAATGTTACCCAGTTCCTAACAAATCTAAAACCCTCCTCCCTGCACCATCGTCTCATCCACGCATTGAGACTCCGTAGCTCTGCCCGTCTCTTGGTTGATGAATATTGCTTTGCACGACTTAACTCAGACCTTGAAATCTTAATCTCAATTTCAGACGTCAAGCTGTTTCTAATTTTTTAGCATTAACAAAGATTCTTAATTGTTCTGGATAGAAAAAGATATATTTAAGACCTAAATATTTTATTACACATTTGCAAGGGTAATTAAGATAGAATGAGGCACTAATGCCAAAACATCCTTCCTAATAGCCAAAAAAGCTCTTCTCCTATCCTGAGTTTGTCTAGTAACATCCATATACATCCAAATCTTTTCACCATAAAATAAGGATTGAGAGTTTCTAAAGAATAAACGTTTGACCGCTTCTAGGTCTTGTTCAAATACAAAGGAAACAAGTAGAGTCATACGATCAGAAATTTCTGACACAGATGATTCCAGTCAAATTAAGTTTTTCTGACTCTTTTCTTTGTAATTGTGACTCCACTTTCTGGTCTGCGTCTGTTGTTTTCTTAATTGGAATATAATATATATGATTCATTGGAGGAATAAGTTCAGGAGAGTATTTCAAAACTTCAATCAAATATTTTTTGAATGCATCCAGAGGACTAATCCCCAAGGATTTAGGAAAATTTAAGAGACATAGATTCAGTCTTCGATTATAGTTTTCCATCTGCTCAATTTTTCTATCTATCAAGTTTTTGTCTTTTATAGTCATAGTTGAAAATTCTTGTAACTTTTTTACCTCATCCTTAAGCACAGTTATTTGATTATTAGAGTCATTTTTAATTCCATCTAGAGATTTAGAAAATGTATCAATAGTATTCACTAATGTGGCAATCTCTTCTGTTCAATTAGTCAGCTTGGCGTCTAGTTGCTGGAGAGCTTCCCAAATGCTCTCAAGTGTTACCGTCTCCTCTAGGCTGAGTTTGTGGACCACGTGGATCCAAACCTCCGTTGGCTCTGCTCTCCTCAGTGCCTCCTTCCTCAGTTTCCCCTGCATCGACTTCTGATAGAGGTGTTCCCAACTGTGAGAGAGGACCAACGGGTGGAGGTGGTGGATTGAGCTCCGGTAACATTTAGCCCTAAGTCTCGAAGGTCTCCTCCCAAAGAGACAGCAGGGTCCCTCCCGGCGTTGTGGTCTGACGTCCTCACGGTAAACCTCTCGATAGATTGTTGCGAGGGAGAGGAGGTCATGGGCGATGAGGCTATGACCCTGACCAAACCTTTTCATTTTGTATGAGGTATTTTTATTTCAAGAATATTAATTTAGTTGCAACTCTCCTTGATATATGTTAATCGCGATCTCGGTGTGCCGCCATCTTGAAACTCCCCCCCCCCCCCCCATACTTCTGTAAAGTTGATTTCCATAATTCAAAAAATGTTTATAAATGAAGCTTGGAAACAAATTGTTAAAAAAGAAAAAAAAAGCTTCAAAGGTAGTCAAAACATCCAAAATGGAACCAGAAACAAGCAAACCAAAATCTTTGCCATACACTTTACACACATATTAAGATGATTATTTTATAAAAAGACTATACAGTATCCCTCAGATTCTATATATGGCGCCAAAATTTTGACAATGAAATTTTTGATCACATGCAAATTAATCAGCTTATGAGCCAATTAATTACAATTAATGTAATCAATTGCAGTTAATTGGCAATAAATGAAATTTGTTCGTGTCTTCTCATACCCTAGTCTATAACAATATATGAAAACAATATATGACCTATTCAACTTTCGTAAATCACTTAAGACTTATTTCTTGAACAAGGCATACCACAATGATCCATAATTAAAAACTGTATCACATCACCACTCACCAGATGTTCTATATGTTTTCTCTCTATACCTGATTGTTTAATTCTATTATATCACCCATGTTCTTTATGTATTACCAATTGTATCTTTCACTCTGGAATGGCAAATGCCATGATGGAGCATTGTAAGCCACATTGAGCCTGCAAATAGGTGGGGAAATGTGGGATACAAATGCAACAAATAAATAAATAATTAACCCCATGTGTCTGAATCCCCTAGCATGCAACTCAAAGGGGGTGTGGCCAGGAGAGTGGGAGGGGCATTCCTAAAAGTTGTGCATGGGACTATAGAATAGCCCCATTTCCGCACCAAAACGCACAGAGTTTGGTGCTGGTATATACACCGTGTTTCAGCTGGCATAAATACTGGTGCCCAATGTTTGGTGAGGAAATGGGCTCTAAGTGTTATTGTATAAATGGTGCCCAACCCCGAGCACCATTTATAGACTAGCGCTCTGCACTGATTTGTACCAGTGCCAAAATCTTGGACCATTTATCAAATGCCCTCTTATCTGTATGAAAATCACCATTTTAATTTAACATGTACTCACTTAGAGAAAACATTTTGCATGCATAAATCCCATTTTCCAACTTGAAAGGGGCCCTTATAAAACTGCCCAGGCATACGTGTATAAAATGTATAAACGCACAAAATATCACACATACTTTTATGCAGACCACACATAGGGGACCTTTTACTAAAGGGTTACCATGCAGCAACCCAGAACTACCGCCGGCCCAACGTGCATGCCGGTAGTATCTCCACCCCCAGCATGCACCATTTCCTGAGCTACAAAAAAATCAGACCTGATTTTCTAGTGCATGGGTTACCCAGCAGTATTCTAGTGCATGGGTCACCCAGCAGTAATCGGGCAGTAATCTGCCCGTTTACTTCCATCTTAGTGCGGGAGCCCTTACCGCCACCTCAATGGGTGGCGGTAAGGGCTCTCCCCCAAAATGGCCATGTGGCAAGTGCAAACTTACTGCACAACCATTTCTTTTATTGGCCTTTACATCCACTGCAATACAAGGGTTCCTGGTGCATGACGACAACAGCCGCCGTTACTAGCGCAGGGATCCTTTAACTGCAGCTTAGTAAAAGGGCCCCATAGTCATAAGAGCACTTAAAACAAAAGGGTGAAGAAAAGAATTCCACAACCAACCTTTTATAAACAAAAAAACAACCACTGTGGAAACCTGTAAGTCTAACTAATTTGATCATTTCAATTAATACTACAAGTATGAATAGGCCAACTCACAGTGAAGAAAGACCTCAAACACCCAGCAGTATTCAAACGTCCCTGTATCATTCGATCAGGCTCTAATCACTGCTATAGTGGGTAAAGTGTAACCATTGGTTGGATACGTAATTTGCCTATATCTGAATCAGGACAGAGGCCTCTGATGCGGATATACATGAAACATGATTATGTCGAAAGAGGTTACTGATGGACCTAGAAGTTAAGCTTTTATTTAAACTAAAATGAAAGTTTAAATTCCATATCCCAAAGAAAGTTTCAATAACCAGAAAGAAGAGAACACCTTAAAGTAAATATGAGTATAGAATAGAAATCATGGACCTATGAGAAGTTTAGAGTGTACCACAAAAACTTTCATTTGGCATTCACTTTTTTATCTGATGGTCCGTTTTGCAAAATTTAGTTAATTAAGGGAGATGTGTATGTGTTGTACTGCATATTTTTACCCCAAATATAAAAGTCTGGATACCACTGAAGTGTATGCATATTTTATAAGATACACAGGGACGTGCATAAAATACATTGCACTAATTTACACTATCTTTAGAGCAGGTGTAAATTTGTGTATATGAATTTGTGCAGTATTGGGGAAGATTCTGGGTGTTCTATTTATAAAGGCACATAATATTTATAGGTACCTAATGTTAATGTTAACCTAATGTTGGCCTAGTGGTTAGGGTGGTGGACTTTGGTCATGAAGAACTGAGTTCAATTCCCAGCACAAGCAGCTCCTTGTGACTCTGGGCAAGTCACTTAACCCTCCATTGCCTGCCGCATTGAGCCTGCCATGAGTGGGAAAGTGTGGGGTACAAATGTAATAAAAATAGGCACTTTTCACATAGGCTTTCCGTTATAAAATTAGCATCCCCATGTGGAAGGTTGCTCTTCATTTCTTAAAGCACAGGGTACAAATGTAACAAAAATAAAATATATCAAAATGCTTAACTTCATTACTAACGATTTCGAAAATATCATTTGTAGTACAACTAACCCAGCAAACATTTCAAATATTAAGAAGATATCATTGACAACAAGGTTATTACTGAAAGCCAGCAAGTTTAGAGCAAAGTAGAGAATTTCACTTCCTTCCTATACAAATCAACTGCTTTCAACAAGAATCTAATTTCCTTAGCTTAATGGCTAGTGAGTGATTCTAGGAAAAACAGGAACAATAGAGGCAATAAAGGACATTCTTGCCTCATTTCTTTGCAAACTTCAAAGGAATTGCAGTGCTGATCAGAATGTGTGTTTTTGGTATTTGCATAAAGACCTTTAGACCCATCCAATATTATTAAAAACAAAATAGCCAAATGGCTGTTTTCATGGCTAAGGGGCCCTTTTACTAAAGCTTAGCATGTGTTAATGGAATTAGCATGCACTAAATGCTAAGAGGCCATAGGTATAAAATGAATTTCTTAGCACGTGCTAATTCTACTAGTACACACTAAGACAAAGGGCCTCTAAGTTAACAAGGCATTTCTACCTCAACCAATGGTCCCTAAACGTTTTAAAAAGAGAAAAACTGAGGGGCACTTTTACAAAGTAGCGGTTAGCCCAATGTGGGCTTACCGCACACTAATCTGGAGCTACCAGCAGCCCATTTATTTATTTATTGTATTTGTATCCCACGTTTTTCCACCTCTTTGCAGGCTCAATGTGGCTTACAATACATCATGGATAATGGAAATAGGGAGAGAATATACATTTGGATTACAGAAGGAAATACATGATATTGGTATAACAAGACGTTATAAGACATTTCTGGATATATTTGGGGATTTTTACATGTGTTGATCTTTGTGGTAGATCTTGTGAAAGAGATAAGTCTTCAGTAATTTGCGGAAGCTGGTCAGTTCATAGGTCACTTTCAGATTGCGTGGCAACGCGTTCCAGAGTTGCGTGCTCATATAGGAGAAGGTAGATGCGTGCATTAATTTGTATTTTAGACCTTTACAGTTGGGAAAATGAAGATTAAGGAATGTGCGAGAAGATTTTTTTGCATTCCTGGATGGTAGGTCTATTAGGTCTGACATGTAGGCTGCATGTAGCATTGCAGGCGTCAGCAGTAATTCCAGCCTTGGCTAGGAGCATTCCCCACACTAGGGAAAAATCAGCCCATATGTTTTAGCATGGAACTAACCTAGCAGTAATTATGCACAGCACTAATTCCCATGCCTAACTTTGGGCACCAGGCTTACACCTGATGAAACCTGGTGTAAATACTGGCGCTGAAGTTAGGCACACTTGCCAACCAATATAAAATACAGCATCATACAACCTTGTAAATGTAATTGAATCAAAGTAATCTCTAACAACTGTTAAATGTAAGCCACATTGAACCGAAACTCATTTTTGGTTAATTATGGGATACAAGCATGAATAAATAAAATAAAAATTAATTAATTAATATTCTATAACTATGTTCATGACTTTTTGGAACATCCCTGAAATGCCCATGCCCCTCCCATGGCAATGTGGGACATGCGCTATGAGAGTTAGGCACCCTGCCTTATAGAATAGCACGCAGCCAGATGCACATGAAAATGAATGACAACCAACATCAATAATTGGTTGTTCTTACCTTATTATTGATGGTTAAGAATGTGTTAATTAATTTGAATGCACATCTCAGCAGCATACCCAAATTTACTACGACTACTACTAATAATTTCTATAGCGCTTCTAGACATATGCAGCACTGTAACTTTATATGCAGGTACTTTCTGTGTCCCTAGAGAGCCCAGAGTGAGGGCACTGAGGTGCAGAACCCTTTCATGACTTTGGGTCAGCCTCCTCCCCTAATGGGCTGGAGAGGGTCACTGCATCGGACAGTGTCAGCTCTACAAACCAGTGAGGCACCGGCATTGACGACCACCCCACAGACAGAGCATGGGTCTCCAAGATAGGCAGGAGTGGGTCAATAGTTGGGACAACCACCCTCAATGCCTTGGCATCATGCTGATCCAGGAGGCGCCCCAGCTTTTCCTAGATCATTACTTGGCTCCAACTCTAGTGCAGGCATTGGTAAAAGCAGTTGCCAGTGCTGGTGTAGGGAAAGCCTGAGAAACTGTTGGTGTTGAATCAAGAGCAAGGTCCTAGCTTTGGGAATATTGGCATGACAGCACTGCTACCAAGATCAGTCTTCCCATTGCTGATTCTTCTTAGGTACCAGCAACACTGATGCCCTGGGGCTCCTGGCATCATGCGTCAAGGAGGACTAATGCTGTGCTTCTTCACCTTTGCTTGATGCCTAGCATTGGAACCTCTTGGTGCTGATGAGGATGACACTGAATCCATGTATTTCCTCTGTGTTGGGTCCAAGGATGTTTGACCCATGGGCACACTACTGGCACTTGATGTCGAAGTAGGCAGGGACCTCCTCGATGTTGTTGTGTCGCTAGTGTCTAGTACACCTCCACAAGCCATGGGAACTGATACTATTGATGCTAATGTTGACAACTCAGATTTCTGGGTGCCAAACAGTTTCTCACACACCACTTCTCTAGACTACTGGGGTCTCTTGTGCATTTGGGCACCAAGAGGACACTTTATAGAATCATAGCTCCTCAGTACTCAGAACCATGAGACAGAAAGATACATAAGAGAAAATTTAAAAATCTCTTCATGACATACGACTGAAAATGAGTCTTCATTGCTTTGTGGAAAGAACAAGACTGTAGGTCCCATGTGACATGAGCTGATAAGAAGTCACTCATGCATGTGCCGTGCAGACCTATTAAATGCTTCTTAAAGGTAAAGGAACACTAGGTAGCATCCATACTGGGGACCCGTCAGCAGATGTCACTCATCAGAGAGAATCTAAAGTCTTGCTTGTCTTTGGAGAAAAATGCCAACTAAAATTCAGTATTAAATCTTTCTACACAGAATTTAGAAATGAAAATGCAAATTTAGTAGATCCTGGTCAAGGATTATTCTTACCCCATCAACTGTAAAAGATGTGCTAATATTTGAATACAAAAATATATATATTAATAAAAACAAGGAAGAGAAAAGAGGTGAGAAAACAATAGAAAAAAATGAAGGAGAAGAAAGGTCAGAAACCAATACATTTAAAATAGCATAACAATCATGCTGCAATACTTTGTGTCAAGCTTATATTAATCCCAGGTGGCAGTTGAAACAAGAGGATTAGTCATTAAAGCTATCAACTCCACAGGAAATTTCAGGCTACCTTCAACATTTTAAAGCAGGATTCAGAAGCAGCACTTTACAAAACAACAACAAAGGTTTGATGGCTTTTAGCAGCTGAACTCAGTACAACCCCATTATCCCTAATCTCAAGACATTTAATAAATCTCTTGCCAATGCTTATGTCTCCTCTCTGTTCATCATCTTATACTGTCCCATCTAATGATTACTGATTGCACAGTTGGGCACCTACTTAAACATTGGAAACACTATCTTTCTTCATAGGAATCTGGTCCAATATTGCTCACGGGTTCTATGCTCCCTTCTGTTTTATAGAATCTTTGACACCTTATATTGCTGCAAGAGAATTGCATTCTAGTACCAATAGGTTACTGCAGATTCCTTCTGCAAATTCCTATCAGTCATTTACCATCAGAAGAGGATTTCAATGGTACAGTTTACAGCTGGGATTAGAACCATGTCAAACTACTGAAGAAACTACTGTTTAGAAGGGCATTTGGAAGTATTCTATTTTATTCTACTCTTGACATTTATATCCTGCTTCTATCATTAAACAATCTAAGCGGGTTACAAACATCACAAAGGACGAGCAGGTGATATTTTTGATACTATACTTTTAAATTCCTTTGATATATGTTTAGGCCCCCCCCCCCCCCCCCCCCCCGTGGTCACATGAGCAACTGGAAGGAAAATAAACAGGCACGGGTTCTGCACCCTCAAAGTCTCTCAAATGCAATGTTTTCCCTCATCTGCGTACCGGCACAAAAAAAAAGCACTGCATTTCTGGGTGAAACTTCAACATGAAACACACAGGTTTCCCCACTCTCTGAGAACTTCACCATAATGTCCATTAGCTGCTTCATGGTGGCTTTTTCATAAGCCTGTAGCAATTTACTTAATTCTTGGTGACTGTTCTCCAGAACTCAGGGACACTGGACTGGCCCTCCTCAGTACTGGCCAAGCCACTCTCTATCTAGTGTGGCCCTTCTGATATTGGTTGCCCACTTGCCACACACCTGGTTTGCCAGTGAACCACTTCTGAAACTACTTGGAGTAACATCCCTTGGCATTTACTCTTCATTCCCAGGGCATTTTGTGCACAAGCCGCCTCAAGCTCTTGGCTGGCCATCTGTAAGGCACCAGCCAGGCCCTTTGTAATTCCTGATTCTTCCTTTAGCTGTCTGTTTATATCTTCCATTTGTGGAGAGACATCTCCCTGCTGTGAGTGAGGACATGAGCTCATTGTATCCACTGCTTTTCTTTTGCTCTTCTCCTGACATCTCTCAGTTGGTTCTCCAGCCAAACCTTTGTCTGAGTAGTTCTCTTGAGCTGGGTAGTCATATACTGCAACTCCTTCATGGTCTACCCCCCTGGAGACTTTCATCATGTAACCACCCCTGCCCCTCAGGCTCTCTGCAAACAATAAGTTCTATTGTAAAGGATATTAACATCTGTAATCATGCCAAGGGCCAAGGATCACACCGCTGAGAGTAAAGGGTGGGTGTACATTAAACTTACTTAATCCCCCACATTCAAGATTAAAGAAAAAAAAAATCAGTTTCTTAATTTTATATCCTTATTTTATATTCTCAACTAACTTTGGTAAGGTTTTTTAATTATATATTAGATTAGAAATTCAATATAATTCGTTTGCTTTTAACATTTGAACACAAATTTTCCCAAAAGAACTTTTTCTATTAACTTTTTCTCTCTTAACAGAGTTATCCGAAGCATTACAGAACCAGCACAAGCATCAGATAAGTAAAAATACTTTAACCTTAGAATGCATAAACTCACTTCTTTTTTAACCTTTTGAATTCTTAGACCTTAATTGGAATTTGATTCTTTGTGAATAATCTATATGTTCACACGTTTCACCATGGAAGAACCCAGGTGATACTCTGGTAAGTATGTCAGTTTGTAATCCTGTTTAACCAGTTACTTAGCTGTAGTCTCCTCTCTTAAGATGGTGGAAGCTTGAGACTCTTTCTTGCGTGGGGGCCCGAAGATTTCCTTCCAAGAAGTGATGTGTAGTCTCTGGTTTCCTTTCCTGGTGAAACTTCTCCCTACACCTAGCTTAACCAAATTAAATTTGGAGAGAAAACCTTAAGGATTATGTTCTTCCAATTTCCAACAGTCTGCGGCTTTTAGGAGTGAATCTGGACAAGCACCTACAGTTCGACAATCATGTGCATTTGGTCTCCAAAAGAATGTTTAATGCTATGTGGAGGCTCCGGCACATAAGGTATTTCCTTACCAGAGAGCTGTTCTGTACCCTTGTGCATTGGTTAGTCCTATCCCACCTAGATTATTGCAGTGGGATTTATGCGGGCTGCAAGGTCTCTTTATTGAAAAAGTTCCAGACAGTCCAGAACACTGCCGCAAGACTGATTCTGGGAAAACAACGATTTGCACATGCTGAGTTTCTGCGCTACAACCTACATTGGCTGCCTGTGAAGGAACGTATTATTTTTAAAATCTGCTCCTTAACCCACAAAATCATCTATGGTCTTGCTCCGGACTATATGCTCAACCTGATTGATCTTCCACCAAGGAATGCCACGCCTGCAGCACGGTCATATCTCCAACTACACTTCCCAAACTGCAAGGGCGACAAATATATGATGATTTTTCACCTCTTCTTTCCGCTACTGGTGTCCTAAATACTGGAATGCTCTTCCACAGCACCTCAAAACGCAAATGGACCACATCCTCTTCAAGAAATTGCTGAAAACTTACTTCTTTGCTAAAACGTACTCCCCTAGTTACTCAGCTGATTGATATTCCCATCACGATCCCCCACCCTGCTTAGTTCTCCATTGTTAGCTACTGCTCCCCTTGTCTATTCTTTGTCAACTTTACAATATTTTCTTAAATTGTAAATTTTCCTCATGTTTCTGTAAGCCACATTGTGCCTGCATGTGTAGGAAAATGTGGGATACAAATGAACCATAAATAAATAAATAAATCTTCCTGTCACTACAAAAAAACAACTATACTAAGTGACTTTAAAAGAGATATGCAAATACTGTGGCCAATTAAACTAATGAAAATAAAAATAATTGGAAAATCCCTCTCTTCCAGGCCTCACCTTTTCTTTTACTTTCCCTTCACTAAGGATGGGCAGAAACAGAAGCAAATACAGCTGAAAAACTGTTACGCTCAATCCCCATACACTATGTTTCATACCTCATTTTTTTAAAACTTCCATTCAGAGAAAAACAACACAGAGGCTTACTATACACTGCATCCATCCACACCTCTCAAGGAAGAATATTCTTTTGGATTTTCTCTACTAAGCCTCACTCACTCTGCTACTTACATCAGCCAAAATAACTTATTCTCTTCCCAGAACTTCTGACATTTATTAATGACAATATTCAAATTCATCACCAGTGGCGTAGGAAGGGGGGGGGGGTGGTCCGCCCCGGGTGCACGCTGCTGGGGGTGTCGGCTCCGTGCTGGTGCACTGCCCTCTCTGCCCCGTAACAGATTACTTCCTGTTCCGGGACAGAGAGAGCAGTGAACCAGCGCGGAGCCGACACACCCCAGCAACGTGCAGTCGAGGCGGATCGGCCCTCCCGCCTGTCCCTCGCCGCAGGTATGCGCTCCGGGGGGGGGGAGGTATGCGCTCCGGGGGGGGGTGCACTCCAGCGGGAGGAGGGTGCGCCGTGCTGCACCCGGGGGGGGGGGGGGGGTGCACAGTGGCGACCCGCCCCGGGTATCAGCTCCCCTCGCTACGGCTGTTCATCACTATATTTCAGGTTCCCTAGCAAACCTTGGAAGTCCCTCTTAAAATATTTTTGAATTGCTTTCTCCTGTTTTCTCCTCCAGACACTCTCCCAACACACTCTCTCTCTTCAGCTGCTTCTGCCCTTCTCTTTTTTCACAGGCCCACCGTTTCCTAGGCAACGGTGACTCAGCTAGAATACTTGGCATCTCTTGACCAATAGAAATGTTCCTTTAGAACCTTTTTTTAATGGATGTTTAGAACCCTGTCTGAGCTTAACTGATTTTCCATTTTTACTTTGAATTTTGCCATAGAAAATAATGGAAAAATGCTATTCACTAGATATTTAGATGAATTCTTACACGAAACCCCACCAAACTCACTAGTTCAATCATACTTTACCATGCCCAAATTACCATGGTTTTACTTTCTAAAATTAACCCCTTTAAGCAACCCCCCCACACACATTTTTCTATAATTTAGCCCCATTAAAAATTCCAAAATAAATCAGAACACCCATCAAAAATCTAATTAACCCTTAAGATACCCACTCCGTCGATGGTTATTTTTAAACCCTGCCAAAGACTCCCTTTAAGACCCCCTCTGGGAAAACATCCACTGAAAATATTTTTATCAAATTTTAACCCCTAAGGGTTACATTCCTATCAGCTGAGAAAAAAAAATTGTACATAGTAAACATTTTTTTTTCCTTCTTCAAACATACTATCAAATTTACTCCATCACAATTTCCCAATCCTTCCTACTCAACGATTTCTACATTTTATAATGCTCTTGTAAGTACTTTGGAATGTTTTCATTATTTTCACACTAGTAAAAAATGCCCGTTTCTGTAAGAAATGAAATGGGCGCTAGCAAGGTTTTGCTGTCCAGTGACCCTCCTCTCCCCCGCCCCCCCTGCAGCGACCCATGGCCAGCGACCCTGTTCTCCCCTACCCCCCTCCAGCCACCCTGCTCTCCCCCTGCCCCACCTGCGGTCACGCATGTCATGCGACCGTTCTCTTCTCCTGCCCCCTTGCAGCCACCCATGTCCTGCAACCCTCCTATCCCCCTGCCCCCTTGCAGGCACCTATGTGTAGTGGTGAGGCTCCTCTCCCCCTGCCCCATTGCAGCCACCTATGTGCAGCGGCGATCGTCATCTCCCCCTGCCCCCCCTGCAGCCAGCCATGCCAGTAAACCTGCTCTCGCCCTGCCCCCCCAGCAGACACCCATGTCTAGCGACCCTGCTGTCTCACCTGCCCCTCCATCCACTGCGGTTGTTTTTTAGGAAATGTTCGTGGCAGGCAAGAAAGATCCACGTTCCTGCCTGGTCGCGGCTGTCGCTGGCACTCCGTGATGCCGGTTGCCTGTTGAAAATGGCCGCCGAGGGGCAGGGGGAGATCGCGATTCATCGAGTGTGACGCGAGGGCGGGGCAGACACTCATGGGGAAACCGGATATCTAGACCGCTTCAAACGTCCGGCTGAGGCTTCATTAGAACGTTGGAAGTGCCTTTTATATATAGAGATGACTGGCTAACTTCATCCATGGCTCCTCTGCAACCTGGGTGAGTGTCTTTGCCTTCTCTACTTCAGAAGCAGCACCTCTGCCTGCTTCTGCAGTGTCTCACTGGAGGAATTCATACAGGTTACCTGCTCTTATAGCTGGGTAACCTTCTCTGTCTTCTGCTTCAGACAGCTCCTCAACTCTGTAACCTCCTGTTCTCTGTCACTGTTTAGAGACAGGACTTCTTAGGTCTTAGCCTTCAGTTGGGCTCTCAGCCATGCATTCTGGCTCTGTGACTACTTTGTCTCCTTCTCCAACTGCTCCTCTCTATGGTTTAAGGAGACTTTCAAGGCCTGGAGCTCCTCCTACCTTGGTTGTATTCTTGTCTCTGCAGGATCCCTTCCCAGGGACTTGACACTCAATTGCCTTATATCTTCCGCCTGCTGTTCAATGGTTTCCCTTAACCCTTCCTGTTCTGCTTTTACAGTAGTATGGATACTCTGTAATTCCTCCACATACTTCCTGGCTTGTTATGCAAGAGCTCCCATCAGCTCTTCTTTCTCTCTTGCCATGTCCTGTAGCTTGGCATGGTCTTCCTTCCACTTTTCTCTTTGAAATTGCAACTGGTCCTTAACCTCTACCAGTTGTTGTTGGAGGGACTTCTGTTCTTCCCATAGTTGATGTGCACACACTGCAGCTTACTGCAATTCATCTTCCAGCATCTTAATATAGCAGTCGACCTCTTCCAACTCGCTTACTAAACCTTGAGCTGGGTCCTGAACCTTTACTGGGTGAACTTCAAGAGGTTCTGTCTCCTCCCTTGGTTGAGACACCATAGCAGACATCCAGGTCTTCAGTCACCTCTAGTGGTTGATTTTCTTCCACCTCTTGGGCTGCATATGAGACAGGCACTTAACATCTACCTGTTGTCCATGACAGGTCCCCTTTTCCTTCTTGGGGCTTTTAGCCTTGGGTTGTAACTCACTACTCTGCCAAGACATCACTTTCACTTGCTGCCCAGCCAGTTGTCTGGCTTCTGGCTTCCTGCCTTTGTCAGGGTACTTAACCTCCTTAGCCCTTTGAATTTTGGCAGGTCACTTAACTTGCTCCCTCTTGAAGACTCCTTTATCTTACTTCCTCCTGGTGCCTTTTTGGCTACCCTACTACTACTACTTATCATTTCTAAAGCGCTACTAGACGTACGCAGCGCTGTACACTTGAACATGAAGAGACAGACCCTGCTTGACAGAGCTTACAATCTAATTAGGACAGACAGACAGAAGAGATAAGGGGATACTAAAGTGAGGATGATAAAATAAGGGTTCTGAACAAAGTGAATAAGGGTTAAAAGTTAAAAGCAGCATCAAAAAGGTGGGCTTTTAGCTTGGATTTGAAGACGGCTAGAGATGGAGCTTGACATACCGGCTCAGGAAGTCTATTCCAGGCATATGGTGCAGCAAGATAAAGGAACGGAGTCTGGAGTTAGCAGTGGAGGAGAAGGGTGCAGATAAGAGAGATTTACCCAGTGAGCGGAGTTCCCGGGAAGGAATGTAGGGAGAGATGAGAGTGGAGCTGAGGAGCTGCAGAGTGAATGCACTTATAGGTCAATAAGAGGAGTTTGAACTGTATGCAGAAACGGATGGGAAGCCAGTGAAGTGACTTGAGGAGAGGGCTAATATGAGCATAACGACACTAGCGGAATATTAGTCGTGCAGCAGATTTTTGAACAGATTGAAGAGGAGAGAGATGGCTAAGTGGGAGACCTGTAAGAAGCAAGTTGCAATAGTCTAAGTGAGAGGTGATAAGAGTGTGGATGAGGGTTCTGGTAGTGTGCTCAGAAAGGAAAGACCCCAGTAGGATCTTTGCCAGTCACCCCTTGTGACTGTTTCATGGCCCTCTTTTTGGACTTTACCTGCTCCTCAGCCATGCCCCATCCTCAGGGCCAGTAAACCTCTGGATTTACAGAGCATTGCTGTAGGGCTAACCGGATTTCCTGCCACTCCTGATTCCAAATGTCCATCCTAAAATTTTACTCTTCAATCCTTAATGCACCTTCACTGGTCCCTTACTAGTATATGCTGGAGTACTGGCTTGGAACAACTACTCCACTCCAGGATTTCCAACCGTTCCAGTTGCAGTTTTTCTGGCAGCAGTTTTTTTGTGTGTTTGGTCACCACTTGGAGTCTCTCACTCTATGTAGTCTGCTGTGCCTTCAGGACCTGACCTTTCCTCAGAACAAACAAGCTCCAGCTTTGGCTGTAACATTTCTCTCCAGACCAAGTTCCTGAAGTGCTCCAGATGCAGCTTCTCTGGAAGCAATTCATCCTTTAATATTTTTCTCTGTGCACAGTTTACAACTTTATACTTCTTTGCTCTGAAGTTTCCCAGAGCCAGTTTATCAATAGCAGCTCTAGTTCAAGCTCCACTCCTGGAATCTGGACCAGCTTTCCTTGACTGCTCCAAAGGCAGCAATCTTACTTTCACTTTTGCATGGAAGTTTTCTCTGCTTCTGACTAGCTTCTGCTGATTACTCTCAGGTGCAGACTACAGCTCAATCAAGCTGTCAGCTCTCTGCTGTTTATAGCTCAATCTGAAGCCACAACACATTTTCTCTCACTCTGTGCTTCCAACAGAGAACAGCTTCCAAGGTATTTGCTTTAACACTTTGAAACTACTTTTTCCATCTCTTCCACCTGGCTAGGTGTGGCTTGTACAATAGCCCCAAACAGACCATAAGCTCTCTAAGGCAGAGCTAATCTCCTTAGCCTTTATATAGACCCCTCCCCCTGCTGTAGTGAAGCCCCAATCCCTGAAGATACAGTACATGGGCTGTCTCTTCTGTAGAGACACAAAAAAATCCCACCACAGTCACAATATGTGGTCACATGAGTGACTGGGAGGCTTGCACTCCTCATAAAATACAGACAGCGGGTAGTGTAAAGGTCAAAAGGAAAACTTTATTTCTCAGAGTCTATTTAGGTTACAAGTAATTTCTTCTACCTTACTGGAACCTCTTCTTCACAAACACTTAGGGTAACCACATCCACTGAAGGCTACTCCACTTCTCCAGGTGCAGCAGCCAACAAGAATATGCTGGAAGGATCCTTGCCCTCAGGACCTTCCCTTCCAGAGACCTCTTGCCTTAGGGTTTCATCATGGAAAGCCTCCTGCTTCAGGACCTCCCTGAACTCTTCTGGCTCTGGGAATGTAACCTCCTCCTTGCCTGAGCCCCACCCCTATGACACTGCAGGTTTAATGCCACCTGATGTAAGGCTGAACTATAACCTCAGTGAGAGAGTGTTTCTAGGGACACCTGCCACTATGTCACTCACTCTCTCTCTCACACCAACCTAGAAATGTGGATAGTGTGGATAATATATATTTTAAATATATAAATAAATATTTGCCTAAGAAGAACCCTATTACGAAAGTCCAGGTTTTCTCTACTTTTGACTAATTCTGCAGGCTGTATGCTCCAATTCACATCTGATACATTGAAATCTCTTACCATCACCACCTACTCCTTCTTTCCCATCTTTTGGATGCCGACTGTCAGATCTCCACCCGGTTCAACTATCAGTGTCAGGTCTATTAGCTAAACTATCAGAGTTTTCTCCCCATGGCTTCAGATCTATGGAGGCGTATTTTCACAGCACTTAGACTTACAAAGGGGCCCTTTTACTAAGTCGTGTACGCGTCTATGCATGCCCAATGTACCCCAATTCGGAACTACCGCCCGGCTACCGCTTAGCCTGGGCGGTAATTTCATTTTGTACACGCATTCCCTACATGCACAGAAAAATATATTTTATCGTGTGGTTAACGTGTGAGACCTTACCCCTAAGTCAATGGGTGGCAGTAAGGTCTCAGGCCCAAAATGGACGATCGTCAATTTTTATTTTGCAGCACGTCCTTTTTTGGCCCAAAAAAGAGGTCTTTTTTGCAGGCTCACTGAAAAATGGACCTGCACGTGTCCAATACATGCGTCTACAACAGTGCAGGCCATTTTTCTACACACCTTAGTAAAAGGACTCCAAAGTTACATATTAACCTATGTAAGTCTAAGTGCTTTGAAAATGAGCCCCTTTGTCATTGTGTACCTACTTAAAGAATTCCTAGTTCTACTCATACAATAAAAAATGAAGAAAAAAAAAAGAAAAACCAAAAGAAATGAAAATAGTGTTATAACAATATTAACCTCATTGTCATGATTATTATAGCACTCTGGAAAGGTTGTTAACAATGTCTGAAATGTGTTTTACAAAACGTATTTCAACATTAATTGTGGCTGGGATTTAAATCCTTCCTGATATAGCTGTGAGCAGTACGATAATTCCCCTTCTGTTTGCTAGAACCCTCATTGAAAAATCAAGAAGGTCAAACTCTTCTTGCTGATGAAACGGATATCCTCTTTCTTGTTGTGCAGTATCTTGTGTGCAGAGTTTAATAACTGCATAATTATTTGCCTTGGTGTCTGGCTATCCTTTCTCTGTGCTCCAAGCTGGCAAGCACAATCAGTATTTTGCTACCATTTTCATTAAATGCCAGCTGTTCTGGGAGCCTGGCTTGGGGAGAAAAATTTTTAAAGCCATTTATGTGAGTAAATAGTGATGTATTCTTGCAAATTGGCTATATGAAAACTGCTGTCCTTCAATGCATAAACGTAAGTATAGCTAACAAGACCTGTTGCAGAGGTCTCCCTGTACTTTTTACAAAATCCTTTATAGGTCTTAATTCAGTTTTTTCTAAGTCCTAATTCTTCTTGTAAATATATATTTTAAACCCTTGATAATTTGTTATATCTTATGTAGAGTATTTGTTTCCATGAGCACAATGGGGGTAATTCTATGAAGAAACTGCTAATGTTGATATGCAAATTACACACTTAAATGATCAGAATATTGGCATATGCAAGAGTATGTGTGCACATATGTGCAGAAATGCCAAAAGTCTAGTTCTGTACTATTTGTAATATGTGCAGATGGGTATATACATGTACAAAGTCTGGATGGCATATAGGTGGTGTGCACCCTTACATGCATAACTTATAGACTACTATAATTTACACATGTATAATTTACACTTGCTAAGGATGTAAAAAAAATGGAAGCGGTGCAAAGAAAAGCTACGAGAATGGTATGGGATTTGCGTTACAAGATGTATGAGGAGAGACTTGCGGACCTGAACATGTATACCCTGGAAGAAAGGAGAAACAGGGGTGATATGATACAGATGTTCAAATATTTGAAAGGTATTAATCCGCAAACGAACCTTTTCCGGAGATGGGAGGGCAGTAGAACGAGAGGACATGATATGAGAGTGAAGGGGTGCAGGCTCAAGAAAAATGTCAGGAAGTATTTTTTCACAGAGAGAGTGGTAGATACTTGGAATGCCCTCCGGCCAGAGGTGGTGGAGATGAAAACGGTAGCGGAATTCAAGCATGCGTGGGATAAACATAAAGGAATCCTGTGCAGAAGGAATGGATCCTCAGAAGCTTAGCCGAGATTGGGTGGCGGGGCTGGTGTTTGGGTGGTGGGGTTAGTTCTGGCAAGACTTCTACGGTCTGTGTCCTGAAAATGGCAGATACAAATCAAGGTAAGGTATACACAAGAAGTAGCACATATGAATTTATCTTGTTGGGCAGACTAGATGGACCGTGCAGGTCTTTTTCTGCCGTCATCTACTATGTTACTATATGTTACTATGTATTTCTGGAATCTAGGCATGAGCATTTTCCACCCGTGCAATGGCTGGTGTAAGTACTCATATCTAATCACAGATGTGTATATAAATGTGGTTACACTAGTATCTGTAAAGGGGAAGTAGCTGCTTACTTTCCATTAGGGTAGGCTTCAGTCAGATAGGCTCTAGGCACTTACCCCTAAATTCTGTATATCATGCCTTGATTTCCGCATGGAAATTGAAGCATATTCTATAACAATATGCAGAACTTAATTGGTAAACTAGCTAATCAGCGCTGTTATTATAGAATACACCCTCCGTGCACCTAATTTAGGTGCAGGTATTTACGCCAAGTAAAACATAGACTAAATGAATGCGACCAAATTTGGTCACATGGAGAGGCGCTCAGCGTATTCTATGTACTGCATGGATATTTAAATGGATTCTATAAAATGTAGATGTACTTTAGAGAATATGCCTGGGTGTATTTTTTTACCGCTCAGATTTTTCAGGTGCCTTATATAGAATCTAGCCCTCAATGTAGGTGCCAATTTAAAGAACTTCCTTGAATGTTCACAGATGCATGACATAATGCAATTTCATATTATAGTATATTGAGTTAACAAAACCTAGAAAGCTAATTACCCTAATCATCAAGTCCACTATAAAGTTTGTTGCTCCAGAAGGTCAATATACGGAACATGGCCAAAGAATTTATACAATAAAATACAAGGTACTTATTTTCCGCATCTCACCAAAGGATTAGAGCAGATTACAAAAGATATAACAGAGCTAAAACTCAGTTCCCAAAAAGCAGAATGCTGATTATAAAAACTCAAACTAAAATATCAATATCAATTTTATTTTTATAGACCGCTAAACTCCCCCTTTTCAGAGTTCAATGTGGTTTACAGTAGCACATAAAAACAAAGCCATCAACTTACAACAACATACATAAAAATATGCCTTTCAGGTTTGGTACAGTTTACAGTAGAAAGAATATTCAGCAACATACTAAACTGCATAATATTATAATATACTACATCAATATATTGTAGACATAAACCAACATATATTAAAGTCATATCTACCTAGCTGGAAAACCTCCAGGGAACAAATACGTTTTTAACTTCTTTGTAAGCATTAGATAATTTGTGTCTGTTCTAGTAGAATTCTACAATGACACCCCCTTAACTAAAAATGTAGCATTAGCAATTTTAGAAAACACACGTTCTTAATAAGAGGAGGGCGTAACACTAAATAATTTTGCAATCTAGATGAAAATCCAACTAAAGAAACAGAAGCCATATTAATCAATAAATCTCATGTAAAACTGTACAGAATCTGAAAAAAAAAACAGGCTGCCTTAAAAATAATTATTTTATTGATAGAAAGCCAATGCAATTTAGAAATAAATTCAGAAACACTATTGTACTTGTTAAAAAATTACTTTCACTGCCTTATTCTGAATAAGTTGTAACTTTTTGGCATATTTAGATTATAACCCCCCCCCCCCCCAAAGAAAA
The DNA here is from genome assembly GCF_901765095.1 of Microcaecilia unicolor. Classification (NCBI taxonomy): domain Eukaryota; kingdom Metazoa; phylum Chordata; class Amphibia; order Gymnophiona; family Siphonopidae; genus Microcaecilia; species Microcaecilia unicolor. Next base: position 190,417,601 of record NC_044031.1, on the reverse strand, counting down.
GAATATTATAGTAACCTATTCTAATAAAAATTATACAATCATAATATTGGTACTCTCACTACCTCTTCACAGCATCGCAAAACAGATGGGGGAAAAGCAATTGGGGGATCTCTCCTGCCTCATGTCTCTAGACAAGTGGCTCTCAACCTTTCCTCCATTGTGACACACCTGACAGATGATGTTCACATCTGTGACGCACAGAACACTACAGTTCATGGCTGAACAAAAACAAAATAATCCCTCATACATCATTCATTATTGCTGAAAATGATGCAAAGAAAGGTGGTGACTGCTTGCTGGGGAATATTGCAATATTTCCAGTTGAGGCTGGTGGCAGCAGTGAGCATTGTGGATAATGGTGAAGCAGAAAGGACCAGTTATGTGGATTTCAAGTACCTGATTTCCTGCTCTGCTTTCTCCAGGCTGCAGACACACTTGGAAGGGCATAATCGAAAGGGGCGCCCATGTTTTCCTAAGGACGTCCTTGCAGGATGTCCCGGTGAAGGGGCGGGGAAACCGTATTATCGTTTCTATAATACAGTTGGGGACGCCCAAATCTTGACATTTAGGTCGTCCTTAGAGATGGTCATCCTTAGACTTGCTCATTTCTGATTTTCGGCGATAATGGACACTAAAGACGCCCATCTCAGAAACGGACAAAAACAAGCCCTTTGGTCATGGGAGGAGCCAGCATTCCTAGTGCACTGCTCCCCCTGACATGCCAGGACACCAACCGGGCACCCTAGGGAGCACTGCAATGGACTTCAGAAAAAGCTCCCAGGTACATAGCTCCCTTACCTTGTGTGCTGAGCCCCCCAACCCCCCCAAAATACACTCTCCACAACTGTACACCACTACCATAGCCCTTAGGGATGAAGGGGGGCACCTAGATGTGGGTACAGTGGGTTTCTGGTGGGTTTTGAAGGGTTCACATTTACCACCACAAGTGTAACAGGTAGGGGGGATGGGCCTGGGCCCACCTGCCTGAAGTGAATTGCACCCACTAAAACTGTTCCAGGGACCTGCATGCTGCTGTCCTGGAGCTGGGTATGATATTTGAGGCTGGCATAGAGGCTGGCAAAAATGTTTAAAAAAATTTTTTTAAGGGTGGGAGGGGGTTAGTGACCACTGTGGGAGTAAGGGGAGGTCATCCCCAATTCCCTCCAGTGGTCATCTGATCAGTTTGGGCACCTTTTAGTGGCTTGGTCGTAAGAAAAAAAGGACCAGATAAAGTAGTCCAGGTGTTCGTCAGGGACGCCCTTTATTTTTCCATTATGGGTCGAGGACGCCCATGTGTTAGGCACGCCCAAGTCCCACCTTCGCTACACCTCCGACACGCCCCTGGGAACTTTGGTCATCCCCGCAATGGAAAGCAGTTGGGGACGCCCAAAATCGGCTTTCCATTAAACCGATTTGAGCGACCCTGTGAGAAGGACGCCCATCTTGTGATTTGTGTCGAAAGATGGACATCCTTCTCTTTCGAAAATAAGCCTGATAGAGGCCCTTTTACTTAGCTGTGTAGGCGCCTACGTGCGCCCAATGAGCGCCAATTCAGAAATACTGCGTGGCTCGGGTGGTAATTTCATTTTGTACGTGCGTCCAGTAGGTGCACCGGAAAATATATTTTATTTCCAGCACACGGCGCTAACTGGGTGGTAATCGGCATTGTACGTGCGCTGATGATTACCACCTGGTTAATGCATGAGACCTTACCACTAAGTGAATGGGTGGCAATAAGGTCTCAGGCCCAAAATGGACGTGCGCCAATTTTCATTTTGTCACACATCCATTTTCAGCCTAAAAAGGCATTTTTTGCAGGTGCGCTGAAAATGGGCCTGTGTGCGTACAATATACACATCTACAACAGCCTTCCGGAAACAGGAAATGAGGACGGGATCAGAGGCAGAGCTGAGACACATGGGAAGGCTGTCTGAAGCGCCGCTCACCTTCACTGCAGATGCCGGACCCCAAAGTAAGAATTTTTAAATTACAGCCGGCACGCAGGAAGGCGAGGGGCTGCCAGAGGACAGGTCGTGCTTGCACTCGGAGGGGAGAGAGAGAGTGAGGGAGGCGCGGGACCGTGGAACTCGGAGGAGGGGAGGAAGGGACGTCCTGCAACTCGAAGAGAAGGGGGAGAGGGACGTCCTGCAACTCGAAGGGGAGAGGGGCCTGTAACTCGGAGGGACGGGGGCGATTCTCTACTCACCTCCGCTGGCTGGTGCTGGCTTCCCTTCCTTCTCACTGATCCGCCCTCTGACATCATCGCCAGGGCAGACCAATGGGAAGTGTGTTATGAATCCAGGCATCCAGATGGAGGTGCAAATTATTATATAGGATGTGAAAAAAACTGGAAAAAAACCCACTCAAAATTCATGAAAAAAGTCCAAATGAACTGAAAAAATTCAAAAATATTTTGTCCTTTGCACATCCATAGAATACAGCCAGCACAAGTCCTAATCCTTTTATGGTCCATTTATACTAACTAAACACGCTGAAATGAGAAAATTGAATCACAAGTCCTCATTTAACTTTCTCTTAAATTAAGTTGCAATATGACCCATGTGAGTTTCACGCCTATTCAAGCAAGCGTTTTAGAAACACAAGAAGAATTGATTTCAAGCAGAGGGAGAGTTAAATTAGGACGACACTTAAGTAATCATGAGAGTTTTATCAACGTGCCTCTATTGCCAGTTATTACAAAAGATTGAATAGATGTAATCATATGTAGATAAGTATTAAATGGATACAATAACCACTTGGAAATCTAGCTGTGTTTAGCTCAACAGGTGCAGCTGAAAAAAACGGTTGCCAATTCTAAGAATATGCTGTACTTATGGTTCATTTAATAGCAAGTCAAAAAACTGTCTGGAAGCAAAGTAATTTTTTGTCTATATTAGTTCATCAAATGGTATTAAAAATGTGACACGATTAAGCAATTAATACAAGAAATATTAATTGCATACTACATTTACCCAAATACAGGATGGCGTCAATTACAAGTTACTGTATCAGTGGGAATCTGAAGAATATCCGAAAAGGACACTGACCCAGCATTAGGCAGTCACAAGCACAAACGGGCCGTGGCCCAGCACAGCAGGAATAGGAGGTAGAGTGGAGAGCGATGGGAAGTATAGAAGAGCTGCAAGCACAGGCAAGTTAGGAAAGGGATAAGTAAGGGGGGGCACTAAAAAATAGAGGACCTATAGGGAGGCAGGTAACAAGACAGGAAGTCTAGGAGGTGGGGAAAGAGGTGACCTCTGGGAGCAAGAAGGGCAGTACCATTCACCATTTTAGCCTGCTGCTCCCACAGCTCTCCCACCCCACCCACCCCATATTAAGGAGGTAGAGACTTATCGCAGCATTCCACAGGCAGTGGGTCCTAGCCTGAAAGAGTACACAGCACTATGTTTCAGACCAAAGCAAAGTCAAAGGTCATGTGGTTGTTGTCCCATGCTAGTAGTGGCATGGATGATGTCTAAGATCAAGGGCAGTTCCCCTCTTGTACGGAGGGGGGCCTGTTAAAGATTAGCAGATGATCAGCGGAGCCTACCTCAGCCTTGGATGGAATGGGGAGGCTGAAGGCTTCAAGAAAGAGAGTCAACGGGTATGAGAGGGAAGATGCTTTTATGGCAATCCCTTCAGCAAAGCTGTGATGTTAGCACCTGGGAATGTCGGCGGTATATGCCCCAGATGGAGCAAAAAGCTACAGCGTGATTATGGCAGAAAGAGAGAGAACTGTGCGACTCAAAAAGGCTAGGCCACTTGCCTCAAATGCTCTAGATAGAAATCGAGTCATATATTTGATTGTTTATTACTGTAAAATGTATACATGATTGGAAATTGCTTGCTATTGTGAATAATTCATAGATATAAATTGTAGAATGCTGCGGCCACAATAAATTCCACTCTTTATCGGATAACTGGTTAAGTGTGAATATATATACTGTGTATGGTGTGGACTGAAAGGAGAGTGCTGAAGTGCCACCTACCCGATTTGAAGCAACAAACCTAAAAAAGTACAAGGAGCCTTCAAGAGTGGGGGTGTTAACTCAGTATTTTATTGATCAGACCCGACACGGTAACTTTTTCTTCAGTACCGTTTCTTTTCTTACTGAACTGACTGCCCATTCAATCTCTTCTGAATGTGCTGATTCACTTATTCTCAACCATATTAAATTTTCAGGACTATTGCTCTCAGGATATTTTCTCTTTACCTCATCAACATCTGCCTGGAGTTTTCTGTTTTCCACAAGGGGTTCCAAAATTTCCTGCCGCTCCAACATCTCCTCCTCCAGAGAATTCTCCACATGGAGCTCTTCCTCTTGCACTGGTTCCCTGTGTGGTTGTATCACCGGAGGATCCTCATTTACCACTTCTCCTTCTGGCAGCTTGACTTCATCAGAGTGAGAGATTAATATTGATTTAGGAAGTGATTCCACCAACTCAGGATCTGAGGCTTCTTCATTCCCATTCCCCTCTGTCACTGGCTGCTCTTCTTCAAACACCAGAACCGGTGACTCCAAGTCCTGCTGAACACCCAAATTTTCCACAACTTCCTCTTTTTTCCTTCTTTTTTCCTCAACCAACTTTTCAAATGCCCTCTCAATCTTATCTAATTTCTCTTCCATCAGTGCTAGAAGCTGAGCTTTCTTCTGTCTTTGAACCAACTCCTCAGACGAGAGGGTCCGGACCTCAGTGGTCTGATAGACCTGGTACCACTGTGTTGGACTAGACCTGGGTTGCCGGACCCTTTCAACTTCAGGACTTGACTCATATTCCCACAAGCCTAGGTTGCTGCTTTTGGTTGCCATGGACCTCTGCATCCTCTCATGATGAAGGTCTTCCACTGCCCACTCAGCTCGGCAGTGTCGCCAGACATGACCTGCTTGACCACACTTGTGACATATGAGAGGCCTCCGGTCCCTGCTTCTGGTTGCCATGGACCTCTGCATCCTCTCATGATGGAGGTCTTCCACTGCCCACTCAGCTCAGCAGTGTCGCCAGACATGACCTGCTTGACCACACTTGTGACATATGAGAGACCTCCGGTCCTCTTGAAATGAGAACCTCCCAGCATTCTCACACCACTGTCCATGATGCCAAGCTGCATTTTTTCTACAGTATTCTTCTTCTTCCCAGTAATCTTCTCTATTATAATCTGCTCCTCGATCCCAAAATCGTCGCTGTTTCTCCATTCTGTGGCTGGGAGTGAACTCAGACCCTCGGGGGACCTAAAAATTAGCCAGAAAGAACCCACTGATACACATTCCACAATACATTTTAAATTTATAGGCAAGGTCACCCCCAGGGTGTTAAGTGGGGTGATTTATCCTGTCCGTGATGCCAATTGTAAACCCCCTGGTGGCAGAGCAAGGTATTAAATGATGGTACCAAATATGTCACAGTGTTTCCCCAAAATGACTCAACACCAACCAGGGAGTTTAACAATAAAAATAACATATTTTTTTTATTATTTGAATTATATTTAAATGCTAATGAAGTCTTACCAACTTGCAAATTTAACATATGTATTTCAATTACAGGTTTACAACACAAATCAGTTTAGTCTCTAGAAACATTGAGAGCATCCTCAGATAAGTATAACTATTAGTAACATAAATCATTTAGGTACATTCAATTCTGCAAAACACCAGACTCTTCAAAGTCTCCCCTCTCTTGTCCCTCAGACCCCCAAGGATCCCAACATGTAAGTTTTCCTCTACTCTTTTTTTTCTTCTTTTAGTTATCTCTCACTTATTGTTCAGGTTTCCTTTACTATTTTCTCTTATGTGCACTTTTTAAAATAGTTTCAGTCACTTAGCTGCTCTCTCTGTTTTCTCTCTCTCTCTCTTGAACGGTGGGCACCTTTTCTTTCAGTTGATGATCTCCAGCATCAACTTTCTTCCAGTCTTTCCCTAGTAACATGTTCTCACCAATAGAGCTCTCTCCCAACTGCCAGCCTGAGCTGTTTGTCACTCTCCTGAGAGTTCCATCAGCATGCGGAACACTCAGCGCATGCACACAGACCACTCAGTTTCACTGCATTGCTGCTCACTGTCTCTACACCAGATCTAGAAGGAGCCAGGTAATCTTTTAAAATTTAACCCATAGGGTTACATTTATATGGCCTATCTTAATCACTAAACTTAGTTGGTTAGCATTGAATGTTTGCATATAACCGGCTAAGTCATGAGACATAGCCAGTTAACAGCTAGGTGCTAAATGCTAATATTCAGTGGAGATAGCAGGCTATCTAATGCAGAATATTAGTGATTAGTTTGCTAAATGCTACTTAACCTTCAGGAGCTGTTCCTGGCTAGTTAGACAGCACTGAATATCAGGTCCTATATGTAAAACTTTCAATTAGTGGCACTATTCATACAGAAAAGTACTACTGTTCTGTAAATATGATGCTATTTGGCAAGAAAATGTAGGCTTTTAGAATTGCCTTTCATGTGACCTAGCCATGATCCCAAGGAACATCAGTGAGAACTGAACCTTGCTTCACAGGTTCTTAGCCCAAAGCTCTAACCTCATGGCTACTCCTCTACTCCAAGAAAGCACCCAGCAGATCAATGAATTCAGAATGGGCAGGGAAGCAAAATTTCCAGCAACTATGTGCCCTTCCACTGGAATCTGAGTGAACATTACGATAAGGTATGTTTTGAAACAACAATTTCAATGATCAGTTTCATATAGGATTTATATTCTAACTTTGAGAATTATGCTCCTAAATTTAAGTTTAGTGAAATTTTGAGTAAAAAATTATGAACTCAGCCTTATTAAATTTTCAAAGAGGCCAATTTAGGAGCATAAAAAGTGGGTGACAACAGGAGTGGATTAGGGCAGGGAAAAGAAGTTAGGAGTTTAGCAGTGATTTTCAGCAGTAGGCACATTAATTAGGCTCATAAATCTAGCCAAATGAATGGCAGGCCTATATTTATGAATATTGCTTTTAAGCTTCTAAATTAAAATGAATTTTCAGCTGAAAAGAGCACAAGTTTAGGAGGCTAACTTAGGAGCCTAAATTTAGGCGCTCAGCTTATTTTGAAGATTGGGCCCATTCCCCGGGATTCTATATATGGCGCCTCAATTTCTGTGTGGAAATCAAAGCACATTTTATAACAATGTGCATAAGTTAATTGTTTTACTAGCTAATCAGCGCTGTTAATTGGATGATAACAAGCAATTATCAGCACTAATTGGCATTAATTGAGATTTACACACACAACTTGCTAAGGGCTCTGTTTACTAAGGTGTGCTAGCGTTTTTAGCGCATGTTCAAAATTAGCACGCACTGGGTAGGCGCCCATAGGAATATTGTGGGCACCTACACAGTTAGCGCATGCTAATGGTAAGCACGCGCTAAAAGCACTAACAAGACCCTAGCACAGCTTAGTAAACAAGACCCTAAGTGTATTCTGTAATGTAGTGTGGCTAAATTCTAAGTTGCATAATTGAAAAGGGGGCTTGGCCATGGGCAGGGCATAGGCATTTCTAAAATCTATGTGCATTATTACAGAATATACCCTATCTGCACCAAATTTAGGCATCGGGATTTACATCAAGTAAATCATGGCCTAAATGGACATGACCAAACTTGGTTGTGTGGACAGCCGCTCAGCATATTCTATATATGACGTGGAAATTTAAGCCTATTCTGTAAAATTTAGGCGTATTTTAAAGAATACGCCTAGGCATTTGTTTTTTTCTGTATGGATTTTTCAGGCACCATACATAGATTTTCCTCAGGGATGAGGGTTTAACTTCCAAGTTCCTCCATACATTACAAAGCATTGTGAATTACACTGAACAACTGTGCACAAAAAAAAAAATCATAAGTTAGCTTTAAATTACCCTAATGTACAGGTTCATATCAAAACCGTTTTGGTATGAGAAACACATAACATTCGCACATCATCCAATCCTCATCTTACAATCTATTAATTTATAAATAATAATACCACAACTCATCATTGGAATTAAATTTTGGCCACAGCTTTATTAACCATATATAAATATATAACTCAATTCTATAACTTAACCTTGGCCCAAAGCATTAAATTCTTCCATACCAATGTTAGCATTCCCAGAGTGGTTTAACAGTTCAGAGCCATTCGGTAACGAAACTGGCTCTCTGACTTGTCCAAAATTACCCCCTTTATTCTATGTGACTCACGGTGCCATCAAGCCACATCTCACTCGTGGCAATTCCGCCCACAAGTTACTTTTTCCATCAAAATATCTTTTAACCAATATCCACTTAACCGCATCTGGTGCCTCTTTATCCCCACATATCCGGCTGACTCAAAAGCTGCTACCAACCTCCCATTCCCCACCCAAACTCACATACCCACCATAACCATCCCATCAAAATCATTATAAAATAAACCCACAACATGTCACCAACTATCCATTGTAATTAAAGACAAACCACACAACACAGGGCGGGTTGGGAAGGGCACAAAATCCTAACCCTTCATCCACCCTCATCCGTTCCTGCCAACCCAAATAATGATTTTAAACCGCCAAAAACACTTCTGTTTACCCACAACCATTCCTATGACAACCACCAATCCTCACCTCCCCTTATCATCCAATAACCCTTCCTCTCCTGTTACTACCTTACCCATACTTCAACATTAACCCTCTCAACTCCTTCTTTCAAACCATTCTATCTTTTCCCTACCCTCACCTCTATTAACTATTTATCTCCCTTCCTTCTGGCTCAGTCAATGTTATTGCCCCAACAGTCTAAACTGCAGGGTCTCCCTAATGAAATCTCAAAGCATAATCCGGTAACAACAGACAGAGGGTGCTTTGGCCAAAGCTGCTTAAGTTTAGCAAAGGCAGACGTCTGCTTTCCATGGCATAAAGAGGTTCAATCTATATGAAATCCATTACTCACAAACATACAGGTAGTTTGCAGTCATGCTGTTAAGGGGAAGACACATTTAGGATGGCCATGATTCTTAGATTTCCTTCCCTTTATAAATTACAGACATTTCAGAAAATGTCATTCTAGATTAACAAATTTCAGCTTAAATCCTATATGATACATAACTTGTTTCTGAACTATTAGTACACATGAATAAATCTGTACCAGAATGGAGGGCACCGGGTCCTTATAAATTTTTTTTTATTACATTTGTACCCTGCACTTTCCCCACTCATAGCAGGTTCAATGCGGCTTACATATTACAGATACTTATTTGTACCTGGGGCAATGGAGGGTTAAGTGACTTGCCCAGAGTCACAAGGAGCTGCCTGTGCCTGCAGTGGGAATCGCACCCAGTTCCCCAGGACCAAAGTCCACCACTCTAACCACTAGGCCACTCCTCCACTCCCACAAAGCCTGAGAAAAGTGTTCAGGACCCTTGGTGTATCTTTAGTATTTGTACACCATCCTACAGCAGAAACAGAAGTAGTCATTTTTTTGTCTGGTCAATTACATTTTTTCTTTTTTGCAACTTTCCATCTATTAGGGCACTTTTAAAAGATTTCCAATGATGTACAATGTTGAGGCATATCATACCTATGTAATAAGGTCCCATACCTTATCTAAGCACATAAAGCAGAATGAAAATCACAATATAACTTAAAATCTAACATTTATGCTTTTTTTTTTTTTTTTTTACATTATATCTTGTAGTGTTTTAAATCATTTGCTGTCACTAAGGAAACAGGATGCACTAAACCTCACAGAAACATGACTTAATTTAAAATAACATTTCATGTCAGCAGCACTCAGGAAACTTCACTTATTATCAGAGTAAGTTAAGATTGACATTCACTCTAGCATATTTCAAACAATAGACATCAATTCTATAACATTCAACCATAGTTACAAATCTCCCCAAATATTTTATTTATTCTATGCTACGACAAAGATCAGAGTACTCCTTAAATCTATATCAGGCAGGATGACAACATAAAACTTACTTCATTCACTCATAACAGATTTAAAATTGGGAAAAAATATAGATTAGACCCTTCAGTTATTGAGAGAACCCTTTTCTCTTCTTAAGTAAGTTCCCTGGGTAGAGCCCACACTGTAAAGTAGTTTTTATAACCCTCAAAACAACGGACCTTGCTTGCAAAGGCAACTACATTCCCAGAAATTTCATTAATGTTTTTTCACAAGAACAATACGAAAATTTAAAAATTAGTTATTAAACACCAGGTTGGATCGGGGGGGGTTTTATGACTGATGATTAAAGCTATGCACTGTGGTTTGAATGACTTTGATTGTTGCATATAACCATATATTTAGCTGGTGACCACAGCTCTCTGAGATCTTTTCCCTCGTTTATCCTTTTTAAGGTGTTTAATCCTTACGGAGTTTTGCTAACTTATCACACCCAAATATATTATCCTAAATATGATGTTTTGTAGTTCTATATTCTTTTTCATATACATCAAAACAATATTATAACATTTTTCTTACTCTATAGAACCTGTTGTGTTGTGAAGGATTAGAAACACATTAGAAAAAGGAGTGCCTCATAAATCACATAGCTTAGAACTGACATAACAAAAACTTTTTCCTGGTAAAGTCATATTATTTTAACATTCTTGCTAGGAGAGAGGTATTTCAAGAAAATACGTTAGCATGCATTTTTACTCTTTCCTTAAAATTCTAAACATTTAAATATAGAACAAATATAGCACCAGTGGCATAGGAAGGGGGGGGGGGCAGTGGGGCTGTCCACCCCGGGTGCATGTCACTGGGGGGGGGGGGGATGTCGGCTCCGCTGGTTCTCTGCTCTCTGCCCCAGAACAAGTTACTTCCTGTTCCAGGGCAGAGAGAGCAGGGAACCAGCAGAGCCGACGCAGCTCCCAGAAACGATGTGCACTCGGGGCGGAGTGCCAGTGGTAAGAATGCGCTCCGTGGGGGGGTGCGCGCGCCGGGGGGGGTGCACCATGCTGCACCCGGGGGGGGGGTGCACAGCGGCGACCCGCCCTGGGTGTCAGCCGCCCTCACTATGTCACTGTATAGCACAGGGCTGTCATCTCTGCTACTTCCTTTCCTGTGCCACTGTGAGGGAGAGACAAACACTTAAAAAACAAACAAAAAAACCCCAACAAACAGCATTAGATGAGAACATGCCAGCACAAGATTGCAATCAGCCTATAGTTCCCTTATCTGGCCACATAACACTTAGCTAACAGACCATACTGGAGACACATATATAAACCGGACACTGTCTGCAGACATAAAATTCTGAGCAGATTTTTAAACTTAATCAGGAATATCTAACAGGCTAGGCTGAGTACTCAAGTTCTGCTCCTTCTGTACATAGATATCCATTAGATGGGAATCCTCCAGAATTCCCTTTAAAGAGCACAATTTAGAATGATCAAAAAATATCAATGGCAGTGCATTCATATTTGCTTTCTTTTTCAGTTCCACTGCAGTTCTAATAAACAGCAACATAAGTGAAACATGTCCCTGAACTGAATCATCTTTTTCACTTAGAACAGTGCACTTAAAGATTATCAGCCTTCCTCCCAGATTCACGTGGTTTCCCGTCATCACAAATTACCAGTCATAGCTTTTCCAATTCCATGTATGACACTCAAACTGGTGGGTTGCCAGACACAAAAACAGCATCCACTCATAGTCATCATCAAGGAATAAGAATGAGCGTTTTTCCTGCCATGACCCTAATGCCAACTGGTCCCAGCCACTCCTAACCCGTGTCTCTCTTAGCATCTTAAAATTTCCTGCAACAGTTTCCTTTAAACAACCAGAACCAACCCATGGTCCTACCTGAGTGAAAGTGTGTGTCCGCTGACAATTCCTAGATAGAGATCCGAGTCACACCATTTAACTGCCCCACTGGAGCAGATAACACACCCGGCTCTTTATTCCCATCTCTAGAAGGCCAAAGGACAGAGAACACACACATACCACTAATAAACAAAATATATCATAGGCCTTTGGAAGAAAACCTGAGAGTTCCACATAATGACAGTGAGTTCACCCATAACTGTCTCAAGATCCCTCAGGTCCTCTGCTCTTTTATTAAGAATACATTAAATCATAAATGTGGACTGGAGGACTGGCCTAGTGGTTAGAGCACCAGTCTTGAAATCCAGAGGTGGCCAGTTCAAATCCCACTGTCACTCCTTGTGATCTTGGGCAAGTTACTTAACCCTCCATTGCCTCAAGTACAAACTTAGATTGTGAGCCCTCCTGGGACAGAGAAATATCCAGTGTACCTGAATGTAATTCACCTTGAACTACTACTGAAAAAGGTGTGAGCAAAATCTAAATAAATAAACAGGTTACATCACAAATCATGGAACACAAACTTTGAAAAATCATTAGCTAGATTATATTCTGCTTACATCTGCAAATTCAGGAGATTCAGTATACTTTCCAACACTACTAGTGGTTCCAGTAAAAATCTAACATTTATAGGAATGCAGAACTATCACACATTATTCCATACATCATCTGTATGCTCAGATATCTGTAAATCTCACATTCACTTCCCTGTTCTCTTCCAAACATGTTTATGTTTAATAACAGTTTCCTGCATCTGGTAAAGACAGCATTTAATCATTTCCATCATTTTATTATACTAACATTTAACCTCTAATATTTATTTCTGAATGGGGGACTATTATTTTCACATATAATCTTAATATCATCATAACCACTTTCTTTTCCCAGGTAGAGGCACCACACATCAACTGAGAAGTTAAAGGGTCCGAGGGAATTTGCCCGTTGAGGAGGACCCCCTCCTGCTCAGATCCCGGACATGAGGAAGCTCCATAAAGGGGGCATTTCATAGGGAAGTGCATTCATTTCAAACTACATGGGAGTCCATTTGTTATATCAGATATCTAGATACATTTTCAATAAAAATTTCACTATATTTATAACTCCTGGATATTTCTGTTCCTTGACTGAAGCCCACTGGTCCAGCCCTGCTATGCTTTTCCCCTCATGTTGTTTCATGTCATTTTTAGCTCACAAGAGGAAAAATCTGAAATTTTGAATTTTCCCTGTCTCATAAATAGCGTGCGCTATATGTAACGAGGATGTACACATTCTTTCCCCTAAACTCTATATATCATAGTAAATGACGGCAGAAAAAGACCTGCATGGTCCATCCAGTCTGCCCAACAAGACAAACTCATATGTGCTACTTTTTGTGTATACCCTACTTTGATTTGTACCTGTCCTCTTCAGGGCACAGTCCGTATAAGTCTGTCCAGCACTATCCCCAGCACAAGACAAACTCGTATGTGCTACTTTTTGTGTATACCCTACTTTGATTTGTACCTGTCCTCTTCAGGGCACAGACCATATAAGTCTGTCCAGCACTATTCCCGCCTCCCAACCACCAGCCCCGCCTCCCACCACTGGCTCTGGCACAGACCGAATAAGTCTGCCCAGCACTATCCTCGCCTCCCACCACCGGCTGGCTCTGCCACCCAATCTCGGCTAAGCTCCTTGGGATCCATTCCTTCTGAATAGGATTCCTTTATGTTTATCCCATGCGTGTTTGAATTCTGTTACCATTTTCATTTCCACCACCTCCCGCGGGAGGGCATTCCAAGCATCCACTACTCTCTCCGTGAAAAAATACTTCCTGACATTTTTCTTGAGTCTGCCCCCCTTCAATCTCATTTCATGTCCTCTCGTTCTACTGCCTTCGCACCTCCGGAAAAGGTTCGTTTGCGGATTAATACTTTTCAAATATTTGAACGTCTGTATCATATCACCCCTGTTTCTCCTTTCTTCCAGAGTATACATGTTCAGGTCATCAAGTCTCTCCTCATACGTCTTGTAACGCAAATCCCTTACCATTCTCGTAGCTTTTCTTTGCACCGCTTCAATTCTTTTTACATCCTTCGCAAGGTACAGCCTTAATTTCTGCTCAGAAATCAAAGGGTATTCTACAACAATGCATGTAACTTAATTGGTTAACTAGCTAATGAGCGCTGTTAATTGGATGTTAACAAGCAATTACCAGACTAACTGGCATTAAGATTTATGTGCATAACTTGCTAAGTGTATTCTGTAACGTGATGTGTGTAAATTCTAAGTCACATAGTTGAAAAGGGGACATGACCATGGGTGGGGCATGGGTATATCTAAAATCTATGCGCATTATTATAGAATACACCTACTGCACCTAATTTAGGCATTGGGATTTAGGTCAAGTAAACCATGACCTAAATGGACACAACCAAATTTGGTCAATTAGAGAGGTACTGCTCATTTTCTATATGCCACGTGGAAATTTAAGTTGATTCTATAAATTTAGGTGTACTTTAGAGAATATGCCTAGGTTATTTTTTTACCACACGGATTTTTCAGGTGCCATATATAGAATCTAGCCCTTTGTGCTTAATATGCATTACTTATGGCATTGCTCCCAAAACATAACAAACAAACAAAACAGAATTAAAAATGTGCCTAAATGACACAGCAAACTAAATGAAATAAAAAGTTTTTGGTCTGCCCATCAAAATTGTTTTTCTAGCTCAGAATGTAATCTATTTCTGTTCTGGTACAGGTATTGAGAGTTTCTTACAGGCTGACTTTGCCTTTTGTTTGTAAGGCAAATATTTCAGATTGGATGGTTGTAAAATATTCAGTGCTCAAACAGGGACAATGTAAAGGACATATATAAAGAACAAAGAGGTGGGTGCCCTATGGCACCTGAAGTGAATCCTTTGATATTTTAACCCAGAAATGTGCTTTAGCTTTTCTAAAAGACCTAATAAATTCAGTGAAATCTTCTCCTTCAGAATAAGAGTTTCACAGCAGGTACCTTTGCAGCGGTTGTCTGTTCTCATAGATTTAATCAAGATGGCACACATTAAGCTTCAACTTCCCTCACTCCTTCCCAGCAAGAGTATTAACCTGCTGCTTAAGAGGAAAATACACTTGTTATTTTCAGCAGATCAGTATGCAGTAAGAATTGCCTTTGCAGAAAGTCAGACTTCATAAAAGAAAATAATCAGGATGTTTATTAAATGAATACAATTAAAATGGAAGACTACCTTTACAGTACTTATGAGATTAAAAAAAGATTAAAGTAATTCATCAATACACTAAGTCCCTCTGGTATTATCTGTGCTCACTGTGATGAATCTATTCAGTTAAATAAATATCCATTAAAAAATAACAATGGGCTATTCAATTTCTCAGGCATTTATAAGAATAAAGTAAAACAGAGTAGCAGGAAAAAGCATCCAGAGAAATGGCTTTAGGATATTTTCCAACAAGAATGGGGCTGTGTATCTTGGAGACAGATGTGTAATTCCCCTGTTAGATTGGGATTACTGAGATAGTAAGTCCATGTAGGGAGTCACTGGGAGGGGGTGACTGGGAGGTCCCGGAGGGAGCCCACCCATAGGGACTAGTTTTTGAAATAAAATGCAGAGAGTGCCATGAGACTGAAGAGTAACGGGAGGGGGGAAGGAGATTAAGAGGAGATAAAGAGGACTGTTTGCCCTTTAGGGGAGTCTTTGGTTACCTTCAGGTTTTTGGTTGCCTCATGGTCCCCTACCATTGACCTGAACGGTAACAGGGAGTCCCAGAGTTAAAAGAAGTGAATCCAATGGCTAAAGAAAAAGGAGAGTTGCGGCTAAGAGAAAAATAACAACTGTGAAGGAGAGCTCTGGGTGGGCAGTGTGGGATTGGAGCTAGGGTATGCCCATCCCGTAGCCAGGGTCAGCCAACACAAAGGTCACGCTGGGTGGAGGTCAGAGCATGAGGGTCTGGACTTGAGATACAGAAAGAAGCCAAGCCTTTGGGGCACTGTCTTTGGGGATAGGCATGGATAGGAGCTTGTACAAAGTGTAAATAATCCTGTTTCAAAGCACCTTGAAAATATATCCAAGAGAGGAGAATACAGCAGTTCCCGTGGGGGAATATCAGAAGTATGTCTTATTTAAAGATTGTACATGTTGGTGGAAAGTTCATACAGTTGGAATGTTCTGGTGGTCTACAGTTGAAGAATAAACTGTTCTTTTGAGTTTTAAGCTGCTGACTGAGGAGTGGTCATTTTGGACTAGAAAGTGCAGGGCCGTGCCTAGGGTCTCTGGTGCCCCCCTGCAGACTATCAGTTGGCGCCCCCACCCCCTCCGTCTAGCAAAGCAGGAACAGAAGGGAGCAGGCAAGTAAGCTGGACCTCAGGAAAAAAATAGCACTGTATGTATCCCTCATTGATAAGGCTCTGACTCTAAAGTTTAGCAATTTCATTAAAGCAAAATGTATTTTCATAACACTTCAAAGATTTCCAACTCAAAATAGGAATGCTAATTCAAAATGTGAGCAAAGTCCTCTTAGTTTCCAAAGATTCTTTTTCTAATCTCCTTTGCACCAAAGGATATAATTCAGATCAAACATTTGTCTCTGATCAACTATCTCAGATCAAATATTTATTTCAGATTAAATATTAAGGTTTCCTTGCTTACAGTCACTTAAATCTACCTAGCCTTTATATAGCTTATAGGATTTAAACACTCTTAAACTGAAATTCACCCTTTTCTATTCTTCATAAACTTCAAGTAATCCTGAAATATTCAAATCCTTTTTCACTAGAGAAATCTCAAACTTCAATCTCCACCAACCTCTTTTCATTCATATTTTCTCATTTACCACATAATCTGGCAGTCTTTTATAATTTCAGTCAACACACACAGGAACTCACAGCTGCATGTCTCTCTTGGCCAAACCGACAGTCAGTTGCTGTCTCACTCTGTTCCCTTCCGGGCAGATTTCTAACAAAAGCTGATCATCCAATCAGAGAGCTCTATTTGAATGCAGATTAACATACAGACACTGTAATGGGAATTTTTAGTGAAAAACACTAGATAAACCCTTCGTTTTTGGACCAAACTTCACACTTTTGATCAGAGCCATGCCCTAACATTAAGGCTGTAAACACTTCCATCATTTTTTATTCATAAATATGCAAATGAGAACCTCCCAAAAACGGACTAATTTGCATACGATTTAAACAAATCTGAGCACATGACAACCAAGTACAGAGTCCCAGCACCTGAATTCTGCAATTAGATTTAATACAAATACTTTTAAAACTTATTTTTAGCACTTTTAAAATTTCAGGTTGTCTTTAATTTGAATGCGGTTCAAGCTCTGAAGCTCACCCTGAGTGAGGAATTAGCCACAAACCACAGCATATATAGCAATTTGGTTGCATTCTTTAAAATAAATTGAAGAGCCTGCCTGCCTCAGTGAATAATGCTGTTGCTTTCACTTCCGGTTTTAGGGCAGGGGCGATCGCAACTTCAGCTAAAAGATTTTGCAAGTGAGTGGAAGGCAGGGACCGCAGGGCAGCAGCGCCCCTCGAAGGCAGGCGCCCCCCTGCATTGCTTACCTGGCTTACCGCATTGGCACGGCCCTGAGAAAGTGTATAGCCATCCCCCAAAGGCAGCCTATTCTAACTGCCAGCCTTGCTTCCCACAGGAGTTTGGACCTTACCTTTTGGGTTCCTGGGAGAGAAGAGGGTACTCCCACACCCTAGCACCTCTTTCCCCAGATGGAGGTACTGCGTGCCAAGTGATTGAGTGAGCAAGGATCCAACAGAGTCTGACCTTCACGGGGGGCTCAAGTCTGCTCAAACCCCGAACCCAGAAGTACCCAGGTCAGGGGCATTACAGATGCATGGGGTATTTTTGGGTGGATAGATGCTTATGTAGGTTGAGAGGTTTGTGGATAGACTGTGTCTCAAGGGGGTTATCAGGAATATGTTTTATGGAGATATGGATTTGTGTTTCAAAGTGGAAGATGTCTTTAGGAGAGAATATAAGGAGGCATTTGTGGGAAGGGGATTGTATTTCTATGGGTGTTTATATAGGAGGGGTGGGGTGGTGTTATGTGCATGGGATCATTTTGTTGAGTATGGTTTGGGGGTTTATGTACAAGATGTCCATGCCTTGCAGTGTCTAAACTTCATCCAGCCAAGTTGGTTGAGTAGTATTGGTCCACTATAGGAAAAAATAAAACAAAACATGGAAACCTCATGGAGCATGTGTGGTCCATGCTGTCTGCACAAAACAGTCAAGAAGGCAATAGCACCTACTCAAACTTCAATTGCCACACCATCTTATTTGCATATAAAACCATTTATTTGCAAATGGAGAAGATATTTTTTTAAAGGAATTTACCTGAATAAGAAATTAAGCAGGTAAATTACCTGGCCTGAAAATTGGCTATCCATCCCACCTGCTACCACCATTTGTTATTTTTCTGTTCTACTATCCTGCTTATAATCGAACGAGAAAAACACCCAAGTTCTGACCTAAATCGGGAGATGGACGTTCATCTCACAAAAACGAAAAACGCGGTATAATCGAAAGCCGAACTTGGACGTTTTCAACTGCACTCCATCGCGGAAGCGTACAAAGTTGACAGAGGCATGTCGGAGGCATGGTGAAGGTGGGACTGGGGCATGGTTATCACCCAAACAGAGATGGGCGCCTTTCGCCGATAATGGAAAAAAAGTATGCGTTTGTAGCTAGAATTTAGGGCACTTTTCCTGGACCCTGTTTTTTCATGAATAAGGCCCCAAAAAGTGCCCTAAATGACCAGATTACTACCAGAGGGAATCGGGGATGACCTCCCCTGACTCTCCCAGTGGTCACTAACCCCCTCCCACCACAAAAAATGATGTTTCACAACTTTTTATTTTCACCCTCAAATGTCATACCCACCTCCCTGGCAGCAGTATGCAGGTCCCTGGAACAGTTGTTAGGGGGTGCAGTGGACTTCAGGCAGGTGGATCCAGGCCCATCCCCCCCTACCTGTTACAACTGTGCTGCTTAATGCTTAGTCATCCAACCACCCCCCCAAACCCACTGTACCCACATGTAGGTGCCCCCCTTCACCCCTTAGGGATATAGTAATGGTGTAGACTTGTGGGCAGTGGATTTTGAGGGGGATTTGGGGGGCTCAACACACAAGGGAAGGATGCTATGCACCTGGGAGCTCTTTTACCTTTTTTTGTTTTTGTAAAAGTGCCCCCTAGGTTGCCCGTTTGGTGTCCTGGCATGTGAGGGGGACCAGTGCACTACGAATCCTGGCCCCTCCCACGAACAAATGCCTTGGATTTATTCGTTTTTGAGCTGGGCGTTTTCATTTTCCATTATCACTGAAAAGCAAAAACGCCCAGCTCACAAATTGTCGAATAAAACATGGACATCTATTTTTTTCGAAAATACGGTTCGGTCCGCCCCTTCACGGACCCGTTCTCGGAGATAAACACCCATGGAGATAGACGTTTTTGTTCGATTATGCCCCTCCACGTATGCTATGAGGTGATTCCCTTGGGTTTTGGGTGGAATAGAAGGAGCAAATAAAATTAAGAAGTATGCATGCTGTGTAATTTACTTGTCACCATGAATTAAGGGATGGAGCCAAGGTTGGAGAAAGGTTAATGTCATTTTGATATCCTTCTGCATATTTTCAGTTCACTTTTCTAAACTGACCTCAGGAAGAATTCTGTTGCAGGAAGCTTGACCTGTTTGGTAATGTGCAAAAAATTATCCTTCTTCAGGAACCCCAAACTGCTGGTAGTGTAAAACAGTGTAGGCATGTGTGTTTGAGAAAATGGCAGATCAGAGTCTTGTCTTCCTATGGAAAAAGAGTCAAAGCATGGCATCACTAAGAAAGCTTTATTGAGATTACAAAAATGAAACGCACATGCCTACACTTTTTTACACCAACAGTGGTTTGGGGTTCTTGAAGAAGGATAGTTTCTCTGAAATGGAGCTCTGTTGTGCCTCCTCTGTGCAGTGACTTACAGATAGGTGTTTCAACACATTTTGTGATCAGATGATAGAGAGATTAGACTAGGAGCAGTTTGTTGTCAGCATATGTTACATTTAAATTGAAAGTATCACATTATTGCAGTGGTTCCCAAACCTGGTCCTGGAGGCTTCCCAGCCAGTCAGGTTTTCAGTATACCCACAATAAATATTCATGAGATAGATCTGCAGGTGCAGTGGAGACAATGCATGCAAATCTCTCTCCTGGATATTCATTGTGGGTATCCTGAAAATCTGACTGCCTGTGATGCCTCCAGGACAAGGTTTGGGAATCATTGCATAATTGCACTTAGAGATCACACTTTGAGTTTCACATGTGTGCCATATGATGTTTAGGTTACTTTTTCTAAAGCTTAGCGCATGCTAATTCTATTAATGTGTGTCAAGAAGCCTATTTTGTTTTTATGGACTTCTTTGTATTTACCATGCAGTATGGAATTAACATGTGCTAAGCTTTAGTAAAAGGGCCTCAGTAAGCAGTAATGATTTGCCTAAACATAAGGCAGTGTTCATTTGGTTGCTCCTAATGCCGAGGACTGGTTGCCATGGCTCATGAATTGAGGGACCCTACTCTTATCACCAATCTATTTAATGGTATATTTTTCTAAGCTTGCTCACTTGGTGAAATCTCTATGGGAGAATTAATTTTGTTATCTATTTAGGTCTTCTTGTTTGGGTTCATTCTATATTGAAATTATTATAAAATAGGAAAAAAATGTTGATCGTAGGCTTAGTAACACCTACTACAATAAAGTTGCTCGGCTATAAAGGTTGCTTTTGCAGTTTGAACTGGTGTTCCTGTCTATAGCATAAATAAAATACATTTGATATTTACTATTGACAGCCACGTGTTCTGTATTTAAAATTCAGACATGAGCAACAGATCATTTTGTGGTAAGTTTTTGCATTAATCATGCTTTAGCAGCAAACGTAATGAGCTAGATTCAGTAAACGGTGTTCAAAAGTTGGCACCGAAAAACATTGGTGCGGACGGTATTCTATAATGGGCACCATTTACTGCTCAGAGCCAATTTCTAGGCCAAACTTTGGATGCATGAATTTACACCAACTGAAACCTGGTGTAAATCTTGGCACATAAGTTAGGCATGGATGCCTGGTATTCAGTAATATAGCGTGCATCTTTAGTGAATACCCTTAAACCACCCATGCTCCTCCCTTGGCCACACCCCATTTGAGTTGCATGCGTGGATCTTTATAGAATAGTGCTTAGTGAGATGTGTAATTGTTGTCAATTAACGTCAATAATTGATTGTTAGCACCCAATTATTAGCGCTGATGTTTTCTCGCTACCCAGTTTAGTTGAACAAGCATCTCAAAATAACGTGCAGATTTGTACACCATTTATAGAATATCCCTGTTTATATGCAGTAAGCACAAAGGTTGTGCAGTAAATATTGAGGTTGTACCTGGCTTGTCCTCTGCAGCTACTGCACTGAAATGTTTTTTTTTACTGTCATTAATACTGTTTGCAATTAGCAGGGATAAGCTTAATGCCACTTCTTGAGCAGGTAGTAAGTATACCCATGCTAACCACACAAATAACAGAGCATGGTAAGTACTGTACCTTAACCGTGGTGTGCAGTCCATGCCCACTCTCTGCTTATAAACTGCCCAGTTCTCACCCCTAACATAGCATGCACCAATTAGTGTACTCTGTCATGCCACCATAGTAAGAGTTACCGCGCTCATGCAGTAACAGTGTGCGTTAATTCATAGGTTACCTGCTTAATTCACTTTAGTAAAACAGCCCTTTAGCAACCCGTACTGGGGGAAAAAAAAGTGTGATTTGCAGATTACATTAGCACAGAAGCTGGCAAAGTATGTACTTAAAAATGGTTGATGCTTGACTTTCTATAGCAGGGTCTCCACTAAGTGCTCTGCAAATGACTTTTACATATATTGTAGTTGTGCTTCAGACACATTCACTGGAATGAATTCAATGCTAAACTGAACGCATATGAGAAAGTTGAATTGGAACAGCAATGTATGCGTGGTTATTTCCTCAAGAAACTCCCCCTGTAATAAAAAGGATCAACAGCACCAGGGCTAATTAGAATAATAAATATGTCTCCTATCCAACAAGTGAAACAGTAACACACACATTTAAAATACCTGAGGCACAAACAGCTGCAATAAAAGTTTTCCAAAATGACAAAGGAAATTTCGAATGAAAAATATAAATTATGCATGATTGCATCTCCTTCCCCTGAACCAACTGTTCTTCGGGTTCTCATTATGGAGAGACACTGAGACAATTGCTCTGATCACATGGGTTCCATTCTTAGACCACAATAGACTTCTTTAGGCCCTGGGGATCCTTTTATCCTGATTCACTGATACTCAACTTTAATGAACTGCTTGCAATTTACAACTAATATACTGATAACGTTTTTCAAGGCACACAATTACCAGTAAACTTTCCTACCAAATTTATCCTGTGTGTGTAAAGATTTGTGAACATGTAAAACCTGGATAATAAGAAAAGACACCCCAACTTATCTTATATAAAAACCCTTTAAGATAAATCAAATTTATAGCATACAAGGTGTAACAAAGAGAGGGAACCAAGTACAAAAAAAGACCTCATGCAGTATTCCCCCCTCGGCTCCTACTCAGTACCCTCATCAACACCACAAACCGCAACTCCTCCACTGTATGTCCTGCCCTATCCCAATGTACAACTAGTGGTGTTTCTTGCTTACCAAGCCTGAGGGGGGAATACTGCACGACAATTGCTACGGCAAGAGCAAAGAACCATATTCATGTGGAACACTGTTGAGCCATTCGGTTTAAACAAAGAGGTTGAATGGTTGAGTGTGTGAATAGGGAGGAGTTTGGGTGGTACTAATAGGGGGAGTGGACCAGGCTTCACCGCACATGTGCCGGTGGTTTTTTGTTGAGCGCATGAGTTGGTGCAAGGTGGAATACCTTATCGTCCCGCATCCATAAGTAGCTTATGGCTACTAATTGTGGGTAACATAACAATGGTTGATAAGGAAGATGGTATATATATATGTTGTGTGCATTATCAAAGTATCACCATACATGTTGGTTTTTATAGGACCCGACTCCTGATGACGCTGTAGCGAAACGCAGACTGTGTTGAGTCTGGGGTGTTATGTTGAAGATGTGGAATGGTTTAAAGAGCTGAAAACCTGTATATTGGAAATACTATTCGTTCAGATATCCAGCAAGTTTAAGCAAGTGGTACAGCAAAGATTACTGCATACTGCACTGAGAGTGTAGTTGGATACAACTGGGTTCAGCATTCAGCCATTTTCAAGGAGTGGCATCGTAATTAACATTGCGATATTGTGCAGTGTGGAATGTGCATTTTGAAGGAATACATCGCATAATCAACCATCATTGGGTGGTATGAGATTGGATTATACAAAAGAATTTTGGAGATATGATGACAACGGAGGATGATTATGGACTGTAAAAGCATGAGTATATTATTGAATAGAACGGGTAGTCAGGATTGAGGTGTATTAGTGAGTTTATGTGTGGTATTTGTATTGGATTAGTCCAGTATGTATGGTGAGTGTGCACGGATGTGAAGATTAAGTTATATAAAAATAATGTGATATGGGGTTTGTATTGATTAAAGTTGCATAATAAAAGATTTTGAGCATAACTGTTTATAGGGTTTATATTATACATATATAGGCTACAGTTATTGTAGTGATTGATTTAGCCCAGTATAGTGGTTTGTTAATGAATATGTATGAGAAAGATTTGCATGGTCACTAAACCCACTGTATGCAGATCTCTCTCGTGCATATACATTAGGGATAGTTTGAAAATCTGGTCTGCTTGCAGCCTTCAAGGGCTGAACTTGAGCAAGCCTGACATAGAAGGACGCAACTGGAAGACCAAAGTGTCAATAAGGGCTCTAACTGAAACTATTCAAATTAAGCCCCAGAGGTTTGGTAAATTTAGCAAAACTCTCATTCCTTTTGCTTCCTATGCTATCTTGTTCTTCATGAAACTAAAATACCAAATTGTTTTGCAGATCAACTTCCGAGTCAACACGAAGGTCATCTTTATCTTGATCATTCCGTTACTATATGAGAGCTAATTTTATATTTGCTTCATCCTGGGCTTTCTGCAGCAGTTAGCCATAAGATGAGTTTGACTCGCTCATCACTTTTTTGTTCTAGTATTATGAAACAGCTCTTAGACCAAAGTGATTGCATAATAAGAAGCATGTCATTTCATTTTTCACGTATATGGATGTCTCAAAAGGCTGAAATGGAGATCCACGTGCTTCAAATGTCCAAATCCCAATTTTTCAAAGACAGAACAGGGATGTCCAACACTGTAGTACATCCAAATAGCAGAAGGGTATTTTCTGGGCATGTTTTGAGCGGGACTAAGGAGGGCATGAAATCTGGATGTCCAACAGCAATTACCAAAGGGGAAGAAACATATTTTTAAAGAAGGATGTCCTTATTTGGACCTGTTTTAGGAATGTCCAGGTTACAGAAAGGTGCTCTGATTGTGCAGCTGTCTGTTGGACGAATTAAGGCATAATACCTCCTTAATCCCCCAGTGGTTGCTGTCCCCCTCTCTATCCCCTGAAAGTGGAACCAGAAGGGGACGTCAGACTCTATCCTGCTTATTTTCAATGGAGAAGGGCACCCATCTTCCGACAAATTGGGAGATGGACGTCCTTCTCCTAAGGTCACCCAAATCGGCATAATCGAAAGCCAATTTTGGGCGTCCTCAACTTCTTTCCGTCGTGAGGACGACCAAAGTTCAAGGGGGCGTGTTGGCAGTGTACTGAAGGCAGGATGGGGGCGTGGTTAACAGATGGATGTCCTCGGCTGATAATGGAAAAAAGAAGGGCGTCCCTCACGAACATTTGGTCCATTTCTTTTCACGACCAAGCATCAAAAAGGTGCCCGAACTGACCAGATGACCACCGGAGGGAATTGGGGATGACCTCCCCTGACTTCCCCAGTGGTCACTAACCACCTCCCACCCTGAAAAAAACCCCAGTTCCTTCTTCTCCACCCCTCCCCTTCTCATCACTCATCCTTCAATTCTTCCCTGTCTCAGACCCATCCTTCATACTCCTCCTCAACCTTATCCCAGATTTTCCATCCTTTCCCCTTTCTCCCCTGTCTCTATACCTTATTTCTTCCCTTTTTCTCTGATCTTTTCTCCTTCATCTCCTGACATCCTCAACACCTTTGCACCATAAGCCAGTCTCCCTCCATCTTTGCACAGATCATTGAGATCCTTTGAACCTGCCCCTACCAAACTACTTCATCTTTATATGTAAAACAAAAGTTACATTTTATATGTAAAATGATTCAGATGTCAAAGAATACTAGGAGCTGTGCTGATACACCACAGAGTCCTGAACATTGCCTCTGCACACAGAAGGAAGGCAGAAATGAGCTTGTGAGACATTTTTCAGAGTTTGTGCTTTATTTATAAGCATTAAATTACATTCATTTAAAGTCAGAATGAATCTAAAGATTGTGTATTTTGGACACATTGGGATCCATATTCTAAGTTTAACAGAGCTGCCAAGTTACCCATTCCAAGAGGGAGATTATTGGCCAGTCCTGGATTTCTGTCAACCTCATCATGGGGCATTATGGGACCTGCAGCACTTATTTCAATGGGTAGAATCATGGACTACAAATACTTCACTGCTTTGGGATGTAAGTTTAAAACCAGGACTGGCCAAAATGTCTCCCTCCTGGAATAGGTAACTTGGCAGCTCTGGTTTAACCAGACAGGAAAGGCTCCTGGCTGGTTCAACTTCCTCGCTGAGCTGACCGGTCACTGAAATTCAGTGGTGCTTAACTGGGTAATGCTGATGAATATCACCTCTAACCAGTAAGCGCCTAACCGGCTAGGTCCAGTAATATTACAGTCTGCTCACCGCTATTAAGCAGATAAATTTAGAACAGAAAAAGGTTGTCCTAACTTTATCCGCCGAGTTCATTGGGTACTGGTCTGAATATTGACCAGTGCCTAGTAAACTTCCAAGTTGCTACACTAACCTGGATATCCAGTGCCAGTGGTCATACATGCCCTGGCATTAAACATCTGAGGTGAACTGTGAGTGACTTACAAGTCGCTTATCACTGCAGACTGAATATTAACCCTCTTGTCAGGCATTTTAAGGTGATGACAGTTTGCAGCAACCCTGTATTTATAATGGATTGCTCTCTTTGACTTTGCAAAAGGCAGCATTTATCTTTTAATTTTTGGATGATAAAGATGCTTTTACATCTTTGATACAATTTGCCAATGTATTCATTTTCTAGTATAGACAATTAGTCTTCAAAAGATTATGCTCTACAGCTTATTATGTATTCTCAATAGAAAATAATTTAACTCAATTCAGCAACTACTTGAGTTTAGAAAAGTATTTCCCAGATAAACCTTCAAATTCTATAGTATATTTTCTTTTAAGGGAGAGGAGACTGGAAATATACCACCATTTCACCTCTCAAATGTTCTAACAGCTAAATACAGTGAATGTTTGTTCCTGGTTATACAAAAATACAAATAGGCTGCCACTAGCATAGACAAAGACAGTGGTTCCCCAGCATCATCAAAAAGACTAAAATAGAGTAGGGAATAGGCGAAGCATATAACTTAAGTCAACAGTCTGAAAAGATTTATTCCACCCATTACTTCTAATGTAAACTGTTAAATGACTCAGGCATTTACACACACACACATAAACACGATTTCACAAGATGCTGTTCATCCTACCTAACATTGTCATGTCTCTGAATGTAAATCTTGTGGAAGATCCTTTCTGGTGGTTTCAGGAAATCTTCCTTCATTTCCATAGCAACGTTCCTAGGCAAGAGACTCATCAGGAGCCGTTCCTGCAAGAAAAGAAAACATCCATTCAATCTCCTTTGTTTGCTGATATATCTTGTGCGGCTCTCCCGAGTAGAAGGTTTTGGCACTTTATTTCTCATATCACCTTAGCAAGTATTATGAAACAAAATGGGAAATAAGTGAATCTTTGAAGCATCAGGAGATTTAGTGATCAAAAAGTGTTTTTGTTTTTGTTTTTTTGAAAAGGGTGTGTGGGGGGAGGGGGGTTAAAGTGAAAATTATTAAACCATGGTGTTGCAGCATGGTACCTAGGACACAAACACACTCCCATTTTGGTCATGTTTGCACGCCCTCATTTTTCACTATAATCTGCTATATACTTTCTTAGGTGAATCTTTTCATAATGGCAGTTAATAAATCCCCAATAAATAAAAATACCGGACAGTACTGCAGTCGATCTGCTATCTTGCAGTTTGCTTGCTTCTTCAGATGAATGATATCTGTCCTGTACCTTGTGGAGTTCCTTTCTGCCTGTTTAAATTCTATTGTGAAAATCATCTTGATTTGCTTTGTAGCTAAGGGCCCCTTTTACTGAGCTGCGGTAAAAGGGGCCCTGCGCTAGAGGAGACGGTCATTTTTGCTGTGCGCCAGGGCCCCTTTTACCGCAGTGGATAAAAACTGGAAAAAATGAAATGGCCGTGCGGTAAGTTTGCACTTGCCGTGTGGCCATTTTGGAGGGAGAACTTAGCGCCATCTATTGAGGTGGCGGTAGGGGTTCCCCGGTAACCCAATGGTAACCAGGCAGTGCACAGCACTACTTGATTACAGTCGGGTAACCCCCTGCAGTAATATTTTCCCTAATTACCGCTAGCACCAGAAATGGCGTGCACTGGGGGGCAGAACTACCGCCAGCACCCGCGTCGGGCTGGCAATAGGTCCGGAAAATACCTACTATACCTGAATGTAACCCACCTTGAGCTACAGCTGCATGGATGGTAATTCTGTTTTAGTTTTTATTATGCAGATTTTTATGTTGTATTGTAAAGCACTTTGATCTCTGAATAGGAGGAGCAGTATGCCAAATTTAAATATAAACAATAAACCTTTCCCTGCCTATGTACCACAACCTCATCCTGCAGAATTATTCACTCTTCCTGCTTATGTAAATTTCTGAGTCTTTCTGCTGAAACTGTCTACAATGTTGTCATTTAGTGCTGGTAATTTTTCCGAAGAGAATTTGTGTTGTTTTAATTCTGCAATCTATGGTTTATCTATATTTTCCTTGAGGTCTGATGTTCTGTAATTGCTTATTCTCTATTTTATTTTAATATTATCATTCAGAATATAATTTGTTTCAAATCTTATCAGCTCTTCTTTCTTAGCATGCTTATTGTGAATATTTCAGAGGCGATAGTTCAAGTCCTTTATTGGAAATAACTTGCATTTCTTATCTGCTGTCTTTTTAAACCAAGAAAGAACATGGAGGTAATACATTTTTCAGGTGACAGACAGAAGGTGCAGCTCAGTAATAGCACCGTGACTTGCCATGTGAGAGACCTAGGAGATAAAGTGATAGGTGAAGAGAGGAATCTGATGACCTTAAGGTGGCCAAACAGGTAGATAAGGTGACAGAAAAAGCCTGAAGGATGCTTTGGGACAGAGGGAGAAAAATGGCCAGCAGAAAAAGATGGTGATAGTACTTCTGTATAGGTCTCTGGCGAGACCTTATTTACCCTCCCCCCCCCCCCCCCCCCCGTTTACAAAGCCCCGCTAGCGGCTGGAGGTTCGGTACTGCTGACACAGCCCATTCACTTTGAATGGGTTGTGTCGGCAATGCCACATGACAGCTACTAGCACAGCTTTGTAAACAGGGGGATTAGAGTACTCTGCAAGGTTTGGAGATCACACCTTTAAAAAGATAAAAAGGATAAACTCAGTTCAGAGGCCAGCTACTAAAATGGCTAGAGGTCTTCATCATAGAGCATATAGTACAAACCTTTAAATCCATCTATGTATAATTTTGAAGAAAGAGGGCCAGAGAGATATGATAGAGACCTTTGAATGACTCTATAGTATAAACATACAAGGGAGAGGCCTCTTTTACCTGAAAGGAAGCTCTGGGCATAAGATAAAGGTGAAATGAGATAGACTCAGTAGTAATCCAAATAGAAATAAAACTTTATGGGAAGAGTGATAGATGAAAGACACAGCCTCATATTGGAGGTGGTGCAGATAATGATGGGTATCTGATTTTTAAAAAGCATGGGACAAGCACAGGGGGGTCTCTCTGAGGGAAAGCAACAGACTGTAGATATTGGTGTTTGGTGTGGATGGGCAGGCTGGATAGGCCACATGATCTTTATTGTGAGATCAGCAATAAGGACAGGAAGTTCTAGTCATGAGTTTGTGCCAGGAGAGAGTGTCAGAGCAGCAACAGCATTTTAAGAAGCTCTAGCCTTCCCGATGCTGCTGTTGCTTCAAATCAGATGTTAGGGAAGGTAATGAAAGTGTGTGGAGGGGGGAGGGGAAGGTAAAGGTTAGGAGGATGGTGCTGTTGAAGAGGAGATGGAGGAAAGGCTGAAATATGGGAAGAGGAGAGCAGAAGCCAGAAGTCAGGTGCTGAGGAAGCAGGAAAGGTGGAAGTAGAAGCCAGTTAATGGGGAAACAGCAGAAGCAGAAGTCAAGAACCAGATACTGGGGAAAGGTAAGGGGAAGGCAGTAATCAGGTAATAGGGAAGGAGGGAGCTAGGAGTCAGGTTCTGGGGAAAGTGGGGAAAGAGTGGGGTTACCATATGGCTCCAGGGCATTGAATACAATGGAAGTAACAGGGAGATTGGCTTAGCCTGTTCTCCATGATCTAGGATCAGTTAGTAAGATATTTCTCCTCCCCTTCCCCAGTACCTGCTTCCTATCTTCCCTCTCATTTTCCTCAGCATCTGAATGCAATGGAAGTAAAACCAGGAGTAAAAGCAACACCTGATTTAATGATTTAATGTAGTTTAATCGAGCCAGTATGTGCTCTTGGAGCTTTGAGGCCAATATTAATTTAAAAGATATTTTTTTTATACTAAGGATCCATGCAGTCTGTGCCACTCACAGTTCTGAGCAAACTATGTTTCAGTAGTTATTTTGTTTTTCACATTGCATGACAGGAATGATCCTCACTCTTAAGCCAGGTTCTATATCCTGTTGTCATATTTGCATTGTTGCATTTTCATACATAGAATTGCTGCTGTTTGAGTTCTGGGAGTTAGTTATATTTTAGCATGGTATAGGTCGTGAGGTTCTGAGTACCAAAAATATTTCAGAATCAATTGTTTTGCTATTAGTGTGTAGTCTAATTGGTGTATGAGATTTATTTTCTCATTAAATTCAAATCTCCTCATGAAATATAGTTAGTTGTAGTCACAAATTTACGGGAAATCACCTATTTTGAAGGGTTTACACTATGGGGTTGATATTCAAAATGACATAAGCACAGGAGATGCTCCTGCCTGCTCGATTCGTATTCTGTGGGCTATTCAACTGCAAGTAATCAGGCAGTGATGCTAAATTATTCCTATAGACCACAAATGTCAAGTCTGGGCAGAGTCAGGAAGAAGCCGGCAGTTATCGGGCACAGACCACTTTCAGTGCTAGTGCCTGCATAGTTAAGTGGCAAGATAGGACTGTATATAAAGCAGTCCTAATTTTCACTGCTTAATTGTGAGAACGATGGCACTACATGTTAGCCAGAACTCATATAATGTTTGTGTTGCCTTGCTATTCTCACTCCAGCTGCAATCCACCAATACTGTTTCTGCTTCAAATCCCTTCCAATCACCCCTCCTGGTCCCATCCCCACCCAAGATCAACACTCCCCTCCCAACCCCCCTCCCCCAACATGAAACTGCTTATTTTTTAGGGGGATGTCAGGAGGGGGTGCCATTTATGTTGGGGGTGAGTGGGTACCACAAAACTATATTCAGCTTGCTACTGAGTAACAGACTGAATATTTCACCTGCCTACAATTCATTCTGGCTATAGGCAGAGGCTAACCAGAGCTTGGATATTCAGTCCAGTTCCAGTTCCCACATAGGTGCTAACACTGAATACCAAGCCCTAATTCTGCCTGCAGTAGAGGTACCAGCTCTGTAGGTTGTTTAGGACCCCCAAAATCGGGCAAACTCTATTACTCTGATGAGGGAGCATTAAATATGTATAGCAGCCCAAATCACTTTGAAAAGTTGGCTCTTATGATGTAGCAGTCAGTATTAAAAAAGAAAAAAAAACACTCACTGCCACAGGCTGTGTATTGACCATTATATTGATATTATGATGAGAACCAAGACACTTTTCTGGGTCCTAGGCGCTTATCCTGTCCTGGAAGGACTTCATTTTAATCCAGGTCCATGTATGTGTGGGGAGCAGAGAAGTGGGCACTATAATAATCATTTGCACAGGGCAGCAAAACAGGTAGTATAGGAGTTGATTTATTATTATTATTTATTATTTGTTACATTTGTATCCCACATTTTCCCACCTTTTATGCAGAGCATGAGCAGCTAGTCTAAATCTAAAGCTTTCCACTTTGTGTATGTAACCCTAGGGTGATGCACTACAGACAGTCAGAATTTCCCCATAGGAATATGATTCTTGCTCACAGTATTTTCTTGAAGGAGCTGAAAGTCCTTTTGTTACTGAGGAGTAACATCAGAAAGTACTTTTTAACAGAGAGGGCGGTGGAAGCCTGCCTGGAATACCCTCCTTGTGGAGACAGTAAAGTGATAGAATTCAAAAACACATGAGATAAAAACAAAGGATGCCTATACAAAAAGAGAATGGAAGGAAAACAAAAGTTAAACAACCTTAACACTTTAAACAGGGCATAGATTGGTGTAATCTGCATAGATCGGAAAGTACAACTCTGACTGCCTTGTTGACCATACTAGATGGACTATACAGGTCCTAGCTGACGTGATTTACTAACATATTTCTAAGTTACTATGCCAGTAAGGGATATCGAGACCACACAGATATCTGAGGAAGTTTTGTTGAATAGAAATAGCTTTATTCTGATGATCCCAAATGATGTACATTGGGGGCACCATCCAATGTGCTTTTGCTCCCTAGTGGTAGTCTTGTTCTACTACCACAAAGGGATATTATCAACCTGGACAGGTGAAAGGCTTTTAACTTTGTTTCAGTTTCCCAAGCTATTCAGTCACCCAGCCAAATTTGATAATTTAATCTTTTCCTATTTTTAAACTGTATTGAAATTGTTCCTTTCACTCTTTGTTGCCCAACTTCAATTGTATTGCTATTGCATTCATAGTAACATAGTAGATGGAAGCAGATAAAGACCTGCATGGTTCATCCAGTCTGCCCAACAAGATAAACTCCTGGTATTTGATATGAGAACATATACATACTTGGTCTTGAGCTGTCCTTGCCATTTTCATGACACAGCCCGTAGAAGTCTGTCCAGCACTGGCTTAATTTTCAACAGCTGGAGTTTCTATTGAAACTAGCATTAGCTAGGCACCTCTGTTCATGAGCCCTGAAGCCATGTGGTAGCAAATTACTCTATAATGGATTAAGTTATAGAATAGAAGTGTAGCCCAGTATCGGCAGGTCTAATATTTAGATATCTGTGGTTACAGCAGTTATAGAGCCAGTGTAAGTGTGGACACTTAAATGTGAGAAGAAAAGACATGTACTGTACAGAATTCTCAAATTGTGTGTGTAAGTGGGAGTACTACCCATGCTCACCCCCGTGACTGCTCCCTTGCAAGTATCCACGCTGCATGTTAAGTGGGTATTTGCAGAACAGTGCTTAGGCAACCTGCTAGCACTTACCTAAGTATATGCACCGGTAAGTACATGCAGTAAGTGCTAGTATTTAACATTAATACATGTAACACATATATAAATGTGAGCACCTAGTCTATAGAACTGACCTTATACAGTACATTAAGGAGGAGGAGGCATCTATATCTATAGTATACACTTTGAATGAGAGTCATTAAATGATGCTCAGATTTGGACACCATAAAAACTGTGTGATGAGCGTTAATCTACAAAAGTGTTTTGAGTTGGGCACCGTTTATAGAATAGCAAGTAGTGCTGGGATCTGTGCCTAACGTTTAGGTTAGGTGAAGATCCCTGCCTAAATCTCCATGCCTAAATTAGGTGTGGATCCCCCAAATTCTGTAGTAGTGCACGTATAGTAAGTGAATATCTTGACCTGGCCACACTCTCTTTTCAGTTGTGTGCTAAAAGATTTACACGTCCATCTTTATAGAATAGTGCTTAGCAAGATGCACACATAAATCTAAATTATTGTCAATTAGCACCAATAATTGATTGTTAGTGCACAATTATTGGTGCTAATAGGCTCATTATTTAATTAAATTGCACACACAAATTGGGCATGCGTCCAAATTTGCACATGCAATTTTAATTTTGATGCTGTTATCCACTCTTCTTTTTTTTCTTTGCACAGAATTGGTTCAATTTGTGCATGTCTCTCAGATTCTTCTATTTGTGATCTAGTTCATGCTATGGTTATTTCACATATTGACTACTATAACTCACTGTACGCTGGTTTACATTTATACTCACTCAAGCATCTTCAATTGATTCAGTCTACGGCGGTTAAACTCATCCATTGTGCACATCGTTTTGATCACGTCACCCCTCTTCTTCAACTGGAACAGTGGCTTCCAGTATTATTCAGGATCCATTTAAAAATACTACTTTTGGCCTTTAAGAATCGTTCTTCTGTTGCCCCAGTTTATTTATCCAAATTATTGGTTCCATATTATCCAGTGCGTAATCTTCGATCCTCTTCTGATAATTTTCTACAGGTTCTATCACCATCGGCTCTTCGTCTCTCACTTTCTCGAGATACTTCCTTTAGCTATCTAGGTCCTAACTTGTGGAACTCTCTGCCTTCTTCACTGAGGACACCCATGCCTGTACAATCTTTTAAGGCCCTATTGAAGCCCTATCTATTTGCAAATGCATGTAACTGAGTGTGAAGACTCATTTAATCCTATTACATATACTTGAATACTTTGGCATTGGAGGCAATGTCCTAAACTGGTTCAAGGGGTTCCTAACCCTGCACTCATACCAAGTCACATCAAATTCTACTATGCCAACCATCTTCAACTTAATGATGACTCCCTTGGCAAAACTTCTACAAATCACAACCTTAACCCTTACATATATGCAGATGATGTAACGATATATATTACTTTCAAACAAGACATTAACGAAATCTCCAATGAAATCAACCAAAGCCTATACATCATGAATACCTGGGCAGATGCATTCCGACTGAAACTGAACGCAGAGAAAACTCAATGCCTCGTACTTACCTCCCAATACAACATGAACAAATTTACCGCTATCAACACACCTAAACTAAATCTGCCAATCGCTGAAACTTTAAAAATCCTCGGAGTCACTATTGATCGCCACCTAACACTGGAGACTCACGCGAATAACACAACCATAAAGATGTTTTACTCCATGTGGAAACTGAAAAGAATAAAACCATTCTTCCCAAGGTCCGTATTCCGCAGCCTAGTGCAATCACTCGTACT
This sequence comes from Microcaecilia unicolor, assembly GCF_901765095.1. Lineage (NCBI taxonomy): Eukaryota > Metazoa > Chordata > Amphibia > Gymnophiona > Siphonopidae > Microcaecilia > Microcaecilia unicolor. The sequence continues at coordinate 190,383,348 of NC_044031.1, read as the reverse complement.
CAGCCACCTAGACTATTGCAACTCACTATACGTAGGCTGCAAAGAACAAATACTGAGGAAACTTCAAACAGCCCAGAATACAGCAGCCAGACTCATTTTCGGAAAACCAAAATACGAAAGCGCAAAACCCTTGCGTGAGAAACTACACTGGCTCCCACTCAAAGAACGTATCACCTTTAAGGTATGCACCTTGGTTCACAAAATTATCCACGGTGAAGCTCCTGCATACATGTCTGACTTAATAGACCTGCCACCCAGAAACGCTAAAAGATCATCCAGAACTTTCCTCAATCTCCACTTCCCTAATTGCAAAGGCATAAAATACAAAGTACTGCATGCATCAACCTTCTCCTATATGAGCACGCAGTTCTGGAATACACTACCATGCAACCTGAAAATGATCTACGAATTAACCGACTTCCGCAAACAATTGAAGACTCATCTCTTCAAGAAAATGTATTGCAAGGATCAAAACACATGAAGTCCATACATACTAATAGAAATGCATCAATACACTCCCTTCTGAACTTCTCTTACCCATATTGTCACCACACTTCATACTCCACCCACAGATAAAATGTTATACCCTATGTTCTTTTGAATCTGATCTATCGCCTTATCTTTTCCCCACTATAACCTCACATGATTTCCATGCCCTAACGAATTTTGACTTGACTATGTCTTCCTATAACTCCTCACAATGTAACCCATAATCGTACTGTAACACTGTATTTCCATCCTTCACAAAGTATTGTAAGCCACACTGAACCCGCAAATAGTTGGGAAAATGTGGGATACAAATGCAATAAATAAATAAATAAATAAATAAATAAGCTCTTGTTCTTTTTTTTTTTCTTTGTCTCTTTGTCTTTTTCTTATTTTTTCTCCCTGACCTTTTTCTATCCTTTTCTCTGCCCATTTCTCTCCCAGTCCCAGTCCCATACTTCATCGGATATTTTTAGTTATGGTGTAAACCACTTAGGGGCTCATTTTCGAACGAGAAGGGCATCCATCTTTTGACATAAATCGGAAGAAGTACGTCCTTCTTCCAAGGACGTCCAAATCGGTATAATCGAAGCTCTATTTAGAACGTCTTCAACTGCAGTCCATCACAAGAGCGTCCAAAGTTCAAGGGGGCGTGTCGGAGGCACAGCAAAGGCGGGACTTGGGCGTGCCTAACACTTGGACGTCTTTGACCCATAATCGGAAAAAACAAGGACGTCCCTGACGAACACTTGGATGTTTTCACCTGGACTTGTTTTTCTTACGACTAATGCACAAAAATGTGCCCAAAATGACCAGATGACCACCGGAGAGAATCGGGGATGACCTCCCCTTACTCCCCCAGTGGTCACTAACACCCTCCCATCCTCAAAAAACATGTTTAAAAATATTTTGTGCCAGCCTCTATGCCAGCCTCAGATGTCATACTCAGGTCCATGACAGTACGTGAAGGTCCCAGGAGCAGTTTTAGTGGGTACTGCAGTGCACTTCAGACAGGCGGACCCAGGCCCATACCCCCCTACCTGTTACATTTGTGGAGGAAACAGCGAGCTCTGCAAAACCCACCACAAACCCACTGTACCCGCATCTAGGTGCCCCCCTTCATCCTTAAGGGCTATAGTAGTGGTGTACAGTTGTGGGTAGTGGGTTTGGGGGGGGGGGGGGTCAGCACACAAGTTAAGGGAGCTATGTTGCTGGGAGCATTTTGTGAAGTCCACTGCAGTGTCCCCTACTAGGGTGCCTGGTTGGTGTCCTGGCATGTCAGGGGGACCAGTGCACTAGAAATGCTGGCTCCTCCCATGTACAAATGACTTGCATTTGGACATTTTTGACATGGACTCCTTTGGTTTCGAAAATCGCTGAAAGTCAAAGACGTCCATCTCTAGGGACATCCAAATCTAGGGATGGCGAAATTTAAGGATTTGAACGTCCCTGATGGTATTTTTGAAACAAAAGATGGACGTCCATCTTGTTTCAAAAATACGGGTTTCCCCGCCCCTGGATTTCGCCACTTTGCAAGGACGTCCAAATCACAACTTGGACGTCCCTTTCGAAAATGCCCCTCCACGTCACCTACCCAGGCTCAATTTTGCGGTATATCAAATGTACAACTAAATAAAAATATATAAATAAGGGCCATTTATAGAAGTCCCCTGTTTATCTCTCATGCTTCCCCTTATTTTGCTCCTAGTCTCCTACAGTCAAGAGAGAGTATCCATTTAGTTATCCCTTCCTACTGTATCATTTGGCTAGATACCATCTGGTCCAGGGTATATAGAGGGGCATTTAAAAAAAAGGTCTAAGTCCGAACCCCCCCCCCCCCTCCCAAAAAAAAAAGTCCTTCTCACAGCCACAATCAAACAGGAAACATGTATAGATTTCCTGTTCAGTTATGGCTGCAAGATGGACATTTTTGCACTGAAAACATCCAAAATGAATAGTCATTTTCCAAAGTGAAATATCCAACTTTCGAATGACAAAAAAACAGGAATGTGAATATCTGTCTAGCATCATTTCAAAAATATGGCCACAGAGATATCAGTAGCCTAGTGATTAGGGTAGTGGACTGTAATCCTAAGGACACAGGTTGAAATCCCACTATAATTGGTCTTCGAACAAGACCTAAATTCAATTATGAAACTGTATTTTAAAAATGCTCAAAAAACTTTTTTGGGATCTCGCTTGTGGATTTACCCAGATGTCACTAAAATTACCCAGGAAAAAAGACGGGAGTTCCTCTTATTGAGAGATGAAGTTAAAGCTCTGGGGGCTAGCTTTTTGCTAGCATATCCATGTAAATGTCAAATTAAATATTTGGATAATAAGTACATTTTTTTTGAACCTGAACAATTGAAAAGTTTTGTTGAAACAAAGAAGATTGTCAAGTGACCTCTTGGACTAAGGGGAACAATGAAGTATTGAGAACCCGTGGGGCGGTCTAGGTCCTATTACCTAAATAAGGGAAATAATTTGATTTTGTCTCCTCAAGTTCTTTAACTCCCCCTTATTTGTGGTCTAAGATAGGAAAATATTGTTTCTAAGGATATATGAAATATTATTGTGATTTCTTTTGAATGATTTTTCAATTCCGAGTTATCTTAAACAAGTATATCTTGTAATTATGTGAAACTTATAAATAAATAAATTAAATAAAAAAAAAAAGAAATCCCACTATAACTTTTTTTTTTTGTAAATTTGATCTCTCCGGGACCTGAAAAAAGCCCTACTATCCCTGAATGTACACCACTTTAATAGCCTTCAGGCTTGCAGGTGTCTTAGGTACAGTAGATATGTTTCTATTTCTGGAAGTCTTAGAATTATTATTATATATTTAAAAAATGAAGTGTGACTTCATTTTTTTTAATATATAATATTAACCTGTGTCCCTTGGTTCATATTCCATTGCAGTAACCACTAGGCTATTCCTCTGACTTACTTGCTGCTTTGTTGAAAATTATCATAATACCTATAGCTGATATAGAGCCTGGTTTTCGTTTTCAGTTTCACTTTTAGGGAAGAGGGAGGATAATGGCAACCACTGAGGGATCAAGGAAGGGGTCATGCTTTAACCCCCCCCCCCCCCCCCCCAGTGGTCAGCTGTTCAATTGAGCAACATTTTTGTAACTTGGATGTGACTGAAACAGGTCTGGATAAAAATCTCCTTTTTTACTCATGGTCGTTTCTTCCCATTCGAAAGTCCCTGTGAAGAATGTTCCATAGGGGCATTCAAGAAGAAACTAAAGCTCTTATTTCAAGATGCCTTTGGGTTTAATATTATTGTGCCCTTTCTCTCTGTATTTATTTATATATTTTGCCCTGGGCACTCTATGATGGGTATAGGCAGGTCATTGCCGAAGAATTTCATTGCATTTTAACTTATTTCACCTTTCTCCTTACTGTCTGCAAATGGAGGTCCCTTTACTATTCTGATGATAGACATCGTAAACCACCTAGAAAGTCTCCTGATTGGATGGTATATCAAAAATTAAATAAACTTGAAACATAGGCAACTTAGATGTATCCTGTAATAGCAGATCTCAGTAAATAATGCTCTGTAAAATGCAGCTCAAATGGCAGTTGATTTAATTCTAATTTTTGAACACTCTTGGGGCTTAGAGATAAATATTTTATGAGCTAATGCGAGATTGGACTGAGATTGTTTACTTGCATTATAAAACTGAACAAAAAAGTGAGGTCTATTTTGCCTGTGGGACCGTAAGAGTGAGCTGTTAATGCAGCAACAATCAAACTAAATATATTCCTGCTATTTCACTCACTAAAACAATCTTGCCTTGATTTCTGAGATCTATGGAGTGCTTTAAAAGACTCTCTGTATAGGACTGGAGGTTTGTTTTTGTTTTTTTGCTTTTTAATAGATATATTTTCTAAGTAGCTTTTAGAGAAAAGGGGAATTTTTGGACTTTCAACATAAGCACTCCTTACACCACCCAAATGCTTTAAAACACCCCTCACACGACCTTACCTAACACCTTCTAACTTATTCCTCTTCTACCTCCAGATTATTACAGACTGTATCTAAGATTATGTAATGACTTTTCATATTAACACCCTGTAAGCCACATTGAGTCTGCAAAAAGGTGGGATAATGTGGGGTACAAATGCAATAAATAAATAAATAAATACCCTTTTATAAAATCTTTCAGTAGCTGAATTCTGCAACTGAATGTATAACTTTTAGAACCATCCTCGACCTGTCCCAAGTCCCTCCCCTTTTTAATATGCACATTAGTCATTTTGAATTTTAAACAGATGAAGCTATTTGGATATCTGGTCATTTTTTAAAGCATTTATGTGGTTGAGCCACCAAAGGTACATGAAGTAGATAGTGTGGGTATTATCACATAGTAGACATTAGCGTGAACCCATGCTGATGTTTACTATATGTTAAAAGAATCCATATAGTAAAAATCCAGCACTAGCTGCTTAACACTTGTAGGGGCAGAAACCAGACATGATGGGTGGGTTGGAGGCATGGTCAGTACCACGCACCACCTGTTCAAGAGGACGTGCTAAGTGCAGCCTTGCTACTGACAGTCTGATAGCATGGTTGGTGACAGTTGTAGTGCTGCGGTGGGGCAGCTACTTGGCCTTTTGATTCTCCCTCTGATGTCCGATCTCTTTCAATGCTGCCCCCAATGACTGATCCATCTCCCAATCCCCCTGCTAGACACAAAGCCTCCCCAACATGAACATCCCCATATCCCGACACCAACATCCCCCCAAGCACTACCCTCCTGCACCCACTGATCTAACCAGTTTTCTGCCACTGGCAGTTTAGGGTCTGGGCCAATAGCAGTTCTCTTCTACTACTGCCCAGTCAGTGCCATCATCCAATGTGCCTGTGCCCCCTAGTGGTAGTAGAGCGAGACTACCACCTGGACAAGTGAAAGGCTTTTAACTTCATGTCAGTTTCCCAAGTTATTCAGTCACCCACCCAAATTTGATCATTTGATTTTTTTCCTATCTGTATTTCAATTGTTCCTCTCACTCTTTACTGCCCAGCTTCATATGTGCTAGTATTACATTCATAGTAACATAGTAGATGACAGCAGATAAAAATCTGCATGGTTAATCCAGTCTGCCCAACAAAATAAACTCCTGGTATTTGATATGAAAACGTATGCATTCTTGATCTTGAGCTGTCCTTGCTATTTTCATGACACAACCTATAGAAGTCTGCTCAGCACTGGCTTAATTTTCAACAGCTGGAGTTTCCATCAAAACCCGCTCCAGCTGAACCAGATCTGGGACACAGACCATAGAAGTCTGCCTGGCACTACTTTGTAACTACTGGATTTGCCTCTTAAGCATAAGTTGTTTTGCTTCCATTCTGTTTTCAAATATGAATCAATGCATTCTTGAATTCCATTACCATATTCCATTTATTTTAGCTCTTTTATTTCATTATGCTTTAAAATATCTGAAAAATTGAGTCCTGATTCATTTCAGTTCATAAAACCTATAGTAAGTATCAGTAAGCGATCACAAGACAGTATTGGAAGTCAGGAAGCACAATGTATAAGGTATGTGGCAGGCAATAAGTCTCCGGAGGGAACCGCTCACTATTTCCACCTCGGTAAAGCGAATAATTCCCAAAGGAAATCGCATGCAAATGAGCTGCGCACAAAAACAGCAAGCAACTCGGTAGGGGAAAGGTAGCTGGTAATCTGCACATGCACAGAACAGTCAATCGTTAAGCACGTCCGCTCTGCGCATGCTCAGAACGGAGTGTGGTTCCCACAGCTTTCATACACACATACAAGCAGTGTATATGAAAGCCATGGGTGACCAAGGAAACCCAAACTGTTTCTGGTCACCCACCTTGTTAGTGCCTAACAAGTTCCTGGCTACCCCAAGAAAGCTTTGCTTTTCTGGAGAGAAATCTTCTGTAAACTAGTCCTAGATCAGCAGAAGTGAATTTCCAGTATTCACTGCTGCGCCAAAGCAGATACAATCTGACTGCACAGCTGAAGAATCAGATCCCAGCTGTAGCAGGAAACTGCAACAGCCCTCTCCCACCAAGAGGAAGCTGAACATTCAAGGCTTCCTGATTCCGGGCACTCTGCGTGATTCCACTGCTACACACGGCTTTCATACATGCATGTGTGAAAGCCATGTGTAGCTTTTTTCTAAACTACATGGGTGCAGTGGGCATGCCTCAACTACATGTAGACAACCGCTCAGCCACCTTGAAAGACATTTCTCTTCAGGGAGAAGAAGGGGTAAGGCACAAGAGTACAAAGGACAGGAGGGTTAAAGGCACAAGAGAACAGAACAAGTAATTAATTGCTTCTTCAGCTTACTGTCATGCTGCGACAGCTCCTGGCTACCCATTAAAATTCCCTCATAAAAGGTAGGAGCTGCTTCTGTGCATTGCTCGGAATGCACATTTGAATACAAAACTGCTCATTTAAATACATTAACATGTGATTCCTGGTGTCTGCTGCCGCAAATGGTGAAAAGCCCACCGAGCTCTCTTGTGCATTCATTGCTGGACTCCTTGCTTACTAAACTGTCTTGAACCGGTCAAAAACTCACATTACTGGCCCAGTAAGTTTAATACATCTCTCCCTATGTTTTGGGACAGAAGATAACCCAAGATAACCCTAGAATATTTGAGAAAGAGTGGGGTGAGGATAAACTACCTCAATCACATCAGATTTAGGGAGACAGACAGGCAGGCAAAGGCAAATTAAGATTAACAGAATGAGGAGATACACAGTGAAAGTAAATTTAATCAGAGAATAAATAAATGAAATGAGGATTAAGAGGAGAAAGGGAATAGTGTTGATGAAATAGCTCTTTCTTTATTAGGGTAAAGTGGTGGCAGACACTGCAGATCTTCACTATAAAATGACCAAATACCATTGTGTGTGTGAGCCATAATTAACAATAAAAGAATGATCAATGATTCCAGCATATTCCAGTCAGGTGGAGCTAGAGCAGAGGAAGTGAGAATAAAGCTGGCTTTTATTTTTGCCTTTGTTAAAGAATAGACTTAATAGAAACTGTCCAATGATAGGCAGCTAGTGTTATCAATTAAAGAAAATGTACATATAGGGCAGCAATGTCAGCCTGCCTGGAGTGAATGAACAAGTCCAAGAATTTGGACCACCATGCTTGGGAACTGGGGATTTCTCCACTTTAATATTGTCCTTTGCTCCTCTGGGCTATGAGGTTGTAGTGTCATCAGTGCACACACTGCTTGAGTAGTCTCATTCCTCAGCAGTAAATGTGGAGGTCTCCTTCAGCAACCTTTCTACCCAAGCTGCCTGCAACTGGCCTGTAACTGTCACTTTGCAGATTGATGTCTTTCTTTACTCTTTTACAAAGACTCTGAGGCCCAGATGATCAGAGCAAACATGGGCGTTAGAGGCTATTAGCGCCGTACTAGCACCCGCATTTGCTGCTGCACCATGATCAGAGTCGGTGAGCACATGAAACAACGAGCTTACTGGCTCACAAGTAGGACATTACCTATTCCTCCAGAATGCTCAAACACTACACCAACTCGGAACTGGCATTAGGTCCTGTGGAGCATTGGGGAGGAATGTGGATCCCTGTCCAGTATGCATTTGCATGCTTACATGCCCCTTCCAGACATAGGGGCTGGATAGTCAGTGGACCTCCAGTCTCCAACTCCCCATGGTAAGCTTCCCTAGTGGTCCAGTGGCCTTGTCCCCCCCTAGACATGGGGGGGTTGGAGGTACAGTGGATCTCCAGCCCCTCGACCCCCCGCCACAAGGGCACAAGGGGCTGGAGGTCTGGCAGACCTCTAGCCCCCAACCCCCCGACACCACAAAAAGTCTCTGGTGGTACAGTGAGTAACCCTACCTCCACCTGCCTTCATACCCCCACCCACCCTGGTGGTCTAGTGCCCCCCAAACCCCCCAGTACCTTTAGAAGGGAAGAGGGAGTAGCACTCCTTCCTCGTGGGACACTGCCTTAAAAATGGTAGTGCACTGCACTGCCTGGTGCATCGTGGGATGCACTGGGTGTGATTTCAATCCTCCTGCAGAAGTCCCCCTATGATCAAAACTAATAGCACGGATCAATATGCATGCTATTAGGTTTGTCAATGGAACTTTAATTCCCAGCGCTGTTCGGAACAGCATGGGGAATTTGATCATCAGCCCCTGAGTACATTGTAGCACATCTGCTGCCCTCAACCCCTCCACAAAATACATTCACAACCCCCTAGCTCCTACCCATCCCACACACATGTGCTACTCTCATGATCCCCCCCCCAACACACATGCACATTTTTGCTGTCCTTTCCAAGTTAGCAGACTGAATATTGCTGCTGAGTAAATCCCAGCTCTGCCCTGACTCTACCCCTGGACCACCCTTGCACTGCAGTGGTCTGAGGAGATATTCAGTGACACTGCCCAGTTAAGTGCCATTGAATATCCCCTCCTAGCCTACTTAGCATGGATTAACTTCACAGAAGCCTCTTTTGATTTTCAGATCTTCACTTAATTTCCTCTTAACAAACTCAATGTACATGAGTCCATAAAGATAGTACCATTGTAGTCTATGGGGCATGGAAAGATTGGGAAATAGCACTTGTTATTGTTTAGCCAGTGTGGGAAAGGATAGAACCTTTCAATTGAAGCCACTCTCAATGTAGTAATCAGTGAGTAGTTATTTTGAGGCAGCTCCCTGGAGAAGCCCTTTATACTAACACTGGTCTCTAATCAAGAATCCCCCCTCCTTGATGCTGATCTAATGAGACTGTCACCTGCTGCCCAGAGAATAAGGATTCACTAACTTTTGCCTTCACTCTATAGCTACTTTGGCTTCAACTATAAATCCCCAGTCTCTGCTACTAGGAATCCTGAGTTTTATCACAGGTGAATCTGACAGCTAGAAGAGTGGGAGCCATCTTGGGAAGGGACAAGAAAGAAGCAAGAGTCCCTCGACCCACTATGTTGAAGCTTTTGGATAGAAAGTCAGACATACTGATCCTAGGCTTCTAAATACCAAGGCTGATGATATCATCATGAATCTAAGGCCATTATGATTCTCTTGTCAATTCTTTCCTTTCCTTTCCTTTATTTCTTATTAGTCGCCAATATTCCCATTAAAAGTTCAATGTGACTTATATCAAGAAGTGATTTCATTCTCCGGAATTACATAGTAAGAATTACAACAAAAAGAGAAGGAACTTAAATGTCATCTGATAGACTAATTACCAGCCGTCATTAATTATTGTATATTTCGTAAAACATGTCTTTTAAATAAATGAGTTTTCAACAGTTTGTGGAATGCTCTATAATGAGTCACGGTCCTTATCTGGATTGGTAAATCATTCCAACATTTTGCGGATAGATAAGGTAAAGTCAATGCATATAATGACCTGAATCTTATGCTTTTGGGAGAAGGAAATGACAGATCTATGAAATTGCCAGCCAGTCCTCTGTTCCTAATTTTGGTAATAATATCCATTGATTTAGATATTCAGGAAAATTTCCATATAGAATCAGATAAATGATTGTATAAAGTTTGAAAATCCCTCTTCCCTCCACTGGAAGCCAATGCAATGTGATATACAGCGGGGCAACTCTTTGGACATAGAAAAGATCAGTTTTGCAACTACATTTTGTACCAACTGCAATCTCTTTCTTACTAATTCAGCACAGCCTACATATAACACATTGCAATAATCGATTTGTGACAAGATGAGGGATTGTACCAGCTGTCTAAAATTATCAACAGTAAAACAGTGACATAGTTGCTTTAATTTCCTAAGAACACTGAACTCCTTTTTGACTACCATTTGACAGTGATTTTCCAGGTGCAGATGCCTATCCACCAGGCATTTTTTACAGGTGCACTGAAAAATGATTCTGCGCACGCCCAAAACACACGTCTACACTACTGAAGGACATTTTTCAGAGCACCTTTGTAAAAGAGCCCCTTGGTTGTTAAAAATCAAAACGTTGATAAATTAAAAAAACAAAAAGCCCTCAGTACTCATCTGGTTTTAACCTAGTAGTTATATTCCTGGATTTCCCTAATGCATTAATCCTAATGTGAATGTTTTTGACAAATACATTTGTTTACTATCAATGAGAGACAACAGGAAAAATTAGCAGTCAATAAATATATGCAAGTAAATATCATTAGCATATTTATAGCATTGAGGGAGGAGTAGGATGGGCCACAGTGGCTATAGACCAACCAATATTTTGTTCAACATAACATCAGAAATAAAAGAGCTTAGAGGCGGCGCTATAATTTGGGGTTTTTTTTTTGGCACTCTCAACCACTGTTCCCTCTAAGGTGAGTGGGAGTCCTCCACCTACAGTCCTGCCAGTGGGGGTGCTGTTTCACTGTGTCATTTTCAATAGTGAGGGACAGGTAAGCTCTGTATGACTCCAGTGAACCTACCTGTCCCTAGCGATTGAAAACACAATATTGAAGCACCACCCCCCCACTGGCAGCAATGTGACTGAAGGACTCCCACTCAGCTTAGAGGGTACAGTGCCTCCAACCAAAATTCTATGCTACTTCCCTTGATTTATATGTATATAATAAGTGCTTTAGTAGCATTTTCAGTTCAGGTCTATTTTTTGCATACCCCTCCACAGACCCTTTTAAGAACTCTCTGTGCATTCCAGTGATACCACCCTCTCAATAATCTTTCTGTACCTCAAATAATTTCAGTGGCTACTCTGCCTACTAGCTACAAGCTATGCAGAAGACTGGTAACTACTTTTCTGTTATCTATTCTGCTGTTCTATTGTCAATCAGACCAGTGGCGTTCCTTGGTCAGCTGCCACCCGGGGTAGTTCGCCGCTGCGCAGCCCCCTCCCCCAGGTGCAGCGTCATCCGTCCCCCTCAGTGCAGCACAACGCCCTCCCTGGGTGCAGCATCTCCCCTCCGGAGCATCACCGCCAAGCCCCCCCGGGTGCATTCTTCTTGCCTGCTGGGGTGTTGTGAGCAGCCGCACGGCTGTCGGTTCTGCCGGTTCCCTGCTCCCTCTGCCCCGGAACAGAAAGTAACATTAGAGGAAGCAGGGAACCAGCAGAGCCGAAAGCTGTGCGGCTGTTCCCTGCAACCCTCCTGCAGCGTGTACCCGGAGCGGACAGCCCCCACCACCCTGCCCTCAGTATGCCACTGAATCAGACCATATTTTAAAATCATGTTTATGCTATTCTTTCAACACATCTTATCATTTTTTTACGTTGATCTGTTCTTCTAGATTGCTTTTTGTTTGACTTTCTCTTCTAAAAGTTGGCCCAGAAACTTGCTGCCATCTCTCTTTCTGGTTATGTTTGGCCATATTCTGCAAGCAGAATCAAGAGTAACTTGTCACTGACCAGGAGATCTGCATGAGTGACAGGTGCTAAGGCGAAGGTCATTGCCATTTCTATAGCATGTCACAACACTCAAGCTATGAGCTTGAAAGTTCATTCACGCCCTCGTCTTTGCACAATTCCTACACTGCAGTGTGTATCACAACCTGCAAAGAAGAACCCAGAGCTCAAATTACAAAAGTATTGCTTTAGATTTCTACTTAGCTTCCCCGATTCCCTATTAATATCCTGCTGGAAATCATTGTCTGTAAATCCTATAATTAGCTGCTTCATGAAAACATAAGCTTCAGAATATGAAGATTAGAGCAAGGTATAAGCCATGAGCATATGCTACCAGCTGTTTGATCACTGCATCTCTCATGATATCTTACTGTAAATCATACTGTGTTTCATTTCTTTTTAATGTTCATTTTATTGGTATTTCAGAATCATTGAACTGAAGGACTGAATTAATTAAGACAGAAGTATGTAATGTTATGTCTCAAAAAGATTTCATTCACAGTCAGCATAAGAGGAAGAAGCTAAGAACAAATCTCAACATACTGTGGCTACCATACAATATACAGTATTCATTCAAAAATAAGACTTTAGAATAAAAATGCGTTGTTACTATTGATCGAAATCTCACCCTTGATTGCCACACGAAGAATGTGACAAAGAAAATGTTTTTTGCTATGTGGAAGCTGAAAAGAGTGAAACCTTTTTCCCCAAGGGAAGTATTCCACAAACTAGTGCAATCGCTAGTACTGAGCCACCTGGATTACTGTAACTCCATTTTCGCAAGATGCAAAGAAAAAACCATTAAGAAACTCTCCAGATGCCCAAAATACTGCGGCTAGACTCATATTCGGAAAGGCGAAGTATGAGAGCGCTAAACCCCTCAGAGAAAAATTACATTGGCTTCCACTAAAAGATCAAATTGCATATTGCATTCAAGGTTTGCACCTTAACCCATAAAATCATCCATGGAGAAGCTCCATCATACACGTCAGACCTAATTGACTTACCTGCACGAAACATCAAAAGTTCATCACGTACCTTCTTAAACCTCCACTACCCCAATTGTAGAGGACTCAAATACAAATCACTACATGCATCTACCTTCACATATCTCTGCACAAAATCATGGAATAAACTACCGAATGCTATAAAAACAACGCATGACTTGACAACCTTCCGGAAGTTATTGAAGACGCACCTGTTCAAAGAGACTTACAATAAAAATCCTCCTTAATGACTTGATTCCATTCTACATCTAAACCAACTAATACTGATCCCTTCTAATTTGATTATGTTAATCACATTATCACTATTGGTCATTATATCTTACCTGTTTTATTTTGTGTTATGTAAATAATTCTACTGACCTACCTACCTAATTTCTTAAACAGTAATATGTTAAATTAGACCATACCTCTTACTCTCTTTATGATTATACCTTTTGCAACATAGTGTAAGCCACATTGAGCCTGCAAATAGGTGGGAAAATGTGGGGTACAAATGCAGCAAATAAATAACACAAATCACTGTAGTAAAAGGGCCCCTTATAGAATTTTAAAAAATTGCATACATAATCCCCCGGTATCCAAAGTTGTATACCAACATTTGGCGCACATCGAGATCTGCACAAGCTAATTAGGTACACAACTTAAATGGCCCAGGGGTTCAGAGAGGCCTGGAGAGGAGCTTAGCTACTAGTAAACTTGGGCCCTTTACTGCATGGCCACTGCTGTATCCAAATTCCCCAGCTCTTCAGAAAAAGAACTGTGCCAACCTGTAGAACCATTTTTGTGTCCTGAGTTTTCTATTTTTCCACAGGAATGAGATGATTTTCATGGATCTACATAGTAGTAACTCATGAATGTGAACGTTTACTAAAACTGTCGCTTTTACTAAATATTTTTCTCAAAAGGGTATTTGTGCTTTAAACTTTAGATATAGCCTGGTATTTCTGCCTCTTTGAGAAGTTGCCTAAGGTTTTTCATTGTTTACTATGCAAAGTCCATTTTCCCCTCCAAAATATCACACTCTAGAACACCAGGGCTAAATTCTGTAATAAACATAAATTGTGGGCTGATATGTTACAAATTTCAAAGAGTAAAAAATAAATGACAAATAATGATTGTAATACTGTTAAATGCAGATACTTTTATAACATTCATTTTATAATTTTAGAGTATAATGTGATTCACATTAACCCCCCCCCCCCCCCCCCCCCTGTTTACTAAGCCAAGCTAGCGGCTGCCATGTGCTAATGCCAACACAACCCATTCACTTTGAATGGGCTGTGTCAGCACTACTGTGTGGAAGCTGTTAGGTCAGCTTAGTAACCAAGGGGATAAAAGTTATGATTAAAAAAAAAAACTGATTTAAGCAAGTTCTGGGCTTAGAAAAATGTATGGCAGAAATATATTCACTAACTGGTAAATAAAAATAATTGCGACCTCTTACAAAGAAAAACCCAACAAAATTAAACATTATTTGAAAACCCACATGCAATACATTATTAGATTTCCTCCAATATGTATTTCATTTATTAGACCTTTTCTAATATTCAGCACCAATCTCAACTTTTGAAAATCACTAAAGACTTTTCTTTTTAACAAGACTTACCATAATAATCAATAATAGGTATTCCAATGCATCATTACTTACTTGATAGTCTGACTGTTTCTGATTTACTGAATTGTTTATATCCATTATGCTAAACTTGTTTTTTTGTATGCAACCAATTGTTTATCTACTCTTGAATGGCGCTTGCCATGATGTGTTATTGTAAGCCACATTGAGTCTGCAAATAGGTGGGGAAAATGTGGGATACAAATGCAACAAATAATAAATAAACACATGGAACTCTGAGGAAAGACACTAGACATTTTCTGACTATGATTTCATCTTCCACTATGGTAAAAATGTTTGCCTGTGCTTCAGCCTGCCTCATTTACATATATTCTAAACCAAAAATAAAATTCAACTCTGTAAGTATCAATATATTACAAAGAAAAAGAACAAAATAGCATTTTTCCATCCAGAATGAAACTAGAGAGAATTCTCCACAGGAGTTAAGAGTTACTACTAATCATTTCTATAGCTTTGCTAGATATTGTTTAGAAAGCTGAAGAGGAAATAAATCTTAAAACCTTTGCACACATTGTCTTACTTCCTTATGAACTACACAATGCATCAAGGAAAAGCTTCATTACATTCAACGACTATGAAGCATAATTCTCCAACATTTTCCTCCTAGGATAATATATATTGAAAACCCTAGGAAGCACATAGCAACTTGATGCTGGAAGAGAAAGGGGCATGAAAATGTTGAAAAAGAATACCAGGTCTCATTCCTGTTACCTCCTCCTGTTTCAGTACTTCAGATTCCACTTGACTTCCAGTTTATCCTATTCAATTTTAATTTAAACAATGTTTATACTTCAGCTATCTGCACTGGTTAACACAGGACCATCCAGACCAGGTCCAAAATTTACAAAGGTGAAATTATGTCTTACCTGATAATTTTATTTCCTTTAGTCGGCTGGACCTTTCTGAACAAGTGGGTGTTATCCCCTCCTGACAACAAACAGTGGAAGAAAAAACCTCTCGCAGATGGTGTCCAGGGAAAATCTTTATTTAGCAACAATCTTCAATAACAATAAAAAAACTGGCCTTTTCCATTGAACTCGCTGTATAACCTGATTGTGTTCAGTATAGGCGGTCGGTGGCCCAACTGTTTGGGGAGGCTAAAGGAGGCAGGGTCAGGGGCGGTGCCAGTGGTGGGGCTTACATCCATAATTATCTAATTTAGATATTAGATATGTATCATATGTCAAAGAATAAAGTGGTTGCTCAAACTGTCTGAGAGCTTGATGGCTGAACAGTATAGTTGGAAGAAAAGTGCATTTCTACAGAATAGGCAGCCAGAACATTTGGATGACACAAAAGCACCAGTGCTAAGGTCCAGTTTCCAGAGTGCAGAGATACCAAGGGTGTCCCATCCCAAACGTGAAAAGTACCATCCCAATTAGTTAGATTCAAGGTTAGCAAGTGAATGTTGAGTTACTACTGAGAATGCTATGAGCTAAATTAAGTCCAAATTCTAATATTAGGTGTATTGAAAAGTAATGCAAAACCTTAAAAAAGTCACTCAGGACCTATAAAGCAAATTGACTGTAACATAAGAATAGCCATACTGAGTCAGCCCAACAGATTTAAATTTCAGAAACTGACACATTCCACTCACTAAATTAAAAAATGAATAAATATTTGAAACAAAAATGTATAATAAGGTGACACCTTTTTATTTAACTAATTTAATAAAATTTTTGACTAGTTTTTTGGAGTTTACTAACCTGAGGAAGGAGGTTTAGACCTCTGAAAGCAAGTCAAAAATGTATTTAGTCCAATAAAAAGTTGTCATCTTATTTTACATTTTTTTTTGTTTTATTTTAATTTATTATTAACCTGTAAAGTGGACTAACATGGCTACTTCATTCTACATTAAAAATAATGTTACCTTTGCTATCTGGCATCTATTTTTTCTAATTGTGCAGGTCGCTGCCTCTGGTTACTGCCTTTCTGTCTTTTAACTCTTTCCATATCTCTTGTCCATTTATCATTTTTCTCTCTTTGCATGTCTTCTTCACATCTTCTACTACATCCATCTCCGACACTGATATTTTCTTTTCTGCTTTCTTCCATTTTTCTGCCTCTCTGACCACTCAGACTTATCCATACTTCATTTTCCCTGTTTTCCATCTTTTTCCCTCACCCAGGGTGTGTGTGTGTCTGTCTGAATGCCCCCCTCAGGGCAAAAGATCTGTTTCTCTTTCTCCCACCCCACCATCCAGGATCTTGTGTGTGTGTCTCTCTCCCTGCCTGCCGTAATTTCCTCTCTGTTTCTCTCCCTCCATCTTTCTTCCCCCTCCCTGCCAAGCAGCATCTCTTCTCTCTCTTCCCCTGCCCCAGGCACCCAGGATCTCCTCTCTCTCTTCCACCTCACCCTACCTCACATACCATACAGATCTCTTCTCTGTCTGTCTGTCTGTCTGTCTGTCTGTCTCTCTCTCTCTCTCTCTCTCCCACCTTCCAGCATTGCTCCTCCCTCTCTCTCTTCACTTTACACCTCAGCCTCTCTTCTTCCACTGCCTGTTTTTCTTTTCACTATCCAGCTTTGCTCCTCTGTCTCTCCCCCCCACCAATACCCAGCTTTTTGCTCCTCTTTCTTCTCTCCCCCTAATATCCAGCTTTGTCCATCTGCCTCTTCTTCCCCAAAACATCTAGCCTTGCTTTTCTGTCTGCCCCCCCCAAATATCCAACATCTAGCCTTGCTTCTCTGTCTGCCCCCCCCCAAATATCCAACATCTAGCCTTGCTTCTCTGTCTGCCCCTCCAGTATCCAACATTGTGCCTCTGCCTCTTCCCTCCCCCATCCTCTCTGTTTCCTCCCATTTCCTGCCTCCAGCATTATCTTCTCTTTTTTTTTCTTCCCCCTGGCCTAGCTGCAAAAAGAAAAAGAAGCTGGAACTTCCCTTCCATGCTGCCCTGCCACCAAACCCGCTGCCTCTCCGATTCAGTGGCGATCGGCAAATAAACACTGTGAACGGAGCCATAGAGCTCCGCATGGAAGCACTGACAGCTCTTCCGGTCCCACCCTCTATGATGCAACGGTTGCATCATAGAGGGTGGGCCCGGAAGAGCTGTCAGCACTGCCATGCGGAGCTCTATGGCTCCGTGCATAGTGTTTGTTTGCCGATCACCACTGAATCGGAGAGGCAGTGGGTTAAGCAGCAAGGCAGCATGGAAGGGAAGTTCCGGCTTCTTTCGGGCAGGAACCGGTAATCTGCCAGGCAGCGACGTGCAGAGCCCCATGTTGCATTTGGGCTGGGGAGGCTTAGCCTCCCCAAGCCTCTTATACGGGTTGCCTATGGTGCTCAGGAAAATCTCCAGTAAGCATTTGCAAAAGCAGCATAAGGTCCTTTTGTAACGCTCTATCAACCACTGCAACTGCAATGATCACCAAAATGCATAACACCACAGAGTGGTACTTGCTAACTTGCATTTCTAAAAACTGCATTATTGTTTCCTCTCATCATTAATGTTTATTTTTTATTGTTAACTGTAAGGGAAATAGCAGAGCACCCTGAGAGCCCCAGGCCCTTAGTCTTCCAAAGATGGGCTTCAGACTAGCATAGCTGACTAGAAAGGAAATAATCAGGTAAGACAAAAGTTGTCTGGCTGCTCCTTTCTGAACAAGTAGGATGTACTCAAGCAGAACTACTGGGCAGGGGAAGACAAAGCTCTCCTGAGGACAGCTCTACCAATGTCCAAGCGAGCCCTGCCCAGCATGTCCAACCTGTAATGCTTCCCAAAAATTGAAGTGATGACCAAGTTACCACCCTATATATCTCTGGTGTGACTTTCTGGCCTCTGCCCATGAGGTCACCTGAGCCCTCATCAGGTGGACTTTAAAACCCGAAGGCACTGGCCTATTTGTACAAACATAGACTATCTCAATGGCTGCCTTGATCCAATGCACAATGGCGGCCTTTGAGGCTGCCTGGTCTTTATGAGGGCCATGGAACAGAACAAAGAGGTGATCAGAAACTCTATCTGCTCCAGATAACGAAGCAACATTCTCTGGACATCTAACTTGTGTAGTCTGCAATCCGAGAGATTGGAGCCATCCTCCAGAAAAGAGAATAAATAGACTTCCTGGTTCACATAGAACAGCGAAACCACCTTGGGCAGAAAAGAGGGAAACATGGAAATTAACACCAAATCCTCCGAAAAGGAGAGGACTGGGTCCTGAGTCCCAAGACAATGCCTTCAACTCTGATACTCCAAGCTGAAGTGATTGCTACAATGAAAGAAAACCACCTTCAGGATAAGATCCTTGATTGAGGCATGCCATAAGAGCTCAAAGGGAGCCCCGGAAAGCACTTGAAGGATCAAATTCTGGTCTCAGGAGGAAATGAAGGCCATACTGGAGGCCACAAATAAGCAATCCCCTTCAGAAACTGGACCACCTCCCCATGTGCTATCAAGGAAAGGCCCTGTATTCTGCCCCCAAAACTGAAATGGTCAGACACCTGAACTTTTATGGAATTAATTTCCAGGCCCTGATCCAGCCCTTGCTGCAAAAAGACATCAGGAATCTGTGCCTTCCAAGGAGACAGTGCCCACTCAGCACACCAAGTTTCAAAAGCTTTCCAAACCTGCACATAAGCGATGGAGATTGAAGACTTGGAAGAGATATGATAGAGGTCTATAAAATACTGAGTGGAGTAGAATGGGTAAATGTGAATCACTTGCTTACTCTTTCCAAAAACACTAGGAGGCACACAATGAAGCTACCAAGTAGTAAATTTAAAACAAACCAGAAAAAATATTTTTTCACTTAATGTGTATTTAAACTCTGGAATTCGTTGCCAGAGAATGTGGTAAAAGCAGCTAGCTTAGCAGGGTTTTAAAAAGGGTTGGATAATTTCCTTAAAAAAAAAAAGAAGCCCTTAAGCCATTATTAAAATGAACTTGGGGAACCTCCACTGCTTATTTTTAGGATGAACAGCAAAAAATCTGTTTTTACAGTTTTGGGATCTTGCCAGGTACTTGTGACCTGGATTGGCCACTATTAGAAACAGTATACTGGGTTTGATGGACCTTCGGTCTGTGCCAGTATGGCAACACTTATGTTCTTATGTTCTAGGGCTTATGCAAGATAGAGACAACTGTGTATGAAAATCCATGCCTCACTGAACACTTCCTTTCAAGGGCCAAACTGTAAGTCAGAAAGGATCCAGATCCTCCATTTCCACTAGACCTTGACAAAGAAGGCTGCGTCCTCTGGGTAGAAGCAGTTCAGCTACCAACAGGCATACTAATACTGCTGCTAATGGGGCCAATCCAGAGCCACAAGAAGGATGAGATGAGGCAGCCCATCAGAGGCCATGGAGAGAAAACATACAGGGGCTCCTCTGCCAGCCATAGCTGGCCCAAAGCACCTATCTCCTGTGATGCTGCCTCCAGTGGCTTAAGAAGTGCTCTGCCTTGGCATTGGAGTATCTAGCCATCAGGTCAAACACTGGTGGACCCCACCAGTTCTGAATGAGCTGAAAGGTCTCTGAATCCAGCTCCCACTCCCTGGGATCCAACTAGGAGTGGCTGAGAATGTCCACCTGGACATTGTCTTTTCCCACTACGTCATATGCTGACAGGGCCTGTAGATGCCTATCCTCCTAATGGCATTGACTCACAGCTTCTAATGCCATTCCCTAACTCCTAGTACTTCCTTGTTTATTTATGTAGGCTACTTCTGTTGCGTTGTCTGTCATCACCTGGAGTGCCTTCCCTTGAAGTAGGGGAATGAATTCCACAGAGGCCAGGCACGATGCCCGAGTCACCAGGTGACTGATCAACCACAACACCTCCAGCAATTTAAATTGATCCTAGCAAAAGCTGAGAATTTCCTTTTCAGTAGCAATGTTCCTTATGGGCCTGCTTCTGCAGTTGCCAATGCTTCAAATATCTTCTTAATGAAGAAGGCTCCATGTGGGCAGCCTTTCCAGGGTGGCCCTCAATTTCTTTCCCTCTCACTCTTTCTCTCTCTCTAGCCCACAATCCCCCATAGCACTCTCTCTACTCCTAGCCCAAAAGCCCCCACAGCTTTCTCTCTGCCTCCCCCTAGCACACACACAGAAACAGCTGTATCTCGATTACCACTACCCCATATATCTTCCTGTGGCATAAACTCCCCTCTCACAACTGTCCTTATGGGCTGCTTATGCAGTTGCCAGTGCTTCAAATATCCTCTTAATTAAGAAAGTTCCAAGTGGGCTGCCTTTCCAGGGTAGATACCTCAATTTATTTCCCTCTCTCTGCCTCTCCCAGCATTTTCTCTCTCTGACACCCCAGCACAATCTCTCTCTTCCCCCCTAACTCTCTCTCTCTCACACACACACTTTACCTTCCCCAGTACTCTCTCACTCTCTGCCACTCACAACACTCTCTCTCTCTCTCTCTTTGCCTCCCACAACATGCTCTCTCTCTCTCTCTCTCTCTCTGCCTTGCCGCAACATTATCTCTGACTTCTTCCAGCACTGAATCCCCATTTTTTTTCTCTCTCTCTTTGTCTGCCGTCCGCCAGCCCACAATCCACCACTGCTCTTTCTCTCTCTGCCCCATGCCACAATTCCCCACAGCTTTCTTTCTGCATTCCCCAGCATGCACACAAAAATAGTTGTCTCTTGTTGACCACCACCCCTTGTACCTCCCTGTGGTATAAACTCCCCCTCTTGCAACTATCTCCTAATGACCACCTCATAACTGAATTTCTCCTTATCTTTTCTCCACCTGCACATACCTCTCCAGCTCCTGCACCCCAACATATAAACCCTTAGCTCTCTCCCTTCTTGCTTCATCCCCCTCCCCCTGCAAAGACACCCAGCTCTCTCTCTTTCCTGTGGCACACAGACACCCACCATATGTTCCCTCCTGCTCCCCTCTCCATGGCACACAGGCACCCATGTCTTGCTCCCCCACTGCCACCCTGCACTGATGAGAAGAGAAAGAAAAGAAGAGTAGCTACATGTCAGGCCACAACTGCCTCCCATGCCGCTTTGGCGCTATATACAAAATTTGAACCACATGGTTCAAATTTTACATTACTAGTACAAAGTGGCAAAAAAAAGGCAGCTATAACTTGACATCCAGCTGTTCTTCTGTTCTTTCACTTCTCGTTTGTGCCAGACCATTGCTGTGAGGGGCGTCTGGGAGTGCATGCATGCGTGGTCAAGCGAGCGTGCATTGGAAGTACAGGTTTGGTGGGGAGAAGGATGCTGGTACTGCCTACTGTGCTTTGAACTGCCTCGTCCTTAATTTCCTTATGTTCAGGGCTGCAAAACTTAGGCACCAGGTCCCAATTTTTAGTTGCTATGGCAACCTGGCATCCAGGATGTGTTGAGCCCTGTCTTAAGTTGTGGACATACAGCTGGAAATTAACCAGTGGATAAGTTCTTAGAGATCATCATACCAATAACAATGAAATTAGCTGGGAAAAGATACACAGAAGAAGGTTACGGTTTCAGTGGATATAAAATAAGAGCAAGAGCAAATTAAGAGGGAACACTAAACTGCATCAGAATTCATCATCATCAGAGCATCTAATGTAAGCTGTTCACCGAACATGAATCCAGAGAAAAAAAAATCACTCACACATACTCATATGATAGATAGATAGATAGATAGATAGATAGATAGATAGATAGATAGATAGATAGATAGATAGATAGATAGATAGATTTATGTAGGTCACTACTGCCCTCATTGTTTTCTCCTATTTGTGCAGGTGGCTGAAAGAAGGAAAATAGCATGTATTTATTATTTATTTAGATACTTGTATACTTGATAGTGGGGAAAGCAGGTGAATCATTGCACATAGAATTCTTTACAACCCCTCTGTGCATGTATGTATGTAGCTGTTCTGTCTCTGTATATATATTTGACTTAGAGGAGAGTAAGAGTGGCTTTGTGCAGGATAGGTAGGGTGTGGTTGGAGAGGGAGTGGGGTAGGTAGGGGTGGGGGACAGGTGTAATTTTTGTATGTGGAGGGTATTGTATATGGGGGGGTGCTATGTGTGTGTGTGATGGGGGTGGGGGCAGCAATGTAACTGGGAATTAGAAAACAGAGGAGAGGCAGTTTGAAAGGAGTAATTCTCTAACTGTTATATTTCATTGCATGTAAGTTCCAATGTTGCAGAAGCTGGAATGGCTTCTCCCATAGAAATGTGTTGACCAGTTTTTGAGGGAAGCTTACATCTCTGGATGACCCTGGCTGTTCGGGCCCATTTTCAAACCCAGTGTATATTTTCAGCCATTCCTCTCCCTTTCCCATGCCAAGTTTTGTCCCTTTCTACTGAATTTTCAGTATTATTTTGTCCCCAGACAGAGACATTCTCTATCACTTATTTGTAAAGTCAGGTATGCATATCTTCCTTACCAAGCCTAAACATAGCCAAAGGAATACTCTTTTATAATGCAGATAAAATTATGATGTGAACTATATGCATACATTTTAAAGGGAAAGTGATAGGATTTGATATTCTGCCTTTCTGTGGTTACAATCAAAGGAATTTACATATTAGGTACAGTGACAGACTAACCTAAGATGTACAGAGCCAGATGGATACTTCAAGATTATTTGAAACAGCTGCTGATTAGAGAGGTGCATTCATGCATTCTTTTTGCAATGAAAATAAAAACATAATGAAACAGGTTTGTTTGATTTCATTTTGTTTCAAGATAAACTAAAAAAAGAAAGAAATGATAATCACTGTACCTTATATGATTGAAAGATCAAAATATAAGCACTGATATTAAATTAAGTAAAAATTTGTTTACTTTCATTTTCAAATTAAGTGCATTATTTAAAACAGTGCACATTATTTGCAAATAAAGGGGTAGTTTTATAGGCTGCAATAAAATCTGAGCTTAACGGGGGGGGGGGGGGGGGGGGGGAGTGTTACAAGGGACTTTCCCGTGCGCTAAACCAAGACTGAATGCAGCATTTTTAGAGCTTTTTCTATTGCAGGACATGTGCATAAGTTCCCATAAGCAAATGTGCAAAGAATTGAAATGGGGTACTTGCCATCTCCTATTTAGGAGACACATATCACAGGATTCTATATATCGCGCCTTAATTTCCGTGCAGAAATTGCATTCTATAACAGTGCACATAACGTAACTGGTTGACTAGCTAATCAGCGCTGTCAATTGGATGTTAACAAGCACTTACCAGCACTTATTGGCATTAATATTTACATGCATAACTCACTAAGGTGTCCTTTTACTAAGGTGCACCAAAAAATGGCCTGCGCTGGTGTAGGCTCATGTTTTGGATATGTGCAGATCAAGTTTTGAGCACACCTGGAAAAAGACCTTTTTTGTGGCTGAAAATGGACATGCGTCAAAATTAAAACCAGCACGAGTCCATGTTCGACCTGAGACCTTACCGGCACCCACTGAGTTAGCAATAAGGTCTCATGCACTAACCGTGCAGTAATCATCAGCATGCCTAAACTGTTGATTACTGCCGAGTAAGTGCCACATGGTAGAAAATAGAAAATATTTTCTACCACGTGTTTTGAACGTACATCAACGCCCAGAGCATGCGGTAGCTGGGTGGTAGTTCCAATTTGACACACGTTGGATGCATGTAGGTGCCTATTGGGCTCATTTTCAAAAGAGAAGAATGTCCATCTTTCGACATAAATCGAAAGATGGACGTCCTTCTCCCAGGTACATCCAAATCAGTGTAATTGAAACCCGATTTAGAACGTCTCCAACTGCACTCCGTTGCAAAGGACGGCCAAAGTTCAAGGGGGCATGTCGGAGGTATAGCGAATGCGGGACTTGGGCGTGCCTAAGACTTGGACGTCCTTGATACATAATTGAAAAAATCAAGGACATCTCTGACGAACACCTGGACGTTTTCACCCGGACCTGCTTTTCTTACGACTAAGGCACAAAAAGGTGCCCAAAATGACCAGATGACCACTGGAGAGAATCAGGCATGACCTCCCGTTACTACCCCAGTGGTCACTAACACCCTCCCGCCCTCAAAAAACATCTTTCAAAATATGTTGTGCCAGCCTCTATGCCAGCCTCAGATGTCATACTCAGGTCCATGACAGTGCATGCAGGTCCCTGGAGCAGTTTTAGTGTGTACTGCAGTGCACATCAGACAGGTGGACCCAGGCCCATACCTCCCCTACCTGTTACATTTGTGGAGGAAACAGCGAGCCCTCCAAAGCCCACCACAAACCCACTGTACCCACATCTAGGTGCCCCCCTTCACCCGTAAGGCTATGGTAGTGGTGTATAGTTGTGGGTAGTGGGTTTTGGGGGACTCAGCACACAAGGTAAGGGAACTATGTACTTGGAAGCAATTTATGAAGTCCACTGCAGCGCCCCCTAAGGTGCCTGGTTGGTGTCCTGGCATGTTAGAAGGACCAGTGCACTACAAATGCTGTCTCCTTGCACGACCAAATGGTTTGCATTTGGTCGTTTTTGACATGGATGTCTTTGGTTTCGAAAATCACCAAAAGTCAGAAATGTCCATGTCTAGGGACGTCCCAATTTAAGGATTCGGCATCCCTGACGGTATTTTTGAAACGAAAGATGGACGTCCATCTTGTTTCGAAAATAGGGGTTTCCCCGCCCCTGGATTTTGCCGTTTTGCAAGGACGTCCAAATCACAACTTGGACATCCCTTTCGAAAATGACCCTCCACATGCCTTACTAAAAGGACCTTTAAGTGTATTCTGTAACATGGTGTGCTTAAATTCTAAGTCACAAAGTTGAAAAGGAGGAGTGGTCATGGGCGGGGTGTGGTCATTTCTAAAATCTATGCTTGTTATAGAATACATCTGCTCTGTGCCTAATTTAGGCATCGGGATTTACATCAAGTAAAACATGGTGTAAATGGCCGTGACTAAATTTGGTCGCATGGAGAGGCGCTCTGTGTATTCTATATACTGCAATATTGTCAATATTTTTGCATAGTTTTTATATACACTGCATGGAAATTTAAGCCTATTCTACAAAATATAGGTGTGCTTTAAAGAATACACCTAGGTTTATTTTTTTTCCATACAGAATTTTCAGGCACTATATATTTATTTATTTATTTATTGCATTTGTATCCCACATTTTCCCACGTATTTGCGGGCTCAATGTGGCTTACAATACATTGTGAATGATGGAAATACAATTAGTCACAGTATGATTATGGGTTACATTGTGAAGAGTTATGGAAAGACAAAGTCAAAGTCAAAATATCATCTGGGAATAGAACAATGGAATGTAACAATGGGGAAATGATAGGGCGATAGAACAATAGCAAGAGAACATTAGGGTATAACAATTTTATCTGTGGGTAGAGTTTTAAGTTTGGTGAGAGTATGGGGGAAGAGAATTCAGAAGAGAGTGTATTGGTGCTTTTCTTTTAGTGTGTATGGATTCATGTGTTTTGATCTTTGCAGTAAATATTCTCAAAGAGATGAGTCTTCAATAGTCTGCGGAAGTCGGTTAATTCGTAGATCGTTTTCAGGTTGCGTGGTAGTGTATTCCAGAATTGCGTGCTCATATGAGAGAAGGTTGATGCATGCAGTACTTTGTATTTTATGCCTTTGCACTTAGGGAAGTGGAGATTGAGGAAAGTTCGGGATGATCTTTTAGCGTTTCTAGGTGACAGGTCTATTAAATCAGACATGTATGTAGAGGCTTCACCATGAATGATTTTGTGAACTAATGTGCATACTTTAAAGGTGATACGTTCCTTGAGTGGGAGCCAATGTAGTTTCTCACGTAAGGGTTATGCACTTTTGTATTTTGGTTTTCCGAAGATGAGTCTGGCTGCTGTTTTCTGGGCTGTTTGAAGTTTCCTCAGTATTTGCTCTTTGTAGCCTGCGTATAGTGAGTTGCAGTAGTCCAGATGACTGAGTACAAGTGATTGCACTAGGCTGCGGAAGACAGATCTCGGAAAGAATGGTCTTATTCTTTTCAGTTTCCACATGGAGTAGAACATCTTTTTGGCTGTGTTGTTCGCATGAGTCTCAAGTGTTAGATGGCGGTCAATAGTGACTCCAAGGACTTTTAAAGTTTCTGAGATTGGCAGATTTAGTTTGGGTGTGTTAATAGCAGTAAATTTATTCATGTTGTATTGGGAGGTAAGTATGAGGCATTGAGTTTTTTCTGCGTTCAGTTTCAATCGGAATGGAATATGGAATCTAACCCTAAGTGCTACCACATTAAGCACTAGCCAGATAACATAGGACCACCCAATCTCTGATCATGATATGCCCCCTCCCAAAAAATCAGTAACGTGTGGTTAGAGCACACAAGCAAGAAAAACACCACAAACACTTTAACATGTTTTGCAGTAGCCTGTTAGTAAGCACTACCCACATATTAAAATCTAGATTCTATATACGGCACCAAAAAAGTGCTATTCTATAAACAGTGATTAAAGTTAGGAGCAGTTTCTAGAATAGAGCATATGCCCGGGAGTCACACCTAACCTTAGCCATGGCCATTTGCACCAACTGAAATGTGGTACAAATGTATGTGCCTACATTAGGTGCTTATCCCAATTATTCTATAACAATGCACAAAAACTTTAGGAATACCCCCGTTACACCCATGACTTTGGGGGAAGGGAGTTTGGTGTAGTTGGGAGGAGGGAGACAGAAGGACATGTATATTAAAGTATGTGCATGGGTTTTTGGGAGTATATGTGCGTGGGGAGGGTTTATATGGGGTGGGGATGTTGTATGTAAGGGGTGCACATCTGTGTGCCTGTGGTGGAGATTTGTAGTATTAACTCTTTCCGCTTTCTCTTTTTTTCATTCTATATTCTGTACTAATTCTTTTTACTTCTTCCCCTTCCTTTTACCCCATCCCCTTCCACCTTCTCCTCTTTTCTATTTGCCACCCCCCCCCCCCCCCCACCTCTGTAACCTTTTTCACATCAGCTGTTGCTAGCCAGTGGGACGTGAGCTCCCCACCACCCCTGGTCTAAGTCAATGCTGCCATTGGCACATTTTGACTAATGGGGCATAGGCACCGTGTTACCCCAATACTTCTGCCACTGGCTCTTCTTTTCTTTTGGGACGTGGACCTGGCCTTCCCGCCATCCCCTCAGTTCACACCACCTCCATTTCATTCTGATTGTGTATGTGCCTCTAAAACATCTATGCATGTGGAAACATAAGTGTATGAATGAATGGATTGACAGACAGATAGAAAAAAACCTCCACAACAGATATCACTTGAACAAAGGACACTTATAACCCCATCACCCATAAGCTATAATGGGAGCTGTGCAGGTGCAGTGGAGTTTCTACCCAGTTTATAGCAGCCAGAAGCAGAAAATAAATATATTTGCATTTGAGACCTATAAAAGATGCATGTACATTCTAAAGATGAGTTTATGTAATTGTTGGTAAACTGGTGTAAAAAAATGATACAATTGTAGTCATTTTGCCTCCTGCACATTCCCAAGATTTTTGAAGAACTTAGGGTTGCATTTGCAAAACTGCAGTAAAACTTGGCCATAGTCTGCCCTTTCCCATGCACTATGGCCATTATTACCACAACTGCAACGCCACCTATTTTGCATGCAGTAAGGTCTCCCATGTTATCTGTGCACCAACCAGTTAGAACATAGTAATATAGACAAACTAACTGGTTAGTGCAGGAATCCCTATTCTCTGCCCCTGACATACCCATCTCAAAAAACAAAAATAAAAAATTCAGAAAAATATTTACCACGTAGGTACCAAGCAGATATTCCAGAACTAATGCATGGCATTTCAGCGTGTCCCACATTAAGCCATTTTGTCACATTAGTGCCTAAAGCAGCTTAGTAAAAGGACCCCTTAATGATTATTTAAATTTTTGGTTGACATCACACATGCATAGATAGATAGATAGATAGATAGATAGATAGATAGATAGATAGATAGATAGATAGATAGATAGATAGATAGATACAATATATGGCACCTGAAAAATTTGCACTGAAAAAATGCACCTAGGCGTATACTATAAAGTATGCCTAAATTTTGGTGTACTTTGTAGAATAAGCCTAAATTTCTGCATGGATTATAGAATGCGCCAAGTGCCCATCTGCATGACTATATTTAGTTGCAGGTAGTTACACCAAGTAAAACTTAGTGGAAATCCCGATGTCTAAATTAGGCGTGGACCGGGTGTATGATATAACAATGCGCATACATTTTAGAAATGTCCATGACCCACCCATTCCACACCCATGGCCACGCCCCCTTTCAACTATGCAACTTAGAATTTACATGCATCACATTGCAAAATACGCTTAGACAGTTGTGTGCATAAAT
Organism: Microcaecilia unicolor; assembly: GCF_901765095.1. Lineage (NCBI taxonomy): Eukaryota > Metazoa > Chordata > Amphibia > Gymnophiona > Siphonopidae > Microcaecilia > Microcaecilia unicolor. The sequence goes on along the minus strand of NC_044031.1, from coordinate 190,354,593 downwards.
TTTAATTAATGCCAATTAGTGTCAATAATTGATTGTTAAGTGGAAAGTATCAATGCTGATTGACTTGTTAACTAATTAAGCTATGCACGTAAATCCAGAATATGACCAGATTTGCACGCACAACTTAAATTGCGCTATATAGAAACCAGGGGATATTGTGTAAATATGCTTGCATGTGTCCACAAAATATATCCTTCGAAGGTCTTCTTTCTGTTACTTTATTTAAATGTAAGTTGGCAGGCCTTTATTTTGTTTTCCTAATTATCCATTTAGTAATTTCAGCAGTCATTTTGAAACTTTAGTAACAGTTTATATAACAGTGTCCAATATCAAAACACTTAAGACTTGCAAATCTAGTCTTGCAATATTTCTGGTCATGGTTTTCAAATTGATTTTAATCACAATCATAGTGCCTTCCATGATTTCAGATGCTTATAATTGCCATATTAGTTGCTGCACACATTTTCTTAATTTCAGATACAGTGCTCATGAGCTTTACTCTTTTTGGCACGAAAGGTTAATGCTTGTCAGGATATTCCAAGGATAGATCCAACAAGAAGGGCAGACAAACAAATGAAAAATGTCAAACAAAAAAAATGCACAGTTAATGAGATAATTTGCAACACATTTCAAATCCCAATCTAAATATTAATTAGAAAAGCAATAAAAAGTATGCCAAAATATTGACAAAGAAGCAACTGACCTGAAAAGTTGGAAAAGGGTGGTAAAAACCATCTTATGTCTAGAATCACCATATGTTTCTAGAGGTACTTCTACATAATCATAAGAATACCAGATGTATTTATGAATCAGACGGTCTGAAGCAAGAGGTCTATGATCCCTAAATTATGGGGGGAAGTTATGAAGGTGCAGTATGGCCACAACACAGGTTGTTTCTTAACATGTGTTAAAGGGCAATGGAGCACGTTATATTACCATAATATATGTTAATATAAGGTATCGTGGGATACATACTGTAGTAATGAGAAGCAGAGCATGTAAATGATTTCAAAACAGCTTGTTATTATGTAAATCAAATAATGAGAAAAGCAATGAACACCTTAAGTTGAGTTATTCCTGGAAAAATATTGCCAGCAAAAAGCTGATGGCAATGAACTTCTTGAAGGCAATGTCTTACCTACTCAAGGGTTCATACATGGCCCATTATCTTTCAACTGTTATTAGGATAACTGGAAAGTAAAATCAGCTCTAGTGGCCTGGAAATCTTAGAATTGGAGGATTTTAGAGGTCAGATGTGGGACTCCAATCAGAAAGAATGGCATTGATTTTATCATGGTTTGGAGAGAGATTATTTGATTAGGGCTATTCATGTTCTTATTACCGCATGCCTGGGCAATTACAACATACTGTAAACAGGTATCCTCAAGAAGTTTCTATAGTGTCTCCAGCAAATACAAAATGAAGTGGCTCATAGTGAGGTGTGCCCTCAGAGATCAAATTATTCCAATGCTGAAAAGCCTCCAATGGCTCCCTGCACAGTTCATAATCTTGTCAATAAAGTATTTAGTTGTCAAGGATATTTGCAACCAAAATAACACCTTTTTCTGTATAAGGCATCCTGGTCCCTAGGGTCTTCTCAAGAAATACGGCAACAAAAAAAACTCTATTACAGTAGAACAGATTTACATGAACACTTTACTGTTACAGCTTAAAGGATCAGAAAACTGTCTAACATCCAGGAAAGGACTGAAATATTGGCTCTTCAGTTAAGTTTTCTCAAAGTGTAAAGATGGCTTGAATGAGACATAAACTGAGTCTGGCATTCAAATTAGGGACAGGGCCTCACCTTGATTTAGGATTCTGTTTGTGCTTTGTTTATGCTCGGTATTAATGCATTAAAATAGGATTAAGTGACTTGCAACTTAGTCTATGGTCTATAATCTGCTTTATGGAGGGTATATCAAATAAACTAATCTTATTAACATTGGAACTGAGGAGTGGGACGAGCTACAGGGTCAGAGTCTGGCACCTGTCAATGACACCATCCCTCATCCCTATTTCTTCCCAGTAAGATGATAGTTTTTGTGTACTACTCCTGAGCCTGGAGAGGAAGTCTTGCTGTCTTATCTTGTTCCAGTGCTGTGGACTGCTTCCTGCCCTGTTCTTACATCATTGGCAGTTCCCTCAACATCAGAACTGAGGAGTAGGAGGAGCTATAGGGTCAGAGCCTGACACCTGTTGATGACACCATCCCCCACCCCTATTTCTTCATAGTAAGATGCTGGAGACGGCTCGCGTAAGGCATGAGCAGAAGGCAAGCACCCTTTAGTGAGCCCCTTAGGAGCCATATGATTTGATGGGAACTTAGGCTTGCTAACTGTTGGAATTTGACTCTTATTTGAGTAATTATGAGTGTTTATATCTTCTGTCCTTCCTGTTTGATTTTGGTAGGAGGATTTGGAATTGGGGGATTGTAGTCTGAAAGGCAAGTTATTTTAGTTTTATTTTCTTTTTTTAGCAGTTTTATTTATGAAAATGGTGAAGTCAGGATGCTGGTTGTTGAACATCTTTTAAATATTATTTTTAGTGACTCATTAGGTGTTTGGCTATAGGGGGAGGGGGTACATATTCCAGTGATTATAACAAATTTTTGTCACACTAATGTGGTGCAGAATAGTTATCGCCAATCTACTCTAATTGCTATCGCTAGCTTAATGCTTACCCCTATTAAGATACACACCACAAGGAAGTTTAATGAAGGGTGGACATTCTAGGAATAAGCATGTGTGTAGTGGCTCCTCGTGACTAATTTAATTAGGATCCCAGGAGAAGTTAATCCTTAGGAACTTTCCTACACCCTATGCTTGTATATTTTATTAATGCAAGATCTGTAGTTAATAAAACTAATATAATTAAGGATTGGATAGAAGAGGGGCAACCAGGTATTTGCTTATAACTGAAACATGGTTCCGTTTCAAAGACAATCCAGTAATCGGAGACCTCTGCCCCAATGGTTATAAAATGATTCCCTGCTCCAATGGTTATAAAACGATTCACCTAACTAGAAATGGGAAAAGGGATGGAGGGCTGGTTTTAATCTATAAATTGTTTCTTGATTTACAATTAGAAGCTAGTTTTATTTCCCCCTCTATAGACATTTTATATTTTTCTGTTCTGGATGATTCTTTACATAGCAGATTCTGTTGTATATTAGTTTATTGTTTACCGGGAAAATGGAGGTCAGCGTATGATGACCTCAGGGATTTTATTTCTGATATTAGCCTGAGGTTTGCTAATGTTTTGCTGCTGGGGGGTATTAATATCCATTAAGAAAGGTAAGATGACTTTGATGCTAAAATGGTATATGATATGTTATATTATTTAGGTTATGTGTTTTTTTACACAGGACACACTCATGATAAAGGTCATCAAATTGTAGCAAGAATGGAAGCTGTGGATTATTTTATTGTTAAAGATTGGACTTGGAAGCCAATAATTTGGTCAGACCTTTTTAAGCTGAAGTTTATACTGTACTGTAAGGAGAAAACTTGGAACCTTAATAATGGTATGATTTTATAGTTTGAAACAAAAGGGAAAATTGATTCACAACTGTTTATGAATATGGTAATAGGTATTTTAATGCAACAGATTGAAAATTGATGACCCAACAGTGTTTTGGGATGAGGTTTGTGGTAAGGTTTTAGATGACTTAGCTCTCATTCAACTTAAGAGAGGTTTAGGTAAAAAAAAGTCAAGCTGGTTTAAAGATGACCTGTTAGCACTTAAAAGAGAATGTAGGAAGCTAGAGAGATTATGGCATAAAGATCCTACTGAGTCGCACACTGTCACAGCTACAACTGGCCCTGAACCCCCCAGCTCACCTGCTGGTCACAGGTCGGGACCAGTCCCCGCAGTCCTTGGGTCTTAGGGCTCTGCTGTCAGCATGGTGGGTTGCTCATGCCAGCATGGTGGGTTGCTCCTTAAACACTCAGGGATGCCCGCCAGACCAACTCTTCAGTCCCGTGACACTGGCCAATGCTGGTGAGTTTAGGTACGCACGTGCGCTGGAAGCCCACTTCTTAAGGGGCCAACGGCAGGAAACTCCAGGTACACCTTCCAGTGACAACAGAAGCTAAGCCCTATATAAGGGTGTCTGGGACTTTACTTCTTTGCCTTCACAACAAGTCACCTTGAGTACATAGTGTGTGCTTTGTCTCCAGCCAGCTTTGCCTCACCTTGTCTCCAGCCAGCCTTGCTTACCTCGTCTCCAGCTCCTGCCTTTCTTGCCTTGTCTCCAGCCAGCCAGCCTTGCCAACCTTGCTTGCCTTGTCTCCAGCCAGCCTTGTCAGCCTTGCCTGCCGTGTTTTTAGCTAGCCTTGCCTTGCATTGTCTCCAGCCAGCTTTGCTTACCTCGCCTCCAGCTCCTGCTTTGCCTCCAGCTTTTGCCTTGCCTGCCTTGTCTCTATCCTGCCTTGCCTGCCTTGTCATCAGATCCAGACTGTTCACCAGTTCCTGCTGAGCCTGTGCCTAGCCTGGGTAACTTGCCAGTCAAGGCCAGGCTAACCCTCAGGTTGATCAGGCAGCGCCAACTCAGCTGAGGCCCAAAGGCTCACCTTCCCAGAGTCATGACACACAAACTAGCATGGAGAAAGGTGATTAATGAATATAAGTCTGAGACAGAACAAACTAAATGTAGTTATTACTCATATTATCTGGGTATGATACTGTTAGTGAGGCAAGCTTTGGGTCCTAATAAAGCGACAACATGATGCAGGTAAGGGTGAGCAAAACTGATGTTTATTAAAGGTGTTGGGAAAGGGGTCCTATTCAATTCACAGGGGAAGGAGAAATCAAAGGAAAAACTAGTCTTTGAACATAAGAATGTCATCCATGGCCTGCTCCTGCAGGACTACTCCATGCACTACAGTTTCTTGGTAAGGAAATACATTCTCCTGACTCTAGCCTGGTTCCCAGAGTTATCTGTACAGTTCTTAGTACTTCACTAGCTAGCCTGCCTCAGAATGGATCCAATATGCAGAGCTACAAGGTCCATGTTAAACTTGGTCTACCTGACTGTTACGGTTCCTTTCCACAGGTACGCGATGGGGTATATGCAATATGTCTTTGCTCCTTCCCTCTGGGATCTCTTAACCCCACTCTGGCCCTGCCTTTTACAGTTCCTGGTTTCAGTTCCACCCCTCCTGTCTCACTTCTTCCCTGGGTGGGGCTAAAGTTTTTAAGGTGGCTTGAAGTACCTGAGAGATCATTCTTAAGGGTGAGGGGCAGTGTTCTGAATACCCCCTCACACTAAGTAAGGACTGAATGAATCTATATTTCAACATTTTTATTGATGACAAAGATAACTACATCCAGTATCTGGCAGAAACTTAAATGCCACCAGCAAACTTTCAAAATAGAAATACAATGATAAAGTCCATCATCAATCTTTTTGACAGTTTCTCCCAACTCCCCTAACCCTCCCTCTTTCCCCTCTACTTGTCATTTTCACCCGTTTTTATTGATGACATCTCCAAAAGTACCAATCCACCTAAACATAACATTCTCAAAATAATTATACAAAACTCAGTGGAACAGCACTTCAACCATGCAACATTGCGTACAGCCATCCCATTTTGAAATACAACATTTATCCCTCCCTCCCCCCAGACCCTATTCTATATTTACTTTTTATGTTTTAACTATTGTTATGAATGAAGATGCATTATTTGCAATTCTTTGTTATACAATAAAAGTTTGATAACAGATAATTCTATCTTAACCCATAAACTTCCATATTAAACTTCAATAATTGTGTCTCGTGATTGCTCTGTATTTTATTACCTCATTTAGGTCTCAACAATGTTTACCGACGAGACTGCTGAATGTTTTTCTTCAATCAAAACTTTTCCTAGCTATTATGGCATGTAACCCTTCAATTTACATAGCATCTTACCTTTTTCAAAACTATTTCCCCTCCCTCCCTTCTCTTAAACCAACTTTTAACTTCATGTCATCCCTCTCCCCTCAGTATACTTATCAGAGTGTAGGTGAACGTGACCGGATTCCTCTGGCACCTTCCCCCATTTCTGAGGCGGTCTACTCAAACTATGCATACTTCACTAACCCCTCCCATACCTTAAATTTTTTAGCCTCTCTCTCCTTCTATCTCGTGGCTCGGTCAGATTATTGAGCACTGCACTTCGTGCTTTATGAGAGATTTGTTGCAAGTATCTGTTCCAAATGGAAATGAATGCTTTTCTTTTCTTTGGGGTGCCTCGTGCTGCTCTAGCCTCCCATAGCATCAACTCATGAAATGTATTCCTCCAAAGCCAGATGGTGGGTGGTTCCTCTTGCATCCAATGTCTCAATATGCATTTTTTCCCCACTGCATACGCCTTACCCAGCAGGAGATCCGTGCTCTTATCTGAAAGTTCGTAGGCTCCCCTTTTATTTAGTACCACCCCTCTCCAAGAGGGGATTAACCTGTACCCTACTAGAGTCTCCAAATAATTATGGAGCCTTTTCCAAAAAATTTTTACCTTTACACAACTCCAAAATGCATGCAACAATGTATTTCTCCCTAGTCTGCATTTTACACACTGCGCCTCCGGTGCCCAACCGGCTCTTGCTGCTTGTGTCTGTGCTATGTATCCCCTATGTATTATTCTGTATTGACTCTCCTGCAGCTCCGCCCCACCCACTTGTTTTGGGATATCTTTTATCAATTTTGCAAAATTTACCCCTTTCAATTCATACCCCAAATCTTTGCTCCATGCCTCTGTTAATGCTTTATAGTTTCGGGGCTGGCAGAGCGACAGCAGCGCCCGATGCAAACTGGATATAGACACCTGGCCACGTGCGTCCCCTTTTAAAAAATCTTGCAGTTTTTGTCCCAATTTTGAGCCCAATGCCTCTTGGTCTAAGCTATGCCAGTAATGATGTAACTGTCTATATGTAAAGTAATCTGTGTTGGTTAAAGACAGTCTCTGCTGCAGGTATGTAAATGTGTATAATCTTCCCTCTTCATTTGCTATATGTTCAATTAGAGTGATTCCCATGTCTGACCATCTCTTAAATATCCGAGCTTCCAGTCCAGGCAGGAAACCTCCATTTCCCCGAAGTGGAAGCTGATCGCTAATGTTTGGGTGTTGATTCCAAACTGTCATAAGAAAGCGCCAAATTTGTCTTAGGAGGTGTAACAATATACTTTTCTTACACATTGGTGGTAGCTCTTTGGTTTGGGCCTGTAACAAAAAATTTATGTGCCAAGGTGCATATAATGCTTGCTCCCATCTTAGCGGGGTAAATTGTTCCGTATCCAACATCCAATCCCGAAGATGTCTCAGGAGACATGCTTGGTTATACCGTCGGATATTGGGTAGTCCCAATCCCCCCTGTTCCCATTTATCATAGAGATATTCTATACGCATCTTAGATTTTTTTCCCCCCCAGAGAAACTTCCTACATATCCTATTCAATTTTCGTATATCTTTACGTAGTAAGTGTAGTGGCATGACTTGTAGGATATACAGCCATCTTGGGAATATAATCATTTTGAATATACTTATTCTACTCATCAGTGATAAAGGCAAATGATTCCACTGCTCTAAAGTGCGGCCTGTATCCTGTATCAACTTCTCTACATTCAGATGGTATAATTTAGAAATATCCATGGATAGTCTCACTCCTAAGTAGCGAAAAGATTCTTCTGCCCATTTTAATGGAACCCTTTCACGCCAATCTCCTTCTGGTAACTCCTGTCCATTTAAAGCTTCCGACTTCTCTAAATTTAATCTGAAGCCAGAAAAGTCTCCATATTCTTCCATACATTCCAAAAGGGCCGGCAGTGAGGTGTTAGGGTGGGTCACATGAACTAGCAAGTCATCAGCGAAAGCTGCAATTTTAAAAGTGTTAGCGCCAATTGTAACTCCTTGTATGTCTGATGTCCGCAGGATATCTCTTATTAGGGGGTCTAATGTTAAGACAAACAGTAAAGGCGACAATGAACACCCCTGCCTAGTGCCACGACATATAGAGAAAGGGGTAGACATTATACCATTGGCCCATATCTGGGCTTGTGGTAAATAGTAAAGCGTCCGTATCGCCTCTTGAAAAAACCCACTTATCCCATAGGCTTTTAATGTACCAAATAAAAAATCCCAGACCACCCTGTCAAAAGCCTTCTCGGCATCAAAACTGACTAACACTGATGGTATGGTTTGATTTGACACGGCTTCTAATGTTGTAATTATCTTTCGCACATTTTTCATAGTATTCCTACCCTGTACAAAGCCAACTTGAGATTCCTCTATAATATCTGGCAATATCCTAGAGAGGCGATTTGCTAGGACCTTAGCATAAAGCTTAGCTTCATAATTGAGCAATGAAATCGGTCTATATGCCTCTGGTTTCATTGCATCTCTCCCTGGCTTAGGTAATACTATGATCTGCGCCAGACGTAGTGATGCAGGCATTTGTTGCTCCTTCACTATAGCATTAAACATATCTGTCAAAGATGGTACCACCTCCTCTCTCAACATTTTATAAAATTCCCCTCTGTAGCCATCTGGGCCCGAGGCCTTTCCCAATGGACTTTGCTGTATTGCCCAGGACACCTCTCCTTCCGTAATGGGGGCATTTAACATATCCAAGCTCCTCTGGTCTACGCGCATTACCTCTTGGCTACTGAAATACAACTTGCTATCCAACGGGGGAGGATCTGGGGCTGAATATAGGCCTTTATAAAACCCTAACAGTACTTTATTTATTTGGGCATCCTCGTTCACTAATGTGCCATCTGAGGAATATAAAGCAGCTATTTTAGAAGGTCCTTGTCTTGGCTTTGCCAGACGTGCTAACATCCTGCTATTTTTGTTGGCATATTTATATAACTGATATCTATAATATATATAATTTTTCTGGGCCTGTTGCTGAATCTTTTCGTTTAAAGTCTGTTGTAGCTCTAGGAGTTGAGCTTTTAACTGTATGGAATGACTTCGTCCGTATGCTCTCCTCAACCTTGTTACCTCTTTTTCCAGCCTCTGCATCTCCTTGTCCCTTGTCTTTTTTTGATGGCTCGTGTATGCTATTATCTCCCCCCGTATTACCGCTTTGGCCGCCTCCCAGAACAATATTGGGGTGGGTCTATGTTCCTGATTGTTTTCTTGGAACTGCTTGTATTTTTGTAGTATATATTCCCGGAATATTTTGTCCCTGTATAATCTAGTTGGAAATTTCCATTGGAAGTGACTTGGGTCTATACTTAAGGGCCTCAAAGTGACAGCTACCATCGCGTGATCTGAAATTTTTATGGGACTTATTTCAGACTCTTGAATCCTTGTAAACAGATCTCGTGATATGAAGATATAGTCAATGCGGGACATGATGTCGTGCGCCCGAGATAAATGAGTGTAGTCTCGTTCAACTGGGTGCATAGTCCTCCACACATCCACCATGTCCAGCACCTCACTAAGTGTTCTGATTCCCCGTGAGTCCGCTCCTGTCCCCTTCTTCTCTCCGTGCGACCTGTCTATACTAGGGTCATCTACTGCATTAAAATCACCTCCTACCAATAGTGGGAGCCCTTCAAACCCCGACAGATGTCGTAGGAGCTTCTTATAGAAAGCCTTGTTATATGTATTAGGGGCATACAGATTACACAGTACAACTGGTTGACGCTCTATTGTTAGATGTGCTATCACAAATCTTCCCTCTGTATCTGTTATAACTTTATGAGTCAGAACACGGATCCCCTTCCTGATCAATATTATGACTCCTGCTTTTTTGGCCTGCGCCGGGGATTCATAGTAGGAACCCACCCACCATCTATGAAGTTTCTCATGTTCTCTAGCATTCAAGTGCGTTTCTTGCAATAAGGCTATAGAAACCTTTTGTTTATGGAGTGCTTGTAATATCTTCTGTCGTTTAATCGGTGAAGAGATACCACCCACATTTCACATCACTATTTTAAGTGCCATTACGTGACATCTTCTATTTGATGATAAACTGAAGTATTTCCCGCTCTCAATGGGCAAAGGAGGCATCCCAGCCTGTACCCCCCCCTCGCTTATCTTTACCCATCACTCTGTATTTTAAATCTCCAGGTGTTAGGCTACTGCTTATTTGTTGTTCTACCTGTTGTACCATGACGTTCCAGTTACTTAATGTAAGCCCCCTTCTTCCCATCCCTACCCCACCCTTCCCCTGACTTACCCCCCTTCCCTTACTCCTAAGTGCACCAATGGTGCTCAACCTCCGTGTCAGCGATCAAGGATCCTCGCTAACAATTAAATCTCAACTTTTTGTTACTTGTCCCCTTTTTGTTATACAATATTTTCTATGTAACATTTACCACCTTATCACAGCCATGCAAAATTAACACCACAGGTTTACACTGTGTCTTCTGTCCCTCTCTTGTCTTCGCTCACTTCCGGCTGAGACTATTTATTTTTGGAGGGGCTCGATCTGTCTCTTTCCAGTTGATCAACCAACGTTTGTGCTGCTTCCACAGTTTCACATAATTTCACTCCGCCATTGTGCTGGATTCGCAGTTTTGCCGGATATAATAGGCTGAAACGTATTTGTAATTTATGAAGGCGTCCACATACCTGTGAATATTGCTTTCTTTGTAAAGAGACTTTAGTAATCTTGAAAGCACATTATCTTATGTCCTTCTATCTCCAGCTTTTCTCCTTTCCTGAGAGCTGTTAATATGTCCATTTTGTGTTGATAATGGAGCAGTTTCAGTATGACCACTCTAGGTCTATCTGAGGTTGCTTTTCTGGCTCCCAGCCGATGTGCCCGTTCAATCTTGAGCGGCCCTGCCGTGCTTTGGTTGTTAAAAATCTTCTCCAGCCAGGTTTCAAGAAATTCCCTGAGCTCTCCATCTTTTATTGATTCAGGTATTCCTACCAGTCTTAAGTTGTTTCTTCTAGAGCGGTTCTCTAGATCATCTACTTTTTCTTCCAGTACTGTTACTGTTTTTTGGAGATGTTGTATGGTCCTTGATGATTCCTGCGTTGTTGCTTCTACTTCCCCCAACCGTTGCTGGACCTCTTGAAAGTCTTTCGTGAAGGTCGTAAACCGCTGATCCATTCCATCCAGCTTGTCCAGTATCTGTTGAAGTTGTTGGCTCATTGTTTCTTCTACTGCCATTTTGACCTCTGTTACTATTTCTGAGGCCCAAACCGAGCTCACTGAAGGAGATGCGGGGGTGCTTTTCTCCGCCATCTTTGTGCCTCCCCCCCTGGATTTTTCCGGTTCTTTTTTTAAGCTGCGGGTAGCCATACACAGCGATGATTTTTATTCTGTCCTCAGAGGTCTTTGGATCTCCGTTCCTGTTTCCCGAGTGTTTAATCTGTTTGCTCTAAACAATCGTCTGTATCTCTTATAATTTAAGATCTTATTTTAATGTCTTAAAGTAGGAAAAGCTTCTCATATTGTTCTAGGGCCAATAGCTGTTTTTTTTTTTTCTTTTCTTTTCTTTTCTTTTCCTCTTAATATTAATGGCTTCTGGCGTCTTTACATCAAGCTCTGTTGTATATTTTTAATCTCTTACCCGATGCTGAGTCTGCCGGGTGTCTGTGAAGAGCATGTGCTGCTTTTGGCCTCCGTATGCAGGCCTATAAACTGCCTTTTTCCTATTGCCTGTAGCGATTCTAGCTCCCTTGCCCCTTCTTCACTCAGCAGCCTGTGTCGTGGCTAATTGCTAGGGCGCTCTTGCTTAGTTTATTGTTCCTTTTGCAGGACTCAGTCAATTCCGCTGTTCTTCTCCGTCCCGATCACGTGCGAGCTTCGACCTTCCTACTTCTCCGGCTCGTGGTAGCACGCCGCGACGTGGGGGAAGGGCGGTACACAACTTCGGCTCTCCGCACTCTCAACTTCGCCGCTTTCCCTTGTCCACTACTCTGATCTGCTTTCAGCGCGTGCCCTGCTGTTGTGGCGCAGAGTTGTGCTGGGTTTCGGGGCGTTAAAGGGGGATAAATCGAGGATCCCCGATCGCGACTTTGCGGAGCTCAGCTCGTGGCGGCCATCTTGGCCAGCAGCTCCGCCGGAAGTCGGACTGAATGAATCTAAAAAAAAACAAAACAAAACAACTTTATTCCTTGTTTAATATTCTGACTAATCTGAAGGAGTTATTGGCATCAAATGATTTGATCCCATCTGTGAACTCACTTGTCTTGTTTTTTTAGGTCTAAGGTAGAGAATGCCAGGAGAGAAATTCCCCCTCAAACACAGCATCCATTGGACCATATTCAAGAATTAGACTTTGAACACGAGGTTCTCTCACCTCCCCCCTCCCCATTTCTTTAATTAGAACATGCCTACATCTAGATCCCATTGCTCACTGGATGTTTGCCTGGCATATTTGTTGCAAAATGCTCCTTGTGAATTCTTGTCCTTTTTTGCATCAAGGAATAATAAATTTGACATTTTGGGTGCTTTTGACCTGCTGGACCACGAGGTTTTGTGGTATAGGGGTTTCTGATTTGTAGATATTATAGGGTGAAAATGAAGGGAGCATTATCCAAAAAATGGAACCTGAGTTGTGGCATCCCTCAAGGTTCCCCCATATCACCAAGTCTGTTTAATCTAATGATGGCCTCCCTGGAATGTAGGATCTCTAGACATAACTTCCAACCATTGATATAGACTGATAATAATACAATGTTTATTCCTTTGGAGGATGAGCTTTTAAGTATAGCTTCTTTCATTAAAAAAAAGAGATTAGAAATATTAGAGGAATGGGCTGCAACATTCAATTTAAAATTGAACAAGGAGGAAACTAAGTTTTTAGTATTCAGCACTCTTTTCAACCCCATTAATGATAAAGATCTACATATTGATGGAATGACTTTTCCCTTGGAGACCAAAATGAAAATATTGGGGGTGATTTCTGATAATTATCTTACATTTGCATTTCAGTCTCAGGAGATAGTGGCTAGAGAGTCTTTAAGGTTGTTTGGAAGTTGAGATGTTTTGTGATTCAAATACAACTTAGCTTTTTGGCTAGGATCAGGCGACCCTCAGGGGGAGGAATGCTGGCTTCGGCCTAACCCCTGGTAAGCCTTCCTCAGCTGAGAAGTGCCCAGCCCTACCACCGGCTGCCTTTCAGGTGCTGTGGAGGACTTGCAGCTCATCTGCATATCCTTTACAGCCTTCTCCGGGGTGACTCCCAGGTCCACTCCGATCCACTCAGGGCCTCCGTTCTAGGTGCCGGGGCACTTTTATCTTTACATCTATTTTTCTCCCAGTTACTACTTATGGCTCCAGTACACTTTTTCTTCTTGGCACTGTCCCTTCCTAATTTGTTTCTCCATCTTAAACCACTGTACACTGCAGGAACACAATTTCCACCATCTGTATTCGTCATCTCACCATCTCTTTTTTCCTCTTCCTTTTTCTCAGCTCTCAACCTTAAACATTTCCTTCCTTCTATTCGTCCATCTCCTTTCTATCTGAGTACATCTCGCCTTCGTTGCCTTTGTCGCTGTCGTTGTACCTCTCCTACTCTTCTCCATACTCTCTTACTCCTTCTCCTGCTCTCCGCTGGGGACATTAATCCCAATCCTGGTCCTCCACACCTGTCCTCGTCCTATCCATGCAAACAATTCCAGGATGTCTCCAATCTCATCTCTAATCCCCTCCCTCCCCTTCTCGTATGCCCTGTGGAATGCCCGCTCGGTCTGCAACAAACTTTCCTTCACCCAATATCTCTTCATTTCCCGTTCCCTTCAACTGCTCGCCCTAACTGAAACCTGGCTCACCCCTGACGACTCTGTCTCAGTCGCGGCCCTATGCCATGGAGGTTATCTTTTCTCCCACAGTCCCCGCCCAGTTGGCCGCGGAGGAGGCGTCGGGTTTCTACTTTTGCCCTCCTGTAGTTTTCAACCCATCCTCCTACCGCAATCTCACTGCTTCTCATCCTTTGAAGTTCACTCCATCCGTCTATTCTACCCACTGCCACTCAGAGTTGCAGTCATTTACCGCCCCCCTGAAAAGTCCCTCTCTTTCTTCCTTACCGACTTCGATGCCTGGCTGTCCATTTTTCTTGAACCCTCATCTCCGTCCCTCATTCTTGGAGACTTTAACATACACGCTGATGACCTATCCGACTCTTACGCTTCTCAGTTCCTCACTCTGACATCCTCCTTCAACCTCCAACTGAGCTCCACCACCCCTACTCACCAAACTGGCCATTGTCTTGACCTCATCCTCTCCTCTACCTGCTCACCCTCCAAATTGTGCGCCTCAGCTCTTCCTCTCTCTGACCATCATCTGATCACCTTCACACTTCATCACCCTCCCCCTCAGTCCCGCACAACACTAACCACTACTTTCAGGAATCTCCAGGCGGTTGACCCTCCCACCTTATCCTCTAGTATCTCTAATCTCCTCCCTTCCATCATGTCCTCCGAGTCTGTCGACAAGGCTGTCTCTACTTACAACGCCACTCTCTCCTCTGCTCCGGATACCCTTGCACCATCCATCCCCCATCCCACAAGGCGTAATAATCCCCAGCCCTGGCTGACACCTTGCATCCGATACCTTCGCTCCTGCGCCCGATCTGCTGAACGCCTATGGAGGAAATCTTGCACCCATACCGACTTCATTCATTACAAATTCATGCTATCCTCCTTCCAGTCCTCCCTATTCCTTGCCAAACAGGACTATTACACCCAATTGACTAATTCTCTCGGCTCCAACCCTCGTTGTCTCTTCGCCACCCTCAACTCCCTCCTCAAAGTGCCCTCCGCTCCCACCCCCCTCACTCTCTCCTCAATCACTGGCTGACTACTTCCGCAACAAGGTGCAGAAGATCAACCTCAAATTCACTACCAAGCCACCTCCTCCTCTTCACCCTTTAACCCACTCCCTCAACCAACTAACCCAGGCCTCCTTCTCCTCTTTTTATGATATCACTGAGGAGGAAACCGCCCACCTTCTTTCCTCCTCGAAATGCACCACCTGTTCCTCTGATCCCATCCCCACCAACTTACTAAACACCATCTCTCCTACTGTCACCCCCCCCCCATCTGTCATATCATCAACCTTTCTCTCTCCACTGCAACTGTCCCTGACACCTTCAAGCACACCACTCCTCAAAAAACCATCACTAGACCCTACTTGTCCTTCCAACTACCGCCCCATCTCCCTCCTACCCTTCCTCTCCAAGATACTTGAATGCGCCGTTCACAGCCGCTGCCTTGATTTTCTCTCCTCTCATGCCATCTTCGATCCGCTGCAATCAGGTTTTCACCCTCTACACTCGACAGAAACGGCACTCACTAAAGTCTGTAATGACCTGTTCCTTGCAAAATCCAAAGGTCACTACTCCATCCTCATCCTCCTCGACCTATCCGCCGCTTTTGACACTGTCAATCATAATCTACTCCTTGCCACACTATCCTCATTTGGATTCCAGGGCTTTGTCCTCTCCTGGTTCTCCTCTTATCTCTCCCACCGTACCTTCAGAGTACATTCTCATGGATCTTCCTCTACCCCCATCCCGCTCTCTGTTGGTGTTCCTCAGGGATCTGTCCTAGGACCCCTTCTTTTCTCAATCTACACCTCTTCCCTGGGCTCGCTGATCTCATCTCATAGTTTCCAATATCATCTTTATGCTGATGACACCCAGCTTCATCTCTCCACACCTGACATCACTGCGGAAACCCAGGCCAATGTATCGGCCTGCTTATCCGACATTGCTGCCTGGATGTCCAACCGCCACCTGAAACTGAACATGGCCAAGACCGAACTCATTGTCTTTCCACTCTATTTCAGTCGATAACACCCTCATCCTTCCCCATCTCATCTGCCCGCAACCTCGGAGTCATCTTTGAATCCTCCCTCTCCTTCTCTGCGTATATCCAACAGACAGCCAAGACCTGTTGCTTCTTTCTCTTTAACATCAGCAAAATTCGCCCTTTCCTCTCTGAGCACACCACCCGTACTCTCATCCACTCTCTCATTACCTCTCGCCTTGACTACTGCAACCTACTCCTCACTGGCCTACCACTTAACCATCTATCCCCCCTTCAATCCGTTCAGAACTCTGCTGCGTGTCTTATCTTCCGCCTAGACCAATATGCTCATATCACCCCTCTCCTCAAGTCACTTCACTGGCTCCCGATCAGGTACCGCATACAATTCAAGCTTCTCTTATTAACCTACAAATGCACTCAATCTGCAGCCCCTCATTACCTCTCTACTGTCATCTCCCCTTACGCTCCTACCCGTAACCTCTGCTCACAGGACAAATCCCTCCTCTCAGTACCCTTCTCCACCACCGCCAACTCCAGGCTCCGCCCTTTTTGCCTTGCCTCACCCTATGCTTGGAATAAACTCCCTGAGCCCATACGCCAAGCCCCCTCCCTGCCCATCTTCAAATCCTTGCTCAAAGCCCACCTCTTCAATGTCGCTTTCGGCACCTAACCATTATTAGGTGCGTAACCCTGGTAGTGCTTTATAAATGTTAAGTAGTAGTAGTACATGTGACACATGCTTATTTTGGCTTACTGCTATGCTATATATTGTGGATTCCAGTTACAGATTACTGTTGGGTCCGCTGGTCCTTGGTTATCTCCACTTTGTTTTGTTTCTGCCTTACTCAAAGCACCAGGAATACCCCAACAGTTAATGAAGAGGTTTTGTACTTAACACACATTTAATGTGGCTGTTAAAGTGTATTAAATGCAAAACCTTAGCAGAGGTTAGTAAATAAACCTGTTAGATGGTAAACCGTCTGGTGGGCTTGAAAATACTTACTATACTAAATGTTACTTGCATTATGCTACCAATGAAATGTGTAAATTAAATCCAAAATATAAAAAAATTGGTTGATGAGCCCAGTTTGTGTGCCCAGGTGTGCCATCTCTATATATCCCCATTAACTGGGGCATTATAGAACAAGATGAATCTTGTGGTTTACTAGAACAAGCTAGTCTTTTTCTTACGCTTTATCTGGGTTTCCCATCCTTTATGGATTGTTTAGTACTATATACTGTATGTAATTTGTTTTATCTAGGGGAGGACTGGAAAGTTTAATTCTCTTTAATATTATTCCAGAAACGTTTCAGTATGCAGTTGAATTTAGAATTAATGTATTGCAATGTGCATTGCCATTCCATTATAATTAAATAAACTAATGGAACTTGCTAATCTTCTTTTCTCAAGTCTACTATAAATAGCAAGACAATAACCCTCTATTATTCCAATTTATAGAAGAATCGGCTTCAGACACTCAGTGAGCGTATTATAAAAGTATTTAGCTCACTGACTCTTACCGGTGGCTTCCATATTCACGCAATAAGCCTACCTCGAGTATCCTCATAAGCCTTAGACTTCTGTTTTTTTATTTTTTTATTTTTTTATTTTTTCATGTCCCTTTTTTCATATTCTACTTAAAAGGTACACTTATCTGCTGCTCTCCATATAGGACTTTCGGTACGCCCACGCCCTACAGCGAGCTCCCGTTTCGCCACCAGCTTCACCCAGCTTCATTATAATGTAATGTAATGTAATATAATATGGCTGTTGTATCCCGCTAACTCCCACAAAAGTGGTTCAAAGTGGGTAACAAAAAAAAATGAAAACTTAACTCATACATTTCTTAAACAAAAAAGAATAACAACCCAAAATACGTAATTCTAATGGAAGAGATGACCAAAAAATGAGAAGTTTGATAAATAAAAGAAGCTGCAAGATAACACTTGTTTCTGACTCCTAAAAAAGCAGGCAGAAACAAGTGAAAAGAAAGAGGCCAATCCGATTAGGGAGGCCGGACACAACTGGGCTGAGGGCAGACAAAAGGTAGTTTGAAGAAAGGGAGGGGGTGAGGGGAGGGAAAACGGGGAGGAAGGTAGATCAAAGTATAGGCAGTAGGTAAAGAAAGGGTTAAGGGAAGGGAGGGGGGAAAAAGGGGGAGGTCATAAAGAGGAGCGACGCAGGTAGGAAGCAGAAACAAGTGAAATGGGTCCCTTTTTCTAATGAAACTGTTAACAGAAGGCAGTGAAAAGAAATCAAGAATATAAGCAGGAACAAAACCATCAAATATTTCAAAATTATACAGGACAGTTTAAGTAGAACACAAGCTTGAAATGGGAGCCAGTGAAGAGAAACAAGAGCTGAAGAAGAGCTATCCGATCTTTTAAGACCCAATTTGGCTGCAGTGTTTTGCAAGATCTGTAGCTCTGAGCAAAGTTTAGCAGTAACGGATAGATATAAAATATTAAAATAGTCAAAATGAGATAATACAGTAGCCTGCACCAAAGTAGCAAAATGAGGAGTTTGAAAAAAAATGACAATTTGATGTAGCTGACAAAGCTTTAAAAATACTACTTGTAAGATATGATTTACTTGAGGTTCAAAGAAAGAGTGTTATCCAAGATGATACCAAGAACCTTTGACGTTCTGTTATCCTTTAAAGAAAGATTATCAGAAATAGAGAGTCAGGAACAAAATCAACACTTCTGTCCAACCAGAGAAGTTTAGTCTTATCGGTGTTCAATTTAAATCCGTGGATAAGACTACAGGAGGCCACCATTGATGAAATATCGCTCAGTCTCTTCTCAGCTGGGAAGACAAAAAGTTGGAGTAGCTGATCTTCTTTGTTCTGTAGTTGTTTCTCCATTCACACCCATCCCCTTCTTCCTTGCATGATAGGAGGGAAGGGGCAGAATAGGAACAAGGTAGATCTTCTTTGCTCTGTCTGCTTCAAGCTCATCTCTGCCCCTGTTATTCTGTACATGATACCTGGGAAAAGTCAGAGGATTGTTTTCTGGGGCAATGTACAATAGAGATGAGGCAGGAGCCTCATGAGACCAGGCATAGTTATGTTCCTGGTTGCCACCACTAAGGCAAACCAATATGCACTTGCACACTGGTTGAGAATCACTGCAATAGAAGGAAAATAACCAAAGACAGTGTACAAAGGGAAAAAATTGCATCAGCAATAGTGAAATGAAGACTTGAAATCCCAAGAAAGGTGCACAGCAAGTAGAGAAAGAAGACAGGTATCTACAGTACATAGAAACATGCTCATCATAGAGGTTGTAAACTAATGGCATGGTTGGTAAAATCAGAACGGCAGATCACTTGGGTCATGTGAAACTAATGCTAGGAAGAGGCAGCTATGTCCGAGATCAGAGAAGAGAGAAACAGCTCAATGCCAGCAACCTCCCCAGTTATGTCAAAATGAGACTGTACAAAAAGTAAAACCTGTTCAACAAGTATGACCCAAAGCATAGCTACAACCATTTAAATCATTTTAACCCATTTGAATCATTTTAATATCTGGAATATTGTTAAAGGACATTGAATAGCTTGTATAGGTTATCAAGAATTCTGTTTGTGTCTTTTAGATATCAGACACAGGCATTCTAAAATTTCATACAGTCCATTTTACTCATATAGGTATACCACATTCTTATAGTAATCCAGCATTCCTATTCCTTACTGTAGTCAGTATAATATTTCACTCTTACTCAAAGTTCTGTACACAGGTATTTCTTCTTTTCTCTCATGTTCTGTTGTTCCTTGCACATCTCCTAGAGTTCTGCAATCGTTCAATGATTATTGCTTGCATATTCTATCAGTTTCCTGCGCAAGACTTGATACGATTAAAAGTTACACTTTTTATTGCATGGCATCTTCTTTTTGGAATGTTCTCCCAGCCTCTATTTCTCTAAACTTTTTTAAATCAAAAATTGAGGTAGCTTTAAAGACTCATTTATTTCTTGAGGTGGTACATGTAGGGAGTGTGCCCAGTATCTGCCCTGCATGTACTCTCCAGCTTGTGGAAAGATTATCATTCATGTTTACTTTGTATGTCCTATAACTTAAAAATTCCTCAAACCACTTAAGAACCTTACCAAAAATTCTAAAATCATTACATTTAGACAATAGAAAAAGTGATCCACTGTATCAAAGGCTGCAGTAAGATCAAATTGAATAAGAGACTAGTCTTTAAGCATTTGATAATGATGTAAGAAGCAAGGATTCTGTACTATACAAAGCACGGAAGCCATGCTGAGAATGATGTAGACAATTACAATTGGTCAAGTAGTTTGTTAATTGAGAAGCCACTATGGCTTCCATCAATTTAAAAAGTGGAATACTAGCAATAGGTCTATAATTCAATGTAATGGATAACTCTAATCCAACTTTATTAGGAACTGGAGTGAGGACAATATTGCCCAGTGATTCTGGAAAACTCCCATAATCCAGTAGTTTGCTAATAAACAAAGTACACCACAGAATCACTAGTGGAAGTGGATAAGATAATATATAAGATGGACAGCTATCTAGCAAACAATAACTTACAGATGGAGTATGGTTTGCCACATTTTCATGGTAAACGTGATGACCTCTGTCAATCTGGGATTCACTTAATACATTTCAAGGCTACTTATTAACCAAGAATGTGTGATGATATTAAAATTGCTTTTTTTAAGTTTTTGACATAAAAAAATTTAGGGCCCTATTTACTAAGGTGTGCATTTATAGCACATGCTAAACGCTAGAGACACCCATATATTCCTATGGGTGTCTCTAGCATTATCGTGCTAATTTTTAGCATGTGCTAAAAATGCTAACACACTTATAGCATGGCTTATTAAACAGGATACTTATTTTTTTTTCAACCTTGCACCTTTTTCTCTGCATCACTTTCTAAATGCAGGGCAGAATGACACTCTGATGCAATATTGTTTCACTTTTCTACTGAGGTGATGATCATATCAGCAGCCATGGGACTTGGAAGAAGAGAAGCATGGATAGGTTTGTTTCACTACTTATCAAAAAATTTCAACATGATTGGTGTACTGCCTCATGTGTATGCCTTCCCTTTCCTAAAGTGGCTCCAGTTTGCGTGCACCCTTCTGTCTGCAGGTGCAGTTTGTTACAAAACAAAGAAATACACGAATGAGGATTCAGTTAATTTTGCCCTCTTAATAAAATTCCCTCACTCATCACAATTTAGAATTTATTCAAAAACAAATGTATATCCCTAATGAACAGCTTCTATATACATCTCGTATGAATGAGTCTGGCCAACCTTAGTCAATGCCTATCCTTCAAAAATGCATCCTGTTGCAGACTTTGAGTCATAATTTTGTAGAGAATTGCCTATTTTGGAATGCTATTTCTGGTTTCTTTGTGAAATTGTTTTAAAATCTTTTGCTCAGGACTACGATTTTTTCTTATGGCTATTATTGAGAATGCTGTTTGATATTATTATATGTGTGTTTGTACTTTTGACAGTTTTGTCTGGGTAAATTGTTACATAGCATGTCAATTTTCAATGTTGTCCAATGCTCTGTTCTTGCTTATAGTTGTGTACAGATATACTGCAGTATAACATTTGTCATTGACAGTACCAATAAGAAGCACTTAAAGGGATACGAGTGAGCATCTAATGATGGGTTTTCAGAAATATTTTTGGAAGGCTTTATGGAATCAAAGCATGACAGAGATTTTTATTGTTTGCTGTTTATAACCCTCTTTTATTCATCTTTATTTTTGGGAAATCAAGCCTAAAATAAAATTAATAGGGACCAATGAATTCTCTTTTTTTTTCTTACTTATTTCCTATTTAAGAAAAATATCCTACAGAGAGAAAAGTTTACCTGGGAAAGAATACAGACCAAGAGTAGTATACTAAAGGCAGGCAGTCTGTTTCATCCTTGTGGATGTTTTAAAGTGTTTAAAGGAAGATACAGAAAATAAAAACATGCAGTGCTCCAGACTGAATTAAACCAAAGGTCAGTAAAGCCAAGAATTTATCTCTTTATTAGCTTTGTAGCTAATAATAGCTTAAAACTATTCTTTCAGGAACTTGTCTAAACCTTTTTTTTAAACTCAACTATGCTAATTGCCATGACCATATCTTCTTCAATTTATTTTCAATTTACTACCTATTAGTTTCATGGAGAATAATCTAATCTTAATACTGTTGGAAGAGTAAATAGCTGTTCCTTATTTACTTGTTCTACCTCACTCATGATTTTATAGACCTCTATCGTGCCTCCTTTCAGCAATCTCTCCCTAGGTTGAATAACCCTTACCCACCTGTTTACTAAGCTATGCTATCGGCTGTCAGTGCAGTAATGCCAACACAGCCCATTCACTTTGAATGGGCAATGTCGGCATCGCCGCTCGGCAGCTGCTAGCACAGCTTAGCAACCAGGGTGGTTAGTCTATTTACCTTTCCTTCAGTTGACAGCTCATTCTTCATAGGAGAGTCATTCATGTCTTCCAAATGCTTTTCCCTTGAGTCCCATTATAAATGGTATTTCTTGTGCTTATCATTTCTTGGCCAAAGGCTATTTGATTCTGTACTTGTTCCTAAACATGGGTATGCTAATTGACAGCACAATTAATTGTTGTCATGCCATAGAGCCCATTTAACTTATCTAGTTACATAAATGGAAGTAAGGCTTGCTAATCAATACATACTGTTGAGAAAGGGTTGAGATGAAGCAGCATTATTTCTGAATCTTACCATTATCAATCAACGTATAACTTATATTCCATAATATTTATTTTTCAGAAGTAACAGTTCATGCATCCAGGGCACAGATTAGATAATCTCCCTTTCAGATTTCAATAGCTTTGTTCTACATAAAGAGACCCCACAGTTTGGACTGTGAGGGTTAATAACATTGACTGAGTAAAGGAAGGAACAGTGGAATGATGGGTATAGAAAAAAGGGGGGTGGGATGGGTGGCTAAGAGAAGAGGAAGAATGAAGGAAGGATAAGAAAAGGGTTGAACAGTATATTATTGAAGCGTAGCAACAGGAGAGAAGATGATTGGTGGATAGGAGAGTGGGTGCTGGGTGGTTTGGGGTAAACATAGAAGTTTTGGTGGTGTTTTAAAATTATTATTGGGTGGGTAAGAGCAAGTGTGGGTGGCTGAGGTAGTTTGAAAATTGTGTGCCCATCCATACACAACCTATTTGTGTGCAGTGTGTCTTCTATTTTGATTTGTTATGCTTATTTGGGTTATTGGCAGGAAAGTTTGGGGGTAAGTGGGGTTGTTCAGTTGAGATTGGGGATTTTTTTTCTTTCTAGGTTTTTTTTTTGGGGGGGGGTGTCGGTCACAGCTTATTGTTGGTGGGATATGAGGGGAGAAAGAGGCAGCAGATGCAGTGAAGTTAATGTTGCATTAAAAGATGCTTGATTAGGGGGGTGTGGCAAGATGGTGGTGTGACCCAGGCGGTGTGTAAGATGCTTATCTCTGGCTGGGTTATTTCTTGTAAATTTACCTTTGAATAATGCCTCATACAAAGAGAAAAGGGACAGTGAGATTTGTTCCCCTGCCTACCTCAGTGTCATCCCCAATCCAGCAGAGATTGGATCGTTTCCTCGCCGGAGCCTCTCCAAGTGAGTTGAGGGTGGTAAGTCCCGTTGCGGAGAAAATTGGAGAAGTAGAACCTCTGCTGGGACATGAAACATCACTTTCTCTCCCCTCTGCTTCCAACATTCCTCTGTGTCCAGCGTCGGCTGCTTTGCAGGGAGATGGCCTACACGTTTCCGAAAGTGTGGCGTGTGAAGTTTCTGGCGAGGGCCATGCGTTGCAGCGAAAGAGCCTGGTGAATGAGGCCCAGGGTTTGATCGGAGTCTCAGATACATCAACGGAAGTAAATCTTGGAAAGATTTGGTTAATGCTCAATAAGATGGACTCAACTCTAGAAATCCTCAGGTGAGGTAACTGCTTTGTTTCTTAAATTTGAAGATTTGGTCAAGACATTTGAGTCAGTGAAAGAAGATCTCTCCACTCGGGTCAAACAAATTTAAAATGAAGTGGAACAGCTTCAAGACTTCAAGCTTACTGTGGTTAAAGACAAATTGGCTCTCCATAAAAAGATTGAGCAAATAGAGATCTTTAATTGGCGATTGAATCTTTGCCTCTTGAATTTCCCTAAAGTCCCAGGGACTCTGCCTATGGATTTCTTTAGAAGATATTTGGTTGAAAATCTGAAAGTACTACAGGATGCTATTCCCCCTATCAATAAGATTTTTTATTTGCCTAAGATTCCAAGGAAGAAAGAAGGAGAAGGTGGAGGCAGAGAAAACATAAATATTGATGTGAACAATATATCTGCTATTTTGGAGCAATCAATAGAAAATGTTACGGAGAGAGCCACGCTTTTAGTTTTCTTCGTGTTTGAACAAGATCTTAATGCCGTTTTAAGACTTTACTTTAATCATTCAAATGCGGTTTTTGGATGAGGAAAAATTTCAATTTATCCGGATGTTCCAAATTGACTCAAGAACGGAGAAAACGTTTTTTGGCCGTGAAACAGGAAACATTGAAACTTGGGGGAACTTTTTACCTTGCTTACCCATGTAAATGCTTGGTTTGATTTGGAGAGACAACATACATTTTCTATTCCCCTAAGCAATTAAAAGTTTTTCTTGATTTAAAAAAGTTAAAATAATGTTGGAAATAGTAATGTAGGTGAGGTAATCACACGTAGCCTTTATGTTTACATTTGAAGTTGCTTACGATAAATCTTCTATGATCCAGCCACGCTTCCCATAATGGTGGTCTAAGAAAACTGACTTTATCTCGCAATATGATGTTTCCTTTATTTGTTTATTGTATGCTGTTTTTCTGTTTGATAAGTGTATGGCTTGTAAAAAGTTTGTAAAATTATTATAAATAAAATATAAAAAAAATAAAAGATGCTTGATTAAAAGAGTAACTCATGGGCGGAACCGCCATGAGTGAACTGTGGCTTGACGGTACCGTGAGTCACATGGACTTGAAGGGGGGCAATTGGGGATAAGGTAGGGAGCTAGTTTCGTTACCAAATGGCTCTGAATTGTTAAAAAAAACATTATGGGGATGCCAACATTTACTGGAAGAAGTTAATGTATTGTGTTAAAGTAATGAATTATGTTTGTTGAATAAAGCCGCAGCCAAATTTTATGCCAATAAAGAATGGTAATGTCATTTGTTGAAATAAGGTTGAATGCAAGAATAGGTGGATGATGATGAGCGAATGTCAATGATATGCAGGCACTACGTTTCCTCTCTTACTAGAGATGGGTCATGCATTTGATATGCTGCCTTTCTGTGGTACAACCAAAGCAGTTTCCATATTATTTTCTTTATCCCTAGTGGGCTCACAATCTGTGTGTGTGTGCGTACCTGGGGCAATGGATGGTTAAGTAACTTGTCTGGGATCACAGTGAGCTGCAGTGAGAATCAAATTGAGTTCCTCTGGTCCTCATCCTCGACATGCAAACACACCTGCAACCATTTGAGTTTTTTAAAACTGTTCTTTTTCTAATAAGAGATCCTCTGTATTCATCCCATGCCTTTTTGAATTCTGTCACCATTTTTTTCACCACAACCTCTCTTGGAAAGGCATTTCAAGCATCAACCACCCTCTCTGTGAAAAGAATTTTCTGACATTACTCCTAAGTCTACCATCTTGCAACCTCAATTCATGTCCTCTAGTTTTACCATTTTCCCTTCTCTGGAAAATTTCTGTTTCTATATTAATATCTTTCAAGTATTTAATCAGAGGCAATAGAGAGTGAAAATGACTTGCACAGTTCACCTTGTTCAGAGCCCACTGCTGCAGAGCTGCCAAGTTACTCAGCTCCAAGAGGGAGATCTTTTGGCCAACCCTGAACTTTTATCCCATATAAGTGTTCTATTTGTAGTCTCTGATACCACCAATTGAAATCAGCACTTTGGACCCCGTGGAGGGGCATTTTCAAAAGGGACGTTCAAGTTTTGATTTGGACATCCTTGCAAAATGTCCCAATCCAGGGGCGGGGAAACCTGTATTTTCAAAAAAAGATGGATGTCCATCTTTCGTTTCAAAAATACCATCAGGGACGTCCAAATCCTTAAATTTGGTCATCCTTAGAGATGGACGACCTTAGATATGGACATTTCTGACTTTCGGAGATTTTTGAAACCAAAGATGTCCATCCCAGAAATAACAAAATGCAAGCCATTTGGTCATGGGAGGAGCCAGCATTTGTAGTGCACTGGTCCCCCTGACATGCAAGGACACCAATTGGGCACCCTAGGGGGTGCTGCAGTGGACTTCATAAATAGCTCCCAGCAACATAGCTCCCTTACCTTGTGTGCTGAGTCCTCCAAAAAAAACCAAAACCCACTACCCACAACTGTACACCACTACCGTAGCCCTTACAGGTGAAGGGGGGGGGGGCACATAGATGTGGGTACAGTGGGTTTGTGTTGGGTTTTGGAGGGCTTACTGTTTCCTCCACAAACGTAACAGGTTGGGGGGGGGGGGGGAATGGGGCTGGGTCCGCCTGCCTAAAGTGCACTGCTTCCACTAAAACTGCTCCAGAGACCTGCGTACTGCTGTCATGGACCCGAGTATGACAATCTGAGGCTGGCATAGAGGCTGGCACAAAATATTTTTAAAAATGTTTTTTTGAGGGTGGGAGGGGGTTAGTGACCACTGGGGGAGTAAAGGGAGGCCATCCCCAATTCCCTCCGGTGATCATCTGGTCATTTCGGGCACCTTTTTGTGCCTTGGTCATAAGAAAAACATGACCAGGTGAAAACATTCAAGTGCTCGTCAAGTACGTCCTTGTTTTTTTCGATTATGGGTGAAGGACGTCTAAGTGTTAGGCATGCCCAAGTCCCGCCTTCGCTATGCCTTTGACATGCCCCCTTGAACTTTGGCCATCCCTGCGACTGATCACAGTTCGGAATGTCCAAAACCAGCTTTCGATAAACCGATTTGGACATTTCTGTAAGAAGGACGGCCATCTTCCAATTTATGTCGAAAGATGGGCGTCCTTCCCTTTCAAAAATGAGCCCAATAGTGTATCAGTATAAAGTTGCAGAAATTTAGGACTGGCTCAAATTTCCCTCCTGGAACTGCACTTTGGACCCTGTGGAGGGGCATTTTCGAACGGAGACGACCATCTCTAGGGGCGCCCAACTCTAAGGACGGTTCCACGAAGGGGCGGGGCAACACATATTATCGAAACAAGATGGACATCCATCTTTCGTTTCAATAATACAGTCGGGGACGCCCAAATCTTGACATTTAGGTTGACCTTAGAGATGATTGTCCTCGGTTTTCGGCGATAATGGAAACGTCTATCTCAAAAACGTCCAAATCCAAGACTTTTGGTTGTGGGAGGAACCAGCATTTGTAGTGCACTGGTCCCCCTCACATGCCAGGACACCAACCGGGCACCCTAGGGGGCACTACAATGGACTTCAGAAATTGCTCCCAGGTGCATAGCTCCCTTATCTTGGGTGATGAGCTCCCCAACCGCCCCTCCCAGGTCCGCTTGCCTGAAGTACACTGCACCCACTACAACTGCTCCAGGGATCTGTATACTGCTGCAATGGACCTGAGTATGGCATTTGAGGCTGGCAAAAAAGTATTTTTAAACTTGTTTTTTATGGTGGGGGGGGGGGGAGTTAGTGACCACTGGAGGAGTAAGGGGAGATCATCCCCGATTCCCTCCGGTGGTCATCTGGTCAGTTGGGGCACCTTTGTGAGGCTTGGTCGTGAAAAAAAATGGACCAAGTAAAGTCGGTCAAGTGCTCGTCAGGGACGCCCTTCTTTTTTCTATTATCGGCCGAGGACGACCATCTTGTAATCATGCCCCAGTCTCACCTTCGCTACCCTGCCAACACGCCCTGTGAACTTTGGTCATCCCTGTGACGGAAAGCAGTCAAAGGTGTCAAAAAATCAGCTTTTGATTATGCCGATTTGGACAACCTTGCAAGAAGGACGCCCATCTCCTGATTTGTATCGAAAGATGGGCGTCCTTCTCTTTCAAAAATAAGCGTGATAGTGTACCAGGATAAAGTTGCAGAAATTCAGGACTGGCTCAGAATTTCCCTCCTGGAACTGGGTAACTTGGCAGTTCTCTGTCTATCCATTAAGCCTCTCCATTCAAAGCATGTGCTTACATAGTCCCCAGGCTCACTCACAAACTATGGGGGTCTTTACTAAGCTGCAGTAGCATTTTTAGCATTTAGGTAGAAATCAGCTATGGGCGTCTCAGTGTTTACTGCCAGCTGATTTCTACTGCGGCTTAGTAAAAGACCCCCTATGACTGCTATCATATCCACAGCTAGGCTCTGCACATGTCCTTGTTATTTCTGGAGAGGTGAAATGATGGTGGGGGGTGAGGTCCACGGTAGAATGGGACCACAAATATATGTTTATCTAGGACCCAATATAGTATTAATCTGGCCCTGAATAGAAATGTCTTTGATATTTCCTTTCTTGTTTCAAATGAATGCTTGTATAAAGGGGATGGGATGACTTTCCTATGAGGAAAGGCTAAAGAGGCTAGGGCTGTTTAGCCCAGAGAAGGGACGGCTGAGGGGAGATATGATAGAGTTCTATAAAATACTGAATGGAGTGGAATGGGTAGAAGTGAATTTCTTGTTTAATCTTTCCAAAAATACAAGGATCAGGGGACATGCAATGAAGCTACTAAGTAGTACATTTAGAACAAATTGGAGAAAATATGTCTCGCTCAATGTGTAATTAAACTCTGAAATTTATTGCCAGAAAATGTGGTAAAAGCAGTTACCTTAGCAGGGTTTAAAAAGGGTTTGACTAATTTCCTAAAAGAAAAGTCCATAAGCCATTATTAAAATGGACTTGGGAAAATCCACTGCTTATTTCTAGGATAAGTCATAAAATCTGTTTTACTTGGGATTTTGCCAGGTACTTGGATCTGAATTTACCACTGTTGGAAGCAGGGTACTTCAGTCTGTCCCAGTATGGCAACGCTTATGTTCTTATCTTTAGAATTCAGAATTCTTTGTAGTTTAGCCAAATGTCTTTTTGTAAACCAGTTAGTTATTCCCCTGCTGTTCTAAAGCAATTGAAAAGTTTAGTTCCAAAACCTAAGTACATTTGTTTTCAAAAACGAGTTTATATTAGAAACGGACTACTTTCATTGATAGCCATAGGATATGTCAAATTGGCTGTAAAAGGCCTTTATTCATAAAGTATATGATATTCAGTGAAAAAAAATGTACTATGTTGACAAAAAAATTCTTAACAAGAAAAATGTTCATTTATCCAGAAAACAGCTTTTTGTACTTAACAGGTTTTGGAACAAAGCTTTTGAATTAAAGATACATCTCCTTGCAAATTCATAATAAATCTTGAGTCAAAAATTATAGAGATTTTGTCCACTTTGGACATAAGAAGTGAATATACAAAGGTCATTTTGTAAGTGCCTCATGCACGTGGAACAATTCATTTCATACTCAATTAGGTACTCAAATATACTTATAAATGTGTAAAACTAGTTAGGTGCTAAGAAAATAGAGCTCCTACTTTGATTTTATTTATTTATTTTAAAATTTTATATATTGTCTATAATCTAGGTAGTTTACAAAATAATCTACTATAATAAAACTCACCCTCAACGTTCTGAAGACAACGTTCTGAAGTCACTCAATCACTCCTTGAAGGGTTCGTGGATTCATGGTGGTGAAGCCACCCCACAGACCCGTGCCCCGCCCTAGCGTCAAACATCATGACGTCGAGGGCGGAAAAAAAAATACTAAACAAACGGATCGCACCCACGCAAAGGGAGGAGAAGTAGGGAAACACGCTCCGCGTGTTTCCCTACTCCTCCCCCTGCCGACCCACCCGCGGAAAGGGAAACCACCAGTGGTGTGCTGGAGCCGGCTCGCACCGGCTCGCAAGAGTCGGTTGTTACATTTTGTACCGACTTGCGAGCCGGTTGTTTTCTACTGCGAGCCGTCTCTCCTCCCGCCCGCCCAATAAATCAATCGCTCGCCCGATCCGGACCCTCACTGTAACCGACCGTCACCTGACTCTTCTAATTCTTCGACGGGGCAGGCACTCTTGCCTGCCCGCTACCAGCGCTGACTCTACCCTGCCGGTTTGCACTTTAAAAATGGCCACCGAGACTTCCAGAGGCGGCCTCGCGAGACTTCTACTGAAGTCTCGGCGGCCATTTTGAAACGCTAAACGGCAGGGGAGAGTCAGCACTGGTAGCGGGCAGGCAAGGCTGCCTGCCCCGCCGAAGAATTAGAAGAGTCAGGTCGGCGAGGGACGGGACTGATACGGATGGAGGGAGGGAGAAGTCGCTGGTGAACATTTCAGGAGGGGTGGCAGGGGAGAGAAGGGCATGGGTGGATGGAGGGGAGATAACTAAAGGTTGTGCTGGAAATGGGTGCATGCAGGGCAGGGGAGAGGAGGGTCACTGCTGGACATGGGGGGATGGAGGGCAGGGGAGGGTCACTGGGTATGGGTGCATGCAGGGCAGGGGAGAGGAGGGTCACTGCTGGACATGGGGGGATGGAGGACAGGGGAAAGGAGGGTCACTGCTGGACATGGGTGCATCAAGCAGGGCAGGGGAGAGGAGGGTCACTGCTGGACATGGTGCATGCAGGGCAAGGGAGAGGAGGATCACTGCTGGACATGGGGGGATGGAGGGCAGGGGAAAGGAGGGTCACTGCTGGATATGGGTGCATGCAGGGCAGGGGAGAGGAGGGGAGAGAGAAGAAATGCTGGACATGGATGGAGGGGAGGGAAGAGTGAGGAAGGAGATGAGATGAGGTAAAAGGAAGAGAGGAGAAAAACTGCACATGGATGAAGAAAATAGGCAGAAACTGAGGACCAGAAATGAAGAATAAAGGAGGAAAGGAAAGAAATAAATGGAAAGGAAGCCCTGGAAACGGAGTTAAGAGGACAGATAGCAGCAGAATCAGATACTGGGCCAGCATGATCAGAAAAAGAAAGTCACCAGACAACAAAGGTAGAAAAAAAATCATTTTATTTACATTATAGTGTTTGCAATATGTTCACTTTGAGAATCAGGTGCTCAACATTAAAAGTTTATATTTATTTACGGCATTTTATTGCACATTAAACATGAATTAGATTGGAACCAGAAGGGGCGGAGTCTGGAGTTAGAATCTGTGTCTCACACATATTCTCTCTCTCGCACACACACACACTCTCTCTCACACTGTCTCACATACGCACTTGCACACACTCTTATTCTCACACACACACTCTCTCACAGACACACTCACACCCAGACTCAATCTCTCTCTCTCTCTCACACACACACACTCACACTTTCACTCTGTCTCTCACACAGTCAGTCTCACATACACTCTCCCAAACATAAACACTCCAAGGAAAACCTTGCTAGCGCCCGTTTCATTTGTGTCAGAAATGGGCCTTTTTTACTAGTATACATAATAAAAACAAACTCAGGAGAAAGAAAACAATCACATTCCACATATTACAGTTTTTATAATGGTAAATAATTACAGCACAAGTGCCTGTGTGCCTTGAGCCTAGGTACTCTGTTATAAACTAACCCCCTCCCTGTTTACTAAGTGGTGCTAGCAGCTGCTGCATGGCAAAGAGAATAGGCTGAGTCAGCATTAGCGCATGGCAGCCGCTAGTGCGGCTTAGTAAACAGGGGGCTAAAAACTTACCCTTTTGTTCAAAAGTTAGCATAGGATCATTTTTACAAACTTGCACATTAATCAAGTATCCTGTGTGCAGGCGTTGTTAGTTTTATATCCTTTTTTAGTGACATGAAAACTATGACCCAAGCAAATGTTTAGTTATCGGGCTCCAACTCTGAAATAATTTACCTTGCAATTTGTGGTTGAAGAAAGACTTTATAGCAGTTAAGAAATTTTAATTTTTGTGTAAATATATTTGTATTTTGATTTGTTATATACTGCCTGCAATCCCCAAACTTATTGAAATGGTGCACATTCAGGTACAGGTGGCATTTTTTTTGTCCCTAGTGGGCTCACAATCTAAGTTGCCCTTTTACTAAAGATTAGTGCAAGCTAAATACTAAGAAGCCCATAAGTATAAAATGGGCTTCTTAGCATTTAGTGTGTGCTAATTCTGTTAGCATACACTAAACTTTGTAAAACTGCCCCTATGTTTGTATCTGAGGCAACGGAGGGTTAAGTGAATTGCTCAAGATCACAAGGAGCTGCAGTGGGATTTGAACTGAGCTCCCCTAGTTCTCATTCCATTGTGCTAACCATTAGGCTACTCTTCCACTATTATTGTGGTATGTCCTTGTTTTATATATTTAATGTAATATTATAATATCTTCATTTATGAATACTTTATTGGTAGTCATGCAAGTGTATAAAACTAAAACTCAATAAAGAAAAAATACACTGCCTTATTCTTTCATCTGAACATCACTGTAACGCAACATTCCCCATGCGGATGGCATAGCTGCATGTGGGAGACTCCTAAAAACATTCACACTGGACCATCAATACTCACCAGAAACTATTACAAAATTAATCAAATTTATTTTAACTCACAACTACTTCCGCTTTAACAATGATATCTATCTACAAATAATGGGCACTGCAATGGGTACCAGGACAGCACCCCAATATGCCAACCTTTTTATGGCTGAGCTGGAAGAGACATTTCTGAATACATACCAGACCAAACCTCTAAAATACTACCGGTACATCGATGACATTTTTATGATTTGGACGGAGGGGGAAGAAACTCTGAAACAATTTTACTATTCCTTCAATACATACCATCCTACAATCAGACTCAAAATTGACTACTCCCCAGAAAAAGTCAAATTTTTGGATACCACGGTCTCAATCAGTGATGGCTATATACAAACATCTATATACAAGAAACCCACAGGCAGATGCAGCTACCTCCACAACTCCAGCTTCCATCCTTCACATACAAAGAGATCCATTATTTACAGCCAAGCCACAAGATACCACCGCATCTGCTCTGACCCAAGGGACAGAGACAGACATCTTGAAATCCTGACTGCATCCTTCGAACGGAAAGGCTACAACCCCAAAATAATCTCCAAAAATATTGCCTCCTCCCTGAAAACACCCAGGGAAAATCTGCTACAATACAAAGAAAAAAAGCCACAGACAGAATCCCCTTTATAGTGACATACAACCCAGAGCTGGAAAAATTAAGAAAAATCATAAAAGATCTTCAGCCTCTACTCCAAGAGGATGAATTACTGAAAGAGATATTCCCATCCCCACCAATGCTGGCCTTCCGACAGCCACCCAACGTGAAACACAAGCTAATCAGAAGTAAACTTCCAACACAGACTGAAAAAGTAGAGAAGGGCACACATCCTTGCAATATAGCCAGCTGCAAGCTATGCCAAAACATTTCACAGGACCCCACAGTCATTCACAAAGGAAAAATATTCAACATAAAGGAATATTTCACATGCTCATCTTCCAATGTGGTATATACAGTATCATTCAGTGTAAAAAGTGTAACGAAGGATGCTATATTGGAGAAACAGGCCAGATGCTAAAGACAAGATTTAATATACATAGACATCACATGAAGAATGCTGGTGCCAACCTGGTTCCCACCCCTGTGGGTCAGCACTTTACAAAACCAGATCACTGTACCAGTGACTTCATAGTAAGAATCCTGAAAGGTAACTTTAAAACAATACAGGAACGTAAGACCTTTGAAGTCAGAATGATTGACTACTTTGACACCCAACAAACAGGACTTAACAAAGATCTGGGTTTTCTAGTCCATTATAAATCATAAAGTTGTATTGCTCTGTTTATCAGCCTCCTCTCACCTATCCACCCCCATCCTGTTAGACTATCTCTGAAATGCTTTGATGTTCCCATGCATACCTCCTACCCACCCCACTCTGTTAGACTATCAATGAAATGCTTGGATGTTTTACTTATATATACTGTCATCTACCACATGTGCTTATTTCCGATCTGACGAAGAAGGGCAACCTTCGAAAGCTAATCAAGAAATGTATTACATTATGTCCAATAAAAAAGGTATCATCTTATTTTCTTTTCCATGTTTTATTTTGTTTGATTTCTATTGATTACCTTTAAAAGTGGACTAACATGGCTACCACACCTCTCTACAATGGTAGAAAATAATTTTCTATTTTCTACCTTGGGTGTGGGGGGGGGGGGCTTTTGGCAGCCTAGCCACATTGCCGCACACTGCACGATTGTAGCGGGGTTAGCACGTGAGCCTTTTATACCAAGTAAACAGAAGACAGTAAATGCTCATATGGTAAATGGTCAGGTGCTAATTTTTGATTTAGTGCCTCGCCATTATTGCCAAAAATAGAAATTCTGCACGCTAAGAGGTGGCCTGAGAGAACCAGAAAATCATCTAGCGCAGGCCACTTTTTAGCACGCCTTTGTAGAAGGGCCCTTAAGTGTTCTCCAAAATGGTCACCAAACCAGGGCCACAATTATATTCTAAAATAACCCCATGATGTGTATTACCATTGCAAACTTTGAAAAACAACCATATTTTTCATGCCTAATGAAATGACACCGAAAGCAGGTTCCCTTCAAAACTCTGTGTGCCACTGACATACAGGTGTAAACAGTAACTTTTGATGAATAGGGCCATTTATTTACATGTGCAAATGCCACAAATCCCTTTTAAAATGATCTCCATTGATGAAGGTTTGTTTAGGGAATTATGCATGATGACACGTTCAAATCTACACACATTAGTCTGAAGGGAAAACAGATGTGCAGAAAAAAACAGGCACAAATCACTGAGGGGCCCTTTTACAAAGGCATGCTGAAAATGGCCTGCGGTAGTGTAGACACGTGTTTTGGGCCCATACAGAACCATTTTTCAGCACACCTGTAAAAAAATGTATTTTTAAAATTTTTGCTGAAAACGGACAAATGGCAAAATGAAAACTGCCGCGCATCCATTTTGGGTCTGAGACCTCACTGCCAGTCATTGATCTAGTGGTAAGGTCTCACGCGGTAACCAGGCAGTAATAGTCTGTGCACATAAAATGTTGATTACAACCCCATTACCACCCACATGCTAGAAAATAAAAATATTTTCCAGCGTGCATAACCGACGTGCGTCAAAAATGAAATTACCCTAGGGGCCACATAGTAGCCGGATGGTAACTCAAAATTGACGCATGTTGGGCACACGTAGGTGGCTTAGTAAAAGGGCCCCTGAGGTACTTTTCTCAGAGGCAACAGTAAACGAAACACCTGGTTAGAAAATGTAGATAAACAGCATGCATGGTTTGATTATTGCACCATGAGGATGAATTATCCTCCTTCATAAATACAAATGTAGGATTACAAGTGTATAAATCCATCAAGCTAGGAATTAAAGAAGGGCACTAGTTGTGAAGGGTGAAATTAGTTATGAGAAATTCTTTACTCTAGTATTCTTACCCTGTTCTGCTATGGATTTACAACCTGCTTTACTGACACAGATTACGCAGTAATTACTGTGGATTCTTTTGGATTCGTATTAGGTAAATGAAACCTTTATTAGAGGTTCTAAAATCTACAATGATTATGATATATATAATAATTAAGCTATATACAATGATTATAACCGAAAAGAAACAATACCTGTAAACAATCATTACATCACTGGTCCCTAATCTCTACATCCAAGCAATGCTAGGAGTTTCTAGACCAGGAAATATACATATGTCCATCACTGATCATTACATCATCCAGGCTCTTATCATCAGCTGGGGGGGGGGGGGGGGGCTGTTCAGCGAAAGCCAGGAGTTCTTTAACCAGGAAATATGGTTCTCTGCACAGTTCGTACGTTACTTACAGACGAGCTCCCCATTTCCCTGAAAGGAACTTCCCTTTTTATTAGGCTTAGAACTCATGTTCAGAGCTAAGGAACATTACAGAATGCTTTAGAATTTCTCTGTTTAGGTAAACAAGCCATACTGTGGGAATGTGGTCACATGTTTCCCAGTCCAGGTGGCCAGTCTGAATCGGAAAACAGGCTCCACCTCTCCCGGCACATACCAAATTATTTAGAGCTGTGTCTTATCTTCTACATTCCAATTTATTTTCACACAATCAAAGTTAAACAATCATTTTTAAACAGAATTACTTCTAATCAAAAATACAGACCCCAAGTGCACTGGTCGGTCAAGGCAGAGTTGAAAAACAAT
Source organism: Microcaecilia unicolor (assembly GCF_901765095.1). Lineage (NCBI taxonomy): Eukaryota > Metazoa > Chordata > Amphibia > Gymnophiona > Siphonopidae > Microcaecilia > Microcaecilia unicolor. The sequence continues at coordinate 190,318,655 of NC_044031.1, read as the reverse complement.
CTTTAAAATTCAATTCCACTACATGCCCAAATCAGACTATGATGATAATGGTGATTATCAGTGCTGTGCAAAAGTATAAATCTTTTCCCAGGATATGCTTAGGAGTCCCCTCCTTTGCAACTGGTTGCTGAATGTGTAACCTAGAACAAAGATGTTCATATAAAGATGGGACAAACTGGCAATATTTTAACTGACCTGTTTTTCATTTTCATCTTCCAGTCTCAATCTGTCTTCTATGCAGTTTCTGGCTTGCAGGAATGCCTTTCTCTGTGCTCTTTCAGTTAGAATCCTCACAAAGATCCCTGATAAATTAACACTGATAAAAAGGATGGAATTGGCCATAACCTGCAAGAAAAAAGAAGATATGATTTAATATTCTATGTAGACCGTTTATATTTCTGCTTGCTAAGTGACACACAGGGAGCTCTTTTACTAAAGGATATGTATTTGTGTAGGCAGGACCACATTATGAATTTTGTGACATTTAAAATACCAATGAGCTTTTAATTTGAACTGTATGTATATATTTGTATCTTATGTATTTGTTTTCTGTTCATTATGTATATTTTCAACGACAAAAGGCAAGGCATGAAAATAAATAACTTCTACTTCATTGTCATTATTTCTGATTAAAAAAAATAAATCATGGGCCACAGGCATTGTTCCCCAAATTCTATATATGTTGTCTCAAGTTCTGTGTGTTATTTGTCTGTGCAGCCAAATTGCAAGCACAACTTAATTGATTAACAAGCTAATCAACGCTGATAATTGGTACTTAGCAAACGTGTATATGGGAGTATTCTAAACATTTTCACGGGAATTTCTAGCACCTACATTATAGAATTACCCCCAAAATGTCAAGCTGCTGAGTTAACTCTTAGCTATCTGTGCACTAACAGTATGCGCTAATGCTCATGTTATTTGCTTAATAAACTTTAGTATAAGTGCCCCATAGTTGGTTTTATTCTGATTCTAGTCTGGAACCAATCTAGGAGATATACATAGCATATATTTCTATAATACAGAGAATGAGAGATCTCTATGTAAATCTATATTGGTTTTGTATTGTTTTGGATCTATCTAAATATACAGGGTAAGGCAAAAAAAAAAGTAACCCTCTAGAGTTTTTTTTTTGCTGTTTTCTCAGCAACCACTTGAAATGTCAATGTGAAATTTTTCAGCTTTGTTTGTTGTTATTATCTATGTTTATATGCTGAATGGATTATCTTTAAATATGATGAAATTAAATATGGTGAAATTACAGACTTTTTAGCATGACCACCAAGCGATTTTTGCACTTTCAAAAATGTTTGCACTGTAAAACTACCATTATTTGAAAAAAAGGGGCACCAGCTTACTGTTAATGATGTCACAGTGACATAGACATTTGTAAAACAATAATTTGAATTTGAATAATTTGTATTTGATAATATGATAAGTTATAGATGATTTATTTACAAGCATTTCAAACTGGAATGGCAATCATAGGCAAGGTATCGAGAGCGGACAAAATGAGAATCCGGACACTGTGGGCTCCTTTTACTAAGCTGTGCTTTTACTAAGCTGTGTTAGGCTCTACGCATGCCCAACGTGTGCCAAAATGAACTTACTGCTCGACTACCGCGTGCCTCTTGTGGTAATTTCATTTTTGGCGAGCATCCACTACGCGGGTCTGGAAGGTTTTTTTTTGCCAGTGGCATCTGACACACGTAGGTCTTTACCGCACAGATTCATTACCACTAGGTCTATGGTTGGCAGTAAGGTCAGACACCCAAAATGGACGTGCAGCAATTTAAATTTTGCCGCACGTCCATTTTCGGCAAAAAAAGGCATTTTTGGTATGTGCGCTGAAAAATGGATCTGCGCACACCCAAAACATGCGCCTACACTAGCACAGCCCATTTTTCAGAGCACCTTAGTAAAAGGACCCTGAAGTGATTTAGCCAAGATAGATAGATAGATAATTAGGGATGAACAGCCAGAAAACGTTTGTGTCATTTTGTTGTTGCTATGAAATGAATGTTGTTATGAGTGTATGCTGTTCTCACAGAGCACACACCATATGCAAAAAGGGTACACTCTTATTAAATAAGAGTGCACTATCCCCCAAATTCTATATAACACACCTTAATTTCTGCACAGAAATCGAAATGTACTCTATAACAATGCACATAACTTAATTGGATGTTAACAAGCAATTATCAGCAGTAATTGGCATTAATTAAGATTTACATGCACAACTCGCTAAGTGTATTCTGTAATATGGTGTGTGTAAATTCTAAGATGTATATTTGAAAAGGGGCCGTGGTTATGGCCATGTAATGGGCGGGGCGTGGGTGTTTCTAGAATCTATGCACATTATTATAGAATACACCCGCTCTGTGCCTAATTTAGATGTCAGGATTTACGCCTAAATGGACGTGATCAAATTTGATTGCATGGAGACGCACTTGGCGTATTCTATATACCGTGCAGAAATTTAAGCCTATTCTATAAATTTAGGCATACTTTAGAGAAAATGCCTAGCCATATTTTTTTACCGTACAGATTTTTCAGGCACCATTTATAGAATTGGCCTTATGGGGCAATTCTACAACTGGCGCAAATTGGCATCTATGCGCCTACAATTAGGTTTCAATAGAAAGTGGAAATGTGAAAGTGCCGCATTTACATGACTATTGTAACTTGTGCATGTAAGTGGGAGCCCTGCCTATGCTCCACCCATGCTACACCCACATGTAGGCCCACCCTTACATTTAGGCACTAAGAAAATTGTGTGTTAAAATCATAGACTAGTACCCGTGTAATTGCTAGTATGCTATAATTTTAGCAATCACATTTCAGCTCTAAAATTATAGAATGAGGGACTAAGTACAAAGAGCATTGGCGTACCTAGCTTGGTTGCCATCCTGAGCAGAGCACCCTTCTTCAGGTGTGTCACCCATGCTGCCCGCTTCTGACTTTCGCTCCAAGCAACAAAGGGATGCACTGAGCAATCATGTGACTGTAGGCTCTGCCGGTCTCCTGTCTTGGAACAGGAAACTGACATCAGAGGGGGCAGGGGACCGGCAGAGCCAACAGCCGCATGACTGCTCAGTCCACACCTTTACTGCCTGCACCCAGAGTGGACCACAACCATCGTCCCACCCTTGGTATGCCACTGACAAAGAGTACACTCTCTTTCTTAGTAGTGCATGCATGCATGAGCCATCATGCATGTGTGAATTATCAGAAAAACTGCACCCTCTTTGCACATAATGTGCAGTTTTTTTTAAAAAGAGTGCACACTATATCCTTATTTATAGTTTATTTGTTTAGGTTAAAATTGTAGAGACGATTGAAGAATCTATTACCTGAGATCAATTTCCATACAGTACTGCAAGCGCTAGTCTCATCAATTATAAATTATTGTAATTTGCTTTATTAGTGTCTGGCACAATTTGTAATTCATTCCCTGCAGCTGATTTAAAATGCTGCTGCGAGACTATTGAATGGAGTCTCCAAATACAATCATGTAACCCCAGTTAAAAACAACAACAAGAAAACACTTCATTGGTTGCCTGTGTACTTGAGAATCAGGTTCAAGGTTTTGACTTTGATTTATAAATCACTGAATAATGAGGTATGCCTTGTATTGGTATCTTCACTAAGAATTTATCAACCCTCACATAATCTACGCTCTACTGAAAAGACGAGATTGGACACGTATCATGCAGTGGCATAGCCACAGGTGGGCCGGGGTGGGCCGGGGCCCACCTACTTAGGGCTCAGGCCCACCCAACAGTAGCACACATTTAGTGGTAGCTGGTGGGGATCCCAAGCTCTGCCAGCTGAAGACCTCCCCCTGATGGTAACAAAAATGCTACTCTACATGATACTGGCATCTGCACATGCTCAGTTTTCAGTGCATGCTTGCTAAAGACTGCGAAGGTGGAAAGAAGCATTTTCCCACCCACTGAAATATTTTTTTTTTTGGGGGGGGGGGGTAGAACACTTGGTGCCCACCCATTTCTTACCTAGGCCCACCCAAAATCTGTTGTCTAGCTACGCCCCTGGTATCATGCTACTTTGGTTCAGGTGGAAGGTGCACGTTTCTGGACTACATTAACTTTGGATTTGCGTGAGATTATCTAAATCTTGCAATTTAGAAAATATTGGCTGTTTTGTTTAATTATGCTTTTGATTAGGCCTTAGGCACATGATTATTTTTAGTTTGTAGAGTTCCATGTTAAGGAATGCCTTATGTATTTATTTTTATGTTTTGTAATGTTGTATCCTATTATGTATGTTTATTTTTGTAACCTGCCTAGAATTACAAGATAGCATGGGCTATATCTATTTTAAATAAATACATAAACTGAGTATGTATTTAAAAGAAAAATGAATTATCACGTTTCAGAAGTTGTACATCCAATAGAAAAATCAACCAGAAAAATTTTCAATCTACTTTGTTTCCTGTGTCATTTCTGAGAACATTCATTTTTATTTGGCTATTTTGTCATCACAGGAGCAAAGTCATTGAGTGTGTACTCTTTCAAAAGAGTGTACATTGTTTTGAAAGAGGGCATAATTTTACAAAAAGAGTGCATACTTTTTTCTTGATAGTGCACACATGTGCAGTGGTTCATGCATGAACAAAAGTTCAAATGAGTACACTATTGGGATAAGAATGTGTGCTCTTTTCAAAAAAGTGTGCCCTCTTTCAAAATAGTGCCTATTCTTTCAAAAGAGTGCACACTATTTTTTGCAATTGATAGACCACAAATGTCATGTTTTTTTTTTTGCTTGTTTTCAATCACTAACAACATGCAACTACATAGGATATGTCATTGATATTTCCCATATTCTTGCAAATGACAGCCTATCCCTAACATCCAGTTTGTCCTGAAATATATTAGATGGAGCCAAGAAAGAGATCCCAGGGGTTGGGATAAGAAAGAGCTATCTTACCTGATAATTTCCTTTCCTTTAGTCAGTGGCACCATTCAGAACATGTGGATGTTTTCCACTCCTATGAGGAGATGAAGATAGAGAAAAAACTGGTCTTTTCCAGTGAACTCACTGTTATAACTTCCTGGTGCTCAAGGAAATCTCCATTATGCATCTGTCAAAGCACAGAAGGTCCCTTCATAACATACACCCATGCCCCGCTAACCACTGCAGCTGCAATGATAACCAAGTGAGCAAAACATCACAGAGTGGCACTCGCTAACATTATCATTTGTCTCTCTCTTTTTTTTTTTTACTGAAGAGGAAACAGCAGAGCACCCTGAGACCCCCGGGCTTTAGTCATCCGAGGGTGGGCTTTGGAACAGTATAGTTGATTAAAGGAAACTAAATTATGAGGTAGGACATAATTTCACCTTTTCATCTGGCTGCATCATTCTGAATATGTGGGATGTACCTAAGCAGAATTACTGGGTGGAGGAAGACAAAGTTCCCCTCAGAACAGCTCTGCCAAAGTCTGAGCATGCCCTAGCAAGCATGTCCAATCTGAAATGATTCACAAAAGAATGAAGTGACAACCACTTCACCACCCTACAAATCTCCTCTGGAATAACATTCTGGGCCTCCACTCATGAGGTGGCCTGAACTCTTGTCAAGTGAGCATTCACACCTGGAGGCACCGACCAATATCTATAAATATAAGTGGCTTTTATGACCAACTTGATCCAATGCACAATATGGCCTTAGAGAACAGAACAAAAAGATGATCAGATTGATGAAATTCATTGTTGTCTCTTCCAAGTAGCAAAGCAATGTCCACTATAAGCCTAACTTGTATAGTTTCCAAGCAGAGGGATCACATCTTTCCTCCAGAAAGGAAAGCAAATATACCTACTGGTTCACATAGAATGCTGAGACTACATTGGGCAGAAAGGAGGGAACTTATGGATAGGCATTGAATCCTCCAAAATAAAGAGAGGAACAAATCCCAACAGGACAATGCCTGCAACTCTGAGACTCTGCAAGCTGAAGTAATCACCACAAGGAAGACCACCTAGAGGATAAGGTCCTTAATCAAGGCGCACTGTAAGGGATCAAAGGGAGCCCCCAAAGAGCATGTGAAGGACCAAATTCAGGTCCAAGGAAGGAAAGGAAGGGTATATCAGAGGCCACAAATAAGTGACTCCTTTCAGAAACCAGGCTACATCCCCATACACTGCCAGGGAGAGGCCATTCATCTTGCCCCAAATACTGGAAAGGGATGACACCTGGACTTTGATAGAGTTCAGTGTCAGCTCCTGATTCAGCCCTTGATCCAAAAAAAAAGCAACAGGAATATGAGCCTTCCATGATGACAGAGCCAACTTGGCACATCGTTGTTCAAACACCTTCCAGACCTGCATATAAGCCAATGGCGTGGAAGACTTCTGGGACTTAAGCAAGGTAGAAATCAGTGCAGATGAAAAGCCACACCTCACCAAATGCTGTCTTTCAAGGGTCAGACTGTAAGCCAGAAGAGATCCGGTTCTTCTATTTCCACCTGCCTCTGATGAAAATCAAGGCCTCTGGGTAGAGGAAGTGGTTCGGTCACTAGTAAATGCACTAAATCTGCATGCCATAGTTAATCCGAAGCTACCAGAAGGACAGGATGTAGATGACACACTATTCTGTGCAACAGACAGCTTATCAGAAGAAAAAGAGGGAAGACATACAGAGGCTTCTCTGCTGTCCACAGTTGAATGAAGACATCTATCCCCTGCGAGGCTGCCTCTTTTATGCAGCTAAAGAATCGCTGAGTCTTGGCACTGGAGCATGTAAATATCAAGTTGAACACTGGAAGCCCCCAACATCCTGAATGAGCTGGGAGGCTTCTGGCTCCAGCTCCTACTCCTGGGATCCAACTGGGAGTGGCTAAAGAAATTCGCTTGGACATTGCTTTATGCACTACTGCCAGGGCCTGCAGATGCTTCTCTGCCCAGTGACAGAGACTTGCAACTTCCAACACTACTGCCTAGGTTTGGGTGCCATCTTGTTTGTTTATTTAGGCCACCGCTGTGACATTGTCCATCATCACCTGGACTGCCTTTCCCTGAAGCAGTGGAAGAAGCTCCAGCAAGTCCAGAAGTATGACCCACACCTCCAGGTGACTGATTAACCAAGACAACTCCAGGGTGTACCCTTGGCCCAAGCAATGTGCTCCCCAGCTGACAAGACTTGCATCAATGGTAACTACCACACAATGTGGGGTTTCCAGTGAGGCCTCCCCAAAGGAGGTGAACCGGACAATCCCATCAGTCCAGAGTAGCTCATGCCCTTGCAAAGAGAGGTAAAATATGCTCAAAATCCTGTGAACGTGGAGACCACCTGGACCACAAGGCTGACTATAGAGGTCATATGCATGCTTGCACCTAAATAACCACCTTCCAAGTCACTGACATGGAGCCCAGGAGCTGCAGGCAGTCACAAAGCTTGGGAGTTGGTAGCATGCAGTCTCTGAATTTTTGTGCCTGTAACTTTGCCACCCGATCTTCAAGAAGGAAAACCATCCCCTGAGCTGTGTCGAAGCGAACTCCCAAATATTCCAGGACCTGAGTCTGGAGCAGATGACTGTTCAGACAATTCACCACCCAGCCCAGACCATCCATGAGAACAATAACTTGAACAGTGACCCCCCATTGACTCCATTTTTGAGTCAGACTGGATCAGCCAATCGCCCAGGTAGGGATGCATCCAGATACACTGGCATCCCAAATAGGCTGCCATCACCTTCATCACCTTGGAAAAGGTGTGTGTATGGGGGGGGGGGGGGGGGGGGGTAGGGGGGGCTGTGTCCAGCCCAAAACTGGAAATGGTGCCCAAACACACAAAAGTGGAGGAGTGGCCTAGTACATCTCCACTTTTATCTCTCTCTACACTGCTCTCTGGGAACTCTGTTCACTGGGTAGATCTCTCTTATTTGCACCCTTCTCCTCCACTGCTAACTCCAGACTCTGTTCCTTTTATCTTGCTGTACTATATGCCTGGAATAGACTTCCTGAGTCAGTGCATCAAGCTCCATCTCTGGCCGTATTCAAATCTAGGCTAAAAGCCCACCTTTTTGATTCTGCTTTTAACTCCTAATCCTTACTCACTTGCTCAGTACCCATGTTTTATCATTCGTACCTTAGTAATTCCCTTATCCCTTATTTGTCCTGTTTGTCTGTACTAATTAAGAAATAGTCCTAGATTGCATTCACAGATAACACGAGGCTCCGCTTCCCAAACTTTAGCTTGCACAGCATTCCTTAATCCTGAGACATTACTACACCATCAAAGCACTGTGCCCTGCATGTTTAAAATCCAAACCACGTCTTGTTAAGACATCTTTAACAGTATACACCAACCCGGGTAAAGAGACAGTAAGAATATTACCAGATCATTATAGCACTAACTGCTAGGACACGAAGAGCTACCACCTCATGTGTAAAAAGACAGCAGTGTAAATATTACACTGGGCCCTAATGAAACAAAACAAAACAAAGATCTCTATGCAGAATACCACACTGTGGTCATACATGAAAAACACATGACACAATTAATATATCACAAGGGACCAGATATCAAATGAAGGCAAAAGAAGTGAACTAGAAACCTCAAGAAGTCAAGTAAAATGGAAAACATCAGAGATGTGCATTTCCAAAAACTGACATATTCCAATTAATTAATTCAGAATAAACCACCCTTATGATTCACCTTGGGTTTAAAAAGCAAAACCCATGTAAGGACTGGATAACAAAGATTAAAGTAAATTCCCTTAATATGTAACATTTGGTAGCAATAATAGTGGAATATTCACACAGTAGGCAGTCTGAGCCAACAGATATATTTTCTACTGAACATAATTAACTTTGTATGAACTTGGTGGCTAACAGTGTGCTGAACTGGACAATGGTGGCATATTTAGACTGTCTCCGGACAGAACTTCTGCATGAGGGAAGCCCCTACCTCATTATTCAATATCTATCTGTGAAATAGCAAGTGCATTTTTATAATAACCACTGCATTCCACAAAACAAAAAGGAGCAAGTTCCCACATGCCATCTTTATCTTTTGATGAAGGCACAGGAAAAAAAGACGTTAAATGCTCCCAGGTCTCGACCTAATTAATGTTTTGTATTTTTTAAAATTGTAGTTATAAATAGTAAGTCTGATTTTTAAGCACCTGATTCTCATAACATGATATCTGTTTTGGTGGCCCTTTACTAGGTGAAAACATCTCTGAATGAATACAGAGAGTTCCTATAACCAGCCCCTCCAAATGACACAATGATTTACAATTTAGAATTAATTACTCAATACTTCTTCTCCTGTGTACATCCATATGCTACAAAGTTCACATTTTTGAAAAAATGAGCGAGATCAAATAAAAATGTTATCAACAATAAACAACAACGTGGATAGAACGCCTCTTAGGTTTGCTTGCTTTGTTTTGTGTGAACTGGGATGACCGACAGAAGTGTGGGGGAGAGGGAAAAGTAGACTTACCTAATTTGCTTCAGCTTTTTAATGTAACCTGTTCTGGCTACCTGTACCGCCGCCCTACTTCAATTTTCTGGGCCGCAGGCAGCACCAGTGATGTAAGCACACTGCCTTCGGTGGCCCCGGAAGCTCTCCCTCTGTTGCAGCATCCCGCCTATGTGGGACAGGAAATTGTAGCAGAGGGAAAGGCTCCGGGCCACCGAAGGCAGTATGCTTACCTCACTGATGCTGCCGGTGGCCCAGAAAATTGAAGGACAGAGGTGCAAGGCAGGGAGTGGGACAGCAGTGCAGGGAGCAGAAGGGCAGCCAGTAGTGCCTAAACAACACGGTCACTGCTCCAAATTATTGGGGGTGATTGAGCACCCACAGAGTTGGCGCTTATGGTAAGCTCTGTCAAGCAGGGACTGTCTCTTCATGTCCAAAATACAGTGCTGCGCACATCTAGTAGTGCTATAGAAATGATAAGAAGTAGTAGTAGTAGTCACTGGACAGTAGTTTGTAGGTGATGTTACATCTAGCCCAGATCCCTTCAGTAGTGGAGAACAATTTTGCCCATATCAGGAGGAAGAGAGCCAGTTTTTAACGGCTCATTGGGATCATCGAGTAACCAGTTTACTGTTTTATAGGGATGTATTTGAGTAAGTGTTTTGGGCATTGATCCAGTGAGCAGTTGGCTCAGGAGCATTGATCTTACATCCTCAACTGTTAGTTATTGAAAATATTCTCTGTTTTTGGTCAGTTTTGAGTCCTTGGGTTGTAGGATCTCTGGTGATTAAGGCTGAACTATGGTTGGGCTATTTTCCTCTGTTGGAATAGCCTTAGATAGTTCAGACCTAATTTGGAGGATGTTAATGGTGAAATGATCAGCGAGGTCTTGGGCATTGGGATATGTTTTCTATGAATGTTCATCCTTATTGGTGGAAGCTAGTGTTTTAACTAAAGAGAAAAGTTTTTTGTTATCAAGATCATCTTGACCTATTAGGCTATAGTATTGGCGTTTTGAGTCAGCTACCTTCTTTTTGTTGCATCTGAAGGCTGACTCCAATTTGGATTTATCGGTAATATCTTTGTTCTTTCTCCATTGCTTTTCAAGGTGTCTACATTCCTTTTTAAGATGGATAGTTCCTCTGTTAACCATGGTGAATGTCTGGATCTCTTGACCTTTTTAATGGTAAATGGAACAATTTTGTCTAGTATGGCTTTCACCTTGGTGTGCCAGCGGGATTTGAACAAACCATGTATAGGAGATGCTTTAGTGAGAGAATCTGTTAACTCCAACCAGAAAGTGGCCTAATTGATTTTACCTCTAGTGGAGATGAGTTTGGATGACATGTGTCTGGTTAAGCCTCCAACGACCTGCTCCAGGCCAGATCCAAAGGGCTTTATTCTATCCTCATCCTTCTTGATCTATCTGCTGCTTTTGACACAGTCGATCACAGCTTACTCCTCGATACTCTATCCTCACTTGGTTTTCAAGGCTCTGTTCTTTCTTGGTTTTCTTCTTATCTATCCAAACGTACTTTTAGCGTATACTCTGGTGGATCCTCTTCCTCTTCTATCCCACTGTCAGTTGGTGTACCTCAGGGATCTGTCCTGGGACCTCTACTCTTCTCCATCTATATTTCTTCGCTTGGTACTCTGATCTCATCCCATGGTTTTCAGTATCATCTTTATGCTGACGACTCCCAGATCTACCTCTCTACACCAGAAATCTCAGCAGGCATCCAGGCCAAAGTTTCAGCATGCCTGTGACATTGCTGCCTGGATGTTTCACCGCCATCTGAAGCTAAACATGACCAAGACTGAGCTTTTTATCTTTCCACTTAAACCGACCTCTCCTATCCCCCCTTTCTCTATTTCTGTGGATAATACGCTCATCCTTCCCATCTCATCAGCACGTAACCTTGGGGTCATCTTCGACTCCTCCCTCTCCTTCGCTTCACATATTCAACAGACTGCGAAAACCTGTCATTTCTTCCTCTATAACATCACCACCCTTTCCTTTCTGAGTATGCAACCAGAACCCTCATCCACACTCTTATCACCTCCCGCTTAGACTACTGCAACTTGCTTCTCACAGGTCTCCCACTTAGCCATCTCTCTCCTCTTCAATCTGTTCAAAATTCTGCTGCACGACTAATATTCCATCAGTATCGTTATGCTCATATTAGCCCTCTCCTCAAGTCACTTCATTGGCTCCCTATCCATTTCCGCATTCAGTTCAAACTCCTCTTACTTTCCTCTTCACTCTCATCTCTCCCTACACTCCTCCCCAGGTACTCTGCTCACTGGGCAAATCTCTCTTATCTGCACCCTTCTCCTCCACCGCTAACTCCAGACTCCGTTCCTTCTATCTTGCTGCACCGTATGCCTGGAATAAACTTCCTGAGCCGGTATGCCAAGCCTCATCTCTGGCCATCTTCAAATCTAGGCTAAAAACCCACCTCTTCGATGCTGCTTTTAACTCCTAATCCTAAACCTTCAACTGTCCCCTATCACTGATATGTCCTGTCTGTCCTAACCCTTATCCCTTACTTGTCCTGTCTGTCTGTCACAATTAGATTGTAAGCTCTATTGCGCAGGGACTGTCTCTCCATGTTCAAGTGTGAAGCACAGCGTATGTCCGGTAGCGCTATAGAAATGATAAGTAGTAGTAGTACTAAGCTTCACATACAGATATCAAGCTTCCATTTGAATGAACTAATCAAGCTATTAGGATAGGACGTCATGAAGTCTAACATATGTCCTTTTTTATGAGTTGCACCTTCGGAGAATGTAGTTAGGTCACAGTCCTTCAGGAATGATTTGAATTGTGGACATTGATGTCTGCATCATTTTCCAAGTGTAGGTTTAAGTCTCCCAGGAAGATAATCCTTGAGAATTGTGACATGGCAGAGGAAGTTATCTCTACAACTAGTGGTTCTGCTTTGGATCAAGCTACTACTACTACTTATCATTTCTATAGCACTACTAGACGTACACAGCGCTGTACACTTGAACATGAAGAGACAGTCCCTGCTCGACAGAGCTTACAATCTAATTAGTACAGACAAACAGGACAAACAAGAGATAAGGGAAAGGGAAATGGGACTTGATATACCGCCTTTCTGAGGTTTTTGCAACTACATTCAAAGCGGTTTACATATAATCAGGTACTTATTTTGTACCAGGGGCAAAGGAGGGTTAAATGACTTGCCCAGAGTCACAAGGAGCTGCAGTGGGAATTGAACTCAGTTCCTCAGGAATATTAAAGTGAGGATGATAAAATAAGGGTTCTGAATAAGTGAATAAGGGTTAGGAGTTAAAATCAGCATCAAAAAGGTGGGCTTTTAGCTTAGATTTGAAGATGGCCGGAGATGGAGCTTGACGTACCGGCTCAGGAAGTCTATTCCAGGCATATGGTGCAGCAAGATAAAAGGAACGGAGTCTGGAGTTAGCAGTGGAGGAGAAGGGTGCATTTAAGAGAGATTTACCCAGTGAACGGAGGTCCTGGGGAGGAGTGTAGGGAGAGATGAAAGTGGAGAGGTACTGAAGAGCTGCAGAGTGAATGCACTTATAAGTCAATAAGAAGAGTTTAAACTGTATGCTGAAATGGATAGGAAGCCAGTGAAGTGACTTGAGGAGAGGGCTAATATGAGCATAACGACACTGGTGCAGCAGAATTTTGAACAGGTTGAAGAGGAGAGAGATGGCTAAGTGGGAGACCTGTGAGAAGCAAGTTGCAATAGTCTAAGCGAGAGGTGATAAGAGTGTGGATGAGGGTTCTGGTAGCTCAGAAAGGAAAGAGCAAATTTTGGTGATATTATAGAGAAAGAAACGACAGGTTTTAGCAGTCTGCTGAATATGTGCAGAGAAGGAGAGGGAGGAATCAAAGATGACCCCAAGGTTACAAGCTGATGAGACAGGAAGGATGAGAGTGTTATCCACATAAATAGAGAATGGGGGAAGAGGAGTGGCTGGTTTAGGGAGAAAGATAAGAAGCTCAGTCTTACCCAGAGAACGGTAAATGAGGAGTAGGGTGATTTGATTTGCCTCTTGAATTATCACAGAATTTGTATAGCATGTATTTCAGTTCAGAAAAAACCCCAGAACTAACTAAAGACATGTGGAAAAAAAACTATGAAAGATAAATGCAAGTTCGCCTCCTTTTTTTCCCTTGTCTTGGAGAATAAAGAATAGATGTGGAAGGATAGATGTGGGGCAGTATCGGACTATCAACTTCTATGAGTCATGTTTCTGAGATGAATAAAAAGCTCAGATCTGAAGATTATAGCAGCTCTTTGAGTGAAAGAGCCTTGTTCCCCACAGATCTAGAATTGATATGGATAGCTGGGATAGAAGTGAGTTGAACCTTGTGTTCCAAAAGGGAAAGTTGGTTGGTTAATTGCAAAAGGTAGTAAGGTTTTTTAGGCTGTTGAATGTTAGCCATTTTGTTCTGGTCCATAACCATAGTAGTATTCTGACGGTATATATTGGCATTGTCTAGCAGGTATCTGACATTACAATTAGGGTGTCTCTTAGTACAGGGTTCTAGACTGATTACAGATTATGAGGATAGGATTAGGCACTAAGTTAGCTGGTAGGTTGCCACCGGACGTGCTCGAGAGGGTTAAGCTTCATGGTAACAGTTTTTTTTAAATTAAAGTCAATTGGATTTAGCACTCTTTATCAGTTTTAAATGCACATTGTTAAAGATTTCACAACTGAGTTCTCCTTGAAGGTACAAGCTACCCATGGTGAGGAGAGGTCATGGTGTTTCAGGAACTTATAAGGTGGGGGGTATGGATGTGCCAGTGTGGCAGACTTCAAAGTGATGCTATGACTCGCTGTAATTAGGTAGGGTTCCTCATTTAAGCTGCCATTCTTCCAAAGTCAGTCATGCAGCAGTAGACAGTTTATATCAGGTGAGAGGCCACAGAGTAGCTCTCATTTTATAAAGTTATTGATTTCCTTTGTTTGCTGTTTGAAGTATGGTTATAAGTACAGAGCTGAGCAGGTCAAGTATTTGGAGAGAATTGAGCTTAAGCATCCCTTGGGTTTCTCTAACAGGCTGCCATTCTTCCATAGTCTGTCATGCAGCTTTGATAGAAGAGTTTATGGTGAACGCCGGGCCACAGTGTGGCTCTCATGGTTACAAATCCAGATAGTTCTCTTATTCACTCGGGAAAAATGTCAGGAAGTATTGTTTCATGAAGAGGGTGGTAGATACTTGGAATGCCCTCCTGCGGGAGGTGGTGGAGATAAAAAAACAGTAACAGTATTAAAAAAATGCATGGGATAAACACAAAGAAATCTTGTTCAGAAGGAATGGATCCACAGAAGCTTAGTGGAGATTGGGTGGCAACATCAGTAATTGGGAAGCAAAGCTAGTGCTGAGCAAAATTCTACCATCTGTGCCCTAAAAGTGGTAAGAACAAATCAAGGTCAGGTATACATACATGGTATCACAAAAATGAGTTTATCTTGTTGGGCAGACTGGATGGACCATACAGGTCTTTATCTGGCATCATCTACTATGTCACAATCAGGCTTATTTTCGAAAAAGAAGGACACCCATCTTTCGACACAAATCAGAAGATGGGCGTCCTTCTCACAGTGTTGCCCAAATCGGCGTAATCGAAAGCTGATCTTGGGCATCCCCAACTGCTTTCCGTTGCGGGGATGACCAAAGTTCACGGGGGCGTGTCGGAGGCATAGCGAAGGCAGGACTTGGGCGTGCCTAACACATGGGCGTCCTTGACCGATAATGGAAAAACAAGGGCGTCCCTGATGAGCACTTGGACGACTTTACCTGGGCCTGTTTTTCTTATGACCAAGCCACAAAAAGGTGCCCAAACTGACCAGATGACCACCAGAGGGAATCGGGGATCACCTCCCCTTACTCCTCCAGTGGTCACTAACCCCCTCCCACCCTAAAAAAACATTTTTAAAATATTTTTTGCCAGCCTCTATGCCAGCCTCAAATGTCATACTCAGGTCCATCACAGCAGTATGCAGGTCCCTGGAGCAGTTTTAGTGGGTGCAGTGCACTTCAGGCAGGCGGACCCAGGCCCATCCTCCCCTACCTGTTACACTTGTGGTGGTAAATGTGAGCCCTCCAAAACCCACCAGAAACCCACTGTACCCTCATCTAGGTGCCCCCTTCACCCGTTAGGGCTGTGGTAGTGGTCTACAGTGGTGGGTAGTGGGTTTTGGTGGGCTCAGCACACAAGGTAAGGGAGCTATGTTCCTTGGAGCACTTTCTGAAGTCCACTGCAGTGCCCCCTAGGGTGCCCGGTTGGTGTCCTGGCATGTCAGGGGGACCAGTGCACTACGAATGCTGGCTCCTCCCATGGCCAAAGGGCTTGCATTTGGTCGTTTCTGAGATGGGCGTCCTTAGTTTTCATTATCGCCGAAAATCAGAAACAACCAAGTCTAGGAACGACCATCTCTAAGGACGACCTAAATGTCAAGATTTGGGCATCCCCAACCGTATTATCGAAACAAAAGATGGATGTCCATCTTGTTTCGATAATACAGGTTTCACCATCCTTCCACCGGGACGTTTTGCGAGGACGTCCTCAGCAAAACTTGGGCATCCCTTTCGATTTTGCCCTTCCACATATTCAAGATGTAGGTTTGGAATTACTGCAGGCAATGGAAAGGGAAGGAGGAGATTATCTGAGCAGTTCAGGTATTTGTAAGACAAAGAGGCATCATTGACATGAACCATACCATGGAATGTAGCAAGGGGAAATGCTTGGTACTTTGGATTTTAAAGTCCAGTATCTAATATTTAACAGGCATCAGATGGATATGTTTCACTCCTGTGAAATTATTTGGACTTTTTAATGCTGAGGAAGCTTAAGCAAGATAATTGAGCTTTAGAGATAGTATAAGTAATAGATATGAACATTAACTCACAAGTTGTAGTGGTGGTTTCAGTTAGCAGTTTCTGATTCTGGTGCCCTTTGTTACAATTAATGCAGATCTCAGGAGGTTTCTCAGCTGTAAATCCAGTTTATTTCACAAGCAAAGAGAGTCAAAGGTCACAGGTTGTTTCAAACCAAACTGTTTGATGATCACTACTGCTCAGGTGGGGACCCACTCAGACATTAGACATACTTTCGCCATTTGTATCAGATCCAGCGTCATTCCTTCCCTTGTGGGTTCCATCCCCATTTGACTGAGCAGAGCACTTTTGAAAGGCATCCATGATCTCTCTACTTCTTTTCAATTCTGCAGATGGAACTTTCCAATTTGTATCTGGCAGGTTGAAATCTCCCAGCAACAGTACTTCCCCTTTCTTTTCCAACTTTTGGATAATTACAACCAGATCTTTATCAAGCTGCTCTGATTGTGTCTGAGGTCTGTAGACAACACCCATGTGGACAGAGTTTCCACCTTCTCTTTTCAAGGCAAGCCATATAACTTCTTCTTTTGCCCAGGTTCCCTGCATTTCAGTTGCTATGATATTGTTTCTCACATATAGAGCTACTCTCCACCTTTCGGCCATCTGTATCCTTCCTAGATTATAGCCTGATATGTTTGTGTACTATTCATGGGACTCATTGAATCATGTCTCTGTGATAGCAACAATATCTAAATTTGCCTCTTACATCAGGACATGCAGATCATGAACTTTGTTGCTTAAATTGTGAGCATTTATGGTCATTGCTTTCCAGCTATATCTCAGTGGCAGTCTTATCTTCTATATGCATTTTTGTTCAGTCTCACCTTCTACTGTGTTGCTAAGAAGTGAATTGCTAAGATTAGTGTTTATGTTGCTTGCTTTACTACTGGAACATCTTGACTTTTGCTGTGGGGTGACTACCTGAATTGACCTGCTTCCATATGCCACCCTCACCTTCTAGTTTAAAATGCTATTTTAGCACAGGTTCTCATTGCATAATATAACCTGTCTTAACAATAGCCCACATTGATAACTTCCCCCTAAGTTTCCAAAATAATGAGTTACATAAGTGCATAAGACTACTGCCAGATGGTATAACAGAAGACTTGAAAACCATGGATAGGCATCTATCCCTGCTCCAGTGAGCTCACACATACCTATGCTGACTAGGGTACTGATCACAAGTTGTACAGCATGGCACTACTATCTAAGACTGATCTACACTCAAAAACACTTAGCCAGAAGACTGACTGTTTATTAACATGGCTGTTCCTCCCCTTGGCCACCTGTGCACATAGCCATTCAGTGCATGTGTACTAGTGCACATCTTGCAGATGAGCAGCACAAGCCATGTGAAGCCTCAATGGCATGTTTCCTATTCTGCATAACACAGCGTCCTCTGATAAAGATCATAAATGAGCAAGATGATGGCCAGGAGGAAACCAAATTTCTCCGATGAGGAAAGCAACCTCCTGGCAGTGCTTGTCATTGACAACAAGCATCACCTTTTTAGATAGGGTCATTTACTATCACTCACACTACAACTAGAAGGATACAGGAGGAGATTTGGATGATCCTGGAAAGTCAACAAGTGTTTCCATGAGCCTTCCCCTATATTGGGTAGGTCACAGTTAGTATTGGGATAGCACACAGGAACCCAGTATGTCAATGGGCATGACATCAGGTTTAAGCACTCACACACATTATAATAGTGCAAAAGTTGGTCAGAACCTGTACCCCCCACCAGATACAACAATGCAGTAATGTGGTGATGGAGCCCTCAAGATGCAAGAGGCACACAGGTCTGCTAGCCCTGACTCAAAATGGTGCTTATGCTGTAAGCTGGGCCATCTGCAAGCCACTTTCCCAATGGAGAAGAAGGGAACATGACACATGGCAGCAACTGCTGCCCTCCTAAAAGGGTCCTGTAACCCACACCCAAACCGTGTAGAATACAGTCGTAAGCACCATTTTGTTGACATTTCTCAATGCCATTTCTAACAACAAACTATACCTAGTTGCTATAAGTGCAAGTTCAGCATGATGAGTTTTGCAGAAATAGAAAAGGGTTCCACTTCATGAATATGGAAGTTGTGTGAATCATAAAGAGCTTTATACCAGAGTAGCCACATTTTCAAAATATGCTTAGGCAAAAATGTTTACCACATGGATTTTTGTAGACTCTTTATATAGAATCTGACCTTATATGCACTAAGGGTAAATTTGCTATTGTGGAGGGGCTTCTGGTTAGGAGAGAGATCAGGAGGTTTCAGATCTGGGGGTTCAGGGATCAGAGGGGAGGTAATGATAAAGGGAAATGGAGGGTTGGACTGGCACATCGTCTTATGTGGGTCCTAGCTGAATGTCGGATGGGATCTGTATAAGAGCGGCACATTCTTGATTGGTCATGCTCTGATATTCAGTGTTGGTGCCCTGACATGGCCCATCACTGAATATTGGGGGTTAATTCTGCCTGTGGCGGTCAGCATTTAAAAAAAGCTGATCACAGCTAGCTAAATATTGACCAGAAATATTTTAGGACCACAAAGCAGAAAGGCTGCATGCATTGCCTTTAAAATATTATTACAGCTTCCCAAGTACCACACCTGAAAGAACTTGTGCACACCCAATGCCCCTTTCACACAGTTCAACTAAACAGACACATTTTTGCCTAATCTGCCTTCATTGCTCACAGACTATGTGAGGGGGGAGGGGAACAATATATTAATTAACCTATTAAGTCTGACTTATTAAAGCAGATATACAAATAGACTTGTGAGATTATACATTTTCATACTTATACATAGAAGTGCCTTTGAATTCCACATGCATCTGCCTAATCTATGTAAGTGCTTGTTAAATATTTCCTCATTATGTTAATACTCAGTTTTGTGACAGTTGATGCTGGTGTAGGACTGCTGGTAATTTGGCAGCGTGGATGCCTGCATAGATTTCCAGTGCCTCTACAAGAAGCAGTGTAAGGTTTTACTTTTGTCTCACATCAGTAGTTGTCAGGCAGAGCATTACCTAACTTATGAACATGATAGTTTATTCTATTCCACAAGGAGGAAGTAGCTAATATTATCATATTGAAATCAGACCATGTATATAATTAATTCAGCATCTTCCAGAGGAATTCAGGAAGACAAAAAACAAGGGTAAATAGAGTATGAACTGATGGAAAGCAAATCCACTGAGTGCCTCTATCCAAAAGTATCTGGGAATATTCATGGAGTTAATTAAAATAATATAACTTGACGTCTACCGGATATGAGTGTAAAGAGTAAAGGAAGACAGGCTACCACCTGTACATAGATGTCCTGCTTCTCTATGATGGACCTTTAGATAGGCAAAGACCCACAAGAACTTAATGTAAATATTGATCATACAGCAAGTAAATATTAGATTTCTCGTATGTAATTAAATGGTTTCTTTTCCGGAAGAAACCTATGTAAATAGTGTTAGTAAGAAAGGATGTATCTCCACTCAAGGAGATAATGGAAAGTATGTATCTCCACTCATCAGAAAACAGTTCAAGAGAAACAAACAAGCGTACTGGAAGATTGGTTCTCCCTAACCAAAGAGCTTTCCTGATAATAACATGTCAAAAATATGAATGTCTTAATAATGATTTATCCATGTAACAGAAGAGACTTCTGGCTAGATCTTGTAGAAAGACCTCTTCAGTCATGAAATTTTAGAGATAAAATACTATTTTCTTCTACTCTCACATACAAAAATATACATTTATCTCGAGACTGAATCATGAATCTCAATCGGGGTTCCGTCCTACCCATAGTACGGAAACAGTATTGCTTACTTTAATATCCAGATTCAAGCAAGAAATATCAATCGGAAATAGCGTACTCCTTTTGCAGTTTGATATGTCTGGAGCATTTGACATGGTTGACCATTGTATTCTTACTAGACTTCTGAATAAGTTGGGAATTGGTGGCAACGTTATAAAATGGATTGAATGCTTTATTACCTCTAGATCCTATCAAGTCAAATCATCAAATACCTTCCCTTTAGGAAACTATTGAAAACCCTTCAAACAGATTTACCCAAATGACTTGACCTACCATAAGCAAACATAAGCAACCCATCCATTTACCGGTTCATCTAATCATTAACAACAATGGCTCAGAAATTACCTCCTACCAATCTTCTTACCCTCCATGCTCTTCCCCTACCTCTTCTTCATCGCTTCACTTCCTTACCTATCCCTATCCTTTCTCTCATACCTCTTTTATCCCATTTACCCTTGTTCATTTGTCCTACCACACACCTCCTTTGTTGATTCAGATACTACAGATTGTATTCTCTTGTTACTATGTAAGCCGCATTGAGCCTGCGATGAGCGGGAAAGCGTGGGATACAAATGCAATAAATAAATAAGACTGGCACTTATAGAAGCACATGCAAGTACAATACTCAGGCAAATGTATTTTTACATAATATAAAATCTGAATTTGTGACAAGTGGTGTTGTCTCTTCTTTTCTAGGGGGGCTTCCTAGTGAAATTTAATGAGACCATTGCTATTGCTCTAAAGTGTAAATGGAGTTTTGGGGTCAAAGAAGTGATTCCCATGAGGTTGTCATTTCTCCTTGCACACAGGAGAAGATGTAGGGTAGCTGTTAATCTGGCAGTGTAGGTGCCTGCATAGATTCTCAGAGGCAGATGCATGAAAGTCTCAGGAAACATCCGTCTTCATTGAGATTCTTGGTAAAAGTTACCAAGTTGAAAATTGTGAGCGATTCCCTTTGGAACAGTGAGCAGTTCGGTGGATAGCAAGCCAATCAGTAAGCTGCACTTGCGCAGAATAGCCAATCGCTAAGCTTGGTTGTTCTGCACATTCTCAGAACAGTGTGTGATACCCATGGCTTTCATACATGCATACAAGTTGTATGTATGAAAGCTGTGAGTAGTTTTTTAAAAACTTTTTTGATGCAAAACAACTTCAGCTGGAGCCAGAGGGAAAGGGGTGATTTTTAATCTTTAAGCATTTTTCCAGAAACCAAGGGTGGCCTGGGAGTGCAATGCGCTGCACAGAGCCTCTAAGCTGCTATCTTGCACTGTCAGGAGGACAGGGAAGTCTGGCTGCTCCTGCCCCAAGTCTCCCATAGCCATCTCCAAGGTCTGTCAGCAGCCAAGCACCAACAGGACAGCCAAGAGGATCCTGGCTTCCAAGGCGTGTTATCCCATTGCCTACTTGAAGAGCTGCCTGCTTTGGCTGCTCCAAACCTCCTGTAAAATTTCCCCTGCTAAAGGTAGGTGGGCCTTTCCGTGCACTGCTCATAAATACTACTACTACTTATCATTTCTAAAGCGCTACTAGACGTACGTAGCGCTGTACACTTGAACATGAAGAGACAGTCCCTGATCGACAGAGCTTACAACCTAATTAGGCTGTGCATCCCTAAGAATACACATTTGAATGCTGATCATCTCATTAGCATTGTTTGGTATACGATTTTCATTGGCTGCAACCGTGAACAGTAATGTCACGGTCATCATCGTCTGTGCCTTGCACGTCAGTGCCCTGTTCCATCTAGACCCCATTAGATCTATCTGTAGTTCTAGCCAGTGACCTGTGGGGGTCACTGTAGGGTGGTGGAAGTCAAGCTGATGATGTCATTAGTGCTGAGCCTTTCTTAAGCCGGCCTCGGTGTGCACTCGCTGTTCTGGCAATGATTCCTGATTGAGCTAAGGTCTGCTGAGGCTCTGCTAGTTCCATCTGCTGTTTCTTTGTTAGGCTGTGGCCTGAAGCATTGCTGTAGCTTTCACCTTCTTGCTCTGTTCCAGTGAAGCCTGCCTCCAAGCTTTGAAGTCCTGAGAGCTTCTTGCACTTTTGCTGAGTCCCCAGTCGTCCTTAGTGAGTCATTGGTCGCTGGCTGCAGTGAGTACGCTCAGTGATGAGTTTGGGACTGTGTGTGCTGGGATGGCATGGAATGCTATAGGTCCTGCGGCCATAGCCGCGTCTTGTATTATCCCTGGACGAGGTGGCTGTGCTCGGAGTGTGGAAGGATCCAATTGGGCTGTTCCTGGTTCCTGTTTTGCTGCGCTGTGCCTGTGTGTCTTTTGCCCTGGGAACATTCGGTTCAGGCGCCTCAGAGACTGTTATTGACCTGCTTGCCCTGGGAGCATTGGCTCGGACATTGCTTTGCTTAAACCTTTTTGCCCTGGGAGCATTTAGCTCAGGGGCCTCTGAGACTGTTATTGACCTGCTTGACTTGGTCTTATGTTTCAAGAAGTTGATCCCTTGGGAGGACATCAAGTCTAATATATGACATTTTTCATGAGTAGGAAATTGATCACCTGAATGAATCCTAGAGCTTCCATCATATTAAGGAAGGCAGCAGTAGTGGTGTCTGGATATGTAGGTTAAAGTTTCCCATGATCAGTAACCTAGAGTAGCTAGGGTTACCTCAGTTACCAGATTCAGCAGTTCTTGCACAGATGTGGTATTGCGAGGTGGTCTGTAGATCATGAGCAGCCACATTGGTTCCTTGTCACCAAGCTGGATTAGCAGGCAAGCAGCCATATTGGTTCCTTGTCTCCCAGCTGGATAAGCAGGCATTCTGACTCAGACAGGTGGGGGATGGAGATGCTGCACAGTTTGAATGTCTCTCGGATCAGGACTGCTACATCTCCACCCTGCTTCCCTTGCCTTGGTTGGTGCAGGATAGTGAATCCTGTGGGATATATTCCAGCCAATGGCACTCCTCCGCTTTCATCCAGTCAAGTCTCAGTTATTCCCAAGATGTCTAAGTGGTATTCACTGATGACATCATGGATCGTAGGAAATTTTTTATTGGATGATCTGGCATTTACTAGGCCCAAGTTTCCAAGTACCGGTCTGTTTGTAGTTGTAGTTTTAGGGGTCACTTGATGGTGGTAGGCAAGTATTCATGTGGGTATAGCTAGATAAGTGTCTATTGTTTCTTCTTCCCCAGATTACTGGGATGTCTGAAGATTTTTGGTTTACTAGACCAAAGCACATTCTTGCACATTTGGTACAGCAGATACCAAAGATATGGCAGACCTTTTCTGGGCTGTAGAGTAAAATACCCTGCTATTTTATCTAGACATTTTGAAGTGGATTTTCAAAATGGCTTAAGGATGTTCTATGATCTCTCTGGTGTGCTGGTGAGCATGATTGCATCAAAGTCCTCACAAAGAAAGGCACAATTAGAAGGGAACAAGTAGCCAGATTTTCAGTGGGTAACTGCAATTGCCTGGGGGTGGGGGGTGGGGTGAGGGAGAGGAAGAGGAAGAGGCAAAGCCAGATGGTATATTCAGGCAGGCAGCATGGTTAGAAGGACAAGAGCTTATCTGGAGTCAGTCATCCAAAACATGGGCAAATACAGATGTAGTGAATGAGGGAGAGAATTGTTGTAACAGCTATCAGCTCACTATTCTCTTGTACCCAAGACCTTACAATGTAAGGCTATAGGTGATGGGTGAGGAAGGGAGGTAACAGGAACAAGGTATGACTAAATAAGGGTTAGAGACAAGATACAAAGCTTTCTGCCTAGTTTCACAGCCCCTGACTCCCAAGATCAGGTGATGGAATGAATTTTCATGTACAACAGTTACCTATCAGCCAAGCACTTGGAATGTCCTACTGTCAAAGTCTTGATTGGGTGAGAACAAGTGCTTTTCTTTTCATACCCTGCCCTGCACTTCCAGATTCTGTATCCTCCTCACCTCCATGTATCTTATGTGTATTTACCTACCTCCTGAACAAAAATTCATGCATATGATAGTATGGACTCTGATCTTCAAACACTCATGCCCAAAGAAGTTGGTTATATAAGCTGGTACCTACCTCTGTCATTGTCAAATATACGTGGTAGCTTTACAAATGTACATATATAAGTACCAAATAGGAAGGTCAGTATTTTATTTGATTCCAATGTATCCAATCTAGAATATATTCAGTGCAGCCGTATAATAGACTTGCTACACTTTTAATTTCAACGGCACAAGTATATATTTTCAGAACTGAATAGAAAATTGTGTTTTTTTAAAATATTTGTAGATATTTTTCAACACCTGTATTTATACAGATTTGTTGCCTTTCAGTGGCTCACTGAATAGTGACCTGAACGTGCAGACAGAGAGAGAGAATGGACATTTGCAAAATGTCAAAAATGTTTTTTAGTGGTATCCATTTGCTCATATATTCTGTGTTCCAGAACTCTTTTCAGCCAGAAAATGTAGCCCAGAGTGGTCTAAGCAAGAACAAAGGGGCCAAGATTCCCTGGTGTGGTCCCTCTCCAAGGCTTGCAGAAGCCACAGAGTCCTGGGTGGAGGATCTGATCACTTCTCAGACCTCAACAGCTTCTGCTGTGAGCTGCACAGTCTTTCACCCCCTCTCACACAGCTTTACCTTCATGCTTGCACATTCTCATTGATAATTCCATGCAGGGCTTTTTTTGAGGGGGTACTTGGGGGTACTGAGTACCGGCACCTTTTCCGTTGTCTGCTAAAATTGACCCATGGTCTCCAAGTTTTAATGAAAGAGCTCAGGCTCTACACAACAATTCTGCCTTATCATAGGTTCTGTTACTGGTTGCAGGGGGCTTGGCTATTGTGGGGTGGGTCTCTCAGTGATCACTCACACTCCTGAAGGGTGGCCTGCCATTTGAGTATCGGCACCTTTTTCGCTAGAAAATATGCACTGCTTCCATGCCTGTAAGCTTTAAACAGAAGAACATAGTAAATTGATGTCTTTCTATGAATGGTAAGTTGCTGCATCACATGATATGACTTTTTAGTTTTACATGCAATTTTCAGTCATAATTTATCCAAATGGTTATTTTGAATCCGGACTGATTTTGGAATCGCTCTAGAAAGGATGGGTGCCTGGCTTCAGAGCTGACATCCGATGCTGAGCAGTTCTGATCTGACAACTGTGCATGTGCTTCACCATTAAAGTTCAATTTTCCAATAGGGGGCACATGTTTATGCATCATTTGAGCTTGTAATTGTACAGAATACTGTCTAAGTGCCATTTAACTGGCCAGGTGCGTTTCTGGCCAGTTAAATGGTTTCAAATATCGGGGGAGGGGGATGTCTTTTAATCCTTTTCCTACCATTATCCTCTCTTTCCATAGCATGCATAGAATCTGGTATAATACTGGCCTCTGTCACCTCCACTGGTAGGCCATTTCAGGCCTCATTGTAGTTCTCTTCAATTCTTACAGACCAGCACTTAATCAAACACCCAAACCCATGTCATGTCTTATTACTGAGTTCTGTAGTAATCCTCATTGCTACCAAAATTAGTAAGCCTCTTGTCCAAAACTACTGGCCTCCCATTGTTCATTTATGTTTAAGTTTCTTGTAAGTCACTCTAGGACAGGAACTCTCAACCCAGTCCTCGGGACACACTCAGTCAGGTTGTCAGGATATCCACGATTGTGATGAGATACATTTGCATACAATGATGTATGCAAATCTATCTCATGCATATCCATTGTGTATATCCTGAAAACCTGACTTGCTGGGTGTGTCCCGAGGACTGGGTTAAGAACACCTGCTCTGGGCTATCATTGGGGAGTGAATAGTGAGATATAAATCCTGAGTGGTGTAGAACAGGCAAAAGTGAATTTTTTTTTCACTCTTTCAAAAAGTACAAAGACCAAGAGACACTCAATTAAATTACATGGAAATACTTTTAAAACAACTAGGAGAATTTTTTTTTCACTCAAAGAATAGTTAAACTCTGGAACTCATTGCTAGAGGATGTAGTAACAGCACTTAACGCATCTGGGTTTAAAAAAGGTTTGGACAAATTACTGGAGGAAAATTCCATAGTCTGTTATTGAGATGTACATGGGGGGAGCCTTCTTACCCTGGGATTGGTAGCATGGAATGTTGCTATTAATTGTGCTTCTGCCAGGTACTTGTGGCCTGGATTGGCCACTGTTGGAAACAGCATACTGGACCATTAGTCTGACCCAGTATGGCTATTCTTATTTTCTTAATACAAGTATGAAAAATTTGGAGACCTTTTACTAAAATGTGCTTGAATCTGGGCTTAACACGTGGTAATGTGGAATTTAATGCAGCAGTTTTTATATACTTTAATGCAGGTTGTGCGCTGATGTTGTCATTAGCACATGGTGCCTGCATGTTAAGGGGGAAGCACTTACCGCCTCACACGTTAACTCTGTGTTATCCAATTAAAATGTGCTAATGCTAATCATAATGTGTTAGCTGGATAACACAGACTTGCCCACATTGTCCATGACATGTCCCCTCCCCAAAATATATACTTTTAAAATGGAGGATTAAGTGATTTATCCAAGATCACAAGAGGCAGCAGTGGGGTTTGAACCAGCCACCTCTGGATTACAAGATCAGTGCTCTAACCACTAGGCCACTCCTGTCATACAATATTACTAATGTTTTTCTCATTTCCTCTCATTTTTTCTGCAGGTAACTCCTTTTTTTTTTACGCTTTGCAAAATGCGGAAAATAAATATAAAAAATGGACTGATGTCTATCTGTCCAGCTATCTGTATGTGTGCCTGTAGACATAATAACTCTCCAAAAATAGAAGAGCACTCACCAAATTTAGCATATGGGATGAAAAGGTAAAAATATACAATCCAATGTCACAAATACAGGGTCAATATTTTCAGAGAACTGAGCCCTGCCTACCAAAACATATTGCTTTTCATTAGAAGCTGTTAGAATTTTGACCATCTCTCCATTCCTGATTTTTGCCAGCAATTTGGCAACGTGAAATAGGAAGACAATAAAAAGAAAAAAGAAAAATGAAATGAAGTAGCTGGCAAAGAATGGCATCAAAAGACATTTTCAAGGCACCTCACACGCATTATATTTTGACACCCACACAATCTCCACACACCCCAGAAATAATACATTCCTGGGGCACCCTAGGGTGAGAGTCCTGGTCTTGACGACTGGCTAAACTGAGTGAGCAGGCCCTGGAGTCTTACACAGGTATGCAGTGGCGTAGCAAGGAGGGGGCGGGAGGGGCGGTCTGCCCTGGGTGTCAGCTCGGGGGGGGGGTGCTCCCTGCCAGCTCCCCCCTCCCTTGGCACATCAACCCCCCCCACCCCCCCGACCAGTGCCTACCCTCCTCAGCTCCCTCCGGCTCCAACCAGCTCCTGCACCCTACCTTTAAAGCAATTTCCGAAGCCGTGGAGAGGCGAGGTGCAGCGCCTCGAGCCTGCATGTAAAAGAAGCGTGGATCCTCATCGGGCCTTCCTTCACGCTGTCTGTCCCGCCCTCTGTTCCCAGGTGGTTTGACTTAGCTTTCTGGTCACAATATACATCCCCCAACACAAAAATATAACCATACAAGGTTTCATATATATGCACCTACCCTATATAGCTCACATTCCCTTTGTGTCCATGTACGTAAACTCATAGCACACAACCAAAATACAGAAGAACAGCAACCCTTGTAGCCGTGCAAACAAAACAGTCACAACAAGGGCAACAAAAGAAAGGGGGGGGGGGGGGGGGGACAGCAGATGATGTAGAAAATTCTACTTTATTGAATATCCAGGACTGTTTTGTTTAAACTCACAGCCATATATACAACCACCAGCTCCCAATTCACTCCAAATCATTTCCCCCCCCCCCCCCCACATCCACACAGACACATATCCCGTGCATTTTTAAGTTAACCTTACCCTCATATATTCCAAACCACACCCACTTATGCACACCCATCATCCATAGCCACACATTTGTGTACCCTTACAACCGTGGACATGTGCTCACACCCAAATAACCACCCAGTTCCTTATACATCATCACTAGTTTGCTATCTTATACATATACCCTAGACATATCACAACACTCTTACCACTTCAACTCACTCGTTTCCCTGCTCCCAATACCCTCTAGACATATACCCTAGACATATCACAACAACACTCTTACCACTTCAACTCACCAGTTTTTCTGCTCCCAATACTCTCACAAACCTCAGCACACTCATTTATATATTCTATATTTCCTTATAAACCCACATCCTGCATATTCACTCTCCAGGTGTACACACTCCTATATGCAAGCACTCCCTCTACGGCTCACCTATACTTTACAAAAATCAATACCCCAACACTCACATCACAACCTCACATATCTCATTTCTTCCAATGTGTCTGTATGTATTTCCTACCTGCTGATGAATTGATAAGTGTGGATAACATTTTCTGGTTTCCTGGATAAGCATACCTTCAATAAATATAATTGCATGCTCTAATGTAGCTAAGCTAAAGCAGCAGAGGCAACAGCAACCCCAAGTCACCATAAGTGGCATGAACATCTTATAGCATCAAAATAGGAGCAAAGTATACCAACTGTGGCATAGCCAGCTCAAACTACCATGAGAGGAGTAAATTGGCACATGAACACCCAAAGGCGCCAAAAGGAGACAAGACACAAAAAAAATCCAAAAAAAATAAAACAACCAACCTGTGATAACATGAGCAAGGGTTAAGGGTGGGCCTTCAGATTATACAGACAGACGAGGTTACAAAGGTAAAACAAAACACTTTTTTAACTCAAAAGGTTGAAGCCTATTTTTAGGCTGCTTGTATCCCTTCCTAAATTAGCATGAACCAGCCATTCTCAACTGGGAGGGGTAAAAGAAACCAATGCTAAGTGCATATGAGAAAGTATCTTTTATTCACTTACCAATACAAATACAATTGTTTCTCATGAGAGATCAATTCAGTAACATAAAAAGCTGTTCACTGAAACTGCTTCTCTGAAATACTCTTCTGAGACGGCAGCTTATATCGTTTGTTTCAGGCAATGATTTACATGACTCTTTTTCTGCAAACAGTCCTTCTCACAGATTATTATCTGATTCCCAGCATCTGGTTCTCGTAGGCTGCTTGGGCATCATTCTTCTGCTGTTTACACTATCCTCTTTTCAAAGGCCTCCCTTGTTCGTAAGGGTTTCATAAATACCAGAGATCATGCAGGCTCATCGATCTCTGATAGATTCCTGTGTCACACAGACTTATTAATCTCTGGCCTTTTAACCAATTCCATAATGCATATCTGTGCTCATAATTCTACATCTCCCCCCTTGAAGGCCTTGTAATTAGGACTTCATTTATATTAGGTTTGTGATCCTGGTGTTACAGAAAACATAAACCACAGCCTAGTCCTGCACCTAGGACCTGTATCTCACCTTTATTTCGTTAACTTATTCTACATATTCTGTATTAGTGCCCCAGCCCCATGCTGGCTTAGGTTGCAGGCCACTCAGATTCCCTTAGCAGGATAAGAATCCTGTCTTTACCCGTCATTGCCATACGATCTCATGAGCACTAAAGGGCGATTTCAGTTTCCTGCATAAGTGTCTAGATTTTGGTCACATTGTTAAGGTTAGGGAGTAGGTATCAGTCACAATTCATGCCAACTCTATAGGCTATAAATGACAGGTATTGGGTTATGTGTAACAAGACAAGGTGGTTATAGTGAGATATATATTGTCCTTCTTTAACCTTCCCCGGGCCTTATGTTACTTACAATGCCTTCCCATCTGAATAATCCTAGAGAAGGATAATGATGCAGAATAAAGGAAATCACAAAAAATTTAAGCATTATCATCAACATTTTAAATCTCTGCGTCAATAGGTAGTCTTTCATATAGAATATATTCATGTCCTATAGGTTCTTTCTTACTTAAAGCAGTTTCAATTAATTGTTGCACTAAACTTCTAATACAGGGTGTTGTATAACAGCCAAGAAGTACAAATACAGCAATAACATCATTGTAGTCAAACTAGATAATATGAAAGTTTCCATTTTCCAAAAATATTGTCCATCCACCCAGTCCAGGTGGTATCTACACCAGAATTCTCAACAAGTTCATGTGGCATCTAATTGAGCAGCAATATCTTTAACTGCATCTCAAGTATAATTAATGAAGTGCTGTTGATTATAATAAATGTAATTAATCCAATCAACATTCTTGTTAATAGTGGACCACCAAAGCAATGAGGATTCAAAACCTGCAGCAATTTGATTGCGGGCCTTGAATTCATCTGGCACCCCCCTTAGTACACCTATAGAGTCAATATAAATTCTATCATCAAAGGAACCAGGGATTTCTTGCTTCTTTCTAGAAACAACTGGATTATCAACTGATTGGGTTATTAAATGGAATCACTAATTAGACTAGACCACATTTGCCTTGCCAGTTGGTGGGCAGTATTGAGTATAAGGTTTTGGATCCACAATATCACCATATGTCTGCCTGAGGACAAAAAAAAGTCAGAAAAGTCAAGGTCAATGATAAAGGTTAAGTTATAGTTACATAGTGAAAGGTTACCAATTGAGTAAGGATTCAGGATTATTTTTGGGGGGTTAGACAGATCTAAAAAATTGTCCCAGGGACTGGTGGTCTGAATACTGGGGGTGTTTTCGCTCCCTTGGATAAGTCAGGGAACAATATACTGAGAGAAAGGCAGTGTGGTTCGATAGTTTTACTGGAACCCTGAAGCAGTTTTAACATGCACATGGTTCCATTGTAATCATTTACTGAATTTAAGGTAAAAGGGACTGCTTGAGGCTCAGGGCGAGAAGCAGAACAAACATAACAATCAGATACGTTTAAACTCCGGATAGTATACCGAATCCAATCTAGCCACACATTAGCTTCACCGAAACCAGTCTCAAGAACAAATGTTTCCCTAAGGCTGGTTACATTAAGGAGCTTAATAGGAATCTTTGCTTCTGAAATTTGAGGTAGCAAGGGATTAAGTGAACCAGTATTAGATAATAAGTACAGGGTTACATTTTCCCTCTTCACAATTTGTACAGTCTACTGGTTGTCGGACAAGGGTTATATTATGACATAAGAGATTATTCCAAGCCAATTGGTATTTTTCTGTGGAAAAGTTGGGTACGGTATACCACCATACATTAGCCCATGTCATGCAAGGAGATGTATACTGACTCATTTCAACATAAGTACACAAATAAACATACTATTGACAATACCATCATTGCCAGTCTAAAGATCCACAATTGGCTATGTTACAAACATCCAATTGTAATGTGACTATCTCATCAGTTAAATTTAACTTCATTGTGGTCTTGACCAGTTATCTTCCCAGAGTGTAGTACCTATCCACGTCTTGGGAATCTAAGTTATTATTGCCAAAAAAGTCCTGGAATTGAAGACATGTATGCTGATAGACGTAAAAGTATGAATAATAAAAAGCCAATAGATGATATACATATTAATGGTTATGCTAAACAAAAATAATACAGTTCCTTTCTAATAACTAATATTATGGCTAATAAGAAGGTGAAGATTAATAATAAATCCTATAACAGTGAGTTCCTAATCATAAACAGAAAGAAAAAATTAACAACAGATAACACAAAGTGAAAAACTAACAAAAGATAATACAATGTTTTTCTAGCAGTATTAATACCAGCGCGAACACAGCTATGCCCACAAACAGTAGTCCCCAGAGTCTGTGGCTCCAGGCACTGTTGTTTCAGGGTTGTGGGCTGCTTGAGGCAAGGATGTCTGTGTGGGAGACTGGGGTCCTCTAACTTCACTGCTGTGGCTGACAGGGCATTTGGAAAGGTCCAATATAAAAAGGCCTGTTGCTTCACAGGTACAGAAAACAAAAGGTAAAGTCTCTCAAGACTCAGAGGAAATGTGAAACTAGGTCTGTGACTGGCAGGCCCTGAAATGTAGTTTACATAGAGGGACATTTTCGAAAGGGACGTCCAAGTTGCGATTTGGACATCCTTGCAAAACGGCGAAATCCATGGGTGGGGAAACCCATATTTTCGAAACAAGATGGATGTCCATCTTTCATTTTGAAAATACCGTCAGGGACGTCCAAATCCTTAGATGGACATTTCTGACTTTCGGTGATTTTCGAAACCAAAGACGTCCATGTCAAAAACGGCGAAATGCAAGCTATTTGGTCATGGGAGGAGCCAGCATTTGTAGTGCACCAAGAAAGACATGAAGATTCCAAAGCTCCAAGAGAGAAGCAAAGAAGCAGCAATAGTTGCATGAAAAACCCAAGGCATTCAAGGAGAGGCAAGTGGCACCAACAGTAGTTGAAACACCCCAAGAAAGATAGAGTGACACCAGCGGTGGAAGAAAACACTCCAAGGTACTGAGAGATGAACAAAATTGTACCAGAAAGGTCAGGAACATCCCAAAGCACCAAGAATCAGGCAGAGGGGTATCTACCAAAATCTATTTTATGGCACATTTACTGCGTTCTGTTGGTTTTATCTGCCGTCCTCTTACTACTGTGTTCACCTCCCCAGGTTGTTGCTGATACTCTCCAATGACTATTCCTTCTTTTGTCCATGAAAGTAAATTGGAGTAGATGGCTGTAGTCTCAGTTTCTCAATGACCCTTGCCTCTCCAGGTCTCTCTCTCTCTCTCTCTCTCTCTCTTTCTCTCTCCTCCATCATGAAAATATCTCTCTATATCTTGGAAGGTGACTATGGGATTGCCAAGTCTCTGATCATCATTAGTGTTTGTGCTGGCCCAATATCTCTCTCTGGAGGCTGAACTACATTTCCACTTCTGCTTCTTCCATTGTCACGCTTGCCTCTTAAAAACCATTAGTATGACTGAATGAGAAACAGATCACTGCTAGCATTCGTATTATATATGCATGCAAGTATTAATTTATAGCTCATTATTCTCATACATACAGAGAGGAGTGAGTGCTTGCCTGTAAGAGACCACCTTCCAGTGTTCCTTTCTCTCTCTCTCTCTCTCTCTCTCTGTCTTTTTAATATTTTGTGCCTTTCCTTCACCAAATTCTGAAGCATGCAACTTCTATGCAACTTTTCTTTCTGAAATCCAACACAGAAATAACTGTAAGATGATTATTATAGCTTCTTTCAGGTTCATGATGATATGAGAGGGACAAAGCAGCACCAGTCTTTTCCTTGAGGTGTTTCAGGCACTGAGACAGGGCTGAAGCATCCCAAACAAATGCACAAACACCCCAAGAATCAGGAAGATGGGCAAAGCAATCCAAATCTCTGAGCATCACATTGCTTCTATTGGCCCTAGTTCTCTCTGGAGGATAAGTTTCTTTCTCTACTTCTACTATTACCGCTCCTGCCCTTTGACACCACTGACACAATTTCTGTAGTAATATAAAAGATATAAAGGTTCTATTTTACATACAACAGGGAACACACTGTATGAGGAGCAAACTGCAGACATAGGGCCCTATTTACTAAGCAGTGATAAGGACACACTAGCATTTTTATTGTGCACTAAATGCTAAAGATACACATAGGAATATGTGGCTGTCTGAGTCTCTAGCATTTACCATGTGCTAATTTTAGGCGTGTGCTAAAAACGCTAGCGTGTCTTAGTAAACAGGGCCCATACCAGCTTATTTTCGAAGGAGATCGCTGGCCATCTTCTGACACAAATCGGGAGATGGCCGGCCAATCAGTATAATCGGAAGCCGATTTTGGCCGGCGCCAACTGCTTTCCATCGCAGAGCCGGCCAAACTTCAAGGGGGTGTTTCGGTAGGGTAGCAAAGGCGGGACAGGGGCGGGATGAGGGTGTGCTTTGAGATGACCAGCATCGCCCGATAATGGAAAAAAGAAGGGCGTCCCTGGCGAGAATTTGGTCCACTTTATTTGGTCCCTTTTTTTCAGGTCCAAGTCCCAAAAAACTGCCCGAACTGACCAGATGACCACTGGAGGGAATCGGGGATCACCTCCCCTGACTCCCCCAGTGGTCACTAAACCCCTCCCACCCTAAAAAAAAACAACTTTAAAAACTTTTTTTGTCAGCCTCTATGCCAGCCTCAAATGTCATACTCAGGTCCATCGCAGCAGTATATAGGTCCCTGGAGTAGTTTTAGTGGGTGCAGTGGACTTCAGACAGGCGGACCCAGGCCCATCCCCCCCACCTGTTACACTTTTGGTGGTAAATGGGAGCCCTCCAACCCCCCCCCCCAATAAAACCCACTGTTCCCACATGTAGGTGCCCCCCTTCACCCATAAGGGCTATGGTAATGGTGTAGAGCTGTGGGGAGTGGGTTTTGGGGGACTCAGCACCCAAGGTAAGGGAGATATGCACCTGGGAGCTATTTTAATTTTTTTTTTCATTTTTAGAAGTGCCCCCTAGCGTGCCCAGTTGGTGCCCTGGCATGTCAGGGGGACCAGTACACTACAAATGCTGGCTCCTCCCATGACCAAATGCCTTCAATTTGTCCGGGTTTGAGATGGCCGGCCTCGGTTTCCATTATAGGCGAAAACCGAGGCCGGCCATCTCTGACATTTGGCCGGCCCCAACCGTATTATCGAAATGAAAGATGGTCGGCCATCTCGTTCAAAAATACGGTCGGCCCCGCCCCTTCGTGGCGCCGTCCTCGGAGATGGGCGCCCTTAAAGATGGGCGTCCCCGGTCGAAAATGCCCCTCATAGTCTCTCTGGTACCTAATATGAACTTTAATACTCTGACTAAAAAACAAAAACGGCTGATAGGGTTTTAAAATTCACTCTTTCATACACAGATTGTTTGCCTGCCTGTCACAGCAAGAACTTAAATTTTGTGCAGAGCAAAATTTGTTTTCTTGTTTAGTTTCACCTGTTTGTAGCATTTTTTGTCTGTAGCAGCAGTGAGGAATGTTGCCTGAATCCTCAATGCTGCTACTATAATCCACTACTAGAATAAACCCATATGTAGGCAGGCAGGCTGGTGTCTTTCAGGTGAACTTCCTACCTTCTGACACTCTTCAGAGAGAGCTGGAATTTACTGGAAACTAATATAATCAGTGGGAGGCTCTGGTGGCAGCAGAATCCTCCTCTTACTTTAAAACTGAGATGAATCTTTGTAAGCATGCCTTAAGTTCATAATTCCCACCTCTGACTCTTCAACTACAAGGGAGAACCATCAAGTCAAGCTTTAGCAGATGTAGGACACTGATCCTTTACTAGCCACCCAGCGTAATAATAGGCTAAAGGGGTGAAACAGAAGAGCACAGGTGTCAGATGCACTGTCCTGTCAGGATTGTTAGAGTATTGGAGGCTCCTCTACATCTCTTCTAATCATAGGAATAGAGAAGGGGAATCTGAACTACTTTGCAAATTCCAGCAAGGCACCCTGGTCACAATATTTTGTGTCAGGAACATCTTATCATCTGTGCAGGGCTAATTTGTGGTTCTAGGCATAGCTAACAGGGTCCTAATCAGAAAGTAACTTTCTTTGTAAACCAGTTTCTATGGGTTTCCATCAAGAGTGTCAGCATAACTGCAAGTGATAACCATCTGATAACAGCACTGATACCCCTGCTATCAGCACCTAGCTATAGGAATTTTGCTAAGGAGAACATTGGTTGACCCCTTCCACCTCCTAGTGATAGGAAATAGGAGTTTGTAGGAATAAAGTACTATTGAAATACAGAAGTGAAGTACAGACTTTGTATATACTTATGCTATAGTTAATAGTTCTATTGCATACATGTTGAATGCCTTGCCAATTCTGGTTTAGAGCATCATTATTATAATCAACAAAGTTATTGAGTGTGAAGTTATATTTAAAAAAAAAGTCTCAACTGCTTATTTGGCTGTTTGGTGAATACTAGCCCCAGTCTTGGTCACTGAATTCAATGGGGATATCCTGAAAATCCCGACAGGCTGGGTGTGCCCGAGGACTGGATTGAAAGCCCCTATACTAAATCAATACATTTGATTATGTATCCAGTTTCCATTCCATTGAGTAAGCAAGATTTCTGATTACAAAATAGTGCTTGGTTTGTTTTGTTTATTTTCAAGATATAATTATTCATGAGAATTTGAAATAGGTGAAACTGGGATAGGTTTGTTAGGCTGCTTGTCCAAAAATTTCAGCATGATAAATCAACTGGTTTTGGTTTCTTCCTTGTCCTTCTGTTCTGTCAACAACAATAACAAGTGTTCTTGATCTTGCTTCATGTACTATAATACTAATGAAAATGAATAAAAGCAAAAGATTTCTGCTCATTTGAGACCAGTGCACATTTATTGCTTTTTTTAACTGAAACAAAGTGAAAATGAATTAATTTGTCACATTTCTCCATTTTTTTCAAAATGAATGTGCATCTATAATTTTTTTTTTTTAAATCCCTTTTCCACTGAAACATCTGTAACATCTGGAACAGAGAAGATAACATGTACAAAGCACCCTTCTGGAGTGAGGCCAGCACTGACTAAGGGCCTTTTTTACCAAACTGTGCTAGCAATTCCTGATGTGGTAATGCTGACAATGCCCATTCACTTTCAATGGGCTTCTTCCACATTGCTAGGCAGGAATCACTAGTGCAGTTTGCTAAAAGAGGCCCTGAGGGCAGGAAATGAAAATGTCCTTTGTTCACAATCACCACTCTGCCTCATTTAAGTATGCTGAGAG
This sequence comes from Microcaecilia unicolor, assembly GCF_901765095.1. Taxonomy (NCBI): domain Eukaryota; kingdom Metazoa; phylum Chordata; class Amphibia; order Gymnophiona; family Siphonopidae; genus Microcaecilia; species Microcaecilia unicolor. Next base: position 190,281,880 of record NC_044031.1, on the reverse strand, counting down.
AAAAAAAAAAAATAACACTGATCAGTAGAAACTGAAAAGCAGACAGAAAGTATGCAGAGAAATCTATTGTTTCTTGGTTGAAAATGAAAGAATTTGACCTAAGAAAGTACAAAGTATGATGTTTTTGGAAAGTTAGCATGTTTCTAACATGAAAAAAAAGAACTATTTCCATGTACACACTCTACCTTCTCCTTAACAGTTGTTCTGCTCATAAAGGTAAAAATCTGGCTTCTCTTTCACAGAAGAATCAGCTCTCCACCCTTTCAATGCTTGGATGCCCTAAAAGCTCACAATAGTATTATACAGAGCAACCCAGCACAGGAAGGGTAGGGGCAATGAGAAACGGAGCCAGGATCATTCTTCAGAAATAGATCACCTGGAACACAGGAAAAGAGAAGAAAAATATGACAAAGTACCCAAGCTACAAAACACACTCATACACATACTCTATCTCACATCACTATTAACTAAGTAAAGGTACCACTCATAACCCACACGTTTCATAGTTCCTGATAGGTCTCAGCTAAAATATTGCGTAATTTGTATTTGGTGTCAGCTTTCATAGAATCATGTATCATGTTGTGTGTGATGGGAAGGATGAGATGAATAGAATGCTATTGAAGGAACAATATCACTTGTGAAATGGAGAGATACAATTCTATACATGGTGAAGTATTTGAACAGTATTGACTTATGTGCGTGAAGTATAATAAAATAAGCAAGCAAGAAAAATATTAATGATCAATGTTAAACAAGTGGTGAAAACATGTGAAGCATAATCTGTATTGAGGAGAAAGAGGTGGATAGTATCCAAACATTGTTTTGGTTTGAAAATAATAATAATGGGGTCGATATTCAAAGCGATTTAACCAGCCAGACATGGCTCCTGGCCAGTTAAATTGTGTGATTGCATGTTTGGGGTTAAATGAAACCTGGCTAGGTGGAGTCAGCATTTGGCCGGTTAAGTGCCACATAAAAGTCAGTCCTATCTTTATGCAGCAATCTATAGCCAGTTAAGTGCTGACTATTGGACTTAACCAGCTATGCAATACTCGGCTTCACAAGAACAGATATTCATTGCCGAAGCCCGAGCAGGACCTGACATTGAATGTCTGGGAATAATGCTGACAGAAGTCAGCAAAACGCTGAACACTGTCGACTTAATATCAACCCAAGTATATCTAACTATTTGAATTATATTTACAGTGACATTGAAGGATATATTTTACAATTTAACCACAGAGTATCACTGTTCCAAGGCAGCAGGTATTGCTATGCATTTTCATACTAGGAGTCCATACACATAGTAACCACTTGTAAATTTCATGGTTCAGCCACTAGGTATCCATACACAGCAACCATTAAGAAAGCTATACAGTTGAGTCACTAGGTTCTACAGTAAAATCTACAGGAAAATGAAATGTATATCTGAATTGCTAAGAGCCAGCCCATTGAGGAAAGCATAAGGGAAGGAGGTAAGGTAGCAAGTAGAGTGCTTGGTGAGGAAAGCATACAAAATATGCTTCATTGAATTATTTTCATTCCCTCAGCGTGTGTGTGTATATATATATATGTTTTGTTTATATTTGTGTGGGTGTGTATGCATGTATATGGGTTAGTATGTCTTTTTTGTGAGGGTCTATGTTTTATTTGTGTATGTGTATATCTATATTTTGTATAGGTGTGCATCTATTTTGTGTTGTATGTCTGGGTCTGTGGGTCTATTTGCTTAGATGTATCTGTCTTTGGGCCCTGTTTACTAAGGCATGTTAGTGTTTTTAGTGCAACTACACTTAGCACACATGCTAACCATGTAGGCGCCTATAGGGATATTATATGCACATACTTGGTTAATGCACATACATGGTTAATGTGCGTTAAATACGTTAATGCGCCTATAATGCTGTTTAGTAAACAGGGACCTTTATGAAGGGTGTATGTAAGAGTGCTTGTGTGTGGGCAGATGGGTGTGTCTGTGTGGGTAGCTATGTGCATGTCTGTTGACTGTGTTGCGGTCTGTGATGAGGAGAGTATAGTAGAAAGGCAGGGAAATGAAGCAATTCTCTAACTACTTTGTTTTGGTGTATTAAAGTTTCTATGCTGCAGTAGTTGAAGCTGATTCTCTCATGGAAATGCATTGTATTTTTTTGGGGGGGGGGGGGAGGGGCGGTTATAGTGCACATCTCTGGATTCCCAAGTCTGATCTGGCTCATTGCTAACATTTTTCCCCCATGCTAGATTTTGTCCTGTTCTGTTAATTTTTTGAGAACTATTTTGCACTTAGACAGACCGTTGGACATTCTTAACCATTTTATGTATAATTTCTTTCATATCTGTTGTAACCCTGTCCCTCCTAATGATTATGGCCCCTCATTTCACTATCCACTTCATCAGAGGAGCTGATTCTCTAATGAACACTGGGACCTAATGATCAGGAGATGGTGAATTGCTGGAAATCCTGGAATTTGAGTTCTCTGTAGCTGAGGGGAACTGAATTAGATAGAAGTCAAGAGTGGTGACACAGATAAGTGAAACATTTCAATTATGTTCAGGGGTGAGGCATATAGAAGATTGTATTTTGTGCAATACTACTAAGCTAATGTATTTGATTGTTTTCCGAGTCAGTTTTTGTCTTAATTTTGAACTAGGATGGTTGAGCGTTGCGCATTTTTGGAGTTTTTTGGCTTTGGCTGATTTTATGTCAAGTCTTCCTAAAGGAAAATTCCATAGACTGTTATTAAATGGACTTGGGGAAAATCTTCTATTTCTGGGATAAGCAGTATAAAATGTTTTGTACTTTTTTGGGATCTTGCCAGGTATTTGTGACCTGGATTGGCCACTGTTGGAAACAAGATGCTGAGCTTGATGGACCTTTGGTCTTTCCCAGTATGGCAATACTTATGTACTTATGACAGCATTATTCAAACCACGTCGCAATCCCACAGACATGTTTAATTGTAGACCTTTATCTCTTATAAACATAGATGGAAAAATCTATGCAAAAAGTATTGCCAACAGAATATCAAGATATATATCCAAATTAATTCAGACAGACCAAACAGGATTTATTGGTAATAGACATTCTTTCAACAATGTAAAGCTTAGCATTCACTTAGGGGCCCTTTTACAAAGTGCCGGGAGAGCTACTGCTGTTTTGTCGCACACCAATCCAGCACTACCTCCAGCTCACTTCAGAAGCCAGCAATAGTGCCACCCCAACGCGTGCCATTTCTGGTGCAACCAGAATTTGTTTTTACCACCAGGGGTTTACCCGGTGGTAACTGGACAGTGCTGTGCGCTGCCCAGTTACCACTGGGTTAACATGGGAGCCCCTACTGCCTCCTAAATAGGTGGTGGTAAGGACTCCCTCTAGAAATGGCCACACGGCAAGTTTTAATTACTGCACGGTTCAGTGACCATCTGTCCCATGCAGTAAATGCAGGGCACATCGATTCAGGGGGGCGTGTCACGATCAGGTCGCCATCTTGACACGCCCCCTGAATCGATGTGCCCTGCGTCCTGAACATGCTTGCCGATCGATCAGTATTGTTTGCTGGCGTGTCTCTTTAACTTTTTTCCTACGATGCCTCACACCAAAAGGAAGGGGACAGTGAAGGGCCAAATGCCGTTGGTTAGAACTTCGTCCCTGATTCAGCAGACGATAGATCGCTATGCAACCGGTGTCCCACTTACTGGACCAGCTGAACCTGAGCTGAGAGCCGATGGAGGAGCGACGGCTTTCTTGGGAATAGAAATGTCGCTTTCACCTCCTGATCTTAATCCCCCTCCATGCCCAGCGTTTTTTGGGCGGAGTGCGGAGGCCCTAGCTGAGTCAGGAGTCAATGTCGGCAGGGCCTTGAACGGCAGCGCACCTACCCAGATCGCAGGGGAAGTGAACTTGGAGCTATTAGCTCCCATGGAGGTTACTCTGGAGGCTATTTGGAGAGCTTTGCAAGATTTAACCAAGGTGGCCTTAAAAACAGTTCAGGGCATGGCTCATCTCGTGAGTAAAGTTGATACTTTAACTGTTTCTTTGGAAAAAATTTAACAGGATTCAATAATTCAAACAGAACAAATGCAACAAGAGTTGGTAAATTTAAAATCCACTACTGAAGTTTTGATAAAAGATAAATCTAGGAAGATAGAGCAAATTGAGAATTTCAATAGACATTTGAATTTAAGAATATTGAATTTTCCTATGGTAGTAGGAATGAGTTCTACTGATTTCTTCAAAAAATACCTACAGGAAATTCTACATTATCCTGCTTTGGCTATTCCTCCATTTAATAAGACTTATTATATACCGATACCTTTATAGTCTGGAGCAGAGCCTATTGGATCAGAGCCTATTAGATCAAGGAATTTGCCTTTAAATCAAGATTCCATGCAAGAAATTCAGGATATTTCAGCATTATTGGAAGATTCAATGTCTGAGGTGGCTCAATTTGAACAAGATATGAATTCGGTAATGAAGTTATACTTTAAGAATTCCTTATAAACATTTTGTGGTCAAAGAATCTGGATGTTTCCTGATGTTACAAAGACAAAACAAGATAGAAGGAAACAATTCTTAGCTCTTAGAGAAGAGACAAAGGGTTTGGGAGCAACATTTCTTCTGGCATATCCATGCAAATGCCTAGTAAGATGTCTGGGCAGCAAATATGTTTTCTTTGAACCGGAATAACTTAAAACTTTTTTTGATATGAAAAAGCTATCTAATAGACCAAAGGAATAAGATAGAGGGCAACTGATTAAGTAGAGAATATAATGGGAATACTCGGGTCTGGCCATTTTCCAACAGAATTTTTTTTATTTCTTTTGGATCTCCTCATCTGTTAATCATCCCCCCACCACTTAATTTGTGGTCTAAGGAAGTGATAAATTGTAATTAATAAAGTTTTCCTTAATGTGTTTCTTATGATTTAGATGTGTTCAATCTCTCACTATATTTTTATTTGCAAGTTTATCTTGTAAAGTTTGTTAAAATTATTGCAATCACCTCCTAACTACAAAACTATTCCATTCACCTCAAAATGAGAAAAAAATGTTTTGAACAATTTATATTCATTGTGGTATAAAACTCTCTACATAGAGGTGGATGAAAAGAAGTGGAACACTTTCTGGACTAAGAGAATACTCTCAATTAGATCAGCGTCTGCCAAACAATGTTTTTCCTGGCACATCATGCCCTTTGGATAGCTGCTAAATTGCATAAAATCTCTTCTGAAATTTCAGATTAATGCTGGCCATGCAAATCTGACAAAGGCACATTTGAACATTTGTTATATTGGTACCCTAATGTACAATCATTTCTACAGCAGATGCAGCATAAAATACAGGAGATACTTCATACTTCAGAACCATTTTCACTCAAAGGAGTATTGTTCAATCTATTTCTATCTAATTCATTTAACAGAAGATAACATTCACCTAATTTTAATCCTGACTACCATGGCAATAGGGGATATTTTACGTTCATGGATGGATTCTCACTTTCTTAAATATCAATTTTGGGTGGAATAATGCAGAATGGTGGTCTGGACGACCAAAGTGGATTCTTGAGGAAGAACCTTGACTTCCTCCTTCCATTTAACTATTGCACCAGCAACAAAAGTAAATAGAATGGGGCAAATTCCAAACAAATTAGGAATTCTGTTGCACAGCATCCTACTGTGCCCACATAATCTTGGATCTGATCGCTGCCCTTTTTAATGTTGGTAGTTGGCTATTAGAAACAGAAGAAGATTTTATGGCCCTTTCTATGAGGCCCCTAATGGCATGCTGCACTATCTTTGATGGGTAGGGGTCGAGGTGATTGGCTGATGCCCTCTCAGGATTTTGTCAAACCCTCCTCTGTTATTGGGTCATTTGGACCTCAGGAGAACCCGGTTTCCTTTCATGCTTGCTGATACCCTATGTTCCTCCAAGTATACTTCAATCCTCCAAAAAGAACTGTCTAGTTGTACCCACTAAATTGGAAATTGAATGTCAAGTGGAGTCATAAACTAGCTTCTCAGTGCTAGACCCTGAACTGCGGAATATGATGCCAGGGCACTTAAGTCTGATTGTTTCAAGGCTGATTTGAAAACTTTTCTTTTTGAAGATGACTACTACTGAGTCACATCTCTCATTGTGGGCACCAGATGTGCAGCTTCTGGCAGCACAGTTATTGACCCTTGTGTGCTTTCCTCTCCCATCCTATCTGAGATTGTAGTTCTCTCTTCTCCTACTTCATATCCTGTCTTATTTGCAGTGCTTTTTTTGTAAGAAAAAAGGTACTGGTATCTCACTATGGGTAACCTTAGGGTGGGGTCACTATCTATGGCTCTGCCCCTATGGTAGCCACACCTACAGTAGCCACACCCCTTTTTCCAGCTATGCCACATGTAAACAGGCATCATTGAAAATACTACACCAGTATTGGAGAAGAAAAATAGCTTGTGATTTTTTTTTCATTAGAATTTCTATAAACTGTTACAGCTCAAGTATACCCAAAATGACACAAACCAAATTAGCACACAGACCAGGAATTAGGAGAACAGTCTTGCCAAATCTGAAACATAATATGTTACCAAAATCTCAGAACCACAAATCGATCCCTATTCAGACACTGCCTTGCAGTCACACTTGCAGAATAGAGATAGTCTCTCTTCAAATTGTATTTAGATGTCATATCAAAAATGTCTCTCCACATAAAACTGAACAAAAGTTGTTGGACATTATGATTTCCAGTGCCTTAAAATTGACTTTATAACATTAGAGACACTAAGACTGCATCTCTCTCCTTTAAGAACATGCTATGCATGTACCTCAGTTCTACTCAATGTCTAGGGCACCTTTCCTTTCCCCCCACCATGGGAGCTTTAAATGATATCTTGGCAGCATCCCCAAATCTTAGAGCTCAAAATGCAAAAGTCAAGCCTAGGAATTAAATTTGTCTTATGCATAACAGTGAATAATAATACTGACTTGAGGGTAAAATAAAGAGGGATATATAGAAACCGACAAGTCCAAAAAATTCAGAACAGTTGAACACATGAGTTAAAATGATATCTTCCTTTGAAGTCTACGTTTATAGGCCCCCACGCACAGACAGGTTATCTTTTCAGCCTAGTTAATTTTCTGGTACTCAAGAAGCCTGAGGCCACTACAAATGGTCTGACTGAAAATCCATATAGCTTTCAATATTAAACCTTTTTTTTATATATTTATGACATTAAAAAGAAATAGCATCACTAGAACCCTAGAGGAGCTGTTGCATCAAAATAACTAAAAATCCATCCATTTAGAAGAGACAGAAAACAATCTCATAGAACCAAAAGTTCTCTCAGGGCCAAATGAAATGGCTTAATGAAAGGGTCCAATAATATTGTGCAATGATATACCTGCAAATTAAAACAATAATTAGTACATTCTTTCCAATCAGAGGTACAGTGATAGATCATGGAATAGTGATGCAAACAATACTAAACTATGTAGATTAGCCACTGAGCCTTTACACTGCTATAAAGATAAGTGTGCACATATAGAAAATCTAGGCAGCAAAGCCCTATTTTCTACAACTCATGAGCTATGTCCTGTACCGCAACAGTCTCAGCAGCCAGTCAGCAAGGGCTCAAGCAAAGTTCTTGTCACATAAAAAAGTCCCTACTGTGTTGTAGTTTAATAGCTTTCATGAGACACTATAAATACATTAATATGTTCATTTTCATTAAAGAGAAGCTCCTTTTAATGTGAAGTGTGTATTCTACATAAGTGATAGAACTGAAATGCATCAAGATCTGGAAAGTTATTTTAAAAATCTGCATAATAGTTTAGAATTATGAGCTGCATTTGCAAAATGTGTGATCTAGTGCAAGCCAAAAAATAAAAAGGGGTATTTAGCAAAGTATTTTCTGTATGTGAATCATGTTTTGCATATGGAAACATATATAATACACATGTATAAGAGGACCTATGAGATGGCACAGAATAGGCAGAATGTGCTTAGGTCTATAAAATAATGAGTGGAGTGGAATGGGAAGACGCAAAGCGTTTGTTTACTCTTTCCAAAAATACTAGGACTAGGGGTCAGGCGATGAAGCTACAAAGTCGTAAATTTAAAACGAATCAGAGAAAATGTTTCTTCACTCAATGTGTAATTAAACTCTGGAATTCGTTACCAGAGAATGTGGTAAAGGTGGCTAGCTTAGTGGAGTTTAAAAAACAGATTTGAATGGCTTCCTAAAGGAAAAGTCTATAGACCATTATTAAAATGGACTTGGGGAAAATCCACTGCTTATTTCTGGATAAGCAGCATAAAATGGTTTGTACTTTTCGGGGGATCTTGCCAGGTATTTGTGACCTGGATTGGCCACTGTTGGAAACAGGATGCTGGGCTTGATGGACCTTTGGTCTGTCCCAGTGTGGCAATACTTATGTACTTAAGTACTTATATAGGTGTTCCTGGGGGCATTCATTATGGTGGATGTGGATCAGAGTTTCTATTTACCCATTTACGAAACATGTACATATAACCCCTAGTTCTATAATCTTGCACACAATTTTAAATTTAGGACTAGATTCAGTAAATGGCACCCAAATTTGGATTCTCAAAAAATTCGCACGACTGCTTAGAGTGAAAAAATAGCACAGAAAATCAGTATAAATACACTCTACCCGAGAATTAGATTAAGCACTGGGCTAACCAATTATCAAATCTAAATCAATTATACAAATTAGCCTTAAAAGCACAAGGAACCTATATTTAGGACTCCCCTCTGATGGCTGTCATTATTGGCTCCTCCCTCCTCCGAAACAAACCACAGACATCAAAAAACTCCCATTTACTCTCAATCATGGGGAGAAAAAGATTCTGTGGCCAAAAAACGGATCAGGGGATATATTTAATTTTATCAATATATCAATCCCAGTGCATAAATCTAACACCCTATTATAGAAAGGGTGTGAAAAACATTTTCCAATCTCATCAGAGGAGCTCACTCATTCAAAATACACATCCAAGGATATAAGTTGCACTTAGCTAACGTGTATCAGTCTTAGGAAACCTCAGGATAGTCTCATATTCAAAATCTTTTCACTTAGCTTTAAATCCTGGTTATGATGATCCTGCAAATGATCCAAAGTCTTGGCTTTCCTTTCTCAGTATAGACCATACAGTGCAGCATGTTCCAAGGAGCTCCCCATATTGATATAACCAACGTTTCAATTTTATGGATATTCCACTTGTTATTCACAATGTTTTTTTCAATATTTTTTTCAATTTCTCGACAGCAAGGGACCCGTCTGTTTCGCTACTTCATCAGGAGAATATGAAACAGTGCCAAGAACCTGTTTCTCGTATCAATCCAATGCAAACCCAAATTTGGATTTAAAAAAAAAATCCACGTGGAGCGCTATTTTCTATAAACGGTGCACCGAGTTGTGCACTGTTTGTAGAACAGTGCTTAGAGCCGATTTCTGTGCCAAACTTGGACCTGAGGATTTACTAACAGACCAGAGATCTGTAAAGATCACTTGCAAACATGCAGAAAGCAAAAGGTCCTTAATCAGGCCAACTTACACAGGAAAAAGATCTCAGAAACCCACAGACAAATCCAATGCTCTTTATGTCTGTACAATCGAGTTCAAGTTTCATTCATTGATCCTACAAAAACCTCTGCATTATTTTTTTATTTAATTGAAACTACTCATTAAAAATTCAGTATTTATCCTTATGCTTTGTTATTGATGCATGAGTAATAATATCAGAATAAATACAGCTGCCTGCATGAACAACACTTCAAATTAGCCAGCATTTATCTTAAGCTCCAACAGGACCTGTTTCACCACAAACAGTGGGAATGTATGTGGGCTTCATACGATGCAGTACTTTTTGCTCACTGCTTGCACAGAGTTCGACTGGCCCTAATTGCTGATGATTATTGCCTGACCAGTGGAAGAAAATGTCGTCAATATAATGTTTCCACATATAAATTTTGTTCCCAAATGGTGAATTCTTTAGCCATTTATTCTCAAAATTGTTCATATACAAAATTAGCTATAGTGGGGCAAATGTGACGCCCATTGTGACCCCAGCAGTCTGTAGATAAAAAGTGCCTTGAAACAAAAAAGAATTCTTGTTTAGGGCCAATTTGGACAATTCAAATAAAAATTCTGATGGAACATCAAGAGGTCTTTGTCAATCTTCAATATTTGCCAAATTACTTCTAACACTTGTGACTGTGGAATTGATGTATATAAAGATTTGATGTCCATAGTCACCATAGGAATGTTATCAGTGACGTTAACTCGTGTTCCCTGTAAGATCTTTAAAAAGTGGGTCATATCTTTAACAAATGATGGTGCTGTAGAAACATATGGTTTAAAAAACTAATCCATAAATGTGCATAAGGTTTCTAATAATGAAACCCTAGTTGATAATATTGGACTTCCTGAAGGTTTGTCCAATTTCTTATGGATCTTTGGAAGCATATAGAGAACTGGAGTTTGCGGATGTGCACAATTCAAAAATTTAACTTCTTTCTTCATCAAAAAAACCTTTTTCCCAAGCTTCTTGTGTGAGAAGCTTAATTTCTTCTTTGATTTCACTGGTAGGGTCTAGATCAAGTTTGTTATATGTATTAGCATCAGCTAATTGTGTTAGGGCATCATCTGTTGTGTTTAAAATAACAACAGCTCCTCCTTTGTCAGCTCTTCTGATCACTATCCTGCTTATTTTTGAAAGAGAAGGGCGCCCTTCTTCCAACACAAATTGGGAGATAGGTGCCCTTCTCTCAGGTGCGGCCAAATCAGCATAATCAAAAGCCAGTTTTGGCCTCCCTCAACTACAGTCCATCGCAAGAGCGACCAAAGTTTAAGGGGGCATGTCGGGAGCGTAGCAAAGGTAGGAATGGGCGTGGTTAACACCTGGGCGCCCTCGGCCGATAATGGAAAAAAGAAGGCAGGCCCTGACGAGCATTTGGACAACTTTACTTGGTTTATTTATTTTCAGGATCAAGCCTCAAAAAGGTGTCCAAACCTGACCAGATGACCACTGGAGGGAATCGGGGATGACCTCCCCGTACTCCCCCAGTGGTCACCAACCCCTACCACCCTAAAAAAAAATTAAAAACATTTGTTTCCAGCCTCTATGCCAGCCTCAAATGTCATACCCAGCTCCACGACAACAGTTTGTAGGTCCCTGGAGCAGTTTTAGTGGGTGCAGTGGACTTCAGGTAGGCGGACCCAGGCCATCCCCCCCTACCTGTTACACTTGTGGTGGTAAATGGGAGCCCTCCAAAACCCACCCGAAACCCACTGTACCCACATGTAGGTGCCCCCCTTCACCCATAAGGGCTATGGTAGTGGTGTACAGTTGTGGAGAGTGGGTTTTAGGGGGCTCAGCAGCCAAGGGAAAGGAGCTATGTATCTGGGAGCAATTAATGAAGTCCACTGCAGTGCCCCATAGGGTGCCCGGTTGGTGTCCTAGCATGTGAGGGGGACCAATGCAAGACAAATGCTGGCTCCTCCCACAACCAAATGGCTTGGTTTTGGCCGGTTTTGAGATGGCCGGCCTCGGTTTCCATTATCGGCAAAAACCAAGGCAGGCCATCTCTAAGTCCGGCGATCTCAACATGGCCGGCTCCGATCATATTATCGAAATGAAAGATGGCCACCCATCTTGTTCGATAATATGGTTGGCTCCGCCCCTTCCCAGGGCCGTTCCCAGAGATGGCCGCCCTTAGAGATGGGCGCCCTCGTTTGATTATGCCCCTCATTGCGTCACAATTAGATTTAAGAGTGTTCAAAAAGTGTCTCTCACTACTTGTCAGATTGTTGTGGTATTGATGTTTTTTGCTGAGAGACCTTGAGGGGCATTTTCGATAGAACGTTTAAATCAGAATTTGGACGTTTTACATAAACGTCCAAATTCTGAACAGGAAAGAAGGTAATTTTCAAAAAAGATAGACATATATCGTTTGTGTTTGAAAATGCTATGGACTTCTTGTGATTTGGACGTCCTTTTTTTTTATCCATTTTTGAACAAAAGACGTCCAAATGCAAGATGTCCAAAACAGAGGGGGAGTGGTTTAATGGTTAGTGCAGTGAGCTTTGATCCTGGCAACAGGGGTTCAATTCCCACTGCAGCTCCTTGAGACATTGGGCAAGTCAAATACACAAGGGGTGTTTTTGGATATGACATCAAAGTCTGATCTTGGACGTTTTACAAAAAACGTCCAAAATCAGAACAGGAAAGATCATTTTCTACAAAAAAAAAGTCTATCTTTTCCTTTTGAAAATGCTGTTAGGAAAAATGTTTTGTGATTTAGTGGAGTAAGGGGAGGTGAACCCCGATTCCCTCCAGTGGTCATCTGGTCATTTGGGGCACCACTTGTGTGTAGTAGAGGAGTAGCCTAGTGGTTAGTGCAGCAGATTTTGATCCTGGGGAAGTGGGTTCAATTCCCACTACAGCTATTTGTTATAAAAACAGGTCTAGCTCAAAACGTCTTGGACGTTTTTGTTTTGTTCCATTATGGGTGAAAGACGTCTTAGGAATGCCCAAGTCCCACATTGAACACACCCCTGGCACACCCCCTTGAGATTTAGATGTCCTTCTGATGGACTTCAGAGAAAGACGTCTAAAAAGAGATTTTGAAAATACTGATTTGGACATCTTTGTAAGATAAGTGCATTCACTCTGCAGCTCCTCAGTACCTCTCCACTCTCATCTCTCCCTACATTCCTCCCCATGAACTCCGTTCACTGCGTAAATTTCTCTTATCTGCACCCTTCTCCTCCACTGCTAACTCCAGACTCCGTTCCTTTTATCTTGCTGCACCATATGCCTGGAATAGACTTCCTGAGCCGGTACGTCAAGCTCCATCTCTGGCCATCTTCAAATCTAAGCTAAAAGCCCACCTTTTTGATGCTGCTTTTAACTCCTAACCTTTATTCACTTGTTCAGAACCCTTATTTTATCATCCTCACTTTAATATTCCCTTATGTCTTGTTTGTCATGTTTGTCTGTCCTAATTAGATTGTAAGCTCTGTCGAGCATGGACTGTCTCTTCATGTTCAAGTGTACAGCGCTGTGTATGTCTAGTAGCACTTTAGAAATGATAAGTTGTAGTAGTAGTAGTAGTAGTAGTAAATGTCCAAATGCAGACTTATGTCACTTTTTGGATGTTTTTCTCTGCTTCTGTCTCTTAGTACTACTTCCTTAAAGATTTTTATAATGGGGTCTAAGGGTCCTGGAGGGGTCCAATTCAAATGGACAGCCAATCTAGAGGGGTCATCAGTTTGCTCCTTGGTGGAAAAATATATGCGTAATTGCAACTTTCTAATGAACCGTTCAAGATCAATATGAAACTGAAATTCATCGAAACGAGTTGCTGGTACAGACTTTTAGAAAACAACGAAATGTCTGCCTGTTCAAGGGTCATGGAGGAAAGGTTAAATACCACTGATGAAGTTGTCTCGCAGATCTGGTTTGTGGATCCTGAGGGACCTCTCCATTGTCACCGATTGCGCCCTCCTCCTCTCCGACCTCGGGAGCAACAAGTCTCTAAGAGGCAGATGCAGCAACCAAACGTAAAAAAATCTAAATCGTTAAAGTCCCTAACGATTTTAAAATAACGAAAAATGCACCAAAAAAAAAAGTCACACATGCTGAGATCGGTAGTGAAACGTACAATGTATCAAAGAATCACAATACACATCGTTAATCGGCCCCCAAATCATGCGCAGAGCAGCCAAGCGTTATGTTAGCTGCTCTGCGCATGCCACAAACAGTCACAACACAGTCAAATCGCAAGCACATGGCTCCCAAATAAAAACAAAAATAAAAAAAAGGGTCGGGAGGGGGCAAGGGCGCTCATCAGGAGCGTCCTGTACAGACGGCCTTGCCCCCCCCCCCCGCTGCTCCCCACTTTCCGCCGCTCCCCCCACCCCGAAAAAGCAAAATTCTAGCAGCCCCTGCCCCCTCCCCACTTTCCGCCGCTCCCCCCACCCCGAAAAAGCAAACTTCTAGAAGCCCCTGCCCCCCTCCCTTCCTCAGTACTCTGTCACCTGTGCTCCGCCTCCCGACATCCTCCGTCCGTGCCCCGCCCCCTTTTGGGGTCGTCGCCGCCATTCCCCTCCTCCATCGGGCCCCCCTTCCTCTTACCGGGCCCGTGCAGCGCCTCTCTCCTCTGTCCGAAGGCGCTGCACGGGCAAGAAGAACGCTGAATCAGCTGATGCCTGCCTTCGCGATGGCGCGTCTTTCTCCTCCTGGGCCCGCCCCTGTCTGACGTCAGTAACCTACGTAGGTTACTGACGTCAGACAGGGGCGGGCCCAGGAGGAGAAAGACGCGCCATCGCGAAGGCAGGCATCAGCTGATTCAGCGTTCTTCTTGCCCGTGCAGCGCCTTCGGACAGGGGAGAGAGGCGCTGCACGGGCCCGGTAAGAGGAAGGGGGGCCCGATGGAGGAGGGGAATGGCGGCGACGACCCCAAAAGGGGGCGGGACACGGACGGAGGATGTCGGGAGGCGGAGCACAGGTGACAGAGTACTGAGGAAGGGAGGGGGGCAGGGGCTTCTAGAAGTTTGCTTTTTCGGGGTGGGGGGAGCGGCGGAAAGTGGGGAGCAGCAGGGGGGGGGCAAGGCCGTCCGTACAGGACGCTCCTGATGAGCGCCCTTGCCCCCTCCCGATCCTTTTTTTATTTTTATTTTTTTATGTGTTTTCTGAGGTCCTTTGGACCAATCACAGCGCTTTTAGCTCTGCTAATGCGCTGGGATTGGCTCAAAGTTTGTTTATTTTTTCAATTAACACTTTTTCCTGGCACAGAGCTGTCCTAACGAGAGGTCCAGACCTCTCGTTAGTTTTCCTGCCTTTTTCCTGCGTAAAGGCAATCGGAAAAGGTTAGTGCATGTCGTTTCAATGGGGTTTTCACACTAATTGCTCATCTCCATTCCGTTTTCGTTAGCTGCTACTGTCGTCGGAAAATAGGCTTAAGTGCATGGAAAGGATAGGAAATTCTTCCCTGAGGGCTCATTTAACGATGAAAAACGTTTAGTGCATCTGCCTCTAAAAAAGATTCATCATCACTATGACTGCTAGAGCTGCTATCACTTAATCTAGATTCCAAAGGATCATCAACATCAGCTCAATCAAGACTTGCTGGGGCTTTATAATCCTTAGACACCCAAGGATTATAGGGTAAAGGATTATAGGATTAAAGGGTAAACTTTGTTGTCTTCATAGTCTCTGGTGTCTCGTACAAACTTTTTCAACTTGAATTTTCTAATAGATTCACGGAAATTGATCATAGTCTCTTAATTTATCGTGTTCTTTTTCAAAATCTGCCACTGAACTTTTATCTTTAAACTTCTTTAATTCTTCATCAAGAGAAATCTTTTCAGTTTCCAATACTATTTTACTCTTCTCAATGATAAGGAGCATTAGATCAAGTGAGCATTTGTTGAGTATCCTATTCCATCGCTGCACAAACTGTTGGTCATCTTTAAAGATTTGTGGAGCTTTCACAATCCATAACCCTCCCCTCCTGGGATGTGCTCCACTTTGCAATACTCCACAAGTATTGCGCTGTTCAGTTCTAATTTTATGGCGGACTTAAATTGAATACTTAATGTTTCCCAATCTAGATGTCCAGCAACCAGGCTTGTACCAAAGAAAGAGCTTGATCCCAATAAAGCAGATACAGAATTGGCAGAAAAACTAAAGCCTGTTTTCCAAGGTTCTGTCATCTTAAGATAGATCCAACAATATGTTTCTCAACCAAGAAAAAGGATCAAAATGTCATTTAGAAAATAGAGTTATCTAAACAATGGTGTATATAAAATAAAGTACAGTGTGGACATACAGGACTATAAATGATTTTTCAGGACCATAAATGATTTTTCAAAAATGATTTTTAATATAAAAATGTTTGTTGAGCAGAAAAAGCCTCTTACAATAGTAATTGTTTATCCATGAATTATAAATAGAGTGAGTAGCAAAGTGACAGTCTACAATTTTTCATGTTTTCTATATTTTGTATTTATTTTTGTTACATTTGTACCCCATGCTTTCCCACTCATGGCAGGCTCAATGCGGCTTACATGGGGCAATGGAGGTTTAAGTGACTTGCCTGTGCCTGAAGTGGGAATTGAACTCAGTTCCTCAGGACCAAAGTCCACCACCAGGCCATGCCTCCACTCATATATATAGGATGCTGGCTGCAAGTAGCACTTGTAAAATGTGTTGTAGTGTGATTGTGTCAATGGCAATCATTGTGGTTTCATGTTCTGTTGAATCAATATTAGTGAGTTCTAATTATTACCCTTTGCATTGCATGTTGATGCGTTGCTATTATACCTTAACAACCCTAGAATAAAAAAAAGTGCTTTGTGTACATCTAACAATGTCTTCTTTATTACCATATATTTATCATGTACAGTCATTAGCTTTCGATAGGCCTATGTATTCTAGCCTTCTTAATATTTAGTCCAATTTCCTTAACAGGCTGACATACTGATTTTATAATTGTCCAGTAAGTGTTATCACTGATAAAGAACATTTACTATGTTGTACTATATTTCGTAGAATAATGCTTCATTAGAAGTTCAACACATTGCAACAAGCCATAGAACTAATTACAAATGAAAGTTTCAATGGAGAAGAGATTGACTTGGCTTTAATTCCACCAGAATGTGTTGATGTAGTAACTGATGAGGAGGACTGTGTTGATGCTGCTACTGAAGCTGCTGACAACAGTGATATTGAACTTGAAGATGCTTGAAAAAGGTCAGAGTGTTGCAGAAGAACCAGTTTGTAAAACTGCTATCCTGGAAGCAACTGACATTAAGAGTGATGTACTGAAACCTACTGTCAAACATCAGCGCAGTTGTCAGAGAGTTGCTGAATCCTCTGTCATTACCAATGCTTGTTTAGAATCTACTAAGAAAGGTCAACTTGATAGTAAGAGAGTTGTAGAATCCTTTGTGGATAATAATGAACATGTCAGGAAGCATCGATATAGTCATGGAATTCAACCATCGTCTGCCAGTGAAGAGTAGCTAATAAAACCAATTACCAAGTTCCTTGTTACTGTATGAAGTGGGAAAAGACTAAAACAAAGTGTAATTTTCTAGCTGGAGAAGATAGCAAAGTAGATGAACTGACTTTGAAGCTCAAGCAAGATTTGGAGTACATTACACTAACTGAATTTTTTAAGCACATGTTCAGCCTTACTTCAAGTGAAATGCAGCAATATGCTAGCCAAGGGCTGTAAAAAGGATGCTGACTTCACTTTAAATGCCAATGTAATTTGAACCTTCATAGGCATTTTTTTACTGTCTGGCTATTAAATTCACTCAAGTGAAAAAAGACTACTGGAGTGTAGCTGATGATCTAAAAGCCAAATGAGTTCAAAAGCTGATGCCCAGGAATCGCTACATGAAATTGAAGTCATTACTGCATTTCACTGACAATAGCACTGCACTTCAGCATGCTAATAACTGAGCATTCAAAATCCATCCGATTTTGGATTCTTTGAGCAAAAATGTTTTTAAATTTGGATTTCATTCAAAGGGCCTTTCAATTGATGAAATAATTGTTTGTTACTATGGTCATCATGGCCTAAAACAATTTATTTGAGGAACACCAATGCGATTGGGCTACAAATATTGGACTCTGTGGTCGAGCATGGGCTACTGCCTTAAGTTCCAGTTATATTGTAACAAAGAAGGTCTTGCTCAACAGACAGCATTGCCTCTTGGAACACATGTGGTCATTTCTCTTCTGGATGTTGTTCCACCTTCTGACAGATTATACTATAAAGTATATTTCTAGAATTCTTTTACAAGTTACAATCTACTGGCCACATTCTCTGTGATGTCAATTCATGCCATGGGAACAATACAAGAAAATGGTACAAAATGATGCACATTTTCTTCTGTAAAAAATATCAGCAAATTGATATGAGGAAGTTTTGATGCCCACTTTGACTCTTTACACAAAGTTCAAATGATGAGGTATCATCAGAATAGCAATAAATTTTAATGCTGCGGAGCTGCTTTCAACATGTCAAAGGTGAAGTAAGGATAGTTATGCCATGACTTCTGTTATGCAGCACAAGTTGATAAAGAATTACAGTGCAAACATGGAAGGTGTCAATTTGCATGACTGATGTGCTGGAAAATGCAGAATTCAAATCCGAGAAAAAAAATGGTATTAGGTTCTGTTCACTCATTCCCTCGATATGGTAGCAGTGAATCATGGAGTTTACATAGGGATCATACATGGAAAGTACAGAAGGAGTAAGATTATTAAAAACTTTCTATCCCACCTAACAGAGCAAGCTATCTAGGTGGAGTGCAGTCTAAAAACAGGAGAAAGGAGAAGGGAAAGGAAAATGGGACTTGATATACCGCCTTTCTGAGGTTTTTGCAACTACATTCAAAGCGGTTTACATATTCAGGTACTTATTTTGTACCAGGGGCAATGGAGGGTTAAGTGACTTGCCCAGAGTCACAAGGAGATGCAGTGGGAATCAACTCAGTTCCCCAGGATCAAAGTCCACTGCACTAACCACTAGGCTACTCCTCCTCCAGAAGAAGAGAAAAATCAACATATATGACTTACTCGAAACAAAAGGAACTCGTGTAGAACTACAATATTAATAGGAAAGATGGAGAAAAGAGGGAAACGATATGGAAGGGGAAAAACCTGTTAATCAGGTAAAGTGACCTTATCTGAAATAAAATTAGGTATATGCATCATGAAATTTAAAAAGTCTTGTTTGGCTTTAAACAGAAATAGCAAAGTTATTTGGCGAAAGTGAGATGGTAAGGAATTTCAATGTTTAGAACCTTCAAAGGCAAATATTGTATGTCTACTTTGTTTATGAATAATTTTTCTGTGTGACAGAATGGAGAGGAGACTGAGATGTGATGATCTTAGAGCACGAGTTAGTAGATATGGAGTAAGGCATTTCAAAAGATAAAGAGGTTCCATGGCCGTGAGAGTTTAAGTAATGAAATGGGAAGCCAGTGTGAAGATCTGAGATGCGAAGTAATATGGTCGAATTTCTTAATGTGATAGAAGACTCATAGCAGTATTTTATACTAGTAAATGGTGATGATCTTTAATCTGATGTCCTAGGTAGAGGGAGTTACAGTAATCGAATTGTGAAATAACCAGTGAGTGAATTAAAACATTGATATCAGGAGGGATTTAATAGAGGCTGGATGAATCTGATGAGACAAAGCTTGTAGAAGGAGCTTTGCTTTGTAAACAGGGGGGGATATACTCTCTAACCCCAAAAGGAAACATTTCTTAACCTGTACTGAAGTCTCAACATAGATTCCTTATTCTGTAGAAAAACCAGAGAATCAGTAGAGTAGTTCTATTGGTTGATTTAATACCTGAAGTTACCATTGATTTAATATCTGAAGTTTACAGGAGCCCAGAGACATCTAGGCCCCTCCTGTCACTAGTTCCATTTTAGGTAACGTTAAATAATAAATTGTTTGAACAGGTGTCATATTAGTTTCTGTAAACTTCAAAGTTGATGAGAGGAACTTATAAAAAAGTTCCCTAGGTCCAATAATATTTGAAACAGGAAAAATCAACAGTCTGAGGTTCAAATTCCTATTCCTATTCTCCAAGGTTTCTATCTTTCTCAATGATAGTGCTTTACCAGCCACCTACTGAGTAGCAGCATTTTTCAGAACTTTAATTGATTTTAGCACTGTATCAATCGTTGTACTTTGTTACTGTGAAGTAGTTTCAAGATTAGACAACCTAGATGAAGAATTAAAAAAAAAAGTAGCAAAATTGGAACAAACCTGGTGTAGACCCTCCAGGGCTGTCTAAATAGCTCCATGTCAATTTTAGCTGGTCTCACCAACAGTCTGAGGGGATCCATGGTAGCCAGTTCTTCTCTGACTGTTGACAAGACAGCCTCTTACAGTTGCTCTGCACGCCAACCACCACTGGGACCAGGCAATTGAGTTCTCCTGACTCAGTCACAACTGCTGGAAATGCTTCCAGGGTCAAATGGTTCCCTTGCTTATGCAAGCCAGAACCTCTCCAAGGTCCCTCCATATTCTGAGTTAGAAACTTTATTGATCTCCATGGAGGTAGAGGAGCAAGAAGGCCCAAGGGGCCCAACAAGATCTTGTTTATGCTGTGGTCCTTCTAAGCCACAGCAGCAGATTCACTCTGAGCAGAAGGTACCATGAAGGTTATAATCACAGTTTGGCACAGTGAGCAGGTTGCAGGTTGAACTGGAGATTTATAAATATTTTATTGTCCCTGATGCAGGCAAATATAATGAAACATGTTGGGTCACTTTCATTCATTTAACTAATTTTGATTTATATTTCAGTTAGCTGGTTTAGACAAATATATATTTAGACATACATTTGTTTCAAAATTTTTTTTTGCCCTCTTCACTCTTTTGTCTTTGCTTCATTATGAAGATAAGTCAAGAGACAAGCTTCAGCCCTCTTCCACCATAAAGGCGTATAATACATTTGATTCTTGGTATGGGATGTCTTTTCTTTTGATCATGTGATATTTCAGCCAATATTGTTCTTTTCTATTGCAACTGAAGGAGGTAGTTATTAAGCTGTGTTAGGGCACTATCTAAGTTATTTGTCCCTTGATATGTGTTAAAGGACTTAATGCTGGTTGTGGTGCACTAACACTGTGTAATTTAGGTTACCCTGCATTACATAGAAATGAGATGCAAAACATGCAAAAAAAGAACATGTCCTCTGGATTCTATATATCGCGCCTAGCATTCCGCACCAAAATCAGTGTATTCTATAACAACGTGTGTAACTTAGTTGGCTTAACAAGTTAATCGGCATTCATAACAGCACCTAACAAACAATAATGAGCAACTAATTGGCAATAATTAGAGTTTACATGCAAAACTCGCTAAGTGTATTCTGTAATGAACTGCGCCTAAATTCTAATGTGTGTAGTTAAAAAGGGGCGTAGATATGTGTGTGGGGAAATGGGTGTTTCATGGGTGTTCCAAAATTTATGTCCGTAGTTATAGAATATAACCCAGTGTGTCTCGATGCGCAGGGATTTACGCCACATTTTCATTGGTGTAAATGGGGGCTCATAGTTTTAGGTGCTGGGATAACAAATAAGCCTAAATCTAGGTGTTGTTTATAGAATACACTTAGTTGGAAATATTTACCGTGCAGATTTTTTAGGCACCTTATATAGAATCTGGCCCAGTGTGTCTATCTTGTATTTTAAGTAATTTCTTTTGTCACCAGGAAGAGTGCTCCCGGTACAATCCAGAAACAAATGTCCACCAGCAACTTCAATTTTAAGACTTTTATTCCATGCAGGTTTCTAGTAGACCTGATACACGGTTCCAACAGCAGCATTCACCTTAAATCTTAAGCACATGTAAGCCACTTGAAAGTGTGTGGCAAATAGTCCCCTTTAAGCAGTAGGCTACCAGCACCTACCAGGATTCAATACAGGCTCATAGTCAGCTTCAGCCTGGGCTCTTTATCCAGTGCACAATAAACAGTAGTTCAATTCCCAAGACAAACAGTTCAATCAGTTCATCATCCCCAGTTCAATTACAAAGCAGCCTTTACTTTCAGGAGGTTTCAATACTTTAGAGACTTCCTCACACCCAAGGAATTGCAGCCTGCTTCAGTACTTTAGGGACCTCTCTTGCCCAAGGATTTTCAGCCTGCAACTGCTTCTCTCCTCCTAAACTGAACTCCTCTGGGACTCCTTCCCACCTCCCTAATCAATTCCTGGCTTCTGCTCACACAACCAATCATTCTCCTTCCACTAGCTTCCCTCACACCCATACCAGCTGAGGTAAGCATTAGACTAATGAGGAGCTCCTGCACACAGGGTTTCCTATCTCTCTTTCCCCCTAGTGGCTGTCACTCTACACATCCTGCCAGCTTACACCCATGTCTTCCCCGATTGCAGCTAGGAGTCCAGTCCAGGTTCTTCATCTCACCCCCTGGCTCCTTGCCTGCAATGCCTTCTGGGACTTGTATTTCAAACTGAAACTGCCTTAACCCAACTATCCTGGATGTGACTATCACACTTTCTTATTTGATGTTTTAGATTTGTAAATCACCGTGATCACAAGTGAATTGGGTGGTAATTATCTAAAGGTTGCTTAAGGGTAAGCGCCTAAACTGTGTGGAAAAAGCTCAGATTCTCTAATGGTAATTACTTTATCCACTTTATCCATAAATTTTATGTTTATCCACTCCTATCCTAGCTGTGATAATATTTAACCATCTCTCTGACCTCATGTGAAACTTTCTTTAAATCAATCACCTTACTTCCCAACTCTTCTGACCCTCTCACCTATCTATATGTTACATCTTTGCTTATACCCTACGCTGTCTATTAACATGTTCTATTACATATTGTGTTGACATTGTAAGCAGTATACTATGCCATACTTTGTTTTGTTATTTGAATATTTTTACTGCTATAATTGCCTATTGCTCATGTTTGATCTATTCTTACTGTATATCACCTTGAGTGAATTCCTTCAAAAAGACGGTAAATAAATCCTAATAAATAAATACATAAATACTTACACAAATGCCTTTGTAGAATACTAGCATAAGTACACATTTACTTACAAAACATTAGGTGGGAGCACTTATTCTAGACCTATGACAAGTGTAAATGTTTGTGCCTAAATATGGCTGACACAGGCATAACTGACAGTCTTTTAAATCATAGGAGCCGATATTCACACTGTGGGAGGTAATTGGGCTGCCTCCTGCAATCAGCACTGAGCCCAGGTATTCAATGCCGGACTGTTTCTGGTGACCAGCATTGAATATCCGGTTTATTTTTGACCACTGACTGGTCAAGTTCAAATCAGCCAAAGATATACCAGGTATTCATGCAGCCAAATTTGACCACTTAACTGGAGCTGAATATTCCCGGCTAGCCAGTTATATTGCGCGATATAACCGGCTAGCTGCTATCCATTGACTGGGGATATTCAGCAGGAGATAGTCGGCTATCTCTCATTGAGGGGTCCTGAAAACTGGCCTGCGCTGGTGTAGACGCGAGTATTAGATGTGTGCAGGTCCATTTTTCAGCATACCTGCAAAAAAGGCCTTTTTTGGCTGAAAATGGATGTGCGGCAAAATACAAATTGACGTGCGTCCATTTTGGGCCTGAGACCTTACTGCTGCCCATTGACCTAGCAGTAGGGTTTCATGCGTTAACTGGGTGGTAATGGTGTAAGCATGTACAATGCTGATTACCGCCCTGTTAGCACTGTGCGCCAGAAAATTTCCAGCGCACTTAGTGAATGCGCGTAAAAAATAAAATTACCACTCGGGCCACGTGGTAGCCGGGCAGTAGATCAAAACTGACACATGGAAGACTCACATACACATCTACACAGCTTAGTAAAAGGGCCCCTGCATATCTCTGGATAGCTGGTTATGTACCAATTCCTGGCTTTGAATATCGGGGGGGGGGGGGGGGGAATAGTACATTAGTTCTTGGTACTCCCCTACCCTTCTCATGCCCTTCTCACAGTTACACACTATCAAATTTATGCGCTAACATTATAGAATGGAGTGTAAGTGGAGTTACATGCATAACTGCAAATTAGTGTCAATTAGTGCCAAGTAATTCCAAAGATTGGCAATTATTGGTTGTTAGTGCCAATTTGCACCCATTTAAGCAATTATTTTATAACCTACATGTGCAAATTTTTGGAGAGGAAGACAGGATTGTGGAGGAAACAGCTTCGAGAACTTGCAGATACTATCCCACACTCTTGTCCACAGGAGACTTTTTAGTACCATGTCACATGCTGTAAACTATGGGAGAAATTTTGTAGCAGACCACGTGGTAGTAAACTTTGTGGGTAACTTATACTAGTGAGATTTACTCTCATTTTCAAAGAAAAAAAATGCATGTTCTTATCTTTTAAAACTTACACAAGGAAAACTACCCTCACACATTTACAGTGGCGAACATCTGTGTATAGTTTTCCTTGCAAAATTTCCCCACATACTTTTGAAAACATAAACGTGTATATATGTGTGTGTGTGTGTGTGTGTGTGTGTGCCAAAAACTTGTGTGTACTTCTGTATGGATCTTGTATAGATATTTCTGGGGTGTAGTTGGGGCAGAAGGGAGGCAAAGTAATGATGTACATACTTGAACCTTCTAGAATATTCTGGTCCACCTGTAGTATACACACACACACACACACACACACATATTTATACATCTTATTGAGGCTGGTTCTGGAAGCCTATTTTGTACAGATAATCAAATGCCCATGTTACCTTTGTAAGCTAGGGGGAAAATGGGCATCTTCTTGAACCTCCAACATAGATGTTCTGCTATAAAATTACCTTCTATATGCACAAATTTACCAGCTCATCAGGTGGGCAAATTTATAATAGCCTGTTTCCACAGGTCAAGTAATGCGTATCTAGTTTTGAAATTACCCTTCTTATATATTCTTTAATACAGTTTCTAATAAATTGTCTACAGAATTATCATTTCAGATAAAGCCATCTGTTATCTGCCATTTTTGCTAAATGGACCTTGACTCAACTGCTAATTCAGGCAAACACAGCATAAATCTCAGAACATTAATGTGGACATTCATAACCACCCCCCTTCCCTTATTCAGTAAATGACAGACACATAATTGTGTGGAAAAACAGAGCTGCAGCTTTATTAGCTAACAAAATCCAAAATCATGAAATACAGTAAAATAATTTGTACATCCACACTGCCAGTCCAGCTGAATACATATCTTATGCATATCAACAAGATGCCTGCTCTGGAGCTGACATGATCTGTCAGCTGCCCCAAAATTCTCATCTGCTGCCATAGGCCACTTGACTAGATGGTGTCATGCTAGTCAAAGTGAATGTATTCAATAATATAGCAATACCTACTGAGTTTCCTGCCCTGACACTAGGTTGCTTAGATCACAGACTTCCAGCTTCACACCCAGAAGACCATTGAACTCTTCAGTGGTGACCCTAGAAAACTGTAGGTCCTCCTGAGCCAAAATTCAACTGGACTAAACCTCCCTAGATTGGTACAAGTGGGGCAACATGTGATTCAACTTCACCAGCTGCAACAACCCCCCCCCCCCCCAAAAAAAAAAAAAAAAAACCAACAATAATCTAAACCACAGAGGAAGGGCAGGCAACAGCTGCCCAGAATGGGAGTGAGAGCACCATCTTCTTCCCATCCTTAGTGCTGTCTCCAGATTGACTGCTTGAACCACTAGCACAAGACCCAATGAGAAAATAGGGATTCCATTCAGCCCCATTATTCAGCCCTAGCTGAATCAGGGACTTCCGTATCTTGATGAACCACATTCTTTTAAAATCACTCATTAGAAATCTCTGTATTTAGTCTAGTCTATCACAAATTTTGTGACATTCTATATAAGCTATAGTGGTGTCATAATGTCAACTTTTTGGGCGAATAACATTTCTCAAACTATTGGGCAATGAAACTGCTTGGATCAGATTTCACCACATTTACCAACTGATATCTCTAGGAAACTTATGCTGAATGAGAAGAATATAATTCTTCCAGTTTCTACAATTTCTTAAGATATAGCATCTGTAAATGAGAGAAGCAGGAGGACTGTCTTCCAGCAGTTGAGGGGAAAAGGGAACCACTGTACTAACCTGTTGTCACCTCACCCAGCAGGTAGACTGATCTATTCCTGATTTTACCCCATTCCCTAACTTTCATAGGAATTTCTATATAGAAATTAGAACTGGAAATCCATGCACAGAATGGGTAAAACTAAAAATAGATTGACCTGTTCAGTTGACCTGTGAGAAGCAGTAATCCTACAGATCACATACATATCTGACTGATAGTGTGTTCTCTTGCAGGGGCTACTTTAGGAAATTATGGTTCTATCTTAGGGGCCCTTTTACTAAAGATTTGCACTTGCTGCATAGAAAGTGCTCAAATTACTGCACAGTAAGTGCAAAGCCTATGCAGTATCTGTTGGGGGTATTCCCAGAATCTTGCCAGAAAAATATGGGGAATTTCCATCAAGCAGTGTCAGGGCCTTAATGCACATTATGGGAATTAGAATGTGCTAACCCCTGGATTCTATATAGCGCGATCTAAGTTGTGTATGCAAATCCAGTCGTGTTCTGGATTTGCGCATACAACATAATTACTTAACAGGCCAATCAGCGCTGATAATTGCCACTTAAGCAATTATTGACACTAATTGGCATTAATTAGTCTAAGCATATTCTGTATTATGATGCATGTAAATTCTAAGCTGCATAGTAGAAAAGGGGGCATGGCCATGGCATGGAATGGGTGGGTCGGGATATTTCTAAAATTTATGGGGGCCTTTTTACAGAGTTGCAGGAGGACCTAGGGCATGTACAGCATGTGCCAAATCGGCACTACCGCCAGGCTAGCACATGAACTGGGCGGTAATTATGAATTTGGCACGCACCAAATCCCGTGGTAGAAGATATTTTTTTATTTTTTACTGCGGGCTGCTTACCCGGCAGTAAACAACAGGTGGCGCATGCTGCATGCTTACCGCATGGGTGGCACGTGGGACCTTACAATGGGTGGCAGGCAGTAAGGTCTCAGGCCAAAAACAGATGAGCGCTGGTTTCAATTTTAGCACATCCATTTTCTAGCCCCTTAAAAAAGGCCCTTTTTCCTAGATGCAGTAAAAAAAAAATGGCCCAGCACATGCCTAAAAGATGTGCTCATGCTACCGCAGGCCACTTTTTACTGTGGCTTAGTAAAAGGAATACATCCAGTCCATGTGTAATTTATGCATCGGCATTTACACCACGTTGGTGCTTTGTGTATTCTATAAACCACATGGAATTTTAGGCTTATTCTATAGATTCCTTCTAAATTTAGGCGTACTTTATAGAATACACCTAAGCATATTTCGTTTTGGCACTGATTTTTTAGGCATGATATATAGAATCTAGTCCCAAATACTAAAAGCCTATTTTATACCTATGGGCTTTTAGCATTTAAAATATACTAATTCCCTTACCTTGCATTAAGGTGCATTAAAGCCTTAATGCTGCTTAATGAATTCCCCTCTAAATGTACCGACAGGTTGGATGCACAGGTTGAATACACCTAAACTCTTTGTAACAGTGACAGTACATAGTAAGTGATCA
The DNA here is from genome assembly GCF_901765095.1 of Microcaecilia unicolor. Classification (NCBI taxonomy): domain Eukaryota; kingdom Metazoa; phylum Chordata; class Amphibia; order Gymnophiona; family Siphonopidae; genus Microcaecilia; species Microcaecilia unicolor. Next base: position 190,254,712 of record NC_044031.1, on the reverse strand, counting down.
TGTGCTAAATGCAATGTAAGGTCTATGCCCTTTCCTTGCCCATAACCCACTCATTTCCCACCTCATAACAGGCTATGTACTTAGCGCAGCCCATTTTTCGGCGCACCTTAGTAAAAGGGCCCCTTATGCTCTTAAGTTTAGCCTCTTAAATGTGTGCCCTATTTTCAGCCAAATTTAGCAGCATGCTCCTACTTGGTAGCTGAAATGTTATCATTTAAAAGTTATTCTCATAAATTTATATCTTCCATTCATTTGCCTAAATGTATGAGCCTAATTTATGAGGCTAATACTAAAATTCAGTGCTAAGATCTTAACTCCTTTTCCCAGCCCTAAATCTGCCCTTTACCACCTACTTTTTAAGCTCTTACATTTAAGAGTTTAGTGAAATTTTGAGTTAAAAATGTATGTGCTCAGCCCTAGTAAATTTTCCAAGAGGCTATATGAGCATAAATCTCAAAGGGCCCTTTTACCAAGATCAGTGACGTACCTAAGTTGGCTGCCACTACGCCTCCCCCGGCATATCACCCCTCCCCTGAAGCACATTTATTTATTTAACATTTTCTCACCTATTTGCAGGCTCAATGTGGCTTACAGAGATTTGTTACGGGGAACTGCCTGATTACCGCCGAGTACACTCTGGTGCTACAGAAATACATTTTTGTAGCGCTGGATATGAAGGCGTGCTAGAGATGGGAAGTACTGCTGGGCTGCTGCGGTAGCCTGGCGGTACTTCCTGTTTAGCGAGCGATAAACCTGTGTTGGGCTTACTGACGCTTAACAAAAGAGGCCCATGGTTTTTTATTTTTTTGTATTTTCTAAATGTATATTAACATTTGGAGGAAAAAAAGATCTCTGGCACTCTACCAATGCTGTTTACAACTTACAGCTCGCAATGTGTTTGCTGCTCTTTACAATGGTGAGCTTTTTCTTTATTGATCTAAAAAAAAAACCTCTGTTTTTTCAAATCAGCAATATTTTATTGCATTTGTTACATTTTCTCCTAATTCTACGGGCCCTGTTTACTAAGCTGCGCTGTAGGCGCGTAAACTTTTTAGCGCACTAAAAATGAGCACATGCTAATGCTAGAGACACCCATAGAAATATAATGCATGTCTCTATCATTACCATGTGCTAAAAAGTTAGCATGCTCACAGTGTAGCTTAGTAAACAGGGCCCTATGTCATGACTCCTCTATTTTTATTCAAGCTCAAACTAATGCCTTATCTGGCAAATTGAGTCTCCAATTTTCATCAAGAAGCTCAACAGAGCGCCACTTTTTCGCTGGGGCTTTTTCAAGAGCTTAACCATTTATAACTGCTAGTTCATTCTGCACTGGTATATACGTTACACCTTATAGGTTCATCAGTGAGCAAGAAAAAAAGCCTTTTCTTGAAATAGTTGGATTCTGGTAGATATTGGCAGCCACTATACACTCAGTAACAGTGGAGTAACATGATCAAAACGTTGAGCATTAATAATCATTTTTAACGCAGTGGTTTTGTGTTTGGTTAAAATAGCACTGGTGGTGTTTCTGGGGGTAGAGAGCAGGCGTGCCCAACATTAATTGGTTAGCACTACTAATTGGTGCGTGCTAAACGATTAGCATGTAGTTAGCAGAGGAACCTTTTACGGCCTAGAAAATTGGTGTCGGTAAGGGCTCATGAGCTAATGGCTATGAGTTAATTGGAGATACAGAGGAGAGGGAATCAAAAAGCAAAGAAGCAAAAGCTAAAAGCCAAAAAAGCACAAGGAGCTTTCAAAACTGAGAGCATCTCAACTTAACTTTTTATAACCAGCTAGCTATGCCTCTTGTCTCATTTGATTCAGCACTAATCTTGCCAATTATTGTTTGACAATTATTTACAGTGTGGAACACCCCATCAGGCTCAAATTTTGTTCCTGCGCTGTTTGGCGTCTCTTTATTAAGCACCTAGTGGACCTGTCTTTTTCAAGACAAGTTTGGTTTTCATTATTGGATTGTTTCTTTGGAATCAGATATCATCAATAGACCCCTGAAATGCAGACTGTGTCGGGTCTGATCAATAAAGTGAAGATGGGACGCTCTGAGTTTTGAAGGCTCCTTGTGCTGTTTTGGCTATTAGAATGAGCTAATGGGAAAATTAGCACATGGTCATTAACAGAGAAAATGGAAAGTATGGCTATTTTACTGCCATACTAAGGGGTTCTTTTACCAAGCTGCAGTAAAAGGCATATTTTTGAAGCACGCTGAGGCCCGCTTTTACTGCAGTGGGTAAAAAGCTGTCTTTTTTAAAAGAAATAGCTGTGCAGCAAGTGAACCACTTGCCACGTAGCCATTTTGGGGGGAGCACTTGCCACTACTCATTGAGGTGGCGGTAAGGGCTCCCATGTTAACCTGGTGGTAACTAGGCAGCACGCGACATTGCCCGATTACTGCTAGGTAAACACCGGGTGCTACAAAAAAATATTTTTGTAGCACCAGATGTGGCGAATGCTGGGGGTGAGAGCTACCGCAAGGCAGCTGCAGCAGCCCGGTGGTAGTTCTGGATTAGCGAGTGGTAAGCCCGCATTGGGGTTACTGCCACTTCGTAAAAGACCTCCTAAAAGTGGCCTCAGTGTGCGGGAAATCCCCATGCTACTGATAGCACTGGCCACCTTTTTAGCACAGCTTAGTAAAAGGGCCTCAAAAGAAGATGAGGCGTAGAAAAACCTGCAATGTAAGAGTCCAACCATCTCCGTTAAACTGTATTAATAATCATTGAAAGGCATTGCTGATAACATAACTCAGGATGCTTTTGCCTCACTGCTGAAACAAAAACAGTTTTTCAGAAGTAGAATGCAGCTACTTCATGAGCTAATATATTATAAAATGATTAAAAAATGTTTCTAGTATGCCCTGGTTTAATATACTTAAACCTTACACCAAAATGTGAATGTTTCAGCTTGCTAATGTTCTGTTTCTCTTTACCGCTGACTTTTAGATATCAACATTAGCTTCCCTTCATTATATACTGCAATATGATTCAGTCCAGTGAACACTGAGGGGCCCTTTTACAAAGGCGTGTAAGCATCTACGCATGTCCAATGTGCGTCAAATTGTCACTACCAGCCGGCTACCACATGCACCTGGTGATAATTCCATTTTTGGCACGTGCCCAAAACACGCGGTAGAAAATATTTTCTATTTTCTACTGTATGGTCCTTACCCAGTAATAATCAGCAGTTGGCATACGCTGCATGCTTAAAACCCAGTTAACACGTGAGACCTTACCATTAAGTCAATGGGTGGCATTATGGTCTCAGGCTGAAAATGGACACATGATGGTTTTCATTTTGCTGCATGCCAATTTTCCAGCACATTAAAAAATCCCCTTTTATCCATGCGCAATCAGGAAATGGACCAGTCTGTGTGCAAAACACATGCCTACCCCAGCACAGGCCACTTTTGGGCACGCCTTAGTAAAAGGGCCCATAATAATATTATTTATTTTTGTTACATTTGTACCTCATGCTTTCCCACTCATGGCAGGCTCAATGCAGCTTACATAGGGCAATGGAGGGTTAAGTGACTTGCCCACAGTCACAAGAAGCTGCCTGTGCCTGAAGTGGGAATTGCACTCAGTTCCCCACGACCAAAGTCCACCACCCTAACCACTAGGCCACTCCAAGGCTGACCTTGGTTAATACCTTTCATTGAAAGCAAAAATGCTGCAAGACACAAATTAAAAAATCCACCGCTGTTCCAGATATACAGACACTGTCTTTGGTGTGGTACCCATACACCTGTGTGTGCCACTGCACTCACAAGCCCATTGGGGTGGAAGAGGGTCCTTGTTCCATCTGTGCAGTTAATATGACATAGCTTATCTGGTCTTGCAAGTAGCCACATCCCTTCCTGTTTATATCCTATTGGTAGGCTGTTTTGCTCCCTACATTCTGTGTGTGCACTCTCTTGATTGGGCCATGTTCCTATTGGCCAACTATGCAATGCAATAGCCTATCAGATAGGGGTGGCTAAGGCTGGAAGAATTAAAAAAGGAGGTTAAACTGATGCCCTCAACACAATACGCAATAAAACATTTTAATAGACAGCATAGTGTGTAAGTAAAGATGGAGCATATAGATAGATATGATAGAGTAACAGGAGTAAGAAAATAAGGGACTAGTTTATAGAAAGTTGCAAGTGAGGTCAGAAAGGTGCTTGAACATTATCTTAGTTAGGGTACATAAGTACATAAGTAGTGCCATACTGAGAAAGACCAAAGGTCCATCTAGCCCAGCATCCTGTCACCGACAGTGGCCAATCCAGGTCAAGGGCACCTGGCACGCTCCCCAAACGTAAAAACATTCCAGACAAGTTATACCTAAAAATGAGGAATTTTTCCAGTCCATTTAATAGCGGTCTATGGACTTGTCCTTTAGGAATCTATCTAACCCCTTTTTAAACTCCGTCAAGCTAACCGCCCGTACCACGTTCTCCGGCAATGAATTCCAGAGTCTAATTACACGTTGGGTGAAGAAAAATTTTCTCCGATTCGTTTTAAATTTACCACACTGTAGCTTCAACTCATGCCCTCTAGTCCTAGTATTTTTGGATAGCGTGAACAGTCGCTTCACATCCACCCGATCCATTCCACTCATTATTTTATACACTTCTATCATATCTCCCCTCAGCCGTCTCTTCTCCAAGCTGAAAAGCCCTAGCCTTCTCAGCCTCTCTTCATAGGAAAGTCGTCCCATCCCCACTATCATTTTCGTCGCCCTTCGCTGTACCTTTTCCAATTCTACTATATCTTTTTTGAGATACGGAGACCAGTACTGAACACAATACTCCAGGTGCGGTCGCACCATGGAGCGATACAACGGCATTATAACATCCGCACACCTGGACTCCATACCCTTCTTAATAACACCCAACATTCTATTCGCTTTCCTAGCGAGTGGATAAATATGTCTATAGTATGTGCAGCCGGTGTCATGTGTGTGTGTGTGACTAGCAAGTTAGTTGCTTCTTCCATTAAAGTCCTGGTTAAAGAGCCAAGCTTTCACTGCTTCTGGAAGTAGAGATAGTTTTGTGTTAAGTTCTGTTCCTTGGGTTTTTTGGGAGGACCAAGAAGGGCAGCAAAGTCTCAGTAGGATTTGTGACTTGCATTTGCCTCTGCTAGAATAAGTCTGCATTGGCTAAGGGACTCTTTTACAAAGCAGCGATATAGCTACGACCGCTTTGTTGTGTGCCAATCTTGCACTTTGCCGGTCTGTGGGAGACGGCGGTAGTACTGCCCCCAGGGCATGCCACATCTGGCATGACTGGAAATCTTTATTTTTTTTTACCACCAGGTTAGCGTGGGAGACCTTACCGTCACCTAAGGGTTCCCCCTGGAAATGGCCATGCAGCAAGTGTTTACTTACCACACAGCCATTTCCGTTTTTTGGCTGTTTACCGGCTGCAGAAAGAGGCCTTGGTGAGTGACAAATCCACGTGCTAACGCTATCACAGGGCCCTTTTTACCGCAGCTTGGTAAAAGGCTCCTAAGTGTCCAGGACATGCTAAGGTCCCAGTTACTGGCTTCTCTGCTGGAGGCAATATCAGTTGTCATTCCCTCATCTACTTTTAATTAGCATGGATGGCCATGACGTTAGCACGTGGCCATTAATGCAAAAAATAAAAAAAGGAAATTTGACCATTTTAGTGCTGCAGTAAAAATGGCCTCAAGGTGCGGGAAAAACCCACGTAAGGGAACACCAAGGCCATTTTAAAGTGCAGCTAAGTAAAATGTCCCCTTTATTTTTAAGACTCTATTTTGAGTATGCATAGCTAATACAAGACTTTTGTTATTTTTATAAATGTTTCTTTTTTATTCTTATTATTTTAAAGGTGATATCCCATTTTTCAAAATGTTCTTACTAATTGCTCTGGTCAAATTGATGAAAGCCTATGACCAGACATGTAGGAATTTGTTTTGTCTTCATCCCTTCCAGGTGAGTCTGTTTTCCATTCTAATTACCCTTTTGTGATTTGTATGATGCAATCATTGTTTTCCAAATACTAATTTTGTCCTGTTGTTTTCTGTTTCTTATTTATTTCTTCCCTCCAGGAATGTTGTGTTGAATTGGAGAAATATTATTTTCTTGTGTTTTTGTGCTTATTATACATATAAAAGTTTTATTATTTCCCTGATGCCGGTGTGATAACCAAACCAAGGCCATGTCGGATATTTTACATGAGCTTTAATTGTAAATGTTCTATAATTTTTATGCCAGTGCAGTTTACAATAAATATATTTCTTACTTTTGTTTAATATTCTGGCCCACCTTGGCCTAGCTGTCATTTTTTCATTCACCCTGTATCTATGCATCAATTCTGAAAGGTGTTTCCATAAGATCAGAACTACAGAAAATTCTGCTGCTTAATCTTGAGCTGTATTTGTTTACACACGTAGCATTGAAGTCCTCATGCTTTCTGTTGCTGTAATAATTCAGACAAAAGACTCACCAAAATCAGAAGTTTACAGTGAATCATATAAGGCTTAAGTGCATCATTGCTCACAGAGCTAGTCTTCTTTTCATACACTGCCAAAAATATTTTAGCTCAAGACAAAAGAAATTTTAGGCCCTGTGAAAACTGTGTAGTGTCAAGAATGAAAGTACATCTTACAATAGCAAACACACAGAAAAATAACTTGGCCCTCCAAAGGGCAAAAATATGTTTTATTTAACTGTAAACTGAAAGACAGCCCTGAGCCGTAATGGTAAAGAGCCATGTGAATTCCCATTGGAATTCACATGTATTGCATGCTTTTATCACCATTACTAATTTGTATCAAACAGTTTAGTGACATTACTTATATCTTTGAAGCACAAAGGTTTTTCTACCATCCTCTACGTATTCTAATCACCAGAATAATTACTGGCAATGTTTTGTCATATGAACGTTTAACTTTTTTTCAACATATTTTTTCTAAAATAGTATTCTAATTGGCTTTCTCTATTGACTGATCAGATCATTGCAGATGATAATTAATTATTATCAAGATGTGTCAGCTTGGTCTTTTTCATACCTTCTTTTTTAAACACTTTTTAATAGCTTCTACCTTTTAATCCATATGTAATATTTAATAGCATCACATATTTTATTTTGACTTTTTTGTATATGTAATATGTTCTGTTGACATTATGTAATATTGATGTTGAGGTGATTTACTGTCTGTTTTATAGTTTCTGTTGACAATGTGTATGCTTTATACATTTAATATTAACATTATAATCTCAATGTTTTTATTTCATTTAGCTTACTATGATTTTAATTCTCATTTTTTTTTTCATATTATGTACATTTTCATATTATATAATTGATTTATGTGATATTTATTGTCTTTTTGATAGATCCCTGATGCAGGAGGTTGCTGAAACATGGACCGTATATTTTAATAAAGCCACATTTTGACACCAACCTGTTCTTGGAGGCCCTATGTGCTTTTTATACCAGTTGCTGTGCTCTTTTGTCTGCTAAACCAGAAGCAATAAATCTGAGCACACCTTCCTGTATACTTTGCCTCCCCTGGCCATATCACTTTCTCCTTCACCTGGAACTGCATGTGCTCTAAAATCTATGGGACCAATGTTTGAATAAAGCTGAGCTCCTAAATGTATGCTCCTAAATTAGGGGCCCATTTGCTAAGGTGCAGATGGGCTAATGCGCAGGTAGCATGCGTTAATACCACGGGGGCATTCCAGGCGATAACCGGTAGCACGCCCATGTGGTGCGTGTTGCATGGTTACCGAGTGAGTAGCGCATGAACCCTTACTGCTAGGTCAATGGGTGGTGGTAAGGGCTCAGGCCGTAAATAGGCACACGCTGATTTTAATATTAGCACAGGCCCATTTCCTAGCCCTTTAAAAAATAGTCTTTTCCTAGCCACGGTAAAAAATGGCCTAACACGTGCCTAAAAGATGAGCTCACACAACCACAGACCACTTTTTACCACGGCTTTGTAAAAAGACCCCTTCGGATCCTAAGGGGGTCTTTTACTAAGGTGTGCTAACGTTTTCAGTGCAGCCTGATTAACGCCAGGAAAGCACCAGCGCTACAAAAATACAAATACAAAAATGGCACACACAGGGGGGTGGGAACTACCTCTGGGCTCCTGTGGTAGCCAGGTGGTAGTCCCAGAATGGTGAGCTGGAAGCCCACTTAGTAAAAGGGCCCCTTTGTAAAATCAACTTTGTCTTATTTCTTATTTAGGAAATGCCTACAAGATCATATGTTTTCTGTCTTTGGTATTGATTAATTTAGGTATGATTTTTTTTTTCTGCTAATTTAGGTCTAATTTCTGTCTGCTATGCTTTTTTGCTTTTTTATGTAATGTAATTCCACCTGACTAGGGTGCATCTTTTCTTTGCTTATAATCCACAGTGAATCCAAATGGAGATATTGCAGAATATAAGTCACCCATAGCATAGCAAAGTTATATGTATGAAAGTTATTTTGCCTGGTGAATATTTCCAGGGAGATTGAGACCCATCTAAGGGGTGTAGTTATCAATGTGTCATACCTTTAAGACATGTTATTTTACAATACTACTACTCATGTTATTTTAGCACAGCAAATTTTATACAGCAATTTGAGGGGGGGTTTATAGTTTTTTTTTTAATTCAGGGTATATATTAATGTTCCCATTAGTTCATAACATAGACATTCACACGCCCTTTCCATGCACTACAAACACACTCAAATCAAAATAAAACCAATACACTAATTGTGGCTTAAAATCAGCCACAGCTTTATTAAATACCCTAAACAATGAGTAAATCACTTAGAATTGAACTGATCATATTTAACAATACAAACCCCATCTCAGTCAGATGATAATGTACTGACATATCAACAATAACACTGTCCCCAAAGGAAAGGTCCATGGTACCGCTGAACCATCTTACTTCCTCCCCAAGTCTATGGCGGTACCGCAAATGAACCCCTCTCCAATTTCCTTACTATAAATGCCCTAACTGTTCCACTTCCACAATTCCACTGACAATGAAAAATGCACTTCCAACCCCACTGCGGCAAACAGACACCCCCATCCCCCAACTAAGGCCCTACCGCTACTTACTCCTCCCCCCATGCCCAACACCAAGAACTGGGAGGGCTTGGAGGGATGCTGAAATCTGTTACTCCCATCTGAGCTCACGCAACTAAACTAATGCCTCCCCTCCCATTGGTTCCCTGTTCTCCCAACCCAATCAATCTCATTACCTTTCTTCTTGTCTCTAATCACCACTAACTGTTTCAGGGTGACTCTGCCATGTTATCCCACCCCGGGGTAAAACCCAGGGTGGATCTATACCTGCTCAGAGTTACCTCAGGAGCACTTAGGGGCCCTTTTACAAAGGCGCAGTAAAAGTGGCCTGTGTTAGACTTGGATTTATTTACCGCCTTTTTGAAGGAATTCACTCAGGTGCCCTTTTACTAAGCCACGGCAAAAAGTGGCCTGCGACAGTGTGAGCATGTCTTTTGGGCATGTGCCTGGCCAGTTTTTACCAAGTCCTGGGAAAAAGGTCTTTTTTAAGGGTCCGGAAAATGGACGTATAGCAAAATAAACACCAGCGCACATCCATTTTCGGCCTGAGACCTTACCGCCACCCATTGACTTAGCAGTAAGGTCTCACACGCTACGCCGGCATGCAGCGCACACCCACTGCCTTTTACCACTGGGTCAGTGCCATGAGGTAGAAAAAAGAAAATATTTTCTACTGCATGTTTTCGGTGCATGCCAAATTCAGAATTACTGCTCGGGGCACGCAATAGCCGGGCGTAATGGTAATTTTGGCACACATTGGACACACATAGGCCCTTAAGTATCTTTGACAAAGGGCCTCTCAAGGCATTGTACAGTAAGAATAAATCAAACATGAGCAATAGACAATTACAGAAGGAGGGGCATAATTGAACGGGGACGACCATCTCTAAGGGCGCCCATCTCTAAGGACGTCCCGGCGAAGGGGCGGGGAAACCGCTATTATCAAAACAAGATGGGCGTCCATCTTTTATTTCAATAATACGGTCGGAGATGCCCAAATCTCAGCATTTAGGTCGACCTTAGAGATGGTCGTCCTTAGAGATGGTCATCTCCGATTTTCAGTGATAATGGAAACCGAGGACGCCCATCTCAAAAACGACCAAATCCAAGCCATTTGGTCATGGGAGGAGCCAGCATTCGTAGTGCACTGGTCCCCCTCACATGCCAGGACACCAACCGGGCACCCTAGGGGGCACTGCAGTGGACTTCACAAATTGCTTCTAGGTGCATAGCTCCCTTACCTTCAGTGCTGAGCCCTCAAACCCACTACCCACAACTGTACACCACTACCATAGCCCTAAGGGGTGAAGGGGGCACCTACATGTGGGTACAGTGGGTTTCGGGTGGGTTTTGAAGGACTCACATTCACTAGAATCTGTAACAGGTAAGGGGGGGGGTGGGCCTAGGTCCGCCTGCCTGAAGTGCACTGCACCCACTAAAACTGCTCCAGGGACCTGTATACTGCTGTCATGGAGCTGGGTATGACATCTGAGGTTGGCATAGAGGCTGGTAAAAAAAAAAAAAATTAAGTTATTTTTTTAAGGGTGGGATGGGATTGGTGACCACTGGTGGAGTAAGGGGAGGTCATCCCCAATTCCCTCCAGTGGTCATCTAGCCAGTTTGGGTACCTTTTTGAGGCTTGGTCATGAAAAAAAATGGAGCAAGTAAAGTCGACCAAATGCTCATCAGGGACATCCTTCTTTTTTCCATTATCGGCCGAAGACGTCCATCTCTTAAGCACGCCCCAGTCCTGGCTTCGCTACGCCTCCAACATGCCCCTGTGAACTTTGGTCGTCCCCGAGATGGACTGCATTTGAGGATGCCCAAAATCAGCTTTAAATTATGCCGATTTGGGTGACCCTGAGAGAAGGACACCCATCTCTCGATTTGTGTCGAAAGATGGGCGCCCTTCTCTTTCAAAAATGCCCCTGATAGTATACTACTTACAATGTCAACACAATACGCAATAGAATATTTTAATAGACAGCACAGGGTATAAGCAAAGATGAAACTTATAGATAGGTAAGAGAGTAAGAGGAGTTAGAAAATAAGGTGACTAATTTAAAGAGAGGTGCACATGAGGTCAGAGAGATGGTTAAATATTACCTTAGCTAGGGTAGGAGTGGATAAACATGTCCTGCTGCAGTATGTGTGGCCAGTGTCACTCCCTGTGTATGTGAACGAGACCAACAAGTTAGTACCACACAACAAAAAATAAAAGGGGAAAAAGGTTGAGAATGCAATGGGGCTATTTCTAAATGTACGGCTCTGGGGAGGTTTTTCGGAAATCAGATTGAGTGAGAAAGGTCTTTGGAAAGATAGGATGCGATGTGATCTTGGTGGGGGGTGCAATTTTGATAGGGATTGATTCGGATGTGGATATCTTGGGGGTGGTTAAGATCAGAGGGTGAACTTGGAGAGGTCTGGATTAGAGAGTGTCAGAGGCTCTGATTTGAGGGACTTGATGTTGGGGCGGGATGTCAGTTTTCACAGCAGTTCTGTGAGTTTATTTATTATTATTATTATTATTACTTCTGAGTAGGCCCATTCCACATTATCTGCAGTGGCAGACTGAGTGGGAGCACGTGCATTGTAGGCCATTTTACTAAGCTATGGTAGGCCTACCGCGGGCCTACAACGCACTAAAAAAGCAATACTGTAGGACATGCTGACGCATCCTGCGGTAGTATTCTGCTTAGTGCGCACTAATCCCACCCTGTAAAATATTTTTTATTTTCCAGCGCAGGAGGCATGTCTGGGGGCGGAGAGTAGGCATGCCTGCACTAATCGGAAAGGTCTGGCACATTACTGCGCACTATCCAATTAACGCAGGAGCCCTTACCACCACCTATATAGGTAGCAGTAACAGTCACACACTAATGGTGTAGCATGATATGAGTGTAATTATCAGAGTTATTGATTTTGCTGGATCAGATACAAATGTATATATAAAAAAATACAGCTGCAAAGACTTATTGGAACAGTATCAGATAAACTGGTCTGGCTTTCACATTCCCCTTCCCCCTGGAAACTACTGATAACAAAAGCTAGCCAGGTGGATACTTAAAGTCCATCAACACACCTCCAAAGAACAAAAATCAGAAGATGGACAGCAATCACAGAGACTGGAGTTAACCAAAGACAGTGCAACTCCATCTATTCTCAGACAATGACTCAGACTGAAAAGCCCATCTACCTATCTAATCTGACAAAAGAAGCCCACCTACTCTCAGACAAAGACTCTTGTAATCCTGTCAGATGCCTTCTGGATGTATATCACAGCAGATATCCAGACAGAAAGTCTTATGATGTCATTGAACATGTGACCAGTTACCATGCTCCATCTCAAAACTAGATGAAACCAGTTTTCAGCTATCCCTGAGTTTTCATTGGATCGAGTACACCCCCACTTGACTTCAGTCTATGGTCCAACAAGAGATGATAAAAAGCCTGGAAAATGTCCAGCTTGCTTCTTCGCTCTTGCTCTTGGCTCTTGGTCTTGATTCCTGATCTGCACCTCCATCCTTGCTAGACTTCACACACATCCCTGATAAGACTTTCTCCAGACTCCAGAAACAACTCTGCAACAAAGAGACTTATTTTCCAGTGAGGATCTCCTTCATCACTCCAAAGAAGCAACCTCCATCAAAGTGAGTTACCATTATCCAGCTTAATTTACAATTTAGACTTTTCTAATCTTGAAGCACATTTCCCCTTGTGAAAGATTCCTAAAAAATATTTCACAATGGGAAATTAGCATGTGGTCATTAAAAAAAGTTGACTGTGGCCATTTTTCAGCCATGCTAGAAAGTGGCTGGAGTGAGCAGCAAATCCACATGCTAATTATAGCGCTGGCCACTTTCTAGTGCAGCTGGATAAAAGGACCCTATATAGTGCTGTGTGGTAAGTGTCTACCCTTTGTTGAAAATGTAGGGCAGATGCTGGGCACACCCCCTGCATTTACCACTCAGGCTTTGCACTTAAGGTACAATAAGTGCAAACAGTTACTTCATTTTAGTAAAAGCTCGACTTTTACTGCACCCTAATAATTACCCCCTTAAATGATACAAAATAAAGGCTTTTGAAATGGTGCAAATTTGTGTATTGCATGCAACACAACTGTCTCCTGTCTACCCCAACAATATCTTTGCACAGATCATGTAAAAGTAGGTGCACTTTTCCAGGGCTGTCGAGAGACTGAACCAGGCCCGGGGCAGGGCCGCCGCTGCTGCTCCCCTCAGGATCTCTGTTGTCCCCCTCTCCCATGCCACAAATCCATATACCTTAGCTGACAGGGATCCTCAGTCCTCGCCAGCAGAAGAAACCTTTCTCCAGTGCTGTTCTTCACTCCGCCGCATTGCCTGTCCTGCCCCTCTGGCTGCTTTTCCTCTCAGGTCGCACATGCTCAATTTCACCAAAACCAAGCGTACAATGTAAGGGGAAAAGCAGCTGCAGGGCAGGCAATGATGCGGAGTGAAGAACACTGCTGGAGGAAGGCTTCTTCTGCTGGTGGGGCCTGGGGTCCCCCGCCAGCCAAAAAAGAGGCCCCAAAGCCCTGTGTCTGCTCCTCCCTAGCCTCTAAGGGGGGGCCCAGTGCTGGAGTTTTCTCTCTCCCACTCCTATTAGGACCCGATCACCCGAGTCCCGTCAGGAGCAGGAGAGAGAGAGCCAGGCGCTGGGTCCCCCTTGGAGGACGGGCCTGGGGTAATCTTGCCCCCTGCCCCCCCCCCCCCCCCCCCTCGGTGGCCCTGCATGTTTCCATGACTCTTATAGTTTAAACATTTAAAATTTTCTCAGAGGTGCCAAAAAAACAAATACAAATACAGTATAACTTAATAAAGCCCCGGGTCTAACAAATACATTACACAGTCCCTTTTAATAAAGACCAAAGTTCAGCTCTATTTATATATCAACCTACTGACAAAACAAATCTCAAGGAACCTAGGCCTTTCTAAACACTAAAAAGATCTGTCTTTTATCTGCAGCAATTTATTTGTACTTCCTAGTGAGACACACAGTTTTCCACCAAGCATTCATAGACAAAACTGTATTGTTTTTCCAATCAGAAAATATAGACAATATAGCTATGGTCATAAGTAAATCAAATGGCTTAGCATGCGCCTTTCTTTAATAATGCCTATTTTTACTAAGGAGTGCTATAGGCGCGTTTTAATGCACGTAAATGGTTTACGCGCATAAAATGTTAACACACCCATAGAAATGTATAGGCGCATTAGCGTTTAACATACCTTAACTTTACAGGTGTGTTAGAAACTCTAACACACCTTAGTAAACATACCCCTAAATGAGATCAAGTGACTGATCACAACAGAACAACATTATAATTAAGTTCCGTGCGAATTCCTAACACATTTATAATTCTATCCCATACTGGTACCCCAAAAAGTTTCATATTCATACAAGCAAACAGCACAGTCTCATACAACCTTTCAAAAAACTTGAACAGTCCTTCAACCTCTCAATAAACTTGAGCAGTTTTTATTGACCCCACCCCACCCTATACGCACCAAGGAATGTAGTTTTCACTTAGCTTGGGAGCAGAGCCTTTCATTGGTTCTAAATCCACACTCACCTGTCTCCTTCCCTTCCTGGCCTGGGATCCTTTTTTTCTGGAAACAGTTTGTTTGTTTTTCTCACAATTATTTAACCTTCTTCCCAGCATTATCCTAACAGGAATGCCCAGTCACCTACATCCCTCTGGCGGGGTTCTACCTGGGCTGCTTCTCGTTTCAAGGTGTGCTGGGCTGGCCGTCAGAAGGCTGACTCAATTCTCCTCCACCCTTCCAGAATCATTTATGTTCCTTCAAGCAAGGTTGGGGAAGTCTGTCATCCCTACTCAGACTGCTGTCCTTGAGGGTCACAAAACAGTTGGATTTCAACACATCCTAATGAGATTGACTTACAAGCCTGTTGTCTCCATTGCATATTCATTATGGATATCATGAAAACCTGGACTTTGAGACCACTACCTTAGATGAAATTCTGATTGGGATAGAATCAAAGCCCATTATTTTATAGTATGATACTGTCTTAACACAGGGGTTCTTGACCCAGTGCATGGGACACACCCAGACAATCAGGTTTTCAGCATATCCACAATGGGGCTAATATTGAAAGCGATTTAAGCAGGCAGGAGCCTGTCCTGCCTGCTTAAATCACTTCCCACAGCCCAAGTGGGGATATTCCATGGCACTTAACCGGAGAGTGCCGCTGAATATCCCCACAGACTGCCCAACCAAAAAGTGGACAGGTCAAGGGCAGCGCTAGGGGAGGCACTGGGGAGGAGCCTGTGGTTATGTGGGTGCCAGTACAAAAGCTGTCCTAAATTAGGCTGCTAAGCTATGTGGGTGCCAGTGCTGAATATTGGGCCGGCACCTGCATGACTTTTTTTTTTCTTTTAATAAAACCCTCCTGAACCCCCTCCTACTCCTGCCATGTTCCTAAGTTCCTCCCCTCCCTCCAAACCAAACCTCCCACGAGCCATGAGAAGTCACGGCAGCTATTTTGAAAGGCAGCTGCAAGGGGACTCTGCTCCTGCCCCCGAAGACTCCCGCTGGACCACCAGGGAGGCACGTAGGCCCAAGGGGGGGCCTACCTAGACATCGGGAGGGGGAAGAGGGTGGGAAGGTTTGTTCAAGGGGAGAGAGGGTCTTAAGAACATGTCAGGGGATAGGAGGGAGGCTGGGAAGAGAATCGGGATGGTTTTATTTAAAAAAAAATAGTTATTCAGCTCTCAGCTGATATTCAGCTGGGTCACATAACTTTCTTATGCCAGTCCCTTCAGAATATCGGTTGGGCCCGTATCAGCTCCAATTGACTGCCTGCCCACACTTAGCCCCCAATATTCAGTGCCAGTGCACGGACATGGCATGCTAGTGAATTTTGGAGGTTAATTCAGTGGGCGATGGTCAGCATTTTTAAAGAACGCTGACCGCTTCCAGATGAATATTGGAAGGGGGGTGAATATGCATGAGATACATTTGCAGTGCCTCCATTTAATGCAAATCTATCTTATGTACATTCATTCTGGATATCTTGAAAACCAGAATGGTTTGAGGACTGGTTTGAGAATCCCTGTATTAGGGATGGGCTGTCATTTGCAATGACACAGGAAATGTCAACGGCATATCTTACATTGTTTCATGTGATCACCACAACATTTCATGTTTTGTCATTTGCACTATTTAGAAGTGCACTGTGTGGAAGTAGTGTGCACTCATTCCCATCAGTGGAACCAAAACACACGTGTGATCAAACTAGTATGCATGAGCACTCTCGGGAAAAGACTTCATCCTTTTTCTGAAACAGTACACCCTCTTTCCACATAGTACACAGTGTTGCCAAAGAGTGAGCACTATTTTAGGAAACTGACAAAACAACAAAATGGCCAGAAAATCCAGAACAAGACAAATTTCCATACACAACATGGGGAAACAACACAAAATGAAAATTAAGCCCACGTTAGGCTTACCTCCTCTTTGTAAAAGGGGCCTAAAGTGTTTTGGACCCCTGAAGCAGGTGTTGTCATGCCAAAACATGGTCCGTGTTGAGTCTTTATGAATAAAAGGACTCTTGATTGTTCCAATCTTGAAATCCTAGTTGTACTTTTTTTCTTTCTGTTGTCGTGCACAATGGCACTAGAATAAGCAGCATAAAAAGTATTGTACTGTTTTGGGATCTTGCCACGTACTTGTGACCTGGATTGACCACTGTTGGAAACAAGATGCTGGGCTTGATGGACCTTCGGTCTGTATCAGTATGGCAATACTTAAGTACTTATGTACTTATAATAGCTCCATGGCAATGAATAAAAAAAAAATATAAAAAGGCCATTTTTACACTGTGGCAAAAATGGCCTAGATATGTGGGTAAAACCCATGCAAGGTTGTGCTAAGGCCACTTTTTACCACAGATTAGTAAAAGGACCCCAAAATGGTTCTCAATATAACCCATTGAACACATCAGTAATCATCATCCTAAATACATTATTACTACTAAGTTTAGCTGCATGGAACTGTCTCAACTTATATGGAGTGGCATTTTCGAAAGGATGTCAAAACCAGAATATCCCAAATGAACGTCCATCGCACATGTATTTTTGAACAAGAGAAAATTAATGAGTCAAGGGATAGGAGGCAATGTTCTGTTGTGGATTAGGAATTGATGATTGGACAGAAAACAGAGGGTAAGGTTAAATGGCCATTTCTCTCAGTGGAGGAGGGTGAATAGTGGAGTGCTGCAGGGATCTGCACTGGGACCAGTGTTATTTAACATATTTATAAATAATCTGGCAATCGGAATGACAAGTGAGATGATTTTTGAAGATGACACAAAAATATTCAAGGTTGTTGAAACACATGCGGACTGTGAAAATTGCAGGAAGATAAGAAGAATGGGCATCCAAGTGTCAGATGAAGTTTAATGTGGACCAGTGCATTTTTTCTAGTGAAAAATGTGCTGGTACTCAAATGCCATACCACCCTTCAGGGGTGGGGTGATCACTGAGGGACTCACCCCACAATAGCTAGGCCCCCTGCAACCAGTCACAGAATCTATGAGAAGGCAGAATTAGTGTGTAGAGCCTGAGACCTTTCATTAAAACTTGGGGACCATGAGTCAATTTTAGCAGACAATGGAAAAGGTTCCGGTACTCAGTACCCCCTCAAAAAAAACCCTGATGTGGACAAACGCAAAGTGATGCACATTGGGAAGAATAGTCCAAATCATAGCTGTCTTATGCTAGGGTTCACCTTGGAGGTCAGCACCTAACAAAATGATCTAGGTGTAATTGTAGGCAACAAGTTGATATATTATGCCCAGTGTGCAATGGCAGCCAAAAAAGCAAACAGGATGCTAGGAATTATTAGGAAAGGAATGGTAAATGTTTTTTTAGTTTATATTAATACATTTTATTAGATTTTAAGAGTAACAAACATCCAAATTCAATACAAAATAACAATGTTTTATAATTTCCATTCTATAAGAGAAATTATATGATAACAGACATTTAACTGGATAAAAATTGAATAATGTTGTAGTAGTTCAAAAACTTGAATTGAGTGAACTTGGTCTGATATTAAAAAAGAAAAGCTAAGTAATTTAATTGATAAGAGAGATAAGACAGATAGTAGAAAATTAAAGGAATTGGGTGGACCAATGAAGAAGTGGGTGCTAGTTACATTGCCATGTTTACATTCTTTTCAATGAGCACCGCTGAGGTCACCATGAAAATTATCAATGTGTGATTTAAAGTTATATGTTTTGAGTATAAAAAAACCTTGAAAACCTAAAAACAGTTTTTTGTGAAGAATTTGATCTGAATGGACTGTTGCTGGATCCTGAAACTGGTAAGACATCCTTCTTTTTAGACTTGGACGTTTCTTCCCCTTCGGTAATCGCTGTTGAATGTCCAGATTTCAGGCCCTTCCTAGTCCAGAACACACTACCTTGCTATTTGTACGTACTGCAATGTTGGACTTCCCTATTCTGCCTTTATAAATTCACGAATTGGATGTTTCAAGCACATGGACATCCATTTCAGCCTTTTGAGACATCCATATGCTTTGAAAATAAGCACCATAGTAAATGTCAGCAGATAAAGACCCGCACAGTCCATTCAGTCTGATCAATAAATGTAAATATCAAAATTCAGCAGCAAACTAAATAAAAATAATCAGTTCTTTATTTGGTACTGGTTCTAATGAAATTCAGATCTGAGTGCAAAGGGTAGATGCAAAAATGCGGCCACAGAAAAGTCTGCAAAAATGGCAGATGCTGTAGGAGACAGCTGGATATATTTAATTCACCCACTGTTTCTCTTAAGATCGCAATTAATGAGCTACCCTCTGCTAAAGTTGAATTGTATTATCATATAATACCAACTCCATTTTACTATTAGGAGGCAAGAATTAATATTCTTTCACAGCTATAGTCAAAATGAAATAATCTTTTGATGTTTATGTACTACCTTTGTTATAGATAATTGTTCTTTCATTAAAACATCAGAATGTGTGTCTTTTCTATTGTAAAATACTTGACATTGCAATTTCAGAAATTAAATCCAATTATATATGATGTGCTGTTAGAAAAAGAACAGGAATGTAACTCAGATTGAATCATACCTGATTCATTGATTTGATGGAGATAGTGTAGCTTTTAAAGACTCTGCTGTAGTTTTTCAAACCTTCATTTCAGCAAGTATCATTTTCCATTCCTTTTTAAGGTTTTAGGGGTGTGTTTTCATTTAAAACTTAATAGGAAACAATGGCGTTCCTAGGGGGGCTGACACCCGGGGAGGATCACCGATGCGCCCCGCCCCCCGGGTGCAGCGCCCCCCCCCCCCCGGATGCAGCGCGACCCCCCCCCCCCCCGGCGAAAGGACACTCCCCCGCGAAAGAACCCCCCCTGGGTGCACGCCGCTGGGGGGGTGCTGCGCGCGCCTGTCCTTCGTTCGTTCCATGCTCCCTCAGGACAGGCACGCGCAGCACCCCACCAGCGGCGTGCACCCGGGGCGGACCGCACCCAATGCTCCCCCTAGGAATGCCACTGATAGGAAATATGAAGGATGAGAAGCTCCATTCTGGAGTATGGCACTGGCAAAATGGTAGTGTCACAGCTACTAGGACTGCTCCCCATTCCCTGATTCACTTTTCAGCCTCACAAGGGTGCTGAGGTTGGTCCCTGTGGCTCCCCCCAGAGTCCAGGTGGCTGTTCTGCAATGGCAGGATGCTCCTGTAGTGGTGGGATGCTTCCAATGGCAGGGCTTCTGGTTGGGGAGGCAGAGCTTGCCTTCAGGGAGTCACTGTGGCTGTCAAGGGCCGGTCCTGCTAGCTGCATGCTCACGCAGAATTTCCATTTACAGGGCCCAGGTAGCTGGGACAGGAAACCAGAGAGAGACTCTACTTCTAGCTATCCACATTTAAGGCAGGCTCTGGCTTCACTCCAGTGCCTTCACAAACGCTTCTGTGAATGTGACTTGGTAGTGCCTCGCCTCCTGCCTGTTTCAAGTCCAGCCTTTCCTCCTGCCTGTTTCCAGTCTAGTTTTGTCTCCAGCATCTCTTCAGTCCAGCTTTGCCTCCAGCGTGTCTTCAGTCCAACCTAGTCTCCTGCCTGTCTTCAGTCCAGTTTTGGCTCCAGCTTGTATCCAGTCCAGCCTTGCTGGTTCTCCATTGTACAATGCAGCAAATGCGTTGGACAGATTATAATCCAGCTGTTTCTGTGATTGTTTGGCATCTGTTAGCATCTTCAGCTTCAGAAGTGTTTTTGTGGACATTGTGTACTGTTTTTAAGACCCCTGATGCAGGCTATTTTGCCGAAACATGGACTGTGTCAGGTCTGTCCAATAAAATTTGAGTTGATGCCCCCTATCTTGAAGGCTCCTTGTGCTTTTGTTCTTCGCTTTGGTATGAGTGTACTTTAGTTTCCCTGTCCAGTGTTTTCAGCCTTATCTATAGCCAGCAAGATCCTGCTTCTGACTGTATAGTTAGCATCCTAGAGTGAATAGCCTGTCACCAGCTGAGGCCTAGCTGATCCTTGGGTTAGCTTGGCAGTGCCAATCTGGCCACGACCCAAGGGTTCACCTTCCATTAAGCGTGACAGGTAGAGACTGTTGTAATGAACAAAATTACTGAACATTATGTACAGGCTTGGTTTAATGGGACAAAACCGTCTGTTCATGCTTTCCAAAAATACTAGACTAGGGGGCATGCGATGAAACTACAGTGTAGTAAATTTAAAACAAATAGGAGAAAATGTTTCTTCACCCAATGCATAATTAAACTCTGGAATTCGTTGCCAGAGAATGTAGTGAAGGCGGTTAGCTTGGCAGAGTTTAAAAAGGGGTTGGACGGTTTCCTGAAGGACAAGTCCATAGACCGCTACTAAATGGACTTGGGAAAAATCCACAATTTCGGGAATAACTTGTATAAAATGTTTGTACGTTTGGGTAGCTTGCCAGGTGCCCTTGACCTGGATTGGCCGCTGTTGGGGACAGGATGCTGGGCTCGATGGACCTTTGGTCTTTTCCCAGTATGGCATTACTTATGTACTTATGGATTTAGCCAAGGGAAATCTTGTCTCACCAACTGCCACATGTTTTTGAAAGTATAAAACATCTGTTTAAAGGTGAGCTGGTTGATATGGAGGCTCAATTCAAAGCATATAGACTTACAAAGTTACATAGGTTACTCATGTAACTTTTAATCTATGTGCTTTGAAAATGAGCAGCAAGGGAAAACACCCACAGAAAGTGAGGGAACGGCACACCATAATGTATGTAGATGTGTAGAAAGCTTTTGACAAGGTACCTCATGAGAGACTCCTAAGGAAATTGAGACATCATGGGATAGGAGACAATGTACTATTGTGGACTGAGAGCTAGCTAAAAGACAGAAAGAAGAGACTAGGGTTAAATGGTCGATATTCTCAAAGGAGAAGGGTGAATAGTGGGGTTCTTCAGGGCTCTGTGCTGGGATTGTTGCTTTTTAACATATTTATAAATGACCTGTAAAGAATAATAATTAGTGTGGTTATCAGATTTGCTAATGACACACACACAAAAAAGCAATTCTATAAGACGGCACCTAAATTTAGGCACCGATAGTGTGGCTATATAAGTAATTAGGCATGTGATTGGTGCCAATAATTTGCAGTTATGCGTGTAAGTGTTAGATGCTATTCTATAAAAAGTGCATCTAAATTGCTTAGCATGCAACTGTCAGGGTGTGTACACATAGGCAGAGCATGGGCATGTCATGGGTCTTCAGTTGTGTGCATTTCATGGCACATTTAGGCATGCCCACTTCCATGAGCCATTGACATGTTGTAAATCAGTGCTTCTAACTTTTGATGTGCCAAAGTGGCTTTGTACTAATCCTATATAATAATTCTCACCTCCAACGTTCTGAGGCTGCCTGGAACTGTGGATCTCTCGAAGGTGGTCTGGTAGATGGAGAGATCATCCCACTGATTGGCTGCATCTTGGATGACGTCACCAGCCCGACGCACAGCAACAAACCGCAACTCAGGCAGGGGGAGGAGTAGGGAAACACGCTCCGCGTGTTTTCCTACTCCTCCCCCTGCCAACCGCCCTCAAAAAGCGCCGGTGACATCCCTCTCCTCTCCCGAACTGCTGCCGCCCAGCTGACGAAAAAACCGCCGCCCCTTGCAGCCTGAGTTGTTTTGTTGCACAGTGGGGAAAGTGAAACAAATGCGCTACAGTGATGTGGGTAAGTAAAACCGTGACCCAGGCAGGGTGTTTCCCTACTCCTCCCCCTGCCAACCGCCCTAAAAAAACCGCCGCCTCCCTAACTCTCCTCTCCCGAAATGCTGATGCCCTCCCGAAACTCCCCCCAGCTGACGAAAAAAACACCGCCCCTAGGAGCCTCAGTTGTGCCTGCCTGCCTCCCGTTTCATTTCCATCAGAAATGGGTGCGCTACAGCGATGTGGGTAAGCAAAAGTGAAAGATGATGCATGTCACTGTACAGCTATGCAATCATGCTTGGAAGGAACGGAACTGGGAGGGAGGGAGGGGGAGATGAGGACCCTAGGAGGGAGGGAGGGGGGTGAGGACCCAAGGAGGGAGGGGGTGAGGACCCAGGGAGGGAGGGAGGATGAGGACCCAGGGAGGGAGGGAAGATGAGGACCCTGGAACTGGAAGGGAGGGAGGGGAGGGGAGGCCCTGGCACACACTCTCATTCTCACACACACACTCTCGCACCCAGTCTCAATCTCTCTGTCTCACACACACTCACACATTCACTCTCTCTCTATCACACACTCACTCTCATACACACTCTGTAAAACACACACACTCCGAGGAAAACCTTGCTAGCGCCCATTTCCTTTCAAACAGAAACGGGCCTTTTTTACTAGTATTCTATAATGGCATAAGCACACCTTTAAGTCATTATATAATTGGTTCTAAGCACACCCACTCTGTGGTGCCAGAGATCAGGTGCCAATTATTCAAAGTTTTAAAATCACAAGAGGATTATGATAAATTGCAAGAAGACCCTATGAGACTGGGAAATTGGGCTTCCAAAGGCAATGGGAGGAGACTTTATTAACATGAGCTATAGATAAGATGGGTTACTTTAATACAAGCCACGCTATTGTAGCACAGGATCCCATTTTAAGCAATTAGACCCTGTACTAAAATAGCACAACTTGTGGTGAACTCCCCCTTTAAAGTAAACAAGTGCAAAGTGATACATGGAGGGAAGAGCAACCCGATCCATAGCTATATTGTGCTAGGTTCCATATTAGGTGTCACTACCTAGGAAAAGGATTTAGGTGTCACTGTTGATGATACATTGAAACTCTCTTCTCAGTGTGTAGAAGCAGCTAAGAAAGCAAATAGAATGTTAGGAATTATTAGGAAAGGAATGGAAAACAAAAATAAGGATGTTATAATGCCTTTGTATTGCTCCATGGTGCAACCACACCTCAAATACTGTGTGCAATTCTGGTCCATGCATCTCAAAAAAGATACAGAGAAGAGCGATGAAAATAATAAAGGGTATGAAATGACTCCATTATGAGAATTTGGTCTCTTCTGCTTGGAAATCAGACTGCTGAGGGGAGATAGGATAGAGGACTATAAAATCATGAGTGGAGTGAAATGGGTAGAGGTGAATTACTCATTTACGCTTTCCAAAAATACAAGGCCTAGTAAAAGTAGTACATTTAAAATACATTGGAAAAAATATTTCTTCACTCAATAAATAATCTATCTCTGGAATTTGTTGCCAGAAAATGTGGTAAAAGCTGTTAGCTTAGCAGGGTTTAAAAATGGTTTGGACAGGTTCCTAAAAGAAAATATCATAAACCATTATTATACTGGACTTGGGAAAATCCACTACTTATTCCTATGATAAATAGCATGAAATCTATTTGCTCTTTTGGGAGCTTGCTAGGTACTATTGACCTTGATTGGCCACTGTTGGAATACTAGGCTTGATAAACACCTGTTCTGTCCCAGTATGGTAATACTTATGCATTTGAGATTAAGAGGATAGCAAGGTAGTGGGAGAGAAGAAGGAAACTTCATGAGATTGTTGATTTCCTTAGAACTGTTTTAGTCTTATTTGTGTACTTCTAGGACTAAAGATTCCAATCTGAAAGAATAAAAAATATTCTTCAAAAGAAAATCAATGCTCATGTTTTACCCACAGGACACGTTATAAGTACTTTCTCATACTCCCAGGTATGTATTAGAGTCTTGATTCACACAAGATATGGCTTCTGGAGGACAGATATTAGAAAAATGCCAAATAGAAACTACTGTAAACATGTCAGCAGAAAAAAGGCCCACTGGCCCATTTAGTCTGTCCTATAATTCCACTCCAAATTACCCAGGATGTATCACTAGTGCCAACCACAGAGCTTAGCTGCTTATAAAAATATCACATCTTATCTAATACAGAGTCTGATGCAGTAAGCTTGCATTAGAGCCATGCACTGATGCTTAGTGCTCAACATCCTAATCCAAGCATAATGCCATATTTTTGTTTGCCGATGCAGTAAGCAAATTATATGCAAAATGTGCTTGCTAACCTGGGAGATCACACTGGATGGATAGACATACAGGGCTGCACTATCAGCAGCTAGAGCTACACACACATCTGAGCAGAAAGCCATTTCCCCCAGATTCTATATATGGTACTTTGAGTGCATATGCAAATTTGGGCGCACGCACGACTTAGTTAAATTATGAGTCAATTGGCATCCTGACAAGCAATTATTAGCATTAATTGGAGTTAATTAGTAGTTACACACATACATTTAGGTACTGGATCTGTGCCTAATTTTATATGTGAGTCCTAAAATGGGGAGTGGAAATGGGAGGGTCATGGGCACAGTGGCGTTCCTAGCCTGGATGGCATCCAGGGCGGATCGTCGATGTGCCCCCCCCCCCCGGGTGCAGCGCCCCCCCCCCCCCCCCCGGCGAAATGACACTTCCCCTGGGTGCTCGCTGCTGGGGGGAGTGCCGCGGCACGTGCCTGTCGGCTCCGAGTTCGCTAACTTTGCTCGTTCACTGCAGCTCCCTCTGCCCCAGAACAGGAAGTAACCTGTTCCGGGGCAGAGGGAGCTGCAGCGAACGAGCAAAGTTAGCGAACTCGGAGCTGACAGGCGTGCGCCGCGGCACCCCCCAGCAGCGTGCACCCGGGGCGGACCGCC
This sequence comes from Microcaecilia unicolor, assembly GCF_901765095.1. NCBI lineage: Eukaryota > Metazoa > Chordata > Amphibia > Gymnophiona > Siphonopidae > Microcaecilia > Microcaecilia unicolor. The sequence continues at coordinate 190,229,455 of NC_044031.1, read as the reverse complement.
CCCCCTTGGTACGCCACTGCATGGGCGGATCCTGGGCATTCCTAGAATTTATGCATGTAGTTACAGCATAAGGGCGATACGTGCCTAATTTAGGCGTGAGGATTTGCACCACATTTAAATTGGTGCAAATGGACACACCTAAAGTTAGACATGATTCCCAGGCATGAGCACTATTCTATAAACTGTGCTTAACTTTAAGCAAGGTTTATAGAATAGAACTTAGTGTTATATTTTTCGGCACTGATTTTTTATGTGCCATATATAGAATCTAGCCCTTTACTGGCACCTGGAGTTGCATGCATATCTGTCTGCCCATGTGCTAGAATGCCATTCTGTGCATTTTTTTTTTTCATTTAGTGATATTTATTGCAGAACAGCCCTTGTACAGATGTGTGCACATGGAACTCCGGGTACCAATATAGTTGTGTTCATACCTGTGTGTTTATGGAGCTCTCAGTAATCTAGCTTTACTACAACATCAGTTCTGTTTATTATTATTATTATTCACACAATTATTGTAATAGGGAAATGGAGGACTATATAAATTCACAACTAATATTTCCATTATTTATCAAAAAAGAGTCTCATAGGATATCAGAGATTGGAAGGAAAAAGCCTCAAAACATTCAATGGCACAATATTTCCTCGTGCTTAAGTCTGGTTGAATCATTGGCTGAAATAATCATCCATCACTTAAATGTCCTTATCATGCAAAATTTTAAAGTCTATAATTTTTAGGTTTATATAAAATCTTACCCCCTGTTTACTAAGCCACGCTAGTGGCTGCTGTGTGCTAATGCCAACACAGTCCATTCACTTTGTATGGGCTGTGTCGGCATTGCTGTGCGGTTTAATAAACAGGGGGATTAGTCTCTGAAAAAAAATATATACAGTGGGGGAAATAAGTATTTGATCCCTTGCTGATTTTGTAAGTTTGCCCACTGACAAAGACATGAGCAGCCCATAATTGAAGGGTAGGTTATTGGTAACAGTGAGAGATAGCACATCACAAATTAAATCCGGAAAATCACATTGTGGAAAGTATATGAATTTATTTGCATTCTGCAGAGGGAAATAAGTATTTAATCCCTCTGGCAAACAAGACCTAATACTTGGTGGCAAAACCCTTGTTGGCAAGCACAGCGGTCAGACGTCTTCTGTAGTTGATGATGAGGTTTGCACACATGTCAGGAGGAATTTTGGTCCACTCCTCTTTGCAGATCATCTCTAAATCATTAAGAGTTCTGGGCTGTCGCTTGGCAACTCGCATCTTCAGCTCCCTCCATAAGTTTTCAATGGGATTAAGGTCTGGTGACTGGCTAGGCCACTCCATGACCCTAATGTGCTTCTTCCTGAGCCACTCCTTTGTTGCCTTGGCTGTATGTTTTGGGTCATTGTCGTGCTGGAAGACCCAGCCACGACCCATTTTTAAGGCCCTGGCGGAGGGAAGGAGGTTGTCACTCAGAATTGTACGGTACATGGCCCCATCCATTCTCCCGTTGATGCGGTGAAGTAGTCCTGTGCCCTTAGCAGAGAAACACCCCCAAAACATAACATTTCCACCTCCATGCTTGACAGTGGGGACGGTGTTCTTTGGGTCATAGGCAGCATTTCTCTTCCTCCAAACACGGCGAGTTGAGTTCATGCCAAAGAGCTCAATTTTTGTCTCATCTGACCACAGCACCTTCTCCCAATCACTCTCGGCATCATCCAGGTGTTCACTGGCAAACTTCAGACGGGCCGTCACATGTGCCTTCCGGAGCAGGGGGACCTTGCGGGCACTGCAGGATTGCAATCCGTTATGTCGTAATGTGTTACCAATGGTTTTCGTGGTGACAGTGGTCCCAGCTGCCTTGAGATCATTGACAAGTTCCCCCCTTGTAGTTGTAGGCTGATTTCTAACCTTCCTCATGATCAAGGATACCCCACGAGGTGAGATTTTGCGTGGAGCCCCAGATCTTTGTCGACTGACAGTCATTTTGTACTTCTTCCATTTTCTTCCTATGGCACCAACAGTTGTCTCCTTCTCGCCCAGCGTCTTACTGATGGTTTTGTAGCCCATTCCAGCCTTGTGCAGGTGTATGATCTTGTCCCTGACATCCTTAGACAGCTCCTTGCTCTTGGCCATTTTGTAGAGGTTAGAGTCTGACTGATTCACTGAGTCTGTGGACAGGTGTCTTTCATACAGGTGACCATTGCCGACAGCTGTCTGTCATGCAGGTAACGAGTTGATTTGAAGCATCTACCTGGTCTGTAGGGGCCAGATCTCTTACTGGTTGGTGGGGGATCAAATACTTATTTCCCTCTGCAGAATGCAAATAAATTCATATACTTTCCACAATGTGATTTTCCGGATTTAATTTGTGATGTGCTATCTCTCACTGTTACCAATAACCTACCCTTCAATTATGGGCTGCTCATGTCTTTGTCAGTGGGCAAACTTACAAAATCAGCAAGGGATCAAATACTTATTTCCCCCACTGTATATACTAATAAAAAAGGCCCGTTTCAGTTTTAAAGGAAACGGGCGCTAGCAAGGTTTTCTTCGTAGTGTGCATGTTTGAGAGAGTGTGTGTGTGAGAGTGACTGTGTGTGAGAGAGAGAGTGATTGTGTGAGTGTGTGTCAGAGAGAGAGAGTGAGAGTGGGTGCAAGTGTGTCTGTGAGAGAGTGTGTGTGTGTCAGAATGACTGTGTGTGTGAGTGCATATGTGAGACACAGCAAAACCGAGAGTTTGGTGAACCCCCTTCCCCTCCCCCCTTCCACCTCTGTCTGAGTTCCTGAAACACCTCCCACTTCTTCACATGTGAGTTCCAGGACCCCCCTGCCACTTCTTCCCATCCCCCCTCTCCCCTTCCCACTCCGCCTCTCCCCCCTCTCCGAATTCCAGGACCCCCTCCCCCTCCTCCTCCCCATTCATCCCCTCCCCCTTCTTCCCATCCCCCCTACTTCCTGACCCAGGACCCCCCCTCCCCTTCTAGTTCCAGGACCTGCCCCTACCCTTCCAGTTGATTTCCAGGAATCCCCTCCCCACGTGTCATTTCAAAAGACCCCGCTCTGTAGTTTTAGGACCCCCCCCCATGTCGGTCATGACCCCTCCTTCCCTCCCCTGTCGTTTCAGGACCCCCTCCCCACCTCCTGCACATTTTTACCTCCTGCGTCACACAGCCTCTTTTTTCGCTTCTGTTTCAGCTGTTCCTGTGGTCCCACCCCTCAAGGGCAGGACCACACGAACAGCCGAAACAGAAGCGAAAGAAGACCCCCTCCCCCCCCCGTGTCATTCATGACCCCCCCTTTCCCTCCCCTGTCCTTTCAGGACCCCCCTCCCCACCTCCTGCACGTTTTTACCTTCCGTACGCTTCACACAGCCTCTTCTTTCACTTCTGTTTTAGCTGTTCCTGTGATCCCGCCCTTAAGGGTGGGACCACACGAACAGCAGAAACAGAAGTGATAGAAGAGGCTGTGTGATGCGGATGACGTCACTGATCTACTGCCGGAATCAGACCACGGAGCCAGGGTCCCAGGCAGAGACCGAACGTTGGAGGTGAGAATTATTTTATAGGATCACTGCTCAGGAAACTTTATAAGGTCACTGCATTGGAGTCACTGAGAGTTGCTTCGGTCCCCTCTTCCTTTTTTGATAAATAGTGGTGGTATTTAGTTGTGAATTTATATTGGGGGGGGGGGGGGGGTTCTTACCTATGCAGGTCTCATATGCTGGCAGTAAAAAGAAGAAACTAGTTTGAAATCTCCACTAATGTGACAACAGAAGAATGACCTAACCTTTTAAATCTTCTCAGACTTGGCATTAAAGCCCTGGCATTGTGCTCAGTCTGTCGCTTCTCTGCATCTGCACAGAACAGCTAATAGCCTAATTACCGTGGATTTAAATAGGCTGTGTGCTGATGTCTACACAAGGCATTATGCAGAGTTAGCTCATGTGCAAAACTATGTGTTAAGGCAGCGTTAATCCTGCAGAAAAAAGGCATAGCATAATTTTTTGCATCAGCCTCAAGTTCTTATTGACCTTTTTTCTTGATACTCCATTCCAGGGGCTTAGCCAGACCTCAGCTCTTAAGAGGGTCTGGAGCCCAAAGTGCGGGAGGGAGGTACAGTTTGGCCCGCCTCTGGTTGCAAACCCCCGCCCTGCTGCAACTCCACATACCTTGGCTGGTGGGGGTCCCCAACCCCCCCCCCCCCCAGATGAAGCCTTTCTCCAGCGCTGTTCTCTGCACATTGCCTGCCCTGCTTCCTCTCACATCAACTGCATGCTTGGTTTTAGTGAAACTGAGCATGCATGTGACATGAGAGGAAGCAGGGCAGGCAATGTGCAGAGAACAGCGCTGGAGAAAGGCTTTAGCTGGCAGGGGTTTGGGGACCCCTGCCAGCCAAACCAGGGGTTCCAGATCAAATTTGGAAGGTTTTCTGTTTTGTTCACACCCAGCACTCCTCCCTTCCAAGCTCCAACCACAAAATTTTGAAAGGAAATCAATAACAGGTCCTTTTACCAAACTGCACTAAGGGTTTTCCATGTGCTGTGGCCACTTTTAGCATGGCAGTAAATGGTTACCATGCCATATTTTGTTTTGTAATGGCCACACACTCATTTCCATTAGTGCATGGCATTACCATGGGAGCCCTTACTGTCACTTATTTAGGAGACGGTAAAGGCTACTGCGCTACTTCCAGTGGTGTGCTGGAGCCGGCTCGCACCAGCTCACAAGAGCTGGTTGTTAAATTTTTAAAGCTCTTGCAAGCCGGTTGTTTTGGCAGGTGAGCCGGCTCCCAGGGGTGGTGCAACCCGGCGGTAAGTGAGGTAAGCATGGTAGGAGGGCACCACAAGCCATACTTACCTCACCTCCCGCCGCTCTGGAGGGTTTAAATAGTTGATTTACCTCCGTCGCAGCAGCCGCAGTGAAAGCCCGTCTCTAGTCTTCCCTTCATTCCTGTCAGTGATCCCGCCTTCTTCTGACGTCATTTCCTCTTTCTGCTCGGTCATCTTCACTTACCTTGTCAGGGTTACGGCAGCCAGCAGCAGCGGTACAACGCGTGCAGGCTCAGCCCTTCTGTCTCTCTCAGCACTGGTCCCGCCCTTGCAGAAACTGGAAATGAGGGCGGGACCAGAGCTGAGAGAGACAGAAGGGCCGAGCCTGCATGCATTGTCCCGCTGCTGCCGGCCGCCGTAACCCCGACGGGATAAGTGAAGATGACTTTTCAAAAACGGAGGGAGGGGGCCTGCAACAGGAGGGGGGATGACGATCCTGGAACTCGGAGGGAGGGGGGACCCTGGAACTGGGAGTGAGGGAGGGAAGGGGGACCCTGGAACTGGGAGGAATGGAGAGTGGGAGGGGGGATTCTGGAAATGGGAGGAACGGAGGGTGGGAGGGAGGACCCTGGAACTCAGAGGGAGGGGGGACGGCCCTGGAACTCAGAGGGAGGGGGAGGGAGGACAGCCCTGCAACTCAGAGGGAGGGGGGACGGCCCTGCATCTCAAAGGGAGGGGGGATGGCCCTACGACCCTATGACCCTGATACTCAGAGGGAGGGAGGGCATGACCCTGACACTCGGAGGGAGGGAGGGGTCGACCCTGGAGCTCAGAGGGAGGGAGGGGGGGACCGACCCTGGAACTGGGAGGGAGGGAGGGGGGCCTGACCCTGGAACTGGGAGGGGGGGCCCGTGGCACACACTCTCATTCTCACTCTCTCACACACACTCTCTCACACACACACACACACACTCGCACCCAGTCTCACTCTCTCTCTGTCACACACACACACTCGCACGTTCACTCTCTGTCTTTCACACAGTCACTCTCACACACACTCTCACAAACATACACACTACGAGGAAAACCTTGCTAGCGCCCGTTTCATTTGTGTCAGAAACAGGCCTTTTTTACTAGTTTATTAAGAATGCATTAAGTCATAAATTAACTGGTTACATCACAAATCATGGGACACAAACTTTGAAAAAAAATGCACTGGCTAGATTATATTCAACTTCTATCAGAATTCTAAAGAGCAAAGGTCAGACAGCTGCTAGATATTTTGGTAAAGATCATTATCATTTATAGAAATACGGAACTAACAAAATTATTTCATATTACATCTGCATGCTCAAACATCTGCATATTTCTCTCTTACTTCCCTATTCCCTTCCAAACATGCGGGTTCTTAGTGGCACTTCCCAGCATCAGAACAAAACAGTCATTACTTAAGCTTGTTGAAACTGTTAATTCAGCAAGTGTCAGCAATCTGTAACTAGGTTAAATGCATCTGTCCTGCTCTGTCTTAAACTAATCTCAGTTTCACATTTTTAATGTTTAACTCTTGATATTCCCTTCTGAGCTGGGGGTGCTATCATTTTCATAGTACAACCTTAATATTATCACGGTTACAGCAGTGGCGTAGCCAAGGGTGGGCCTAGACGGGCCTAGGCCCACCTACTTTGGGTTCAGGCCCACCCAGTAGCAGACACACCTATGATGTGTCTGGCAGGGATCCCCAAGCCCCACCTGTCGAAAACTCCCAACAACTGCATACCAGCCTTCCCTCTGCTGTATTCCCACCTATGTGGAAACAGGAAGTTGCATCAGAGGGAAGACTGTGGGGCCAACATGAGCAGTGTGTATTAGTTGCTGCTCTCTGCTGGTGAAAATCTGCTATTTAAAAGGTATGCGGGGTAGGGGGGATGTTTGAGAGACCATATGGCATGCAGGCAAGAGAGTGAGAGACCAAATCACTTGTGGGACAGGGCAGAGTTCTTCTGCCCACCCATCTTGGGCCCAGGCCCACCCAAATGTGGGTGTCTGTCTATGCCCCTGGGTTATAGTAGTACACAGCTTTGGTGTTTTTCCTGGATTCATATCTTGTTTTTAAAGCAGCAGTCATAGCAGTATACTACTTTAGCGCCTTTTATATTGATAGTCGTTTTAAAGACTGTATCCATTTTAACCTTTTCATATAGTTTCTTATGATTTGAAAAGATATATCTTAACTGCACTTTGCTTGGAGTAAACTTGAAAGCAAAACTTATCTTTAGTAACAGCAATATTTAAATGTTGCTGTTACTAAAGATAAGTGCTGCTTTCAAGTTTACTACAAGCAGTTAAAGTGCAGTTAAGATATATCTTTTTAAATCATAAGAAACTATATGAAAAGGTTAAAAAATGTCAAAAAATCAAAAACTTCTAGAAAATAACTGGGTTGATCTATGAGGATTTGCGCCTCAGCCATCTAGTTGGAGGAACATTGAATATTATGTTCATATGGTAAGAGCAGTATTAATATCTGAGGATCCCCAAAAGAATGAAGATATCACATCAAAGTGATTACTGTAAAGTGTGAGACTACTACAAAGTGTGAGATTATTGCCACTGTGAGAGATTGGTAATTGTTAAATAATTGAAATAGATTGATCAGGAGAATATATAGTAGTTTGGGACAAAATATATGTGATATTGGCTATAAAGTCCCCACACGAGAAATATTGGTCTACCAAATTGAAGTATCCTAGGAATAAGCAGTGGATTCTTTCCCCAATGGTTTATGGACTTTTCTTTTAGGAAACAATCCAAATCTTTTTTAAACCCCGCTAAGCTAACTGCTTTTACTATATTCTCTGGCAACAAATTCCAGATTTTAATTACATTGAGAAAATAAATATTTCTCTGACTTGTTATAAATGTACTGCTTTGTAGTTTCATTGCATGCCTCCTAGACCTAGTATTTTAGAAAGAATAAACAAGCAATTCACATCTACCCATTCCAAACCAGTCATTATTTTATAGACTTCTATCATATCTCCCCTCAGCTGTCTTTTCTCCAAGCTGAAGAGCCCTAGTCACTTTAGCCTTTCCTCATAGGTAAGTAATCCCATCCTCTTTATCATTTTTGTCGCCCTTCTCTGTACCTTTTTGTAATTCCAATGTATCTTTCTTGAGATGTGGTGACCAGAATTGAACACAATATTCGAGTTGTGGTCACACCATGGAACATTACAAAAGCATTACAACAGCATTACAACTTTCTCATTATTTTTTTCCATTCCTTTTCTTATAATACCTAACATTCTATTTGCTTTCTTAGCTGCCACTGCACACTGAGCAGAAGGTTTCAATGTATCATCAACAATGATGCCTAGATCCCGTTCCTGGTTGGTGACTCCTAATGTGGAACCTTGCATTATGTAGCTATAGTTCAGGTTCCTCTTTCCCACATGCAACACTTTGCACTTGCTCACCTTAAACGCCATCTGCCATTTGGATGCCCACTCTCCCAGTCTTGTAAGGTCCTCTTGTAATTTTTCACAATCCTCTTGTGATTTAACAACTTTGAATAACTTTGTGTTGTCAGCAAATTTAATTAACTCTCTAGTTACTCCCATCTCTAGATCATTTATAAGTATGTTAAAAAGCAGCAGTCCCAGCCCAGACCCCTGGGGAACCCCACTATCTACCCTTCTCCATTAAGACTACTGACCATTCAACCCTACTCTCTATTTTCTATCTTTTAACCAGTTTTTAATCCACAACAGAAGACTACCTCCTATCCCATGACTCTCCAATTTCCTCTAGAGTCTTTTGAAAATCCAGATACACAATATCAACTGGCTCCTAGATCCCTTTCTCGGTCTGTGACTTCTAACGTAGAACCCTGCATTATGTACCTATAATTTGGGTTCCTCTTTCCCACATGCATCACTTTGCACCTGCTCACATTAAATGGCATCTGCCATTTAGACGCCCAGTCTCGTAACGTCCTCTTGTAATTTTTCACAATCCTCCCGCGATTTAAAAACTTTGAATAACTTTGTGTCGTCAGCAAATTTAATTACCTCACCAGTTACTCCCATCTCTAGGTCATTTATAAATTTGTTAAAAAGCAGTGGTCCCAGCACAGACCCCTGGGGAACCCCACTAACTACCCTTCTCCATTGAGAATATTGACCATTTAACCCTACTCTCTGTTTTCTATCTTTTAACCAGTTTTTAATCCACAATAGAACACTACCATGACTATCCAATTTCCTCTAGAGTCTTTCATAAGGTACTTTGTCAAATATCTTTTGAAAATCAGATATACAATATCAACCGGCTCAACTTTATCCACATGTGTGTTCACCCCTTCAAAGAAGTGTAATAGATTGGTAGCAGAAGAAACAGGAGAAAATGTATTCCATAATCTATCCGCTGGTATATCAAATATCTAGTTAAACCTGTCATTCAAATAGTAAATCAGCATCAATATTATTTAATACAAATAAATGTCAAATATTGTTAACCTTAGATTGAAAAAAAAAAGAGTAAGTTGATCTGTAGAAGGCTGAGATATTTCAGAAATATTCCTGGTTCTATCAGTACTAGTTAATTCAATATAAATTTTGAATAGTGTGTTGGAAGCAGTTTCAGAATCATGTATCTTTTTGTCATAGACTTGAACTTTTACTTCTTTTATTGCCTTTTTATAATCCCAAATACTAACAAGCCTGATACAAACTATACTCTCTAGTTTTTCTCCATTGTCGTTCTGCCGTTCCTTTTCAAATCCTGCAAATCTCAGTGCACCAGCAATTATTAGATTTTTTTATTCTTTACTTTTCAATGTAAAGGTGCTAGTTTATCTCGTACTCCAGAAATAGCAGTATTCCATACTTGAATCATTCCTTAAGCATATGAAGGAGTAGATTTTAACTGTATTAAGACCCATTCCAAAAAAATATTGTTATCTGAAAACCTATGAGACATAGAGGGGCATAATTGAAAGGGGCCGCCCATCTCTAAGGGCGCCCATCTCTGGGAACGGCTTCGAGAAGGGGCAGTCCCAACCGTATTATCGAAAAAGATGGGCGGCCATCTTTTCTTTTGATAATACGGTTGGGGCCGGCCAAATGCCTAGGATTTGGGCGGATTTGAGATGGCCGGCCTCGGTTTTCGGCGATAATGGAAACCGAAGGCGGCCATCTCAAAAACGAACACATCCAAGGCATTAGGTCATGGGAGGTGCCAGGATTGGTAGTGCACTGATCCCCCTCACATGCCAGGACACCAACCGAGCACCCTAGGGGGCACTTTTAAAAATAAAAACAAAACATTAAAATACCTCCCAGGTGCATAGCTCCCTTACCTTGGGTGCTGAGCCCCCCAAATCATCCCCCAAACCACTCCCCACAACTCTACACCATTAACATAGCACTTATGGGTGAAGGGGTGAACCTACATGTGGGTACAGTGGGTTTTTGGGGGGGGGGGGTTTGGAGGTCTCCCATTTACCACCACAAGTGTAACAGGTGGGGCGGGGGTTGGGCCTGGGTCCACCTACCTGCCTGAAGTGCACTGCACTCACTAAAAATTGGCAAAACATATATTCTATCCAGTGGCATAGCCACAGGTGGGCCGGGGTGGGCCGGGGCCCACCTACTTAGGGCTCAGGCCCACTCATATCTTCTACTGATTTTTCTGTAAATTTTAAATTATAAAAATTCTTATATAACCATGCTAAACCTCCTCCACTTTTATCCAATTTATTACAATGAATGAATCTATAACCAGATGGACAAAAAGATAGAATCAAAGCCATGTTTTAGTAATAAAACTGAACCCAGGTTGTCTATCTCTAATTAAATCCCCTATCAACTCTGTTTTTACTACATACAGAATGGGCATTAAAATAGATGCATTCAGTAACCACCACATTTTCTTCAACCAAGTGATCTATATTAATCCTGATTAAATTTTGTAAATTCCTACCTCTGCTCTTCCTTTTCACACATCTACTTTTTTGCACAACTTCTGGAATGCATTGTGGCAATGAAAAACAATCTATCACATTGTAGATAGGTAAAGAGGTCATTTTATGATTGCTTTTTTTATCAAATAGTACAGTTACATTTTGTAAGTATGAGGGAAGAAACTGAAATCCCAGCAGTGCTCAAACCTTCTCCTCCCAACAAGCCAAACCTCAAATGCAAAAGACCTAAAAACCTTAACCAATGCTTCTTGAAAAGCATTTACCCTGGGAAACTATATATTGTGCCTTAATTTCTGTGTGGAATCAAAGCATATTCTATAACAATACGCATAACTTAACTGGTTAACTAATCAGCACTGTTAATTGGATGTTAACAAGCAATTATCAGCACTAATTGATATTAAGATTTACATGTACAACTCACTAAGGGCCCAGTTTACTAAGCCGCTCTGTAGGCGCTCTAGCAATTTTAGTGGGCACTGTAAATTAGCATGCGCTAACGCTACAGACACCCATATATTCCTCAGGGTGTCTATAGCATACCATATTGAACAGAGCCCTTGTATTTTGCAATGTGGTGCGCTTAAATTCTAAGTCACATAGAGGGGCATAATCAAACGGGGACACCCATCTCTAAGGGCGTCCATCTCTAAGGATGTTCCGGCAAAGGGGGGGGGGGGGGAGAACCCGTATTATCAAAACAAGATGGACGTCCATCTTTTGTTTTGATAATACGGTCGGGGACGCCCAAATCTCAACATTTAGGTTGACCTTAGAGATGGTCGTCCCTGGTTTTCGGCCATAATGGAAACCGAGGACGCCCATCTCAGAAATGACCAAATCCAAGCCATTTGGTTGTGGGAGGAGACAGCATTCGTAGTGCACTGGTCCTCCTCTCATGCCAGGGCACCCTAGGGGGCACTGCAGCGGACTTCACAAATTGCTCCCAGGTGCATAGCTCCCTTACCTTGGGTGCTGAGCTCCCCAATCCTCCCCCAAAACCCACTCCCCACAACTGTACACCACTACCATAGCCCTTAGGGATGAAGGGGGGGCACCTACATGTGGGTACAGTGGGTTTCAGGTGGGTTTTGGAGGGCTCACTTTTACCACCACAAGTGTAACAGGTGGGGGGGGGGGGGATGGACCTGGGTCCGCCTGCCTGAAGTGCACTGCACCGGCTAAAAACTGCTCCAGGGACCTGCACTCTGCTGTGATGGAGCTGGGTATGACATTTGAGGCTGGCATAGAGGCTGAAAAAATGTTTTTGATTTTTTTTTTTTTTTAGGGTGGGAGGGGGTTGGTGACCACTGGGGGAGAAAGGGGAGGTCATCTCCGATTCCCTCCAGTGGTCATCTGGTCAGTTCGGGCAACTTTTGGAGGCTTGCTCGTGAAAATAAATGGACCAAGTAAAGTCGACCAAATGCTCATGAGGGACACCCTTCTTTTTTCCATTATCGGCCGAGGACGCCCATCTCTTAACCACGCCCCCTGCCTGCCTTTGGTACACTGCTGACACGCCCCCATGCACTTTGGTCATCCCCGTGACGGAAAGCAGTTGAGGATGCAAAAGATTTCGATTATGCCAATTTGGGCGACCTCGGGAGAAGGACGCCCATTTCTCGATTTGTGTCAGAAGATGGGCGTCCTTCCTTTTCGAAAATAAGATAGATAGTTGAAAAAGGGGCATGGCCATGGGTAGGGCATAGACATTTCTATAAGTGCTTTGTTAAAGAATACAGCCACTCTGCGCCTAATTTAGTCATAGGAATTTACACCATCTAAAACACGGCAAAAATGGCCATGACTACATTTGATCACATGGAGAGGTGCTTGGCGTATTCTATATACCGTGCAGAAATTTAGACCTATTCTATAAATATAGGCATACTTTATAGAATACGCCTAGTCATATGTTTTTTTCCATGCGGAATTTTCAGGTGCTATATATAGAATCTAGCCCTTTGTGCTTATGTTAAGATCACTTAAAATATCAAGATTATTACTTAGTTCGTACAACCAAGTATTTAAATGCTTTGCAGTTTCACAAAATAACACCTCCAAGCTTAAAAATTCCTATCACTAACATAATAGAAACAAACATATTAAAAGATTAGCTTTAGTCACTGCTCAAAGTCGCTGTGTAAAAGTGCAGAAACGGTAAGTAGAACTGGTATTGCCTTAAAATATTTTTCTTTACTAAATCATTGCTTCTGACTTCAGCATACAGGGTGGAGCAAACTCCCACACCCCAAAGAACATGGAACACTGAGACAGTCAAAGACAAGCTAACAAACAGTGCACTGAGATTCTAGCACAGAAAAGCTGATTAGAGTTCAGGTAAAATGGTTGGTGTCCCCACACCCCCCCCCCCCCCCAATCCCTAGAAGCACAACTGGCAAGGGATTCTGGCCTCTGTGATAGTTATGGGGATAGGCATCTCAGACACCTGGTGGAAGGAGGACAATCAATGGGACACTGTGTTATCAGTGTACAAATTATATTGCCATGATAGAGTGGATCAAATTGAAGGGGGGGGGGTGCTATATGTTAAAGAGAAAATTGAGTCAAACACAATAAACATTCCACATGAAACAGCATTCCCATCTGTGAAGGGAAATAGTATACTGATAGGGCTGCACTACCATCTGCCACGACAGAATGAACAGACAGATGAAGAAATGTTTACAGAAATTAGGGAAGCTGGCAAATTGGGCAACATTATAATAATGGGTAATTTCAATTTCCCCAATATTGACTGGATAAATATTAAATTAGGGAGTGCTATGGAGGTTACATTCCTAGGTATAATAAATGACTGCTTATTGGAGCAACTGGTCCAAGAACTGACAAGAGGAGGACTTATTTTAGATCTAGTCCTTAGTGGAATGCAGGGCATGGTACAAGAGGTAATGGTGTTGGATCTGCTAGGAAGCAGTGTTCATAACATGATCAAATTTGAGCTGATATCGGGAATGAAATCACTAAGGAAATCTAATGTAGCAGCATTTAATTTTCAAAAGCTACGATGACAAAATGAGAAAAATGGTTAAAAAGAAGCTAAAAGGATCAGTCGCAAAAACTAGGACTTTAAATCAGGCATGGACCTTGTTTAAAAATACTATTGTGGAAGCCCAGACCAGATGTATTCCATGTATAAACAAAGGTTGAAAGAAGATCAAACGAGAGCCAGCATTGTTAAAAGGTGAATTGAAGGAGGCTAAAAGAACCAAAAGAACATCCTTCAAAGAATGGAAAAAGATCCGAATAAAGAAAATAAGAAGCAACATAAGCATTGTCAAGCTGGATGCAAAGCATTGATAAAGAAGGCTAAAAGAGAATATGAAGAACAACTTGCTGTGGAGACAAAACCTCATAGTCACTCCTTTTTCAAGTATATCAGAAGTAGAAAGCCTGTGAGGGAATCCGTGGGACCATTAGATCATGAAGTATCAAAAGGGGCACTCAAGGAGGACTAAGCCATTGCAGAGATTCAATTAATTATTTGCTTTGGTCTTTACGGAAGAAGATGTAAGAGATCTACCTTTACTGGAAACGTTTTTTAAGGCTGATGATGAAACTGAAAGTACTGGGGAACTGAAAAAAATCTCGATGAACCTGGAAGCCGTACCGAGTAAAACTGGCAAGTTAAAGAGTGATAAATCACATGGTCTGGATGGTATATACCCCAGGGTACTAAAAGAATTCAAACATGAAATTGCTGATCTGCTGCTAGCAATCTGTAACCTGTCATTAAAATCGTCTGTAGTACCTGAAGACTGGAGAGTGGTCAATTTAACACCGATTTTTAAGAAGGGTTCCAAGGGTAATCTGGGAAATTACAAACCAGAAAGCCTGACTTCAGTGCTGGGCAAAATAGTGGAAACTATTATAAAGAATAACATTATAGAACTTATAGTCAAACATGGTGTAATGGGAGAGAGTCAGTATGGATTCAGCCAAGGGAAATCTTGCCTCACCAATTTGCTTCATTTCTTTGAAGTGGTGAATAAACATGTGGATAAAAGTGAGCTGGTTGACAGTGTATCAAGATTTTCAGAAAGTTTTTGACTAAGTTCCTCATGAGAGACTCCTGAGAAAATTGAAAAACCATGGGATAGGAGGCAATGTCCTTCTGTGGATTAGAAATTGGTTATTGGACAGAAAACAGAGGGCAGGGTTAGATGGCCATTTTTCTCAGTGGAGGAGGGTGAATAGTGGAGTGCCACAGGGGTACATATAGGGATTGGTGCTAGTTATCATATTTATAAATGATCTGGAAATCAGAATGACAAATGTAGAGATTAAATTTGCAGATGACACAGAACTATTCAAAGTTGTCAAAATGCATGCAGATTGTGACAAATTGCAGGAAGACCTTTGGAAACTAGAAGACTGGATATCCAAATGGTAGGGTGAAATTTAATGTGAACAAATGCAAAGTGATACACATTGAGAAGAATAATCCAAACTATATGTACCTTAGGAGTCAGCATTCAAGTAAAAGATCTAGGTGTCATTGTAGACAATACACTGAAATCTCCTGCCCAGTGTGCGGTGGTGACGGCCAAAAAAGCAAAGAGGATGCTAGGAATTATTAGGAAAGAAATGGTAAATAAGACTACGAATATTAAAATGCCACTGTATCGCTCCATGGTGCAACCTAATCTTGAGTATTGTGTTCAATTCTTCTCATCATAGCTCAAAAAAGATATAGCAGAATTAGAAAAGGTTCAAAGAGTGACCAAAATGATAAAAGGGGTGGTACTGCTCCTATATAAGAAAATGTAATAGAGGTTAGGGCTCTTCGCTTGGAAAAGAAACGGCTGAGGGGGGATATGATTGAGGTCTTTGAAATCTTGAGTGGTGTAGAATGGGTAAAAGTGAATCAATTTTTCACTCTTGCAAAAAGTACAAAAACCAGGGCACACAATAGAATTACATGAAAATATTTTTAAAACAAATAGGAGGAAATATTTTTTCACTCAAAGAATAGTTAAGCTCTGGAATTCATTGACGGAAGATGTGGGAACAGCGGTCAGCATATCTGGATTTAAAAAATGTTTGGACAAGTTCCTAGAGGAAGAGTCCATAGTCTGTTACTGAGGTGGACGTAGTTGAAGCCACTGCTTGCCTAGGATTGGTAGCATGGAATGTTGCTACTAATTGGGTTTTTGCCTGGATTGGCCAGTGTTGGAAACAGGATATTGGGCTAGATGGACCATTGATGTAACTCAGTATGGCTTTTCTTATGTTCATATGTTTCTAATATGGTTAACATAAACACCTATGTTACTATTCTATAACATAAACATTTATGTTCCCACTTTGACCCATTGATATTTTAGATGTTTCTGTTTCTAAAAAAGATGCACTCATTATCTGCAACCATCACATAAAAGTCTTTTTTTCCATGTATATCAGAACAGGATCTACATCAGCAGATCCTGTTCTAAAATGCTAGCAGATTTGAGATATCCCAGCTTGCATATCTCAATTCCAATTTGTACAGCCTTTCTAAAATGCAGTCAAAGCTTTTAGTTACATTCACTCATTTATGATCCAGTTTTTTATTCCTTACACTTTACTACTCACTGTACCAAGTGTTCTGCCCCCATATTCATGGAGGCATGGGGTATTGTTATATTTACTTAGTATATGTATTATTTAAATTCAATTGCATTGTCTGTGTAATAGATAGCACTGTGTTTTAGAATTGCTTTTCCCTATAGTTTGCAGTATCCTGTGATTGACTCCTTGTGTGCTTTCCCTATTGACTGTTAGCTCTGAGTTAGGACCAGCCTTCCCTCTCTGCCCCTGCAGTCTATGAGACAGCCCAGTCTTGCTACCATGCTTTGTCATCAGCAGCTGTTCTAGGGGGCTGATCCATAATCTATTATTATTTATTTATGACATTTATACCCCACATTTTCCTGTGCAATTTTGAGTTAATGTGGCTAACAAGCTAAAAAGAAGTCATTACAAAATATGAAACAAAATATATAAACCCACACATATCAATAAGGAAAGACTGTAAATATATAAAGAATTCAATAATAAAGCATAATGGGGAGAATGGAAGGAGGAAATTAGGCACCAGTATCAATTGACAGAAATGTTTTGAAAAGGAAAGGTTTCAAACACTTACAAAAACAAAACAAATAATCATGTTGGGATCTTTTATTTTTCGGCAAGGAATTTCACCATTTAGTACCTATAGATTTATAAACTACTTTTTTACAGGTAGGAAAATGAAGACACAGGTAATATCTTGCACCAAAGACTGAATTGTGAGAAGGCAAGGGGCAGCATATAGTCAGGGGCAATGCCATACAAAATCTGAAATACAATATTATATCTACTGTAATTCCATCAAGACTTTTCACCATCTCCCTAAGTCATTCCCCTTTATTTTCCCTGAGTTACTTCCCCATATTTCCTTTGAGAGTTAGTGTTTCCTTTTAGCTGGGCTGAGGTTCTGGCCAATTCCTTGCTTTTGGCTAGATGCAGACTGTGCAGATGGCAACAATTCTCTTCTAAGCAATTGAACTTTGAATTGGATTTTCTTTGTTTATTATGACTGCTATCTACTTGAGGATGCTTTAAGATGGCTGTTTAGCTACACTATACTTTGCCTTGAACAGCACACCAAAAGTGTGCAAGGAGCATACCAAAGGTGTTCCTTGCCACCCTCGATTTGTGACTCCTTGCCACTTGCAGTGCTCAGAAAATATCAAATCTTCACTAGTGTGGCCATTTACTGTAATGCATATATGCTAGTCATCACTATCCATACTTCTATAGGTATTATAGAAAATATATGTACTTGAAATTTATTTTTTAATATAAAAATAATAATAAACAAACCTTGGGTATATATAAGAAATTAGGCAACTAAGATCCATGATGACACTGCTACTGAACAGATAATGAAAATGAAGTGAAAATATTGACTTTGATCTGTCTCCTTTCTGGGATTTACAGACAATATACCTGATAGAAGCTTTCTTTGAGAAATGCTAAAAGTATAAGCTTTTGTGCAGAGATGACAGCTGCATTGCTCAGAGCACCAGTTCTACTTGGTAATAAGCTGTGCTACGAAACAACCGGCATACATACATAAGAACATGCCATACTGGGTCAGACCAATGGCCCAGTATCCTGTTTCAAACAGTGTCCAATCCAGGTCACAAGTACCTGGTAGAAACCTCAATTAGTGGCAACATTAGGGCAAGCAGTGTCATCCCCCATGTCTATCTCAATAACAGACTATCCACCTTATAATTGAAAGAGAAAAATGCCTAGATTTCGACCCAAATCGGGAGATAGACGTTTATCTCACAAAAACGAATAACGCGGTATAATCGAAAGCCGATTTTGGACGTTTTCAACTGCACTCCATCGCGGAAGCGTACAAAGTTGACGGGGGCGTGTCGGAGGCGTGGCGAAGGTGGAACTGGGGCGTGGTTATCGGCCGAGGAGAGATAGGCGCCTTTCGCCGATAATGGAAAAAAAGTATGCGTTTGTAGCTAGAATTTAGGGCACTTTTCCTGGACCCTGTTTTTTCACGAATAAGGCCCCAAAAAGTGCCCTAAATGACCAGATTACCACCAGAGGGAATCGGGGATGACCTCCCCTGACTCCCCCAGTGGTCACTAACCCCCTCCCACCACAAAACATGATGTTTCACAACTTTTTATTTTCACCCTCAAATGTCATACCCACCTCCCTGGCAGCAGTATGCAGGTCCCTGGAGCAGTTGTTAGGGGGTGCAGTGGACTTCAGGCAGGTGGACCCAGGCCCATCCCCCCCCACCTGTTACAATTGTGCTGCTTAATGCTTAGTCGTCCAACGCCCCCAAACCCACTGCACCCACATGTAGGTGCCCCCCTTCACCCCTTAGGGCTATAGTAATGGTGTAGACTTGTGGGCAGTGGGTTTTGAGGGGGATTTGGGGGGGCTCAACACACAAGGGAAGGGTGCTATGCACCTGGGAGCTCTTTTACCGTTTTTTTTGGTTTTGTAAAAGTGCCCCCTAGGGTGCCCGGTTGGTGTCCTGGCATGTGAGGGGGACCAGTGCACTACGAATCCTGGCCCCTCCCACGAACAAATGCCTTGGATTTATTCGTTTTTGAGCTGGGCGCTTTCATTTTCCATTATCACTGAAAAACAAAAACGCCCAGCTCACAAATTGTCGAATAAAACATGGACGTGTATTTTTTTCGAAAATACGGTTCGGTCCGCCCCTTCAAGGACCCGTTCTCGGAGATAAACACCCATGGAGATAGACGTTTTCGTTCAATTATGCCCCTCCACGGACTTTTCCTCTAGAAACTTGTCCAAACCTTTTTTAAACCCAGATACACTAACCACTATTGCCACATCCTCTGGCAAAGAGTTCCAGAGCTTAACTGTTCATTGAGTAAAAAAAAATATTTCCTCCTATTTGTTTTAAAAGTGTTCCCTTGTAATTTCATTGAGTGTCCCCTGGTCTTTGTACTTTTGGAACAAGTAAAAAATTGATTTACTTCTACTTGTTCTACACCACTCAGGACTTTGTAGACCTCAATCATATCTCCCCTCATTCATCTCTTTTCCAAACTGAAGAGCCCTAACCTCTTTAGTCTTTCCTCATATGAGAGGAGTTCTATCCCCTTTATCATTTTGGTCGCTCTTCTTTGAACCTTTGCATACTTAAAACACTTTGCAAATGTCAGCAGCAGTGTATAGATAGGAGATGTGGGGTTAAGGGTACAAAAAATATTCCCAAAAACGTAAATGCCACTATTTTAGAAATCATCTTCACATGTCAATAGCAGCATTTATGTGCATAGATTGCACACACGTGTAAATGATGATTTCAGAAAGCCATTATTGATGCATGGAGGTCACTGGGACATAGCAGTTTCGAGGGGGTGTGACTTGGATGTGGTTCAGGCGTGGCTTAGACAGACAAACCTCTACCACATCCCATCCCCACTAATGACTTCCAGCTTTGAGTGTGGCCCTGGTGTACCACAGTAAGCAAGACAACCATGATGGGGGGCTCTGTTTGTGCCTCACATCCCCCTGTCATGCTTACCTTGCTTACTGTGTTCCACTGGCCCTGGGCTATGCATTTTCCAAAGCCTTTTGTAAAATACAGCCAAAACTGACCTCATCTCATCCTGGATGTCTGCATTTGAATTTCAATGGGCCTTATGACACATCTGACCTTAGAACAGAAAGAAATTGCTCAAATGCATCTGTTTGTAGGTTATAGTAGATATACAGTAAAATTGTTCAGGACTTTATGCCTTATCAACATTTTTTTTTAATTGTTGACTACTGCAATATATTTATGTGTTCATTCAATTACTTTAAATATCTATTAAAACAAGGCATCTGTTTGTCTTTTGGATAGTGTCACATTGTGCTCATACAAAAGATAATCTGAATAATGTAAGACCTAGTCTACACTATGATGTTTGCCAAAGGGCAAGAATTGCTATTCTCTTTCACACTGTTGTTTGCCATAAATTGTCTTCAGGTTACTTGTCACATTCACATAATCATGTTTATATAAGCATGTGGAAGCAGTCCAGCATGATGAATTTCAATGACACAGCTAAGTCATAACTCAGTAAAAGATGTTTTCCTAACTGACTAGAAATAGAATTGCCCTTACAATTAAGGGTATATATGCATGGCATAATTTGGAAAAGTCTGAAGTCTAATTTTTGCAGAGAATTACTATCTTCTCTATCCTTAACTATTGTAACCATGAATTCCACCGTCAAAGTCTGCCTTTATTTTGGATTGTTCCCACCCTCTATCTCTTTTGCTCCTCTTTGCACCCAAAGTATTCCTTGTCCTTTACATGCAATCTTTCACCTGGGCTTTTATATCACTCCTATATTCATTGTATTTATATCAGCTACAATTGTCAACAGGTGGAATAGCATTAATGTAAGCAATTAATAAAAACACCCTATTGCATAAAATGGGACCAGTGGTAAAATAACACACATCAAGGGTATTCAAATCTGTTAATGTGGTAGCATACTTTAGTCATTTGTATTTGAAAATCTGGATGTCCAGCAGTGATTACCAAAGGGGAAGAAATGTCCATGCTTAAAAAGAAGGACGTCCATATTTAGACCTGTTTCAGGAACATCTAGGTTACAGGAAGGTGCTCTGATTACTGAACTGTCCACTGGAGGGATTAAGGCATGACACCTCCTTAATTCCCCAGTGGTTGCTGTCCCTCTCCCTCTCCCCTGGAAGTGGAACCGGAAAGGAACAATAGGATCTGTAACAGCTTCAGGTATTATAGGCATTCTTAACAGAACAGGAAGCAGGTGTGAAGTATAGTCAACGAGCATGAAAATTAATGATAGGTGAAGATATATTGTATATATGAGTGAGCATTATCAGGAAAACTTGAAAATTCCAAAGGAGGTTTTTGACCAATGATCAAAACTGTGAGCTGTGTATGATAGAAGTGGCTGCCCTGTTGCAGGATCAACAAATACATTGTGAAGAAAGGATCACAGCCATCTGAGGTCTTTTTCGCCTCCACTTTTTTATCATCTTACATATTTATGGAAGTGAAGGTTTCTGATTAGAAGAGATATTTAATCCACTATTTTTTGTTTTTGGTATTTACCATATTGACGTGGTATTTCTTCAGTTTTGTTACTTTTTACTTCTAGGCCTAAACTAAGACAAATTCTCAGCTGGAAAATTTCTCTCTTTAAGTTTGGGTGAAAATACAGCAGAAATTTAGAAGCCCAGCTTCTTCAAATATAAGAACCATAGCTGTTAACAGGTATGAAACCCACAAATTGTTTGAATCAGTGATGCAGAATAAAACTAACCTGTTTCTGTTACTGGAAATCAGGCTCACAAGGTTGTACTGAAATGGCCTAGAAGGCTCCCTAGGTATCCACATCCTTCATTTAATCCATTTACCTTTGGCCTCACATATTTGGTCTTTTTTTCTCTTCTGACGTTTCTTTGTTTACCACAGATTTCTAAAGGGCTTTGCTAAGGAGTTTTCACATCTCTTATCGATTAGTAACTGGGAGTGAGAAGTGTTCCTTTTCTGTGTATGTGTACATATTTTGATTGGTCAGCCTAACCAGGTTCTGCCCCATTTGGGCTGGGCAGAGCAAGAGTTTAATTGCAACTATGCACTGGTTCTTTAAGAGAAGTTTTTTTCTTATTTTTGCTTTTTGCTTTGTTACTCCATCTTTGTGCACTGTGGGGATTTAGTCACAAGTCTCTGCAGTCCAGACCCTTCATGCCCTTTCCCAATGCAAGGGAGGCAAGAGCCTGCTTTGAAGATCCTCTACCTATTACCAGAAGCTATGTAGCTGTTTAACCTGTTGGTATCATATTAAAGATATTTATCATATCAACTTCCTTGGTGATTTTGTGTGAGTCTGTAGTTTTGTGCACACTTACCATTCAAAAATACAAAAGAACCAGGAAGGTACCAGCAGGAAGTGCTGCTGTTCTAGCTACAATGCAATTTATAATGCAAATTAAAAGGTAGCTTCTTCGTATCTGGTATAGATGCCACCTCTAATTAAAACAAAGTCTGAGTCATTAATACCTCAGTTTAACAATGTCTTTTAATAAAAGGACTTTCCTAACCTTGTGTGTTCTATTCTGTCATTAAAAGTATTTAAGGAAGCCTTGATGTGACTATAACAATCAGTTGGTTCTCTTTTACTTGGAAGAACGCTTGAAGCCTTGAACTTGGGCAACAAATCATGATGCCACTCTAAAAGGTTTTCTCTTGCTACGTTCTAATGCACAATCAGACACACGCTACTAATATTTATCTTTCATCTCAACAAGCATGCCCATCTTCTAACTTTATACAGTATCAGAGAGCTAAAATTGGGAAACGTGTATATTTGTCTATATTATGATAGGTATTTTGTTAAAATCTGCATTTTGAACTAGACTGCAAACTATCCATTTATTCAAGTATTTAGTGCTTCCTTTTTGGTTGCAGTTATTATTATGTCACTTTTTTTTGTCATAATTTATGCATTTTCTCATTTGTCGCTTCTTTGTCTACAACATTAGCAAAATTCGCCCCTTCCTCTCTGAATACGCTACCAGAACCCTTATCCAAACCCTTGTCACCTCTTGCTTGGATTATTGCAATTTGCTTCTCACTGGTCTTTCGCTCAGCCATCTCTCTCCTCTCCAGTCTGTCCAAAATTCTGCAGCACGACTTATTTTCCGCCAAAATCGTTTTACCCACACTAGCCCACTCCTCAAGTCACTTCATTGGCTCCCTGTCCGCTTCTGCATACAGTTCAAACTTCTCTTACTGACCTTTAAATGCATCCATTCTGCAGCCCCCATTACCTCTCCTCTCTCATCTCTCCCTACATTCCTCCCCATAAACTCTGCTCGCTGGACAAATCTCTCTTGTCGCCCCCCTTCTCCTCCACTGCTAATTCCAGGCTTCGTTCCTTTTCCCTCGCGGCACCTTATGCCTGGAATGGACTTCCTGAGCCTGTACGCCTAGCTCCATCTCTGCCTGTTTTCAAATCTAAGCTGAAAACCCACCTTTTCACCACTGCTTTTGGCTCCTAACCACTACTCAATTCCCCTATCCTTGTTCCTTCTCACCCAGTACTTTCCTTACCCTTAATTGTCTTGTCTGTCTGTATTTTTAGATTGTAAGCTCTATCGAGCAGGGACTGTCTCTCTGTGTCAGGTGTTCAGTGCTGCGTGCGTCTGATAGCGCTATACAAATGTTAATAATAATAATAATAATAATAATAATTTGTCCACCTCTATTGAATAAAAATTGTGCTCTCTTCCAGGAATTCCCTCTTCATATAAGACAGGGGTGGGTGCTCCTAGAGGTCTACAGCAGTGCTCTCTATTACCTGGATGTACAATAGAAGGAGGTTCAAGCATTTGAAATGTCAAAACCATCACCGACTTTAAGCAAGTCATGAGTAAATCAAGTATAATAATTTTGTTTTACTTTCCCCCCAAAAATCTTTCTTTCTTGTATTTTCAATTTCCAATTGTGTATTTTAACTTGTAGCCACTCACATACACTGAACCGGATTCCTGCAACTGCATTACCCCTTTAATTATACTGGAAGAGGACTTTATGCAGTCCTTCTGGACCTCTCATTGCCAGCACTTGCTTTTTGGCCCAGCTCAACTTCTTAACTCCAAGCAAAATCAGCAGCCATTCTCTCTAATTACAAGCAGGGACAGCTCAGCAGCTACTGTTGATCTCTGGAGGTGCTAATGAAAAAAGTATTGTAGCAGGACTGTTAGAAAGGATTTGGGAGGGGTACAAAGCCTTACCCTGCAAGTCAAGCTAGGGCCACCTGTATCCCCTATCATACAGTCATGGGCCAATGCTCAGAACTCCCGCAGTAAGTCAACTGCGCAGAAACCATACCACTGGAACAGCGCAGAAACTTAGCTCACCAATGCTCAAAGGAAATGGTATTCACATTATATGCACACTGCTTAAGCAAGGGGGGAATGTGTTTGGCACATGTGCAGAAGAGTTTCACGGTAAGCTCAGCTCCTATGCACATGCATCTGGCAAACCCAAAAGTGAAACACACATTGGTGTGTTTTCTGCACCTTTAAACATATGCATTTCATTTTTTTTTTTAAACATGGAAGGCTTATATTTAAATGCAAGAAACTGGTGCCAATGTGTGCTTTCACTTTTGGGCGTACTCTGACTCACACACATTTGTCTCTCCCTACCAACGCTTACTGCCAGATCACATATATCACGCATAATCTAAGTACATTCCATAACAATGTGTGTAATTTAATTGGCTTAACAAGCCAATCAGCATTTTTAACAACATTTAACAATCAATAATGAGCACTAATTGTCAATAATTAGAATTGAGGACATAACTCGCTAAGCGTATTCTGTAATGAACTGCGCATAAATTCTAAAGCGTGAAGTTCAAAAGGGGTATGGCCATAGGCGGGAAAATGGGCATTTCCCAAATTTATGTGCATTGCAATACAATATGGCCCAGTCCATGTAAATCTATGCACAGGGTTTTATGCCATATTTCCATTGGAATAAATGGAGGCACGTAGTTTTAGGCGCTGGGATATAATCTAAGCATATTCTACATACCACACCTAAATCTTATAGAATATGATTAGGCAGAAATGTTTTCTGCGCAGATACTTTAAGCGCCATAAATAGAATCTCGATGTTAGGGGCTTGCACAGGCTCTCTTCTGCTTCCAAATTATATTTAAAAAAACATCAGATTTTAAAGAAAGGATCATGAGAAGTCCTCTCGTCAAACACTCTAATGCCTGCTCTGAGCTGGTGTTATTTTTCAGCATTAAGGGCGGCTTTGTTTTGTGCGCTGTTCCCTGAGTATTGGGAGGGACTAGGAAATGACCTCATTAACATCCCTTTGACTACATTAGCATGCTATTTGCGCTAATCTTTGGAGCGCACATTGTCTTCCGTGCTAGAGCCTCTGAGTATTCTGTGCTCACCATTGCGGGTGTTAAGTCCAGAGCTAATTGCCTCTAGAGCCTGTGTTTGGTTCTAACCATCGGCCCCATCAGTTTGCAGCTCAAGGTGTGAATTGAAATTAATTCTGCTATTTTGGTTTATTGCCTAGCTTCTCTGCAGAAGTGCAGTGGCCAGCCTGCCTTTCAGGGAGGGAAAGACAGAGCTGGAGACTGGGGGGGGGGGGGGGGGGGGGGGGGGGGGGGGAGGGTGATAGCATATTTAATCTTCAAAAAAGAGGCAGACTGCTTGACATGGTAAGAGGGAGAAATAGAAATGGACTACAGGGCATGGGGGTGCGGGTGGAGAATGGATTCAGACTGGGAATGAGAGAGGGGAACTGCTGGGCTTTGAGGGAAGAAATATAAAAGATAGAGGGAAACTACTGGACAACAAGGGGGGGGGGGGGATAAAGCAATATAGAGAAAGACTGCTGTGCATGAGAAACAGAGAGAACCCGCTAGGCACATGGTGGTAAAAAGGGAAAGACACTGTTGAACATGAGGAGGAAAA
The DNA here is from genome assembly GCF_901765095.1 of Microcaecilia unicolor. NCBI lineage: Eukaryota > Metazoa > Chordata > Amphibia > Gymnophiona > Siphonopidae > Microcaecilia > Microcaecilia unicolor. Next base: position 190,203,661 of record NC_044031.1, on the reverse strand, counting down.
TGTGTGAGAGAGACTGCTGAGATTGACAGGGGACAAGGGGGGAAACAGAGAGTGTGTGTACCAGGTGTGAGAGAAAGGAAAACTGCTGGGCAATTGGGGGGGGGGGGGGGGGGGGGGGGGAATAGAGAGATATTGATGACTTTGCGGGAGGAATAGAAAGCAAGACTGCTAAGCATGAGAGAGAGAGAGTGAGAGAGAGAGAGAGAACTGCTGCGGGGGGGGGGGGGGAGAAATATAAATATATAATGAGAGATTACTGGGCATGAAGGGGGAACAAAAAGAGGGAAACTGCTTGATGGTAGATGAGAGGGGAGAGAGAAACTGTTGGGTATGGAGGAAGACAGGGAAGAGAAAGAGACAACTGGGTAGAGAGGAGGAGGGAACAGAAAATAGCATTTCTTCTGCTTCACTGCTTGCAACCCTTGCTATAGTCTCAAATCTATCAGCCTCCTGCTCTGAAAATATACCTGATACCGGGTTCTGTTTGTAGATAAAACAACTTTCCTCATTTGAATTGGATTGTGAATTTGCTACAAATGTTATTTTTGTCTCAGTTGAACTGCAAGCTATTAGTGGCTCTTAGGTAAATTAGCATCTGAATACAAGGCTGGAATTTGTTAAGTACATAATTGTGCTCTGATTGTTGTATAATTTGATATCTGACAGACTGGTAAAGAAATAAATCCTTTCGGCTGATATTTCCCTTCAATCCGCTCTTTATGCACTGCTTCCCGGTGAACTGCAGGTTAGGTTCGCATTCTGCACAACATTTATCAACTCTAGCAAGGAGGTAAGAAAGATAATAGCAGGACATTCTAAAAAACTGCCAATTGAGTGGTATTCATTATTTCCAGAGTCTGACCCAGTTCCTATTAATCGTGTATTATCTTGCATAGTACAGAATTTTCACTGTATCCTTGCCACTCCAATCTCCTGGGCTGTGGGCAATTAATTCTCCAACTAGGTAGCTCAAATGGAATCAAATACAAGTAATGACAGTCATCCTTCTGTAAATTAGACCGTCATTAATGTTCCATTATCAAGCTAACACGGCCAAATTCCCTGCACTGCTGGGTTTCAAACACTGAAACACACTCTTAAAGCAACTTCATCACCCAGGTTAATCCCAGTAGCAACCTACAGCTCCTGCAACCTTTTTCTTCCAATATTAGAATGCCCAATACACGGAATTCCTTCTGCTTCACCATTCTGAACATCCCTTAGGTCAAATAAATTGTTTGAGTTTTAAGTAAACAATAATTTTAACAGGGCACATAAAATATAAAAACATATAAACGTATAGATAAAAAAATATAAACCTATTCAACTATAACGAAACAATGTTTTCTATATTTTATCAAAACAATACAACCTGATCATAAACCAGAAAGGAGCATTTTTGTTTAGTAATTGCTTTGCCAAATTTTTAACTAATTAACCGAGATTACAGTTTAAAGAAATAATAATATTTCCATCGATCAAGCACTAAGAAAAAGGGTACATCACACGCGTACGTCCTATGCTGCCTCTTTGGGACCCTGAACAAACATCTCAAAATGCCAGAAACAAAATGAAATTGGCAAATTTTGACTTGAACTCTCATCCCCCCCCCCCCTTTTTTTTTTCATTTACGGGCATATGCAAGCAAACCTGCTACAGCAGGAGCATCATTTTAGGAAAGGCAAATTGCTTGGGAATTAATGCAACTGGGAGAAAGATTCACTGTGGTCATTGTGTGGATAGCGGGGGGGGGGGGGGGGGGGGGGAGGAGGGAGCCCCTGCGACTGCAGACAGATCAAAAGCTTTAGACGTCTGCGAAAAGCCTGCTTTGAGAGAGGAGATGTAATTTTGTTAGACTCGAGGATTCCCTTTTTCGGGTTCCCACCACCTAAGGAGTTTTACTGCCACGGAATGCCAACTTGTGGAACAGCTCCCATCAGGATTTGCTGCCCTCTTGCTCGCTTTGCTTCAGGAGCACCAGCATTACACTTTACATTACAGCTTGGCATGGACATGAAAGGAAAAGGGGATCGATACACCGCCTTTCTGTGGTGTTTGCAACTACATTTAAAGCGGTTTGCATAGTATACACAGGCACTTAGTGCACTGGAGGGTTAAGTGATTTGCCCAGAGTCACAAGGAGCTTCAGTGGGAAACAAACCCAGTTCCCCAGGACCAAAGTCCGCTGCATAACCACTGACTAGGCTACTCCTCCACTCATGAAGATTTATTTTGATCTCAAAAGTCAGATCCTGTTTAGTCTCCCCATTTCATTGCTCGATGCAGTCAAGAATCGGTTACCCTCCCCTCATAATGATCAAATACTGAGAGGGGCAAAGAAAAACTGACCCCGGTACCACCTTTCCAAGAACACCACCTCCAAGAAAATAACAGTAATAGAAACAAAGCATAACAGAGAAAAGGGGAAAGAACTGAAGGGAGATTTCATTCAGAGAGAGAGAGAGAGAGGAATAGGTGACACAGTACTGGGAACGCCTGGAAATGGCAAGGTGGCACTCACCGCTCTCCAGAGCCTCTGCTCCTTGGCACTAACCGAGGTGACGGTGACAATGAGATGCGAGATGGACACCATGAGCCCGAAGATGATGGCCAGCAGGGTCCGCACAGGTAGCAAAGAGTAGGAAACCAACGTCACCAGCATGAGCTGCCACATGCCCTGCTCGGGAGCCTGCGGGGGCTTCAAGCCGTAGGCTGCCAGGGAGAAGGGGCAGCAGAGGAAGGAGAAAGTGAAGGCAAAGAGCAGGGTGAGTTTGACGATCTGCTGCAGCTGGGTGACCTGCAGGTACTTGACGTTGGTCACAATGAACAGCGACACGAAGATGATGCAGTGCACGGGGTGAGAGCCTTTGGAAATGGTTAAGCTGGGGCCCGAGGTGAGTTCCACCAGGGCCAGGGTGGCCGTCAGGATGATGAGCACAGCCAGCGCCTTCAGGGTGGAAGTCTGCTCCAGCTTCAGGTTGTAGTTGTGGAACAGGGACTCCAGCTCCTTGCAGTCAAATTCATCCTCGCAGGCGATGGCATCCAGAGGGGGTCTGGGCGAGCAGTGGCACTTCTTCCTCCTGGTTTTGACTTTCTGAAACGGTATTTCCTCCATGTCAGGGCCATTCATAAAACCCCAGGTGAGTGCTCAGAGCCCCTCAATGCCTGAAGCCCAGCCGGGAGGGCATCGTAGAGAGACAGATCGCAACAAGATCAGAAAGTGCTGGACTGTAAAATCTCTTGGGTTATTCCACCTAGCCCTCCTGCTGCTGTGCGGATAATCTCGGAATAACGCTAAACCACATCCAAAAACTGAAAGCGACAAGGAATGAAGTAATCAACAGGCAGGTCCGGCTTCAGGTTCTTATCCTTAGGAGAAGTGGGGAGGTGATGGTATGCTGTGTGCACCATTAACCCCTCAAAAAACAACCAAACAAAAAAGATAAAGCAAACAAAAACAAGCCAATGTCTGAAAAATAAAAAAGAGAGGGAGGAAGAGGGGCATGGATCGAGATGCATCGAGAGGGAGGGAGGAAAAGGGAGAGAGAGAGAGAGAGAAAGAGAGAGAGAGGGTGATTCCCTTCCTACGTCTGATCCCAGCACTTCACTGAGCGTTGACAGGCTCACGCATGCGCAAAGAGGGAAACTGCTTGATGGTAGATGAGAGGGGAGAGAGAAACTGTTGGGTATGGAGGAAGACAGGGAAGAGAAAGAGACAACTGGGTAGAGAGGAGGAGGGAACAGAAAATAGCATTTCTTCTGCTTCACTGCTTGCAACCCTTGCTATAGTCTCAAATCTATCAGCCTCCTGCTCTGAAAATATACCTGATACCGGGTTCTGTTTGTAGATAAAACAACTTTCCTCATTTGAATTGGATTGTGAATTTGCTACAAATGTTATTTTTGTCTCAGTTGAACTGCAAGCTATTAGTGGCTCTTAGGTAAATTAGCATCTGAATACAAGGCTGGAATTTGTTAAGTACATAATTGTGCTCTGATTGTTGTATAATTTGATATCCGACGGACTGGTAAAGAAATAAATCCTTTCGGCTGATATTTCCCTTCAATCCGCTCTTTATGCACTGCTTCCCGGTGAACTGCAGGTTAGGTTCGCATTCTGCACAACATTTATCAACTCTAGCAAGGAGGTAAGAAAGATAATAGCAGGACATTCTAAAAAACTGCCAATTGAGTGGTATTCATTATTTCCAGAGTCTGACCCAGTTCCTATTAATCGTGTATTATCTTGCATAGTACAGAATTTTCACTGTATCCTTGCCACTCCAATCTCCTGGGCTGTGGGCAATTAATTCTCCAACTAGGTAGCTCAAATGGAATCAAATACAAGTAATGACAGTCATCCTTCTGTAAATTAGACCGTCATTAATGTTCCATTATCAAGCTAACACGGCCAAATTCCCTGCACTGCTGGGTTTCAAACACTGAAACACACTCTTAAAGCGACTTCATCACCCAGGTTAATCCCAGTAGCAACCTACAGCTCCTGCAACCTTTTTCTTCCAATGTTAGAATGCCCAATACACGGAATTCCTTCTGCTTCACCATTCTGAACATCCCTTAGGTCAAATAAATTGTTTGAGTTTTAAGTAAACAATAATTTTAACAGGGCACATAAAATATAAAAACATATAAACGTATAGATAAAAAATATATAAACCTATTCAACTATAACGAAACAATGTTTTCTATATTTTATCAAAACAATACAACCTGATCATAAACCAGAAAGGAGCATTTTTGTTTAGTAATTGCTTTGCCAAATTTTTAACTAATTAACCGAGATTACAGTTTAAAGAAATAATAATTTTTCCATCGATCAAGCACTAAGAAAAAGGGTACATCACACGCGTACGTCCTATGCTGCCTCTTTGGGACCCTGAACAAACATCTCAAAATGCCAGAAACAAAATGAAATTGGCAAATTTTGACTTGAACTCTCATCCCCCCCCCCTTTTTTTTTTTCATTTACGGGCATATGCAAGCAAACCTGGTACAGCAGGAGCATCATTTTAGGAAAGGCAAATTGCTTGGGAATTAATGCAACTGGGAGAAAGATTCACTGTGGTCATTGTGCGGATAGCGGGGGGGGGGGGGGGAGGAGGGAGCCCCTGCGACTGCAGACAGATCAAAAGCTTTAGACGTCTGCGAATGAAAGGCCCGAGAGCTTGTCTCGACGGGCCCAGTTAAACGAGGGCTGGGCCCGTTCGAGAAGGCTCTGAGGGCAGTGGGGTGAAGAGCATGTGGTTATGGGGGGGGGGGGGGGTGGGGGGTCGTGTTCTGCTGGTGAGCACGTGGGCAGCTGGGATTGGTCAGATCAACAGAAGCTGACAGCACAGAAGCAACACAGGCAGCTGATTGGAGGATAGGTTGCTGGGGGGCAGGGCTGTGGGAAGGGAAGAGGGGCTCTGCTTCCTCCGAGGCTCAGGGCGTTGTCTGATCCTCGGAGGCAGTTTTGCAAAGGAGCTGTGCAGCTTTTCAAGAATGATTGAGGCTTTAAGAGATAGAAAACTTACAGACTAACAGCTGCAGTGGCTTGGAGGAAAGGTTCCTGCCTTCACAGAGAGGTTAGAAACTTTGTTGGATCGAGTCCAACTTCAGGAGGTCAAAAGGACAAAGTTCCCAGGCAGGCAGGAAGGAACTGGGGAGACCTGCACCATGGTGTTGGGAGCAGGCAGAGGAGAATCAAGGTGTGGAGCTCATTTTGCGCCAGTGACTCCAGGCAGCCCAGCACATGTGAGTACCAGGGGGGGGGGGGGGGGGGAGGCAGATCTAAGGAGCTCAGCGGGGGTCACAGAAAAAGGGGCAGGGGAGTTGCCAGTGGAGGCATCGACCTTCACTAACAGGCTGGAGCTGGCGGTGAGTGAGAAAGGGTCAGAGTAGGGGGGCTGGTGCAGGGAATCAGTGAGGGATTCCTACCCCCTCCCTGCTGCTTGCATGGCAGAGGTGGCAACGGCTGGGGTTTTAAGGGGAGCACACATGGCCTGGGCAGAGTGCTTATGGAGGGGGGGTCTGCTGCCTGCGGGTAGACGGCGGGTGGAGAGAGCAGCGGCGGTTGGTGGGCACGCACAGCCTTCTGGTCCTGTATCGAGGAGCTATGGGGGAGGGTTTTCCTACAAACATAGGCGACTCTTCGACAGGCTGGGGTCCATACCCATGAGTTTTGGGTCTCCCTGCGCTATGCCCCTATGGGCAGCGGCCATGGCTCTTCCCCAGGTGGTCACATGGGCTGGGATACCTCCGAGGGCGGATATGCATTGGGCATTTCCGGGGTTCCATGGGGTCTTGCCGGAAGCGTCCTGGGGGGGGGGGGGGGCTGGGGCAAGTGTGGAAGTCCGAGGGGGCTGGTTTTGCTGCCGCTTCCTTTTGTCATTACAGGTGCAGACTGCAACGGAGGGAGTGGAGCCGGCGACTGCCGGGTCCAGCCAGATCGAGCAGGGGACGGCGGAACGCCCTTCTACAGTGCAGCAGGAGGAACCAGTGGTGAGACAGAGACAGGGCAGGAGAGGACCCCGTTCATCCAGGACACGGCGGAGCAGCTGGACTGGGCGTCAGGACACAGCCCTGCTGCAGTCTCGGGATCGTCCATGGCAGGTGCTGGAGCTTCTGGATCGGGTAATGGGTCGTCCTCTAAGCGAGCACAGGGGGGAGTGGGTGACGAAAAGGGAGGGGCAGGGGGGAAGCGGATTAGGGCTTCCTCTTATTCCTCTTCCGCATCCTCCTCTTCGCGGTCAGTGGGCGTCTCCAGGGCGGCAGAATTGGCAAAGGGTGCTGGAGAGAGGACGAGGGGCCCGCCTGCCAGGGTAGCCCTGTCTGGGAGTGGGTCCTGCGCTCGTTATGTAGGAAGATCAGGCGGAGAAAGTGCATAGCTATATGTTAGTAGCGGGAGGCTGGGGGGCGCCGGAAGGTTGCGAAGGAGAAGACATAGGCAGAGGGTACGAGGGAGCGTGAGAGCGCCAAACTGGTGGTAATTTGGTTCGGTCTTGTCTGCGCATGACAGTGAATGGGGGCGTTGCCGACACAGGATCAATTTATGGTGGTTCACATGGCTCCCAGGGCAGCACTGGTAGAGGTTGGGGGATGGGTAAATGGGGGTTGGCCCAGGCGGCTCTGGGTCGGTCCTTCGGGCCATGAGTGCGGGGGGGGGGGGGGGGGCGGTGTCCCGGGAGCCGGATCTGGGCCATACTCCGAGGTCTATTGGTGGTTCAGTAGAGCTTCCTGTCCATTTATGGACTGCAAGTTGCGACGCATCCGTTCCGTCTGCGGCCAGAGGCATGTAGCAGCAGAATGTCAGGAAGGGACCGGGGGGACCGTCCGCAGCGAAGCCATAATTGATTAGCCGTGCCCTTATACCGGTGAGGGTCGATGCGATGCTGCCATGGCTCCATCGATATCCGGTCAGGGACGCTGCAGAGGCATTAGGGTGGGATCTCGTGGAGGGGGTTGTCATTCTGTTTCAAGGTCAGCTGGGCAGTAATTGGGGGCAGAACTTGGGTCCACCGAGTGGCTGCGGGAGGTGGTGAGGAATAAGTTGACGGAGGGGATTGCGTTCGGCAGGATTGCCGGTCCATTTCCGTCCTTTGCGATATCTCCTGGTGCGGTTATACCTAAAAGACAGCGCTGGGGTAATTCCAGCTCAGGCGCAACCTCTCGGACCCAGCGGGTGGGTACGTAAATGAGAGCATTCCCAGAGACTTCTGCTCAGTGCAGTACACGTCATTTGACGATGTGGTACGGTTGATATGCCCGGGGGGGTAGGGGCGCAGATGGCTGAGGTCGATATTGAGGCGGCATTCAGGCTGTTACCTGTTCACCCTTCTGCGTTTCTGTTGCTGGGCTTCCACTTTGAAGGGTCTTTTTTATGGGGGCTGGAATGCCGATGGGTGGTTCAGTCGCCTGTACGTACGGGGAACAGTCAGCTCATACGTACACTGGGTGATGGGCAGGGGTCCAGGCTCGAAAGTATAGTGCGCTATTTAGACAATTTCTCTCTATTGGGGCAGTTGAGGTCGGGGACCGTGGGCATATGCTGAGAGTCTTTAGGGTGGTTGCGGAGGACTTTGGCATCCCCTGGGCTACCGACAAAATGGAGGGCCCAGCCGCGGTCCTCACAGACCTCGGCACTGAAATTGACACAATACGGACAGTTTACCCATTTGCTGCGGGAGAAGGTGATTCAGTCGGAAGAGCAGATTCTGGCAGTGTTACAGGCCCGTAAGGCTACATTGTGTACCATTTCAGTCCCGGGTGTGGAGCCTTAATTTGGCATGTCACGTCATCCCGACGGGTCGGGCCTTGTCTTGGCGGCTGGCATTTGCGACGTCAGGGGTCACGGAGCCTTCTCATCATGTGTGCTTGTCAGCGGGAGTTCGTTGCGATGTGGTTGGAGTTTTGTGTGCGTGTAAAGGTACATTAGCATGGCAGAGCACGGTGGTGTCTAATGCGGATCTCGACTTCTGTACGGATGCAGCAGAAGGCTTGGGTTTGGGGTGTACTGTGAGGGCGCGTGGTGCACTGAACCGTGGCCGGACAGCTGGATAGCGGCGGGAGTTACAAAGACCATTACCTTCAGGGAGCTGTTCCCGTTTGTAGGGGCATGCGAGTGGCAGCCAGGGAAGTGGCAAAGTACAAGCATCCTGGTGTGGTGCGACAATCAGGGGGTGGTAGAGGTGGTGAATAAGGAGGTTGCACGTGCTTGCTGGTGAGCTCCGTGATCAGGGAATTGGTCCTGCGCTGTGTGCAACAAAATGTGCACGTACGGGCTAGGCACATGCCGGGGAATGTCCAATCGTATGGATGATGCACTTTCTCGTTTCAATTTCAGACTTTCCGGGCTTTGGCACAGGCGGCAGAGGCGGAAGGGCAGCCAATGCCAGGGCATTTTGGCGGCTAGGAGGCCTGAGGTGTGGGAGCGGTCGAGAATCTCGATTGCACCTGCCACATGGTCAGCGTATACCTGTGGATAGGACAGAGTGACTAGTTAGTTTCGGGACTAAGGCTGGACAGCGAGTTGGGCATCAGGTGAGCTGTTAGCAGCCTACATTGTTCTCACACAGGCATGGGGTATTTTTCTAAATGCAGCCGCGCATCATCTGGCTGGGTTCTCCTTTTCCAGCAACGTGTGTGGGTGAGGCCTGCCGAGTTTTAGTTTTCAGGTGAGCAGTGCCTTGAATGGTCAGAGCCGCTCATCTTCCTTGGTGCTGGACGTGCGCTGGCGGATTACTCACGACTTTGGGTGTGCTTTTTGCGGGCTGTTGAGTGCGCGACTTATCCAACATTCGAGATACGCTTCTTCCGAGTGACCTCCGCATTGGCATCTTATGGGACCTTTTGGGCAGGCGAGCTTGTAGCTAGCCGCAGGTCGGTTGCTGTGTTATCTGGGTTGTTACGGGAGACTGTTGGTATCCAGACTGGAGTATGGCGCAGTAAGATCTTGCGCACAAAAAATGGAGTTCCGGGCAGGATCTCATACCCAGTGTCCTTGTTGGAGGCCTACCTGGGGGGTCCGCCCACATGGCCCTCTTTCCTTATTAGTACATGCGAATGGCGCCAGCAGGTGGTCTTCCGGGGCGTACCGTGGGTATATTAGGCCCTCCTGAGGGAGCCTAGTACAGGGCCAGTACATAATGGTGGGGTGTGCTCTGTCGTGGTTATTTCTATGCTTTAGCCGGTGGCCTGATATGCCGGCGGTTTAGTTTATTGAAGGGGCTGCCGGTGTGGGTGCTCGCTTTCCCCGTGTGTGGTTGCCCCTTCCCCTTTGAGATGCTGTTGGTTCGATCTACTCAGTCTGGATGGTTGGACACGCCTTCATTCATTCGGCTGGTAGCAGAGCAGCGAGACATCCTGGGGGGATTCACCGGGGATTGGCGCGGCGCGGGGCCTAGATAGCCTGGCGAGGAGAGTGGGGCATGCTGAGGAGTCAGCGAGGGCCACTGTTGTATCGGCTGCGGAACAGACCGCGACACCTTCAGGGGTTACTGGTTCGGGGTGGGGGAACGAGGTGGATGGTTGGACGGGTAAGAGACTCAGTGACACTAAAAAGGGGGAGACTCACGATTGGTATTGGCCTGGTTTCCTGGTACAAAATTGGTGGTCGGATATTATACCCAGACCTGCCCGCCTACTGGCGCGCAAGGGGCACAGGGGTTGCGCAAGGTCAATCGGCAGGTCACAGTATGGGTAAGAACGATGGGAGGTTTCCAACTTCAACACAACTGGGTGGCTGCTCAATGAGCGGGGCTTTTGCACGGGACAGGGTACACCTGTCTGATGGGGGTCTGGATCTATTCTAAAATGATGTGCAGGTATTCTTGGAGCAGCATGGTATTGCAGGGTCTCAGTAGGCCGCAGCTTGCTTTGGGGGGGGGGTGGGAGGGGGCCTTTGCAGGTGCACGGACCCCTCCCCCCCTGTGGCAAAAAAACCCGAGCTACAGAAGCAATGGCTCATGGGGGGGCTGAGCCAGGTCATTAAGATGGGTCAGGTGACCCGGAATAATGTGTGGAGGTCCACACGGGCCAGGCCTCTTGCTGTGAAGGCGGAGTCGAAAGGGTGAAGAGTTGCGGTGACAGCCGGAAGTGGAAGTTGCTGCTTTGCTATCATGGCGAGCGGCGGAGGGGGCAATTGTGGGTGCTTTTGTTATGACAACTGTAGCTCGGGGGTGGGGGTTATCCTATACGGATGTTAATTGGAAGTTTAAATGTTAATAAATCAAGCTGCGGCCTATGGTTATTCCACAATTGTGTGCAGAGAGTTATTGAGTGAAAGCGTATGGGGGGGGGGGGGGGATGTGGGGACATGCCTGGTAGAACGGGTCCCAGCTCCAAGGTTTAAAGCCTGCTTTGAGAGAGGAGATGTAATTTTGTTAGACTCGAGGATTCCCCTTTTCGGGTTCCCACCACCTAAGGAGTTTTACTGCCACGGAATGCCAACTTGTGGAACAGCTCCCATCAGGATTTGCTGCCCTCTTGCTCGCTTTGCTTCAGGAGCACCAGCATTACACTTTACATTACAGCTTGGCATGGACATGAAAGGAAAAGGGGATCGATACACCGCCTTTCTGTGGTGTTTGCAACTACATTTAAAGCGGTTTGCATAGTATACACAGGCACTTAGTGCACTGGAGGGTTAAGTGATTTGCCCAGAGTCACAAGGAGCTTCAGTGGGAAACAAACCCAGTTCCCCAGGACCAAAGTCCGCTGCATAACCACTGACTAGGCTACTCCTCCACTCATGAAGATTTATTTTGATCTCAAAAGTCAGATCCTGTTTAGTCTCCCCATTTCATTGCTCGATGCAGTCAAGAATCGGTTACCCTCCCCTCATAATGATCAAATACTGAGAGGGGCAAAGAAAAACTGACCCCGGTACCACCTTTCCAAGAACACCACCTCCAAGAAAATAACAGTAATAGAAACAAAGCATAACAGAGAAAAGGGGAAAGAACCGAAGGGAGATTTCATTCAGAGAGAGAGAGAGAGAGGAATAGGTGACACAGTACTGGGAACGCCTGGAAATGGCAAGGTGGCACTCACCGCTCTCCAGAGCCTCTGCTCCTTGGCACTAACCGAGGTGACGGTGACAATGAGATGCGAGATGGACACCATGAGCCCGAAGATGATGGCCAGCAGGGTCCACACAGGTAGCAAAGAGTAGGAAACCAACGTCACCAGCATGAGCTGCCACATGCCCTGCTCGGGAGCCTGCGGGGGCTTCAAGCCGTAGGCTGCCAGGGAGAAGGGGCAGCAGAGGAAGGAGAAAGTGAAGGCAAAGAGCAGGGTGAGTTTGACGATCTGCTGCAGCTGGGTGACCTGCAGGTACTTGACGTTGGTCACAATGAACAGCGACACAAAGATGATGCAGTGCACGGGGTGAGAGCCTTTGGAAATGGTTAAGCTGGGGCCCGAGGTGAGTTCCACCAGGGCCAGGGTGGCCGTCAGGATGATGAGCACAGCCAGCGCCTTCAGGGTGGAAGTCTGCTCCAGCTTCAGGTTGTAGTTGTGGAACAGGGACTCCAGCTCCTTGCAGTCAAATTCATCCTCGCAGGCGATGGCATCCAGAGGGGGTCTGGGCGAGCAGTGGCACTTCTTCCTCCTGGTTTTGACTTTCTGAAACGGTATTTCCTCCATGTCAGGGCCATTCATAAAACCCCAGGTGAGTGCTCAGAGCCCCTCAATGCCTGAAGCCCAGCCGGGAGGGCATCGTAGAGAGACAGATCGCAACAAGATCAGAAAGTGCTGGACTGTAAAATCTCTTGGGTTATTCCACCTAGCCCTCCTGCTGCTGTGCGGATAATCTCGGAATAACGCTAAACCACATCCAAAAACTGAAAGCGACAAGGAATGAAGTAATCAACAGGCAGGTCCGGCTTCAGGTTCTTATCCTTAGGAGAAGTGGGGAGGTGATGGTATGCTGTGTGCACCATTAACCCCTCAAAAAACAACCAAACAAAAAAGATAAAGCAAACAAAAACAAGCCAATGTCTGAAAAATAAAAAAGAGAGGGAGGAAGAGGGGCATGGATCGAGATGCATCGAGAG